>NC_035109.1:182193693-183598545 GCF_002204515.2 Aedes aegypti | reverse complement strand
TAAAATTGGGACAGGCCTTTAGGACCCTATTGACAATATACACCAGAACACGGGCTGAAATAGGTTACAAAATACATCATGTTCTCCGAGCTCCGTATTCTCTGCTGCCAATGAGAATATATACTAAGGTGTGGAAGAAGAAGCAAAGGCTATGTATTAGTAAAGAGAAAAAAACGTAAACAAAAATAACTACGTCACTAATTTACATGGCTTCTTATGGGAGGTCGCTCGCTTGTAGTAGTGAAACATTTCGCATCGTACACGGATGTCACGCACACTAAATGTCTTCTTCCTCACCTCGGTATATATTCTCATTGCTCTGCTGCCATTTCCGATTCAATTCCACTAGGAACGCCAACTGTTTCGGGCCATCTTCATCCACTTAGCATCTCGATCACAGAAATGATGCAGATCGTTTATTCCTCTAGCCACATACCTCTTCTCTCGGCCCTGGCATTGAACATGATACCTCTCATTTCGTAGGATTCAAACAGCATTATTACCGATTTAATCGTACCGGAACCGCTGCCGTGGAGAAACTCAGCAAATCCCATACTCGGTTCTTCAGCTTCTTTGGCAGTCTCGTGTAGGTATCCGTCCTATCCATCCTTTCCCGTCGCTTCATGGAACCGATGATCAGTATCCTGCTGAATCCAGGACAAACTTCGGACCATAGGGTCTCAAAGCCCTGTCCCTATTTTAGTGCCAAACGCTTAAGTTTAGGCCAATAACACATGTTTACTCAATTTTCTATTGTTTTCCGTTGGTTTGAGCCCAAAAAACATTTTTTTAAATTTTGTCACACCCCTTGGCTTAAACTCAAATTTTGGGTGTATTTTGTTTTCCGTGTCCCTTCCGAAATGTCAGATAGGAACAACCCCAGTGGTCGAACTAAAACCCCTGTGGTGTTTTTGTCGACTAAGCGAACGTCAAACATGATCTTAAGTGTCAAGGTTCATTTATGGACCCAATTTTTAAATTAAAGTTTAAACATGATATAGCCGTTATTTGAGCGGAAAAAATTGCTAAAGTAGTTGCAGTAAGGTGTTCTTTCTTGTTATTGAATAAAAACAAGATTTCATTAAACATTTTAGGACCCAATTGGCAAAACCAGGAGAAACATTCAACCGATTATGCAGCTGCGTGCTCCATCTTTGTTGTTGATCGACGAAAACTGAGTCAATCCGTCAATATGCTCGTATATGATGCGGAAAGATAAGCTAGATTTTTGAAGATGGATAAGGGATTGTTCAAATATTATGTAATGCAACAAGGGGAGGGAGGGGGTCTGACATAGTGTTACGGTTCATACAAAAAATTAAAAATTTCCATACAAAAGCTGTTACGTGGGGGAGGGAGGGGGTCCAAAATTGGCAAATTTTGCGTTACGTAATATTTGAATGAACCCTAAAGATGTTTTATAATATGCCACAGATGAAAAAAGATAACATGCTGCAAAAAGATTAAAGGCCATCGCAAAAATTGTCTACAGATATCCTAATAATCTAAAACATCTGGATGTGTCGTCCCCCTCGCATCAACTAAGGATTGTTCTAAATTATTCAAGGGGAATGTCTCTCCAAGGCAACATCTCAATAAAGCTTAGTGATATTTGAACACATGTAGATCAGCATACGCTCGTCATATACAGTTTGGTTTTGTTTTCCTCAAAGAAACTTGCACACGCTTTCCAGACTCATCAAAATGCATATGGAAATGTTACCCAATTTGAAAAATTCACACCCGGTTTCTGGGTGTTATTCGAGACTGAGTGCATATTGTCGCGCGCCCACCAAATCGGAACGCGCGTGTGGGATACGCGACGTGTAACTCGTTCCCGACCTAACTGTCATAATGACATTGTGGCGCTGCATTCTTACGATGTTTATGAACACATCGCACTATTCAAATATTAGTCGCGACGCTTGGAGATTGAGAAAAAATATATTTAAAAAAAATGTTTGTCCTTATTCCTATCGGATCCATAATATTGTTTTTCTCTAAGGTTCACAACTACATCTACACTAGGACACCCATACCATTGGGCGTGATAACCACTAATGGCAGTTGCCATCACCAATTTTTCGGTCATATCACCAGACGCATGTGGTTCAAATAACTTTTCCAAAATTGCCGATAATCGTTCTCGTTTCTCAAGCCCTGTATTTCATTCACCTGTCACCGTCCTGATCTTCCCACTGCCAATCGACTCCTCGGACAACACGTGCCCCAGGAAAGATCTCCGCCTCGTGGTTCCAGCCGTTCCAGCATCGTTTTTTCGCAACCTGACGTCGAAATTCGATGAAACCGATATTTTAAATGATGCATATCTTCGTGATAGCAGATCGAGCACAGATCGAAATAGAGGTCTCCAAGCAAACCGCCACGAATACCAACGCAAAATCAATCTTAAACAAGTCGATTTCCTCAGAATGAAATCGTATCGATGTTTGCTTGACGTCATTGAGCTTTCGGTCAACGTCAGTCCAACAACAAGGAAATGGTTGTTTTGCAGCAATTCTGTTTATGTTTGCATTCTCACAGCAAACAAAAGCAATGTTGTGACAGTTCTCACTGCAAACAAAGAAAATTTTGTCAACATTGCGCTACTACGCAGGCAACTGGATTAGTCTATTGTTACATCCAGCACACTTCCAGCGTATGGTAAATATCGGCAAGTGTCGCACATGGTTCTCTCGTGTTTTTTCGGTCGGGGCACTATCCAGGATTCGAATATCGTATGCGCTCGCGCATCGATAGTTGGCAGCGGTGCCGTTGTCCTAAACGACGACCACATCTTCTTGGAACTCGAACTCGACTTGATGTTAACTGTAATGCTAGCAAAGGCAGAGTAGACTGCCACCGAATAATAGTTAATTCACTTTAAGGGTTCATTCAAATATTACGTAACGCAAAATTTTCCAATTTTAGACCCCCTCCCTCCCCCACGTAACAGCTTTTGTATAGATTTTTTTTGTATGGACCGTAACACTATGTAAGACCCCCTCCCTCCCCCTGTTGCGTTACGTAATATTTGAACGAACCCTAATCTTCAATTTACTCAACTAATTCACAATTTGATTCCTTTGTAGCTTCTCGCTAGTCATCTACACTAATAAAATTGCAAACGTAAAGTTTATACACTACGAAATCACACAATTTATTTGATTCTCTACGTATTGGTTTTATGTGTGTTAACATAAATATCATTAAAAGCTATTTAGTCAATATAAGGAATTTGATAACACATATGTACCAGTTACACTTAAATATTATGTTTGCCGATTTATAGTTGAAAGTTATGTTTGCTGAAACATATTTTTCACATTTGCGAGATTCAGTGATAAAAAAAATGGCAACGGTCATTGCAGCTGAACTTTTCGCCGTTTTAGAGGTAATTTATTCAACATTTTTTACGTTTTCCAATGGACTAATTATATTAATTCATTTCAGACGATGGAATTCCATGCTACCCCCAACATTGACCGACAAAACTCATCGTTACGAGGGGGTGTGTGGGAGTCAAAAATGGCTATTTTTGGCGTTATGATATTTGTGAACAAACCAAAAAGAGAGAAATTTTATTTGAGCGCTTCACGTTTCAGGTGCATACCACGCGTTAGGACGTTTTGAAAAGTTACGCGATAACCGCAACCGCATCCAGCGCCCTCGCATCGACCCGCAGCGCGGACGATGAGCGAACTAAAGCGGGTGGTTTGTTTTTCTTGCAGTTTTTCAATCTCGAGTGCTTGCAGTTTCCAACGGAATTTTCGCGGTTCAACTTGTTTTGTTCTTGGCTTCGGCTTTCGTCGTCGTTCATCAAAACGAAACGAATCAAGATGGTAGTTCGCAAGGAGTGGAAGCGTTGCGCGTGAAAGGGGAACATTTTATGTGGTTAATATTCAGTGAAATTCGTTCGAAATACGTGAAATTTAGCGAAAAGAATACGATTAACCAAAAAGCCATTCGAGTTTCCGTGTGAAGTGGGAAGAAAGTGGGGAAAGTGAACTAAATATCGGTGATCGAAGCAATCCACGCCTTAACGCAACAGTCCGTTGCTTGGCAGGATAGAAGTGCGCCGAAAAGTGAGTGAAGTGAAAATTTCCCTTGGGGAGTGAAAAAGGGACTCCAGGAAGGGACAATGGCACTTTTGAGCGGGGCTCGGCTTTGCGTCCTCCGGAAGAAGGGCGACGGTGTTATCCGGGAGGTACCTATTCGGACAAACTTTGTCAAAATCGGCTCGGAAGTGCACTGCACCATTCGGCTGAAGAGTGAGCTTACCGAGCAGCTGCATTGTAAAATATTCGTCCGGAATGAAAAGGTAAGTCGGATTATTTTTTTAAATTTCAAAGATACGCTCAATATATTTCAAAGTTTGGGTTAAATTTTGCAGATTATTGTTCCTTGAAAAAATAGCAAACAAGCAGTTCAGGAGGGTATAGGGTAAACAACAAATTTCTGACATACAGCAGACTAGGGTGGTCCAACTTTGTATAAAAACAAACTTCATTCATTTCCTTGGAACTTGTGAAGTTGCATTGCACATCAATATTAATATTGCTGTTTGCATTTGAGATGCAAATGTTGAGTAAACGTCCTCCAAATGCGGTAACACAAATTAATCAAAAGGCACCTAGCAACGATTTCATAAATCACCGCCACCCTAGCAAGAAAAATCTGTCTTTGACATCGCCTTTCTTGTGACAAATCTTACCGCGTTTGGTGTTCCCGCATTTAATATTTGCATTTCAAACGCACACAGCAATAACTATGTTTCATTATCGTTGTTTTCAATTTTCTTAGTCCTTTGTTAGATTTCAATGGTACACTTTACATGTACAGTTATCTCTCCCTCACTCGATATTTTGTATCTCGATATCGAACCATCGATATAGAACCATAGTTAAATATGGTTTTCGTGGCTACCTCGATGGTCCCTTGAATCACAATTGCACTGATTTTGTGTTCTATAACTCGATACCTCTCTAACTCGATGGTCCCTTCAATATCGAGTTAGGGAGAGTTCACTGTAACTTGAAATTTTTATTACCAATGTTTCTCAATTTAATATCTGTACGTTTCCTTGACCCGGTGCGAAGTTAAGCTAACACGTTTACTACTAAGGTTTATAATAAAATTCAAATTACGCATTAATCGTGGCAATAGAAAATTTGAACGATTTTTGTCTAGAATTATTAATAATTCGCTATTTGTTCCAAGGCTTCAACATTGGATGTTTTATGTAAGTCATCAGTACTATACCAAGGAGGGAGATTGGAGATTCATTATCAAAATTTTATTTTGAATCCTATGCAGAGATTTACATTTGGCTTGAATGCTCCCAATGTAATTTTTGAAAGTAAAATTTTTATCTAGCGTGAGCCCTAGATACATAACTTCGTCTGACCAATTTATTGGAATCCCTCTGCTCGTGACAACATGTCTACTTGAAGGTTTCAAATGAAGAGCTTTTGGTTTATGGGGGAATATTAAATGTTCACTGAGAAAAATCTACACGTCAAGGTCGTGTGTTTTACTTATAGATTTGCGCAATGAGGAAAACCACATGATTTGAGTGTGGTAGCCATATGGATTTCATCATTGATTTCACGGTATAATAACATGTGTATCAACATTAGGTTGTCATGTGAAACAAACATGAATTTCCAAATATTAAATCATGAAAACCAACTGATTTGCTTATTGAATTCGAAATGTAGTAGCTTTAGATAGTCATGTGTGATAACACATAAATGTCATGGGACTGAAAGAAGAAATTTGGTAGAAGAACTTTTGCTCCCCAAAATATGGATCCGAGGCTGCTCTGCTTGTCGCAAGCTCTCTTGATTTTTTTTTCAAACCCGTGAGCCAGCAATAAGCGGGGCGCCGCAAATCCATAATTTGGGAAGCCAGGGATAAGCATATTTCATTTTTTTCGAAACTGAAAGCCAGGAAAATCTGTTAGTGGAATTCGATTTTTCTACTAAACTATACATTATAATCAATGTTTTCTTATAGAAAGTTAGAATTCTCATATATCGGTCAACTTCACTAATAAAAGATAAATCGAATCCACAAATTTTCATCTAACACTTTCAGCTTCAAAATTTCCCTCCCCTTGGTTATGCGACCTTGCCGCGATGGGAGGGCATAATCCATTAGCCCATATGATGGAAACCAAAGGCGTAACCTGTAGTGGTGGTATCACATTTTGGCATTTTTTGCTTAAAGCCGCGTCATAATTCATATGGCATAGACGCAATAATATCTCGGATGTGATCCAACGGACATTCTGCGTCATTGATAGAATTGATGCCCATTTCAAATAATTAATCTATTCGAAGTGGACATTAATACTATTGGTGACGTTCAGTTTGCCTTTTGCTAACCAGAATGATCCGTAGCCACTCTTACTATTAGCTAGCTAGATACATCGTTATCATATACGACGTAGGGAATATTTAGGAACTCTTAGGAAAATGACTAGTAGATTCACTGAGTAGAAATAAGTGGCGACAATCTTATTTTAATATGGTTTTTACATTGCCATAATAAGAAATACCTCTTTTGTAACAGCGGTATAAATAATCTAATTCCAGCTTCATTTTCGCAAAATTTACAAGTAGAAAGTAGGCGTTGTGAAGCATTGCATTTGCCACCGAAAAGTGAATCTTGTAGGAGACTGTAATAGAAGCCTAAGGTAACTTTACTCTTCAATATTCACTATAAAAATGACTATGGAAAGTAAGACGCTGAGATCGATCATTAGAGTACACTTGCTAGTTTCGAAAAATTGTTGAACAGACAAGGAAAGCGACTTTTTTCTTTAAGGATATATGAACGTTATGACCAATAAATACTTTTAACAACAAAAAATGAAATTAACTAGAACTACTACTAAACAGCCTAATTTTGTTAAGACTCGACGACACTTGACATTTAAGACTCAAATCTTACGTAAAAGACAATAGTAATCAGAATAGCACTTGAATGACAAATTATTCAAAACCATTTCGACTAGACAGTATTAGTAATGCACTACTATTTCAAACAAATTCTAATGGAGCTGCTGATTTTCATAATGCTTCCTTTTCTCAGAAGCAAGGGAATATGGGTACTTTTCAAAAACTACCACGTCACAATACTAATAAAAAACAGTGTTCATGTGGGCGCCATTGCCTAGTCCGTCTGAGTATTGGTCCTGGTAGAGGGGAAACTTGGCAAAAGCCAGACCGAGGGTTCAGCCTTGACAAGTTAAGCTGTCAGGCAGCTCCAACTGAATACCACACAAAAAAAAAAAAAAAAACACACACTTTCAGCTTCAAAATTTTCTTCTTCTCTTTGGAAGCATGATGATGACTGTCGTTCGATACGAGGTCCAACCGCAATTCAGTTCACTATGCATCCCATGGGTTGATCACAAACAATTTAGAAGCTTTGAACATGGAAATCGATAGCATAGCTCATGGATTTCATCATAACAATCTCATTGCGCAAATCAATGAATCGACCAACTTGAACATGATGATTATGACATAAGATAACCATAAGCAAAACACACTGAATCCGTGTTGGAGTGATGATATATGCGTCCATAGGTTGACACATACGAATCTGAAGAGAAAGCTTCGGGAACTTATGTGGAAAAAATATGGAATCCCTGTTGTCGGTTGATGAATCAATCCATGAAGCAAAACAAAGGAATTTAATGTGTAACACACACGAAGTTTGCAAGAAAATCATAGCAAATCGATATGGACGTTCATGAATCGATCCATAATTTTAAACACACAGATCGAGCGTGTGGATTTTTATCAGTGTTGAGTTTTGGAAGCATTAGAATCTTCCATTTTTGCAAGTATGAAGTAAAAATAACCAAACTTTTTTACAATCTACTAGAGATGACGTCTTCATTTGGCGAACAGGCCTGTGTCATTCGCAAACAAAGATTTTTAACATCCCTGCACTGAGGGAAGCACGTAAGACTGTCATAAGATTTGCTTATGGAATTACGACACAAGAAAAATGTTTGAAATTCATAAGACCACCGTATAATTTTCGGCAGATGTTGTTTCCATAATATACCTCCTCGAAGGCAATTCGTAAGATGATCTAATGAACCTGCATCGACATGATAATAATCCATAGATAGTCTTACACTGAGCCAGAAATTGCGTACGAATTTCATAAGAGAACGCTTGTGAATTGATTTCTTGACTGGTTTTCTCTTTTTTTTTATCTAGATAGTTCGCAGATGTGTTAGGATCTTTGATTTTTCTCGAGTAGTTTTATATTGTTCGATTACCACCATTTGTAGGGCTTATCCACTTTGTTTACCCTAATTGATGTTATACAGTAATGGTTTAGCTTGAACTTGAACACCATTGTTACTCTTGATTTCAGACTTTAATTCGTCCAAAAACTTATCTATTAATGTGTATTTTCCATAATTCCATAATTCAAGGTAATGATTGCAAACTATTCCTCCAAAAATCCGATCACGGTTGACGGCAAAGTAATCAACAAGCGAGGACCCTTGAGCGATGGAAGTGTAATCGAGGTATGCGGAACTCGGTTCCGCTGGCAGTTCGATGAATCCCTTCTTCCGGCTCGAACGGAGAAATCCAAAAAGGTCCAACCGACACCGACCAGTTCAAAGTTTGGCAAATCCAGACGTACGACAATGGCACTGAAAAAAGCACAGCCCATCGAAGAATCGGAGACAGTCACCGAATCCAGCAGAAAATCAGGTTCCAAAAAGTCTCAGAAATCACCAACTTATACTCTGCCTAAAAGCAACAAACAGTTAATGAAAAACATCAAAAAGCGATTCACAATGCACAGGTATTATTAATCAACCGATGTTGTAACAACCTTATGGCTAAAATATTTATTTTATCTCGCATTGTTCAGCGTGCTGGTAGATCATCATTCAGACGATGAGGACGACGAAGAAACGGACGAGGATGAAAGTGAACAGAATGAGAGTAGCGGTAAGTAATGCGACTGTTACGGTTATTCAAATACCGTTATTATCATAAAAAGCCATCTAAATTTTATATACCGGTAATTATTTTATACCTTTGGAGCGATCAAAAAAAGTTAGACGAAACTTCTAGTTTTGCCTTTTCAATTTGAATTGTGTAAAATTACTCTAAAACTCCTACTTGCACTGTCCAAATTCACAGAAAGCTTTACAAAACAAGCCTTCCAGGCACACTATGAAGGAGAGATCTTTGAAATATATATTACACTCTCAAGTTGAGGAATCAAAAATTCGTTCTTTAAGGATCAAGAATCCATCATCAAATCATTGACAATCATCGCAAATTAGGAACCTATTTTCGTTCAAATCTAAAGAAGTCATAAAAGTGATAGATTTTCCAGAACATTGCTTCGTTTTTGAGTTAAAAACTGGTTTTGAAAATTTGAAAAACGATTATGATTATTTTCCCCTTAAGGGTTACAATAATATAGAAGAGGAAAAGTAAAACTTCTTTTCAACAGGTAGGTTAGTCGTAAAAATTAAAGTATTGTGGTAACAAAATTGTAGTTTAATGTAAAACAATCATCTCAATTACTCATACGAGCACAAAGTCAAACTTTCGAAAATGTCGAAAATAAAACAGGTAAACAGTGAGATTACGAGTTGCCCCTACCTTCACCATTATTAGGTTCTGAACACAACTATCGGCCTTTTCATGTGACAGGCCCGGCTTGCATTTGTTTACATCGGTGGAGGACCGGTGCTAACACGGGTCTGTCTTTTTCATAGAAGAACTGTCAAAGAGCTTCCCGATCAGCTGTTTTCAAACGTCATGTGAATAGGCCTATACTACACAATGCAATAGCCGGAGGAAGAGGCGTCAAATTTCAAAAAGTGAGACGATAATTGTTTTTTTTTATCAAAACTTGAATATTTTCTTCTTGTTGTGAATGAATAAAGGGTATTTTTGAATTATTAGGACAAGCTCAACCTTTGAAAATGCTAGGCAGTGTTAATTTCACCAAACATGCTTATTAAGGTATACTGTGCGGGGTTAAAATCTAAATACGCCCAATCCATACCAAACGCTTTGTATTAAGTGTAACTACCGTCAAGCGACCATTCACCGTGCATTTAAAAAAAATGAACTTAAAAAAATTACACAACTTTTCCAAATAATTTTAAGCGTACTAGAATACCACTACGTAGCGTGTAATTATATAATAATTCAGGGAAAAATCTAAAACTAATGATGCATAACAAATAAATACGTTTGAATTATGTTTGAAAATGTCATGTTAAGGTCGCCTCGTACCGTTCTATGTCACCATTTACCGTGCACACTACTCGAGCAAAGCTTGAGATCAAATTGAAAACTAATTTTGATGTTGTGCTGTCGCGGGTTTTGATAACTAAGTTTGTTGTCATTTTGGTCGTTTTAACGGTTAAAATATCAAAACTGAGAGCAGAAAAATGTTCCCATGAAATCAAATTGAAAACTCTTTTTGCTGTCAGTGAAAGCAAATTGAAAACAGTTTCTGCTGTCATTGAAAGCAAATTGAGAACTCGCTGAGATATACATATTTTCGATTGATATTGAAACATGGCTACGACTAGATAAATGCTTTATTTTTATATTCTCGTAGTATTTAAACATGTAGCACGAATAAATTTATAATTGAATAAAAAGAAAACAGGGTGCCGGTACCAATGGTTGTAATGTACCAGTAGATTGGACTATGGAATAAAACGAACGTTTTTCGATAAAAACGTCATGTGCTATTTTTGGTAGATAGATAGTCTCTAGTTTAGTCGATTTGCCAAATTTCAGCTTTTTATTTTATCAAAGAGTCATATAAATAATAAAGTTTATGCAAAAAATTTGCTCCCTTGCACCAATAGTGGCCGTCGTGTTCCAGTAGTGGATCAACGGATGGAAGTAGTTTTTAAAATGGATGTATAAAATTAAAGAAAAGCTCTAGAGATGATCTTTATGCTTCATTCGAAAGATATTAATTGCTGTTCCGAGGGAAAAATATCAAACCTGTGTAAAAATTTACCATTTTGTTTAAAATTCCTTGTATCGTTCCCGAACGTCTACTACTGGAGAACTAGCGCAACTACTGGAACACGTGTACCAATAGTGGCTCAAGCGATTTTATGTTAAAAAATTAGTTTTATCATTCTTTTTATATTTTTCCCATATAGTAGAGGTTGAATTCTTTCTGTTGGCGCCAAAAGATCTTGGTTAAGGATTTTAGTTATTTTGTTATGATTTTTTATAGCTTAGGTAGTCCACTAATGGCACCGTCACCCTATAAGTAAAAATTTAAAATGATAGCAGAAAGAAAACAAAATATGATATCGAATATTTCATTGATAAATTGATATCAAATTATGATATCAACTTGATGCTGAAAACAGTATATGTTTTCAACTTGCTTTCATTTTGATGTTGGACTTTGCTCGGGTAGTGCACCATTCACCGTGTGTATAGGTTTCGCCATGATTTAATTTCGTATCTTAAAGAAACGTTGTTGATGGAGCAACTATGTTGCTAGTAGTGTTCGCACACATTTTTTAAGAATATTTAAATCTTCATTTACGTAAAAACCATAAAAAGTTTAAAAATTGATCAAACAATTATTTTATCATTAAAATCGTTATAGGAGGTTTGACTGTATTGTCCAAACCATTCCATGTTCACTCAAAAACTAAATATGAAGTTGTTTAATGACGACATCACAACAAATCTAATATTACCGAATAATTTCATACCTTTTACACTAATGCACGGTAATAGGAACCATATATATTGGAAAGGATCCATTCACCGTGCATTTGGGTTTCAACTGAAATACAATAAAAAATTCTAATTTGCATAAAATCTCATTGCTCATACGATGAAATATATCTTACTAGTAGTTTCCACAGTGACAACCCGTTGAATTTTTGAAAAATTTAATACTCTATCGTTAAAATGAAAAATGTGATTTTTTGGCGTTTCTACTAAGAGTGTTGAGAAATCTCATTATCAAACAGAATTCACATGATTTTGACTACATAAACTAGGGTTTTTAAAATGCTTTGTGACCAAAACTACTTTATTGTATCAGTTTTATCTTATTTTGCTGACAAAAGAATAATTTGTGAAAATTGTATGAATATTCTGTAGGAATTTGTATATGTGCGTGGTGAATGGATGCCACACGGTGACTGGTGACTTAACGGTACTACTCTTATTTTTTTTTGCGAGATCTACTTTTCTGTCCCCAATTTTTGTTTGCATTTCAAATTCTGACCTTATTCAGATTCCGGTGTACCAATTATAATGAATTCAAAACGGTAAAAAAAATTGATTTTACCACTAACAGCCACGCGTGGAATTAAACAGTTTCCAAGAAAGAACTAAAACCTTAACACAAAAGCAAACTAAAGAGTAAATCAAATATTTAAAAATGTACACTCATGTATTTATATCCTTCTAAGATTTATATATTTTGAAAGTGGTATTTGTATGTAATTCAATAAAATCGGCTCCGTAAAACTTCATAGCGCTTGCGTTTGCAAATAAACAATCCATTATGCCTTTAAGATATTAAATTAGTAGGTTACGTGTACATTACATGTACATTACAAGAGAGAAGAATTCTGAAAACATTCAAAGACAATTTTCGGTATCATCATATTGATGATTACACCTTCAAAATGGCGTAACTCAAAAACGGATCAAAAGGTATAGAATAACTATGAAAATAAAGTGGCTTACTTAATACTTAAATAACGGTAAATGAAATCCTGAATTTTTGTGTGCGTCAGTTTTTGAGTTATGATTTCATCTGATTTCTACAGTTTCATCACCTGAAGTTGTCGAACCTTTAGCCGAGACTCCCACGAAATTGATTACTCCTTCTTCAGTATCATCACCTGAAGTAGTCGAGTCTTTAACCGAGACTCCCAAGAAATTGATGACTCCCGATGTGTCGAAGAACAATACTCCCTTTTATACACCAGAACCGGAGAAAGAAAATCAAACACCTGTAACTATTGGGAAAACTCCCCAAACTCCAAGGACTCCCGCTCTCGAAAATTCGGCGATGATGATCTTATCTTATACACCAGTCATTGGTCCTCGTGTTAAAACAAACCTACAAAAAACGCCATTATCGAAGAAGAAAGCAGACACACCACAGCTGCGATCAGGCTATTTGACGCCTAAAAATGACAATATATTAGTAAGCAATATCGCTGCCAAGAGTCAAAGTGTATCCAAGGTGGGCAACTCTATGTACCTTATTGATCTTACATCGCCAGCTACGGCCAACGACAGCAGTTTCGTCTACAGTCAGTCCGATGGATCTTTTTCGTCATCAGCTGGTCTGATCGATCTTACGACTCCCCCTTCGAAAAAGTTGAGAACCCCGTCATCTACGGTCGCAAAGTCTGCCCAGAAAGGTTTGTTACGGTCAGCGTTGAAAAACGCCAGCAAAACACCGCTCAGTGGGCTGCGCTCTCGTTTGGTGAAGGAAACTCCGAAAAGTGTCGCGAAAATCAGACTCGATGAGTCGATTATCAACACTCCAACGACGCCGGCTAAGGGCCAGAAGCGAAGCCGGCCAACAACTCCAGCAAGCACGACAACTAGCAAGCTTCACAGTCAAACGAGAACTCCAACGGTCGATTCTCTGTCCATATCAAGCAAACCAGAAACACCAAAAACCATCACAAATTGTCAGGATGAAACTTCCAAGGAGACACCGGTTATGACCACCGATGATCTGTTCGATACCTTAGTTGGCAGACCGTCTATTAAGAAAACATACACTCGCAAATCTGATTCCCCGAAGAAACATCCCTTGCCGTTGGTTTCTGTCGAAGGTTCGAGTGAATTACCGAAAACGGATGTCGATCTTTGGGTAGAATCGGTTGTAACTGAGGCCACTAGCCCCCCGGCTGAACCTCTGGAGTCGTTTATCAAGAAACCGAATCGCACTACCCAGGTCCGATCATCTCAATATTCTGATATAACACCCCATGAGTCATTCACAGACCCCCATAACGCAGTCCCAGTAGATCCACAGGAAGCGACAAATGAAAAAGATGTTTCGGTGCCCCTTAGCGACGATGAGCTCATCAATATGGATGACAAACCAAGCATCCCTCATGCGGCACGCAAGAGTCACACTCCTCTGGCAAGTAAGATCGCTCGTTCATTGGGCAACAAACGACAAACGATCGGAAACTTCTTCACCAACATGTTCGGGAAATTGACCGTCAGTCCCGTCACTCGAGTCAGCATTACCGACGAAAATCCCAGCGAAGCAGTGGAAGATCTGGATCATGACAACTCAGAACATGAATCTGATGGCTCCGAAGAAGTCTATCACGACAGTGAATCGGACCACCCACAGGAAATAGAAAAGCCGACCGAAGTTGCGATGAATCCTAGCCCAAAGCTACGCCAATCGCTGAGGGATACGAGAAAATTTATTGGGAATGCTTTGACATCGCTAAATACGTCCAAACTGACCATGGACAATACGGCTGAAATCGACGAAAGTCTTCTGTTGAGCGATACCTACGAGGAGAACGTCACCAATCAAACCGAAGCAGCGGATGAGCATTATGATCTTACCGATTTGAGCGCCATACCCGATGCTACCCAATCGAATATGTCCACTCCCGCAAAATCAACAAGGAAGACGTTTTCGCGTGACTTCAGAGCTGAAATATCTCCCATGGTTGGAAATGATAATCGGTAAGTCTCCTCAACATGTTTAGCTTAAAAGTATCCCTTAAACCTTGTAAATGTATCATTAGGTTCATCCGGCAAGTTTCAACGCCAGCTGGAAGGAGAAGCACCCGACAGCGACCCGATGTTGACATTAGCCCTCTAGCTGTTCCGATACGAGGTACGCCAGCTAAAAGTTCGCCGTCACGCGAAGCCAACTCCACGGAGACGGAACAAGAAACTTCAATGCACGTAAACGACGAAACACAGGGGTCGTTTACTCCCGTTGCCAGGTATGTAACATCATTCAATACTGGCAAAGCCAACATGGCTAGCCACGTCCCAACGGAATTGGGAAGCGTAAAGCTATGTATGGTATGGTCCAGGATCTTGGCGTTCTGGTCGTTTCTTGACTTATTTGAGCATAAAATCTATTCATTTAGGTACTTAAGATTGCAAAATCTCCCTAATGTATGTTTTAACTATACTACATTGCTATTAAAGTGTTTTATTTGCAAGCCAAACGAGAAAGTTGTACTTTTTAAAGGCTGTTGTAAGGTTCCGGATTTGAACAGTTATTGTAATGTTTTTTTTTTTCAGCTGTGAAACTTTTCAGAGCATTACTATTATTATTTATCTTTATTTGAGTGGCTTCTTGCCCTTGGCGAGTTCTCTACTTAAAAGAGAGCATTACTGACAAACAGACAACTCTAGGAGTTTATCTTATTTGATGATGATTCTCATGTCGATGGGTTTTATCAATTGGGTAACCAAAACAGTTGATGTCACTACACAGTGCAATAGTTACGATTTTGCATTCCTTTTTCCACATTGGTTCTCATTGTTTCAGACATCTTTTTTTTTAACGTATGGAAAATCTCTCCCCACGGATATACAATCTTGCCGCGATGGGAGGGCTTAACCCATTAGCACCAATATGGGGACCAAAGGTATATCCTGTCGTGATAGTATCACATTTTTAAGCTGCGCCCTGTTTTTTTTATGGCATGTTGATGTAATATTTTGCTTATAGAACTGTCTAACCCTAACATAGGATATGTTAGCGCGACAGTAGGTGTGAACAGCATCTGCGTTGTAGTATTAGCGTTAGGTTGTCTTCAATGAAATGTAGAGTTTGTCGAAGGAGTTTGTGTGTTCTCCGTATATCGATTTCTAACGCAATGTTGAACAAGTATAAAAGTCTTCAGTAGTCGCGCTGTTGTATTTTGTACAGGTGTATGTTTTTTACCAGGGGGAAATCTGCAAACAGACGCCTGAGAAGATAACTCAGGCACCACCGACGACCACTAAAACCCAAAACCAGTCCATGCACGTGAACGATCCTCACTGATTTGCTCAAGTGGTGTACAGAGTGCACAGACCAGGGTTGGTAACCATCGGTTTTGTCACTGACCGATGACGACTGTCTTCAATGACTGACAAGAAGACCACGACGAAACAAAGCCGCAAAAAGTCCACGAGTAATATTTTTCGTCACTCTTCCCGTCACCCCTCCGCACTGAATCAACATAAGCTTCTAATCGTCACCGAGCACACAATTGCAGACAAAGAGAATCTGAGCTACGAACTACTAGTCAACGAGGTGTCGTGTTAGCAATTGGGCAAGCATTTTTCAAGTAGCTGTGTTAGCTCTGCCGGTAGGCGCGTGCTACCAATAATCTAAAGGTTTTTTGTTCAACTCCGGAAGCGCGCTAATTTTTTTTTAATAGTTCCTTTTTGGTCGGCTTTTCATATGGCACCGATTATTTGTCTGCCTTTCTATTCAAGCTGAACATGTTCAACGAAAACACAGACATAGAGAAACGGCAAAAATTTTTCGTCGCGACGAGGTGCTTGGTAGCTGGTAGTTGGGCGTCGTTCTTTGCGCTGAGCTGAGGTAGTGACGAAAACTTTTTATTTTTCATCACCGTCACTGATGTTCTGTCGAATCCGGCGACTAATAACAACCCTGGCACAGACAATGGCCTTGGCCTCAGACTCATATATCCCCGGAACCACCTTACGGTATTTCTTCGGGGAGGGGCCAGTACATTTAGTACAACACATGTAGCAGAAGTAGCCTAGGAAAACTGTTTCTCCTAGCTCATTTAAAAAATGTTACAAGGGACCAGCCTCTGCAGGGCTAATTCTCTGCAGCCAACTCTTGGATAGCGCGCCAAGCAGAATGTGAATGACAGCCATAATTACTGCATTCCAGCACTCGGCATCTTCATACATTCTCTGGATTGTATTGTCGGGGGACGTGTCTTCTCCGCATGTAGCGAGCATGCGACCTCCCACAACAATGAAACGGGAGCAATCGAACACGACATTCTCCGCTGTTTCCTCAATACCAGCACAATTGCGGCACGCAGGAGATTCTGGGTGCCCGAAACTATGCAGGTACTGCCTATAGCAACTATTTCCTGACAAAAACTGCGTCAAATGGAAGTTGGGCCGCAAAATGGTGAGTCGACAATCAGGAAGGAGCGTCCAACACAGCTCTGGTCCTCACAAGTTCCTACCTCGCGCTTCCACGGGTCAAATGATGACAAAGACCGCCAGCTAAGGGTTGCGTACTTAGCTGGTAGTGCAGCCTGGGCACTGTTGTCCTTCTGACATCAGCTAGAGTGAGGAGGTGCGTTCTGAGCGTCTGTACACCAGGAGGTGCGGCTCAAATAGCGTCTGTTCTGGTATCCAGCGGCTGAGTACGAAACGCTGTATCACGTCAGCTACACCTAGGATGGCGGTCCCATCAACGTGGTGTAGGTGGCGCGACCCCGGTAGGATAGCGTGCCGAATTCATTGTCCACCACGAGGAATGGAGAAAGAAGAAGAAACGAACGTTATTTTCGGCAACCGACTTGGCAACGAAGTAAGGACTATGATTGGAGACTCGGTGCCTGGAGCGTCGGGACCTTGGGTGAGCCTGGACGAGTGAGCCTTTTGGCTCGTGAATTGCGAAGGGTTGGCGTGTGCGTGGCTGCTATTCAGGAAGTGCGTTGGCTAGGATCTGGAGAGCGTGAATTCGGAGCGGTGGACCCCGTCGCTAGCACCGCTTTCAAATACAGCATCTACCACAGCGATGGCGAAAGCTAATGGGGATTTTGACGGCGGCTTACCGCCTACTTGCATTTCTCCCTTTCAGGATCTCTACTCACAACAATAATTATTTAACACAAAACTAATATCAGATAATAATAACTATTTACACCCTGACAGAACTGCCTATCTCAAAAATAGGTAGAAGGGCGGGACGATGCGAGCCTACCCACTCTGTCATCGGTGTGCGTCGGGCGTGCTAACTGGTATAGCATAGCCTATGGGGCTCTGCCTGCACAAATCATGTTTTCTTTCTCTTTCACTTTTTGTGAATTTGCTAACAACAATGCCATTAAAGTAAATCCAATACAAGAATGCAGTGCAGAACCTCATAACGCCTTTTTCGGTAAACGTATTTCCCAGCGTGGGGTTTATAGGGATGTTTGTGTAAACAACGCAGATTGGCCATGGCTAGGGGGTGCGTTGATATTAGCAGGTTAGCAGATTAGCAGAAAAAATGCGTCAAATGGAAGTTCAATTCCCCATGGTTTCTTATACGCCTCCAATCACAAAAAGCAACATACTGTTAGCCATCTATACTTTGGTAGCGCAACTAGTCAGTGGATGAGAGATTTGATTTTTCACGCATTCATCACATGCCTCCGTGGGGAAAATGTTTTATTTTCTTGATAAAAAACGGTCAACAGTGAAACGGTTAAGTGGAAAAGGTAGAAATGTCCATGTTCTATGTTCTACATACGTTTGTTTTTTGTATTATTGCACTTATTTCATAAAAATTGAGATCCGGCTGGTAGGAGCACTAGTTTGAAGTTGGAAAACCAGGATAGGGAGCCGGATCCTATTCTTGGCACTATAGATTCACTTCGGCAGTTGGGTTTTTTGAAAGCTACTGAGCTCATATTTGGCCACAATATGCGTCGTATTGAAGTGTTTCTTATTGCAACATTTCAGACAATTCAGCTGAGAAAAAACCCCCATGCCAAAGTGAATCATGGAAGTGCCCATGTAGCTCTGCACCCTATGTGAGATTAGTTTCATTGGAACTTTTTTTTTTTTTTTTTTACTTATCTCGTTTATTTGGCAGGCTCGGGCGCCGTATGGCATAACAGAGCCGAAATCTTTTCTTTTTGTTTACATTATATACATTTTGAAATTTGTATTTATTTTAAAAACTATGTTAGTTTGGGAAAGTTTTAAGGTTAGGGAATACATTTGTACATCAGGAAAGGAAAGGATTTTTCGGGATATCTTAAGCTACTTAGACTACTATGCTGATGAAGCTTGAAGGGACAGGATGTCCAGATCTGTAACGAGTCTAAACAAAAACGGTTTATGGGAGACACGACGAGAAGAGGACAATTTGAAGGGGAAAAAGAAAGACAGGGAACGAACGACAATCAAACTCGGACATTGATACGCTTCAAAAACAGATAGATAAAATTCATATATTCTAAATCAAGGCCCGCCAACACTTCCCTGACAGGCTTCTGCTGTTTTCCTCGGATCCGGAGAGTTTCAGTCAGTTCAGATCTGATGCCACGATGTTCACTGCATCCCCACACAACATGCTCGATATCCTGGTAAGCCACGCCGCAAACACAGAGATTGCTTTCTGAGAGCCCAATACGGTGGGTATGCGCGCTTAACGAATAGTGATTGGACATAAGCCGACACATGACACGAATGAAATCACGGCTCATGCCCAACCCCTTAAACCATGGTTTTTTCGACACCTGTGGAAATATGGAATGCAGCCATCTACCCATTTCTCCGTCTCTCCATTTCTGTTGCCAGCTGATCAAGGTCTCCCGACGGGCCAATGCAAAAAATTCATCGAAGGCGATTTGACGCTCGTAAACATCGCCTTCTTTAGCGCCTACCTTAGCCAGAGAGTCCGCTTTCTCATTGCCCGGAATGGAGCAATGGGAAGGGACCCAAGCTAGGGTAATAGTGTAAGAGCGATTTGACAAAGCACTCAATGCTTGGCGTATTTTATTCGGGAAGTACGCTGAGTGCTTCACCGGCTTCATTGACCGCAGAGCCTCCAGAGAGCTTAGACTGTCGGAAAAAATGAAGAAGTGCTCGGGTGGGAGAGAACTGATATACTCTAAGGCGTAATGTATAGCTGCTAGCTCAGCAACATATACAGAACATGGCTTTTGAAGCATGAAGGAGGCGCTATGAAAAACGTTGTAAACACCGAAACCAGTGATATCATCCATTTTTGACCCATCAGTGAAGAACTGCCGGTTCTCGCTGACATGCCCGAATTTACTTGCAAACATGGGAGGGATAAACTTTGAACGAAAGTGATCTGGTATACCATGGATATCTTGCTTCATGGACAAATCAAATACTACAGAGGAACAGTCGAAGTCTAGGAAGTTATCACGATTGGTGTTAACCGAAGATGGGCTAACCTCCAGCGTCATGTACCAGTAGTACACACTCATGAAACGAGTTTGCGGGTTATGTTCAAGCAGCTTTTCGTAGTTGTCAATAACCAATGGATTGAGAACCTCACAACGGATGAGGAACCTGAGTGTTAACTCCGCGAAACGATCTGTCAGAGGCTGTACTCCTGCAAGTACCTCTAAACTCATTGTGTGAGTCGAGTTCATGCAACCTAGCGCGATGCGAAGACAACGGTACTGAATCCGCTGTATCTTCAGCATATGTGTTTTCGCCGCGGATTGAAAACAAAAGCTACCGTACTCCAAGACCGACAAGATGGTTGTTTGGTACAGCTTGATCAGATCTTCCGGATGGGCTCCCCACCATGTTCCGGTTATAGTTCGCATGAAGTTGATTCGTTTTTGGCATTTCTGTGTCAGATACGCAATGTGTTTTCCCCAGGTGCATTTGGCGTCGAACCAGACCCCAAGATATTTAGAAGATAAGCTATGAGTGATTGTTTTACCCATGAGTGTAAGCGGAAACTTGGCAGGTTTGTGTTTCTTTGAAAAGACAACCATCTCAGTTTTCTCCGCAGAGAATTCGATACCCAGCTTTAAGGCCCAAGTAGACAAATTGTCCAGAGTATCTTGTAAGGGTCCTTGTAGTTCGGCTGCTGTTGGTCCTGTGACAGAAACAACACAGTCGTCTGCAAGCTGTCTTAACGAGCAATTTTCCATGAGACAGTCATCAATGTCTCTCACATAAAAATTATAAAGAAGGGGACTCAGACATGAGCCCTGTGGTAGACCCATGTAGCTAATTCGTGAAACTGACAAGTTGCCATGAGTAAAACTCATATGCTTCTCGGACAACAAATTGTACAAAAAATTGTTCAAAATTGATGAAAGGCCACTTGCGTGGAGTTTGTCTGAAAGAACATCAACACAAACTGAGTCAAAAGCACCCTTAATATCCAAAAACACTGAACCCATCTGTTCCTTTTGGGCAAAGGCAAGTTGAATTTCTGAAGAAAGCAGCGCAAGACAGTCGTTCGTTCCTTTGGCTCTGCGAAAACCAAACTGCGTATCTGACAGCATGCCATTCGATTCAACCCATTGATCCAGTCGAAAGAGAATCATCTTCTCTAACAACTTGCGAATACACGACAACATCGCAATTGGCCGGTACGAATTATAGTTCGACGCGGGTTTCCCGGGTTTTTGGATGGCTATTACTCTCACCTGCCTCCAGTCATCCGGAACAATGTTACACTCCAGAAAGTGATTAAACAAGTTCAATAGGCGCCTCTTTGCGACGTCAGGTAGGCTCTTAAGCAAATTGAACTTGATTCGATCCATTCCTGGAGCGGAATTGTTACATGAAAGGAGAGCAAGTGAAAATTCAACCATCGAAAAAGGTCTATCCATGGCGTCCCTATCCACCGGAATATCTCGTCGCACGCGATCAACAGGAACGGAATCCGGACAAACTTTCTTAGCGAAATCGATAATCCACCGAGGAGAGCTCTCTCGATCTTCATTAACCGACGATATATTACGCATTCTTCTTCCGACGGTCCAAAGCGTTCTTAACGAGGTCTCACGCGATAATCCTTCCACAAAATGACGCCAATAACCGCTTTTCTTCGCTTTAACCAAGCTTTTAAACTTGCGTTCAAGGGAAGAATAGCGCTCATAGTTGTCAATTGAACCACGTTTCCGAAAGTCTTTAAACGCGGCGGATTTCTCGCGATAGAGTGCCTTACACTCTTCATCCCACCACGGATTGGGAGGCTTCTTGCGAACCGACGGACCAGGCACAGGACGGCGTTGGGCTTGAAGAGCGCTGTTGAGAATCAACTCGGATAAAAAGCGATACTCTTCCAACGGAGGAAGTACTTCTACCGCTTGCTCTCCATCAATGATCGTTTCCGCGTACTTTCCCCAGTCAATGTGTTTCGTGAGGTCGTAGGCGAGATCGATGGATGGAGACTGTTGTGTTCCATTGGAAATTGAAACTACGATCGGCAAGTGATCGCTACCATGGGGATCCTGGATTACCCTCCATGAACAATCCAGCGATAACGAGCTTGAACATATTGAGAGGTCTAAACGGCTATCCCTAGGACTTCCATCTTGAGCTGGAGGTGCCACTCGTGTAACTTCCCCAGTGTTGAGAATTGTCATATTGAAGTCGTCGCAGAGGTCATAAATCAACGTTGATCGGTGGTCGTCATACAGTTCTCCCCAGCCTGTTCCGTGGGAGTTGAAATCCCCAATGAACAACCGTGGTTCAGGCATAACTGAGCAGATGTGAGAGAGATCTCTGCGAGATATCGCCGATCTCGGAGGAAGATATATGGAGGCGACACTAAGGCTTTTGCCTCGGATAGTCACCTGACATGCAACGACTTCAATGCCTGACATCGGCGGCAGATCGACTCTGTAGAACGAGTGATGCTTTTTGATCCCCAAAAGTACTCCTCCATATGAGTCGGATCGATCCAGGCGAATAATATTAAAATCATGGAAAGGAAGGGTCACATCAGGTGTTAGCCATGTTTCTGATAACGCAAAAACATCGCACTGTAAATTACTAACTAAAAATTTAAAACTATCTAATTTAGGCATAATACTACGACAGTTCCAGTGCAGAACAGAAATCATATCTTCGACCTCTGTGGATAATTTATCCATCAAAAGATATGATCGTTGCAAGGAGGGGCATTCTAGAAGCCAGTTGCTTCAAAAGAGGAGTCACACATGGAAGCAATCCTTTGACAATGTTCTTCACTGGGTCAGAAGCATTGAAGAAATTAAGGATGATATCCACAATGCCAGAAAGCGTAAACATTGGAACGCCCTGAGGTTGCCCTAGGGGCTCCGAATGCGAACTTTCTTTTGGCTGAGCAGTCTGAAATTTTGGGTTATTTGGGATTTTAGATCTTCCCGGTAGTGGCGGAAAGTCTCTTTCCTCTTGGAGTTTGAATCCAGGAGGTGAAAGCTTTGAGACTTTCGCGACAGGCTTAGTATTTTTCATGGCTGGTGGGTCATCACTGCTAGGCAGATTCCGAGGCTTTTTGGTGGGTCTCTGGAGTCTCACACGCTTCCTCGATGAACCCTTGAAAACGAAGGAAATTCCTTCACCAACCTCAGAGTCGGAGCCCTGATCATCAAGAGACAGAGAAGAGTAGATATTTTGTGATTCAGCAGACGGAGCAGCCTTTTTCAACATCTCGGCAAAACTACGCCGAGAGCGCTGCTCTAATGATCGTCGCTGATGTTGCTGCCGGCGTACGTACGTCGGGCAGTTTTCGAGGGCATGTGGTGGACTTTCGTTGCAATAAACGCATTTTGGCGGTATACTACATGCACCATCCACATGTCTCTCCCCGCAAGAAGCACAGCGAGGTTTATTGCAGCAATACTGGGCAGTATGGCCCAGCTGCTTGCAATTTGTGCAATTCATTACCTTCGGTACGTACAGCCGCACAGGTAAACGAAGTTTGCCGATTACAAGAAAATTCGGCAAAGCAGATCCGGAAAAGGTCACACAGAAGGATTCAGAATGTGAATAGATCTTCTTTTCTCCCACCAGGGATACGGAATGCAATTGCTTGCAATCCAGTATGGGGACAGATGGGAGAGAAGGGTTTTTGAAGCGACCACAACCCTGCATCAATTCTTCGCAGGTCATACTGCCTTCGGTGACCACTCCCGCAATCTCAACCCGATGGCTTGGTAGATAAGTTTGGTACTCACGAGTAAAGAGCTCACAGGCCACAATCTCATTGGCCTGTTTACGGTCACTGACGGTGACGCGCAGCTTACCAGAACCCACTGTGTCAATTGCGACAACGGAAGAGAATCGCTTAGTCAGATCCTTACTGATCTGAATAGTATTCAACCGTTTGCCTTTGGATCGAAAGAAAACAACAAAAGGCCCACCAGAGTCGGGCGGGTAGGCCTTAAGGCGGGGGGACGTAGGAGATGATAGAATATTGGTGTCCATTTGAGACACATCAGATTGAGGGGACACACATGGATTGGGCATAGAGGTGTTTGTGTTTTGTTGGTTCAACACATTCGAAGACTCAGTGAGGGGATACGACGTTCCCCCGCCATCATCATCTACACCCATTGCGGTAGCTTAACACCGCAAAGGGCGCACGAATAACTCAAACTAACACTATTCACAGAAATGGAAATTGAATCAAACTGAAAAAAAAACACACACACACATACAAAGGGGAAAGGGAAGAGGGAAAACTTTCACACGCAGTAAAAACTAATCAAAAAAGACGTGAAGAGGAGAAGAACAACGAGAGGTACTTATCTTTTACTCTATCCACGCTGGCGTCGTCGATGCTGTAACCGATGGGCGTCTACGCTTGGGGAGAGGTAGCAAATGGCGGACGACCGTTCGCTGGCGCGTCTCCGCTGTCGCACACTACAGAGGATGATCACTGCGTTGCACTCAGGTAGCACACGGGACGAGGTACGGGCTGCCATCGACGGTACACGTGATCCGAAAAGAACAGGCCGCTCGCTGGTACTTGTGGATGTGTGGTCTCTCGCTCTCTCTGCTCTTACGCTATACACACACTATAGCCGATGATCACACTGCACTGCACACAGGTAGCACACGGGACGGGGTGCGGGCTGCTTTCGATGATGCACGTGATCGGAAAAATCCACGCGTTGGCGAAAACGTTCAACAGTTTTGCGCAAAACTCAATTTAACGGCAACACAATGGCTTCGCCGAAAGTGTTCCGCTTCCAAGCCGAACTAAGGCTCTTCACTCCAATAAACACACTTGGCACTAAGCCTCGAACAACCAAATATTCGGGAAAAACGGGTGTGAACCCGGACACACGAGAACTATCGACTGTCTCGCACGGTAGCTCAACAAGGAATGACATTGGAACTTTCGCCTGAGCGATTTTTGCGCTTGAATAAAACACGTTTCGGGACATTCTGCGCTGCCTCTAAAAATACCATTGGGTAGATAAATGAATTCTCTACCATTGGATCTCAATCAATTTCATACATTACTTCACTTAAGCGGTGAAAATAAATATTTTGTTCCGAATGTTTTCAAACCATGAATGGGTTTGACATTGCTTTCGGAAACCATAATCATGACGACAGCAGCTCACCCCAGCGCAACGTATTTTGACAGCTACTAAAGGTACGCTGCATTTTTGTCTATCTTACACGAAAATACTCACACAGGTAAAATAGTTATGAAAATCCGTCAGATTTGTACTGAAATCGGAATATAAATTCAATTTTTTCAATTGGCTTGTTTAAGGGTATCCAGTTTTTTTACATATCATGATTCTACGTCAAAAATGGAGCCAGAATCCAAAATTTCATGATTATCCGTGCCCTGGAACTATTTTTAAAATACATTTAAAGTTAGTATGGAAATCGCTTTTGAATCATTGCTCGGCAAATGTTACTACGGGACGAGCTGTTATTATGTAAATTGAAATGTCATTGAGTCTACAGATTTATATCTTCATTTATCATTTTTAACGTCAAAATTATGATATTGAAGCGCTATCAAATTGTATTATACTTAGACAAATGTACTCACAAATGGTCATGTTCCGACATGCAGGAGCAAATTATATTCGAAGAAACCCTAAAACAGAACTATGTGAACCGGTTACTTTCCATAGAGTTCCAACGCTCAACGTGCAGAGAAACCGATGACTAACATTTTTGGGCTAAAACGTGAAAACAAATACCACGAATCTTTTTGTCTGTTCCAAGCACTTCCGAGAATCAAATAGCAGACCATAGCGAAGAAAATAAAGAAAATCCCGATGTAAGTTTTGAACAACTATCGAAAGTTAAATTATACTGAACAATAATAAACAACAAGAAAATGCACTTTGTATTATTTATTTTATTATACCTATCTATAATATCGGAAGGGTCGATCGAAATCGAATCTTCCAAAAACACTGTTGTAATACTTGAAACTTTTCAGTATACTTAGCTCAAAACCGACCTAAATGCCACTCTCACCCCTTTGTATTTGGGCCCCTCATATGACCAAGACTTTCGGTCAAATCACCCAAATTATATCAGATTCAATTCCTGCATTCAGTACAATAAGGCCTTTCTATGTACATATAGCAAATATATACTTGTATATAAAATATAGAAAAAAAAACAACTTGCACGGCTAGTTATTTCTGAGGGAGGTAATGGGTTGTGATGAGAAACATGAAAAATACTCCTTATATATAGAACAAATGCATCAAATGACCTCCTAATGGGATACGTAACAAATTATTCTGCTAAGCTATCGATATTTTGTTATCCTAAATAGCTTAATTTACTTAAATTGCATTAAAATATAACAAATTCCATACAAATCCGGTAAAAGTTCATAACTATCTACTAATACTAATGCACAGTCGTGAATAGCATACCTTCTATAGCTGTCAATATACTTAGACCCCAGCGGACGAATTGTCGTATTGGGAGCGAATACCAATCTGACACATTTGGTATTGGCCGATGGGTCCATCTACCTTTGGTGAAGTTGTCCCCAGGGCTGGAAAGCGTCAATGTAAATAGAGAGTGCCGTGCGACTTTTACATAGATTGCTTCCTCACTGTCATCGGACGGCGTGACAATGACAGAGAATAAATTATTTGAAATTCTCTCTCATTTCTCCGTCGCTACGGCCCGCGACAGAATCGTAAACTTGATAATTTTTAGTTAATTATCTGATATGATTGTTATTTATATTGCTAGAATCATGGAACAATATTCACTTAACGTATCAACCTCATTAACTTCTCGAAATTCATTAAAATGAGATAGAAATTTAAATAGCAAAACAACATTAAAGTTGCTCTCATGAGAGCCCCGTCATTGCGACGTGACGAAGTGAGCGCATGAAATATAGTTTCGTGTTGTGATGGTGAGAAGGCTTGTTTCGTCAGTGTCGCAGGTCGGTCATGATTCATAACAGCCCTGGTTATCCCATTCCTGCTGCCAACCTCTAAGCGTTATCTCTTTACACGCGTTTTGGACTCCTCTGGTACCTCTTTGGTTGAAGCGTTGAACATCTTCCTTACACTCAAAATAATCCAAACGTCATTGTTACGTGAAAACATACGTGTTTTTTTTCCATCGCACTTTCCACGTAGCTCCTACGTGAATCATAGGTACCGTCATCCGGGGTAACATTGATCATTTTTTAAAAATATTTCTTAAATATTTCGTTTGAAAATGCAAATGCTGCCAATTTTATATTTTTAAAACAAGTACTGCCACCCATAGCTCGTGAATGTATACTGTATTTTGTTTTTTGAAAGATTTAAGCATGTTTAAAAAAATGTTTTGAGCGACTTTTTGATTTAGCTGATATGGGGTAACATTGATCACCTATGTAAATAACGTTCGGAAATATCTAAAACGTCGTTACTTACTTAAATCATGGCCCCTGAAGCCGAATACGAAGGCCGAACGCTTACAAGTAATTTACTTTTTGAGTTATTTTAAAATTAAAAACACCTCGAACCACTGAATACGCCTAAATGTAGGCAATTGGTTAAGGGAATTCTACATTTTTAACAGTAATTCGTTAATGTTGCCTAATTGAGCATACTTATGAAAGTTTTGACAACTGAATCGTTTTTGGCGATGCCATTTTTAGTGAGAACCGCATTTTTCTTGTTCATATCGTTTGCAGAACTTATGTGAGACATGAATCTTCGGTAGTGTCATCCTTAACCATTGAAATCATTGTTTCGAAAAGTTGCCAAATTTACGCATAAGGTAAACGCTATTTTTGCGAAAATATTCACTTTAATTAGCTCATGAATATAAGAAAGCGAAGCATCATTCATGATATGGAAATGTTTTACCAATAAATGATTATACGAACTTTTTACGAGATGAGTAATTCCGATCAATGTTACCCCGCTGATCAATGATACCCCGGATTACGGTAACCCAGAATGAACACATGAACTTTTGAACTTCGTCCATTCCACCGGCGCTACACGTAAGAGCTACGTGGATTTTCCGGCAGCCTTTACGAAGCGTTTCAATTGCATCTAGATGGTTTTGCATTAAATTTAACTGTAATAAAGACCAACCTTATTTCTAATAGGTTTTGGAAGAAAACTAATTCCCAATTGGAAAATATAAATAAACTTAAAAGATTGTGATATTATATTCAATAGGAGCATTTTGAGTCTGGTTTCCCAATTTTTGTGAGTTTGGTCTGTCTTGTTGTAGCCTTCGCGTGCTATAATAAGCCATTTTACGAGACGTTTCGGAACAGCTGATCGCCGAAACGGCGTCAATTGACAGGAGACCTGGGATTAAATCCAGCGTGATTTTTAACAACGCCTCATCTTACCAAATGGGGACATGGAGAAAATGACAAAAAAGAGATCCTAAAATGTTCGTTACTGCAACATTACACCTAGTTGTTGTATCAGCTACCTCTTTGTTACCCAAATTGCACATAAAAAGGCACTTTTGTGATTAGAAATATTTTAATAATTTTTCTCCATTTAAGTTTTCGCCTGTATGAAAAGCTACGCTAGAAATGCGCACAGTCATCAACCATCATCGTCGCGAAAACTGACGACGATGATTGAATTCTCCCAGGTCTCCTGTCATTTGACCAGCTTCGTAAAATGGCTCATTGATAGAGGTTATAAATCGTGTATAAAATATGAAGTAGGGTCGATGTACCAATAGCCGCATAGCTAAGAACAAATATTCGTATAAAATCGAAAAATAACGCTAGCGTCATTATTTTTACATCATCTGAAAACTTTTTATCTTGATTTTGTGGGAAAAATATGAAAACTGCGAAAACTCATATGTTTGCATTTATTATCGCTTGTGCCACTATAGGAATACATGTGCCTATAGTAGCACTTGTAACCGGCCAAAACTTTACTTTTTCGGACTTCTTTTGAAACGCGGATATTAAAAGTTTTCCGATGTTTATTCGTTCGTGGCTTTTTACAAACTGATGCGGTTTTCCTCTATCGTGTGTTCTCGAACTCTCACTCGTCTCAATCAATTCCCCACTCATACATATGCTTCTTTAGTACAGTACCTCACGCACTCATACACTCATACAAACACATAGTGTCATTCAGGATATACACTGAAAAAATATACCAGGACAGTGTGGCCAATCTACATATCACTACAACTCGGCCATTCTGACAACTGATCGACTCGATCAGCAATGTACGTATTTATGTGTTAGTAAAGGATGACCAAACACCCGTGGCCGACTCGGGGTTAGTAGGCTACAATATGAGGGAAAGGAATAAATGGATGGGTCACATACAGACACAACAGTAAATAGGGCAAGTGTAACATCCGTCAGTATTCTTGCAACTTAGTCTTCCAAATAATCGTAGGAGTCTCGCCAATCGGCCCAACGTTTTAATCGGCATGCCTCGACAATGCCATCATATGGTATTTGGGAAATCTGTGCATTCTCTATGTCCCTGATAACATATCGATCGTTCGGAAGAACTTTGTGAATTCGGTAAGGTCCCTTATATTTAGGTACAAATTTTTTATTTGTTCCGATAGTAGTATCAACATTCCGAATCACAACAAATTCGCCCACAGAATAATTAAGAGCTGGTTTATGTTTCTTCTGGAACATATTCAAATTCTTTTCCTGTGACTCTTGAATATGTGTCGCTGCTAACTCTCGCAATTTATCCACATCTCTACAAACATTATCATCTTGTTTATCTTCTAGAAACTCAGTGAGCCTATCAACCTCTCGACCTCGCTGATTGACCCCAAAAAGAAGCATACTAGGAGTTTGGCGTGTAGTCGAATGTACGGAATTATTCAAAGCATACTCAACTTTCACTAACATCTTCGACCAATCAGAATGCTGGATTGGTTCAGACACTTTACCGAGCATAGACTTGATAATTCTATTCACCCTTTCCACTTGTCCATTCGCCTGAGCTGACGCAGTACCTACTTTGACATGCTCGATATTGTGATCCAGCAGAAAAGAACCGAACTCAAGAGAAGTAAAGCAAGTTCCTCTGTCGCTGATCACACGCCTTGGTCTACTATAGTGCTCGAAATACTTTTCGAGACATGCACAGACCTCTTTGGTACTGGTGGAGTTGACAGCATACAGCTTGACGTGTTTGGTAAACGCATCCACAACTGCAAGTATGTATTTCCTCTTTGAAATAATAGACGGCAGCGGTCCAAAATGATCTATGTGGATAGTGTCAAACGGTAACGGTTTTTTCGGAATATTGTGTAACGTTTTTTGGTTACTTGTTGATGGAATAGAATACATTATGCATCGAATACAGTTTTGAATAAACTTTTCAACCTTATCCTGCATTTTAGGAAACCAATACTGCATTTTTATCTGCTCAACACATTTGGTAACGCCCATGTGACCAATCTTCTCATGAGCAGATCGAATAACATTAATTTCCATCTCTTTAGGAACGTACAGAAGAAGTTTATCATCACCTGCGGATCGATATACTAAACCATCCTCTAAGACGTAACCATTTACTGGCCCGTTTTCCAATTTCTCCCTAAGCGTAGAAATATCACTATCTCGATTTTGCGTTATTTGTAGCTGGAACGCTATGTCTTCTGGATCAATGGCGGAAACAATTTGCGCGGAATCTTCAATTGTTTTAACGGAAACGGAAGGGAGGCGGCTTAATGCATCGACATGACTCATCAACTTTCCACTTCGGTGATGAATGGTGTAATGGTAGTTTTCCAACTCCAAAACCCAACGAGCTATTCTTCGATTCATGTTGGCCTGGTTCAAAGTCATTGCTACAGAACTACAATCCGTCACAATTCGAAACTGGATACCTTCCAGATAAATTCGAAATTTACGGAGCGAGTAAATAATGGCCAATGTTTCCAATTCGAAACTGTGGTAACGTGACTCGGCTGGACTAGTGCGCTGTGAAAAATATGCCACAGGATGGAATTTTCCATCATCTTGTTTCTGTAGCAGTATTCCTCCAAACCCATCAGCGCTGGCATCACAATGCAACTCGGTTTCTCGATCAGGACTATACAACGCCAGTACAGGAGCGGCTACCAAACTATTTCGCAACGTATTAAAAGCTTCGACACATTTATCGTCAAACTCAAATTTCATATCAGGCCTTGTCAATGCTCTCAACGGCTTAGAAATGGTCGAAAAGAAAGGGACGAACCTACGAAAATATGAAAACAATCCAAGAGCTTTTGATAACTGTTTCGCATCATTCGGGAGCGGCAAAGAGTTGATAGCCTGCAAATGAGACCCATTTGGACGAATGCCTTTTTTACTGACAGTGAATCCCAGCAAATCAATCTCAGTATAACCGAACAAACACTTCTTAAACTTCACCTCTAAACGAAATTCAGCAAGCTGTCTCAGAACACGCTGCAACAAATCGAGATGTTCTTCAATCGTGTGACTAGCTAATGTTACGTCATCCAGGTATACTACCAAGGATCCCTCTTTGATGAATGGTTCCAACACACGATTGATAAAGCGCTGAAAGACCGCAGGGGCATTTCTTAAGCCAAACGGCATTTTCAAATATTCGTACTGACCACCCGGAGTAACAAATGAAGTGTACGGAATGGAATCAGTTGCCATGTTGACCTGATGAAATCCGTTCTTCAGATCCAATACGGTAAAATATTTTTTACCCTCGAGACGCTCCAAACAATCATCAATCAATGGGATTGGATAACTATCACGTACTGTAACTTTATTCAAGGCTCGATAGTCAACACACAACCGTTTTTCACCTGACTTTTTTGGTCGCAGAACAATAGGGAACGAATACGGGGAGTTACTGGGCCGAATAATACCCTCAGCAAGCAGACTATCTACAATGCCATCAACATCTTTCCTGTCGGAATATGATAACCGCCGAGGAGCAAAACTTATCGGAACATCTGTAGTCAATTTTAATCTCATCTCGTAGTTGTGTTTCTCAGTAGGAATATTCGAGCAATCCAAATAGTCGAGCTCGATGATTCTCCTTATCTGTTGCATGATATCGGAACTCAATTCACTGTTTATGTTGAATGATTCGGCAATATTGTCACTCATATCAATAGAGAAAACATCAGGAACGGAACGATCGTATGTTACAGGATCATACACAGAGAAAAAATAACGACACTTCGAACAATGTTGGAACTTATCGGAATTGAAATCATCTTCGAAAAGATTGTACGAACAATGCAATGCTTCACCGGAAATGTTTAATTTATTTTTTTCATGGATTTCAACTTTTGGTCTTACAATGTCACTAACAAAAAACTTATCGCACAACGTGATTCCAAAATTCAAGAGGAAATCACGCCCCAACAGTAAAGGATGGCAAATAAAATAGTCTGGCACAGTATACATTTTGATGGTTTTGGTCCGATTGCGAAATGTCACACATACCGGAATTATTCCATATGTGCATAATGGAAATCCTCCTACGCCTTTATATCCAGAACATTTTTTCTCTGTGGGAATGAAATGACTGGGGACTGCCGATCTTTGTATTAAATTAATCGGACTACCCGTGTCAAAAAGTGAGATCAACGTTTTACTAAGTTGCAATTTGGAATCTGTCGGGAATGAAACACTTACCCTGTTAATCACTGGAATGCTTCCATCGATTGCCTCCGGCAATTCGTCATCCGTCACCGGACATCCACGTCGGAAGTCGTCTACCAAAGCAATCTGTTGACGATGAGCAGGAGCCGGCTTTGGACAATCCTTCAGCTTATGTTGGTTCGAGCCGCACCGGAAACAGGATCCAATTTCTCTTTTTGGTTCTGGGCAGCTGGCAGAGAAGTGTCCCACGCCGGAGCAGTTGAAGCAGCGTACTTCCGAGGTTGAAGGCTTTGCTGCGAGTTTGATGTTGGTCTTGACTCTGTTTGGTACGGAAGAGGCGGAATACATCTCTCTCAACTGCGAGTATCGATGCGCCAACTGCTTCAGTTGTGCAATGCTTGTCGCTGGGTAGAGCACAGCAATATTCGCAGACCGATCGCGAAAACCGTCAACAATTAACTGCACCGTTTGTTTCTCATCGATGTTTGCCCGCGATGCAATCTCCTGCATTCTCAAGATGTATCCCATTACAGTTGTCTTCGCTGCAGCGAACGTCGTTTTCTTCATCGTGTCAATGACTTCCGACACTGAATGAACGTGGTTGAAGTTCTCCAAGAAACTGTTTTTGAATTCCTGATATGTCTTGGATCGGTCGACTCTGAGGAACAATTCTCCTTCGTATCCAGGTTCCATCAACCGGCGGACACACATGAGCCGGAATTCGTCATCACCATGAACGGAATCACACGCTTGCTCGAAATCATCAATCCACTTTTCAGCATCATACGATTCACCACCTCGGAAGCACGGAACGGAATACTTGATGTCACGGAAATCTGGTGGTTTTATTGGTGCCACTTGTGCCACATTCAACTCGGCTTCAATCGCTGCTATTTCTCGACGTAAATCAGCAATAAATTTTCGTTTCTGCAGCACGCGGATTTCAGCATCCAGTTCACGTTCTTCCTCGTTAGCCGAATCGGCCTCCTCATCGTGGCCGCCATTTTGTTGGTCGTTCTCAGCATTGATTTTATCTCTCAGCGTCACTTGTTCAAACAGGATCCGCAAGTGCCGAAGGCGGAAATTCAACATGGCGGTTTTGCAGCCAAGTAATGAGCTCGGCTTTGGTCATCCGATTTGCATCCGCCATTACTGCAGCCAACTCCAAATTTAGCTTCCTCCACACAAGTCTGGTCCTCCGGTAAACGCGAGGGCAATCCCACTTCTGAAGATGTAACCGGCCAAAACTTTACTTTTTCGGACTTCTTTTGAAACGCGGATATTAAAAGTTTTCCGATGTTTATTCGTTCGTGGCTTTTTACAAACTGATGCGGTTTTCCTCTATCGTGTGTTCTCGAACTCTCACTCGTCTCAATCAATTCCCCACTCATACATATGCTTCTTTAGTACAGTACCTCACGCACTCATACACTCATACAAACACATAGTGTCATTCAGGATATACACTGAAAAAATATACCAGGACAGTGTGGCCAATCTACATATCACTACACACTATTTCTAATTTCTGTTCCTATAGTAGCACTAGCATCACGGCGTTGGCAAAATACTAGACAAAACCGTATTTTTACAAAGCTTTTATATTTTTCCTTTAAAGTGTGGATCAAAAGCTTTCGTTTGAAGTAAAAACAAGTAGGGCAAGTGTACCATTAGTGGTGCACCTAAGGGAAAACTGCTAAAACACGGTGTTTAGATCATGAAATATATGATTTTAACGTATCATTCGATAGATCTCAAATCCTTCTATCATTCAAATGTATAAAAATCACGATTCATTTGAAATTTCCCTGCAAAAAGCCTTGCACCAATAATAGGAACACTGTTCCTTTAGTGGAGGTATATTTTAAGGATGGTTCCTTTAGTGGCGCAAACCATTGATTTCTTATGGGACCCTCCACTATGGGTACTGATGCACCACTATAGGTGCAAAGGAGCAAAAAAATTAAGCAAAATAATTGTTTTAAATAGTTTTACGGTTAAATTTCATGAATATTATTCGATTACTTGTATCATTTTCGCATCGTACATAATACAAAAATATCACATAATCATTTATTAGCGCGAAACATGCCAAAACACACTACCTCCACTATTGGAGCTACCTCCACTAAGGGAGCGTTTGCCCTACTTAATTCATTAATTATTTTGTATAATAAAAAATAGTTTCTCTCAGTAGTGCTACTATAGGAACAATAGGTTAACTATAGGCGTAAGGGAGCTCAAATTTTAAGCAAAACTAATTATTTCGATCATATTTTGAACAAAATCAAGCTGTGTATCAATGGTACATAGATAAATAGCTCCTGACCTTCATGTCAAAAAATATTTTGAAAAGATTCATAGCAAAACGGCCGTAAAAAGCCACTAGTGCGACTATAGGGGACTGTCCACTAAGGGAACACTGACCCTAATGCAGGGATTCTTCGGTATTCAAAGCATATTTACCTTGAAATCAATTTTACACAGGGTTTGAAGTTCATCAGCTTTTGAAGTTCTTCAAAACACAAGCGGGCGCCATCTTAGGATTTGAGTTCAACACCGAAAGTACGTACAACATGCAGACGTTTGGATTATTTTGAGTGTAATGATGAGCCCGATGGGCGTCACACACTGGGGCAGATCGCTGTTTTCGACGGCCAAAATCTCGAGTACCCTGGATATGCATCCTAGAGGTTTGGTGTCTTCGAAAAAGTATTTTGGAATAATTTGTATAATTTGTATAATTAGTAAATTAGAAAATACAGTCGCCTCTCCACATCTCGATATCGAAGGGACCATCGAGATAGGGAGAGATCGAGACAAAGAACAAATGTTTAATGAACACTAGATTGAAAAACATTCCGTTGCCAAGAAAGTAATACACAAACAAACGTCATTTTGCGCTTCTATTTTGTTTCGAATCCCAAAACTTTGGTCTAGTAACCTTCGATATTGGTCATATCGACATACGGAGAGAAAATTGAGAACGAAAAATGAACAGAAACACATCGAGATATGGAGATATCGAGATAAGGAGGATATCGAGATATGGAGAGTGAAAATGTATGCAGACTGAAGGGACTTATGAAATCATCGACATAAGGAGAGATATCGAGATGTAGAACATCGAGATGTGGAGAGTCGACTGTAGTGATATTATTAATAAAAGAAACGGGTTTAATAAGATTCTGTTGTATCCTTGTACGGCCATGCGTGTTCCTGTTCAGCACGATTTCTTCAATCTTAGGAGGTTTTGATGCACAGATAATAAACGGATGAGTGTCTACAAGTATAAATAAAAAAAAACGTATAGAAAAAACAAACAAGGACCGCTTCATTATAGACCACGTAGTATCGGTTCACGGTGATGTTAATCGATAGTGTTCATTAGAAAACACTTTTGATTATTATCACCATTGGCACCACTAGTGTGCATCTTTCTCTTCAGAGTAAAGTTACTTTTAAGCCCGAGACCTGACAGCAATCAAGCTGATCACAAGGTTGTGCCTTTGCCCAGGGAATATTGAGACATCAATATTCTTCCGTTTATATTTTCATTTTTACACAAAATCATACATTTTATTTGTACTTAATGCTTTTTATGGCTCTCATCAATTTAATCTGGTGGCAATTGGAAAGCTTTGAGGCAGTAAGCAAACATCACACTTAGTTCATTTGAACGAATTGAATGATCCTCGATCTTTGCACATAACGCAAAGTTCTCGACGGTCTTCAACGGGGCACTACCGTGCTTCTAGAGACGGCCCATCAGATGCTACAACTCGCTGACATATTTCAGTAGTTTGGTCGTATTTGGCGTCTTACAACCAACCAAGAAATCATTCAGATCGATGCCGTTATATGTTAGAACAAAATTGTCGAAAATGTCGTTATGTTCCCAATGGATCACCAGTGATCCACATAAATTTCCGCAAAATCAATAGTTGTAAAGAATATTATAAAAACTTTATTGAATCTTTGAAAAATAACTCAATTGAGCTTGTTTGTATTTTCGTTTGGAGGCAATTATGTTTATATTTCTAAATATATAAGTTTAAAAATCCACTATATTTAAATTTCAAAAAATTCCGACTTCGGTTGTTGTGCTTTAACTTGAAATCCAAGTGAGTATTTTTTCTGAAACTTTGTACATTACTTCATGAAACATATGTAAACATGTGGTAAAAAAATGATTATGATCTAACTTATCCAGTTTATATACGACCAATGCAAAGTGGTGGATCACCTGTGCTACCATGGGAAGGAAAGGGTTAAATGAAGTGGCTCATACTGCCCCGTTGGGTGGCTCATAATGCCCCATATGGTTGGTGAACACGCAGAAAAACATGGTTTTCAAAAACGTTCCTAAAAAAATTTTCAAGTTAATGTTGACATTAGTTATTGACATAACATGGAAGAAAACATGTTATTGTACAAGTCACTTTTATTCAAACGATAGTTTTCGCTGTTTTTTTATGCATTCCATGACGTTTTCCTTAGGTGGCCCATATTGCCCCGATCGCCCCTACAGCTAAGCTGATTCTGATTATGACCTGCACTCAAAATAATCCAAACGGCAAGGCTACGTGAAAACATACGTAGTTTTTTTCCATCGCACTTTTCACGTAGCTCTTACGTTAATCAAAGGTAATCATGAATGAACGCATGAACTACTGAACTTCTTCGTTTGCATTGATGTATCCGGTAGTTGTTACGTGTTTTTTTCGTAGTGAATTTCCAGTGTATTGTATTAAACATTTAGATACACATTACGTTACATTACACTTGTTCCAAATTTAGATGCGTTAAAATAAATAAAACTATTCTTTAATTGATTACCTACATCTTCATTCAAAACAATAACGTGAAATAAACAACAATATAAAAAATATCCACATTTATGACACAATGACCCTTCAATCTTGCTTCTCATATCGTCGTGTTCTGGCCAGCGCCAAGAGCAGCCGTAGCGTAGGAGGTAGTACCTTCATTCAATGCTTGTTGAGCTCCATAGTCGGGATCGGGATGATCTGCAAAGCTTTCTATTTCACATAGGCGATACACTGGATCTACAAATCTGTTGTTTGGAGAACATGGATTGTACGGATTGACATTGCTTGATGAGGAATTTAAAAAGTTGCGAGCGGGTTTAAGTCTCTTCCACGTAAGTCGCGTTCGGTGCCCTGCAACTGACTGCAGATTCCGCTGATGATGCTGTTATACGATTTAGATATTTTTATAGCTAGAAACGAAAACAGAATTTACGAAATCAGTGCATTTTAGCATAACTCATATAGGTATTCACAATTTAAACATTTACTTACTTGCATTTTTCGCCAAGAATAAACTTTTTACAACATTTTGTGATAGTTTTGATCCATCCTTTTCAATCGTCAACAAATACTGACAAACGAATGAGAAGGGGACAGAATGAACACTGCATTCAGCTGTCAGAATGAATGAAGACTATGTACGGGATTTTCACGTCATGGTAATAGGGAACCTCAGTAAGAACTACAGATGGCTCAGTTCAATTCGATGCATGTCCCGATGATTGTTACGTTAGTCAGGTAAATTCTCGAAAAATTCATTTTCAAGGTTCTACGTGATTTTTTACGTAGCCTTGACGTTTGAATTTTTTTGAGTGTGTACTTACTTACTTATTTGGCTTTACATCAATTATCTTGATAAAGCCTCGCCAACAATATTTCGCCAATTCCCTCGGTTCATGGCCGCTTCTCTCCATCCTCGACTGTGACCCACGCTCTCCAGGTCCTGGTGTACCTGGTCAATCCACCTAGCTCGCTGCGCCCCACGCCTTCTTGTTCCGACCGGATTCGTGGCGAACACCATCTTTACAGGGTTGTTGTCCGGCATTCTTGCAACATGCCCTGCCCAGCGTATCCTTCCAGCTTTAGCTACCTTCACGATACCGGGTTCATCCTTCGCCGCCACACGCCGTTCTCCTGCACGCCGCCGAAGATCGTCCTTAGCACTCGGCGTTCGAAGACACCAAGAGCTTGCAAGTCCTCCTCGAGCATAGTCCACGCCTCATGCCCATAGAGGACTACCGGTCTTATGAGCGTTTTGTACATCGTGCATTTGGTGCGGGGGTGAATCTTTCTTGACCGCAGTTTCTTCTGGAGCCCATAGTAGGCACGACTTCCGCTGATGATGCGCCTTCGTATTTCCCGACTAACATTGTTGTCAGCCGTCAACAAGGATCCGAGGTAGACGAACTCGTCCACCACCTCGAAGGTATCCCCGTCTATCGTAACACTGCTTCCTAGGCGGGCCCTGTCGCGCTCAGTTCCGCCAACCAGCATGTACTTTGTTTTCGACGCATTCACCATTAGCCCGACTCTTGTTGCTTCGCGTTTCAGGCGGGTGAACAAATCTGCCACCGTTTCAAATTTTCTCCCAATAATATCCATGTCGTCCGCGAAGCAAACAAATTGTCCGGATCTCGTGAAAATCGTGCCTCGACTGTTAAGTCCGGCTCTCCGCATGACACCTTCAAGCGCAATATTGAACAACAGGCATGAAAGTCCGTCGCCCTGTCGTAGTCCCCGCCGAGACTCGAACGAACTGGAGTGTTCGCCCGAGATCTTCACGCAGTTTTGCACACCGTCCATCGTTGCTCTGATCAATCTTGTGAGCTTCCCGGGAAAGCTGTTCTCGTCCATGATTTTCCATAGCTCTATGCGGTCGATACTATCGTATGCCGCCTTGAAATCGATGAAAAAATGGTGCGTAGGGACCTGGTACTCACGGCATTTCTGGAGGATTTGCCGCACGGAAAAGATCTGGTCCGTTGTCGAGCGACCGTCGATGAAACCTGCTTGATAACTTCCCACGAACTCGTTTGCTATAGGTGATAGACGACGGAAGAGAATCTGGGATAGCACTTTATAGGCGGCGTTTAGGATGGTGATTGCACGATAATTTTCACACTCCAGTTTGTCGCCCTTTTTGTAGATAGGGCATATAACGCCTTGCTTCCACTCCTCCGGTAGCTGTTCCGTTTCCCAGATTCTGACTATCAGCCGATGCAGACAAGCGGCCAACCTGTCCGGGCCCATCTTGATGAGTTCGGCTCCGATACCATCCTTGCCAGCGGCTTTGTTGTTCTTGAGCTGTTGAATGGCATCCTTAACTTCCCCCATCGTGGGAGCTGATTGATTTCCGCTGTCCGCTGTGCTGACGTAGCCATCGCCTTCGCTGTCCTGACCTTCTGTGCCTGTGTTCTCTGCGCCATTCAGGTGTTCATCGTAGTGCTGCTTCCACCTTTCGATCACCTCACGTCCGTCCGTCAAGATGCTCCCATCCTTATCCCGGCACATCTCAGCTCGCGGCACGAAGCCTTCGCGGGATGTGTTGAGCTTCTGATAGAACTTCCGCGTTTCTTGAGAACGGTACAGGTCGGACTCGATTATCCGGAGTGTCGATTTTTTTTTCACTCCGGATAATCGAATTTTCCGGATAATCGAATCATTAAGAAAAATATTTAAATCTTTGATAAAAGAACTAAAATATTATCTTTTTTCGTAATTTTATTTATATGATGCGGTGGTGTAGCCAGAATTTTTTTCTAGGAACAGTACGGGCCTTTACAAGAAAAACAAATTTTTGACCAGCATACACAAAAAAAAACACTTTTTCAAAACTCCTCTTCTTAAACACGTTCTTAACTGCAAAATCACTCATATTGTATATGGCAATACCGAATTTTCTCAGATTTATGCATAAAAATTGAAAAACAAGAACATTAAAAACCAAATTCCGGATAATCGAGTCTAAAATTCCGGATAATCGAATCCCGGATAATCGAGTCCCCGGATAATCGAGTCTCCGGATAATCGAGTCCGACCTGTACAGCAACTCCATCTCTTGGCATTCCACCTCTTCCAGGCGGCGCTTTTTGTCCCGGAATAGGCGGGTTTGCTGTTTCCGCTTCAGTCTGTATCGTTCCACGTTTTGCAGCCCGCGCTGCATTCTTCTCCTCTAAAACCTCCTGGCACTCCTCGTCGAACCAATCGTTTCTTGAGCTCCATTCCACATATCCGATAACGCTTTCGGCAGCGTCGTTAATGGCTGCTTTGACTGTCCTCCAGCAGTCCTCAAGAGGGGCCCTATCGAGCTCGCCCTAATCCGGCAACGCTGCCTCAAGATGCTGCGCGTACGCATTGGCGACATCCGGTTGTTTCAGCCGCTCGAGATTCTACCGGGGCGGGCGTCGGTACCGTACATTGTTGATGACGGATATTTTTGGGTGCAGTTTCACCATCACCAGGTAGTGGTCGGAGTCAATGTTGGCGCCACGATAGGTTCTGACGTCGGTTATGTCGGAGAAGTGCCGTCCATCGATCAAAACGTGGTCGATTTGCGATTCTGTCTGTTGAGGTGATCGCCAGGTGTACCGATACGGGAGGCTATGCTGGAAATAGGTGCTACGAATGGGCATGTTCTTGGAGGCGGCAAAATCTATCAGTCGTAGGCCGTTCTCGTTCGTCAGCCGGTGGGCGCTGAACTTTCCAATCGTCGGTCTGAACTCCTCCTCCTGGCCAACCTGAGCGTTCAAATCTCCTATGATGATCTTGACGTCGTGGCTTGGGCAGCGGTCGTACTCGCGTTCGTTCGAGCTGCGCGTAAAATGCGTCCTTGTCATCATCAGTGCTTCCGGAGTGAGGGCTATGCACGTTGATTATGCTGAAGTTAAAGAATCGGCCTTTGGTTCTTAACTTGCACATTCGTTCATTGGTCGGCCACCACCCGATCACGCGCCTTTGCATATCACCCATCACTATGAAAGCTGTTCCCAGCTCACGTGTGTTGCCGCAGCTCTGGTAGATGGTATGATTACCTCTAAACGTTCGCACCAATGCTCCTGTCCAGCACACCTCCTGCAGCGCTACGATGTCGAAACCGCGGGTCTTCAGTACATCGGAGAGTATGCGAGTACTTCCAATGAAGTTGAGAGATTTGCAGTTCCACGTACCGAGTTTCCAATCGCTAGTCCATTTTCGTCGCTGTGGTCTTTGCCGATTGTACCGGTCCGTATTCTCTCGTTGACGTTCCTGTGCTGATGTGTTTTTACGGTTGGCTTGCAGGGCCTGACACCAACCCCCTAGATTTCCGGAAGACCATTCCCCCTAAATGTTCGGAGGGCCATAGTGCGCAGTTTAGCTTAGAGTCCTTCTCTGGCACTCGGACGATGATCAGCCGCCCCTGACATGGGGAACAGACGCTGTTGTGAGCCGCTCCTAACGTGAAGTACAGACGCTCCAGGTTTGCAAAAGCAAACCCCCCCTTCCCTGTCAGCATACGACCAAAGTTCCCACCGGGGGTTGGTTACCCGATCTTCCCCAAGGTTACTCGTACCCCGGCCAGTACCACGAGGAGGTAGGGATAGGAGTTGCTGGGCAAGAGGCTAAGGACCGCACAGAGGGGTCTATTTTATTCCTGCAGGTACGCGAGGTACCAATGGTACGCCATGCCCAGCCATTTACCGCGCCACAACCGCCACGATTATGACCTGTCTGTCTTTCAAAAAATGGCATAGCTCGATATAGTAGAGTAAGGTGGGGCAAAAGTTCGACCTTAGTGGTATAATCAAAGTTCCCAAAAAAACAATAGCAGTTAAAACAAAAAAATACCATACAGTGAACCTTCAACATATTTTTTTTTTTTTGCCCCACCGGTGGGGCAAGAGTTCGAATCTAGTGTGGGGCAAAAGTTCGCTGGCTAAAACACAAAATATCGATTCTTTTATGACAGGCATACTTTACACCAGCAGTAAACTTAAGTTTGACGAAAAATACACACTAAATTTTCATCAAAAAATTACCCAAAACCGGGTTGATTGTAATATACTCAAAAACACCAGTTTTTCGCAAAACTAAGTAGAAATGTAAAATTTTGGTGACAGTTTTCACACGATCAGACTAATTTAACTAAGTTTGAAGATAATATGTGGATTTTAGGCAATTTGCAAATTTTTCCGTGATTTTATACATAGGTCGAACTTTTGCCCCGCTGATTCGAACTTTTGCCCCACTATGGACCAAAAATTGTTTTCAAGCATTTATGCAAAAACGAATAGCAACCTTATGATAGGCCTAGAAACGCCCTTACATAAAATATTGAAAAAGATTTTATCTTCAGTTGGTTCCTTGCAACGAAAGTTTGACCAAAAATTACAATATTCACGTCGAAAAACAACAATTAGCCATAACTTTTCCAAATCTCAATCGATTTTTATGGTATTTGGATTGAAAGTCTCTTACTTGAATAGCATTCGAACCACCGTGACATTTATAAGATTTGTTTTGAATTGACCTAGAAATCTTAAAAAGAAACTCTTACCCCACTCGAACTTTTGCCCCACTTTACTCTAATTACACCCGCCAGATTCGAGTCAATCGCCCTTGCAACAAGCCTAATTCCTTGTGTCCTGTCAACATTAGCATCTTCCTGTATACTGGGGCCATTCAAGAGTTGAGTCCAGCTAGTGATTCTTTCATCCTATCAATGCACGATTACTTATCGCGAGGATGTTCTTGAAAACCTCTAAAAATGCGACGATCTACGCAGTTGCTTCAAATCGTTGTGGTTTCTCCTGCGCAATTATTCCTGTGTCCAAGATCGATGCAGATTCAAGGTATCCAGGTTACCCTTAATAAGTTGAATCTGTTAATACCATCTTTTCAGCTGCTTACATTGCTGTTTGTTTAATTTGTTTTTAAATAGGCTTAAATGTCATACAACAGCATTTAATTTCATTTAACGTGAGTCTAGCCTTCGTCGTCGTGCCGGTATAGCTATGCCTCTTGTCGTTTTGGTGTTTCGATGCCTCCACACTATTCAGGTGTACATCGTAGTGCGGCTTTCACATTTCATTCACTTAACGCCTACACATCGTTCAGGTGTTCATTGAGAGCGACATACCCAATTTCTTCGTATTTCAATTCTTCGCTGAGCATATGGCTGGAGGATTGGATTTTTTTACATTATTACTTTTTGTATTACAGCGGAAGTGCGCAGCTTGAAACTGTTACGGATATTGATCAGAATTCCCCGATGGATGTGGCATCAGAAGATAACGCCGCAAATTCATCAAACGCGTCGCGGTAAGTGTATGTAGGCTGGTGATTGTTTCCTTAACTAATATCTGGGTTCTTTTTTCCACCTAAGCCTGGAATCCTCGTCTGCAGACCATAGTTTTGTGAGTCCTGCAAAAGAAATCGTCAGCCCCAGCCCTCTTTGCACTCGTCTTTCCAAGAGAGTATCCAGGAGCTCGAGTGCCAACGCAACACAGCATGAAGAACAATCGAGCGCTGCAGAAGAATTCGCCTCGGACGTTACATCAGCTGAGCACAGGTATTAAAAAGGCATTTTACAAAAAAATCGGTATTCAAACACAAAAATTCCATCCATTTCCTTAAACTTAGCTGTCTCACGACTTACTCATGTATATATTTAATATTTATTTTCCAGCAATATAAATCAATCGCAATTGATTGAATCAATCATTGGGCCAGAACAGCAAAACGATTCAATCAATGAACCGAACGCCGATGATTCTAATGCACATGTTGAAAATGTAATGGAAATTGTGGAAAGTGTTGCTACACCAACAGAATCACCCGCCACAACTGCTCCATCAACTCCACTGCCCGAGATTAGATCCAAGCGAAGCGCCAGACAATCGATTGCAGTTATGGATGGCAAAACATCTACAGCTAGTGAAGAGAATTCCAACAAAACGGTGCCTATGAGCGAATCCAAGCTGCCTCTGCGAGTACACAGGCTTACGAAACGCTCACCGTTATCGGAAACTGAAACTGTCGAATCTTCAAATGCTTCCCCAGGCAGCAACAGTACTGTTACTGAGACTGTAACACAAGATGTCGATGAAGAAGAAGCCTCTCCGGTGCGGGATGCGACTAATGTCGATAATTCAGTACTCGAAGGGCAAACCACAGATTATAACGCAGTGGAGAGTCAAGAACAATCCACTAGTTCTGAGACGGTAGATATCGAAAAATACTACCGTGGTTTTGCTTAACTCATTTAATCACCTCTTTCAGGCATTCGAATCTCCCATCCGTCGTGGAAGAAGTTCACTGAAACAAACTCAAACACCTGAGCGACTGAGTATGACCGCGGAAAGGCAAGTGAGAAGACCTGCAAACGGAACGCCATTATTCAGGAAAGCTATCTTTGCCATGTGCACTCCAACTCGTACATCGCGTAGCAGTGTCACTAAGGCAGCACCTCAGGAGGAAACCACATCGCGAATGTCGCGTTCTTCGAGACGCACAACTGTTGGTGAAATGGCATCCGTTGTAAACGAGGCTTCCCCAATAGTAGTGGCTGAGGTCGACGATCATGTACCAGAGCAATTGGAAGCATCAGCGATAATTTCATCTCCGGTAAGATTTGCATCGAACACTAACTGGTTCCATTTGCATCAATTGTAACGATAACTTTTACAGGCTCAACATACACCACGGACGAGGGGAAGCGTTTCGAATGTTACAACTCCAGCATCGACGCCTAGAACTCCTGCGTCCGTAAGGAAATCTCTACTGACAACCAAGGCGGCAGGTTCCGCCACACCAACCACGAAAGTGGTAGAGCGAAATGATCTTTCGATTGATGAACATGAATCGGTTACGTCCACGGAGCAGTGTGCCATTTGCGAAATTACGGAAGGCGACGCAGTGTCGGAGCTAACAAGTTCAAAAGTATCCCGTCGATCGACTATCGCTAGGAAAGAGACTACACCAGACCGCCAAGGTCTGATTCAAGCTGAAATCGATGTTCATAGTGAATCCACATCACAGGCAGATCTTGAACAATCTTCTCTCGGGCAAGCGGAATGCGATACGTCGTTGGTGGAACAGTTATCTGAATCTGTAGCATCGCCGGTAAGTTTTGTAACTTTACGTTGCTTGTTGTTGTATATGCGAGGTTGTATCATCGCTCTCTCTTTGGGGCTCTCGTTCGCTGCTGCTATTTATCATTCTTGTTATAACGTCTCAGGTTATAACTTGCGAAACATTGCCGATCATGGACCGATACAGATTGATACAATGTTTTTCCTCGCTTGCTTTGATCGTGCTTCGAAATCAATGAAGAACGAATTTTGCAATGCCTGCTAACTGCAAAAAAGTCATGCATGAATTGGGTCGTTTGTTTAACGTTCAACGCTCCGTCAACGTAATCATCATCATCATCGAAACTTCAAAAGCAGTTTTTCTGTTTAAAACTAAAAAATATTCGATGAAAATGTGTTTACTTTGTTTCGGTAGGAGAAAAGAATACAGTGAACACATATTCATGTGAACTTTCATGATTTTGAACGAAAAAACTGCTCTTGAAAATTTTCAAATTGATGACGGATTCTGCCCCCTTAATGCCACTAGAAAAAAAAAACTTTCTAATGTGAACAATTACATTTGGTTTTTACAAAATCCCGATAGGTTTCATGATTAAACCATTTATGGCGGCATGAGCGTGAGCGAGTGATTTTGCATCAAAATCTCATGCGTGAGTTTTGCAAAACACATCTCAAATGAGTTTGCTCTTACTGGAGAAGTCAATGATTGAAATTTGAGCAAGCCATCCTTGATTTCCTACAAAGCGAGGGCTAATTGAAAATTGCTGAATTTCAGAAAAACTGCTGGTGGTTAGCTAAATTTGCTGAAAATTTCATCGAATAAAACTGAAATTTCAGCGAAATGTTGCTAAAAAATCAGCTCGGCAAAATTAAACAATTTGCTGATTCCAGCGAAAAAAAATTGGTGTGCAGTCTTCGCCGGTAACTCCGGTACGTATTACCTACCGCATTGATTTTACACGGTTTGTGATTTTTTTTTTTTGCATGAGGTGTCTGTCACCTATTCCCTAGTTTTCCAGAGAATTACTCTTCGTAGCTTTTGAGGGGGTCATAATGGATAATTTAGCTTGGAGTCCCTCAATGGCTCTCGTACGATAGTCAATCGATACTAAAAGGGGAAACAAACGCTATTGTGAGTCATATTTAAAATCGAGCACAAAACAGCATACAATCAAATTTCTCATCGGGGTTATTTAACTGATCTTCTCGAAGGTTCCTAGTAAATCAATACCGCGAGACGATAAGGATACTCCTATATGGGAGTTACCGGGATAGCGACGATTTTGGCATTAGATCAAGGTTCATTCCTCAGTCTTGTTTTGGAATGTAAACTGCTAAAGCTGCTCCTTCCGGCTTCGTATATGACATCAGACATCATCCTAGTAGTCTATTCTGAATCGATGTAAGAAGTAGTTTTGTTGTCTGCAGTACACTCTCTCTATAGTTGAAAAATGGATAACGTCTAGGAAACTGAGACTAGCCCATCATAAAGCTGAGGTAATAGTGGTCAACAACCGCAAGTGCGAGCAAAGGGCGCTTATCTCATTAGGTAACTGCACCATAGAGTCTAAGCGATCCCTTAGGCATCCCTGGGTAATGATCGATTGCAAGCTTCACCTGGGCACGTAGAATATGCCTGTAAAAAGGCATCTAGGATTATAGTGACGCTTTCGAGAATGATGTCTATCCATACTGAGAATCCTATAACATTTCCCCGAATCCCATTACCCCGAAAGTCAATACCCCGAAATCTCCATTACCCCGAATTCCACACGAATATTCAAAAAATTCCAGCGGATTGAAACATGTTCAAATCTTAATGAAACTTTCACAATTTGCTTTTCACTACGATATCTTTCCGAAAAATATAAAAATGATCGAAACACGGTTCATTTTTGTGTTACCGGTACGGAAATCTGTAGTGGGACTTGATATGCGGTTACTTTTCATTATGGAGCAATTTGACTTGCTGTTTTTTTTTTTAATTTTCTCGAACAAATAATAACTCATTAGTGAAACTGAAAGAGCATTGGAAGATATGTTGAAAAATGAGCTCAACTCAATTTTAACAAAAATGCAGATGGGACTGACTTGCGATTCACGGCAGTATCTCAAAGAAGAGAGAATCATTGATTAAAATTTTAGTGTCGTATTCGGGGAACTGGTTTTCGGGGTAATGGTATTCGGGGAAGTGTTATAGGACCACTGAGGATTCTACCCCGTTTGGCATAATGCCGTTTGGCGTACAGTCGTTTGGCATGATAACTGTTTGGCTCTGCCATTTGGCATAACGGTCGTTTGGCCTAATCGCCGTTAGGCATAATTGTGAAAAATGTATCCAACGCCTAAGTTATTGCATGTCGTTTGAAAAAAAAGGAACATGGTATTTTATGACGCATCCTATGGTCTCGTATATTACTGTACCACTGCAGTATCTTCCTTTTTCAAATTATGCCAAACGACTATTATGCCAAACAACTGTTATACCAAACGACTATAATGCAAAACGACTGTATGCCAAACGGCATTATGCCAAACGGCATTATGCCAAACGGGGTAGACCCCCACTGAGGATCATGTGTGTCATAACCGGGATGACGCCCATCGGGCTCATCATCGAAGAAGATGTGCAATGCTCCAACCGAAGAGGTACCCGAAGAGTCCGCAGCGCGTGTGAAGAGACAACGCTTAGAGGTTGGCAGTAGGAATGTGATAACTCCGCTAAAGGTAAATGAACTTCCACCTGACGCAGTTTCTGTCAGAACATGGTTGCTATAGGCACTACCTGCCTAGGTTCGGACACGCAGAATCTTCAGCGTTCCTGTGCTGGTGTGGATGAAACAGGGGAGCATGTCGTATTCGATTGCCCACGTTTGAATGTTGTAAGAGATCGCATACTCGCTACACACGGAGGGGACACATCCCTAGAGAATGTAACGAAGAGGATGTGTGAAGATGCCGAGTGCTACGGCTGTTATTCAGATTATGCTGCAATTGTTGCGTCTATGGCTTATCAAGAGACGATTGCAGAAGGTTAGCCCTACCGAGGCTAGTCCCCTGTAACAATTTTCTAGTTAGTAGGAGAAGCAATTTGTTGGGGTTACTTGTGCTATATGCACTGGCTCCTCCGCGAAGTAATATTGTACGGTGGTTCCGGAGAGAAATGCGTCTGAGGGCGAGGGTAATATCCGTGTCTTCGGTACACCTTAATGTAGATCATAGGCTGGTTTTAGTGAGTCGTCGGAGGTGCTAAATCTTCACACTCCCTGAGTTATTTTCTCATGGGTCTGGTTGCAGATTTCCACCTCGCAAAAAAAAAAAACTTGTTGATGTTTTATAACTCAGCAGATTCGTCTCTCGGTCATAACATATGAAGGGAATCGCGTGTCATAAAACCTCCACATATCCTTCCAGTCCATGCTTTTCTTGCGTCGTGTCTTTCGCATTCAATTTTGCTTTTCACATCTGTCAAATTGCAGGGGCCCAGATAGCCGTAGCGGTAAACGCGCAGCTATTCAGCATGACCATGCTGAGGGTCGTGGGTTCGAATCCCGCTGGTCGAGGATCTTTTCGTAGAGGAAATTTTCTCGATTCCCAGGGCATAGAGTATCTTCGTACCTGCCACACGATATACATATGCAGAAATGGTCAATCGGCAAAGAAAGCTCTAAGTTAATAACTGTGGAAGTGCTCATAAGAACACTAATCTGAGAAGCAGGCTTTGTCTCAGTTGGGACGTAACACCAGAAAGAAGAAGAATCTGTCAATCTCTGGCATTCTTAATTGGACTAATCATTTTGTAGTCGTCGTTGACTAATGTCGATCACATCCCGTGCCATTAGAATCGCACATGAGATCATCAGAAACATTGACATATCCCATGTAACGCCTACCTACAGGAATTTGTAATTGCAATAAATTATACATTTGAGAAACATACTGATGATAAATTGTACATTTGAGAAACATACTGATGATCCAGTAATTAATGAATTGAATTGAACATTTATAATTTGCAGGTACACGCTGACCAATCGAAAAAATCATCATCTATCAAAAGTACTCCTGCATCCGCAAGGAAGTCCCTACGGAAATCTTCAGAATGCATTCTCGCTCCGGGTGAGCAAAGCATCCAAATTGCTAATGAGTCGATCAATACCCAGAACTTTGAAACGACTGCAACAGCGATAGATAACAGCTCGGCCCATGAAGAGGTGTTGAACTCAAGCGGAAACACTAAAGAACTCGCAGTTGATCAATCCGGATATGATGAAACTCCTGTCCGAGCATCCCGAAGATCAACGATGAACAAAACACGTGAATCGATTGCCATTCCAACACCGGTGAGATTTAACGATCAACGCTCCGTCATCGTAATCATCGTCATCATCGAAACTTCAAAAGCAGTTTTTCTGTTCAAAACTGAAAATTATTCGATGAAAATGTGTTCACTGTGTTGCGGTTGGAGAATTGAATACAGTGAACACATTTTCTAGTAAATTTTCTTGATTTTGAACGAAAAAACTACTTTCGAAAATTCCAAAATTGATGACGGATCCTGCCCCCTTAAATGTTGAATTTCTAAATAAAGGTGTCTACAATATATTTCTTTTGTACATTCCATCCAACAGGCGGAGCAGACTTCACGATCGCGACGAAGCTCAGCAATACAAACGCTAACTTCTGCAAAGAAGCAAACGAGCGCTTGTGACGAGGATAGTTCATTCGTGGAACATCAAAACACAAGCATCCCTAAAGATGGGTCTACCGAAGATACGTTGAATCGATCGGTTCCCAATGTTTCACTGGACCACCACACAAACGTCAATGAAGATGTCCAGGTGCAAAACGTTACAACTTCTGACGCTGAGCCTGATTCGAGTCTGGACGACAACGACTTACAGGAGTCTATGGCGAACCAAACACCGGTAAGATGAGCTTTTCAAAACAATTTTCTTGTTTCCTCTTTCTGCGTTACGTCCCAACTGAAACAGAGCCTGCTTCTCAGTTTAGTTTCTTACTAGGCAAGCACAAAGATACTCTATGCCCTGAGAAGTTGATAAAATTTGCAACCCGCTAAAATCCCATCCTTCTGAATTGTTGTGCATATCCGGTTATTTAGGCATCTTTTAATTTGTTTTTCGATTCTCACTGCTTTACAGATCAAAAATACATCGTGCACAAGAGGCAGACTTTCGAAATCCGATACACCTGTATCCACCCCTGCCTCGGACTTACCCAAACAACTTGTCGCCATCAAAACGCCATCATCTGTCAGAAAATCCCTGTTGAAACCGTCACAACAGCTTGAACTTATTCCTGAAAAAACTGTTGATCAGGATGAAAGCATCAGCACAACTACGGACACTGTCACGCCTGTTAAGACTGTCGATACCTCACGTTTGGAATTAACGCCCAGAAGCGTGTGTCCGGTAACACCGATAGGCCTGGACGTCGTGTTCAAAACTCCACGACCAGTGCGCGGTACACGAACGCCTCTTGCCACGTTGAAGAAAACTCCAGCAACTCCAGTGCCTCAAAGTAACGTATCAGGCCAAACGGTCGGTAGACGTTCTACAAGACGCGGCTCTTCCATGGGGAAGGTCAATGACACCAACGAAGATTGCCAGGAAAACCAAGCACCGGTTACTGAACTTTTCAGTTCTCCTATCGGTAACAAAACAACTCCAACGAAACTCAATTCCTCGGATGCGAATATGTCTCCATTCGTAGTGGAAGAAACGCCAAGAAAGACAGTTTCACCTTCAGAGGACGCTACTGATGAATGTGTATCTGAAAAAGCAAGTTCGACTACGAGTTCCGTCGAGCTATGTCCAGATCTGCTGAAACATTTGTGCGAGCGTGTCATCACGTTGGAGCACGCGATGGAAAACTTGGAAGATCCGTCTCAACAATCGATGGATGTCACAGCAGCCAACAGCACTGAAACGCTAGAGGGAATCAAACAACTACTGGCAACTCCAGCAGCAACATCTACGGTCCGCAAAAAGCTGCTAACCTCATCCGCGCTGGCGGTGTTGAATGAAACAGTTGATTTGGAAGGCCTTGGAGAGCTGTTGAAATCGCCTGCAGGGGATGCGATCGGATCTGAAATAAGAAAAGCACTGCGTTTGTCGACAACGTCCACTGAATTGGAGGCCATAGGTGATGAAGAAAGTAAGGTGGAAGGTGTTCACGATCTCATGGAGACAACGGCGAATTCCAAGCGTTCTCTTTCTGAGGTTAGTTCTACCAACGAAACTACTGATGCATCTGTAAACCTAGAAGGCGTTCAACATCTGTTGAAAACTCCAGCAGCTTCCGTTTCTAAGAAACCTTCGAAATCTGCATTATCCACCCCTTTGAATGAAACGGTTAGTGACGCTACTGCGAACTTGGAAGGAATGCAGCAAATGCTGGCAACTCCGCAAACTGGTGGCGCCTCCATCCCTGTTAGATTCCGAAGTACAAGAAGCTCAACAGTCGCATTGGATAGCACCATGCCGCTCGAAGGAGTTCACGAGCTATTGAAAACTCCCGCAGTATCCGCTTCCAACACATCATCCATCGTGAACGAAACAATTTGCGATACAACTGCAGACTTGGAAGGAATACAGCAAATGCTGTCAACTCCGCAGGCTAGAGACGCCTCCATGCCTGTGCGAACCCGAAATACCAGAAGGTCAACAGCTGCATTGGATAGCACTTTGCATCTCGAAGGAGTCCGTAAATTGTTGCAAACACCAGTAGCAGCCCGAGTACTGCACGATGATTCGTGCAAGTTAGAAGGAGTTCATGACCTGCTGAAAACTCCCGCTGTACACGCTTTCGACAAGTCCACCAGTGTAAATGAAACGAGTTGCGATGCTACTGCAGACTTGGAAGGAGTTCAGCAAATGCTGGCAACTCCGCATGCTGGTGACACCTCTTTGCCAGTTAGACTCCGAAGTACAAGGAGCTCAACAGCCGCATTAGATAGCACCTTGGCCCTCGAAGGAGTACGTAAACTGTTGCAAACGCCAGTAGCAGCCCGAGTACTGTCAAACGATTCGTCCAACTTGGAAGGCATACATGATCTATTGAAAACTCCCGCTTTCAATGAATCAACTGCTGTAAATGAAACAGTTTGCGATACAACTGCGGACTTGGATGGATTACAGCAAATGCAGGCAACTCCAAATGTTAGTGTTGCAGCGTTTTCGGTAAGTGAAATGGATAACACTACAGATCTGGAAGGAGTTAAACATCTCTTGAAAACGCCAGTGGCGTCAAATGAGTCGTACAGCTTGGAAGGAGTTCAACAGCTAGTGCAAACTCCTGCTGCATCCAAAAAACTTACTCCATCATCGAAATCGACTATTGTTAAGGACAACAAACAACACATGCCGACGACTCCGCACGATGGCTCTATGTCTATGAAGCACCGTAGTACGAGAAGTTCAACAAGCGCGTTGAATAGCACTGCGCACTTGGATGGAGTTAAACATCTCTTGAAGACTTCAGTGGCAGCGCGAGTATTGCCAAATGATTCGTACAACTTGGAAGGAGTTCAAGAGCTGCTGCAAACGCCCGCCCCTACCGTCAGGAAATCTATGCGAACTTCAACTGCAATCAAGACGCTAGATTTGGCTGGCAATTCGCCAATCATCACGAATCAAACTGTAGATACCTTAACCGCGTCCATTTCAAATGAACTGTTCGATACGTCAGAGACAGAGCTAAATGCTTCTACAACCGCACAAGTGGAAGACATGACAGCAACAAATGCAGAAGTAGTTGACTCAGCAATTGAGCAGGTAGACCCCAATAGCTCAACATCTGCTTCAGACAGTGTCAATTTGGAAGGCATTCAGCATTTGATGAAAACTCCAATTACGGCTAGAAAGTCTCTAAGAAATTCGACACTGAAAACATCGGATGCAACTGTTGTGGATAGCCCAAATCTGACGGGAGTTCAAGAGTTGATGACAACCCCTATGGCGAAGTCGGCGACCAAAAACAATGTTGCAGTGCCAAAAACTCCGGGCGTCGCTAACTTGGAAGGTGTTCAACAGTTGTTCAAAACTCCAGTGGCTCCAGTTTCGTCGCGTAAGCCTTTGAGGAGTTCTACAGTTATAGAGCCGATAAGATTCGACGAGAGCAGTATTTTGGAAGAAAGTCAACAGTCGGCATCTCTGAACGATTCCAGTAAATTGGAAGCTGTCCAACAACTGATGAAAACACCAGCAACTGTTGGAAAGTCATTACGCTCGACTGTCTCAACCGATGTGAACTCATTGGTGCCCAACAGTCAAAATTTGACCGGAGTGGGACAGCTCATGACTACACCGCAGGCATCAACTTCCAGAAGGGTGTCAAAGGTTCAACGAATTGCTGCTGCTTCGAATACAACGGATCGTAATGAGACCGTTGACATGGAAGGAGTACAACAATTGCTAACGACACCGAATACGACCGCTGCGTTGAACAGTTCCGACGATCTGGATGGGCTTCAGCAATTGTTAGGTACCCCAGTGACGGAAACCTCGCCAAACAATTCATGTAACCTAGAGGGTATCCAACGATTAATGACGACTCCTGCTGCATCAAAGAAATCTCTGCGAAGCTCTGTCGCAGCGACCGATTTGAACTTGACAGGATTGCAGCAGCTGATGGCCACACCGCAGGCAACATCTACCGTAAAGAGAAGTACGACAGCCCCCATAACGCCAAGTGTTGATACCAACTTGGACGGTGTTCAGCAGATGTTCAAAACTCCAGTTGCCCCGTCGGGTTCGCGCAAAAACAAGAGGTCAAACGCAACCACCAAAATGAACCTTGACGAGAGCATCAACTTTGAAGGACTCCAGCAGCTCTTGGGAACGCCGGTAGCGTCCACTCCGATAGTAAGATCGGCTAGGAAAAAGCATATGAACGATTCAAATCTAGAAGGAGTTGAACAACTACTGAAGATGCCAGTCGCCAATGTTGCTGCTGCAGACACGACTCCGACAAATAATGCTAGCACTTCTGCTCCAGTGGAAGCGCCATCAACTCCGATCCAGCCAGCTAGTTTGCGAAAGAAGGTTGAACTGGCCAGTCCTGTTGTGAAAGAAGCGGCATCAATAGAAGCAGTTGATCAACTAAATACTCCGCGTGAATCCTCTACGGCGAAGACAGCACACAAAACCGCTCAGGGTAACTCTATCAATTTGAGCAGTGTACAGCACCTGTTCCAAACTCCAAATCCACCTTCCACTGGGAAACGGCGAAAACAAAACACAAAGACAGCTGACGGTAAACGTGTTTTGGACAACAGTGTTGCTTTAGAAGACATCAAAGAACTTTTGAGAACTCCTATAGCGTCTACAACAACGAAGAAGTTGGATGATGCACCTCTGAACGATACGGTCAATATGGAAGGACTTCATCAACTTCTGGAAACGCCAGCTGAAAAGCAAACGTCCAAGCAAATTGTGCTTGAAGAATCCGTCAGTTTGGAGGGCGTTGAGCAGCTGCTGAAAACACCAACGGTAACTGATAAAACTAGTGTCGTTGAAGCTGATAAGCTCGAGAACAAGGTAGACTCTTCTGGAGTATCCGGAGCTCCCTCGGACCGAAGTAGCGATCTTTTCTCTCCCCCTGTCGACGAACAAACTTCTTCAGATACTGTGAATGTTGCCGGAATTATAGAAATGCTGAATTCTTCTGCACTCACCCCTGTCGAAGATAAATCGGGCGAAACACCTGTGGCGTCCACTTCAAACAGTATTGAACAGATCCAAGTCGATGTCCCATCACAAACGCCAATTCCTACGAAGCTGGGCGTCAACATCAGTGTAGCGGTTGCCACGGAAGTAGGCACTCCAACAACACAGAGATTGAGACGTAAGCTATACACCAAGAACGATCCGGACGATAAAACTCCCGAGCGAATCAAGACAACCGTGGTACGACCTGTTACAAGCAACGAGTACCTGAATATAATGGATCCTAACTCGATCGCCAAGGACGAAAGCAGTGAAGAAAAGCGAAATCGTCTTGGCAAAAAGTTGACCAAACCAACGGAAGAGTTGACCGATTCTGAGTCGGAAAGCAGCGATTACGAAGATGTGAAAGATGTTGAACCGGTTCGCAAAATTTTGCCGTCCAGAGCATCGCGTAGAAATATAAAAACCTTATCAGAAGAAGCACTGGCAGGAGCTTCTCCAGAGCTGAAATACGTGAAACCAAAACCACCGAAAGTTATTGAAGAGCCGACTCCTGTTACAGTAGTTACTACTGCCGAAGTGCTGCCAACAATAAACGAGGACTCCGCTATCAACAGTCAAGACTTGTCCGCTGGTCGAAGAAAAGTGATGTTCAACGAAAACATACAAATCAAAGAAATCAATTCTCCGGCCATTGTGGGGGATATTATCCAAAAAGTGTCCCGAGGACGAGGTGGCAAACATCAGAAAGTGGTTCAAGTTATTGTCGAGCAGCATTCGATCAAGCCCGCCCGGCGAGAAAACAAACAGGAACAAAAGCCGGATGAATCCACTCCGGTTGAAGAACTGGAAACTGATTCATCTAAACGTACTCGTCGAGGCGTCAAGAGGGTCAATTATGCTGAGGAGAGCATGGACAAGCCGAGTGAGGCCACAAAGCGTACCCGGCGGGGCGCAAATAAGGCCGATAACGCGGAAAAGATCGTACTTGCAGCCGATGCAACCGCTACAAAGACAGTTGAGGATGAAAATCCGAAACGTTCGAAGCGTGAAGCCGACGATTCTTCTGATCCGGCAACTGGAGTGGAGACAACATCCAGTGTGAACGTGGAAGACACTTTCGATAAGAAAACCCATTCAACACCTTCGGAGAGTTCTCTGCCCGACGAGAAAAATGCGGTTGAAGAGTCTACCACTAATAGTACAACAATGCAAACGAGTAATACTGCAAGTACAACCAGCTTCTCGGGGGAAGTCAAAGAAGCCGAGGAAACTGAAGAAGAACCTAAGACAAAGCGAACACGACGGCCAGCTACAAAGTCCAAAGCGCCTAAGAAAGCTTCGTCGAGGGCTAGGTCAAAGAAAGCAGATAGTGTGTCTGAAGAAAGTCATGATGAAGTAGCTGCTGAACCAAATGTATCAGAGAATCCCACTGGAAAGGAGGAAAAATCTGGTCCTATTATGAATGATAACGCTGGAAAATCAAGCGTTGATACGCAAGTTCTTCCGAATGATGCAGCAACTCCCTTGACAAAGGATAAAGTTGACGAGTCTGATAAGGTCGATGAAGATTCTGTTGCGAAACGTTCACGACGAACTGTTAAGAAAAAGCCAGAGCCACAGAAATCGTCGGCGAGAGCCAAATCTAAGAAAACCGATACCGTGCAGGAAGAGGAAGTATCTCATGAAACACCTTCAACTCCAGAAGAATCTGCCCAAGCTGTACCACCAGTGAACCAAGAGCTTTCTCATCATGCTGTAGAGGATATCACTGACACAAACGTAGAACCTGTAATCAAACGGTCCAGGCGAGCACCGCAGAAGGCGACTAAGGATATCACACCATCAGAAGCTACCGATATTGCATTGCCATCATCTACTGATGACAGTAAAACGCATGAAGAAACGGATGCTGCAGTTGTTTCTCCTAAACGTGTGGCGAAGAAGGGATCGACTAGAACAGCCAAGAAAAAGACTGCTGAATTGCCTTCAGATTCTGCCGAAGCTAAAGCGGTTGAATCGAAAGCAAGTGAGGCAACAGAGGAGGTGAAAGTGAAGCCTGCACCTCGAGCAACTGCTGCAAAGGGACGGCAACGACGAGGCGTTGCCACCAAAGTAAAATCAATTGATGATGTAGCTTCCAGTATGGAACACCAGACTACTGCAGCATCTACGGAGACTTCAACTGAAGTAGCCCTACCCACCGTACCTGTAGTGGAAGCACCGATTGTCGAACAAGCTGTAGCAGATTCTACTAGTCAAGATGAACCACAGCCAGCACCTGCTAAACGAGGTCGCAACGCGAGAAAACCGGCAGCCAAATCCAAGGTTCTTACCGCTGAGGCATCCAAAGATGAACATGAGCAAAGTGAAGTATCAACGATGCCCCCTCCTGCTATGATAATCACCCCAGAGCCGACTGCAGCTGCTTCAAAGAAACCTGCCAGAAGAGGTCGTCAAAAGGCTGTTGTAGAAGAACAGCATCCAGAACTGCATCACACCATTGAAGAATCGCTCAACGAATCTCATATGGTGAAGACTATGTTGCCATCTTCGCACACATCGACGCCACTGATGCGGATCGAAGAAGAGAAGCCCAAACTCACCAAAGGAGGACGTTCGCGAAAGCTCAACCCAGTTGTCGCTGCCTTGATCGAAGATGATGCAAACACACCAAGTAGACGCTCTCCACGAAGCCTTCGGGCCGGCTCGGAAAGTAGAACGGAAGACAGCCAATCCGTCGCTTCAACATCAAATACGAAACAGTCACGAGCTCGTGCTACATCCAAAATGAGCTCAGTAGACGATTCACACGAGCAAAGCGAGAAAAAAGTGGCTACAATCACTGAAGAAGAAACAACCGAGGATAACGAGACAGCCGATGCACTGCCAACCGGTAAGTCTCGAGCTCGAAGGAATCCACCTACTAAACGAACACGCGGTAAAGCGGCCGAACAACCCGAATCAGAAGAGCTTGAGGAAGTAGTACCCAAACGAAACCGAAAAGCTCCTGCCAAATACCGAGATGCTCAGCCGGATAGCGGAACGAAATCGGAAGACACCGAAGAAGCAAATATAGAACCTGCGAAGGCATCTGCCCGTAGTCGTCGAGGTGCTAAATCAACCAAACCCGCGCCAGAACCAACGGTGACGACGACAGATGCAACCGAAACGAACGATGAATCGGAAGCCGTTGCTCAATCTAAGCCATCGAGAAGCCGAAAAGTAGCCACCAAACGGCCTGCAGCTACGCGGAAGAAGGTTGACGTAGATACAGAGGACGATGAAGCATCTGTTGTCAAGCAGGCTCGCGAAGATGAGGAACCGGTGGAAGCTACTAGCAGTCGCCGACGACCATTGCGAACACGAAAGTAAGTTGTTATGTGTCAATCAGCTGTCTTGAATGGATCTCGTTATGCTTCTCTAAGTTTTGTTAGTATTCGTCGCCGTGTAGAGATATTTCATATGACCTTATTTTAACTGTTATTGGGTTTTTATTTCTTTATATTTAACGATAACCTAAGACCATGTATTTTATAAAAGAACAAATTAAATAATCGCTGGATTTGTATTGTCATTTACTGAAAAACGAATTTGTCATTTTGGATGTTCTTCGAAAATGCCTATATCTTACTATAACAACTTTATCAAAAACTGATGTCCTCAGAAGTTGAAAAGTGACGATCTAATTTAGTCTTCAATGGTACATGTATAGCAGGAAATGATGTTGTATGGATTCAATTCTTTTGGATTCGTTATTGTCGTAAGCTGTATATTCTTCCAAATTTCGCCTTTCATCTTCTATTATTGTGAGAAAGACTTTAACCCAAAGGTCATTCTCCCCACCAGCTTTCGTCATTTCCTGAAAACTAGTTTTCATGTTCTAAGCAGGGTTTACAGGTCTGCTTCCTTTTCAAATGTTCAGCCAACAACGTCTATATATTTTGCGAAGCAGGCACATTGACAAGATCTGTTGGAAACCGTTATTCGACAGTTACACCCGTCCCACTACATAACTCCCTCCTCTAGTGTTCTGTGGAACAGGAGGTTGGTATAGAAATTTATCACTTTGTCGTAGTCCCAGGCAGGATTGCAGTGTTTGCCTAAAATCTTCATTTGGTTGTGAATTCCGTCCATCATCGCTTTCATCAGTCTCGCGAAAATTTGTTCTCGTCCATGATTGCCATAGCTCTACGCGGTGGATACTTTCGTATGCCGCTTTGAAATCGATGGAAAGGTATTGTCAGTTCTCAATATATAAATTACATACGATGAAAGATGATGTGAGATAACACTTTGTATTCCGAATTTCAATCGGTGATTGTTCAGAAGTTCTCATAATTCAATGTGTCGCCTTACCTCTAGAAGCCACATTCAGGTGTTCATCAAAGTCTTGCCTCCACCTTTCACTCGTCTCTTGTTCGTCCGTCAAGATGCTCCCATCCTTGTCCCTGCACATCTCGGATCGCGACGCGAAAAAAAACCTACATTCCTCGTCGTACCAGCCGTTTCATTTGCACTGTCCGGTCCCACGTGCCCGCTGTTGCTCTCGTTGATAGCTGTTTTCACTGTACTCCACTGCCCATACTCGCATAACAGTCCCATATATACATATGGAATCCTATAGAATATGGGACTGTTATGCGAGTATGGGCAGTCCAGCATTCCTCAAAAGGGACCAGTTCACCCTCTTCCGAGAATGCAGCCTACACGGAGAAATCATACTTCCCAAAAAATAAGTTCTTTTTACTCAAATTTGGATAAACTGCATTTAGTTTTTACCCACGGTTGGGTTGTTTTGCCTCTCTCGCAACAGCAATGTTGTTGGAATAAGCCAAATGAAATACCTAACGTTAAGTTGTTTTAACCCATCACGGAGACTTCGAAAGCTGACGCTGGGTAGATTTTTTTTGCACTGAGTTGTTTGTTTTGCCGCTGTCAAATGGAAACAACCTAATGATAGGTATATATCAGATAACCTAAATTTGGGTTATCCCACGGAAGAGCCGAATTGCGTCAAAAGAAGTCAAAGTTGGGTTGATTTGCGGCTCCGTGTAGAGGTGCTGCGCGTATGTAGATTCGATTTCCGGTTGCTTTAACTTTCGGGCTGTCGCGCAGTTGTACTTTGTACAACATTTGTGATTTATATGCTAGCATTTTGAAACAAACATAACTATCGACATCAAACCAAAATGTATTCCTCAAGAATCTTCTTAAGAACAATACTTTACAGTTTTTTATTTACAGTATAATAAGGTTAAATCAACAAATGCACATGGAAGTCGCATAATAATGAACGCACTATATACGGTTCGAGTAAACTACAATTTTAAATCGGTATATCTCAAAATCCAGATAATATAGAAACTTGGGGTCTTTAGTGAAGTTGTTCGGGAGGTTAAGCGCTATCTGATGGTACCTTATTTAATTCGGAATTTGACCGCTAGGTGGTACTAGTGGGCATGGAAGTTTTACTCTTGTTTTGCAGATATTTCAGGAGCCTGACCATTTACAAGGATGGTGTCTTCGGCAAAGTAGTTTAGTAAGTTAAGAAAAATCATTGTTCGAGCTAGTTGATTCGAAATTTCGCCTCTAGGCGGCGCTAGTGAGAATGAAACTTTTGTTTGCGGATATCTCAGGAACCTGACCACTTAGAAAGATAGTGTCTTTCTCAGACGCCATCTCTAAGTGATCAGGCTCCTGAGATATTGGCGAAACAAATGTTTTATGTTCACTAGCGCCGCCTAGTGGCAACATTTTGAATCGACTAGCTCAAACAATAATAGTCCTTGAGTTACCGAACAACTTTGCCGAAGACGCCATCTTTTTAAGTGATCTGCGAAACACAAGTTTCATGCTCACTAGCGCTGCCTAGTGGCAAAATTCCGAATGTCTTGGCTAAAATAATGATAGCCCTTGAGCTACTGAACAATTTTGCCGAAGACGTCATCTTTCTAAGTGGTCAGACTCCTGGGATATTTGCAAATCCAAGGGTGTTGTACAAAGTACAACGCGCGACTACTCGCGTTACAAAAATTCGCGCGTTAAGGTTAATCGAAGCCAAACCACACATTTTCAAGAGCACAAATTTGAAGAACCGAGTATCCAACTTAATCAATTGTTCACATTTGGGTTTATACTACGACTGGCGTGAGGTGACAATTGTCGGTCTCGTATAGCGAGGTGACAATTCTCGACTCGAGTGAAGTGACTCGCCGTGTAAATCAAATGGAGAGTCACTTCACTCGAGTCGAGAATTGTCACCTCGCTATACTGCCCATAAAAGCATAACTGTCTCATATGGATTTTCAAACTAACACCTTTTTTCATCGCAACATTCAAGTATTAAAGTGTACTCCAGTAAGCATATAAACATTAACACACTTTGTTTGAAAATGTTGTGGAAAAATATGAAGTTGGTACACTGCCCATAAATGCATGTAAGTCCCATGTTAGCTGGATTTCCTATTCACATGGGACAATTATGCGTTTATGGGCAGTACAGTACCATATTGAAAAATAAAGGCATAAAAGTTTCTATAAGATCTTTCACTTCAAATAGCAACTGAAAAACGTGAATTGTGTTCAAGTTTATATTTTTCTGATGAATAGAAGCAAAATGAGTTATCTGTGTGGTGTTGCGAATTGAAAATGGCTAGCAGAAATGTACTAGAAAATTATGAACATTTGTATGAGAAGGTAGACTTCGACCTTTGATCGCTATTTTTTTAATGCACGCCTACTTTTTTTCATATGGGACAGTTATGCTTTTATGGGCAGTATACTGCCGTGAATCACAAGTCAGTCCCATCTGCATTTTCGTCAAAATTGAGTTGAGTTCAGTTTTCAGCATATCTTCTAATCAAGCGTGTGCTAAAATAAGGGCGTAAGTCGCATGATCGATTTCTCTTCATCGATCCTCTCTTTTGTGAATAAAGGTGACTTAGGCCAACACAGGCTCAGGCGCAGGATGTAGTGCTCGGTTACTCCAACGTTCAACAATGGGTAAACTACCGGTGAACTACGGGGTCCTGTTGGGTCGAGGGGGCGGAAATATGATGGATTTTTGGCGATTAATATGAGGGCTGCCTGGATTGGAATGGTTAACTATTGTAATATTAAGGACTGGGCGGATGGGCCAAGAGAAAGACTCAATCTCAAACAACTAAAGAACGTTTATTAGGAGAGAATGGTCTATGGACCTATGCAGGAGTTCACTATCTGACGTTTGAGCGGTGCCGTGTTATTTACGTGACCATGGCAACGAGTGAATTCGGCACCGCTCAAACGTCAAATTAATGAACTCGTGCATAGGTCCATGGACCGACGCTTGTCAGAATCTCATGGCTTGCTCAGCAAGGCCTACTTCTTCACCCCCTCCCGATTGTGGAGTCCAATGGTTCGGCGTAGATTTTCAAATCTTGCAATGTTCAACGCTTTTGTAAAAATATCTGCTAACTGCCTATCTGTGCAGACCGGTTCCACCCGAATGCGTCCGGCTGCAATGTGATCGCGAATAATGTTTAATATAAATATGCTTTGCCCGTTTGCACTCCAGGTTTTGGGCATTCCTATACAACCACGATTGTCCTCATAGATGGTCACCGGCTTCGTCATCTTTACTCCAAGGTCAGCTAAGAGTCCAGATATCCAAATCGATTCTGCCACACCTGCGCTCAACGCTATATACTCGGCTTCACTGGACTGGGTTTGGAGTATTCCAAACATATGTTCTTGGTCCCTTTCATGTATCGTACTACTCGTTTTAAGGCCGTCCAGTGTTGCTGTTCTGGTTGTTGCTGAAAACGTCAAAGAAATCCTACTGGGAAACAAACATCCGGTCTAGTTGACATCATTATATACATTAAGCTTCCGAGAAGTTCACGATATGGTTCGCCAACCATTCCGGTTTTGCTTCGTGTCAGCTGTACACGGTAAAAAATAGGCACCATGCTATCAATAGTTCCGCACTTGGATTTGCACTACTGTTGAATCTTTACAAAATCAAGGTAACAGCACTTGAATTCAACGTTGCATGTTTTGATTTGAAATAAAAAAAAGTTAAAATAAACATTTCCGCCTGACCCAGATTTGAACCACCAACCTTCGGAGTGCAAGTCCAGTGTCTTACCTCAACACTAACTTGCATCTGTTGAAACGGATTGAATTGATCTCAATCACTTTCTACAACAAGCTGTCAATGATTGCTCTCATACAAAAGACATAATGTTCAAAATCAACGACTTTTCACTTCAGAGTCTAGTTCTAGAGACAGTAGAGCAAATCCAAAGTAGAAACTCTTCAAATCATGGTGATTTGTGTTTTGAATTGAGTCAAGTGATCAATCTATTCAATCGAACGTGCTGATTTTTTACCGTGTAGCCCCTTCTCCATGGGAGTTTTTGTTGGATTGCAATCATCCATACCAAATTTCTTCAAAACTTTTTCAATACTAGCTTCTTGCGAAAGGCACATTGTTCCCAATACTCGGTCATAGGCGATCTTCATCTCAAGGAAGTGTTGTAACTCACCACAATCAGTCATCTTGAAGAACTGGGATAACTTCTTTTTGATATCATCCACCGTTTTGGCGCGTACTCCCATGATTAGCAAATCATCGACGTATATGACAATGTAGACATCATCGTTCCCCCTCTCGTCGATGCGGGTATATACACAATAGTCATGCTGCGATCTCTTGAACCCAAGCTTCAATAGTACCTGATTCAATTTCTTGTTCCAGCAGTTCGGAGCTTGTTTCAGACCATATAATGATTTTTTCAACAGGCAGACGGTTTCAGCATCCGCTTCGACGCCTTCGGGTATTGCCATATAAATTGTCTCTTGCAGCTCACCATGCAGGAAGGCCGTCTGCACATCCATTTGGTGTATAACCATGCCTCTTTGCAGCGCCACAGCTAATGCCACTCGAATCGTCGTCAGTTTGGCTCCAGATGCCAGATTTTTGAAGGAAGACCTTTACGACCAATGCCTTATGCCTAACGACATTTCTATCAGCATCTTCTTTAACGCAGAATACCCATTTTGGCTGCAATGGTTTCACTCCGGAGGGTCGCTTCACTAGTCGCCACACCTGGTTGGTATCCATCGAACGCAGCTCGTCCCGGACAGCCGCCAACCAACAGTCTCGATCGTTGCGTCCATCGATCTCCTCATAGGAGGACGGCGGATCTGAAGAATCGGAATTGTCAGCAGCAGAGACTGCTCTGAATTCAGTTAAAAAATCGAAAAACTTACCTGGGAGCCTGCGCTTCCGTTCGCTGCGCCTGGTGTTTGACTCTGAACAGCCGTCACCTCTATGTTGCGAAGGGAGTGCCCCAGGATTTGCTTCCTCTTCAACTTCTTCAAATATGGTTTCTTCATCAGATTCATGATCGACAACATCAGCATGTGGTTCCTCTTCACCAGGATTATTCAACAGCTCCCCCTCTGGCTCGTATAGCGTGGGGACTACCAACGGAACTTGACTTGATTCATCAGTTTGCTCTGCGTATGGAAAACATTCTTCGTTGAACTTCACATCTCTCGCTATTATTATTTTTCTTGATGCTCTGTCCCAAAGCCGGTATCCGTTTGGAGCGTATCCAATCATCACCGTCTCACGGCTTTTGGGGTCCAATTTCTTCCTTTGTTGGCTCGGGATCCACGCCATGGCCTTGCATCCGAAAATCCTTATCTTGTCAAGGTTCGGTTTTGCATTCGTCCATCTTTCTGCAGGAGTAACGTTTTCAGGCACTGCCACCGTCGGACAACGGTTCAGGAGGTACGTCGCAGTCAGTGCCGCCTCTGACCACAGGTTCTTCGGAGCTTTTGAATCAATGAGCATTGATCTTACCTTCTCCACCAAAGTTCGGTTGAACCGTTCAGCTACTCCATTTTGTTGAGGGGAATAAGCTACTGTGGGTTGTACCTGAATGCCTCGCTTCTTGTAGTAGCTTCTTTGTTCGTTGGAAAAGAATTCCCGGCCTTGGTCCACAGTAAACTTGCATATTCTTGTCTGCCATTGAGTTGTAGCCATCGCTTCATACTCCTTAAAACATCGGTATACCTCAGACTTGCGCTTGATAGGATAGATTACAGCAAAATGCGTCCAGTCGTCTATGAACGATACGAAGTACCGCGATCCGTCCCAGGCCGGTGGATCAATAGGGCCACACGCGTCTGAATGAACTCGTTCCAGTGGACGTTCTCGAACTCCATCGAATGATTCCCGGCACTGCTTGGCCATCAGGCATGTATCGCAAAAACCAATTGTTTCAAGCTTCTTCGTAAACCCCGTGGCCATTTCATGCTTAACGAGAGTGTTCAATGCTTGATGACTTGCATGTCCCATACGACGATGCCACAACTTGCTCATCCCAGCCACGCTGATATTAGCTACAGATCCAACATCCAATTCCAGTTGGTACAAGTTTCCGCGAAGGTATGCCACGCCGATGAGCTCTCCATTTTTCTTGAACTCCGCACGATCTTGACCTCCACGACCAGTAAATAGAACATCGATTCCAGTCTGCGAGAGCTTCTTCACCGAGAGCAGGTTTTCTCGGAGATCCGGCAGGAGCACTACATGTTTTATCTGAAATTCAATTCCTTTGTTGGACATACCTTTTATATCTCCTGCGAACTTCCCGACGAGTGTCACATCATTCTTGGCTACATCGATTACGAAGGGATCCTTCAATTTCCGAACGAATCGCAGATGTTTTGCATCATTCACGAGATGATCACTGCATCCCGAGTCTACGCAAAAGTGGATCTTCCCTGCTTCAGACTTCGTCTGGTCACCGTTTGCCATGAATGCGACGGCCTTACTGCCGACTGCTGCATTTGCGTTACCTTCCAGCTTCTTTGACTGACAGTCCTTCTTCATGTGGCCAAGTTTTCCACACCGATGGCACTTGCCAGTAAACTTCTTCTGGTTCTTCTTCTTGCCACCAATGAACGCTGCCCCGTTGTCTTCACTCGAGTCATCCAGACGGTCTCCACGTTTGCTTTCTTCAGCCAGCAGCCGCTGCTTGACTGTTTCTAGCTTCAGGTCCTTCTCCGCCAGATTCTCGAGTGCCGTCACCAAGGGGTCATAACTATCGGGCAGGGTTAAGAATAATTGGCATACCAAATCACCTTCCATTCCTAGTCTTGCACTCGCAACGTGAAGAGCTCTTGTTCGTTGCTCCGTGACAATTGGTTTTTGCTCCACAAAGTTGGTTTTTTCCACCGTCGCGTGTGTCCCTAGAAGTGCACCACGGGAAGTAGTAACCGTCAGCATAGTCTGACGAGTTAACTATACAACAGTTTGGGACGAAAATCTTCTCGAATCAACCCGCCGGAGAAGATTTATCAACATCAAGTCGGACGGCTGTGTATTCACCAAACGCCGATCGGCATCATCAACAACGCCGTCATCGTCATCATCTGCGGTGGCCTATTGTTGCTGTCGCACATCGCCTTCCTCATCACCGGTGTGTGATACCGTTCACCAGTACCTAAAGCAGGCAATTATTGTTCCTACAGTGAAGTGGTTGAAAAGCACGTGGTGTATCATCAACGAGCAAACATCAGTGCATCGTTTTGCCGTAGGTAACATTCCACTTTGATTCCATCCACTCTCTCTCTCCACCGCATTTCAAAGTCTCACTGTGACTCTCACATCAACCAGTGGTTCCCAAACATCAGTGGTTGACAATTTATTTTTTTTTTTCCTGTAAATATTTTTTTTTCTGCAAATATTTTTTTTTTCGTAATTATTATTTGTTTTGGTAAATAATTTTTTTTTTTATTCCCGTTTTTTTATATCGTTAGTTATTTGAATACTAATATTAAGATAAGTTTGTAATTATCTGTAGTGTAGTTTTATTCTCAACATTATCCCATTTGCAATAGAATCTACACAATGGAACCGAATGATACCGGTGGGGGTTCGCCGGAATACTTAATTTCCTCTGATGATGAATCAGGCTCAGGACGCAACACTGATCTCCCAATACCAAGCCAACAAACCGAGAACATGGAAACTAACGAAAATGAAAATAACGTTAATTCCTCCTTTCCCATGAACTCAGGCAGACCCTCTCCAGAAGTTCTTTTGAAAAGCCCTTCGGCTCAAAATTCTGTGAATACCAATTGGGTTCTGCCTACTAGCTCACCTTCACCCCCCTCTACCTCTGCTTCTTCTTCGAACTCGGCGATCCCCCGCCCAAAGGTTTACCCACCCGGATCTAAGGGTCCCTTTCTGGTTTTCTTTCGGCCCAAAGCGAACGGAAAACCATTGAATAAACTTCAAATCGAAAAAGATCTGGCAAAATCGTTTCGAGGTATCCTTGAGATTGATTCACCCAGCCGTGATAAGTTGCGTGTCACAGTTAGTGATCGCGACCAGGCGAACAGAATTGCTGCCTTTGAGCTCTTTTCAATGGAGTACAAAGTCTACATTCCCAGTCGCGAGGTCGAATGTTATGGAGTGGTCACGGAGCACAATTTGACTCGCGCAGACATCATGTCGGGAGCTGGTGGGTTTAAAAATCGTGCCGTTCCGCTGGCTCCTGTTCTTGATGCCAATCAAATGAACAAAGTGTTGCCTGATGGCTCAAAACAGCCGTCAAATTCGTTCCGTGTAACCTTCTCCGGTTCGGCCTTACCAAGCGTCCTCGTGATTGGGCGTCTTCGGTTACCTGTTCGTCTTTATGTACCGACGGTTATGCACTGTGAAAAGTGCCGGCAGTTGGGCCACACTGCACCTTACTGCAGCAACAAACCACGTTGTAGTAAGTGTGGCGAACAACATGCCGAAGGTTCCTGCAATATGGAGCCAAAATGTACCTCTTGTGGCCAAGCTCCTCACAAACTCAGTGCATGCCCGAAGTACATAGAGCGGGAGAAACATACAATAAACTCCCTGAAACAGCGGTCCAGGCGTTCCTATGCAGACATGCTGAAAAAGATCGCTCCGACTGTTGCTCCATCGGCCCATACCTTTCAAGGCAACAATATCTTCGCATCCCTGCCGGATAACGATCAATGCTCTGACTCTGAGGATGGAGAAGAGTATACAATAATTGAGACAGGGACGAAAAGGAAGCGTGCTGTTACAAAACGGCGCTTGAAGCAGCAGGCTTCTCAGAACGTCCCTGTTGATCAAAACGTTTCTTCAAAGCCTTTGACAAAATCAAGAAATGGCGGAAACACCAAAAAGGTGTCACCTCCAGGCTTCAAGTTTTCAGCTGGAGAATTTCCGTCACTTCCGGGAACATCTAAAACCCCAGTTGTCCCAGTTTTTTGCCCAGAAGAACAACCAATTCGTCAGCAGGAGCAAAATAATGCTTCCGGAAAACTGACTCTTTCTGGGATAGTGGATTTCATTTTCGAAATGTTTCAATTCTCACCCGAAACGAGGAACCTGCTCAACATGGCGCTTTCCTTGGTGAAACCTTTTCTGAAGCAAATAGCTTCAAAGTGGCCGATTCTTGACTCGTTCATATCTTTCGATGGCTAATATGGTCAATGAGGTCGGAGATATGATCGAAGTACTACAGTGGAATTGTAGAAGTCTTATGAAAAATATGGAGGCATTCAAATTTTTAGTACACAGCTCTCGCTGCGACATATTTGCTCTCTGTGAAACATGGCTCACTTCTGATAAAAATATCTCTTTCCACGATTTTAATATTATTCGTCTGGATCGAGGGGATGGATATGGAGGGGTGCTCTTAGGGATTAGCAAGCTTCACTCCTTTTATAGAATCGATTTCCCCTTGATGACAGACATTGAAGTAGTTGCATGTCATATTACAGCCCGAGGTAAAAGCCTCAGCATAGCCAGTGTGTACATACCGCCAAACGCTAGAATGTCTCGCAGAGACTTAGCGGCAATATGCGAAGCTATGCCTGCGCCATGGTTGATCCTAGGAGATTTTAATTCTCACGGTACAGCCTGGGGGTCACCGAGGGACGACAATCGCGCAACCTTAATATATGATCTTTGCGACTACTTCAATCTGACAATTTTGAACACTGGGGAAGCAACACGAATAAAACCTCCAGATCCCCCTAGTATGTTAGACCTCTCAATCTGTTCGAATTCATTATCATTGGATTGCATGTGGAAAGTAATTCAGGATCCCCATGGTAGTGATCACCTGCCTATCAAAATTTCAGTTACCAATAATTCGTGTCGAACACACCAGATCGACGTAGCGTATGACCTCACGAAGCATATCGACTGGGGAAAATACGCTGAAGCGATCTCCGTAGGTGAGTAATCGGTCGATATACTTCCACCGCTGGAAGAATATCAATTCTTATCCGCGTTGATTATAAACAGTGCTCTTCAAGCTCAGCGTAAACCGGTTCCAGGATCTTCAGTACGACGTCGGCCGCCCACCCCGTGGTGGGATGGCGAATGCACCGGAGTCTATCGCGAAAGATCAGATGCGTTTAAAGAATATCGGAAACGTGGTACGCGCGATAACTACGATCGGTATTGTTCTCTTGACCGCAAGTTCAAGAGCCTCGTGAAAGCGAAGAAACGCGGTTACTGGAGAAACTTCGTCAACGGATTAACACGGGAAACGTCGATGCGAACCTTGTGGACGGTCGGTAGAAGAATGCGGAACGTACAATCGGTAAACGAGGATCGTGAAAGCTCTTCTCGATGGATATTTGATTTCGCGAAAAAAGTTTGTCCGGACTCTGTCCAAGTTCAAATGACTATTCGTGATTATCCAGAAGAAAGGAATGCAATGGACTCAACTTTTTCGATGGTAGAGTTCTCACTTGCTCTCTTTTCATGTAATAATTCTGCCCCGGGTATGGATAGAATTAAGTTCAACTTGCTGAAAAACCTCCCAGACGTCGCAAAGAGGCGCTTGTTGAACTTATTCAATATATTCTTGGAGACCAACATTGTTCCGGATGATTGGAGACAAGTGAGAGTTATTGCCATCCAAAAACCAGGAAAGCCTGCGTCGGATTACAACTCGTACCGTCCTATTGCGATGTTGTCGTGTCTCCGAAAGTTGTTAGAGAAGATGATTCTCTTTCGACTGGACAAATGGGTTGAATCGAATGGCCTTCTCTCAGATACTCAATTTGGATTCCGCAGAGGCAAAGGAACGAGCGATTGTCTTGCGTTGCTTTCTACTGAAATTCAACTGGCCTACGCACAAAAAGAACAAATGGGCTCAGTCTTTTTGGATATTAAGGTGGCTTTTGATGCAGTTTGCGTTGATGTCCTTTCGGACAAACTCCACGAGTGTGGACTTGCCCCGATTTTGAATAACTACTTGTACAATTTGTTGTCTGAGAAGCACATGTTTTTCTCACATGGAAACTCAACAATTTCTCGAATAAGTTACATGGGTCTCCCCCAGGGCTCATGTTTAAGCCCTCTTCTTTACAACTTTTACGTAAGAGATATTGATGATTGTCTCATGGGAAATTGCTCGCTAAGACAGCTTGCGGATGACGCCGTTGTTTCTGTTACAGGACCAGAGGCGGACAATCTGCAAGGACCATTGCAAGATACTCTGGACAATTTGTCCGCTTGGGCTGTGAAGCTGGGTATCGAATTCTCTCCGGAGAAAACCGAGTTAGTTGTCTTTTCTAGAAAGCGTGATCCGGCGCTGCTAGAACTTCAGTTTATGGGTAAGGCACTGACTCAAGGTTTATCGCATATGTATTTAGGGGTCTGGTTTGATTCTAAATGCACCTGGGGAAAACAAATTAGGTATCTGTATCAGAAGTGCCAGCAACGAATCAACTTCATGCGTACACTCACAGGAACATGGTGGGGGGCCCACCCGGACGATCTGATAAAGCTATATCGCACAACGATTCTGTCGGTTCTTGAATACGGTAGTTTTTGCTTCCAATCCGCCGCGAAAACACACATTCTGAAGCTCCAGCGTATTCAGTATCGCTGTCTTCGGATCGCGTTAGGCTGTATGAACTCGACTCATACCATGAGTTTAGAGATATTAGCAGGAATACTGCCTTTATCGGATCGGTTCGTGGAATTGTCGTTAAGGTTCCTCATCCGCTGTGAAGTGTTGAACCCGATGGTAATTGAAAATTTTGAGAAGCTAATCGAACGAAATCCTCAAACAAGATTTATGACATTGTACTACGCGTACATGACTCTGGAGGTTAACCCTTCTTTGAATCTTCCCAATTACGGTTGCTTCCCTGACTTCTCAAGTTCCGCTGTAGTTTTTGATCTGACCATGAGACAAGACATCCGTGGAATTCCAGATCTGCTTCGTTCGGAGCAAATCCCAAAAATTTTTGCTAGCAAGTTCGGTCACATCAGCTGCGAGAGAAGGTTTTACACCGACGGGTCAAAAACGAATGATTCCACTGGATTTGGTATGTACAACGAGTTTCATAGCGCCGCATATAAACTTCAGAATCCTTGCTCCGTATATGTCGCGGAATTAACGGCTATACATTACGCATTAGAGCGAATTGCCTCTCTTCCCTCTGATAAATATTTCATTTTTACGGATAGCCTTAGCTCCATAGAGGCTATACGTTCAATGAGGCCGGTGAAGCACTCCCCGTATTTTCTCAGTGAAATACGATCTAAATTGAGTGCTCTATCGAATGATTCATATACTATCACCTTGGTTTGGGTCCCTTCACATTGCTCGATCCCGGGCAATGAGAAAGCGGACTCGCTCGCCAAGGTGGGCGCTATGGAAGGTGATATTTTTGACCGACAAATTGCCTTCAATGAATTTTTCTCAATTGCTCGTCAACATGCATTGGTCAGCTGGCAACAAAAATGGGATGCCGGAGAATTGGGCAGGTGGTTACATTCCATTCTCCCGCAGGTATCGAAGAAGCCGTGGTTCAAGGGGTTGGACTTAAGTCGAGACTTTATTAAGGTAATGTGTCGACTTATGTCCAACCACTACTCTTTAGGCTCTCACTTCTATCGAATAGGGCTCACAGATAGCAATCACTGCAGCTGCGGTGCAGGTTACCAAGATATCAACAACGTAGTTTGGGAGTGCCTCGAATACGGTATTGCCAGATCTAATTTTTGTACATCCCTCAGGGCCCAAGGGAAACCAGAAAAGGAAGACATTAGAAATGTGTTGGGTAAACTTGACCTTGTGTACATGAAGCTTTTGTACGAATTTTTGAAACAAGCTAACATCTGTGTTTGATCCCCCCATCTCTTCGGTCTACTTGTCCACCTTGTGTCCCCTCGAAATTCGTCTTGTTGTATCGTTACAGGTTGTCATTGTCCACTCCACGTTCGACCATCAGCAAAGCAAACACGTCACATCTTCAAGCTGCTGAATGTCAACGGAACGATCCCATTGTCCTATCCCTTCCTTGAAATTATTGTTACCCCTAACCTCGACCAAACCGCGAGTTTTACGGTTCCCCAAAGCTAACATAGTATATTAAGAAAACATCATGAAATTGTTAAAACAATCAAAAGAAGTCGGCTCCGTAATGCCTAATGGCGCATGAGCCTAGTAAATAAATGATTAAGTAAAAAAAAAAAAAAAAAAATCACCTTCCTCCAGTTTGGCTCCTGCGAACTTGAGTTGCCGGACAAGGTCATCGAATACATTGAAATAAGCTCGCATTGAAGTTCCCTCCTTCTTACGTAAACGGTCCAATTGTTTCCTCAGCAACGTTTGGCTTGAAACTGACCGCTTCGCAAAGGTTTCTTCCAGAGCCTTCCACATTTCAGACGCCGTTTCCTTTTCCCGGACAACTTCAAGAATTTCATCCGCCACGAATCCCACCAGCAACGATTTAGCCTTCCTGTCCGTTTGCTCCCATTTTGCACCTGCATCGCCTACAGCCGGAGCTGGTTCCGACAACACGGACGATACTTCCACTGCATCCATGTGAAGCTTGACCCGGAAGCGCCAATTCTCGTAATTTGGTCCGGTCAGCTGCGGGATTCCTTCCTTTGCTGGGCCCATAACCTATTGTAATATTAAGGACTGGGCGGATGGGCCAAGAGAAAGACTCAATCTCAAACAACTAAAGAACGTTTATTAGGAGAGAATGGTCTATACAGTTTGAAGGCTTGATTCGTAATGAACTCCACTAGCGCTTGTCAGAATCTCATGGCTTGTTCAGCAAGGCCTACTTCTTCATTAACGGATTACCTGGATGTAATTCCAATGTTGCTTCTTCCACTTTCCGCAACTTATTTTAACTTTCACTTTAACTTGTTTGGCTTTTAGCAACTAGCGTCGTATTCTTCCGAATGCTGCAGTCTTAATGATTTTTGCGATGGCGGTTACATATCGACGATCGCGACCGTTGAAGCATTTTCCGCCCATCCATTTTCGCCCCATCATGGCCCCCTTTACACCACCCACAATGGTCGCCCATCCTCATTCTTCTCGGCGTCTGGTGGTGAGTAGCGGAACTAATGATGTGGCTGCGTTCTCCATAGTGGGAGTTGGGAAGTGTCCAGTTTTATATAATTTAATATTTTCTTGGTATTAGATTTTTGACAATAAAACGATACACAAAATCACGGTAGTCTCACAAATCTTGGACACTTCAACACACCACTGGTTACAGAAATTAAAACACAGTCACGTGAACGGTTACGCCCAATGCTAAAAATACTTCATTTGGCCAACCGCGAACTAGGTGGTGGTAGTGAGCAAACGTCAACCTTGAACAAAAGTGATGGAAGCGCCACGAGTGGCTCGTCGGCCAACTGCCAACTATATTAGAATTGGTCGCAATTCTGCTGTGCGATGAAAATAATTACAGTGTTACGTATGTTTGTCTGTGATTATAATTTTAGAATAGGTAAAAGCAATTTAATCAACCAATGAGGAGAATTTGTTGATAACAAGATAAAACATGTTCAAACAAAAATAATAATAGAGTCATGAAAATCATCAATTACTTTTTTATTGCATTATTTGTACATTTTTGTATTGTCCTAAATAATTATTTAAATCAAGGAGCATAATGGCTGTGGACCCTTCCAATTAAATAAAACTATCGGATGTGTTTAGATTGCCTCAGCCATGTTTTTCATACAGACCTGAAAAAAAAATGAAAATATTGGATTATTTTACACATAGCCAGGATCGATAGGTATAGTCCATTTTACGAGACGTTTTTTAACAGCTGATCGCTTATTTTATGAATGAAATCTCGATTACTTTTTTCAAATCGACGTAAGTAACTTCCATACAGATTTGAGAAAATTAATTCAGAAGGATTACAGCCTGTCTTCTAAAACTGTTTTAGAATGAATCACCTTTTTAACATTTTTTCGACGTGTACATTGCTTAAATTTTGCATACAATGAGCTCGCGTTCGAAAACTATGGAGTTCCTATTATTTCACACAAGAATTTTATGACAAAATTATAAGCCGTTTTATTCAGTTACTTGCGACGTTTTTCTACCAGTGTAAAAGCCACTCAAGTAGTGTTTTGTTTTGATTCGTGGTTAAGTCTTTTTGTCTCTCCATACAGCAGGGCGGCGAAAGTAGTGGTTAGGTTGCGAAAGTTGAAAATCTTACTTTCGTCGTTTTGTAAATCCGGAATTTAAACGTTCTAAAAGTGAAAAATCGAGTTGGGTCAGAGCGAAACATGTAGAATTTCGTCTGCGCAACTCGTAGAATCGATAAAGTAAGTTTGTATACTTTTTTGACTAGAGTCTGTTTGAATAAGTTTTTGAGAAGTAGTATTATCACAGACGTCACACTCTCATCACAGACAAACAGACGTAACACTTAGAACAAATCGCGATCAAAATCATAGTCATGAGGACTGTGCGCCCAATGCTAAAATTATTGTATTTGGCCGACGGGCCAACAGATGGCGGTAGTGTGCAAACGTCAAACGCGAACAAAAACGATGCGAGCGCTGCGGGTGGCGGATTGGCCACCTACCATATTTTTGAATCGACCGTTAAAAAGGTGGTCGATGGACAATTATGAGAGTGTGACGTCTGTTTGTCTGTGCTCTCATCATTGTCTATCGACCACCTTTTTAACGGTCGATTCAAAAATATGTTAGGTGGCCAATCCGCCACCCGCAGCGCTTGCTTCGTTTGTGTTCGTGTTTGACGTTTACACACTACCGCCATCTGTTGGCCCGTCGGCCAAACACGCTGATTTTAGCATTGGGCGTACATGTCCTCGTGACTATGATTTTGATCGAGATTTGTTCTAAGTGTTTCGTCTGTTTGTCTGTGCTTCAGTCGTCTCGCTGTTGTATTTTGTACAACACTATTAAAAAAACCTCGCTTTTCGTTCCCAACAGCAATGTGGTGATTTTGACGGAGGCGTCATTTCTCCTAATTGATGAATAAGTCTCGCGTAACAATTCAAAAGGGCCAATCCTCAGATCGTTGTTTCAGAGAAAATTGAAACTGTTCCACCACATTTTCAATTCCTATTTCTCAGTATTTAATTCAGTCTAGATTTCTTGCTCGTTAATTGACGATTTACTATTACTACACGTCGATAATTGATTCTATTCTGAAAACTGCCTAAAATATGGATACATTGATTAATTGAAATGCTTGGCCCATTTTTGATTTTCAATCAGTCATTGGCCTATTTATAAATTTTGTTAGCCTGCCGTGGCCCAAGGCTATCCCCTTTTGATTTCAACGATTAGCAAGAGAGAGTCATTGGCCTCTCACTATGCTAAAGCTAATGACAGTTTGTGAAATTTTACAATTGTAGCCCCTTTTGATGGAGAGAGATCCGTTCATTGGTCGTTTTAAGCAGGGGACCGATGAACGATTTGGAAAAAGCGGTTAATGGCCGTTTTGAAAATCGGGTTTATAACGGTAAGTTTTTTGATTATATTGATGATGTTTGCATAGTTGGTGTTCGAAAAAACTATCGAATGGTATCAAAGCCCGAATCTGTTTACCATTTGATCGTTGAATTGTCCTTCAGAACTGTAACGTGAGAAATGTGATGAATTTTAATCCATTTTGTTGCATTTTTTTTCTGTGAAGTACTTTTAAACTGCAACCTATTTTGCTCCTTTCAACTATGAAAATACTGTGATCCTGTCAGTTAAGGATTGAAATACAGCTATAATTACTCAACGCACATCCATTCAAATACTATCCAGTGTGAACTCCAAAATTACGATAATTTTTGGAGGTATCCATAGGAAATATCTAGAATATTTGTAGCATAATCCTCAGTAGATTTTGCCAGCTTACTGATGAGATCCATGGTTTTTGAAGATTTCCTGATGATTTTTTTTTTTTTTGATAATTCTATACCAATGGCTTATAAGGAGCAAATGAAATCTGTATTTAGCTCCTGGTTATATTTCTGACGATTTATTAGTGGAATACGAAGTGTTTCCATATGAAGTATTCTACTATTCACTCCTGATACACTTCGACTGAGTTTTTTTAGAATTGCTAAGCTCATATTTGACCACAATATGCATTCGGACGATAAAATTCCCCCTGTCAAAGTGGATCCTGGAAGTGCCAATGTTCTATACTTCATTCTGAAACGTACATAAATGCGGCTTACTGTTGTTTTTCAGAAAATTTAATGGCGAAAACCTAAGTGGTTCACCCTACTTGCCCTGCACGAATTGTTATTTTTTGTCAAAATCCCTTATGGAAGTTCCTTGTCGTACTATTGAAAAATACTACACACTTAATTTATTTCGCCGAGGCCGGCAAAAATAATCGCCGAGAACCCAACAGCTGAGATTTCGGCAAAAATCTCGGTAAAAGTTCGAAGTGCCGTAAAATGCTAAATCAACCCAGCTGTCAAAATTTAACGAAAAGATCGGCAATCCATTGCCGAAAATCTCGGCACACTATTACCGAAATCCGGCAAATGATTATTTTTTTCTTGATTGGAATAAGAAGAAAATACTACACATAAATTTAAATAATATGAACAAATTTATTTGAAGTTAATGTATTATTGTATCACAAATATATGAGCCATCACCACATTTGGGTTTATTCACAAATTTCATAACGCCAAAAATGGTCATTTTTGACACCCACCCACCCCCTCGTAACGCATTTTGTATGAGTATGTTTTAAATTTTGTATGAGCTGTAACATCTTAAGGACACCCACCCACCCCCTTCAGCGTTATGAAATTTGTGAATGGACCCTTTCACTTTTCGCTCACTTTGGGGAATGTTGCGCTTTTCCGTTTGAAGCAAATATTTAATAGCCGCACGACCATTTTCGCTGCAGTTCCACTTCATGGGTGAGACGTTCCAATGAATATTCCTAAAAATGTAATTAAAAAAGGCTTTAACTATCGCTGACTTAACTGAACGATTAATTTACAGGCACAATTATGAAATAAATTTTAAGAATACTTACATACAGGCGCTCTCCATTTGCTGTTTACAGGAAAGTTTCAAAACATTCCGAACACATATTGGCTTCTGTAGCGCTGGTTTTAAGATTTTGACAGATTCGCTTTGCCGAAATTCAGTAAAAGTATTTGTTTGCTGATTGTTGTGGCAAAATAGATTACCGAGTCTCAGTTATTTATGTAAACTACCGATTTTCGTCAATTTTCATCTGTCAATATCGCTCATCTGTCAAAATTGAACGACATATCAGTAAAAATATGTTTTACCGACTGATTTCGTCAATTAAGTTTACTGAAATGAAATTCTACGATTAAGTGTGTAGGTAGATTCCTGACCCAATTCATAGTGGACTCCTTCAAAAGATTACAGCAGGATTCTTGCATTGACAATTTCTTCATTAAGATCCGTTGTGGATTACAGACATATTTTGTAAGAGTGCCTGTCCAGTACATCAGATAATACTTCAATAGTCGCATTGTGTAAATTGTTATACACAGTTGAGAAAACCTCGCTTTTCGTTCACAGCAACAGCGTGGTGCTTCTGGTGATGGTCAACCGTGTAACGACCGGAAGGGTAAATCATTTGGAGAGATTAGGTATTTCCATAGACGTTGATTTTAAGAACATTTATCTTTAGGGGTCCGTGGGACGTTTGTAAAGCTTCAAAAGGGGTCGCGGCTTCGAAAAGGTTGAGAACCACTGGACTACATTAATCTGTTAACTCTACCAAAACATAGTCAACATCACTACACAAGAAAAAAATATTCGGTTTATTTAACCATAGTTGCGGTATTTATGACTAAAAACTTTCTTCATTTGACAAGTTTCGCATTTCGCGAAAAGTACTTTTGACCACACTGTGTTGTACGGTGGGTGTCACGGATCGGAATACAATGCTTTGTAGTGGATGCTACTATGAACATGGTCACATTTACTGCACTGCTCAGTGATTTTTACCAGATTATAGTAAACTTAACAGATTTTTGTAGTCAGTTGAAAAATGGTGGTGCAGTTCTTAATTCTACCATGGATTCGGTAGATTATACAACTGTTAAGTATTGCTAAATACCGAAAAAGGGGATAAAATGAACCAGGTTAACTACCCGAGATGAAAAGACCAACCGTGATAAAATGTAGGTAATGCTAAACACTTGCTGTTCGATTGGAGTCTGAACATGAACTGACTATTCGTTTATTTGTATCACAGATCTTGAGCAATATACAATGAGGTGTGCAGAACATCGCACGATGACGATAGTTCTTCGTCGATCGTTCATATACCATGAAACCGTATATACTACAGTTCTTCCCCCTTTGGAGAACGTTTAATAGGAATTCGATCATGGCATTCGCCAATCCATTACTATTTATATAAAACAAAGTGATGTATTCGTAAGCCTAAACATCTAACAATACTAATCATGATTTCATGAAACAACAATGTTTTAAATTTAAAAATATCTTTTGGTGACACACAGAGCCGTAGCTTGGCCTTCCGGCGCCCTTGGCAAACCTGCCTTTGGGCGCCCCTAAGTCAATTTTGTGTTAATGATGCAAGTTTGTAAATGATTTAACTTTTCGTAAAACATCCCAAGTAATCATGTTGCTGCAATTCGGCTCTAGAAGGGCCGTTTCCCTTTTTAAACAAACTTTAATTGTAGTTATACAGTAATGCTAGCTAGCATTTCATATGCATAAATTGCAGCTTCAGCAGCAAATTCAAAATTATTTTCAAAATGTTAGGATGACTACTGTATGAAATTTATTGAAAACCACAAAAAATACCATGTTGACACTGTATTCACTATTTTAGAGTACATTAAAATATTTGACAAATATCAATAGAAGATGTACAAGATAGTTCTTTTTGAAAACTGTTGAAGATTATCTGAAAGAGGTTTTGAAGAAATACATAAGAAAATTATTGATTATGAGACGAGTTTTGACAATTTTTTAAACTTTTGCTGTTTCGCTCAAGAAAAATAAAATTTTCTGCAGGAGAAATGGTCAAGAAATTTTCTACAGTTGCACCATTTCAATTGACTTTTCTTTTCAATTGCGTACTGCGATCAAAGAAAAATGCTTTTTTGAGCATTTCTTTGAAGAAATTTCCAACGCAACGAGTTAGGCGATTCTTTTTCTTTTCATGCGCATAGTCCCCATCAATACCAAATACATTTTCATTTGTTTAAAAATCCAGAGTTCTCTAGAAGGTTTCTTATAATTTTGATGACTACCTCCTCCTGAAAACATTTGTTTAATTATTTTACCAAGAATCTTCCAATAAATGGAATCAAATTCGGTAATTCCTTTGTATAATATTTAAGAAAAATATTCAAAAATCCTGTTTTTATTATTTTAGTAGAATCAGAGAAAGTTGTAAGAAAATATGTGTTTCGCCAAGTTATCATTTAGAAGTTTAATTCCTAAATAGTAACATGCAAAATAGGAAATTGTTTTATTATTTTAAAAGTATTCGGAAACAAGCGCAGCATTCGTTAAGAACTTTTAAGCACTGCTCCTAGGGTGGTCCAAAAAATCGTTTTTGCTCCACACCGCTCATTGGATCCCAGATCAAATTCTTAGTGTTCTCCCAAAATTTGAGCTCATTTGGATGAAAACTGAAACTGTACAAGCCATTCAAAATTTTCATGCGAATTACTATGGGAAAAGCAAGCAATTCATTAAATCGGTCATAGTATTTGCCCACATGCTCTTGAGGACTGAAACAACACTGTTACTGTTAGATACATTCGTCTGCTACAACTTTGACGAAGACTGTAATCAAATCAGACACCTCAGTAATTAGTTATTGATTTTATTATGAGTTGAAAATCTCCGGCTGTAATAATTGAACTGCTTTGCAGGCATCTCTGGATATATGCAGTGAAACATTAGCCATGATTTATGTGTGCTATCTTTAGCACCATAAGCAGCAATGTTGCCTGTTCAGAAGATAAATGAGCAATGTACAATGTAGAAGAATTTTCGATCGGATATCTGGATCAATAACTAATTACTGAGACGTCCGATATGACTACGGTCTTCGGCAAAGTTGTACCTGATAAATGTATCTCACAGTATCAGTGCTGATCTAACCCTCAAGAGTACATGGGCAAATACTATGAAAGAATTGCCTACTTTTTCAAAGAATTCCCATGCAAACTTTGAATTTCTTGTGCAGTCTAAGTTTTGCTTAGACAAAATGAGCTCAAATTTTGGAGGCACACTCAGAATTTGTTCTAGAATCTAGAATTAGGTGGTGAGGAGCAAAAACCATTTTTTGAACCACCTTACTGCTCACTCAACGGCCTATTTTTAACGACTACTCGTATTAGTAATTTGGGGTAAACTCCTTCTTGGGGTTGGATTTCAGATTTAGACATTATGAGGTGATTTAAAATTGATTATTGCTTAATCATCTCATTTTCGAATAAAAGCAAACTATTATCAGTCAGTGTAGAATATGTTCGTACTAGGGGACAAAATCAATATTTTTAACTCATATTTGCTCTACACATTATATTCTCTGAAAACGTAGTACAGGATTCTGTAAGAATTCTTCCCAGGTTAAGATTTTTTGAATATTTAGCCCAGCTGTGAAGAAGCTTACACAAGCAATCCGCTTGAAACTAACCTGTCATTATGTGAATAGCCCGATGAAACCTGTAAAAGATTGTGTGACTTTCTTTCAGGATTTTGTGAAAATTTAACCTGTGATTCAGTGAGGTTGCGTTTAAAAAAAGATGTTACCTGCTATTTCCTTATTTCTTTTCAATATGAACCTCCAATCGAACACCGCAAACTTTATTTATGCTTGAACTCGTTTTACCGGCTATTTAAAATACAATGAAGATCACATAAAGATTTAGCATGTAATAAACTCCAAAGTTAAATTTTGAAATTGATGTATGGGAATCATTGAAAGTGATTTGGATTTTATTTTATTTTATTCATTTTTGACTATTTATTTTATTCAACATTGTTACGTTAAGGAATTTCTTTATGAAATTGTGACTTAAGAGGCGTCCTCATTCAATATATCTTTTTCAAAATTTACCTAATGTATGACGCATTTTGGCGCCCCCCCAAAGGCTGGCGCCCTTGGCGGGTGCCAACCTGGCCAACCGCACGCTACGGCACTGGTGACACATAGTAACATATTAGATTCTCGAACTTTGGTAGAACGTTCCAATTTTCTTGTTTCCTCAATTGCTAAGCTACATAATTTTTACAGGTTGTAATTCCTCGGAGCACGATTAATTATTATTCTCAGTATAGTTCTCGAGCTGGTCTTCTCTCCAGGGCACATGTTACCATTTGGTATTGATTTCACACATGTACGCAACGTACTCAGAGTTTTCTGTTTCTTTGTTGAAATCTGCGAATAAAGACGAAGACGTTTTTCAATTGAATTAGCTGCAATCCACAATCCATTCAAATTAATGGTAATTTTATACCATATCATTTTCATAGAACATATCATCCAAATTGCTTCATAACACACTGATGTTTCCGGAATTTTCTGGATTAGTTTTAAAATAATTGTTACCAACTGAACTGTTCCTCGCGTTTCAAAAAATAATGTATGAGCCTGAACTGGCTTACCACTCAATACTAAAACAGGTGACCGTTTCGCCTGCTCCATATTTTTTTGTTGTTTCACATTCATGATTATCACTTGTTCGGTCCACATAAATTCAATCCATTTAGATAGACTATCAAAAGTCGTATGCTCATTCGAACTTAAAAGAAAAGGCCATATGTTATGGTCACAAATCAAGCATTTTGCTGCAATGATCTTTGAATTTAGAAATTCTTTAAGGAAACCAATAAGTTTGTCATAATAATGTTTAACCACCATTGAATAATTACAAAGAATTGAATAATTGAATGAGGTGTGTCCATTTAGATCAACATATTTAAAATGGTTGTCCACCAACTCCACCATGATCCACCAATTGTTTGATTCCCTTTTAAAAACTCGACCATTGTCGGTTAAAACACGCTCAAAACATACAATTTCATATATTACATCCAATACAATTGCATTGTGGTCTACTAAACAGGCGAAAAAAATATTTATCTCTTTCATAAGAATAATTACTTTTCCTAAAACAAAATTATTGCTAATACAAACTACCGATCCTTTTTTATGTAATCTTATTGAAAGCTGTTCAATACAAAATGTACTATAAGTTGAACATTTATTCACCATAACAAAAGGGTGTTGCTGACACCTTCTTCTTACTTTCTTTAAACATCTAATCTTATGGAATATTCCGAATTTCAAAACAAAAATCTTCCTCTTACATATATAATGGAATCCTTCTTGCACCTTATCCACAGGACATATGTTGGACTCACCATAACAGCCATATATATTTAAACTATTTAGGGTAATAACACCCACAAAATAAAACTTCAAAATATATATTCCAATTAGAATCATTTCAAAAGAGCACCAATACGACCAATATAATACCAAACATTTCTTTTGATTTGAATTTACCACAAGTATTGAAAGGTTGCTGCAATTTTGCAAAGCATTGTTAAATTTAGGGAAATATGGGCTCCATCTTGCCATGACCAATAAGTCATCGTCACATATGACCATTGCCATCTGTGCCGGGTATCCACCCGCAATATTAACACGTTCGAAGTAAAAGTAGCTTTTGAATTGTAAGTAAAAGGTATTAATCTTAAAAACAAATCTTGATAGCAGAGGCTTGCATATAGTTCTATTATCAGTCCAAATTGAGCAAAATTCTTGCTTTGTCTTATACACACCTATTTCACCTATAAATCTGATTTTATGTCCGTTTGTCAGTTTTGATAGTAATTTGCTGCAGTTTACGACTAATCTCAACGTAATACCTGAATCTATATTGATTATGTAATAATGTATCCCTGATTCTACTTTGTGGTGGTATCTAATAGTAGCAACAAGATTATCCTCTATTACCATATTATGATATTGTAAATCACTAAAAAAAATGATACGTGAACAATTTTGTGGAACTTAATTTTCATAACTTTTGTTACAATTATTTAAAAACTTTCTAGTTTAATCCAAATTTTGCACCACTACCTAATCCAACCGAATTTATATATTAAAATTTAACAGAAATATATGTCAAAAACTGATGGACTTACCACCCAGGGTCTACGTAAACCTTTGATTGAGTGTTTGATGATCTTGACTGACGGGCTTCAGCACACACAATTGATTATAGGCTAGACTAAAGGAAGCATACAGTTGTTCCTAGAAGTAAAACCAATCTGGTGATATAATCACTTTGTAATACCTTCCTAGGCACTGTCTGGCTTGCGAAGTGTAGTTCTGGCTAAGGAAAAGAGAAGATAAAACAAGTTAATATCCGCAGCAAGTTATTGTTCAACAAAACTATGTAATGATCAATATCAATTAAGCATCCATACGATATCGCATTCATCAAAACAAAAGTACGTCAAACAATTGCCTGGAGGTTTCTTGTGTTTTCTTTTGTTACAATGATGGTGCACCATATACAAATGGCGAATTTTGTGGCAATATATTAACACCAGAGTTAGCACTGTATTTTTCGCATCAAACTCACGGATATCTTAACGCTACCCGATACAGCGTCTTTAGTAAAAACCTTCGTATATGAATCTTATAGCACAAATAACCATTCTTAAAGTAAGATATACGGTGGCCAATAGCAATTTGTGCAAAGAAAGCAAGGTAACAATGGTACACTGCTTGAATTTGTACTATTTATTTCTCGTTAACGAGATTATTTTTCACACGCGGACTGATTTACCTCGTCGACACTGTTAAGTATTGCTAAATACCGAAAAAGGGGATAAAATGAACCAGGTTAACTACCCGAGATGAAAAGACCAACCGTGATAAAATGTAGGTAATGCTAAACACTTGCTGTTCGATTGGAGTCTGAACATGAACTGACTATTCGTTTATTTGTATCACAGATCTTGAGCAATATACAATGAGGTGTGCAGAACATCGCACGATGACGATAGTTCTTCGTCGATCGTTCATATACCATGAAACCGTATATACTACAACAACAAAATTTGTTTGTGTGTAAAAGGAGGACATTTTCAGCCTAAAGGAGGACGGAAGTACACATGATCAAAAAGGAGGACATGTCCTCCCAAAGGATACCATCTGGTAAGCCTAACTGTGGGCGCTTTCATAGGACAGAAAGTAAACAAAATAAATAATCGAAATAATCAGAAAAAGGTATTTTCAAAGTACTTCATTTTAGGTCAGGCAATGGACATGCCCTGTTGACTGTTTAACGCACGTATATGGCAACCCCAATCCCACCTAATGGATTTGACAGCAGCCAAGATCATTTGAGTATCCGCATTGAAATGCGTTTGAGTATCCAACGGTTGCTTAGAACATGTTGGATTCGGAAAGATGGCGTCGCCGCATACTGCTGGTTTAACGATAAACTTGCGATGATCGACGTGCCACCATATTTCATATAACGGAGGATATTAGAACTAACTTGGAGGTGATGATTTGGAGGTTATTTGGCAATTTGGAGATTAAAATCCCCTCCAAACACTAGCGATTTTGCGGTGGGATGTTGACGTTTGATGACGAATATCAACTGCAGCGATTTGCAGTAGACAGGATGTCCCGGGCCCGATCTATCTGACAAGCAGCGTTGCCAACCTTCCAGATTTGTCTGGAATATTCCAGATTTTTGAGCTCCATTTTACAAAAATCTGGAAGATCCAGATAAAATGTGTAAAGGATTTGTAAGGTTCTCCATGTACGATACAGAAGATCCAGACTTTTCCAGACAAATTTTTAAAATCTTCCAGACTTTTGAAAAATTGACTTGGCATCCCTGCTGACAAGCCAATCGAGCCCTCTGTCACCATAGAAGATGGTGTCTCCATCATGTCGATAGCCTGTTTTAGGTACTTTTTATCTCAGCTTTGAGTTGTTTTGAGGACCCCTCGTCATCATCATCGAATCGCACCGCACCAATCATTATTCGCCGTACCTTTTTCGTACATCGACGTTGTGCCGTGCGCTGTCTCGCGTCAACACATTTATCCTTAGGGGTCCGTGGGACGTTTGTAAAGCTTCACTACATTAATCTGTTAACTCTACCAAAACATAGTCAACATCACTACACAAGAAAAAATATTCGGTTTATTTAACCATAGTTGCGGTATTTATGACTAAAAACTTTCTTCATTTGACAAGTTTCGCATTTCGCGAAAAGTACTTTTGACCACACTGTGTTGTACGGTGGGTGTCACGGATCGGAATACAATGCCTTGTAGTGGATGCTACTATGAACATGGTTACATTTACTGCACTGCTCAGTGATTTTTACCAGATTATAGTAAACTTAACAGATTTTTGTAGTCAGTTGAAAATTGGCTTGTTTAGGGGTATCCTGTTTTTTTACATATTCTGATTCTACGTTCAAAACAGAGCCAGAATCCAAGTTTCATAATTTTCCGTGCCCTGGAACTATTTTAAAAACACGCTTGAACTTAGTATGAAATTCGCGTTTGAATCACCCCTCGGCATTTTTTACTTCGAGACGAGCTGTCATTATGTAAATTGAAATGTCATTGAGTCGACGAAATGAAATCTTTTTTAATCATTTACTATATCAAAATTAAGATATTAAAGCGCAATAAAATCGTGTTACACTTAGAAAAATGTGCTCTTTCGATCAGGCTACAAAAAACTGTGAATTTTTCATCACTAAACAACCCAATTGTTGGTGCAGTTCTTAATTCTAACATGGATTCGGTAGATTATACAACAAAATTTGTTTGCGTGTAAAAGGAGGACATTTTCAGCCTAAAGGAGGACGGAAGTACACATGATCAAAAAGGAGGACATGTCCTCCCAAAGGATACCATCTGGTAAGCCTGACTGTGGACAAAAAGTAAACAAAATAAATAATCGAAATAATCAGAAAAAGGTATTTTCAAAGTACTTCATTTTAGGTCAGGCAATGGACATGCCCTATTGACTGTTTAACGATAAACTTGCGATGATCGACGCGCCACCATATTTCATATAACGGAGGATATTAGAACTAACTTGGAGGTGATGATTTGGAGGTTATTTGGCAATTTGGAGATTAAAATCCCCTCCAAACACTAGCGATTTTGCGGTGGGATGTTGACGTTTGATGACGAATATCAACTGCAGCGATTTGCAGTAGACAGGATGTCCCGGGCCCGATCTATCTGACAAGCCAATCGAGCCCTCTGTCACCATAGAAGATGGTGTCTCCATCATGTCGATAGCCTGTTTTAGGTACTTTTTATCTCAGCTTTGAGTTGTTTTGAGGACCCCTCGTCATCATCATCGAATCGCACCGCATGCACCAATCATTAATCGCCGCACCTTTTTCGTACATCGACGTTGTGCCGTGCGCTGTCTCGCGTTGATTGGTGCATCGGATGATGTGTCAAAACAATCGGCGCTCGGGTTCGTCGTTCTAGTCGCCGGAGTTTTGTTCTGAATCGACCAGCTCAGCGTTTTGTGCGAATTTGAATGAAAAGAGCTCATCTCGTCGTGTTCCATTCAGAGCAAAAGTTTTGATTCACATTTCAGTCCCAACTGCACGGAAAGAAAACAAATTTCGGTGTTTCTGTCTGGAGAAAATGCTGTGCTGGAACTTGGTCGTTTGAGGTTACGGTGCTGCAAGCGTAAGGATATCATTACGGTACGTAGTTATCTAATTTAATAAAGGGATATTCATAATGGACATATTTTTCATTCCAGACGAAACCATGAAGGTTTGTTACGGGCTGGTGTTGTTGGCTTTAGTGACGTTCTTCGAAGCGGCTGCCGGTGAATCTAAAAGCCACCCAGTCACAACGCAGCTTTCGGCGAAATGGGGCATAACGCCAGCCGAACTGGAGATTGCGGAGTTCATTGCAGAGGAAAATGTTAATCTGTTTTGGGACTACATCGACTTGCTCAACAAGATTCCACACGGTCTTTATAGCATAGGTATGAATTTACGAATCTCCCCTAGATCGTTAAAAAAATGTCCATCAAAACTAAGCACGGAGTTGTGTTCCTGAGGGTGCACCCTTAGGCCAATATAAATATCTCTAGGAGGAATCTTGAGTAATCTCGCGTAACTTTTTAAAAGCATATATCTAACATTGAGAGGCTCTCTTTGTTTACTTTCTCTTTAATCGATAACTAAGCCACATTAACCTCTTCTGTTCCGTTTTTTTTTGTATGAAACGTTAACCAAGGCCATTTTCTTTCGATCCATAATGAAAAACTTCACAAAAGCTCAAGAATCCATCATTCAATCATTAGGAATAGAACACAAATTTAAAATCAGTTTTTTGTTCAAATTTCAACCAATCATCATGGAAATCTATCATTACATTACAAATAGCAAGTGCAATGTAATGATTGATTTCCATGAGCTTCGAGCAAAACCAAAAAAAAAAATATATTGTTTGAATATGTTTAACTCAATGATGGTTGTTTTCCTCCTAATATTGCATTATTATAATCGAAAGAGAGCGAGAGAGGAGATAATCTCATTGTTACATAGGTCGTTTAGTAAAGTTCATCGCTAAATTGTGATTTCTCGATTACTTTTTCAAATGGACGTAACTAACATCCATACGGTTTTGAGAAAATTAATTCAGAAGAATCACACCCCGTCTTCTAAAACTGTTTTAAAATGAATCACTTTTTTAACATTTTTTCGCCGTGTACATTGCTTAAATTTTGCATACAATAAGCTCGCAATAAAAAACAACTAGGGATTTCCTATTATTTCCCACCACAATTTTATGACGAAATGATAAGCCGTTTTATTCAGTAACTTGGGATGTTTTTGTATCAGTGCAAAATCGACTCAAGTAGTGTTTTGTTTTGATTTGTGGTTAAGTCACTTTGTGTCTCCATACAGCGGAGCGGCGAAAGTAGTTGGGTTCGGTTACGAAAGTTGAAAATCTTACTTTCGTCGTTTTGTAAATCCGGAAATTAAACGTTCTAAAAGTAAAAAATCAAGTTGGTTCAGAGCGAAACATGTAGAATTTCGTCTGCAAAACACGTACAGTATGCAAAAAAAGTTTATCCACCCCCAGTGGAAAATTAGATTTCTTCCAAAAATCCCACTAAAAAATTAGAACACGGCTATTTGTTGTTCAGTTTCTTATTATTTAGGTAAAAACAAGTTCAATTCGTGCGAGTTCGATGTAAAAAACAAATTCTTTTGCATTTGAGAGCTGATGTTAAAAATAAGTTAAAAAATGACGCAAAAAAAGTTTATCCACCCCTCTGGCACACATAGTTTTAGTACTTTTTTGGCTTCAATAACTGCTCGGCATCGCCGGGGCATTGACTCAACAAGCTTAGCAGTTGTTTCCGGGGTGATTTCGTCCCATTCACTTGAGATTATCTGCCGCAATTGCTGGATGCTTGTTGGATTTTGCTCCTGGACCTTAATTTTTAAGATTGACCAGAGATGTTCTATCGGATTAAGGTCAGGAGACTGTGCTGGCCACTCCATAACCTTAATACGCTTTTCCTTGAACCACTGCGAAACCAGCTTTGAGGTATGTTTCGGATCTCCGTCTTGTTGGAACGTATATCTGTGCCTTAACTTGAGTCTTCTTTTTTTTTTTTTAATGTCCAAGTAAACCTCCTTGGTCATAATCCCATCGATAAACTCAAGTTCTCCAACGCCGGATGTAGCCATAGATCCCCACACCATGACTCTACCTGCAGAAAAAAAAAATCAAAGTCATGCTCAGTTGGTTGAAAAATCAATGTTGGATAATGTTGTACTTTTAAACTAGATGTTTATTTTTCGACTGGTAGGGTAGGTGTACCAGTTATGGACATAGTGGTTCCCTATTTCGCCATACGGGATTACTTGAATGTTTTCACATTTTGAAAGATTTTTTTGTGTTGTAGTAGTAAGTTTTAAGATATATCTGGATGTTTAAACATTCAAAAAGATTTAAAATGTGAAAGTTCTCGAAATTTCCCGTATGGCCAAATAGGGAACCACTATGGCCATAACTGGTACACTTTCCCTAAGTACAGAATGACGGAGTAGCAATCTTGTTCGCCTTTTATATTGTCAGGTTGCTAGTGGTTGCTAAGGCAAGTTCGAGTGGTTACCCAAACAACACTGGCTTGGTAGTTGACTACTACGATTCTTCGACTTAGGAGTCGACTACTATGTTAGTCTCCAACATTCCTCCCTTCTTATTTCCAGAATACCAGGAAAGGCTCTAATCTGGATGGCATCTGAATTATACGTTTGGGACGGCTTGTGGAGGGTTCCTAATCAGATTGTACTTCTGGCTGGGACCGCTGTGTTGATTCCAGAGGGTTAACATCAGGAGCTTCAATCTCGGGTTGAACTTCATTTTCCTCATCATCATCCTTTGTAATTTCTGGATTGTGTTCAGAATCTGGAGAAGCGTTAACATAGACCATATTTTGTTGAGCGTTTTCGGTATTCTCTTGTAATCCAAATTCATCCACAAATATGCTTAATGGAGATGGTACTGTTGAATTCCTAGGTACTGTTTGTTCATCGAAACGGTGCTTGATTTGATTGGCATGTGAACGAATCAATTTCCTTCTACCATGCCAGTCGTCCAGTAGAACATTGTAATTCACCTGTCCAATAGCTTCAATGATGATTCCGGAAGCCCATTTCCATTTTGAATTGGTTTGGTAGACCTTTGCATAAACGGTATCACCTGCCTTTAGTTTTCGAGGTACTACGCCATGCTTCCGATTGAATTGGACATTCTGGTCGTGATTGATTATTGGTGTCACCGGTTGTCGTGGTTTAAGTAAGCTTAATACTGTTCGCATGTTTCTTCCAATCATTAGCTGGGATGGTGTTTTACCATTTAGGACACGACTTGGGGTTGTTCTGTAGGCTTGAAGAAAGATTTGCAATGATTCAGAGATATTCTCCCCCTTGTTGATTTTGAGCAACGCTGACTTCAAAGTTTCTACAAAACGTTCAGCCTGGCCATTAGACTGCGGATGGTACGGAGATATTCGCAAATGTTGAACTCCATTCTTCTTGCAGAATGTTGCGAACTGCACCGATGAAAATTGTGTACCGTTGTCCGAAACGATGGTGGTTGGAATTCCAAAACGAGCGAATGATTCATCCAGGAAATTGATTACTGCTGCAGTAGTTGGCGATCGTACAATGTTGATTTCCGGCAATTTGGAAAAAGCGTCGATTACTACCAAAAAGTGCAATCCGTCAACTGGACCAGCAAAATCTATATGAATGCGTTCCCAGGGAGACTGTGCGAGCGGCCACGATTGCAGAGGAACCTTCGTAAGTGTCTTCGAATGCATGGCACAGCTGTCGCATCGCTTGACGTAATCAGAAATGCTTTCATCGATTTTTGGCCAGTAGACGTGACTTCGTGCAAGCGCTTTCATTCTTTCCATTCCTGGATGTCCTTTGTGGAGCTGTTTTAGTATCCGTTTGCGTAGTGTTTCAGGAATCACCAACCGGCTTGAGAGCATTACACATCGCTTCACCAATTCTAGCGCGTCTTGATGAGTGTAAAATGCTCGAACATCGGGGTCTGTGATGTCTTTGGTGCTGGCTGGCCATCCATTCTCGATATGGCTGACTACTTGCTGGAGTACGGGACACTTGACTATTGAGTTGCGAACCATGTCAAACGTAACAGGAAGGAATCCGACTGCTTCTTGGAGAGGTACTTCGATGTCGTCTTCCAGCTGGATTGAAGCAATGACAAAATCTTCCTCTGGTCTTGAATGCTTGCTGATTAGACGAGAAAGAACATCAGCATTTCAGAACTGGGTGGTGGATACATATTTGATCTCGAAGTCATAGCAAAGAAGCGTCAGTGCCCAACGTTGTAAGCGATTGGCGGTGTGGATTGGTATTCCCTTTTTTGATCCAAAAATTCTCAATAGTGGCTGATGATCCGTCTGAAGAGTGAATTTACGTCCAAGTAGCATTCGGTGGAACTTCGTGACTGCATACACCAAAGCTAGGCCTTCCTTTTCTACCTGTCCGTAACGTTTTTCAGCATCAGTAAGAGAACGGGATGCATGGGCAACTGCTTTGACAGAGCCATCGGGAAATTTATGCATTATGCATGCTCCAATTCCTGATTGAGATGCGTCTGCTGCAACGATTATTTCCAATGTTGGGTCGTAATGGGTGAGTAGAAGGTCTGACTGGAGTACTTCTTTGAATTTCTCGAAAGATTTCTGGCATTCGTTGCTCCAGACAAACTGAGCATCTTTCTTGAGAAGTGCATCAAGTGGTTTTCGTAGTTGGTGCATTTCCGATACAAACTTGCCATAAAAATTTACTGCACCGAGGAATGATCGAAGACTGGTGATGTCACTTGGAGGGGGCATCTTGACAATAGCTTCTATTTTCGCAGGATCCGGACGTAGACCAGATTCGTCAACGATATGTGCAAGATACTTGATTTGATGTTGAAGGAGATTGCACTTTTCTTCACGAAGAATGAAACCATATTCTTGCAGCCGTTGAAAGAGTGCAGTGAGAATTTCATGATGCTCCTTTTCGGTCTTGCTGAATACCATCAAGTCATCCAGGAACGATTCTACACCCTTGAGATCTGCGATCATAGTGTTCATAAGCTGTTGAAATGCTCCAGGAGCGGACTTCACCCCAGGTGCTAGCCGGTTGAATCGAAAAAATCCTCGGTGGGTGTTGATTGTCAGTAAATTTTTTGAGTTGTCGTCTACTTCCACTTGCAGGTAAGCGTCGCTTAAATCGATTATGCTGAAATATTTGCAGCCATTCAGCTTGCTGAAAATGTCTTCTGGAACTGGCAATGGGTAGTTGTTTGATTCCAGGGCGGCGTTAAGTCCTGTCGAATAATCGGCACAGATCCGTATCTTTCCTCCTGGTTTCTTAACCACAACGATTGGTGCAGCCCACTGTGAAAAATCAACCGGAGTGATAATATCCAGTTTTTGTAGACGGTCCAGTTCAGCATCGACTTTTTCCACTGACGTGAATGGAACGGGGCGTTTCGGTTTGTAGACTGGCATAGCTTCGGGCTTCAGGAACAGACGTACCTTGGTTTTTGTGCAGTGTCCAAGACCTTGCCTGAAAACTTTGGGAAATCTTGCCTTGTAATGCTGTATTGCGTTCGACCTATCAGCGTGAACTTGATTGCAAATCGTCGACAATGGCATGTTCCAAAGTCCGAACAAGTCGATCCAATCCAGACCAAAGAGGTTGAGGTCGTTGTTGGCCACGTAAAGCTTTCCAATTTTGGTGACACCTCCAAAAGTGACTGAGCTTTGAAGTTTACCAAGAAGCTGGAAAGGCTTGCCAGACGCTGTTGTTGCTGCCCTTGTGGTAGGTAGTAGTTTGGGTGATCCGAATTTTCTCCAGAGTTTCCGAGAGATAATCGTGATGTCCGAAGCCGTGTCGAATTGCAGCGATACTTCAGAGCCATCGATCGTCACAGTCAGGAACTTCCATCTGGACTCGCTACTAACCTGGTTGATTGCGAAAACACCGTTGACCTTGGAATTTTTCTTCTTCTTCTTCGAAATGGATGTCTTCGCCGAATAGCAGCCACAGTAGCCCTTTTTGTTAGCCTGACCATACGTACCGTATTTAACGGGACAGTACCGTTTTCATCCCCTCGACGGACTGTCCCGTCGTTTTATGGAAAATGCTCGAATTGTCCCGTATTTTACGAAATGGAGAATTGGCACATAATTTTCAATACCAGTAAAAAAAAAACTACATAACAAACAATTTAAGGAAATATTTCAGAGTTTATTGTCTTACTCATCTATTTTCCAAGCAATTATAAGTTGCTCAAACAGAGTTAAACTTTATCCGTACATGCTTCTGCTCAACATTTTGCGTTTCTTTACTCATATTTATGCCAAATTTTGGTGGATTTCCAAAATGCGGATCTTCATAAGATAATTATTCATATAATGCCTAAAATGAAAAAAGAACAACTAGGTATGTGTTTACTTCTGATACGCAATTGATTGGATTAACTGTTTAAAAAGTGTGTATTTCAATAAAGTAATGAAGTATTTGAAAAATTGAAAAGTGTAACGATTTTTTTAGGAAATTCCTAAAAAACGCTGCTTCTCGGAAATCAAAGAATGAGCTCCAAAGTTCTTACGTGATTTTTATTGAATTATACAGACATGTAGCTTGGGATTGCATAAGGGGTCATGCACAAATTACGTCACGCTCCAAGGAGGGGGGAGGGGGTCAAGCCAAGCGTGGCAAGCCTTACAAAATTTTCGAAGGACTTATACAAAAAACGGGAACAAGGGGGGGGGGGGTGAGGTGGTCAAAAAAGTCGAAATTTAGCGTGACATAATTTGTGTACCATCCCTAATCTGGTTCTGCTAATTTCCCTCGAATGGCGGTTTCCCGAATGTCGTTCTCCCAACGCCAGTTCTCAGAATACTAGTTCTCCGAAAACCCCGTTTCCCCGAGTAGCTCAGTTCTCCGAAAAGTTCCAACACTCATAATTGTCATAAACTTTTGCATTTCAAGGTGGTGAATAATATGTATTTTTGGCAATATGTGCAGTATTAGACAAAACATTTGCAACTTTTTCGATTTTTGGTAAGCTATACCTCAGTTGTTTATGAACCGATTTGAATGAAATTTTGGCAGAATATTAGGCATAACTTGAATTTTAACATATATTTTTGAGTGATTAAGGTTAAAGGTTAAAAGCAGTAACGGTTTGACTAAAGTGAATTTTTTGACAATTTTTTATAAGCGATATAACTAAATATTTTGAAGGAATAGCTTCATGGTATCTTCAGCAAAGTTATAGATGTTAACGAGATGAACAAGTTTGCTGAAGCCAGTTTTTGTGTAGGGCTATCAGATTTTGAGATAAATAGTTTTAATTTTTCGTCGAAAATTACACTTTAGTTAAACCGTTATAACTCGTGATTGGAAAAAATATTCAAAAATATATGTTAAAATTGAAGTTATATCTGATGTTTTCTGAAAATCGGTCCATAAATAACTGAGATCTAGCTTACCAAAGTTGATCGTTTTGTATGGAAAATCGAAAAAGTTGCAAATGTTTTGTCAAATACTGTATTTAATCGGGAATGATAAGATATCTCCTTCTTTGGTAGCTTATCGATCTTTCTAATTCAACACTATCTTACTACCCGATCAGAAACAAAGTTCTGACCATTATATCGAGATATTGAATTGATTGACGTATGAGATAAAGATCTGAAGATAATATCAAAATTTTATTACTGGAACTTCTGAGCCATAGCTAAATTTGATGTTGGAAGATGTAAGGAATAGCTCGCTGATATTGGTGAGATCTTATAAAAGTTAAATATGATATGCTAATAGTATTCCAGGAGTAAATTTTAGATATTATTTACGGATCTTTTATCTCTTATATCTTTCAAGTTGATATCACTTTTGTATGTCCATATCGAAATTTGCTGTTACTTAGCTTTTTTCGCCTGCTCGGGTGAAGACCATTATTGCACCTTTTTTTGAACTGCATTGCTTTACAAGGGAACGGGTCATTCGGGGAAATGGCTTCGGAGAAACGGGCCATCCGGGGAACTAGAATTCGGGGAAAAGTATCACATTCGCATAATCTATGCCTTTTATGGGGCCCAGATAGCCGTAGCGGTAAACGCGCAGCTATTCAGCAAGACCAAGCTGAGGGTCGTGGGTTCGAATCCCAAGAGTCGAGTATCTTTTCGGGTTGGAAATTTTCTCGACTTCCCAGGGCATAGACGTGCTTATTCCTCGCGGCGTGTGAGGTGACACGTGTCGAATGAGGTGACAATTGTCGACGCGCTCTCATTTGATTAACATTAGTCGTCTCACGTCACTCGCGGTGAGAGCGACTCGTTTCGACTCACACGCCGCGCAGAATAAGCACAAGAGTATCTTCGTACCTGCCACACGATATACGCATGCAAAAATGGTCATTGGCATAGTAAGCTCTCAGTTAATAACTGTGGAAGTGCTCATAAGTACATAAGTAAGCTGAGAAGCAGGCTCTGTCCCAGTAGGGACGTAACGCAAGAAAGAAGAAGAAGAAGAAGAAGAATCCCGTTTTTATCTGGTTGGCTTATAGTCAGCCTACTCTTTGTGTCCGGTTTGCTTGCAGTCCTTACAAACATGGTTGGTAAACGAGCAATCACGAACGAAGTGCATACCGCCACACTGCCAACATGGTGTCTTCGGATTGGTTGATTTGCCGCTTGGTTTGTTTTTCGATCCAGATGAATTCGGCTGAGACTTCTTCTGTTTGATTGCGCAGACGGAGCTCACCGATGTTTGCTTCTGTTCCACCATCGCGGTATCAAGTTTGAGATTTTGAAGACGTTGACATTCTGCAATAAGCGATTCGAGCTTGCATTCGTCGTCTGCATTCGTTTCGGGTTTTGAGAGTAGCCGTGTTCGAATAACCGTGTCTTTCGAGGAACGAAGTCCGCAAATGAAGATTAAACTCTTGAACTGGTCTGCGGTTAACTTATTCAATTCGAAATCTTCACAGAACTTGTAGACTGTCCCCGCGTAAGTGACAAAATCGTCCGCATCGTTTTTCGTCAGCTGGAAGCACTGGTACCTTTTACTGAAGAGCGAAATCCGGATGCTGAATAATTCCTTGAGTCGCTTCACGATTTCTTCGAATGTGAACTCTCGGGGATGTTTCGGAAGGACGAAATTGACGTAGCGATCGAAAACGTTGACGCTGAGGCTTCTTAGGAGGAAACGTACTTTCGCAGCATCGTCCAATTTCGCACCGTCCTTCAGGAAGAGATCCTCGTATTTGCGGTACCACCGGTCGAAAACCTGGCCATTGTCCGGATCGTAAGAGAACTCGCTGATATTCGATGCCAAAGATTCAATAATGAATTCCGAGTTGCTTGAAGATCGGCCGGATGCGGAGCCCTCTTGAATGCCGAAGCGCTCCAGCAGGACCATCAATCGCGCGTTTTGCTCTGCCATCTGCTGGTTCTGCCGAACAATCTGCTGCATCAGATTTTCGCTGTCGCCGCCAGGTGGGGCCATGATTCTTCCTCTTGAGCTTGAGTTCTTGATAACCTCGTCGCCAAATGTTGTACTTTTAAACTAGATGTTAATTGTTCGACTGGTAAGTACAGAATGACGGAGTAGCAATATTGTTCGCCTTTTATATTGTCAGGTTGCTAGTGGTTGCTAAGGCAAGTTCGAGTGGTTACCCAAACAACACTGGCTTGGTAGTTGACTACTACGATTCTTCGACTTGGTCGTCGACTACTATGTTAGTCTCCAACAGTAAAGTAACTCACCACCGCCATGCTTTCACGCGCCATGCTTGACTGTAGTCCGCAAACACTCCTTTTTCAAACTTTCACCGGTTCGCCGCCATTTTATTGTGATACCATCAGATCCAAATAGTATTACTTTCGTCTCATCTGACCAAATCACCTTATTCCAGTCATCACTGGTTCATGAAATGTGGCCCAATTCAATCTTTTTTTTGATATTTTTTGCGGACAACCATGGCTTCTTAAGTGCTACTCTGCCCTTAAGACCTTTCTTATGAAGACGATTGTGATGTCAGCTGAATGGAAAACTCGCTTTCAATTTGTTTCGCAATTTTCGGAGCTGATAGTCCCCGGTCCAGCTCCGCCTTCTTCACGATAGCTCTGTCAATTCGGCCAGTTGTCTTTGAAGGACGTCCCGATCGCTTAGCTGGTAAGATATAACCACGCTTTTTGTACATCTGCACAATCTTAGCGACCGTATCTTTGTGGAGCTGCACAATTCCGGCAATATCACGGTAGCTTTTGCCAGTTTTGTGATGCTGATCGAAATTTGTGCTGTTTTGGGCATTTTGCAACAAAAAACCTCCAATTTTAACACGAAACTGAAATTTTGAGCACAAAAACTTCAAGAGCACAAAATGGATGCTAGACACAATGTTTACATTCGAGAAAGTTGCAGAATACACACTAAAACTCTGTAATACACACTTAAATCTTAGTATCCGATTGGGGTGGATAAACTTTTTTTTGCGTTATTTTTTACCCTTTTTCATAATGCATCACATAAAATCTCAAAAAAAAAAAATATATAAACGTCATTTTTTTAATGGCAATGTGATAAATAAACATAAATTGATAAACCATGGAGAAACACTCATTAAATTGACATGATTTTCACCAGAAAAACAAAATAATTCTTAATTGGTAGGGGGTGGATAAACTTTTTTTTGCGTACTGTAGAATCGATAAAGTTAGTTTGTATACTTTTTTGACTTGAGTCTGTTTGAATAGGGTAGGTGTACCAGTTATGGACATAGTGGTTCCCTATTTCGCCATACGGGATTACTTGAATGTTTTCACATTTTGAAAGATTTTTTTGTGTTGTAGTAGTAAGTTTTAAGATATATCTGGATGTTTAAACATTCAAAAAGATTTAAAATGTGAAAGTTCTCGAAATTTCCCGTATGGCCAAATAGGGAACCACTATGGCCATAACTGGTACACTTTCCCTAAGTTTTCTGGATTTGAAGTTTTTAGTCAAGCATGTTCTAACTAATTCATATTTGAATTACCTAAAGCACCAAAATCTTGAGAATCGTCCGAAAAGTGGTCGAAAATGTTTTCAACCAGTCCATATTTGATATCGTTGTTACAGTTATAAACATTGACAACCGACTTAGCTTCCCAAAAGTGGCTTAGGGGTAGGCGGGACAAAATGAGTACCTAAAGTATGAGCTCGATTTAACCCTTTTTTTCCACGATCAATATCTTTTGATTTCTAAAATCTGTTTAAAATTTGCAAGTTATTTTCAATAGTAAACTAATTGTTTATCAATAGTTTTGCTATTAAAACAGTTGGTTGACTTTTGGATTAATCTTGGAATTGTATTCTATTCACTATTGCATTCGTCTAATTCGTGTTTCCTCAAGTTCGTCGAAAATTAATGAGAAATAGAAGGTAAAGCCTACTTAAATATTCTTATTTTGGAAGTATATGTAATTTGTTTATTTATTCTTACGATAAATTGTTAGTTTACACTTTTTACCAAGTCAAGGAAACTTTGAGGAAAATACATATTAAAGTTAAAACTAACAGAATTACTTAATAATGCAAAACTAAAGGAAACAAAAAATAACATTAATCGCAAAAAAAGGATAACCCAAACTTTTGCACGATTTGCATTATACCTACATTATAGGTACTGAGGGTGAACCCAAAATTTTGCACGATGACTTGAATGGTTGTTTCATTGGTTTTGAATAGTTTTTAGATTTTTCCGCAAATATTTCGTGAGTGCTCTTCAAAGAATATAAGATTACGAGTCTAATGACACCTTGTTTCAAAATTTTAGTCGATCCAATGCTGAGGAAATTAGCTATGGGTTTTCAAAGTTTTTTGAAAAATGTTACAACTTTAAGTACAAATTAAGTATACAAAATTTAAAAAATGTTTTTGGAAAAATAGGGAAAGTGTACCAGTTATGGCCATAGCACAGACAAACAGACGTCACACTCTCATCGCTGTCCATCGACCAACTTTTTAACGATCGATTGGAATATATGGTAGGTGGTTAATCGACCACCCGCAGCGCTCGCGTCGTTTTTGTTCGTGTTTGACGTTTACACACTACCGTCACCTGTTGGTCCATCGGCCAACTACAGTGGTTTTAGCATTGGGCGTACATGTTTTCGCGACTATAATTTTGATCGCGATTTGTTCTAAGTGTTACGTCTGTTTCTCTGTGGCCATAGTGTTTCCCTATTTGGCCATATGTGACAATTTGATAACTTTCACATTTAAGTCTTTTTGAATGCTATAACATCAAGATACATCTTAAATCTAACTACTAAACCACACAAAAAATTCCAAAATATGAAGACATTAAAGTAATCAAGTATGGCGAAATAGGGAACCACTATGTCCATAACTGGTACACTTACCCTATATACGAAGTAAGAATAACTCTTTGCCTTTCGAATGCGGCTTAGAGAATTTCAATTGGACGCGTAATCACAGAAATATGGACAGAACACTTTAGTAGGTTTTTGAGGGGATGAACACAAACTTGTATACGGGAGTGTATTATAGTTTTTAATACTATTTTAAAATCCTTCCTTAGGTATGCTAAATTCAAAACAATCGCTAGCAGCATTGAAAGCTATGAAACAAACACAAAAAAAATATTCCGTCCGTAATTCGTCCTATGGAGAAGCTTAATCCTTCTCGCCCCTAAGGTTTCCAAGTTGATGAGTTGGTCACGATTAGGGTAGATCCCTATTCTTCTTTACGCTTGAATGCTCTTTTGTCGTAAACCATACTGTATTCGCCTTGTCGTAAACCATACTACTTTACGCCACTCAAATCTAGTGGGCCATGGGTTCAAAAGAAAAGCATTCGATTGAAAGTTGGATCCGCCGTAAACAAGAAGGACGGTGATTATCTTGAACTCCTGATAGGGAAAGTGTACCAGTTATGGCCATAGTGGTTCCCTATTTGGCCATACGGGAAATTTCGAGAACATTCACATTTTAAATCTTTTTGAATGTTTAAACATCCAGATATATCTTAAAACTTACTACTACAACACAAAAAAATATTTCAAAATGTGAAAACATTCAAGTAATCCCGTATGGCGAAATAGGGAACCACTATGTCCATAACTGGTACACCTACCCTTGTATTTATTATCAACTCATTTAATTTTTAAGCTATTATTAAAAACATTAAACTTAATAAATTTGTGGAATTTTATTTAAAAAACGATTCAAATTTTTGTTTGGTAATTTAAATTTTGAAAAAAAAAACGGTATGCTTAACTTACAATTAAATAGTTTTATAATGTCACATTGAAGTAATTTTAAAAATTCAATAGAAGATTTGCTTTGTATTGTCTCCGGAAGATTGTTCTAAGTATATGGCCAAAAAAGTATGAATGAATTAGTTTATACAACAAAACTATCACTTTTGAATGATCAAATCTGACATGTTTTCATGTGAATTTTTGGGCTAACATGCTCTTTTGACAACATTTGCGTATTAATGTTGGTATGTTTAGTTAAAACTGGTGGCCCCGACAAACTTCGTTTTGTTATTAAGTAGGCTGTTATGAAACGTCATGTACCTAATCCCGCATACAAAATAACAAATTAGTCTTCTCTCGATTTCCCTATTATTCCGGAGACTTTCCCGAACATTTTTCTCGCATGAGCACGTCGCATCGCCTGTCAAGTGCAAATGAGCACACAAGAAGCAGCCACAAGATATGATGTACAGTCATCTCCAGGGTTCTGAATTTTCGTAACAATGATGCAAAATCTACGATTTTTCGCACGTAAGGAGAATGCTTTTTTCGCTTCCTCACGTGAACATCTTTTATCGCTCACACTAATTTACCTTGGAGCTACAATGGTGGATAACCGAAAATCACTCCACTCTGGGGATAATATATTTTTCACTCCATCATATTTTCGCTCACCAACTGCTCCCGAGAATTATCACTATGTGGATAAACAAAAACTAGTGCCAGGGACGGGATTCGAACCTAGAAAATTACTAAAAACAACCGTGATGCGTGCACGCTAACCACGCTACCACACCAACTTGACGAACGGAGTGGTTAATATGGTGCATAAAAGCAACTGCTGCTCGTGGCGATGGATACAGGAAAAGTTCTCCATGGATCGGAAAAAGAGAAAACAAATTTCTCACAGCTACGAAAATGTGCAATTATCTATTTTCGCTTTGTTTTGTGGACGGATAAAATCGCAAGGCAGTTTATCGCTGAAAATTGCTGTGAGGGATAAATCCATTATCGAGTGAGTGAGTGAGAATTCGGAAGCCTGGTCATCTCTTCATAATTCGATAATGAAGGGACCATCGAGTTAGGGGGATTTCGAGTTACAGAACACTAAGCCAGAGTGCAAATGCGATTCAAGATTTATAAGAGAGTTTCGCGGAAGCTGACCTTTCTGTCAAAGTGTGAGCCAATCGAGCAGCGAGAGCTGTCAAAGTGTGAGCCAAACGAACATGCGTTATGTTTGTTTTGAATTTTTCTTGAGGAGTAATGTAATCCGCTTGAAATTATTTAGGTAAAAGTAATTTTGCATGAAGCAAAACAGTGAAATATTTACATTTTTGAATTTTGTGAATGCGATTTTTAGTTTTTCATTTTTTCGTCTGTTTATTAGTTTTGATATGTAGCTCAAAGATCTATAACGAAACAAAATACACTTTATAGCAATGAGGAAGTCATGTACGAGTTACAGTATCATTCTCGACGCCCAGCAAAATCAGCACTGCTGGTCTGTTGCCAAATCATTCCATTTTACACTGAGAAAAATCTACACGTCAAGGTCGTGTGTTTTACTTATAGATTTGCGCAATGAGGAAAACTAGAGTGCCTGTAAACAAGAGTGACGTCATGTTCCAGTTTTGACAGGTCTCCTGCTCGATTGGAACGGGAATTTTTATGGAAATGACAGTTCACCGCTGTTCCAATTTTGACATTGACGCCACTCTTATCTAGATCCACTCTGAGGAAAACCACATGATTTGAGTGTGGTAGCCATATGGATTTCATCATTGATTTCACGATATAATAACATGTGTATCAACATTAGGTTGTCATGTGAAACATACATGAATTTCCAAATATTAAATCATAAAAACCAACTGATTTGCTTTTTTTTTTTTTTTTTTTTTTTTTTGTTTTTTTTTTTTTTTTTTTTTTTTTTTTTTTTTTTTTTTTTTTTTTTTTTTTTGTTTTTTACAAGGGGGAAATCTGCAAACAGATCTCCTGAGAAGATAACTCAGGAAATGCGGGGATGACGCACCAACGACGACCCGCTAAAACCAGCCTATGCACTGTGCATGAGCAATTCATTTAGAATTGCTCAAGTGGTGAACAGTGCATCGACATGACCCTTGGACTCAGACCCTCATCTCCCCGGAACCACCTTACGGTATTTCTTCGGGAAGGGACCAGTGCATATAGCACAACACGTGTAGCAGAAGTAGCCTAGGCAAACTGCTTCTCCTAGCCGACTTAAACAATGTTACAAGGGACCAGCCTCGGCAGGGCTAATCCTCTGCAGCCAACTCTTGGTCGGCGCGCCATAGACGCTGCAATTCTAACATAATGTGAGTGACAGCCGTAGTTACTGCATTCCAGCACTCGGCATCCGCAAACATTCTCTCTATAATATTGTCGGGGGACGTGTCCCCTCCGCATGTAGTGAGCATGCGACCTCTCACAACAATGAAACGGGGGCAATCGAACACGACATGCTCCGCTGTTTCCTCTACACCAGCACAATTGGGGCACGCAGGAGATTCTGAGTGCCCGAACCTATGCAGGTACTGTCTATAGCAACCATGTCCTGACAGAAACTGCGTCAGGTGGAAGTTCACTTCCCCATGGCTTCTACCATACCAATCTGACACATTTGGTATTAGTCGATGGGTCCATCTACCCTTAGTGGAGTTATCCCATTCCTGCTGCCAGCTTCTGAGCGTTTCCTCTTTACACGTGTCGCGGACTCCTCTGGTACCCCTTTTGGTTGAAGCATTGAACATCTTCCTTGATGATGAGCCCGATGGGCGTCATCCCGGCTATGATGCACACGGCCTCTTTAGATACCGTCCGGTATGCACTTGCTACTCTTAAGCACATTATCCTGTACGTGCTTTCCAACCGCTTTAGGTTTCTGTTCGTTCTAAGCGCTTTTGACCAGATTGGTCCTCCATACCTTAGTATGGATAGCGCCACGCTTGCCAGCAGCTTGCGTTTGCTGGCAATTACAGCAGAGCTGTTAGACATCATCCTCGAAAGCGCCGCTATAGCCGTAGATGCCCTTTTACAGGCATATTCAACGTGGCTAGCGAAGCTCAGCTTGTCATCGATCATTACCCCAAGATGCCTAAGGGATCGCTTGGACTCTATGGTGCAATCACCTACCGAGATAAGCGCCCGTTGCTCGGACTTGCGGTTGTTGACCACCACCACCTCAGTCTTGTGACGGGCCAGTCCTAGTTTCCTAGACTTCATCCATTCCTCAACCAGGGAAATAGAGTGCGCTGCTGTCAACTCTACTTCCTCCATCGATTCACCATAGACCACTAGGGTGATATCGTCGGCGAAGCCAACAATCTTAACACCCGTCGGAAGGGGCAGCCTCAGTACGTCATCGTACATCGCATTCCATAACAGCGGGCCCAGGATTGAACCTTGAGGTACTCCCGCGGTAATTCGAACGCTTTTCTGCCCCTCCTCTGTGTCATACAGTAGAATCCTACCATCAAAATAGCTTTCTAGAAGCTTACACAACTGCACCGGTACCTTGAGGCGGTGAAGCGCGTGTGCTATTGCTTCCCAGCTTGCGCTGTTGAACGCATTCTTCACATCCAGAGTGACAACCGCGCAGTAACGGATGCCGCTCCTTTTATGCTCGATTGCCACCTCAGCTGTTTGAACGACCGACTGGATGGCGTCCAGAGTAGATTTACCTTTTCTGAATCCAAACTGGTTGTTGGACAGGCCGTCCGCACTCTCCGTATACGGTACTAGTCTGTTGAGAATCAACCTCTCCAATAACTTGCCCGTCGTATCTAGTAGACAGATAGGTCTATACGCCGACGGGTCACCTGGTGGTTTCCCCGCCTTTGGTAGTAGCACCAATTTCTGTCGCTTCCATACATCCGGGAAGATTCCTTGATCAATGCAGCGTTGCATCGTGGTTCTGAACATGTCCGGATCCGTGTTCACTGCCGCTTTTAAGGCAACATTCGGGATACCATCGGGTCCCGGTGCCTTGTTTGACGCGAATGATTTCACGACTTCTGCCAGCTCTTCGTTCGTCACTCTCGCCACTTCTTCTCCTTCATCTGCCGCATACGGCGCTGGGGGCCATAGGCTTATGGGATGGTGCGGGAAGAGTACATCGATTATCGATCGCAGCAACTCGGGCGATTTCTCTTGGGGCGCTATGGCTCCTTTGGTCTTAGCCATTACCACTCTGTAGGCGTCACCCCATGGACTAGAATTGGCACTCTCGCATAGACTTTCAAAGCATGCCCGTTTTCGACTCTTGATTTCCTTTTTGAGAGCCAACTTTGCCTCTCTGAATGCTGCACCGCGTTCCTCTCTTTGTGCTTCTGTGCGTGCGCGTTGCATTCTTCGTCTAGCCCGAAGGCAGATTGCTCGAAGATTTACAATTGATTCGCACCACCAATACACTGGCGGCCTGTTCTCTCTAGGAGGGGCTTTTCTCGGCATGGAAGCATCACACGCTCGTGATATCATAGCAACTAGCTCTTCACCGTTTAGGTCCAGAGTGTTTCGTTCGCGCCTCAGGGCTTCAGTGAATACTTCGCCGTCGAAGCGCGCTGTTTTCCATCCTCGGGCTTGGGTCGAGTTACATCGCGCTGCCTTCTGCCCGCCTGGTATTATACTATAGCGAATCGATTGATGATCGCTATGAGTATAACCGTCATCAACGCGCCAGTTCATGGTATCTAAAAGGTTAGGACTACAAAACGTCACGTCGATGATCGATTCTGCACCATTTCTGCGGAAGGTACTCACTGTACCCACATTTGCCAGCTCTACATTTAATGCGGCCAGGGATTCCAACAATAGCTGGCCTCTTTGATTGGTGCAGCGGCTACCCCACTCCACTGCCCATGCATTAAAGTCGCCAGCTATCACTACTGGCTGCCGATTAGCTAGTTCGGCCATCATCCTGTCAACCATGTGGGAAAATTCCTCAATCGACCACCTTGGGGGCGCGTAACAACTGCAATAGAACACGCCGTTGATTTTTGCTATCGCAAAACCGTCATTTGAGCTAGAGACTACTTCTTGGATTGGGTATCGTCCTGTCGTCCCTATAGCTGCTAGCTGTTGAGACCTATCCGCCACCCAGTTCCCGTTGTTGGCTGGTATGCGGTATGGGTCCGATAATAACACCACGTCAGTCTTGGTTTCCGAGACTGACTGCCAAAGCAGCTGCTGGGCTGCATCACAGTGGTTTTAAATTTGCTTATTGCATTCGAAATGTAGTAGCTTTAGATAGTCATGTGTGATAGAACATAAATGTCATGGGACTGAAAGAAGAAATTTGGTAGAAAAACTTTTGCTCCCCAAAATATGGATCCGAGGCTCCTCTGCTTGTCGCAAGCTCTCTTGATTTTTTTTCAAACCCGTAAGCCAGCAACAAGCGGGGCGCCGCAAATCCATAATTTGGGAAGCCAGGGATAAGCATATTCAATTTTTTTCGAAACTGAAAGCCAGGAAAATCTGTTAGTGGAATCCGATTTTTCTACTGAACTATACATTATAATCAATGTTTTCTTATAGAAAGGTAGAATTCTCGTATAACGGTCAACTTCACTAATAAAAGAAAAATCGAATTCACAAATTTCCATCTAACACTTTCAGCTTCAAAATTTGCTTCTTCTCTTTGGAAGCATGATGATGAGTGTCGTTCGATACGAGGTCCAACCGCAATTCAGTTCACTATGCATCCCATGGGTTGATCACAAACAATTTAGAAGCTTTGAACATGGAAATCGATAGCATACACTGATAAAAATCCACACGCTCAATCTGTGTGTTTAAAATTATGGATTGATTCATAAACGTCCATATCGATTTGCTATGATTTTCTTGCAAACTTCGTGTGTGTTACACATTAAATTCCTGTGTTTTGCTTCATGGATTGATTCATCAATTTTTTCCACATAAGTTCCCAAAGCTTTCTCTTCAGATTCGTATGTGTCAACCTATGGACGCATAGATCATCACTCCAACACGGATTCAGTGTGTTTTGCTTATGATTATGATAATCAGATTATCTTGTGTCATAATCATCATGTTCAAGTAGGTCGATTCATTGATTTGCGCAATGAGATTGTTACACTGAGAAAAATCTACACGTCAAGGTCGTGTGTTTTACTTATAGATTTGCGCAATGAGGAAAACCACATGATTTGAGTGTGGTAGCCATATGGATTTCATCATTGATTTCACGATATAATAACATGTGTATCAACATTAGGTTGTCATGTGAAACATACATGAATTTCCAAATATTAAATCATGAAAACCAACTGATTTGCTTATTGAATTCGAAATGTAGTAGCTTTAGATAGTCATGTGTGATAGAACATAAATGTCATGGGACTGAAAGAAGAATTTCAGCTTTTTATTTCATCAAAAAGTCATATAAATAATTAATTTAACGCAAAAAATTTGCCCCCTTGCACCAATAGTTGCCGTCGTGTTCCAGTAGTGGATCAACGGATGGAAGCAGTTTTTAAAATGGATGTATAAAAATGAAGAACAGTCCCAGAGATGTTCTTAATGCTTCATTCGAAAGATATTAGTTGCTGTTTGAAGGGAAAAAATGTAAACCTGTTTAAAAATTTGCCTTTTTGGTTAAAATTCCTTGTATAATTCCCAAACGTCTACTACTGGAGCACGTGTACCAATAGTGGCTCAAGCGATTTTATGTTGAAAAATTAGTTTTATCACTCTTTTTATATTTTTCCCATATTGAGGTTGAAATCTTTCTGTTGACGCCAAAAGATCTCTGCTAAGGCTTTTCGTTATTTTGTTATGATTTTTTATAGCTTAGGTAGTCCACTAATGGCACCGGTACCCTAGGTATTCACAATTTAAACATTTACTTACTTGCATTTTTCGCCAAGAATAAACTTTTTACAACATTTTGTGATAGTTTTGATCCATCCTTTTCAATCGTCAACAAATACTGACAAACGAATGAGAAGGGGACAGAATGAACACTGCATTCAGCTGTCAGAATGAATGAAGACTATGTACGGGATTTTCACGTCATGGTAATAGGGAACCTCAGTAAGAACTACAGATGGCTCAGTTCAATTCGATGCATGTCCCGATGATTGTTACGTTAGTCAAGTAAATTCTCGAAAAATTCATTTTCAAGATTCTACGTGATTTTTTACGTAGCCTTGACGTTTGGATTTTTTTGAGTGTATAAACTTTATACTATAAAGGATCACTACTTTTTACTAAAGATATTGATAACTTTTTAGACTGTACAAAAATAAACGGTAAACTAATGAAGATTTTGAAGTATCACCAAAAAAACAAAAAGTGTCCGGGCATAGAGAACTTCCCACTACTGTTATTATATATGAAAACTAAATGTCTTCAGGAATCGTACTGTACTTAATTTTGAAGGATGGGGCGTGATGAACATTGTAAAATTAACTCCAGTCAGTATCTTGAATTAATCTTTCAATTCTTATGTTGTAGGTACCGAACGGGATCGATACAAGAAGTCTATCGAGCTGGCCGAAAGTTTACTAGGAGTTGGTCAAACAAACTTGTTGAAGCTGGCATTATCGTTGCATAGCTTTTCCGCCAAGGTGCAAGCTCATCTCCAGATAGCCAACGAGGTCCTAAAACAAGGAGATTGCGAATCTGCGGCATTTGTGAGCATTGGAGGAAAGGTGGCGTGCGATGAAAGTGAGCTTAGGAGCATCCTGAATGCCCTGGATAAGGATCCTTCGAAGGTGGAAACTACCACTTTGGACCATGTGTACCCAGCTTCGGAGAATAATTCGCTAACTGCCGTTCTATACGCTCAGATAGGAACCGAACTGTTTGAAAAGTTCCATGTGATTCTCAAGGAAAAGGCCGAACAGGGAGCAGTTAAGTATGTTCTTAGGCACTTCGTGAAGGTTGTTTCAAACAGGAAAATGCGACTGTCCGGATACGGCGTGGAACTGCATTTGAAGTCGACTGAGTACAAAAGCCAGGACGATTCGCCCCGTCCGCAGGACCAAGACACAGTTTTTAGCGACGATTCTGCCGAACCGGAAGTCGAAGGATTCGACTTCGTGAAACTTAAGGCACGCTTCCCGCATCTTTCCCACTCGCTTGACCGTTTTCGCAATGCCCTGCAGGAGAAACACGAGGAAATTGCACCTCTGAAAGCTTGGGAGTTCCAGGAGTTGGGTCTGCAAGCCGCTCAAAGAATCGCTCAGATCCAAGGTGAAGAAGCGTTGCAAATTTTGCAATTCACAGCGCAGAATTTCCCAACGCAAGCCAAATCCCTGCTAGCTCAAACGGTATCTGAAGATTTCAAAAAAGAAATGCGACACAACATCGAAGTGCTGGGTCGCAATCTGAATCTGCAACCTCCGGATTCTGCCTTATTCCTCAACGGATTGTTCTTCGATGCTGAGACAATCGATACCATTACACTGTTGGACACACTCCGTTCAGAAATGCACGTCCTAGAAGGTTTAAGTCGTATCAATCTTCGCGGCAAAGCGGCCGCCCCTTTGCTGGCCCTGGATCTCTCGTCGACCTCCAAGGAATTTGCCATCGACATTCGTGATTCGGCCATCACGTGGATCAACGATTTGGAAAACGACGCCCAATATCGGCGATGGCCGGGAAGTGTCATGGATCTGTTGCGGCCAACTTTCCCCGGAATGTTGCGAAACATTCGCAAGAACCTCTTCAACCTGGTGCTGGTAATCGATCCAGTAGCTAACAGCGACAATGGTCGGGGCATAGTGAAGCTTGCGGAAAGCTTCGTCGTCCATTCGGCACCGGTTCGGGTGGGTTTGGTCTTTGACACTAGGGCTAGCTCGGATAAAGAGGCGGACTACCGTGCGATTGTATGTGCATTCAACTATGTCCACCAGAAGAAGGGATCCACCGATGCTCTGGGATTCCTAACAGATGTAAGTACAATACCACTAATACCACAATGCTCTTTTTTTTTATTTCTATCATATAACACCATTTCAAACATTATATACATTTCCTATACCTGGGGTATTCTGACCAACATTGATTCAGCCGTAGTTAGTGCTCATGTTGGTGCTGCACTATGGGCGGTTTCCATATAGAATGGCGGCCAAACATATTTTTGCCATCTCATGTCATATTTATGAGTCTTGTGATACAAATTTGATATTTTGTTTTCAATGAACATGTTTTCAAGACCAACTTTTGAAAAAGGCTTAAAGCGAAAAACTGCGTTTTTTAATAATGATGCATATAGGCCACTGCTGCAATTAACGTAGTTAGCGCTCAACTTCCGAGCGGAGCAGTCGCGTTTCGCACAGAAAGGCTACGAAGTTAACACTGTTTCTTTCAAGTCGTTAATTCTCGCTGGACATCGCCGAGCCACTTCGTATCGGGTTCTTCGTCGCCGCGTGCGAATGTTTCGCGATGAGTCGCCGCGAGAATACTTTTCGAATCGACTAGGTATTTGAAAGTACCAAAAAGCCAAGCTATCAGGAGCTTCACCATTTTGTGGGTACTGTACGCGGGTTGACTCGCGAAGATGTCGCGAGAATCCAGACAAGTCGAAGTCTAGGTTGTGCGTTCGTGAAAGTGAGACAGCTTGAAGTGGCACAACGAGTAGTTGCCGAGCACGATAACAAACACTCGACAGAGGTTGACGGAAAGTTCTACGTTCTACCCACCTCGAATCGTATTAGAAGATGGAGCTGTAGAGGTAAAACTCACAGATCTGTCGGAAGATGTCTCGGACGAGTGCATTACCGAATTCTTGTCGGGATATGGTGATGTTCTATAGACACACGAGCTGATGTGGGATGAAAAATATCACTTTGGCGGCATTCCGACTGGAGTGCGGGTCGTGCGGATGATGGTTCACACCAACATTCCATCATTCGTTACAATTGATGGAAAAACGACAAATCTGTCAAATTTCGGGCAGCAGCAGACATGTAAGCACTGCGGTGAATACGTGCACAACGGTATTACATGTGTGCAGAATGAAAAACTGCTCGTCCAAAAATCATATGCAAATGTGACGAAGCAGACTTTACCCAAACCAACACAACCAAAGCCATCCGATCCAAATATGTGATGCAACAAATGACAACCACAGTCCGGCTCTACAAGCGACCGTGCTTCAAGCCCCAGGTCCAACATACCCTACACACAATTCGGCATCTCGGCTAGATCGTGTGTACGTTAGTAGGGGTCTCTGTGAGCTACTGAGAACTACCGAAACTCAGTCTGTTCCTTCTCCGATCATTTAGCTGTGACCGTGCGCCTATGTCTTCCCTCTCTCGGCCGTCCACATGGCTCAGGTTTCTGAAAACATCCGTGAATTTGAAATTCGTTGACAATACTGGACTCGCCAGCGCCGTAGCTATCCATCGTGGATAACGTGGTGGCTCGCATATGCCAAACCGAAGATCAAATCTTTTTTTCGTTGGAAATCAAAAGCTGTTTTCGATGACTTTCATCACGAGCACCAACGATTATATGCAGAATAGCATATGACGGTTACTGTAAAAACCGAGACATGATATCCACACTCAAAATAATCCAAACGTCATTGTTACGTGGAAACATACGTGATTTTTTTCCGTCGCACTTTTCACGTAGCTCTTACGTAAATCATAGGTAGCCCAGAATGAACGCATGAACATTGGAAGTTCGTCCATTCCACCTCCGCTAAACGTAAGAGCAACGTGGATTTTCCGGTAGCCTTTACGAAGCGTTTCAATGGGACCTAGATGGTTTTGCATTAAATTTAACTGTAATGAAGACCAATCTTATTTCTAATAGGCTTTGGAAGAAAGCTAATTCCAAATTAGAAAATGTAAACAAACTTAAAAGCACAGACAAACAGACGTAACACTCTTATCTTGTCCATCGACCACCTTTTTAACGGTCGATTCATAAATATGGTAGGTGGCCAATCCGCCACCCAAAGCGCTCGCATCGTTTTTGTTCGTGTTTGACGTTTATACACTACCGCCATCTGTTGGCCCGTCGGTCAAACACATCGATTTTAGCATTGGGCGTACATGTCCTCGTAACTATGATTTTTATCGAGATTTGTTCTAAGTGTTACGTCTGTTTGTCTGTGTTAAAAGATTGTTATATTTTTATTGTCAATCTGAGCATTTTGAATCCTGTTTCCCCAATTTTGTGAGTTTGGTCTGTCTTGTTGTAGCCTTCGCGTGCTATAATTAATAGAGGTTATTAATCAGGTATAAAATATGAAGTAATGCAGGGATTCTTCGGTATTCAAAGCATATCTACCCTGAAATTAATCTTGCACAGTGTTTAAAGCTGCAGCAGCTTCTGAAGTTCTTCAAAAATCAAGCGGGCGCCATCTTAGGATTTGAGCACAACACCGAATGTACGTGCAGATGCAGATATCAAAATGAACTTAGGCACCTACGTGAATTCCACGTAAGTGCGATAGGTAACCTCAGAAAACATTACCGAGTCACTATTTGGTGGTTATGAATGGTTTAGTGCTTTTATCTTAGTCAGGTGAAGTGGAGGCAAAATGAATTTGGAATGATCTACGTGATTTTTCACGTAGCAATGACGTTTGGATTTTTTTGAGTACGATTAACCGCATTAAGGCGCAAATGCTTACATTACAGCGAAATTTCACACAACACTTTGTGCGAATAAATGAAACATATGTCGCAGGTGAACCACTTTCTACGTTCCAGTTAGGAGAAAGGAAACGAAAGAAGACAATCATCACACGACTGCAGGGGGAAGGCGATGAAATTCTCCGCGAATCGGATGCTATGGTGCAGAATTTGTTCATGCATTATCGAGAACTATACACGGAAGGAAGAAGTGAGCTAGCTGAAGAGGATATGTTCCACTGCGAGAGAATAATCCAACTAGAAGACGTCCATAATGATGCCTGTACTAACGAAATAACTACGGAAGAAATATACTCGGCCATGAAATCAAGTGCAAATAGAAAATCACCGGGTCCGGATGGAATTCTGAATGAGTTCTACCAGCGCACATTCGATATTATCCATCGAGAGCTCAATCTCGTAATCAACAAAGCGTTGGCCCAACATTTTCCTTCCGAGTTTGTAAATGGTGTAATCGTGTTAGTTAAAAAGAAAGGTACAAATGACTCTGCTCGTTCCTACAGGCCGATATCTCTACTTAACGTAGACTATAAAATCCTCTCACGTGTTCTCAAAGGTAGATTAGAGACTGTAATGCAACATCATCAGATTCTCACCCGAAGCCAGAAGTGCTCAAATTCTGATCGGAACATCTACCAGGCTGTTCTCTCACTGAAAGATAGAATTGCCAGCCTGATCAGATGAAAACAGAGAGGAAAACTTGTTTCGTTTGATCTCGAAAGTGCTTTTGATCGTGTAAGAAGAAATTTTCTGCACACAACTATGACCTCTCTCATATGGCGTCTTCGGCAAAGTTGTTTGGTAACTCAAAGGCTATATTTATTCAAGCCTGGAAATTAGGGATTGGATAAAATAATGATAGCCTGAGCTTCTAAACAACTTTGCCGAAGATGCCATCTTTTTTAATCCTGAGATATTCGCAAAACAAAAACATATGCTCACTAGTGCCGCCTGCAGGCAACATCTCAAATCTCTAGGTTATAAAAATGATAGCCCTTGAGCTTCTGAACAACTTTGCCGAAGACGCTATATTTCTAAGTGGTCAGGATCGTGAAATATCCGCAAATAAATTGTCATGCCCACAAGCACCGCCTGGTGGCAGAATTTTGAATCAACTTGGTCTAACAATGATAGCCCTTGAGTTACTGAATAACTTAGCGAGTTTTTTATAACAAAAAATTAACATTTTTTATATGACAATAAATCTTCGAGCTGTTTAGTGGAATACCTATAACTAGATGAAAAACGGCCATCCCCTTGGTTATGCGACCTTGCCGCGATGGGAGGGCATAATTCATTAGCCCATATGATGGAAACCAAAGGCGTAACCTGTAGTGGTGGCCTATCACATTTTGGCATTTTTTTTGCTTAAAGCCGCGTCATAATTCATATGGCATAGACGCACTAATACCTCGGATGTGATCCAACGGACATTCTGCGTCATTGATAGAATTGATGCCGATTTCAAATAATGAATCTATTTGAAGTGGACATTAATACTATTGGTGACGATCAGTTTGCCTTTTGCTAACCAGAATGATCCGTAGCCACTCTTACTATTAGCTAGCTAGACACATCGTTATCATGTACGACGTAGGGAATATTAAATATTAGGGAGGAAAATGACTAGTAGATTCACTGAGTGGAAATAAGTGGCGACAATCTTATTTTAATATGGTTTTTACATTGCCATAATAAGAAATACCTCTTTTGTAACAACGGTATAAATAATCTAATTCCAGCTTCATTTTCGCAAAATTTACAAGTAGAAAGTAGGCGTTGTGAAGCATTGCATTTGCCACCGAAAAGTGAATCTTGTAGGAGACTTATAGAAACCTAAGGTAACTTTACTCTTAAATATTCACTATACAAATGACTATGGAAAGTATGACGCTGAGATCGATCATTAGGGTACACTTGCTAGTTTCGAGAAATTGTTGAACATACATATTTTTTTCTTTAAGGATATACGAACGTAATGACCAATAAATACTTTTAAGAACAAAAAATGAAATTAACTAGAACTACTACTAAACAGCCTAATTTTGTTAAGACTTCACGACAATTGACATTTAAGCCTCTAATCTTACTTAAAAGACAGTCAGAATAGCACTTAAATGACAAATTATTCAAAACCATTTTGACTAGACAATATTAGTAATGGCACTACTACACTACTATTTCAAACAAATTCTGATGAAGCAGCTGATTTTCACAATGCTTCCTTTTCTTAGAAGCAAGGGAATATGGGTATTTTTCAAAAACCATCACGTCACAATACTAATAAAAAAACAGTGCTCATGTGGGCACCATTGCCTAGTCCGTCTGAGTATTGGTCCTGGTAGAGGGGAAACTTGGCAAAAGCCAGACCGAGGGTTCAGCCTTGACAAGTTAAGTTGTCAGGCAGCTTCAACTGAATACCATACAAAAAAAGGACAGTTGAAATTGTTTCTCTCTACCTGATTTGTTTATTAGCTTTGTTTATTTGTTTTATTAGCTCTGCTCTACATTCTACTACAGATTCACTATCTGTTTAATGCTTTCAAGGCGGCGAACGACTCAATGAAGAGAAATGAGTTATGGCAGATAATGATAGACCAGGGTTTTCCGACCAAACTGATTAGACTGATTCGTGCAAAGTTAGATGGATCGAAATCAAGTGTGCGGGTTGCGGATGAGATTTCGACTTCCTTAGACGAACCTGCGTCTTCTTCTTCTTGGCATTAACGTCCCCACTGGGACAGAGTCGGCTTCTCAATTTAGTGTTCTTGTGAGCACTTCCACAGTCATCAACTGAGAGTACGATGATACTCTATGCCCAGGGAAGTCAGAACCCTCAGCATGGCTTTGCTTTGTAGCAGCGGACTCTAATCACTCGGCTAAGGAAGGCCCCTAGACGAACCTCAGATGGATTGAAGAAAGGAGATGCGCATTCGAACCTTTTGTTCAACATTGCCCTCGAATGAGGAAAACTTCTTCGACAATTGCCAGATTAAGTTTTAGGGTCAGGCGGGGCAAGATGAGCACCCTAAGGATAAGCGTGATTTAAGCCTACTTAAACGTTCTTATTTTGGTAAAATTGGTAACCATCCTTATCTTTTACATTATTACTTTGACCTTCAACCATTAAAAGTTTTAAAAAGTGATAAATAGTTTTCCAAATAACCCGTTAAAAATAGCTTTTTTATCATCGGTCAAAAAAACTGCGGGGCAAGATGGGCACCCCCATAAAAAGATGCAATTTACTAAAAAACTATTATTTTTCAATGCTTGCAATATCCCAAGATATTATCTTTAATATCTGATAATATTTATCTTCAACTAGCTTAGTTTTTAAAACTTTTATCAGAAAACAAATAACCTTTATTAAATTGCTAAGATTTTACTTAAAAACGATTAAATCTGTTGTTTGTTTATATATATTTTTAAAAAAATTGTTTTGTGCAAAGAAGATACCGTAAGTCAAGCCCACAGCTAAATGTGGTTCTATAATTTCACACTTTTACTTAATTTTGAACATGGTGCTCATCTTGCCCCAAGGGTGTAAATTTATTAATATAATCAAAACAATTGAAATATTTTTTAAATTTGATAAAATCTACATCTACAGAAGATTATTCTATAACTATACGGCCAAAAACGTATGAATTAATTTGTTTACGCAACACAAATATCACTTTTAAATGAACAAATCTTATATGAAAAGGTAAATTTTTGGACTTCTATGTATTTTTGACAATATTTACGTTATGCTGTTAATTTTTTAGCTGAAATTTATGGCCATCATATCAGTTTAATGATATTCATCAGAACCCCAAATAATTTATTGAAAAAAAATCGGTAGGAACGACACAAACTAGGGGTGCCCATCTTGCCCCGGGTGCTCATCTTGCCCCACATTCTCCTATTATTATTTTGAGAACTTGTACTGAAGAAAAGCTAGCGGTTGTTTATTTTTCTCCAAAATATTTGATCTTTTATGGTTTCCGTCAAAACACGACAGTCTCCTTTCTTTGTGATTTAGAAAGATACCTTGATTCCCAAAATGGAGGTCAAAATCTTCTACCTAAATCCTGTATATTCAAAAATGCTGACCACGATTGGCGAGACCCTTTGCTTCTTCACTTGAATCGAAGAGCTTGTGGCTGCTTAGAATAGTTTCTCGGTATTTTTGTTTAAATGTATCGAATTTATTGCTCATTTCGCTGCAATTTTGAACATTATCCATTTCACTCTTAGGGATCGTTCAAATGTTACGTAACGGAACAGGGAGATGGATCATTTAATCATCCATTGGCAGGTGTTCGAAGGACGTTGAAATGTTCATCTTTCCATTCTTGCCACGTTTGCGTTTAAAACCAACTTTTTGGAAGAAAGTTTCAATGTTTTATTGTTTTATGTAGTATGGATAATAGATGTCGCAAATTAATCTTACTTATTCCTCTTGTTTCAGCTCTTTGCGGTTGCCTCCAAAAAAGACATCACCTACGACGATGTGCGCAAGCAGCTGAAGAAAACTTTCTCCAAACTAAAATCGGACGAGGTGGACGAGATTCTCGGCGAGGACTCGGACTTCGATTACGGTCGACAGCTTTCGCAAGAATTTGTCGCTAGGCTTGGCTTGAAGACCACACCGCAGGCTTTGATGAATGGAGTTATGCTGCCACAAAACACACTAAACACCGATGACTTTGAGGAAACTATTCTCACGGAGATCATGCAGCAGACGCCCACCATCCAGAAGGCCGTCTACAAGGGAGACCTTAACGATGGGGAACCCGTAATCGACTATCTGATGAAGCAACCACACGTCATGCCAAGATTGAATCAGCGCATCCTATCGGCCGAAGATCCAACCTTCCTGGACGTCTCCGGCAATCCTCATCCGGATCTGGAGGACGTATCCGCCTTGGCCCAATTGTCGAACTCCGACCTGACGGCTACGCTGTTGAAGAACCTCAAGTATCTGGGTGGGAAGTCGACCTACGAAAAGTTCATGGGCTATCGGCTGCATTTCCAAAATGTTTGGGTTGTTGCGGATTTAAAGCAAAGCGACGGACGAAAACTACTGCAGAATGCGCTACGATTTATGGTAAGTACTCTTTATCTTAGAACCTGCATTCTTGACTGTCCTCAATTTCCTAAACATCTTAGAAATCAACTAGCGGCACAAGGGTGGCATTCGTTCCTAACGTAGACGGTTCGGATGCGGCTCGATCCGAACTGAAGAAAGATTTAAATGCTCTGGTATGGGCTGCGATCAACACTCTTCAGCCAGACGAGGCAACCGAATTGGTAATCAATCTGTTGAAGCAAGCTGAAGAAGGCAAGGACTTCGAAGTTCCAGATTCAGTACTTGGCTTCCTCCCGGCAACGCAGCTGCACTTGAAAATGCTTCGGGTTTACTGTCAACGTGTCCTGAAACTGAAAGCATCCATGAACGGCTTGGTGGCTAATGGTCGTGTTCTGGGACCATTTGATCCTGAGGAAGTGTTCGATTCGGAAGACTTCGGCTTGCTGGAAAAGTTCATCAATCTGCAGTACACCGACAAGATTCGAAAAGCCCTGAAGGAGGCATCCACTGATGGGGAAGACATCGAAGTTTCCAGTGATACCATCTTCCGGCTGGTTTCAATTCTAGTACCTCGGCAGCAATCGAAGTCACGCTTTAACATACCGGCGGAAATCCAGGAGAACCATACCGTGGTTAGGCTACCTCCGAAATCGAACGATTTGCCTTTCTTCGAGATTGTTGCGGTATTGGATCCCGCATCGAGAGGAGCCCAGAAGCTATCGTCATTACTCATTCTGTTGCGCAATGTGGTCAACTGCAATATGCGTCTGATTCTCTGCGCCGTGGATAGACACAGCGACATGCCGGTAAAAACGTAAGTATACTCTATTATTATAAACATTTTAATAGCATTTTTCAGTGTACGCCATACTATTCAAAGTGGAAGGAAGGAAGAAGGAGCCTTCATTAGCCGAGTGGTTAGGGTCCGCGGCTACAAAGTAAAACCATGCTGAAGATGCCTGGGTTCGATTCCCGGTCGATCCAGGATCTTTTCGTAAAGGAAAATTTCGTGACTTCCCTGGGCATAAAGTATCATCGTACCTGCCACATGGCAGGTAAGGCAAAGAAAGCTCTCAGTTAATAACTGTGGAAGTGCTCATAAGAACACTAAGCTGTGAAGCAGGCTCTGTCCCAGTGAGGACGTTAATGCCAAGAAGAAAAAGAAGAAACGGATAAAATCGCAAGCGAGCGATGAGAAATGAATAGAAGTTGAAAACTAACAACACAATCGATTTTTTTGTCGGTCTAGTGTTAGTAGTGACTAACATTACAGCATCTAGCCGTTCAAAATCAGGACGTTAGGCACCAATTTGGGGTCTTGTATTAGGCAGCTTAGAGAGAACGATAACCGGTACCCGAAAAGTAGGCACCGTAAGGTACTCATATTTCGCGCGCTACTAATTTCGCTCACTGACATTTTAAACATGTTTTGCGAAAGAAATTTTTGTTGGTTAGTGTTTTGAATAATTCTACTTCATCCATGGTTATATAACATGCAATTATAAAGTACAATATGTGTCAAAAAATATGGATAAAATGGCAGTGAGCGAAATTAGGAGCGCGCGCGAAATATGCTAGCATCACGGTAGAATCTATAACGATTTTTCATTCTTCGATTAACAATTAACAACAAACAACTACCATATCCATCAACGAATAAATTTAAATCATACTCATTAACAAACTAATTCTTTTCCTACCAACGCTGATGTAGGTAACCGTGCAATTTTTGTCGATTCGAATGATGCTACCCAAATTTTGCTTGAGAGTACACTTAATTCCAATTCCGCATCTTCACTAACGAAAAATCCCCGAAATATTCTCTTCTTCTGGTATCTTATCCAAGTGATAATTTCAGTTAACAATACAAACTAATCCATACTGATTTCGTCTCCAAGTTTCGATAATAACTGTGATATGTTCGTTCCACGTTCCTTAGGAGTAACCCTAGGGAAAATCGAGTTACCAACCCCGGTGTGATCTCTGGTCGTATGCTGACAGGGATGGGGGGGGGCTTGCTTTTGCTTCTGCAAATCTGGAGCGTCTGTACTCCATGTTAGGAGCGGCTCACAACAGCGTATGTTCCCCATGTCAGGGGTGGCTGATCATCATCGGAGTTCCAGAGAAGGACTCTAAGCTAAACTGCGCCCTATGGCCCTCCGAACATTTAGGGGGAATGGTCCTCCGGAAATCTAGGGGGTTGGTGTCAGGCCCTGCAAGCCAACCGTAAAAAATAACAAGCACAGGAACATCAACAGAATAATACGGACCGGAACAATCGGCATAGACCAATGCGACGAAAAAGGACTAACGGTTGGAAACTCGGTACGTGGAACTGTAAATCCCTCAACTTCATCGGAAGCACCCGCATACTCGCCAACGTGCTGAAAGACCGCAAGTTCGACATCGTAGCGTTGCATAAGTTTGTTGGAAGGGTTCAATGGTGCGAACGTTTGTAGGTAATCATACCATCTACCAGTGCTGCGGCAACATACAGGAGCTGGGAACAGCTTTCATCGTGGTGGGCGACATGCAAAAGCGCGTGATCTGGTGGTGGCCGATCAATGAAAGAATGTGCAGGTTGAGGATCAAGGGCCGATTCTTCCACATTAGCATAATCAACGTGCACAGTCCACACTTCGGAAGCACTGATGATGATAAAGATGCATTTTACGCGCAGCTTGAACGTGAATACGATCGCTGCCTAAGCCACGACATAACGTGGAACGACGATTGGAAAGTTCAGCACCCACCGGCTGACGAACGGGAACGGCCTTCGACTGATTGATTTCGCCGCCTCCAAGAATATGGCCATTCGTAGCACCTACTTCCAACATAGCCTTCCGTACCGATACCCCTATCACCAAAGCAAACAGAATCGTAAATCGACCACGTTTTGATCGATGGCCGGCACGTCTCCGACATTATCGACGTCAGGAACTATTGTGGCGCTAACATCGACTCCGACCACTACCTGGTAATGGTAAAGGTGCGCCCAAAACTCCGTCGTTAACAACCTGCGGTACCGACGCCCGGCTCGGTACGATCTTGAGCGACTGAAGCAACCGGATGTCGCCACAGCATACGCCCAGCATCATGAACAAACGTTGCCGGAAAAGGATTCGCTCGCCGGAACCCCTCTCGAGGACTGCTGGAGTACAATGAAAGCAGCCATGAACGTCGCAGGCGAGAACATTGCTGGATACGTTGAACGGAGTCGACGGAACGATTGGTTCAAAGAGGAGTGTAGAATGATTCTGGAGAAGAAGAACGCAGTGCGGGCAGTAATGCTGCAGCAAGGTACTCGACAGAATGTGGAACGTTATAGGCAGAAGCGGAACCATCGGACGCGTCTGTTACGGGAAAAAAGCACCGCACCCAAGAAACGCGAAAGTTCTATCAAAAACTCAACGCATTCCGCAGAGGCTTCGTGCTGTGAACCGAAATGTGCAGGGATAAAGATAGGAACATTTTGACGGACGGACGTGAGGTGATCGAAAGGTTGTAGCAGCACTACGACGAACACTTGAAAAGTGCTAAGAGGCACGGAGGCTTGAGGGGATGGGCCCGGAGAAGTTGGTCGCTTGTCTGTATCGGCTGATAGTCAGAATCTGGGATACATGACAGCTACCGGAGGAGTCGAAGCGAGGGGTTTTATGCCCTATCCACAAAAAGGGCGACAACTAGAATGTGAGAACTATCAAGCTCTCACTATTCTAAATGCCGCCTACAAAGTATTATCCCAGATCATCTTCCGTCGTCTATCACCAATAGCAAATGAGTTCGTGGGAAGTTATCAAGCCGGTTTCGTGAACGGCCGCTCGACGACGGACCAGTTCTCTACAGTACCGCATATCCTCCCAAAATGCCGGGAATATCAGATCCCTACGCATCACCTAGTCATTAATTTTAAAACGGCATACGACAGTATCGACCGCATTGAGCTAAGGAGAATCATGGACGAGAACAGCTTTCCCGGGAAGCTCACAAGACTGATTAGAGCGACGATGGATGGTGTGCGGATGATAAACATGCTGTGTGAAGATTTCGGGCGAACACATCAGTTCGTTCGAGTCTCGGTGGGGACTACGAAAGGGCGACGGACTTTCGTGCCTGTTGTTCAATATTGCGCTTGAAGGTGTCATGCGGAGAGCCGGAGCCGGAATTAACAATCGAGGCACGATTTTCACGAGATCCGGACAATTTGTTTGCTTTGCTGATGTCATGGATATAATCGGAAGAACTTTTTTGATGTATGTACACCCTCCTGAAACGCAAAGCATAAAGAGTCGGATTGGTGGTGTAGTACATCCCGAGTAACACACATGTTATAATTGAAGCATATTAACTCTTATAGGACAAAATCTAGTCATATAAGAGTTAATATGTATAAATTATAACATGTGTGTTCCTTGGGATGCTAGTGGGTGGAGCCGAACGTGACAGGGCTCTGCTAGGAATCAGCGTTACGATTGACGGAGATATCTTCGAGGTCGTAGATGCATTCGTTTACCGCGGATCCTTGCTGACAGTGGACAACAATGTTAGCCGTGAAATACGGAGATACAACATCACGGGCATGAAACGTGGACCATGCTCGAGGAGGACTTGCAAGCACACAAAGTCTTCAAACGTCGAGTGCTTAGGACGATCTTTGGCGGTGTGCAGGGGAATGGTGTGTGACGGCGAAGGATGAGCCACGAGCTCGCTGCACTCTACGGCGGCACTCTCAGCATCCTGAAAGTAGCAAAAGCTGAAAAAAAGCGTTGGGCGGGGCATGCTGTAAGAATGCCGGAAAACAACCCTGCAAACATGGTGTTCACATCTGACCCGGCAGGTACAAGAAGGCGAGGAGCACAGCGAGCACGGTGGGCTGACCAGGCGAGTGCGGGTGACCAGCCCCAGTTTCCTAGACTTCATACATCCCTCAACTATGTTTTTTTTTTTGATTACTGGGTGGAGGAATCTACAATCAGACTCCTGAGAAGGTAATTTAAGGAATGTGGGGATGCCGCATCACCTTGGACCCAATAAAACCAGCACAGAATGCCGGAACCTCTACTGGGCTAAAACCACTTGGTATGCCCCTTTCTCTACCTGCAACCATGTACTTTGTTTTGAAAGAGTTAAGGTAAAAAGTTTGGAATCCTAATTCAATAATGTTCCAAAACTTTGAAGGCACAAATCTCGCGAAAAAAAAAGCATCGAACGACAGTGCAATTTCTGTTTTAGCTTTGTACACTAGTACTAGCTATTTCTGCACAAGCCGGCTATTGTGACAACCATGTTTGGATTCCAACATGCTTCACCTTAAATGTCAAACCTATCCGCACTGTCTACCGTTTCAATCCTATCCTTCCTGCCATCTTTCTCTATGTAATTTTCAACGGTCGCCATACTAAATAAAGTAACGTTCTTGAATAAAATATCGCGTTGAGTATCATACAGGCGTATATGCAGTGATCGATTTCTCTTCGTCGATTCTCTCTTTTGATTAGTACACGAAGTTCAATCGATTTTAATAACATTTTACGATACAACATGATGAAGGACAATGAATTATATCCACTTAATCGAAAATAGCAGTCGAAAGCAGTCGCCCGACTAAATAATTGACTAAAGAGAAAATCGATGAAGAGAAATCGATCATTGCAGTTATGCCCTTATGATACTGAACGCGAGAATATTTTTACTTCAGATGATTTGCGACATATGGACGATGGTGAAGTTTAGATTTGAATCAAAAGTTTTCCGTTAACATTTTTTCATCACACTATAACTTTACTTGTGGCATGCTTTCACTAAAGTAAATCTTTTTCCAAATTCTAGTTTCTACCGCTTCGTTGTTGAGCCAGAACTTCAATTCACGCCTGATGGTAAACATGCTCCTGGGCCATATGCCAAGTTCGTCGGATTGCCAGCAAATCCTTTGCTGACGCAAAGTCTCAACGTAAGTGGTTCAAGTCCAATTTATCCAGTCTATTGAATTGAATTGTGTCTATTTTTCAGGTGCCAGAAAATTGGCTCGTAGAAGTGGTGCGATCCGTCTACGATCTGGACAATATCAAGCTGTCAGAAATCAACGGCCCGGTGCATAGCGAATACGAGCTGGAGTATCTGCTTCTGGAGGGTCACTGCTTCGACACCACGACTGGTTCACCACCACGAGGTTTGCAAATCACGTTGGGAACGGAGCAGCAGCCCATCGTCGTCGATACTATCGTGATGGCCAATTTGGGTTATTTTCAGCTGAAGGCAAATCCGGGAGCTTGGGTTTTGAAGCTGCGTCACGGTAAGAGTGCGGATATCTATGACATTACAAGTGCCGAGGGACCCAGTACCGTGCACTCCAGCGATGATACAAGGGTTATCGTAAGTTCACTGAAGTCGCACGTGTTGAAGTTGAGGGTAACCAAAAAACCGGGCAAAGCTAATGCTGATTTGCTTGGAGATGATAAGGATTCCGGTGGTGGAATTTGGGATTCGATAAGTTCTATCGTAGGATCTGGCGATGCCCAGGACAAAGAAGTGCTGAACATATTTTCGGTTGCTTCGGGACACTTGTATGAACGGCTGTTGAGGATTATGATGCTGTCGTTACTGAAGCATACCAAAACTCCCGTCAAGTTTTGGTTCTTGAAAAATTATCTTTCACCACAGTTCATAGACTTCTTACCGTACATGGCCAAGGAGTACAACTTCCAGTATGAGTTGGTACAATACAAATGGCCACGTTGGTTACATCAGCAGACTGAAAAACAGCGAATTATTTGGGGCTACAAAATTCTTTTCCTAGACGTACTCTTCCCGCTGGATGTAAAGAAAATTATTTTCGTTGACGCCGATCAAATCGTTCGTGCTGATATGAAAGAGCTCAACGACTTCGATCTCGGTGGAGCTCCCTACGGGTATACCCCTTTCTGCGATTCACGTCAAGAAATGGAAGGATTCCGCTTCTGGAAACAGGGTTACTGGAGGAACCACTTGCAAGGTCGCAAGTATCACATTTCGGCATTGTACGTGGTAGATTTGAAACGATTTAGAAAGATCGCCGCTGGTGATCGAATCCGAGGACAGTATCAAGCTTTAAGCCAAGATCCCAACAGTTTATCGAACTTGGATCAGGATCTGCCAAATAATATGATTCATCAGGTGGCGATCAAATCGCTACCACAGGAATGGCTTTGGTGTGAAACTTGGTGTAGTAGCGATACGTTACAGTATGCGAAGACCATCGATCTTTGCAACAATCCTCTGACCAAAGAGGCTAAACTAACCGCCGCCCAAAGAATTGTGCCCGAATGGAAGGACTACGATTCGGAGATAAAACGACTGCAAGCCAAGGTGGATGAACTTGAACACGAAGCTGGTCAGATTTCACATTCCCAAGGTAAGACGTACTTTAAAACTTTAGTTTGATTCCATATCTAATTTATTGTCTTTTATTCTTTTTCAGGAGATGCTTCCTCCAACCAAGAAGCGCAACACACTGAGCTGTAGATATTTAATTGCTAAGCAGGACGCAAATTTCAGAAAAAGACTAATTTATTGATGCCCAATTCTAATGTGCGAACTTTGACACACATTTATGAACTCCCGAATGTTCAGCTCAGTTCCCGTGAGAACTGCGTTTGCTGTGATTATTTAATGGTAGCGTTCTAGCTAGATATCGCATTAGCTTACGTACGAGCATGGTCTTAAAAACGTTTTAGGTTGTCCCACTTCTAGAATCACATGATTACCGCAACTCTCAACTATTAAAGTTCTCACATCGGATGACAGAAATGCTAATTATTTCAAAGCGTTAATAAAATTGTACAACAATCTCTTTTACTGTAACGGGGTGTTCGTTTTCTCACGGATGACAGATTTCCTGTAGGATTAGCAAATAGTTCATACAACAAAATACAGTAGGTTAAAGCACTAGCAGGGCTGGTAGCCTGTTTTTAGTGACTTGGTCACCACTATAGTGTTGGGCAAGATACGGCAGCGCGTTATTGGGTGGCAGCCAATCAACGCAAGAATGTGAAAGATGAGGATGCATTATCAACGTACACTGTCCACACAAAGGAAGACCCGAAGACGAGAAGAAGACGTTCTACATACGACGGATGCACGCCGCGTGACGTGAAAATTGTTGTTAGCGACATTACGGTACAGGTAGGACTAGAGGAAATGTACATACCGGTGATTGGGCAGAACAGCGTGCATGCTAAATCGAATGATAACGGAATGTGAAGAAATGGAGCAGCTGCATCGTTCACAAGAAACGCATCCCGAAAAGGTTTCGTGCTGTGATCCGAAATGTGTAGGGATAAGGATGGAAGCATCTTGACGGACGGACGTGCGGTGATTGAAAGGTGGAAGCAGCACTATGATGAACACCTGAATGGCACGGAGAACACAGGCGCAGAGGGTCACGACAGCGGAGGAAGTGACTACGTCAGCACGGCAGATGAAGGAAACCAATCTGTCCTCACATTGAGGGAAGTTAAGGATGCCATCAATCAGGTCAAGAACAACAAGACCGCTGGATGTTGGCCGCCTGTCTGCACCGGCTGATTTTCAGAATCTGGAAAACGGAACAGCTGCCGGAGGAGTGGAAGCAATGGGTCATATGCCCCATCTACAAGAAGGGCGACAAACTTGAATGTGAAAACTATCGTACGATCACTATCCTGAATGCCGCCTACAAAGTGCTATCCCAGATTATCTTCCGTCGTCCATCAACAATACCAATACTACACTTGACGACGGACCAAATCTTCACTGTACGGCAAATCCTTCAGAAATGCCGTGAATACCAAGTCCCAACGCATCACCTGTTCATTGATTTTAAAGCGGCTTATGATAGAATCGACCGCGAAGAGCTATGGAAAATCTTGGCGAGTACAGCTTTCCCCAGAAGTTCACAAGACTAATAAGAGCAACGATGGACGGTGTGCAGAATAGCGTAAAGATTTCGGGCGAACATTCCAGTTCGTTCGAATCCCGCCGGGGACTTCGACAGGGTGATGGACTTTCGTGCCTGCTGCTCAACATCGCGCTAGAAGATGTCTTGCGAAGAACCGGGTTCAATAACCAAGGTACGATTTTCACAAGATCCAGCCAATTTATTTGCTTCGCGGATGATATGGATATTGTCGGCAGAACATTTCGAACGGTGGCAGACTTGTACACCCGCCTGAAACGTGAAGCGACAAAAGTCGGCTTGGTGGTGAATGCGTCAAAAACAAAGTACATGTTGATAGGTGGAACCGAGCGCGACAGAGCCCCCCTAGGTAGCAGTGTTACGATAGACGGGGATACTTATGAGGTGGTAGATGAGTTCGTCTACCTCGTATCGTTGTTAACGGCTGATAACAAGGTTAGTCGTGAAATACGGAGACGCATCATCAGTGGAAGTTGCGCCTATTATGGGCTCCAGGAAAAGCTGCGATCTAGAAAGATTCACACCCGCATTAAATGTACCATGTACAAAACGCTAATAAGACCGGTGGTCCTCTAAGGATATGAAGCATGGACCATGCTGGAAGAGGACCTGCAAGCACTTGAAGTGTTCGAACGAAGGGTGCTTAGTGTGTAGAGATTTCCGCCATCTTTGGCGGAGTGCAGGAGAACGGTTTGTAGAGGCGGAGAATGAATTACAAACTCGCTAGGCTCTACGGCGAACCCAGTATCCAGAAGGTGGTGAAAGCCGGAAGGGTGCGCTGGACAGGGCATGTTGCAAGACTACAGGACATCAGTCCTGCAAAGATGGTGTTCGCGTCGAATCCGGTTGGCACAAGAAGGCGCGGAGCACAGCGAGCGAGGTGGCTTGATCAGGTGCAACAAGATCTGGAGAGCGTGGGCCAAAATCGAAGTTGGAGGGACACAGCCATGGACCGAGCAAATTGGCGTAACATCGTTAACGAGGTTTTATCAAATTTATTGAAGAACACCAACTAAATAAAAAATATTTTTATCGATGAAAAATTCTTTTCCGACATCACCAACGTTCGCACATGCCGCAATGCGAATACAGATTGGGAGCACTACCTAGTTACTGTATGTATGCTCTAAAGACTCGACGAGCAGCTCCGTTACACTGACGCCGCTATTCTTGCAGATAATTGGTGGCACATCTGATCCGTCATAGGTAGCACCGCCGCAGCAGCACTAGGCTCAGTGACTTCGAATCAAAGGAACGGACTGGTACAATGGCGAATGCGAGCAGTTGAAGTGATGGGAATAACCAAGGGGTGGATCACTTCTTCAATGTGCATCGAATGTACATCGATTTGCATCAAATGCATTTTTTTCTACATTTACATCAGCTTAGCACTGACCCGTACTATCGTGCCGTGCTATAGCAACGTGTCATTGTTTATTGTGAAAGGCAAAATGCTGAGAGTTCATCTAAATTTTTCGTAGTTTATATTGACTGATATTCTAAAATTAACAACATATTTTATACGTTTCAGATTACCAAGCTGTTGCTTTAGAGCGGAAATATATTAAATTTCATTTGAAATGCCGCTTATGGATTCATGAGGCAAAAATCATCTAGGTTTGATTTCTTAACAAAAATCCATCGTCCCATGTCCCTGCAGATTCAGTGATGTTTGTAATCAGGAGTAGTAGGAACCTTCTCCCCGGGAAACCCACATTCTGTAACTTACAGGCGCTTCCCATTCTTAAATACAAATCTAGGCGGAAGGAACAACAAAACCCTTGAAAATTATTGGTCTAAATAACTTATTTATTTCGTTCAATGTCCCTTACGGACAGGTACAATACAATTAACTTTAGACTTGATAAATATATCGACGTTTGGTCTTTCTTATTTCCAAATTGCTTCCGGATGTTTTGTCTTGGACTTACCACAAATATTCCTTTGGCTTATTCATACGAAAATGTTCACGAAGTTATCTAATATGTTGCTGAAACTGTTCATAAATGACAGCAATTGGACAGCCTATCATCAGATCCGTGAGAGACAACTTTATAGAATCTTTAGGTCATAAAACGCATATCTACTTCCAGATATAATCCTCTTCCTAGACCTGATGTCAGCGAAATAGCAGCTATGATAGACAAAACAATCATTAATCATATCGGATAGATTTTATTCTTTGAATATGCCAACATTCCATCTTTACAATGTCACTAATTTCACGCTTTTCCGTAGCATCTCCATCCTTCTCCATCTCCATATCCATCTTGCCATCAGTTTAACGACCACGTATAGATTTAACGCTTTTTTGTTAAGCCGTTATTTAAATATCGAACCCGGCACTTCAATGAAGCATGTTTCCAGTCCCTTTTGGTACCGGGTTGACCGTTTTTAGGTGAGGTAGCGCAACTCTTCGAAAGTTTATGCAAAAACAGAGTTTGACACTTCGACAAAAACAACAATCAAACGTTTGAGCAAGCCATGAATTGTAAATATATCGAGTGTGCATTTAAATGCATTTGAATGCATGCAAATATTTCGATGCATCAGGAGTGATCCACCCCTTGGGAATGGGGCTCTGCATTGTTTTGATTTTGCAAGAGATTTTGACGTTTACTGGCCTTGTTGTTTACTAATTTCATGAAAGCGGGAAAGAGAGAGATGGATTTTTGTGCAGAGCCCCATAACACAGGATATGCGAAAATGCTGCAACACCGCACGAGAGCGAACGAGGTATGGTATTGTCGAAGATCAGTAAGCTGTGCTTATTTGAAACGAATCATAGTAGGCTAGATCTAGCTTTATGAAAAAAAAAAAATCCTCTTTCACTCCAAGCAGTGCTGGAAAACGTCAATGCAAACATAGGATGTCGCGCGACTTTTACATAGATGCTTCTCTCACTGTCATCGGACGGCGAGACAATGACAGAAGCTTTCTTCAAATTCTCCTTCATTTTTCCGTCGCAACGGCTTGTGACGGATTTGTAAACAAGACCATTTTTATTTCATTATCAGATATGATTGTTATTTATATCGCTAGAATCATGAACGGGTATCCACTTTACTTATCAAACACATTTGCTTCCCGAAATTTTCCAAAATTGGATAAAAATTTACAAATGTAAACAACTTTACAATTGCTCTCATGAGAGCCGTCATTGCGACCTGACAGAGTGAGAACATGAAATATAGCTTCGCCTGGTGACAGTGAGAAGACTGGTTTCGTCAGTGTCGCAAGCCGGTCATGATTCCTAACAGCCCTGACTCCAAGCGTCAACCGAACCAGTGTTCTTCTTGCGCACTGGCAAAGCGGTTCGAAAAAAAAAGAATAACAGACCAAACTCAGTTTGACATATCGAAACAGCGATAAATAATGAAGATGAAAGGTTTTGAAGTAATTATTGATTGTAAAGTAATTAAACCATATTTATATGATTTTAAATTTCAAAAATTTATTATGATTATTTATTTTTCTAGGAAAAATTTCTAAGCCACATATAGCAATGGATTCAGTGTGAAAAACTTGTTTTTTGCAACTATCAAACGGTTATCCTGCCGCATCTACGCCTACGCGGTGACAAGCCTGAAGATTAAATCCAGCAAGGACAATATTCGCCCGAAAAAGACACAAGACCGATCCTCATGAAGGACAAAACTGCAAATGAGATGAATTTCCAGTGCCGGGAAGAAAAATGTATGTTCGAAGGCGAATGGGGCCGTTCACAATCCGGGCTAGAAGCAGGAACTACTTCCTGTCGGAGACTTAATTCAGTTTCGATGTCGAGTCTGTATTTGAATATTCCGTATTTATACCGAGAATAAAACGTAAATTGAAACAGTTTTCATGTACTTTTATTATCATTATGGAACTCATAACAGAGAAGACACGCGATGAAAGATAGTTCATTATCTTGTCGTGCCATAGGTTTTATTACAAAGTACTTCAGGCTACACTACAGGCAAAACTCCATTCAGGATGGTTCATGATACTCTTTGTGTACTGTTTTATGTACTGTTTGTGATTAATTCATATATAATTACAACGTAAACTTTTAGCTTACATGTAATGGCCAATTAAATAATACAAAATAGCTGAACTTAACGTTGATCGAAATTAAACATACACAACCATGGTCAATTTGAAGAGTGACAGAGTTTGATTTGGTCTGATTATGTCTGAGACAAACTGAAGCATTCTGAGCAATCCTGAGTAACTCACGTGTCTTCTGAGGAATACCCGTTTAGAACTTCCCACCATCTTTTATCTTGGGGTTACCTAGACAAATCTGTAACCTGAGCGAATTTGATGAATTCTGAGTAACTCTGGTGAAAAGATTCACTCATGTTGAATCTGTCTTGCCCCTTGCTCGTTGGTGATTCCGATGCGGACTGGGTGTCCGATCTCGACGATAGACGGTCAACGAGTGGGTACATATTCCTGCTGCAAGGAGGAGCAGTATCCTGAAGCTGTAAGCGCCAGACTACCGTATCGTCTCTACGTGCGAGGCGAAGTACATGGCTTTGTCTGCTGCCGTACAAGAGGCTTCGTGGTGGCGAGGTCTCATTTCACAGCTCGCTAAAGAGAATCCGATCGAGTTGAGCTGCGACAATCAAAGCACGGTTTGTATTGCGCGGAACGGCGGATACACACCTCGGACAAAACATATCGATATCCGGTATAATTACATTCCGGACCGGAAAATAATCAAACTCAATTACGTCAAGACTGAACAGTAAGTTGCTGATGGACTGACGAAGCCACTCCAATGAGTCAAGATGGAACGTAATCTAAAAGCGATGGGAATGCTCGTTTACCCACACCAGCTTAAGGAGGAGTGTTGAAGGTAAGTCAGCTGTGCTTATTTGAATCGAATCATGGTAGGCTAGAACCGTCAACCGAATCAGATGATCTTCTTGCGCACTCAAAATAGGCATAAACAAACATGGAATAGACAAAACTCGGTCTTCCGGATAAAGAAGCGCCAACAGGAAGAACGAGATCGCGAAGCGATGGAAGAGTTCTTTCGCGCTAAAGATGAATGGAAGATCCACGAGAAGCTTAATCGCTCACGCAAAGGCTTTGTGCCACCAAGCTGACATGTACAGAAACTGTAACGAAAATCTTCTCACGAGGTGGTCGAGAAATGGTGGCTGCACTACGACGAGCAGCCCAATGATGATGTGGTCAGTAGCGAAAGTGGTGTGGGCATAACTCTAGGAGCACACTCCGAAATTGAGACTTCCGGCTCTAGATATCCAGGAAATAGAAAGAATCTCCGGTCTGTTGAAGACAACAACGAGCGAGCGAGCTGCTCAAATGCGGTGGTGCTACACTGGGTTATTATCAAGATTTGGAAGGAGGAAGTTCTACCGGAGGAGTGAATGGAAGGTATCATGTGTCCCATCTACAACAAATGCGACAAGTTCAAATTGCGTAAATTATCGTGTGATCACTCTTCTGCGCGCCACCTACAATGTAGTCTCCCAAATGTTTTGCCGCCGTCTATCACCGATTGCAGAAGAATTCGTGGGGACACCGTTAAACTACTTGTTTTCGCCGAAAATATCGATATTGAAACATGGAACTTTGAGACGACGGGGATACGTATATCCGAGTAAGAGCTGAAGTTAGGCGAATCGGACTGGATATCAGTGTTGAAGTCGAAGTACATGATGACCTCAAAAGAGTTCACGGCACGCCCCCACCTCGAGTGTGGTATTGACAGTGATGGCATTGATTTGGCTAGCTGGCGATCGTCAGTAACGACACCAACAAAGATATCCAAAGGCGTATCAGCACAAAGTTAACTATCCACAACTGTTGGGAGAACCACCCATCGTTCACATCGCAAATGGAAGATTGTGGTGGGCCGTGCTATTAGAATGTCGAATAACAACCTGGTGAAAATGGTTCTCGAAATCAATCCAACCGACACAAGACGACATGGTGCACAGCGAGGAAAATGGGTCGAACAAGTTGAGGATAATCTGCGGACTTTTCGCAGAATACTTGGTTGACGATGGGCAGCCATGGACCGAGTCAAATGGAAACGTCTGCTAAGTTCAGCAGACGTTACCCAGGACTAACCCTGACCGGTTTGTCTGTCTTTACAGTGTTAGTTCACAAAAAGTCGGTTTTAATTCAAAGTGGAACAATTTTGAGTTATAACTGTTATAAGCGTGTATGTTTTATGTATGTATTAATAATTTCTTAACGCTTGTATACATTTTCAGATTGTGACGTCATATCTATCAGCATAGATCACTAATGGGCGTGAACGAGTCCACTATAGTTCCATATCTTCTTACCATCATGTGCATTTTTGGCCGTTCTCCATCATCCATTTTATAGTGCTGTTCTTGTTGCACTTGCGGCAGTTTCGTTCTCCAACTTCAAACACGATGATTGATAAAAATCAACACCGCTCGCCGCGAGAGAGCTTCTTCAATGAGAAAAGAGCGAGCGGAAGCGCAAACACAACAACACAATCAAAATTTAATTTTATTTACGTTGCTTGCGGTACGCAAAATCGGTTCTCGCTCTCGGTGCTTTTCATTCAGTACCTTTCCAGCTTTCGTGCAGAGTGGTTCACCAATATTTATTCTCTGTGTTCTGTTCTGGAGTTTTCACATACAGATTTTTCGCATTGCTTAGCAGTTCAGTTTTTTATGTTAATTTCCACTACTTATTAGTTTCTATTGGTGACTATATAAGTTTGCTATTACTTAGAAGTGTGACATAACAATTTGAATAAAATTTTCGATAATAATTCGGCTAGTAAAAAATCAGTATATTTTGACGAAAAAATGTTTTTTATTCATACGTGTGTTCGTATTAGTGCTGTTTAGTAAGTTTATCACTGCCGCAAGGATGAAACAGTGATAAAGTGCGGTTGGAACGAAAGCAAAGGATAATATTTAAGCCAACTTTTCCGAAAAAACTTTATGCCGTCTGTGAAAAAATTGGCAATACATTCGAGTCAGCAGAAACAGCTTTGAGCCGAGTTGAACAAGCAGGAATCTAGTAGGCCTGGCCTGGGTTGTGTGCGTGGTGTACCCAACTGCCGGTGTGTCAGTGAGATCAAGTTTTCATTGCGAACTTCGGACACAAATTTCGCTACTCAGCCAGCAGCACAGCATACTGCGATTGGTGTGCGGTTTGAGAAAACGATGATCGCCAGTTGTGCCATTGGAATCTCATCGGAAGAGTGATAAAAAGTGTGCGATAAAAATGTCTGAGTTTTCGACCGTAGATTTGTAAACATTCGGGCTTCGTTTAGTGTGGTGTGACGCGTTCGTGTATGGTACGAAAAAATATACAATAGCTTAAAATATTGTGTTTTTGCAAATACACATAAAATCGTTCGAGACAGAAGTGAAAATAAACGGTACATATTTTGCATGAATTATTCTCGCAATGGTTCAAGTGGAAATGAAAAATTAAAAATCAAAACGAAGTATGCTTAGCAAAGCTGGATGTCATTCAACTCCCGGCCTGCTTGTGTGAAATTCCTCACCGTCAGAGAACATTACATCAACTACCAGCCTACTAAGCCTACTGTTGGTGCTTCTTAGAGGACCTCTCATGACCGCAGTGCAGCTTGTGTTTGTGTTGCAAAAAATATGACCGGCGTTTTATGACATACTTTGTTGGTGACAAGTTTTTAATCGTGAGCGTGGGACACTATCTCGAGACCGGATTGCACCGTGTGACAATTGTTCGTTATCGCCAGGGCTTGTGTAACGATCTGTGCTCCCATGAAAATGGCACTTTGGCCAAGAAACGCAGCTTTCGCTGTATGTCTGCACTTGTTGATCCTGTCCGGTCAATGGCAACCGTCGAGTGCCATTAGCAGTGTGCCAGTAGCCGGAGTGGCCACCGTTGGCAGTGGTGGAAACAGCAGTGAAAATGTACTGCTCCAAACCGAGACCAGTACAGGAACGGGTCCGACGTCGGGAACTAAGCGGACATGTTCTAACGTACATTCCATTTTTGAGCAACGGGGTTTCAACACAGCGAACATGCCAACTGACCCAGTTACAGGTGAGTGTCGCCGTTATTTATCTTTTTTTTTTCCGAGAATAGATAAGGTCCGTCAATCAATGGAATCGCTTACAGTCATTGACTGGATTGAATGAATGTGTCTTGTGGTAATACCTAATTAGATATACTTGGATTCAATACACAATTTATGGAAATCTACGGAATTCATCTCGCTTTAAATTCACATGGGAGCTATGCACCTGAAAGGAAAAGTAAACGCCTATTTCGATATTTCGTGGCGTAAGAACGTAGTTCTCTGAATAAGTTAAGAGAGTTATAGAAACTTCAGTTTTTTGGAACTTTTTAAGATTAACTTAGGCATAGATGTCGAATATCCTTATGAAAAACGAGTTCGGAAATTTCAAAGCCCATTTTCTTAAATCCAACTTTTGTGCAAATGGGACTGATTTTAAGGTAGATATTCATAAATATAGCGTTAGCGTTGTTACAGTATATTTCGTAGATTGGATACTCGAAACATTCATGTTTCGGTTTAAATAATCTCGTCCAGATTGCTTTCAGGAACAAGGCAGCGGAGTACACCTTGTTCCAATCTTGAAGAAGAATATTAAAAGCATAAATATTGCTCTTCCCGGCCACGCTCATCTTTACCGGAACTTGGGGTAGGGGAAGGGTATGTTGATGTAGCACTTTCTTAATGAGAGGCCACTGACTCAGCTACGGTGTTGGAGGTTGGGAGAGGTGTAAGGTCAGGATTCGAATTAAAAGCTGGCGATAGACCAAGAGCATTTATTGCATACTTGGAGTGTCATTCCTAGTACAGTTTCGAAAGTTATCCATCATTCAAAATGGACATATATTGCTGTTTGCATTTGAGGTGCAAATCTTGACTAAATGTCCTCCAAATGCGGTAACACAAACCAATCAAAAGACTCCTAGCAACGATTATCTAAATCATCGCTGACCTAGATAGAAAAACCTATCTTTGATATCACATTTCTTGTGGAAAGTCTTACCGCGTTTGGTGTTCCCGCATTTGAGATTTGCGTTTCAAACGCACACTGCAATATTCTCACTTCCAACTATAGTAACCCAATTTTTCGTTAATCGGTGAATTTCAAGGTGCTTTTTGGAAACCCAAGCAATCATGTTAATATTCTCGAAGCTCCGAATCCAAGCAATCGAGTTTGTTCTCACGTGTTTTGCTGGACAGTGCTCTGTGAAAAAAACAAGCAAATGAGTACATGTTGATGTAAGATTTGAAGATGGTTTATGACCGCTCAATCGAGAATGTATTATCAACTGGTGAGCTCGTTCCATGTGGTTGTTCAAGTGAGAGAATTATGATAAATCGGCATGATATGATCGGCACCAAAAGAGTCGGCATATTTAGTTTTCGGCTTTACGAAGAAAACACTTTGATTAGTTCGACATTGAAAGTGCAGCTGTACTTTAGGATCGCGTTTTATTTAAAAGCTGATAGATGGCTCAGGTTTTATGAATCACATCACCTATCAAGGTGAATCCTGATCATGTACCTTTTGAGCCACTTCTCACTCCTTCCTGTAACAACCATGATGATCTCGGTCTCTAGCAATAATGGCTGTCACATTGTCACACGCATAACTCTTCTCTTTAGCGATGACTGTAAAAACGTGGGCGGCTCCGTTTTTAACTTTATAATATTTAAAATATTTACAATAAGTGCACATTGAGGATTACAAGCTATTTTCAAGCTGCATCTGTTGATTCCTTGTGGAACTTCGATTATTTAGGTCAATCATGAGTCAGTAACTACGAAGTATACAGTCATCAATGTTTTTTTTTGCTATCTTTATTAACGAGATTTTAAAAAACTATATTCCAAAGAGCAAGTGCAGTGGAATGATAGATTTCATGAATGATTTTGAGCAAAAAACTAATTTTGAAAATTTGTAAGACGATGACGGTTAGTTCCCTGTTAAGCTGAGAAGAAAAAACGTGACTTAGTAATAGTTTTGTTATAGACATAGCATTATACATTTTTCTCGATCCCGTTACCCAGAAGTTTCTCTACGTTGGAAACCTTGAATCAAGTGTACGCTTCCACACTTTGTAATCAGTAAATAGTTTGAGAGATATGACTATAAGCCATTTGCGGTGGAAACAAAAACTACAAAGAATCCATTCAAAGCCGAAAACAACGACTTCACCACTCCGATACATCAAAGTTTCCAGCAATGAATAAGTGTGCCGAGTGATATTACGAAATGCTTCCGAATTGAAGATGCCTACAAAAACTGAAGCACTTTCTCTCTCTCTCTCTCTGTCTCTCGCTGTGTCGCACTACATAATGGTACTATTTATGCAAACCACTCTCCACAGTAGCATAATGTTTTATGAACAGCGGTTGACTGGTGCAACGAAAGTAGAGGAGGAAGCGCCCCTCACCTAGAGCAAAAAGATAAACATAGCAACAGAAACCGACCGACGATGTCTATAATAGGGTATCTGTCCTATTATGAAGGACCTATGCACGGTATCAAAAAAGTAAATTATGAAGTTTCCGCGATGTGTCATTGAAGCATTGTGGATTTTAAATACATTTGTTAATAGAAGAAAGTACAAAGTATTTAAATGATGATAAATCTTCGAGCTGTTTAGTGGAATTCCTATAAACAAATTAAACCCGAATTAAGTATTATGCCATTTAATTCCAACTGGAGTTTGTATCCTTTGACAGATATGCGCATTTTGACCTCAACTGTAAGCCCGTCTTCAGTGTCGTGCACTAGACTCCAGTACACGACACTGAAGACGGACTTACAGTTGAGGTCGAAATACGCGTATCTATCAAAGGATACACACTCTAGTTGGAATTGAATGGTATGGTACTAAATTCGGTTTTCATGTCTTTACATTGTGAAGATAGACAGGAATCTTTTGTTTGAATGAAAAAATGACATAAAATAATGTAACAAAATAGTATCCTAACAAAAATAGAAATGTTTCTTGTAATTGTATTTAGAATGACTAGTGATATTTAGAATTTTTGAATGGAATAATGAATACAGATACCAAAAATAGGCAGAGTTGTTTTCATTGTCCTATTTTTGCGGTATAAATTATTTTTCAAAGCTACATAATTTTTCTTCGAAATTCAACGTTTATGATGTAAATACATTCATTATGAACTGATATAGCTGCAACATGTAATTGTTTTGATTCTGTACTTAAAAATTCACGCTACGTTCCGTAGATAGAGGGACTGATTAAAAATAGAACCTATTCTTGATGCATAATTTAAAATTGTTCTTTCAACAATCCAAAACGTTTAATTTTGAAAGCATTAATTCGGTTCAGCTTGGGAATATTATAAGCTTTCATCATCAATAGAAAACACAGTTTCCGATCAATAATGAGGATTTAATTCATATACAGCAATAATGAGCGAATTACCCTATGTGTACCACGCCGCCCGCACACTCCTGCACTGTAATACTGGTTTAGCCCGACTGAATGACATGAAAGGATGAAAGCAAATATTTATGTGACAGATGAGAGCCACAGAGAAAACACGCTCATATCCGGTAGGAAAGCATTTCCTCCTCCTCCGCAGCAGCATTGCCGTCGTCACATAGATACAGCACATTTAGTTTAGTCTGCTATAGTTACCCATTTTCAAACAGGGCGCTAAATTGACTTACATTTCCTGGTTTAGAATTGGAATGAGGGTAAAGGACGTTAAAATTTACTTTGCTGTTTTCAATTCTGAAGAAATTATGTTGTATGCAGAAGAATGGAGCTACTGATAGGAATAGAATTACAGCTGTAAATTGTTAGTAGCATTTAATATTTGAAGTATCGATTTGTTCGTCTAAATCAAATATTGAATTAGCATACCAACATTGATTTTCTTATTGACCAATGTTGAAATAACTAAAGCAGTAGGATAAGATATTTTTAACAATTTATTATCGTAATAGGCCGTTTTTCATCACGCCATCTATCATGAAACGGCCTACTCTCCTGCACTGAATTATGCAGTGCGGTAAAAGTCATTACGTAACTAAAATCAGTTGCGTAATGAATATTACGCAATACTTTTCCATTACGTAACTATTTTCAGTTGAATCGTTACACAACAATTTTCGGAAATTGCAAAATAATAGTGAATGCATCCCTATACAGTCGCCTCTCCACATCTCGATATCGAAGGGACCATCGAGATAGGGAGAGATCGAGACAAAAAACAAATTTTTGATGAATACTAGATTGAAAAACACTCCGTTGCCAAGAAAGTAATACACAAACAAACGTCATTTCGTGCTCCTAATTTGTTTTGAATCCCAAAACATTGGTCTAGTAACCTTCGATATTGGTCATATCGACATACGGAGAGAAAATTGAGAACGAAAAATGAACAGAAACACATCGAGATATGGAGATATCGAGATAAGGAGGATATCGAGATATGGAGAGTGAAAATGTATGCAGACGGAAGGGACTTGTGAAATCATCGACATAGGGAGAGATATCGAGATGTGGAGAGTCGACTGTATAATCATATTATGGCATGGAATAGAGAAGCAGTCACAATACCTGCTTAGGTTTTCCCATTCAACTACGACTGTGTTGCATCAATCAGATATATAGTATAGTTTATCATTTCTATCTTATAAAAGTATGAAGAGTATTATCATTAAGCATTAGTTTCAAATAAGAGCCTTATGAAACTTGTCTGTGGGAAACTTAGGCACAGGTTTCGTCACAACTGCTCCACCCTTTTCTATCGGTTTCACATCCCCCATTTCTTGTCAAGTTACCAAGCCCTAATCATCGCCTCCTTTCCAATATATTTATTATTGGAATTCTATATATAAATATCCGAATCGACACATTCTGTTTGGAAACGGACGAAACACATGTGCGCTTCAAATTGAATTCGTGCACAAGCTCTAGCTTAGCAGCAGCTCCGCCAGCAGAAACGACTGCAGTGTTTAGATATTGAGTTGTGAAAAGTAGGAATCCAGACTACATATTCGGTCTACCACCAATCGAACGTGTATCCATATACATTCCTGGAAAAGAAGATGAACTACCTTTTACCGGAGCGACGATCGCGCGGCGCTGGCTGATCCGGAAGCGAAAAATCGATAATTCTATTTGATTATGATAACACCCGTGGCTCAGCCGCTTATCTGTCGGGGTTCTCCAAGCTAACAGCCGCGCTGTTGATTTACGATATGTAAATGGATGAGCTTACTCCTCTTGATTGGCATGTGAAAGCGTTGGTTGAGCCCCCGGACACATCAAACAACGTTTATCCATTCGAATTTCGACTTTCAGTGAAAAATTTGAGCAAACACTCCATATGCATCAAATGAGTGTTAAATATGTCACGTAACAGTAGATTTTTAGAGATTAGTGATTGATTGGATGATTACATCAATGGATGCTCAAACTGTTGCACATTGTAGTCCAAATTGAGATTCCTGGGGTTTATTCAAATATTACGTAACGCAAAATTCGTCAATTTTAAACCCCCTCCCTCCCCCACGTAATAACTTTTGTATGGAAAATTTCAAATTTTTGTATGGACCGTAACACTATGTAAGACCCCCTTCCTCCCCCTGTTGCGTTACGTAATATTTGAACGGTTCCTAGTCGGATCCACCCAAGAATTGTTTTTACATTTTGAAAAAAAAAAAAAATTACAAAATGTTTAATAGGTTTAAGAATTGAGTGTTAACCCAAGTTTCTTCATTTTTATGGAACTGTACATTAGTACTAGCATTAAGTAAGATTGTGTTATTTAGAAGTGTGATTTTTCTATGATATGTCGTAATTTTGGATCATCAGTAGTAAAAATAACAAAAAAAAAAAATAATAACAAGGATTACTTGAGCAATTCTTGCTGAAAAAAGCCCGCCATCGGCACGCATCGTTTTAAATCCAATTTTATGCCACTTGTCGATTACCTGGAAAACCCTGGAAAGTCAGGAAATTCAATTTTTGACCTGGAAAGTCAGGGAATTGCACTACAGATCAGGGAAAAATATGCAGTAGTATACTACAACATCAAACGAGTTTATTGTCTGCAAAATTATCGATTATGTCAACTCAGTAATACAATATAGGGTGTCCATCAAATCACAATATATTTCCATACAGATAAATATTTTTATAGTTTTGTGTTTTTTCTTGGGTTATTTTTAAATGCGGCCTGTGAAAATTTTGTTGCAAAAATTTACCTCTTTCGTTGGAATTTTTGATTCTAGAAAATCAATTCTTATCCATCCAGCACAGACCCTACTTTTGTGATTTGTTGGAACTTAAATAGTAATAAATATTTTTATCGAAATCCTTTGATGTGATGAGTTCAAGTACATTGTATCTAAGATGTTCCACAAGAATTTTTGTTGGACTTCTTATTTGGCTTTGAAAACATGGACAAAATTGTAAAATTCTTTAAAATCGCTAGTTTTAACTTAACGAAATCATAGCTTTTCAGGAATTTTTAATTTAAATAAAAGTTATTTATTTCAAGTTTAGTAATGTTAAACATCTATACTTTGGGATAGGCAACACAATTTTTCAGATTTTTAAATGTTTTAACAAGGACTTGGGTTTGATTCTTTTAAAAATCGACCAATGCTGAAATCGGATTTTTGGTCTCTATTCAAATTTTATAATTACCGAGTGCTTCGTGAAGCCCAAGCAGGACAGTTCGGTTTTGCGTAGTCCGATAGATGTAGCTCACGGTTTCGCGCATGTTTTCGTCGCCGGAGATTTTTTTTTTTCCTGTTTTGGAGCGTCTTGCTGGGTAGTGCTTCGTAAAGCCCAAGTAGGACAGTTCGGTTTTGCGTCGTCCGATAGATTTAGCTCACGGTTTCGCGCGTGTTTTCGTCGCCGGAGATTTTTTTTCCTGTTTTGGAGCGTCTTGCTGGGTAGTGCTTCGTAAAGCCCAAGGAGGACAGTTCTTACATTCAGAAATGGAATAGTAAAAAGTGATTTGTTTGATTTGTGTCCTCAGTACTGTTGGTTTTGGCTGCCCTAAGTTCACCGAACCATCCGGAAGTGACAGGCAGCACATAAATTTAGAGAATCAATCCGGTGAGTTTGTTCCAGTATGATACTTTTTCTTTTGTGAGCCTTCCGGATCGTTTTTGTCCGCGTCGTGGAACTTCTGATCGTTTCTTGAACGGAAAATGTTATTTTCGGAGTTTGATAATTATGTTCAGATTGCGCATTCTGTCCGGGCGGGTGTTACGCAACTAACAATCGGTTATGGGATGCTTTTTAACCGTTCGATGAACCTGGAGGAATCGATTCTGCTTTTCGTATAATTTTGAGCAGAAAAACCGACTGTGTTATCCCAGGATGTTTAGTTCGAACGCGCTTCCTTTCGTTTTTCGATTATCTAAAAATACAGTACCACTCAGTACAGTTTTTCAATAGGCGTGATTTTTTTTTTTTTTTATTACTCGTATCGTTATTTTATACAATCCGATGACCCTGGAGGGATCGGTTTTGCTTTTTACTGGCTATTGAGCAAAAATATTACTGCACAATCGACAAGCATTTCGTGAAATACTATTTATACTATAAATAAGCTATTGTTTTCTCTTTTGATTGCCGGCATTCAAAAGATTAATTTGAAAAAGCTTAAACAACAAATATTTATGGTCTATCGCCAGCTTTCTAGGCGAATCCTGACAATATACCTTCCCCAACTTCCAATTCCGTAGCACTTATGAGGGTGTCGCTGAGTCGGTGGCCTCTCATTAAGTAAGTGCTACATCAACATTTCCTTCCCCTATCCCAAGTTACGGTAAAGATGGGCGTGGTCGGGAATAGCGATATTCATGCTTTTAGTATTCTTGTTTATGATTTGAACAAGGTATACTCCCCTGCCTTGTTCTTGAAAGTAGTCAGGATGAGATTATTAAAAAGAAACATGAATGTTGCTAGTATCCAATCTACGAAGTATACCGTAACTACGCTAACGCTAACGCTAACGCTAACGCTATTCAAATTTTATAATTACCAATAAAACAAATGATAGTCTGATCATTTATCGTATCGGCAATGATAAATATATTTTTTTCAGATTTTTAGTGTACGTACTTTATGACCTAGCACAAATTTCGTATAACAAAGTCGCTCAGATACAACGCCATTTGTGCAAAACTGATAAGAGGACACAGAAAAAAATATTTAATTTTCAATGTGATGTAAACTGAGATCTACTGTAAAAATAATTCAAATTCGTGTGTTATTACAGCATCATGTAAATTTAAACGAATATACATTCAATTTTTAACTAAAAATGGTTGAAAATTATATTATCGTGTAAATTTAAAATGAATTCAATTGAAAAATAATGGATTGGTCGTTGAAATTTACGTTTATTTTGATGCTCCAAATATGTGCATGAAAATTAACTTAAATTTACAACATATTTTCAGCTGTGGAGCTTCCAAAAATGTAACACCATTAAAAAAGACAATTTACACCGTCTTCAGCCAAAGGCTGCACAGACAGAACAATCACGAACATTAGGCAACGGACAACACAGAACACCCAGTAGCCCAGTGATGAATTTTTCGTTTGACGAAAAGTTTCCACCTACTGGAGCGGGAATCGAACCCACGCTTCGTGGCACAATACGGCCAAACGACTGACGCCGCTAACCGCAAGGCCACGAAGCCCACAAACAGGTAGGGGAAGTGGTGGTAAAATGAACAGGGGTGGTAAAATGAACACCGTGCCGTTTACCGAGAAAAAACAAATTTCGATTAATTTTTATCACGCACGGAAGATTCAGAGCATAAATCTGCGTGTTCGAGTTGATACGTAGGTCAATTGAAGTGAAAATATCAACGAAAACTAAGATTTTAGGAAACCACGTTTGAAAATTAGAACTGACGTAACTTTTGGCTCGGAAGACTTGAGGTTTTTCAGTGAGGTGAATATCGTTATGATATGATGTCAAATCTGATACCTTGAGATTTTTTTGAATGGGTTACAATCATTAATAGATGTATTTTCGGTGGGGCAATGAGAATTTTCAGAAATATTTGTTTTGCTCACGTTTTTTGCGTGGTGTTCATTTTACCACCAACCGCTGTTCATTTTACCCACATAGTGCAGGTAAAATGAACATTTGCATCGCTTTTTGATAGCGATGAAAATATGTGGAAATTTAGCTATTTTAGTCTGAATCCATGTCGCTGCTATAGATAAAATCCCTATTTTTGATGTTGTGCGATAGAACTATACAAATTCCTCGTTTTTCTATCAAAAACAAGATGATATCCTTAAGGTGTTCATTTTACCACCCCTTCCCCTAGTGAAAAATATCGCTCAAAAATCAAAATCTGCTCTTGATAAGTACAAGAATAAAATGTGTGAAAATCAAATTTTTATCTGCACTGTTCTGGCAAAATGACAGTATGGTGAAGTCATGTCCATACTTCCTGGGACACCCTATAGTTAATAATCATAATGTAATCAATCTTTCAAAATAGAAGTTAACCATTGAGAAAACTCTGTTATCCATAGTAAACTGTATTTTACTATCTGTAAAAGTCCTCAGAATTCAAAATTTTCAAAATGTAGTTTATTAAGGTCTAAGCGTTACTTCAGGATTTTTATCACGAGCTTTCTTATAGTGATTTCCAATTTTTTTAGAATAAACTCAAAAAGTTCCCCTGCTGTTGATTATTTTTTAGATTCATCAAGAAATTCCTCCAAAAATTACTATGTATTATTTCTGCAATTCTTTCTGAACAGATCGTCATCGCTTTCATAATTTTATTGATTCCTTCGGTTTTTGTTTTTTTTTTGTGGTGAAATCAATTCAAAATCGTAGCATTGACGGATCGCTGAAACCTACTAATGAATTCGGTCATCACCAGTAATTCATGCTAGAGTCCTACATCCTCATCTATCTGTTTTCTTCTATCTTGGTCCTGTTTTGGACGTACTCTCCAACAATTCTTTCCCGATTTTGAAAATAATTCCTTGGAATTTATTTTTTAAGGGATCTAAAAAATCCCTAGAAAGTATATATTTAAATAATTTGATTTAAAGGAATTTTTTTGATAATGCATTGCATTTTTGTGAGGTTTCTTGAAGATACTCATAGAAGAACTCTTATAGCAGTTCCTCAGAACATTGCTGAAGGCACTACAAATTTAACATTCAAGGATCCGTCATCGCAATCATCGTCATCATTGAAACTTCAAAAGCTGTCATTCTGTTCAAAACTAAAAATCATTCGATGAAAATGTGTTCACTGTGTTTCGGTTGGAGATTAGAATACAGTGAACACATTTTCGTGTAAATTTTCTTGAATTTGAACGAAAAAACTGGTTTTGAAAATATTGAAACCAATGACGGATCCTGTCCCCTTAATATTCTCCAATCATTTTTCTACTACTACTATGATGCCAAACAGTAGTTTGGTCGTCGATTTTCATGTGTTCACATACCCATTATCGAAGTTACCGCAAAACCGAAAAAACACTTTCGATTATATGAAAAAATATACGTCCATTCAAAATTAATCGTTAAGCAATCTTTCAACTGCAATCGATAACTGAGATACTAATACTTGTTTTAAAAATATAAATTAAAAATGTTCAAAACAGAATGCAGAAATATTCAAATTATCTTCCATAAAACTATCAAAGTTACCCCGTTTTACGGTACTCTGACTTGAATCTTGAATGAAACGTCCATAAATTACTAAACACTGTTAGACGAAGGGAGTCTTAAGAAGTGTGATGATCCATGCCAATAGTTTGAAAATGTGATACTGAAGGCGTTTGAATACTGAGATTACCATTAGAAAGCAGAGAAAAAAACTGCATAAGAGCAACTACAAAAACTAGGCGAGCAATTGTATTTACTCTAGGAAATGAACGATTTTTGAAATCATGTTCTTCGATTTTGACGTATATGGCGAGTGCAATCAATGCAAACAAAATTTTTTGTATAACAGAATAACAAGTTTTCAATCGTTGGTTTTTCCTTCGTGTCGAGTAAATAATAGAAGTACCTACATATTGCTTTAAGCACACAACATGTTGAATTTCGACGCTGTCAAAAGGATACTTAAAATCTTTTTCTTATTTTTCCTTTTCCTGGCGATACGTCCCTGCTGGAACCGAGCCTGCTTATCTGCTTAATCAGGTATAAAAAACAGGCTACTAAATAGGAGTTTTTTTTCTTAATGCAATTTTTTATACCAGAATGATTCTCGACATATATTTGAATTCAAGAATAGGATTTATTATTTTAATAAATGAAAACCGTTTAAAACCGTTGATTGAAATGAACAAACAATTTTTAGAACCATATATATTCTTGCTCATTGCCAAAAGTTAATTGATTTATAGTGAAAAACTCAGGTTTTCAATATTTTCCTTTAATTTCTAAGCCAGAAACTATCGTCTTTACTACCGCCCAACATACATGTGAAAAAGCGAAATTGAACAGCTGTCTCAATGTGGATGTAATGCCACTATTCAGAAGTATTGTTTTGGGTTGAAAAATCTGGCGGCTGTCTTGTATTTCAACGACTTCTTGGTTTTAAGCAGTTGGATGCATTTTTCGCCGTGTTAGCACTCATCATGTTCTCTTATTTTTAACTTTTTCAGAAAGAGAAAGTCTGCTACTGAGCTGTACAATTTCGCTACTTTTCAAATGTATGTCGGTCGGCACATAAAAGTATACTTAGTGGCTTAGTAATTTTGGCATTTTTTATCTCAAAAGTTTAGATTTCCACTATAAATGAATTCAGTTACACTATAAATTAATTCACACTCAAGAAATGTTCATCGACCACTTATTTATCGATCATTTCAAATTTGCTATGTTTTAAATCTCACACCCAGAGGCGCCCGCATCGTTTTTCTACATGTTTGGCGTTTCACACTATCGCCATCTGCAGGTCTTGTTGTACCATACTCACCAGATGCTGTAAATTGTAACTGTAATTGTCCTGAAAGGGTAACATAAAATTGCTCGATCTGCAAAGAAAAACGAAATACAAATAGTTTAAGGCTAAGTAACCCGTCGTTCGTTTTAGCAGATGGAATTGCAGCTCGCAATTTCAAAGTAATAAAACTCAGTACTTTACTCAGTACTTAGGCGAATTTTATGCTATTTCTTTTGGTATGTATGCGAACAATTCCACCATTGGTTTTACCAGGCTAAGTTTTTATTTGCACAACGTTAGATTAAACGGATTCCTCAGTGTTGTGTTTCTACAAAATCTGTTCCAGAAAATGCAGGAATTTATTATTCTATCACCGAATTTAGTTTGAATACCCTGTTCAAATTAAATACTTCTCACTGCTTTAACAGTAACCCCAGCTAAGGCCCAATCCGTCAACGTATTGTATTCAGACAATCAAAATAAACATAATCATGTCAGTAATGTTTCACCGTCGACAGCAGTTCTACCAGTTCCTTACACATTTTTCACAATGTACATCATTCTCACGTGGTGCCTTCGACTCCGGCATCCTGTGTGTTCCCTAACGGCTGTCCGGTCGCCTCCTCCGCAGCAACTCAGCCAGCAAATTATCCACCAGAAAATGGGAAAGTGTGAAGAAGAGAAGCTGCATAGACACGTCTTCTGTGCCTTTTCCTCCCTCCACCTCTCCCGGTCGATCGACTTTTCGGATTGCACCGGCAAGCGTTCCGTCCGCTGTTGTTGTGTTATTGTTTTGTCATTATAGCAGAGCCCAGGCGCCACTGGTAACCTCTCTATGAGTCTAGGCTGGCTAGAGCGAACTTTGTGTTGCCCTTCCTTTTGTTACTTCCCTTTGCTTCTATGCCTCTATGCGCTTCAATCAGCATCTCCTCCGCGACCAATGGGTTCCTCCTTTCCTATATCATTCGGCATCGCAGCAACCCATGCAGCACCGAACCCGATCGGAAAGGAGTAGAACAATTAGAACAAGCAGAGATATTTTGAAAGTATGTGTTATAAATTATAACAAACCTTGACAAAATTTTAGCAACATTAGTATAATAATCGAAATTGAAAAGCAAGATAATAATAAAGGTTATTGCAAATTAGATATGTAATTTGTATACAAAGTTACATCGCATGCATTTCTTATAATTAGATCCTGTAAAAATGTATGTAATGAAAAAATGTACTCAGACAGGCTTTTTGGAACATTTAAAAATATAAAAACACGTGTATATAATAACAAATTTAGATATAATTGAATTATTTTTCTCTTATGCCCAGCTGATCGGGTATCGACTGGCCCGCATTGAAAGCTACGGGGCTGGAAGGCCCTCGCTGCCGCTGTGGAGGACGAGCGGCAAGGTGCATAAAAGAGAGAATGTAAAAGCTGGAATGCAGAACGTATAGGAAGAGGCCAGGCAACGAAAAAGAAACATGCCCGCCTGGGAGTTTATATATCGCATTTTAGCATTTCACCATTTAACCTTCTTCCTGACTTTTCAGATTTTATTTTTTCATAATAGGAAACGCTAGTAGTCGAGTAGACGAGAGCTTTTTTTTTATTCAACGACGAGATTTGAAATAGAGGCCAACCGTCGAGATACATGTGTATTTTTATAGTCTGGCAGCAAGTAGAGTTACCGCATAGCAGGTAGAAATATGACGAGGCACTCGGCATGATTAAAATGATGATCCTTTTGCCGGCCTGAATGCATGTAGAACATGAAGTAGTAGCATTCACACTACATTGCTTGTCGTCCGAAGTTGAATCTGGAGCAAAAAAAAAGTTTACACAGTTTTCATGCGAGATGAATGTCGAAACGTTTCATTAGGGACATATTTGGAAGATTACTTAATTAGAAGGATGTAGGAGGACTTTTCTAGACCAACATTTGAAAGCACTCTATGTGACGAAAGTGATGAACGCAGAGGAACGATGTCAAAGTTCGATTTTCAAAAGCAACTCATACAATCCGTAGATTTAAAACTTCGTGGTATTTTTTCTCAATTCAAACTTATTTTGTAATCGGAGTCGTTCAAGAATCTTACCTAGATATATGAACATTACGGCAAAATTGAGGTTTTGTGAATTGTGCAAGTCATTGATGTGTGAAATAGTTCAAGAAAAAAAAAATTCTGAGTTTAAAAGTGAGTGAAACATCACTGAGAATAACGTTATATTCTCATCGCAGCTAATGTTATCAGAAAGATACATTTTTTATTAGTATCATTTTAGGTGTTTTATGTTAGGCAACACTATAACTCTCATTTGGTAAAAATAGGGTTGATACACACATTACATTAACGTGGATTTGGACATTGTAGCGTAGGAACAGGAGGCAGCCCCCCTCGAATTTCTTCAGAATTAAATGTATTTATTATTACATTATACTAAGAGATTATGTACCCGACCAGTGGATTACAACAGAGTTGTAATAGATTTTGCTACTCAGTTAGGCCATTTTTCTAACAAAATGTATTATAATTTTGGCTGGTTAGTAGTTAGAATAACAACCTGCGAGTGTTGTGGAACAACGGTGGACGTGCGACATTTAATTCTGCAATGCAGAAAATATGGAAGGGAAAGGGAGGAGAACAATGAGAGCGCGACAAGCTTGAGAGACGCCCTAGCGAATGAAGAACAAGCAACGAAAAATTTATTAAAGTTCCTACATGAAATAGGGCTTTACAAAAAAATTGTAATGAATCAAGATTTGTTATATGAATTGTAAGTTTAAAGCCACTTTAGTTCGACACGAATGCACCCTGGTGTAAAGTGTCTTTGATACACAAAAAAAAAAACAAATATTATAACACCATTTCCTCTACACTAAACAAAATTGTAACAAAATATGTTACAATCTAAACAAAAGTGTTACTTATTATGTTTGAAATCGAACAAAAGTATAACTCATTTTGTTATTTCCCATAACAGAGTTATAACAAAATTTGTTATAAGCAATGGTTCTCAGTTTTTTTATAACAAATTGTGTTATAAATATGTTTTGAATTGAAACAAATCTGAAGCAGCCTTTGTTATTATAACTGATTTTGTTTTAATTTTGTTATTATTTCCTCCATCAACTCAAAGTGCTTCTAACAAAAATGAAACAAAATTTGTTATTTGTAACAAATTTTAATATAATTTTGTTGTAATCCACTGGTCGGGTAGTCGGCTGAACTTGAATCTACAATTTCCATGCATATTTCAAGGATATATCACTGACCACAAACAAGTCTTCGTTTGCTTTTTCTATTACTGCAGGGACTTTGCAAAAAATCTACGGAAAATTCATACTGGAATTTGATGGAACATTAACTACACTTTCACTTGGAGTTTCTCAAGAAGATCATCATTCCCTATTGCTCTATTTTTTTCATAATTTGGTCCGAAAATTTTCGAGAAATGTTCCCGAATCACACCAAGAGTATATAAAGAAATTAGCTGAGAGATTTTCTATCATGAATTATATCACACTTTTTCACTAGGAATTGCAAAATGTACGCTTTAAAGTATTCTACCGGATTTTTTTTCCAAGAATATTTCTTTATTTTTTTACAAATCCCACTAGAAATTTCTTCACAAAAAATCTGGTACTTTTTTTTCCAAAGTTTCTACTGGAATCATTCAAGGAAAACCACCGGAAGTTCCAGAATTCCACCAATATGATGTATACTGCCGTGAATCGCAAGTCAGTCCCATCTGTAAAAAGTAGGCATTGAGAAAATGGGCTGTGAAGTTTTCGAATATTATCTAGATATATGGACATTGCGGCAAAATTGAGGTTTAGTGAATTGTGCAAGTCATTGATGCGTGAAATACCTAGTTCCAGGAAAAAAATAATCTGAGACTTTAAGTGAATGAAATATCACTGAGAATAACGTTACATTTTCATCACAGCTAATATTATCAGAAAGATAATTTTTTTTATTAGTATTATTTCAAACATTACAATAATTTCTTATATCTAGGTGTTTTATGTTAGGCAACACTATTACTCTCTTTTGGTAACAATAGGGTTGATTCACACATTACATTAACGTGGATTTGGACATTGTCATTAGCGTAATAACAGCCCCCCTCGATTTTTTTTCAGAATTAAATGTATTCATAATTACATTGTACTACGAGATTATGTACCCGACCAGTGGATTACAACAGAGTTGTAACCGATTTTGTTACACAGTTAGGCCATTTCTCTAACAAAATGTGTTATAATTTTGGCTGGTTAGTAGTTAAAATAACAACCTGCGAATGTTGTGGAACAACGGTGGACGTGCGACATTTAATTCTGCAATGCGGAAAATATGGAAGGGAAAGGGAGGAGAACGATGTGAGCGCGACAAGCTTGAGAAACGCCCTAGCGAATTTATTAAAGTTTTTACATGAAACAGGGCTTTACCAAAAATTGTAATGAAACAAGAATTGTTTTATGAATTGTAAATTTAAAACCACTTTAGTTCGACACGAATGCACCCTGGTGTAAAGTGTCGTTAATACAAAAAAAAAAACAAGAATTATAACATCATTTCCTCTACACTTAACAAAATTGTAACAAAATATGTTATAATCTAAACAAAAATGTTACTTACTATGTTTCAAATCGAACAAAAGTATAACTCATTTTGTTATTTCCCATAACAGAATTATAACAAAATTTGTTATAAGCAATTGTTCTCATTTTTTATAACAAATTGTGTTATAAATATGTTTTGAATTGAAACAAATCTGAAACAGCCTTTGTTATTAGAACTGATTTTGTTTTAATTATGTTATAATTTGGAACAATAATTACACTTTCACTTGGAGTTCCTTGAGAAGATCATCATTCCCTATTACTCTATTTTTTCATAATTTGGTCCGAAAATTTTCGAGAAATATTCCCGATTCACACCAAGAGTATATAAAGAAATTACCGAGAGATTTTCTATCATGAACTAAATCACACTTTTCCACTAGGAATTGCAAAATGTACTCTTCAAAGTATTCTACCGGATTTTTTTCCAAGATTTTTTTCTTTATTTATTTTTCTACAGATCCCACTAGAAATTTCTTCAAAAAATGTCGTCGGCGTACCAGAATTTTTTCCTAAGTTTCTACTGGAATCATTCAATAACAACTACCGGAAATTCCAGAATTCCACCAGTATGATTTATATGTTTACGAAGAATCCCGTCGAAATCTTTTAGGATTTCGTTCAGAAAACTGTTCTAGAAATTTGACTACAAATATCGACTCTAATTATGTCCAAAAGCTTGAAATGATTCAAATTTTTCAAAAAATTTCTACTGAAATTGTAGGGAGAAACATGTAAACATCTTCCATGAGATGATTAAAAAAAAATACCCCAAATCACTACAGAATTCAGAAGTTCAATGTAGTAATACTGACAGATATCGTGACAGAATTCAAGCTAGTAATAAATGATGTATTCTTATGATTGTTAAGAATGTTATTATTTAAAAAAAAATGTTTAGTAGAACTTCTGAAGGAGCCAATCTTTATGAAAACTCTAGCATTATCCTAGCTATCTCAAGAAATTTAAATCAGATTGTTTATATAATTGGTAGGAGATTTTTAGAATTAATTTGATTATTACATCTGGAATTTTGAAAGTGACGTCCCTGAACATGTTTTTTTTATTTTAACGAGAAATTACTTAGAGATTTCAGTATTTAAACTGGTTAAATTTTACCAAACGTACTTATATGAATTTTATCACAATAAATTTACTTATTTAGAAGCACCTCAGATCATTCCGTCTGAATATTGTAAAAAAATCATCAGAATAATTTCCATTTCACAAAAAAATAAATAAAAAAGGCAACAATGAAGAAGATTAAAATCAGTTCCTTCAAACATTAGCCAACCAATTTGATTCACTGCCTGCAAGACATATCCAGCTGGACTTTCATCAAAAATTCTCCAAGATGTATAGTCAATACACAAAAAACGGAATAATCCGCCATCTATTGCTTATGGAAAACAACAATATTTCTCCAAGAAATTTCGTAAGGAGTTTTTTTTTAATTTAAATTAATGTATCCATTAAAACAATTTTTCAGGCATTTTGCCATGAATAACTCTCGCCTTTCAATCTTCTAAGCAAATTAAAAAAAAATCTCCAGGAATACTGTTGCAAATTCCTAATATTCTCTGGTTTTTCTTTTCAATCATAATTCCTGTGGAAACCACATAAATAGTGTATAACTTCATAGGATTTCTCATAGGAGGTAAAACCCGGGATAGTATCTTAAATTAATCAATGGAAAATATCCAGAAAAGCTCTATAGAAATATCAGGAAATATTTATGAAATGATTCCTATATAAATTATACAAGAAACGAGAGAAATCTCTTGAAAGATTGTCAAAATAAAATCCTTTAAGATTTCCTACAAAAAACACTTAAGAAATATCAGCAAGGATTACTACAATAATTCTTGGAAAAATTCTAGGAGCTGTTTCTGAAAAAAGTGAAGCTCTGGAGAAACCTGCATGAGACCTTGCCATGGGCGTAGCCAGGATTTTCGTCAGAGGGGGACAAGCGATCATACAAGTTCGATCATGAATTTTGCGCAAATTGAATATTATATACAATAGCTCCAACATTTTTGTATGAAATGTTAAACTATAAAGGACATCCATCCTCAGGAATCTCATAGAAACCTTTTTAGAAGGAACAGAAAAAGAAAGTACAGGCACATTCCTCGCAAGATCCACTGCGGACTGTTTGGCTCGAATGTCCTCAATGTGATATATGAAAATTATTTTTTTATCTTACATAAGACTACTTAACCTCATCAAACTAGTATATTGTTGAAACTCCTTCACTTGAAGGCAGTGGCGTCTCGTCCTAAGGTGCACTTGGTGCACTGCACAGTCAAAGATTTCAAACTAACAAATTAAATATATATATGTGTAGTTGCTTGAAAATGTTTGATTTCTTCACCTTCAACTGGTCCATCGCCCTCAGTGAACAAACCGTTTGATTCTCCCCCCCATGGTCTTGCTCAACCAGCAAGCGAAAACAGCGAAGCAAACAAGACAAACTGCCATGCGTCTTCATCGTATTACAGAGAATGTTCATTTCAGCCGTGCACTCTTTCTTGTGCACGAAAATAGCGTGTATGGACACAGCAGGAATGTGCATTTGTATTGGCATTTCTAGAACAACAGTGGCGTTGTATAGGTAAAATCTGGTTCACTCCAATTTGTGCACCCGAGAGAGAAATTGCCCATGACGCTCGCATTGGTTTGCAAGAATTGAGAAAGCGCGCGCAACTGGCGTCACGACGTCTGCTGTTGGAAGAGAAAGCGTCAACGCCATAGGGGCGATCCATTAATTACGTAAGATAATTTTCGGGGTTTTCCAACCCCCCCTCCTCCCATGGTAAGATTTTTTGTATGAAAATTAAAAATAAATTGTATGGCGCGTAAGAAATATCAAACCCCCCCTCCCCCCATAAACCCTTACATAATTAATGGACGGCCCCATACATGATTTGTGTGTATGTATGTTGCATGGAGCTTCCAGGTGTCGCGCGATAGTAGGCGCAATATTGATTGGAACCAATACAAGATGTTATAAACATATTGGCCAAATTGATTATGTTTTATCTTATTAAATACACAAAATTCATGTGGCTTTGAATTGATTTATAAACTATGTGTGAATATAGTTTTTCTTGCTCAACAGACCGACAACTGATAAATTGCGGTGGGCGTAAAGTGGGTTCCAGCGTTCAACAGTCAGTTATCATTTCACTTGAAAGGTTTGATGTATCCACAAAAGTATACAAAGAGATGTACCAGCGCTGGACATCGTCAAAAAGCTAAGATATCGTGATACAATTGACAAGCTGTAAATAATAAGAATTATTATATAGAATAACAACGTTAGGAATAATGGAGATTCGGAATTTCGCGAAAGCCACGAAATTCACGGATTTTATCCTTCATCGCGAAACTTGGAAAATAACGCGTAAATAGTTGAATTCTGAAGGTTTATATGATAATCTCAGAAAAGTTCAGATTTTTGCTCATAAGAATGGTTTATTTATTTGTAAGCCGAGTTTCATATAAAAAAATGTGCTAATCGATAAGTTTCAAGTTGAACGTCTTTCTTCTTGCTTTAAATTTGATAATATGATATTAAACTTATTATATCAGTTCGCAAAATACGAAAAATGATTGAAATTTATGCATATAAAGGTCATTTTTACTGTAAATATACATTTTTATGTCAAATATTATCAAACTATGGGACCGCGATTAATACGCAAATGTTTTCTTTCATCGCCTTGGTATCAGCGAAATTTTGAGAATTTTCCTTTTCCCTAAACATTGTATATTGGAATCATCCAAAATTCTTAAAACTTACAACTAGTGATTGAAACGAAGAAAACAAACAAAAAATACGTCCAATAAGCAACAAATATAATAGCTTCCAGACACTTCAAGATTGCATACAGTATTGGAAATTACATTTTAAGCTGAAATACATTTTAAAAATTCAATTGAAAAATTCGTATTCATAATTCAAAATAAACGGTTTGTGCGAGTCAGTGCACAGGTAATCAAATTCCTCACGGGACGCCTCTGCTTGAAGGTTTCAAATTATTATGAATGTTATTTTTGGAACCATTGAAGAACACCTTCCATTTTTTTCAAAAGTATTCCAACTTGCTCTACAATTCTCTACAGATGAAACGCAGGCTGTTGCAATAACAGTAAATTTTAAGAAATAAAATAATTCGACTCCTTTTATTTTTAATTGAGAACCCCTGTCCCAGGTAAGCTACCGAGTTGATGATGCAATGTGAATCCACCGCTTTTTCATAAACGTTAATTTCCCATAAACATCGAGATTCCTAGTTAAGTGGCCGCCGGCCGGTGTGAAATCCTACACGGGCAGTCATCAGGTCGCTCCCGGTTAACCATTTGACTAGCTACATGGATTGGCAGTTTCGAAAGCTAAAAGTATTAAATGTCACCCCGTCTCGGTGTAGGGGCAATAAACTTCTGTAAGCAAAAAAAAAAACGAACGTTTCAGTATTGAGGGCGTGGCACTCATTTGACTGGGTTCGATGATCGTCGCCATCAGCGGTTATTCGATGGCAAACAACTTTACACGTCATATTCGGGTTATGGTTTCGGGAACCCGGCCAACGGAAGACGACGGTGTTGAATATCTGGTTTGACCTTGATGGGTGCTGTATGCATGTCTGCTACCAGACGGACTCGTGGAAGATTTTGATGACATTTTTGATAATTTGCGCGTGAACCGTATGGAGATTTCACAAAATTGGATAGAGTTGTGAAAATTTTGCCATTTATTAAAAATGGATCTGTTTATGAGTCAAGGTCACTGTTTTTTGACATTTGGACGATAACTTTCACATAATTTAGGTAGGAGGTTCATTTGTGTATGGTTAATTTGAAATTTCACTTATTGATTTTCGAATAAAAACAAGCCCTTTCCGAAGAATGCCAGATTGGGTTCTCTTTTTCATAATGGTTACTTCGACTAAGAATAATCCAAGTAAATCATTTCTCGATTACTTTTTCAAATCGGCGGTTTTGAGAAAATTAATTAAGAAGAATCATAACCTGTCTTTTAAAACTGTTTTAAAATGAATCCCCTTTTTAACATTTTTTCGACGTGTACATCGCTCATCATCGCTTTTGCATGCAATCAGCTCGCGTTAAAATACTAGGTAATTTCTATCGTTTCCCACGAAAATTGTATGACAAAATGATAAGCCGTTTCATTCAGTTACTTACGACGTTTTTGTACCAGTGTAAAACCGACTCAAGTAGTGTTTTGTTTTGATTCGTGGTTAAATCACTTTGTCTCTCCATACAACGGAGCGGCAAAAGTAGAGGTTAGGTTGCGAAAGTTAAAAATCTTACTTTCGTCGTTTAGTAAATTTTGAAATTGAACGTTCTTCAAGTGAAAAATCCTGTTGGTTTAGAGCGGAGCGTGTAGAAGTTCGTCTGCCAATTACGTAGGATTGATGAAGTAAGTTTGTTTACTTTTATGACTTGAGTCTGTTTGAATAAGGTTTCGAGATTTATTCCCTTTTTGATCTTTTAAGGTGACTTATAGTCACTTGAGAGACCTTTCAAGACGACCTTGAATAAACGTTTTTTCGTTGTCATAAGTACAAAAAAAATGTGCCGCATCTGTGCAAGGTGTTTGACAAGAAGTTCGCGATCTTTGTTGGTTTCCGGCAAAACGCTGCGGTCTTCTTTCTTTGCGATTTGAAAGGGAACCTTCGAGCAGATTCATATGACTCGTCTGTAGTCGCTGTCAATGAAAGTAAGCATGCCTGTTTTGGATATAACCCATCGACTCCCATAGTAATCCAGTCACATAGTATGATAACTGTCGATAAACTCTAGTGACAGAGCCTCTAGTCGAGTCATTTTGATCGACTCGACTTATAAAATAGGGCCCTAAATTATCCAAATTCGAAAATACTAGCAACGACTGGCGGTACTCTGTTTCCTTCACGGTGTCTTTTTCATGTAACTTTATAACAAAAAAATCGGCATGGCTCAAATTTGTACCCATGACAGACAATACCTTCATCTTTCATTTGCTGCTAAAATCAAAATAATCGATCGGGGGGTCTAGCGCAACTTTGTTTTTGAAATTTTGTTGGTTGTAATATCATTATAAATCTATATAAATAAAAATGGAATAATGTTTGTGTGCCACGAAATGGCTTGAAAACGGAAGTTTGGACTTACATGATTCTTTCACTGATGAATTCGTCCAGAGCTCCGACGTGTTTGTGCGAAGAAAAAATTTAAGAAAATCTTCGAAATACTGGGCAAAACGGGAGAAAACTAATCTGACATTTTCTACACGGGACTTGCATAGCGTTTTCAACAGCCCACTTGATGGCAAGACGAAGCTTGCCGGGACCACTAGTACACCATAAATTAATAAATTCCATAAATTTTGGTGAGGTAAGCTGGTTAAACGGATTTAGATGAAAATTGTACAAAAATCTAGTATCAATATCTTGTAGATTATACTCTAGACAGCTCTAAACCTGAACAATTTCCGGCATGGGTCCGAGTTGCCCTTCTGTCCTTTGCTTTATCGATTGTTGAAATTTGTATTGCTTTTACAACTAAGTATGTCAAACAATCTCGTTTCAATTTTGGTTTCGTAACTCAAGGGCAATATTCATTTTTCTGACTTGGTTAATGGACAAGAAAGACAAATGGTCGAAAATGCAAAAGGTCAAAAGGACAAAAGGTCGAAAGTGATTTGCATTACGGGAAATTTATTCATATTTGAAAGAAGATTTTTGACCTTTTATCCCCTCTTTATTCCTTTTCGACCTTTTGCCCTTTCGACCTTATCTAATAGATTTCAGAATATTGACAAGTTCATATTTGTGCCAATGACAGATGCGATATAATATTTCATAAATCCAATATTCTAATTCAATTGCAATAGCAGTGCAATGTTGACACTATTGTCCGTGTGTCTGTTGTGAGAATTGACAGAACATTGCTTTTGTTTGCGATGGAAAAACAAACAGAATTGCTGACAAATATTCTCAGATTAGCCAGCCTAGGGCTGAAAATCTTTTAAATAAAGATTAAATATTAATCATAATGCTGACGAATATACACTTCCTTGTTAAATTGATGATAGAAAAAGTGCAAATGAATTCTTTAAACATCAACATGTTTCATTTATAACAAATCTACCTGTGAAAGATTGATCGTATGATAGTAACATTTTGCTTGAAGATCTCAAAAAGATGCTGTAATGTTTAGTTTTCGTATAGTTAAAAACATAAATAAATCCAATCAGCTTTGAAAATGTTTTGATATAACTTTACGATTTTGCTGCCAACGAAAATAATCGACTCATACAAAGCTTTAACAAAAATCTCATGCGAATCATGAAAGTTTCCGATTTCACTAAAAAGGAGCCAAAAACGGTGTAATTTTGTGCATACAAACTCGTTTGTCATTTATATCCAGCAGATCTCAAGTACTATGTTTCGTATAGCTTTGTTGTGTAAAAAACTTATAAAAGTGCCAACTCAAACGTCTTTTGAAGGAAGATTTGGCTTATTGAGAACACAATTAGAATCAATTTTAGTCCAAAACCACGAGGAAAATAGAAATGATTATTTTTATTTTATCTAACTTAAACTTTGCTTTTATATTCAATACTTTTTACTTTTACTTTCAATTGCATTGTAAAAAAAATAATATGCACTGTTTGCATTTCACTTGGAACTACAGTCAAACCTCCATGACTCGATATTGAAGGGACCATCGACTCATGGGAATATCGAGTCATGGAACAAGAATACTTTGGAAAGCTGTTTCGAGGGACCATCATAGTAATCATGAAATTACGTTTTTAGTATAGTGTCATGTGTCGATATCGAGTCATAGAACATCGACTCATGGAGGTTTAACTGTATGTTGAATAGTTACAAAAATAAGTCGAACAATAAAAGATGAATTGACGAAGCTCATTTAATTTTTTTAATAAAATTAGCACTTTTTAGCGGTTCAATAAGCTCACTTATTTTTATTTGACTGAATTTATAAAAATATAACCTACGTGTATCAGCCCAATTCCTCCAGAATCGTTAAATAATGACAATTTTAAATCTTCCGAAGTTTTGGAAAGTCGCATCCTTGAACAAAAAAAAAAAAAGGAAATTAGAAAAACCAGTAAATGTTTAAAAATTTACAAAGTTTACCGGTCTCGATCGAACCCACCCCGCTTGACACGAGGTGACTAAATTACTAGCGACATGAAGGCATGAAGCCCACGTGGCCAGATTTTATGATTTAATATGGTATTTTTTTCAATGTTGCATGCACCTTAACTTTAGAGCAACATTAACTCCAGTTTCAATCTTAGGGTATATCCCAAATTCCATAAAAAAACATTAAAAAAAATATTATGTATCCGGTAGAAATCAAGACCAACATTTATTTATAATTATTGTTTTCTCGGGCCCCGTGCGTCGCAGCTAATATGTGAATAGTGCGCTGTGTTCATAAAAATCGTAAGAATGCAGCGCCACACTAAAAAAACTGATTTCAAAATCGCGCGAGTTGAGGCGCGTCGCGAGTCTCACTGGCGCGATCCGGTTTGGTGGCGGTGCGACAATATATTGCTCTAGACCCCCCCACCGATTATTTTCGTTTTGGTTGCAAATGAAAGAGGACAATCATGGCTTTCTTGTGTCAAAATTTCAGACATGCCGATTTTTTTGTTTTGAAATTGCTCTACGAAACACACCGTGCTTTACTTGAATCGAAGAGCTTCGATTCGAAGGTTGCTTCGATTTGCTGCTTGGAAAATTTATCTAAACCATCTAACTGATTGCTCATTCCGGTGCAATTCTTAAGGCGAAGTAGGCCGTCATTGAAATCAACGCGTCGTTGATGACTGTAGCTAATTCATCTCACGATTTGGAATCAAAGAAAATCAGTTGGTTTTGCACTGACACAGCTGAAAAAGTATCCGCATACGTTATGCATGTTAGCGCGTACGGTGATACTTTTCCAAATCAATATCAAGATATCAAGACAGAGTTTTATCACTTTGAAATGCAAGCTGAAAATTCATCATTGTTGCCAAAACGAATGACGGGCTACTTAGCCTTAACATTACCCATTTGTACGTGATAGTAACCGTACTTAGCAAATAGGCGATTTTCGAATTCTTGTAGAAATTGACGAACCATCGCACATTCCTAACGTTGTACGACAAATAAAGTTTATCGAAGAACCGACACGGAATGACTTAATTTGATACTGGTTCCATCACCGGTGGTGGCTGCGATGGCGATTGTTGCACCGGTTGGTTCCATCCTTCCACCTGTCAATTGGAAACAAAGAGACACTCGGCCGAAGGAACACAGTAGATAAATATGATAATTGCATCTCCACTTTCTTCTTTCGTTTTCATCCACAATACTGCTAGCTAGCTGCCAAGCATAATAATGACTTCACGAGTCTCCTGTGAAAAATGTTGCTGCCGGTCGGTGCATCCGTAATAGCCTCTATTCTCAGGTAAGGCTCCTCCGGCCGGCCGGCTCATCGTCTCTCTTGGCATACATCCCGGCCTTCTACATCAACAGAAATAACAAACACTACAACACATAAAAACTCCTTCGCTCTGTACTGAGTGTAGGAAAGAGAGGGCTTTGTTTCATCAAAAAAAGCGGTGCGAGATAGGAAATAAAGATTAATACTTTATCAAGTAGGTGGCCTCCTATATTACTTTTCGGGGTATTCTTGGCCGTCCCAATGGATGCGCCTCGGCTAGGAATTCTTCAACAGGCAGCCTTTTTTTAATGCTCTCTCGCCGATTTCATTGAATACAAAAAACTTAAGAACAAGAGAGAAAAAGGCGATGAGTAGTGTGTAGACACAATAAAAATATTTCACATGCGTTAATGCCACACAGCGCAAATTTTGTTACTTTAAATCCTACAAATTGAATATATACGTAACATTGGTCAATAAAATCAAATATGTTAAGGAAAGAAGCATTCGAGCAACTAAATTAATCATAAAATTAACACGTTTCGTGTTATGGATTTTAGCGTGTTGTAGGACAGAGTACAAAAAAAGCAAAAGTTCAGAAGAGGCAAGAGCGAAAACTGAAAATGGAAAGGAAAGCAAGGCAAGAAGAAACACATAAAATTGAGAAATATATTAAGAAGTTTCAAAACGACGAGGTTAAGGTAAATGATGATGATGCAGATCATTGAATACAATAATGAAAAGATGAAATGAATGCCGTTGTATGGGTTTTTATATGCATGCTCTTTTTCACCGTGCAGTGGACGACGATGTGAACAAGACCGACCGACCTCCCGCCATACGGTTACACCACGCTGACCGCCACCGTGTCGTCGTCCTCGTCGTCTTCGATTTCGGTTGGTGCGATCAAAGGAACCATAGGTAAATGTGACGGGGTCCGACTAGATGTGAGACAGATCTGTCTCTTCTCGTCGTCGTCTATTGCCATATTCAATGCCTACTCTTTTTACCCCATTCAGGTTCTTTGGTTCATAAAATTATGTTATAATTTATGTATAATATCGACTTATACGCCGATAACTACAGCCGTAATGGTGCACAGGAATGCTTTTTTCGTTGCCTTTCCGCCGTCACTTCTTTACCGGTGAGAAATGCGTAACTAATTGACTTGTGTTGGCTAATGCTTTTTGACACGTTTATCACCTTTATGCGTTTCCTCCAAAAGTTTGCCAGCTGTCACAGTCGGATCGATTCGGTTGATGGTTTTGTTCGGGTGAGGTCTGTGGGATTAGGATTTCGGGTCCAATTTCATCGCAAAAAATGGACTGTAATTTCCCGTCATTTCAGCTGTATATCAAACACGTCGCAAAAAGATATACAACTACATCTTTCAACTGTAAAAAATCGGGCCAAATTAACGCATTTGTCTGCTGAATGGAAAAAGAGTCCATTTCATCGATTATCTCACAACATAGATGAATGGTTGTTCAAATTACAAGCTCAGTATGAGAAGCAATGTAGGCAAGAAATGTAATGCCCGGCATTACATCCCCATTGCGATAGAATCTGTGGCTTAACTTAGTGTACTATGGCCACTTCCATATTATGTCGACAAAAGAAATAGCGTGAAGACCAGAGAGCACCGGACCACAATCGGAGTAGGATAGATCATCTTTCGAGGACTAACTACAGGCGCCTCTCCACATCTCGATATCGAATGGACCATCGAGATAGGGAGAGATCGAGACAGAGAACACATTTTTGATGAATACTAGATTGAAAAACACTCCGTTGCCAAGAAAGTAATACACAAACAGACGTCATTTTGCGCTGTTTTGAACAGTGCTGTTAAATGTCAAAATTTTGGAAAAATTACAATGCTTATAGCACCTTTGCGTTCGAAATATTGCATAAGCAAATACTGGCAACCGATAGTAATTCGGAAAAGGTCACCGGGAAAAACATTTTCCGATGACTTTTTCCACTAGGAGCGATGATATTAGCAATATTCAAATGTCAAAGTCACGTGAAATTCATGACATTTAACAGCCCTGGTTTTGAATCCAAAACGTTTGGTCTAGTAACCTTCGATATTGGTCATATTGACATGCGGAGAGAAAGTTAAGAACAAAAACTCAATAGAAACACTTCGAGATATGGAGATATCGAGATAAGGAGGATATCGAGATATGGAGAGTGAAAATGTATGCAGACTGAAGGGACTTATGAAATCATCGACATATGGAGAGATATCGAGATGTAGAACATCGAGATGTGGAGAGTCGACTGTTGATCGATTAGACCAGGCGTAGTAACGGTAATGGAATCGCAGGACCGACTTCGGCACCAGTCCGATCAGCATCGAATCGAAGTAGGTGTGGTCTACCGACGAAGGTTTGCTGAGTAGATGGTGAAATGTGAGCCTGTGAAACGTGAATTTCATGACCGACCTTGACATCTATACGGCCAGCTTCGGTGTAGACCAAGACCACCGCCAAGGACTGGTTGAATAGATCGCACCGGTGAACAGTCTTCTGGGTGCCTGTGAATTGGAAGTTTCCCTCCATTGGAATCCCAGGCATCTGTTCTGGTAGCATCGGCTCGGGACATCTTTCGCGACCCCCTTCATCGGAGTAGGCCAGATCCTTCGCCAAGGGCTAGATCGAGTAGAGCGGGCGTAGTGTAGTAACGGTAATGGGTCTTCGAGGCACCTGGGAACAGAAAGTCTTCCGCCACTCGGAATCGCAGAACTGACATCGGAAACAAAGTATTCCTCCGCCGGAATTGCAGGACCGACCTCGGCATCTACGCGAATAGCACCAGTTGGAGAGATCTTCCGGCGCCGAAGATATTGTGATCGGAATACCCTAGATCCACTGCTGTGGACTATTCTAAGAAGAACGTAGCATATTGTCGGCTCGAGTGCCAGGGTATCACAAGCCATCTCCCAATCGGAAACGTTGAACCGACTTCGGCACTATTCTGGCCAGTATCGGAGCAAGAACAAATGCGTAGCGACAATATCGGTTAGGAAGATATTCCTACGTTGGAGATCTTTTCACCAGATTAGGTTAGCTCCACAGTCGGGGACTGATTCCACTCCGGGGGGCACCGAATATAGCCAGTTTCGGGTCGTCGGGGCACCAATGAACAGGAAATCATCCTCCAAACGGAATCGCTGAACCAACCTTTACCGAGCTTGAAGAGCAACGGTAGAAAATTGTCGAAGAGCATCGAAGCCTAGTCAGCAAGGCCAGAAGTCACCAATGGATGCTCAGAAAGGCTTTGGTGTGATGCCTGCCCCAAGCGTAGATCGCTTCGTCGCAGAGCAACGAGGCACATGAGCGTTTAGTAGAAGTCGTGCAAGGCTCCGGCGTTAAGGCTGATATCAACAAAGTGTTTGAGAACAGTTCTCCCTCGATGTAGTTGCTTGATGTCGTTCCAGGGGAGATCGAGGCGTAAAAGCAGTAGGGAGTTTTTTTTAGTGGATAAGCACGCCTTCTCGTGAATCCTAGACCGTGGTGCCTACTAACTACATGTCAGACTTTTGAAACAGTTTGAATTGTAATGCTGCTTTGATAATGTTGCTTTGGTCTGGGTTTCTTCACATTGTTCAATATCGAGAAATGAGAAAGCGGAATCAATTGCTGAAAAGGGAGCTATGGAAGGCGATAGTACTAGGGCTGGTCAAATAACGACGAAGTACCTCAATGGCTATTTGTCTGCAACATATGAAATATTCTAGTTCTACGCTAGCATATAGTTGAAAGCCACCATTGTATGCCTAAATATAATCATTCAATCAAGGAAATCCAATCCAATTTCTTCCAGACATACATCTCACTCAATAGGCGAACTCCAATACAATACTAGAGGCACCCAAACAAAACCCCATAGATTAGCGCTAAGAATCAAAACATTTGGCACCGATCTTTTCCACGAAAGTGTATACGCATGTGCTGAGACTCCCTCCTGGCGGAATCCCACAGTCGGGCGTCTTCGTCATCAGGCGGCATCGAAGCGTACGCGTTTGATTTATCGCTCTCTTGAGATAATTGCCAACTGCCCCGATTGCGCCGCATGTACACACAGATTTTAAGCCTTGAAGAAACGCAAAGCAAAGCAAGACGGAGACGGACGGACGGAACTTTGGCGGCCGGTATCTTGCAAGTTGTAATATGTTTCGCATTAAGCGAGGGGAAACGGATCGGCACTTTTTGTGGGTTTCTTTCTGTGACTCTCGGTCTCCTCTTGCTGCTCACTGGCTTGGCTTTGTCTAGCCGTGTTTGGGTATATACACTCTCAACTCAAGTCAAGTGCTTCCCAACACCTTCACCACCACCGGAAAAAAAAGCGTGGTCAGTTTTTTCGGTACTTTGGATGATTGCATTCGAGGGTGCTTGAATTATTTCAAACAAAATTACAATGATTGTCGCAACAGATTCCCTGATTGTTGTGGGTTAATTCCGATTTGAATTAGTTAAGCCAACATCAATCGCAATCTTGTAGGTATTTTAAATAAATAATTATAAATTGACTAAACGAAACAGAGGTTTGTTTTCAAGGCATTTAAAAATACCGTCGTTGGGGGTGACATTGGGTGAAAGCATAATCTGCAATATCTAAGGAAATATTGGTAATATTAGTATTCCTTGTAATTATCTACAGCTATGTACCTGTAAAAATAGGTCTCGGGAGCTATTAAGGTTGCGGTACCAATAGTAGATCACCTAAGAAAAAAAAAATCATAACAAACTAACGAAATGTCCTATAGAAGATCCCTTTGCGTCATTCACAAGATTTTAACCTCTTCTACACATTCCCGTATGCGCATCAGTTTGTTAGTTCATTTGATTTTGACTACAAGTCAGTACAATACTTCAACTACTGAATAGTCGGTAATTATTTTTATTGATTTTTCAGCCTGTTCGGTAATGTTGCAATATTAGGATCGAAATGGGTCTGACAGCTACCGTAGTTCGGTAAAAAGTAAAAAAAATATTACTGAACTCCAGTAGTTTCCAATCAAAAAGCGGAATGTTTAGTATTTGTTATGATCTACAATTCATACCCAGTATAAAAAAGTACCGTACAAGCAAATCGTGATTGAGTGTGTATCGATCTTCTTATATTTTCTGTCTCCCATATATAAAAATAAAAATGGAAAGGTTCTTTTGAATTCGACAAGGGATGTGTTTGTAAATTAAACATTGGTGAAAATCAACCGGGAAAAAGTAAAGGACGGGAGCAACTATACATACATATATTTTCTAAGGAATTTTGGCATGACCTACTTAACAGCCTACTACTTGGCAATACAACGTGTGTCGGGCCAACTTTTTTGAATAAATCATTGAAGATGCTTGAAAATGGGGCCATTTGAAATTGTCACTTTTGAGTTGCTCACAACCTGGAAAAAACCTGGAAATATCAGGGAATTTTATTCAACCTGAAAAAAATTGGAATTATCAGGGAATTTCTATCACAATCGGGGAAATTATTTTAAGGCAGTAATTCATGCTAGAATCGAGTGTAGAATATGTTCACGACAAAGGATTTTTGCATCAAAACCCAGAGTTACCATTCTTTGACAGAAAACTCACTTCAATAAAAAAAAATCGCTATTCGAGCTGTTCAGTGAGGATCCGTAGAGTATGTTAATTTTGTCGACTTACCAAAACATTATTGTTGTTCTTATTATTGCTGACGTCTTTTTTTTTCAAACAAAATGATCCCTAAAGTCTCTTTTTGCCTCATCTTGCTTGCAGATAATTACGATGCAAAATTTCTGATCGTATTTCTCGGGAACAGCTTCAGGAATTACAGTAGTGATTTCTCCAGAGATTTCATTTGGAATACTATCAAGAACTAATACGGGGTTCTCTCCGGAAGTTCAAAAAATTCCTCTACCAATCCTTTTAAAGGATGCTTAAAGGAATTTATATAGAATTTGCTTGAGGAAATCCTCTAGCACTTCAACTTTACTATCTTCAGTAGTTTTCTCAGGGATTAGGGTGTAGAGCTACTTGGGCACTTCCATGATTCACTTTGGCATGGGGGTTTTTCTCGGCCGAATTGTCTGAAACTTTGCAATACGAAGCACTTTAATACGACGCATATTGTGACCAAATGCGGGATCAGTATCTTAAAAAAAAAAACCACTGCCGTAGTGAATCAAGAATATGATCCGGCTCCCTACTTTGAACCATTTTCCAACGAAGATCCTAGGACATTCTCCAGATATTTTTTCACTATTCTTCAACCGAATTATTCAGTTAGAGTAACACCACATTTCTCAACAGGGGGTCCGCGGACCCCCGACCATGTTAAAAGTACGCTGAAACGAACACCTCACAGCGAGCCGTTTTTTGGCCGTTATCAAGGTTGTGTAACAGTGCTCTAAGAGATCTTCCAAATATTTCCACAGAAAGAAACCAAGTAAACTCGTAAAGCTTAATTCCAGAGTTTTTGGTAAAATTCGTTTACGACTTTTTCCAAGAAATCCGACAATAATTGCTACTCCATTTCATCTAGTATTATTCCAAAGAATTGCTCAAAAAAAAATCCTCGAGGTGCTATTCAAGTTAGTCTATTAAGAATATTACGAAAACATTTTAAAATTTAAATTGCGTATCATTATTGAGTTTCTCTAGATTTTTTTCCCAGGCATTTCTCCAGCATTTCATCGAAACATTTTTCAACGAATTGCTGAAAAAATCTCCATGGAGTATTCAAAACATAGACAATTCAACAGTGTATAAAGATTCCAAACCAGTTAATAATACAACCATTTTATTAAGAAATCCTCCGGTCATTCCTGCACATTTTCTTAGGGATTCTCCCGAAGAAATCATAGGAGCAATCTTTGGAGTAATTCCTAAATGTATCCTTAGACAAATTTCTAGTTAAAATCATAAAGTTTTGAATATTCCAACATGTTTTAAACGGGAGTCATGGAGGATGTTCTAAAAAACCAATGGGATATAAAAGCGTGGAGGACTAAGGGCTTTCTTGATAAACATCTGAAATAATATATAAAGGAATTTCTGATGGAAAATTCGAGAGATTTCATGGGAAATAATCACATATAATCTCTTGAAGAAAAATGAATATTTTACTATTTATCCATCTAACCTGAAGAAATTATTTGTTGTAATGTCACGAAAAATTTCCAGAGTTTCAGAAATATTCTCAAAGAAATGTCTGGTTTGATAAAACTATTTTTTCTTGGTTCCTTTTAGGTTTCGTTTTACTTTTTGGTTACTGTTCAGTTTCTTTTTTTATAAAAAAAGGTTTCTATGTTTCCTATTTTCAAGACACTCAGTCGCTACCAGCCCTTTATTTATGCACAATTTTTAGAATTTTTGAAAAATATTTGAATTCAGAAGAAATAAAAACGATTTTGGAGAAGTAATCTGGAATTTGAACAACTTTAACGCGATATACCTAATCAAATATGTAGCAGATGACTTTTGTAACAACCATTAACACGAATCAATCAATTTGAAATACTTTAAAGAATTTGAATTTTACTGCAGATCAGAACTGTATGAATACTTGCGAAAACATCGGTAATCTTAGTTTTTATTTTAAAATATTGTCACAAATTCGTATAGTTTTTTTTCTGTCTTAGGTATCCAAATTACCCATGGAAATGAATGGTGCTTAATCTTGTTTTGCACGATAACACAGTACTAAAAAGCCTTTCAAGAAGAAGAATACTGATGCAAATTACATTCAGTCCATGATGATGAACAGAGTTCTTACATACGACACCATCATTGGCAAATACAATTCGTTTGAATAAAACTTTAGCTTTGGCCCTTTGATATTGTTAGCACCTTCATATTGGAATATTGGATATTGCAGTAGCTTCAACATACTGAAAATATGTCTAGAAGTGTAAATAGTTATTAAATCAAAAACAATTCAAACAAAATAAGAGTAATTCTTGAACTTGGAATTATTTTGTAAAAGCTGAATAAACTGTGCGACATGCTCACTCGTGGCGCTCGTATCGCTTTTGTTCGAGTTTGACGTTTGCACACTTCCGCTACCGGCGAAATACATCACTTTTACATTGCTCTTAGCACTATACAATTTAAAATGTATTCGAATCACATTTAGTGAATCTGCAACAGTGCATTTATTTATGGAGAACACTGCATTGAACATCCACTGCTTTGAAGTGATATTTCGAGATCTAAATTCGAAGTTCAACTAAATATGCTGCATGCACTTTTCAAAATTATGTATAATCATTGTATAATGAAACATGATTATTTGGGTTGGACTACTTTTTTCCGAATGCCGTTTCCCCAAACGCCAGGTTCCCGAATGCCAGTTCTCCGAATAACACATGGTAGAAATTATATTAGAACACTGTTCGCGACGAGATCCACCGCCCTGAATCCATGTACTCCGGATCTAGACAATCGTACTTCTTGAATAGCAGTTACGTTGACTCCGACTTACTGCCGTTTCTGTCGTTCGACCCTACAGTTTGGGACTTTTGAGGACCAGAACTATGTTAGACACTCCTTCCTAGTTGTCGACTGACTATTTCATAACCCATTGATACCTTTCATGCGATTGTATATATTTTTGACAATAAACAGTTCGGATTCCGCCATGGACATTCGACTTCTCATCAAATTTCACGTGTAACAAATTTGATACGTTCCAACAAATCTGAAGGCTCTATTGGTCTTGCTTTTCTAGACATAGAAAAAGCTTCGACAATGTTTGGCATGCAGGCTTTAAAATTAAATAACTTTAATCTTCCAACATACATTGTTAGAATAATCCAAATTTATCTGTCAAATCGTACACTTCAGGTTAATTATTAGAACTCCAGGTCTGAAAGGCTTACTGTAAGAGCTGGTGTTCCTCGAGGCAGTATTTTGGGACCAATATTATACAATATGTTCACATCTGACTTACCTGAGTTTACCAGGAATGTCAAAAATCTTTGTTTGCGGTTGATATAGGATAGTTTGGATATTTTTTCTTCATAGGGTGATGTGCTAGTAACCATTGCATTAAGCATTGCTCAGTGAGAACTGCAATTTTCTAAGTATTGCAGTGAATGATGTTGATACAAACCGATGCCAAACAATTCTTTCTCAAAACGGCTTCAGCATTGTATAGGGTCGATGTACCAATAGCCGCATAGCTAAGAACAAAAAAATCATAGAAAATCGAAAAATAACGCTAGCGTCATTATTTTTACATCATCTGAAAGCTTTTTATCTTGGTTTTGTGGGAAAAATATGAAAACTACGAAAACTCAAATGTTTGTATTTATTATCGCGTGTGCCACTATAGGAATACATGTGCCTATAGTAGCACTATTTCTAATTCCTGTTCCTATAGTAGCACTAGCATCACGGCGTTGGAAAAATACTTATCAAAATCGTATTTTTACAAAACTTATATATTTTTCTTACACAGTGTGGATCAAAAGCTTTCGATTGATGTAAAAACAGTTCTTATTTCATCAATTATTTTGTATAATAAAAAATAGTTTCTCTCAGTAGTGCTACAATAGGAACAATAGGTTAACTATAGGCGCAAGGGAGCTCAAATTTTAAGCAAAACTAATTATTTCGATCATCTTTTGAAAAAAATCAAGCTGTGTATAAATGGTACTTAGATTAATAGCTCCTGACCTTCATGTCAAAAAATATTTTGAAAAGATTTATAGCAAAACGGCCGTAAAAAGCCACTAGTGCGACTATAGGGGACTGTCCACTAAGGGAACACCGACCCTTATAAGATTTTGATAAATCTTGATCTCTTTTTGGAAATAATGCAAAGAAAATGCAGATCTACGGACATCTCTCTCCATTCCTTCAGCATGATGGAATATACTAATTTCCTTAAAAATTCATTGTTCGTCATCAATATTCAGCCCAAACATATGAACACAATTCCTTTTGACCGTACGATTATGGCATTTGCTCACAGTGTAGCGAAAACAACACAATCAAAGGAACCGTATGTTTACGTCGTGCATCGCACACACATTGATGCGCACATGTTTTTTTTCTCAGTACGACGGATTGAACTTTGTTTACATTCTCCATTTTACGCGGTCGGTGAGGAAATTTCATAAAATTTCGTGAATTATAGAAGTTTTAGTTTAGAAATCCTTCAGTGAAGAAGTACGAAGGTTTTCCATAGCGAAAATAAGTGCCCGGAAATGTAAGTCACACAGGGGGGCAGGAAGAAACTTGTATCATAAAGTGGTGTGACTGGTGTCGATCGCTAAGCATTTCTCTCAAATCGTGTTCGTCCATGCGATTTCGGTGAGAAAGTGCAATATGGATAATTGAACTGCAGTTATTTAACGAAATACAGTAGTTTTATTCCATTTTTGGTGTACAAGTGTACAAACCATGACAGCTTTCACAAAAATACACTTGGAAATTTGATCTATGTTGCAGGTGAGTTGGAATATCCGCCGTAGTGGAACATTTTAATTTTGATACGACGAATAATAGCGCTTACGACGAGGTAGAACGAAACCCTACTTAAAAAAATGGAAGATTTCTCCTAATGCTTCCAAAACTCAAGTAATAATATTCCCACATAACCCAAAAGCTCTTTATTTGAAACCTTGAAGTAGACATATTTTCACGATGAGAGGGGTTCCAATGAATTGGTCAGATGAAGTTAAGTATCTAGGACTGCTAGATAAGAATTTAACTTTCAAAAATCACATTGAGGGCATTCAAGCCAAATGTAACAAATGTGTAAAATGTCTGTATTCCCTCATTAATAGAAAATCAAAACTTTGTCTTATGAACGAGGATTCAAAATAAAAATTTGAAAATGATTCTGAAGCTTCCTCCTTGGTATAGTACCAATGAGTTACATAGAATATTGAAACATTGGAACAAATATCAAATAATATAATTGATAATTTCAGGCCCAGATAGCCGCAGCGGTAAACGCGCAGCTATTCAGCATGACCATGCTGAGGGTCGTGGGTTCGAATCCCGCTGGTCGAGGATCTTTTCGTAAAGGAAATTTTCTCGATTCCCAGGGCATAGAGTATCTTCGTACCTGCCACACGATATACATATGCAAAAATGGTCAATCGGCAAAGAAAGCTCTCAGTTAATAACTGTGGAAGTGCTCATAAGAACACTAATCTGAGAAGCAGGCTTTGTCCCAGTTGGGACGTAACGCCAGAAAGAAGAAGAATTTCAGGCAAAAATCGTTACAATCTATTATTGCCACGATTAATGCGTTATATATTCAGGTTGAGTTAGGTTAAGTTAATTGAAAGCGTTTTTTTTTTCTTATGAGCAGGTGAAATCAACTCAACTGTAAAAAATCGTAACTGATACGGCAAATAAAATGTAATATGTTGTGACCAAATTTTAATAAAAGCTTAAATTTGTTGTACCAAATTAAGATGATAGTGTTGTCTAACACAGAACACCTGGATATAAGAAATAAATGTAATGTTTGGAATAATACTAATAAAGAAAAAAATGCGATATATTGGCCGTTTTTCGGAATCTGACTGCTGATAGCGTCTAGATATCTGAAATCTTTGACAATATTTGCACATATTTTGCGTTTAGTAGTTATCATATCCCAGACAACCAGAATGCACGTATAACATAATTTTAAAATTCTGCTTTATACGATATAAGTGCAAAGTTTCCATATAAGATGTCGTCAAAAGGTCGTCTTATACGTACAAAAGTGAACTCGTTATATATGCATATTTTCTATGATAAAAAATGACTTGCCATGCGATTGTATAGATTTTATTGCGAACTGCTCTGTAGTCTTATGCGGCTTAATTTATGATAACACAGTTGATTTTGCAGTATGTGTATACGAAACGAAACGGAATGCTTTGATGAACTCAGAAAAGCGTCTCATGCGAGGAAACTCGTCAAACAAACGATTTAATTCATCGTGTTTTGCTGGTTTGATGCAGTTTGTACAAATAAAAGACTTTTAACGTAAATTCTTATGCTACTTCTGGTTGCCTGGGAAGGGCGTGTCTGCAGTGAGCGATTTTCTTTTTGAACTATCAAGGGAAATTTTACAAATTTTCGCAAAATTTCACTGTGTAGTCAGTCTAAAGCCACGTTTATCAACAGGGGGTCCGCGGACCCCGCGACCAAGTAAAACGCACGCTGAAACGAGCACCTCACAGCGAGTCATTTTTTCGCCGTCACCAAGGTTGAGAAAAAGTGGTCTAAAGTATTCTAGAAAGTTACTAGCAAATGAAAAAAAAAATCGATGAAGAGAAATCAATTTGCCTGCCGTTATGATACTGAACGCGAGAATTTTCAAAATGGCGATTCACACATTTACATACATTGATAACAACATTGACATACCTAATAACAGTTAATTTTAGTATTAGGAATAGAACTTTCTTGTACAACAAAGGGAATCTCTAGGTTGAAGTAAATGTAAAGCTCTCATACCAAGCCGCAGCTCGCGAATAGTCGCGTTCGTGCTGAATTGCAGTAGCAAAGGTTAAATCGATGAAAACTTCCAGCCCAGGCTGCAGCCGAAAGGTGAAATGGGTAGAAAACGGGAAGGTAAAGAAATGCATAATGAAAGAATGCAATATAAATTATAATCAAGATGAAATGTGAAGTTGAAGCATAAGCATTCTCATCGTAACCCATGTTTGTCGTTTTCTGTACCGGTAGGTCGGTTGGTCATGAGATTGCGGTGGGGTGAGTTGGCTTGTAGATATCCAAGAAGCAGTAAGTATACTTCAGCGAGTAGCCCATCACCGTAACCTCTGCGAATGCGATACGAATCCTATGCGATTGGCCTCCTCGGGCAACATTTTCGTTTTCTTTCCCAGCGAAGGCCCACGGAGAATGCCATCATGCGCCGCAGAGCGCAATGCCGTTTGGCCGATTTTGGTGGGTTATCTTTGGCGCACCGCCGCGCTCGGGGAGTATTTTTTTTTTGCTGCTTCCTCCGCCATCTCGCCACATAAAGAATTTCGAACAACTGACTGACAGGAAAAGGGAGGCGGAGACGCATTGTTGCTCCGTGGTGCATATGTAACACAGCAAAGCGGAAATGTTCACAGCTGGTGGAACAGAACACGAACAGGAACATGCGAGGGAACAGAGGCCGCCAATATAGGCAGGCACATACCTACATGGGAACTGAACGGTGCGAGCTCGGTGTGACATGCTACGCTAAGTGCCCAGGATAATATCCGCGCCCGTATTATGTTCTCACATTCCTCTCGTCGCCCTGTTCAAATATTCAAACTTGCGTACATTCATGTGCGGTGTTGTTATTCCCAGCAGCGGCTGATATGTGGCTGCAAATTTATGGTGTCTTGACAGGTATCTTGAGAATCGGTATGATGTAATTAGCTCTGCGGTTTGGGGTGCTCTTTCTGTGGCGCATTTTGATTGCAAACTATTTACGACATAGTTCCCTGTATCAAGGATCATGGCTCGGTTATAGTTCACATCACAATACCACTGTTCACTGAATTGAGGTTGGTGAATTCGTTTTGCACCTTCCTTAGCCGAGTGGTTGGAAGTCCGCGGCTACAAAGCAAAGTCATGCTGAAGGTGTCTTAGTTCGATTCCCGATTGGTCCTGGATCTTTTCGTAATGGAAATTTCCTTGACTTCCCTGGGCATAGAGTATAATAGTACCTGCCACATGATATACGAATGCGAAAATGGCAACTAAGGCAAAGAAAGCTCTCAGTTAATAACTGTAGAAGTGCTCATAAGAACACTAAGCTGAGAAGCAAGCTCTGTCCCAGTGAGGACATAATGCCAAGAAGAAGAAGAAGTTATACTTACATTTAGTTAAACATCAAAAAGTTTTTTTATCTATGAATTTGAAGGTGGCACTCCTGCATTGAATGGCACACTTATCCCATGCCCCCTAACTATAACTTATAAAAATGTCAACACAGCTCCAGAGCGTAAAGTCCAAATTCCAGTCTTCTTCTGTTTAATTGGACTATCGATTCGGTACTGTTGCTGTTCTATTAATGTACTTGTTAGAAACTGAAATAGATTTCGCAAAAATCTATAATTATCCAACAGTCACAATACACTTCCATACAAGGGGAAAATATTCGCTCATTCCAACGAACGGAGAAGAGCGATTATCCAAACGAAAGAAATTAATTTGAGTTGGTAGTCGTAAATTAATAACTCGAAATGTGTTCACTTCGACGCGTTCTTCCATTCACCCGTATCGGCCAACCGCTCTTTTCTCGCCCAGAGCCATGCATGCTCAAACTTCGTCCACTTCGTTCTACAAATAACCATACCTACGACGAGAGCATGGTGTGTGAGGGAATTCAGTTTGGGTCTCCGCAAGATCGGACCTGATACGACCAGTCCACCAGATCGACTTGGCATGGCAGTCAAACCGACCGAACTGCCGGCACTCTCCCGGATTCCGCCGTAAAAGTGTATATTTCTTCCTCTCTCTCGTTTTTCCATCTACACAACTTTTTTTTGTTTATGAAATGTGAGAACGAAACACTAAACAAGCTGTGAGGTACATTCCAGAGTTTACCTTTTCTTTTTGTTGCCCCTTGCTTCCTCATCAATTGCCCAGAGTTTACCTTTGCTTGCAGTCGAGTTCGGTTCGGTGAACGAGCAACAGATTTCGGACTTTCGACTTCGTCCCATTTTCCCCCCTTCTTAACCCCCTCCCCCCAGAGGAGGAGCGCCCCCTTGGTGGTGCAATGGGCTTGCGTTGCGCCGACCGAAACGGCACATCGTATATACACACCCCGTAAAAACGACGGATCTCTGGGCTTTTGGCCCCTCTTGCGTCCGACCGAAATCCATTCGAAGATGGAAAACGTGCAGCGTGAAGCTACCACAGATTTTTATAAATTACTTGATTCCGATATCTGCGATCCACTGATCTCCCGAAGCTCGTCTATTCCCCTCCAGTGTTGATATAGGGCTTGGCAATGGTGAGTGAACGAATTCTTTTGTGAAATCGTTATCAGATCGTCCGATGAACTGGAAATGGTTCCCGAACGTTGTGTGCTCGAGAAATAATGCGAAGTAGGGTAAATTGAATCATCAACGATTCTGGCCTAGAATTGATCCAAAGATGACGGCACGAAAAAGAATGAATAGGTATTCGGATCCCGGCTGGTCAGTTACTGTTTGGATTTAGTTTTCCTGGCTGAGCTGTGAATAGAGAATGAAAACGTTAGAATTAAGGCTACTGTAAACCTAGGATTAAACTAACCCGACCACATTGAATTGTTATTTAACTCTATTATTTCGTTCTTTTGTTTTGTGTGTGCCCTTCACGGTAAAAAATAGGCACCATGCTATCGATAGTTCTGCACTTGGATTTGCACTACTGTTGAATCTTTACAAAATCAAGGTAACAGCACTTGAATTCAACGTTGCATGTTTTGATTCGAAATAAAAAAAAAGTTAAAATAAACATTTCCGCCTGACCCAGATTTGAACCACCAACCTTTGGAGTGCAAGTCCAGTGTCTTACCTCAACACTAACTCGCATCTGTAGAAACGGATTGAATTGATCTCAATCACTTTCTACAACGAGCTGTCAATGATTGCTCTCATACAAAAGACATGATGTTCAATATCAACGACTTTTCACTTCAGAGTCTAGTTCTAGAGACAGTAGAGCAAATCCAAAGTAGAAACTCTTCAAATCATGGTGATTTGTGTTTTGAATTGAGTCAAGTGAGCAATCTATTCAATCGAACGTGCTGATTTTTTACCGTGTTGAAATTTTGAGGTGTCATTGTGCGCCATGTTCACCTCAAATCAATTTAGTAAATACTTACGTGGACGTCACCGATTAATCTATGAACCATGCTCCGCTTGAACGAGTTTACTCCATTAAGTATCTGGGAATCATTCTAGACAGCAAATTGAGATTTACTGAACATATCTCGAAAACAATCACTAAGGCAAGTTCCATGCTCGGGTTTATGTGCTGCAATACCGCAGACTTTGACGACGTTTACGCTCTGAAGACATTATACTGCTCGCTAGAAATGTTCTCGAATACGGAGTTCAAATATGGGCTCCACGTCATGCTGTCCACGAATTGCGTATTGAACGCATCCAAAAACGTTTTGTACGATTTGCTTTACGGCGGCTGCCTTGGACCGATCCAGATAGCTTACTAGCATACGAACATAGATGTGCGTTTATCGGACTGGAAACGTTTTCAAAACGCCGTACTTCGCTGCAGAGATTATTTATATTTGACATGATAAATCATCATATTGATTTCAACAGCGTGCTCCAGAAAATCAATGTTCATGCCCCTCTCCGACAACTGCGCATTACTAACTTTTTATGGACTCCTGCATACCGAACCGCTTATGGCTATAATAACCCTTTGGACAGATCTTGTAGATTATTCAACGGCGTTTACGATTTGTTTGATTTTAATATTAGTAGATTAGTTTTGAAAAATAGAATTAAGAATATTTAAGCAGTCTGTGTGGCTTCCGCCAAAATAAATAAACCGATGGATCCATCTACCTTTAGTGGAGTTATCCCATTCTTGCTGCCAACCTCTGATCGTTGTCTCTTTACACGCGTTGCGGACTCCTCTTCCTTGAAGCTCCATGGGCTCCATCCCGGCTATGATGCACACGGCTTCTTTAGAAACCGTTCGGTATGCGCTTGCTACTCTCAAGCACATGATTCCAACCGCTTTAGGGTTCTGCTCGTTCTAAGCACTTTTTACCAGATTGGTCCTCCGTACCTCATTATGGATAGCCGCTTGTCAGGAGCTTGCGTTTGCTGGCAATTACAGCAAAACTGTTAGACATCATCCTCGAAAGCGCTGCTATAGCCGTAGATGCCCTTTTACAGGCATATTCAACGTGGCTAGCGAAGCTGAGCTTGTCATCGTTCATTACATCAAGATGCCTAAGGGATCGCTTGAACTCTATGGTGCAATCACCTACCGAGATAGGCGCCCATTGCTCGAACTTGCGGTGATTGAACAACACCACCACCTCAGTCTTGTGTGTTGGTCACTGAAAAACATTGATAGCTTGCATAATTACCACGTGATCAGTCATTATGCAGTGATTATGATCAAGAGTGCGATGTCGCATCGCTGCTGTTGGTTGTCAAATCAAAGTGATATTGATAGCTCGCAAGTGATATTGATAGTTTTAGAACATCAGCTATCAGTTTCTATGACAGATATTGAGCAACTCTGGCGCTGCTGTCAGCCCCACTTCCTCTATCGATTCGCCATAGCTCATTAGGGTGATGTCTTCGGCGAAGCCAACAATCTTAACACCTGTCGGAAGGGGCAGCCTGAGTACGTCATCGTACATCGCATTCCATCGGGCCCAGGATTGAACCTTGCGGTACTTCCGCGGTAATTTGAACGTTTATCTGTCCCTCCTCGGTGTCATACAGAAGAATCCAACCAACAAAATAGCTTTCTAGAAGCTTACACGACTGCACTGCCCAGACAACCAGAAATCGCATGAAAGTTCACGTCACAACTCGTTTATTTATACTAATTACATCAAACTCGCTAAACACCGTCGATAAACTCGTCAGATTGATGAGTTTCCTCGCATAAAACACTTCTTTTCTGAGTTCATTTGTACATTTTGTTTCGTCCCGTACACACGTACAAAGTAAGTCGGATCAATCCGTAGCAGCTGTCAAATCATCTTTTGTTATCATAAGTTAAGTCGCATAATATTGCAGGTTAGTTCGGTAGAATATTTATACACTCGCATTATTTGTTATTATTCATCACATAATATATGCACGCATATCGCCTCCACTTTTGTACGTAGAAGGCCATTTCGCAACATCTTATAAGTGAAATTTTGCACATATAGAGCCTCCAGGTTATTTCGTTATACGTACATTTTGGTTGTCTGGGTGGTACCTTGAGGCGGTGAAGTGCGTGGGCTATTGCTTCCCAATTGGCGCTGTTGAACGCATTCTTCACATCCAGAGTGACAATCGCGCAGTAACGGATGCCGCTCATTTTATGTACGATTGCCATCTCAGCTGTCTGAACGATCGGCTGGATAGGGTCTAGGGTAGATTTATCTTTCCTGCATCCATAATGGTTGTTGGACACTTTACGTATACGGTACGTCGGTACTAGCCTGTTGAGGATCAACCTCTCCAATAGCTTGCCCGTCTTATCTAGTAGACAGATGAGTCTATACGCCGACGGGCACCTGGTGGTTTCCCCGGCTTTGGTAGTAGCACCAATTTCTGTCGCTTCCATTCATCCGGGAAGACGTCATGCTTAGGGTTTATTCACAAATTTCATAACGCCAAAAATGGCCATCTTCGACACCCACCCACCCCTTCGTAACGCTTTTTGTATGAATATTTTACAAATTTTGTATGAGCCGTTACACCACGAGAACACCCACCCACCCCCTTTAGCGTTATGAAATTTGTGAATGGGCCCTTATAGTACCTATCAACAGAAACATATAAGTAACTTGGGATTTCAGACGGAGAGTGTCCAAGAAATTTGAATTTGTTTTCAACCAATATATGGTTTAGATTTTTCCTTTTTGTTGACCAAAGATTCTTAAACCGCCAAATCTAAACCGCAATGTTACAATTCAGAGGTGATGAGTTGATGATGAGAGAATGTTTGTTAAGAAAGTTGTAAAGCGGATCACATATTTATTCATATGGTATACACTAACAAAATTCTAAACATCTGGTCAGTGATTTTAAGACAGATCAATTCAGGAAAGAATTTTCAAAGTTTTTTCAAGGTGTAGAAAATCACACAAAACAAGCAATTTCAAACCGAGCTTTCAGAATTAAGAAGCAACGCACTCTAACATGCATTTTCAGCGCAGGACTTTACATTATAATTACCCACAGTAACAAACCTATCAACCTGACAGGTACTTATTCCCGATTTGGTTCGGTTCCGGGGGCTGGACTGCAACAATCACATGTCGAGAGATCCAATCCATATGCGGTTCGGAAGATGCACAACAAAGAGTTGGAGGAAGGTTTACCTTACAAACTCCAACAATACCTTCAACTTGTTCAACCTGCCTTGAGGCGGCTCAGAGCTAACTGAAATGGAAATTGTTTCACCGATTCTGCTCGAGAAAATGACTCATTCAAATTAAACACCGGCTACATAGCTACAGTCGGGTACATGTTCCGAGGAGAAATGCGATGCTTGCGTGTTTGCATTAGAATTAATTTCAAATGTTCTACGCGTTGAAAATTGCGGAACGTATCAATGATTAGCTTCTCGATTCACTTTATTTTCGAATTCTCTTTCTCTTCTGCGCTGGGACGCTGCTGGCTGACTGTTTTCCGCTGACGGCTGCTGTTTTGTTCGCCAGCCAGAGCTCTCCGGATGGTCTTTTTCTTCCCATAGTCGCATGCCGTTTCACCGCCAGCTCAGCCGAATCTGCGCTTGGCTCTATCCGCCGCCTCACCGTCCACGCTTTTTTGAAGCACAGTGGCGCGTCCCCATACAAATGTCAGACAAAATCTCAAAAGTGACCCAAATTGATGTTACATTTTTTTTTGTTACGATAAATGTTAATTGTTGAATGTTTGTCCATTTGCGTTAAATCACTGAATAATGTGTAAAAGTCCCTAAGCCAATTGACTGGAACCTTACAGAGGTATAAACATTAAATGCAAAGAAAGCACATGGTTTGTGACGTTTTCGAATAGCCCAAAAGAAGGCAAATTTAGGCATCAACTTGTTAATGTCAAAGGGGTCAAAGTGGCACAAAGAGAACTTGTGCCACTGACTAAAAAGCAATGAAGCTCATCAAAATACTAGTGTTACGGGCATAACTTGAGGACTCAAACATCTAATAAGGATCCATTTATTACGTAACGCTAAAATTGAAATTTTTTGAACACCTCCCCCCTCCGTAATGCTTTTTGTATGGAAATTTTCAAAATTTTGTATGGGTCGTAACGCTTGAGCCTCCCCATCCCCCCTCCCCATCGAGCGTTACGTTATTTGTGGATGCCGCCTAAGAAACCACGTCATCCCGTCGGGCTCAAAAAGTAACGTTCTCCATAAAAGTAGTAGTGGAATTGTCTTAATTTTTAGTGGTGAACTCGCCAAGGGCGAAAAGCCACTCTAATAAAGATAAATAATAATAATTGTCTTAATTTGTTAATTTTTGTAACAGATTGAACACCATTGTTCCAACATTTCAAAATTATGAGCCACAGGTAGCCATTTTTTTCAAAATTTAAATATTGCACGATCAGATTTGATTAAACAACATGCCTGGAGTAGGGCAGTTAAAAATTTAAAAAGTTTAAAAATCCAATCTCCCATATCTTTCTTAACATCCTTACCATAAAAATAGTGTTCTGTGAAATTTTCAGCTTTCTAGGTAGTGATTTAAAGGTGGCTCAAAGACGATGTAGGTTTTCTCTTACCTGTCGCTCTTCAGCAAATTTCTTCATTATGATTTGAAGAATGAGTTTTCACTTTGGGATGTTAAGTTTGTTCTTACAACCCAGTACTAATGTGCTTGGAACATTTCTCAAAATTTCTCCATACTAATTTCCATATAAACCTACATCGTCTTTGGGCCACCTTTAAATCACCATATAGAAAGCTGAAAATTTCACAGAACACTATTTATATGATAAGGATAGTAAGGATGATATGGGAGATTGGAATTTCAAACATTTTTAAATTTTGAACTGCCCTAGCCTGCAGTTTCCATACAAAATTATTAGCTTCTTTCATATGGTAAGATACAGCACTAATTTGGATTGTTTGTCAAAAATAAATTTTGAGCATCGAAAGTATTATGAACTATGTTGATAAGTATTCTTTAAAGTTTGAATATTCGTAAATTATGTAAATTGTAAATAAATCACCTTAAAAGGTGGTAAAGCATCAAGTAAATCCTTGAAAGATGTATTTAATAAGATTGCTCTCACTTCGCCCTTTTGTCACCAAACAAAGCATCCATATGCCATTATTGGTCGCACAACAGTTGTGTAAATCCATTGGATGTACTTGAATTTTTGGCCCCAAATTTTTCCAAAGGTTCACCGGCATTCACTGAAGGCCTTGCAAGCTTTCTTGACACTGAATTCAATGTGAAGTGTGTTACGTTTAGATTTATTGTGCCGTAAAATAAAAGCTTCAGCTCAGATTTAACACGTTAAAACGCAAACTTAAAAAAAAAGAAACAGAAGAGAAAGGTTGCTCCGCGCATCGCGTAGCGAAAACCCCTGCCAAACCTCCCTTCGCACGAGAAACTAAAGCTGCTGCACACGACAACCATGCTATTCAGACCAATATCGTCGTCTCTTCTTCGAACGACGACTACGCAGACAAGCTTCGGGAGCAGCGAGCCAAGCCGTTGAGAGAAGCAAGGCTTGTCGTCCACAATCGGCAGCACTCACGCCGTTTTCCGTAACCGCAGAGCCGTCGGAGTGGAGAGACAAGTCGTGGTACTGAGAAAGATCAGTTCGGGCTAGTGCGTGAAATCGGTCGGTCGCACGCAGCACGTTATTCCGTGGTCGCCGAATCGAGAGGATTCCCTGAACATTGGTGATTAGAATTTGGAAGAATCCGCCGGTGTGGACGTTTAATTAGTACACGTATCCAAAAATAAGAAAACCTCCTCTCTATCGGGGAGCACCTTGCTGCGAGATACATCGCGCGGTTGGCCGGATTGGATTCCATTGCGAGGCAATCACGTGGATAACAGGTGAGCTCAAATTTTCTGGCGGCTATAGAAATCGACTGAGCGGGCTATCATCAAAGCTAACTTCGGCCATTTTGTTAACCATATAGTTGGAGAGCAAGCCCGATTGACGCACGTTGGGATAGCTGTCCACGTTCACCCAGAACAACCAGGGTGCAACAATAGCGACTTGGTCGCTGACCACACTCTGTGCGGGAAGGAGAGATACTTCACCAGGTGAGCCAAATCGATTTGACGTTCATTGGAACCTGGCTCTAATTAGCTTCTCTGCTATCGACAGGAGGATAAGCGAAATCACACGTCGTAGATTAGGGAGCCACGAGGCAAGTCAGGACGATACAGCGGAAGAACGAAAGCCCCTCAAAAGGGTAAGAGAGATAGTAACTATATGACTGCAGGCAGAATTCTCATGTCCAATGCCTGCAGGGCTTTTTTTTCCCCTTATATTGTCTCGTTTCTGCTTAGAGCAAAGGCGTCTAGAAGGACGAGTGAGATTCGCACTGAGGACATACGAGTGGCCGATCGACCGCAAGGAAAGCGTGGCGCTGAAGGTTTGGTGCATGGACAACTGGGTGACGGTCCCGATGGCCGCAAGAATGGGAGCGTTCGTGCGAAGCCGCAATGTAGCGCATGTTCATGCCTAAGGACGTCGCTCAACCTAAAGGAAGCAGCGGGTAGTGACGCAGCGTGGCGGCAACCGTGAGTTAAGGCAATATCCATGTTAGATATAAGAGCTTGGTAGCTTGCACTACCCTAGGAGAGATAGGGCCTGAGCATAGGCAGATTTTGCCCCAAAGAGGGAAATACAAGATGTTAAACTGAGCTTTTCGTATTTTGTTTGTTGGTGCCCCTAGCCCTCAGTGTTTGAGAGAATCCGCTTTGGTAGTTCTCTAGTTTTGCTCTACCGTGTCGGGAAATTCACAACACTGGCGCCCAACTAAACATCCCACGCATACAGCATTACCACCTACTTAATTTTACGGCCTTTCTTAAGATTTGTGGATAGTTTTACTCAAGTGTAGATTGAGTTTTGAGTTGGATTGGATTTAGATTTTTGCAAATCAGATCAAGATGGACTTGACACATTTGACCAACGAAGAGCTTGACTACGAGCTCACTCTTCGTGGTGTGGTCAATCTCGCACCTTCAACACACAGAAATAAGGTGTTGAAATTGAGAGATTTAATATCGAAGGAAGATACACTTCAAGAAGCGATTCATCGTAGCTCTGAGCACGTGATGAGCTCCACCACGAACATTGAAACTTGCCAAGTTAGAATTGGGGAGTTAAAGAAATTCGTCGATGAGGCAATTCAAATCAAAGATGTCGCAGCTATCGCCCAGCTGCGTTCGCGTCTCCTCCATTATAGTCACAGGCTCGAGATTATTCAACCTCTCACGCCATTTGTGAATACAAAGGAAACTTTGTTCTCACTTGTCAAAGTTCTATTAGAAGAAGTGGAAAGTGCACTATCACGTTTTGGAAAGCGATTCGATCGTAGTGAAAGCGCAGTGACAAGCTTAGTACCACCTGGGACCACGGAGGATCAAGCATACAAGGAGCCGCAGGAAATAGAGGAGCATGCATCTCAAATCCTAACCGAAGCGTATACGCGGTTGGGAATCAGTGGAAGCAACCAGCAAAACCAAGCAAGCAACCCTATTGGGTCGATGGCGCAAAACACAAGAACGGGGACGACACACAGGGTACAGCGACCTGATCAAGTCATTTTCGCTAACGGAACAAACGTTGGTGGAACACCGCCTCTGGTGAGCACAGACAATACAGACAATCACAACCAGCCGCGTAACAACGGAAGCATAAGTGAAGATTACGATCCGCAGCTGCCGGGAACCAGTTCACCTCTAGAGTCCGGTCGAGCAAGAGGACTAGCCATAAGAAGCTGGCACGACATACGATTCAGCACAGGCGGTAGAGGAAGATCAACACAACATCCTGGTTTTGGAGAGCAGGAAGCCGAAAACAACAACATCAACAGCAACGACGAGCAGACATTTAGAAACATCGTCGTCAACAATGCCAGTCTTTACGCAGATCTGTTGGATCGTCTAGCACGGAGAGAACTGCGGACACAAGCACCACCAGCAGAGCGGAATGAGGACCGACGAATGATGAAGGCAGTGCACAACTGGCCATTCAAATTCCGAGGAGAAAAGGACACCACGTCGCTGAACATCTTTTTAGACCGGGTGGAAACCTTTGCCAAGTCGGAAGGAATGAATGATGAAACATTACTCTCTTCCATTAAACATCTTTTGATGGATGACGCTTTGGATTGGTATGCCCGTGCCATGTCACAACGATTACTGTACTCTTGGCAAGCGTTCAAACAGGAAATCAGGAGAGAGTTTCTGCCCAGCGGATACGCACAAATTCTTCGACTGGAGGCGAGCTTCCGTTTCCAAGGGCAGAACGAAACCTTCGCTAAATACTACCGCGATATTGCAGCCCTATTCCGTTTCATTTCCCCACCGATGTCAGAAGAGGAGAAATTTTTCATCGTCAAGAAAAATATGAACGCGGATTACGCAGCCATTGTAACCGCAGCACGACCAGCAGATCTCAGGGAAATGGTCGAAGTATGCACAAGCTATGATGAAACCAGGATGCTGTTGAATCGACAGCGTAGAATTCCGGTCCCGCACAGCGCTCTTCTAGAGCCAAACTTTGCCACACCAACAGGTCCAATAAAATCATTCCAGCAACAGCAGCCGCTGAGATTTCCCAGAGTAAACATAGTGGAAGCGACCGACAGGAATGAGGATCACTTTACACAACACCATACAAGTGCGCCAATGAGTACGGCAGAGGGAGAGCAAGAAGAAGCAGATTGGCAAAGCAGGATGGATCACCTCTTGCAACAAGTTAACGCTTTGAAGGGACAGTTTGACCGAAAACTTGCGAAACCGACAGGTGCAATTAACAATCATGGACACACCACGCCAGCTCGGCAAACATCATCAACCAGCCACCCGCCACAAACGCCACCCGCCCAGCAACAGCAACGATGGCAAGCAGAACAACAGCAGGAAGCATGGCAGCGAACACGAGCCCAGCAAACCCATGCAGCGTCCCCATCTCAATACATTCATCCCTTACAGCAGCAACAGGCTTGGCATCTGCCACAGCATCAGCAACAGTGGCAGCAACAACGCCCAGTGTTAAATCAGAGTCAACCACTCGAAGCACAAAGCAGTGCGCAGCAGCTGGGACCGAACAATGCACGCATCACAATGACTTGTTGGAACTGCGACGAAGAGGGGCATCGCTTCATGGACTGCCCAAAGCCACAAGCCGTGTTATTCTGTTACCGCTGCGGTAGGAAAGGTTATTCACTACGAAGCTGCTTCACGTGCCGCACAGATGCGGGAAACCAGCAAGCGGGGAACCAACAATAGAGGGGACGGACTCTCCGCTCCAGCCATCAGATCCCCTCGACGAACTGGACGAACTACAAATCAATACAGTCATTATAAATCCCGGACACGACAATAGACCACATGCAGTCATTAGCGTTCTTGGACGCGAGCTTACAGCTCTTCTGGACAGCGGTGCAAACTGCTCGTTGCTTGGGGGCAGCAGCACAAAGCTAGTCGAAGAACTAGGACTGCGTAGAGAAACAGTAAAAGGCGGCATAAAGACAGCCGACGGAACACAGCACACCATCAGCAGCTACGTGAGGCTTCCGATAGCTTACAACAACCGACACGTGTCGCTATCCACCTTGCTTGTTCCCACCATTCCAAACTGTGTGATCATGGGTATGGATTTTTGGAACAAGTTCGGCGTCAAGCCGATATGCTGCACAATGCAAGCGACAACAACCGACGAGGAAAGCGAGTGTCCACCCGACGAGCCGATGAAAGATCTGACGCCTGAAGAGCGCAGGCTGCTGGAGGAGGTGATAACACAATTCCCAAAAGCAGCGGATGGTACATTGGGCAGAACAAACATCTACGAACATCGCATCGAAGTTGGGGACGCAACACCGAAAAAACAGAGGTATTACCCTATGTCGCAGTACGTGTTGCAAGAGGTCAATAAAGAAATTGACAGAATGATTGCGTTAGATGTGATAGAGGAAGCGGTATTCTCTCCATGGAACAATCCATTGGTAGCGGTAAAAAAGAAGACAGGGCAATACCGAGTCTGTCTGGACGCGCGGCATCTGAATTCGGTGTCAGTTAACGAAGGTTATCCAATTCCACAGATTTCCGCTATCATTGGAAACCTTGGCGGCTGTTCTTACATCTCCACGATTGATCTGAAGGATGCGTTCTGGCAACTTCCACTCCATCCAGCGTCAAGACCACTCACTGCCTTCACGGTGCCATCCAGGGGACATTTTCAGTTCAAAGTGGTGCCCTTTGGACTATGCACAGCCAGCCAAGCGCTTGCCAGAGTAATGACGCACCTATTTGCTGACATGGAGCCTTACGTATTTCACTATCTTGACGATATCGTCATCTGCTCGCGTACATTCGCTGAACATCTCAAGGTACTTGAAGAAGTAGCGCGCAGGCTACGTGCAGCGAATCTGACGATCTCGGCCGAAAAATCGAAGTTTTGTCGGAAAGAGATTAAATATCTGGGATACGTCCTAAATGAGAAAGGTTGGCAGGTGGACAACGACAAGATCGAGTGTATCGTGCAGTTCCCTGTTCCGGAATGCCGGAAAGACGTACAGCGGTTCATAGGGCTTTGTAACTGGTACCGACGATTCATTGAGGATTTTGCGAGAATTGCTGCACCGCTCACCGAGCTAACGAAGGTCAAAACTAAGTTCCGTTGGACGAGAGAAGCAGACGAGGCTTTCCTGAAGCTCAAGTCCGTGCTGGTCTCAGCGCCGGTGCTTATCATGCCTGACTACACGATACCATTCAGCGTAGCATGCGACGCAAGCGATGTGGCAATTGGAGCAGTACTCACCCAAGAAGTGCAAGGAGAGGAGCATCCGGTCTGTTATTTCTCACAAAAATTATCTTCATCAGAGAGGAAATACTCGGTGACTGAACGAGAATGTTTAGCGGTCATAAGAGCTATAGAAAAATTCCGAGGCTACATTGAAGGAGTAAAATTTACGGTGTACTGTGACCATGCTGCGTTGAGCTACCTTAAATCCCTGAAGAACCCTACAGCACTGGTGAGCCGCTGGTTGCTACGTTTAAACGCATTTGACTTTGAAATCAAATACCGGAAAGGTTCAGTCAACGTTGTGCCGGATGCGCTCTCCAGGATCATCAGTGTGGCAACGTTTTCCCTGAACGACACCAAAGATGCGTGGTACAAGGATATGACAGAGCGGGTTAAAAAGAAACCAGCCAGTTTTCCAGAGTTTCGGTTGGTAAATGATGAGCTGTACAAGAACTGCCGTGGGACGGATGAAACAGGGGCGCTCATTCATCGATGGAGGAAGGCTGTACCGCAAGAGCAGCGCAAAGAAATACTGCAACGATTCCACGACGCGCCAGCCGCGGCTCACCTTGGAATCGCCAAGACCATACAGAAGATCAAGGCCCACTTTTACTGGCCGAAAATGCAGGACGATATCCAGCACTACGTACGGAACTGCGCCACTTGCAAAGCCAGTAAATCTCCGAGTACAACATTGATGCCGCAGATGGGAGCAGTAAAGCCAGCAAAACTGCCTTGGGAACTGATATCGATTGATTTTGTAGGACCGTTCACCCGCTCCAAACGGGGAAACACGGTGATGCTCGTTGTAGTGGACTGGGTGACTAAATATGTGGTTTTTCATGCAATGCGAGCTGCAGACTCGGCTAAAATGGTGGAGTTTCTGGAGAATGAAGTGTTCTTGAAGTTTTCTCAGCCTCGCATGATCCTATCGGACAATGGTAAACAGTTCCAGTCACTGGTCTTCCGCTCGATGCTAGCCCGTCACAGAATACAGCATATGAAAACCGCTTTCTATTGCCCAATGGTCAACAATGCGGAGCGGGTTAACCAAGTACTAGTTACCTGCATCCGTGCACTCATAGACGATGATCATAGAAACTGGGACGAAAACCTGTCATCAATCGCAGCAGCCATCAACAGCGCCAAACATGAAGCGACAGGAGTGAGCCCGCACTTCGCAAACTTCGGTAGAGACCTTCTGCTCCACACTGAATTGTATCAATTGCAGGAAATGAACACGGAAGGCGAGGTGAAGAGTGCACAAGACCGGCGGCTGGAAGGGATCAAGCGAATCCAAGAATTCATCGTGCAGAGAATCAAGGAGAACCATGAGAAATCAAAACAGCGATACGATCTACGGAAGCGTTCAGTGAACTACAAGGAAGGAGATGTGGTCTGGCGCCGTACGTTCGAGCTATCCTCAAAGGCGGACAGCATAAACCAGAAGCTCAACCCCAAATTCACGCCGGCTGTAATCAGACAAATTCTGGGGGCAAATCTTTATCAGCTGGAAGACGTTCTCACTGGGAAGAAAGGCCAGTACCACGCGAAAGACATTAAAACAGATTAAGTGGTCAAGCTATGTCAGCAGATTAACTCTGCCAACCAAGAGCACGGAGCTTACAGAAATCCATCGCCAAATGGAATAAAGGCCAAATTCAGGTGTGATGAGCAATAACATTTCTTTCAACTACCTCTCCACCTTGTTTGATTCAGCTACGCAAGAAGAGCACTGCCGACCATCATATCTCGCCGAGAAAGTTAACAAAACACGCTTAGCGGCGCATAGATATTCGAGACTTGCGGTTGACCCATACCGCAGTCAACATGTCGACAAAGAGGATCTGGGAGCAGAAATTAGCAAGAGACGCCTAAGCAGGCTTGGGAGATTGGAACCCTGAAGGTCGAGGGAAGGCCCCAAATACCAACAGTGCGAGTCGGCACAGTCAAGACAGCTTTGCAACGCCGGCGAGGGAGATTGGGACACCTGAGATTAGTAGGGAGGCTCCAAATACCAGGGTCAAGGAAACAGATCAAGCTATGTAAACAGGAAACCTGCGGACTATGAACAAAAAATCCACTTGGTGGCATGACCTTTAGCCGATCGGGACAAATCGAGCAGGCGAGTTTGGTGAGCAACAACAACATCTACGTCTACCTCCCAACTTCGACCATAAGCTATGGGCATCACCAGCCACGAAATCGCCCTAAGAGAACACGCGACAGCGGCAAGCAACACCGGCCTGGATTGGTGACAAGAGCTTTTAAGAGCAGTCCAGAGATAGCAAAATCAATTGAAAATCCATTACATTATATTATCAGTTGTCTTTAGGGGGTCGTCATGAAATTCCACTGAAAGTAACGTGACCGGGGGCGCGGTAAAACTCCTTACATGGGCTCATGACGATTCTGGAGGAGGAAATGCCTCTTTTCCCTAGGCCAGACAACAAGATAAATCCAACAAACTATCCCAAATATAATTATGTTATTTATGTTTAATCCTACTAGTTTAGCCAAATAACTATTAAGGATTAAATTGAGTGTTTGCCGCAGTGGCGACCAGTCACGAGAAGCAGGATCAAACCGGTTAGAGACAATTTGTCAGAATTTAGCTGGCGCACTATCAGGTTTGCCAGGACTCGCTGGTACGCATATTTGGATTTGTGATTAAGTTTGTGTAAGCATTCAGTAGAATAAGTTCTCAATTTCTAGAGCTCGGATCTAGAGTTAAAAATGAAACATATGGATAGTATCCGTCTCTGACGGACTTTGAAGAAAGTTGAAGAATTTTTCATGAGTCGTTATTCACCGTCTCATGAAAAATTCTGCCGTTGTGGCAATGTTGTGTTACGTTTAGATTTATTGTGCCGTAAAATAAAAGCTTCAGCTCAGATTTAACACGTTAAAACGCAAACTTAAAAAAAAAAAAGAAACAGAAGAGAAAGGTTGCTCCGCGCATCGCGTAGCGAAAACCCCTGCCAAACCTCCCTTCGCACGAGAAACTAAAGCTGCTGCACACGACAACCATGCTATTCAGACCAATATCGTCGTCTCTTCTTCGAACGACGACTACGCAGACAAGCTTCGGGAGCAGCGAGCCAAGCCGTTGAGAGAAGCAAGGCTTGTCGTCCACAATCGGCAGCACTCACGCCGTTTTCCGTAACCGCAGAGCCGTCGGAGTGGAGAGACAAGTCGTGGTACTGAGAAAGATCAGTTCGGGCTAGTGCGTGAAATCGGTCGGTCGCACGCAGCACGTTATTCCGTGGTCGCCGAATCGAGAGGATTCCCTGAACATTGGTGATTAGAATTTGGAAGAATCCGCCGGTGTGGACGTTTAATTAGTACACGTATCCAAAAATAAGAAAACCTCCTCTCTATCGGGGAGCACCTTGCTGCGAGATACATCGCGCGGTTGGCCGGATTGGATTCCATTGCGAGGCAATCACGTGGATAACAGGTGAGCTCAAATTTTCTGGCGGCTATAGAAATCGACTGAGCGGGCTATCATCAAAGCTAACTTCGGCCATTTTGTTAACCATATAGTTGGAGAGCAAGCCCGATTGACGCACGTTGGGATAGCTGTCCACGTTCACCCAGAACAACCAGGGTGCAACAATAGCGACTTGGTCGCTGACCACACTCTGTGCGGGAAGGAGAGATACTTCACCAGGTGAGCCAAATCGATTTGACGTTCATTGGAACCTGGCTCTAATTAGCTTCTCTGCTATCGACAGGAGGATAAGCGAAATCACACGTCGTAGATTAGGGAGCCACGAGGCAAGTCAGGACGATACAGCGGAAGAACGAAAGCCCCTCAAAAGGGTAAGAGAGATAGTAACTATATGACTGCAGGCAGAATTCTCATGTCCAATGCCTGCAGGGCTTTTTTTTCCCCTTATATTGTCTCGTTTCTGCTTAGAGCAAAGGCGTCTAGAAGGACGAGTGAGATTCGCACTGAGGACATACGAGTGGCCGATCGACCGCAAGGAAAGCGTGGCGCTGAAGGTTTGGTGCATGGACAACTGGGTGACGGTCCCGATGGCCGCAAGAATGGGAGCGTTCGTGCGAAGCCGCAATGTAGCGCATGTTCATGCCTAAGGACGTCGCTCAACCTAAAGGAAGCAGCGGGTAGTGACGCAGCGTGGCGGCAACCGTGAGTTAAGGCAATATCCATGTTAGATATAAGAGCTTGGTAGCTTGCACTACCCTAGGAGAGATAGGGCCTGAGCATAGGCAGATTTTGCCCCAAAGAGGGAAATACAAGATGTTAAACTGAGCTTTTCGTATTTTGTTTGTTGGTGCCCCTAGCCCTCAGTGTTTGAGAGAATCCGCTTTGGTAGTTCTCTAGTTTTGCTCTACCGTGTCGGGAAATTCACAACAAGTGTTCAGGAAAGTTTGGATTCTAGAACGACTCCGACGTACTTTACCAGATCAGTCATTAAACGTAATTAATGCTCAACGCTCCGTCATCATAATCATCGTCATCATCAAAACTTCAAAAGCAGTTTTTCTGTTCAAATCTAAAATTATACGATGAAAATGTGTTCACTGTGTTTCGGTTCGAGAATAGAATACAGTGAACACAATTCCCTGTAAATTTTCTTAATTTTGAACGAAAAAAATGCTTTTGAAAATTCCGAAATCAATGATGGATCCTGCCCCCTTAACTGATCAGACATCAATCGCAGAGCCAAAAAGACGTAGAAGCCATCGGCAAATCCATACATAGAAAAAATAGCTATTTTTGAGATGCCTCAATTACGTATCTGCTACGAAATTCCACAAAAGTACTACCAAAGTTTGAATTTTGTAAATAAAGCAAATATTTTTTTTACATACAAAGGTATCGACCGTGATAATTATATTTTGAATTTGTTTATCGGCATATCGATCTATTTTGCTCGAAGTAAGAGGGAGCATGGAGAAGAAAGCAATGAATACTAGATGGATAGGTACCGTAAGGGAACGGCGAGAGAAATTGGATTAGATATTGAAGAGGGCATACCATATGAAAAAGTATTACTTGAAACGTCCTTCCTTGTGGCTAACGTCCCCTATGGGAACAGCTTGGTGTGTTTTGAGAATGACACTATCTTGGCTGTCTAGGGTGGACTCGAAAAATCAGTTATTCCAGTCTAACTTTTTTGTTCTCAGTTTTACGTGAATGTGGTCTTCAGAAGAGTTGTAGGGAAAGTAATGATACACATTTTTGCTGAGCGTTGCAAGTTTGTAATTCTTGTAACTTTGAAGTTATACGCAAATTTAAGTGAAAAACTATGAAATCTTTAAATACCCATAACCCATAGAGTTGGTTAGATTTTTTTTCTTTAAGCGGCTTCGAAAGGCCACACATTAGGCAACTTTTGCTGCTGTGACTGTGAGAACGTCATTTTTGTAAATTGAGAAAATTCACTTCAAACATAGACTTCAAAAAGTCGTAATTCGTCTGTAACTCACAAGTTTTCAAACTTATCGGCGTGCTGCCCTCAGCAAAATTGTAGGTCTACAACTGTCCCATACACACCTTTTTGAAGAAATGTGAAACAAAAAATGTAGAAATGATGATAAGATTCAGATGTATGTCACCTAATATTTATTACTATGAAACATTCAGTTTTATGATAAATCACTTGTCGCTTCCATATGCTTGCTGTTGTGAACTTTGTACGGTATTACGATTTTATTATCATTTTATCAGTACTCAGTAGTGTAATTCACATATAATTAAAAAGGAAAAAGGTGCCAATGCCACTTAAGAAACTTCAGGTGTTTTGTCATTTTGACTGCTGTTATTGTGACAGAATACATACAATTGAGTCCTGGGGTACAGAACTGTGGAAGTGGTGGAATGTTAGATTATATCATTGAAGAAGCCAAGGTTAATAATAAGTGTGCAGATTTGGAAAATCATTGAAGAATAAGAGTAAACTTATATGGCTATATATACTTAAAGAATTTTGTTATTAACTAATAATAAACTGATGTTTGATAGGTTCTACATCTTTTTCACATTTCTCCATAAATTTGCATATGGAAATGCTGCAGAAATAGCTTAAATTTACAACTTTATTGAAGGCAGCATGCCTTTAACTTTAAAAATATTGTGAATTGAAGGCCAATTTCGAGTTTATCAATTTACAAATGGCGTTCTCACAGTTTTTGCAGCAAAAGTCGCCTAAAAACGTAAAACTGAAAACAAAAGGTTAAAATTTTCATAATCAATTTACTTAGGTCAAATGAAGAGTTAGATCAAAAGTGTATTCGACAAAGTTGTTGTTCAAAATAAAATTTTCTAATAGGTCACAGAAGAGCGTAGCCACAAGTCTACATTTTGACTCAAACTTTTTTGATTGATGAAATTAATAGATAAGGGCCACCGTATTCAACTCTTTTTTTTAGAAAATGCAAAATTCAATTTCTTCAAGTTATTTCTTTGAAGACATCTAAAATCGACGAGAACAGAAAAATAAAACACTTTTGCCTGCCAAATTGTCGATGTGTGTCCTGTTCAGTATCTGCTTTACTCCCGGTTGGTATATTTCTTCGCGCATGAAGTTACTATTTTAGGACGCTCAGTGGCTACCAGCCCTGTCTCTTGGAGCAATAAGCGGCAAGCACAACTATTGTCCATTAGTTTGGATTATTACGACTCCAGAATCACATCACAGTAAACCAGCAGAGTCTATACAATTTTTGAATGTTTTAATAAAAGATTAAGTAATGCACTTTATGTTACAAGCAGGGCTGTACAATTTCATTTCATTGAAAGCATTTTCAGTCCCCAGCTGACTGACTAAAGCTTGCTTTTCGATTGAAACACCACTGCTTCGTCTCAAACCAGCAAACCTTTCCTTTCATCATATCAAGCGTAGTCTTCCTTTCTTCCGTGCTACTTGTGCATCGCGCGTCATAAATCGGAGCCTCACCGCAGCAAGCTGGACTTTCAATCGGTAATCTATTTTAGGAGTCGGTCAATTCAAATAAACGACGTGGTGTGGTGACGCGAATAGTTTCTCTGCCTTAATTTATTATCCATCAAAGTACACACATTACTATAATAAAAATAGTTTAAATTCCATTTTTAAACATTTTGATGGATTTCAATTAAATACAATGACACGAAATTCTTACTCTTTCATTTCACCTTTCTTGTTCGTTGCTTTCAATCGGAGTACGAAACGAATGAGTGTGGAACGAGGAACGGAGCAGTTGTTCGTCACTATCGAGACGAAATAGCCAACCCTTCGCGTTTCACATAATGCTTTCGAAAATGCATGACCCTGGTTGCAATGACTGTCATCAAAATGAATAATGTTGAATTACGGCATGTTGAGCTAAAATTGCTTGAGGTTCCGTTGAGATACTGCTGCTCGAAGTAAGCAAGATATACTATAGTTGGTGAAATTCAAGCAATCAACTATTATTGACCTGTCCTCACTTGAGATGACGCTGAAAATCGAAAACAAGCTAATATAAAATTTTGGAGTTACATCCCAGTACACAGTTAGAAAAACTCGTATAAATTAAGGTTTCTTTAACCTTATATCTACAAGCACCTTTGAAGACGTAAATTTACAGTTCAATAGATTTTCTGACTTTCGAAACCTAATTGTGTACGAAATACACATATTTTCGGTCTGATTAGAAAGAATTTTACACGAACGATCTGGAGTTAATTTACATCAGGAGATTTTTCTAAGTTTATATAGAATGCTTAAGCATGGGAAAATTCACTCACTCACCCGAACGCTACCGATAAAAAATAGCAACCGAAAGTTCAGTGACAGCCTAACGCTATTAAAGTGAGCGCAATCCCGACGAATCGCAAACGGTTGAGATAACCCGAAAATTAAAACGGTCACAGAGCGGAGAGAGGACCAATCCGTTCTTAACTGGGAGACACGTAAGAACGCGTTCACCATTGCGTTCTGGATGCATTCAACTGAATGTACGGATTTCGCGTTCACTGAATCATTCCACCGGGTGAGTCAGTGAGCGCTCATCAGCACTAAAATACGAATGCCACTCCATCAGAATCGGAATGTAAATAATCATTCACTATTGCAATCAGATGCCTTCGGCACACGGAGACGGTAGCGAATCATTCTGTTGCCATTCGGCGAAGAAGTTGAAAGCGCATTGGAAATTGAAACACTCAGCTTGGTAGGAGAAACGGTTCCCATGCCTGGCTATGAGGATATGGATTGGCAATTTTAAGAATGTCAATTTTAGAGGTTTTATCCGTCCATGCGCCACTGTGCGAGGAGCCAAAAATCCAGATCAACAGTAAAGCGGCGCGCACAACCCAGCAACGTCCTGCCGGTTCTGCGCTCTCTTTGCGCTCTGCGGCGCGTTAAAGACTCGGCGGACCACGTCTAGGTCTTTGAGTGATGAGATAATAATCGAACCAGTTTCAAACCGAGATTCAATTATCATTGCTTTTCGAGGCCGTAAACGGAACACAAACTGACAGGGAGTATAATTACTTAATCTGATTGATGTTATAGTTACCACAGATCGACAAAAATGCCTCTTCACACTGCTCTGACGTTTGCGGATTGGCCGTATTCGGGAATTTGAATACATACCTCAAAATGTTGAACTTCACGAGGAGAATGATTTATTCGTTTGGATTCCTGATGGGCTCAGGTGACTCAGACGTGATGACCTCGACTCAGCTTAAACATACAGAAGCACGAAGGACCATGTTCCATCAAGCTGAGGTGAGTCATCTACGGAGCTGAATGTCTGGCGAATTAATTACAGTTTGGAATTCCTGAGACATCTTCTTATTTGTCTCCTTTGTCAGTGGGATAAAGCCTGTATCTCAGCTTAGTGGTTTATGGGCACCTCCACAATTACTGACTGATCAATCAGAGCTTTCTTTGCCTAAGACCGAACTCAGATACCTTCAGCATAGGGTTTTTTTATCAGGATTGTTTACTCAAATGATTTTTTAAATGATCCCTTAGTCGCTAAGTGTCCTGCTTCATAGTCGTGTACGTAACCAAAAGACTAACGAAGGCCCCAAGTTGCACTACTGTGATACAATTACAAATCAGAGATATAAAAAAAAAGGATTTATGATGGGGCCCATGACCTCAAACAGAAACAGCAATTATCGGACCACTTAGCTGCCATTGTCGCAAACATTGTGTTAAAATAAGGCAAAAATCAGTCGAACTCGTTCAAAAAATCAAGTCACTTGATTTCAGGAGAATTAAATTCTTGACATTTCTCGAATAGTTTTCGGTATCCCTTTCTCTCATTATACGCATTTTTCCGTTTCGCGACGATCTTCGTCTCCTGTGTGTGCGAAATCCTTTCTCAGCTATAAACTTTCAACCTGATTTCACGACGGTTCTCAAGCTTTAGCGCTGGGCGCATTCCTCGTTTCTTCTTCACCATTTTTTACAAGTTGCAGCTGCAGCAGCAGTGTGCATCTACCCCTTGGAATCATGTGGTGCCAAAAAAAGAAATACAGTTTGTAAAAGCTGCTTGGTTTGGTGCAGAAGGAGATAAAAATGCCTTTCCCGGCTCGATCGAGCACTGATCTCCGGAAGACGAAGTATCATATGCGACGAAGGAAACAACAATAGTCAGCTTTCAGTGCCAACCAATCGATTAGTCTCAAAGATTTTTTTTAAGAAAAAAAAGGATGATCCGGATACTTAACTTCAAATCGGATTAAATGTTATTTTGTGAGAAATAGTTTAGAATGTTTTTTGCACCCAAATTTGCTGTGGGAAACGATCATTAAAGAATTATTTCGGATAAACCTTGTGTATATAAATTTCATGGTTTAGTTTACATGTTCATTTTTTTTTGTTTTTGAACATGGTTATTTGACAATTCATCCAAATGAGACGAGTTCGACTAATAATCACATACTCATCCAAACGAGCAGAACAGGTTCCATTAGCATTTTGGCTGAACACTCAGTCTTGTCTAAATTTGAAAGTCTCATCTGTTGTCTCTGCTTCCATAGTAGTTGAATCCCGTTGAACGACAAAACGACAAAACCGCCCTAATCCGTGGATGACGAAGTCAAATAAAATAAGTATGGTATTTTGCATAATGTTATAGTTTAATAAAAGCGAAACATCAAACGATTCCTGGCAACTCAAGTCCGAATGCGATCGCTATCTTAATTAGATTTTGATTTCTGGAATATTTTTCGCATGGTTTGGTCACTGGTGAACATTTTTTGCTACGAAACTAATATCAAAGTCTTTCAGTCTTCTGAGAGTTATTCGTATGAAATATGGAAAAGCATCTGGGATCTTTAAAAAATTGTATTGCGAAAAATACTGAAAATTGCACGTCAAGTAAACTTTATATGTCTGAAGTAATCATGAAGCCATGTAAATTTATTATTCCAATTTCTCATCGTAATAGGCTGTTTTTCATCACGTCAACCTGTCATGGAATGGCCTACTTTCCCGCATTGTCGACTCATACGACATTACCTAACTGAAAAGCGTTTGGTAATGATTGATTACGCAACGCATTAAAATTACCAATCGGAACATGAGAATCGGAATCGCTCATTGTTTCGAATAATGATGCTACCCGAACGATGGTTTGAAAAATTGTAAAATTGTGACAATTGCTCAGTACGACTTACTATGATCAGAATGTTTCAAACATGTGCAGATTAATGAAAAATAATTTAAGGCTAAGTAGCCCGTCATTCGTATTGGCAGCCATGTTTACTTTGCAGCTCACTATTTCAAAGTAATAGAACTCGGCTCTTATGGATAATATTGACCCAGAAATGTATCACTATATGCGATTACATCCAGAAAGTATGCTGATAGTTTTAAAGCTACTGATCTTCATTAAATCGAAATTGTGACATAATTTAGCAACAATCATCAATGACGTGTGCAAATTTCAATGACGGCCTACTTCGCCTTAAAAATTATCCCTCATCTAACCTTTTATGAAGTTGCAAAAAATGTTGTACGCAACTCGGTGCTGAACTGGATTTCACAGCCTTCGTCGTAATTATCCAACTCGGCAAACGTATGACTTGTGCTGTAATAATCTTTATTCTGCACATTGTTGCGTAAACTAGTAGTTTAAAATCATGTAAATTTGTGTTATATGCCACGTGAAATCACGGATTGCTTTATGATTACATCACATATCGTTGAAGTTCAATGAAAGATAAATGACATGTCAAGTTCTAATCATGTATAGAAGAAGTTTACAAATTGTATTTGAACTGTTCTTCTTCTTTCTGGCGTTACGTCCCACTGGGACAGAGCCTGCTTCTTAGCTTAGTGCTCTTATGAGCACTTCCATAGTTATTAACTGAGAGCTTTCATTGCCAATTCAGCATTTTTGCATATGTATATCATGAAGTAAGTACAAATATACCTAATGCCCTGTGCAGTCGATAACATTTCCTTTACGACAAGATCCTTAACCGACGGGATTCGAAACCACGACCCTTAGTTTGGTCTAGCTGAATAGCTACGGCTCTGTGGGTGGCTGTGTAGTTTTAAGTTATCGAACTGTGTAGTTAAAAAAAAAATCAATGGTGACCAAAGGTTTTTATTGACCAAGTCACTTTTTAGTGACTTGGTCAATAAAAAGTCACTATTTGCAACAAAAAGTTACTAAAATCACTTTTTCCAACAAAATGGTCACTAAAGTTACTATTTTGGTGATGATAGAGAGGAAAACTAATTCAACATTAAATTTTGTATTCGACGCACAATTTTAAACTCACCACTCAAATTAGTTTGTCAATGAATAAAAAAATATGATAATTCTATTTAGGTATTTTATTTTGTTAACCCTTTTCAAAGAATGAGTCATTCAAGGCAATATTGTCCCAGACAAGATTTTATTTATATTTTAAATTTACTATCGCACACTAAACGCACACAGCAATAAGAAATAAAAAATAAGCAATGTGGTCGCTTATATTGCATTGGTGAGGCAGTTTTTCGAAGAGCTAGTAGAGTAGTGAGTAGAGGAGAAGATTTATGATCTAGAAGTCGGGAGTTCGATTATCGTTTATACGTTTGTTTTAATTTTTTTCCTCTCAAGTATTTTGCAACAAATATGCATTTTCTCTATAACATACATATGATGCAAACAGGCTCCGCCTCTTGCGCTATTTGCGTTGCTATTCAGTGCAATTGTTAGTCATATTTTCAACGATTTTCAACTCTGATTAGTTTCAAGAGATATGTTTGTTCTTGAGTTGAAACAAACTGTGTTGCTTGGGATCTTTTCGCACTCGCACAACGCGAACCACGAAACTTCTCGGCGTCTCGAAAACGAGACAGTTCGTTCACTCTAAAGACAACGGGAACAAACGGTAAGTCGACACTTTTAGCGTCGATCCATTCAAAGGTTTTTTTTTTACAATGATAAAAATGAGGTAAAAGGAAAGGTATGGAGTTTTGAATATTAAGAGTCTATGTCGACATTGCTCATATGTTGTTAAATCAATTCATTTAAGTAACATTCTCACCATTGTCATGATAAAAATACGTTTCATAATATATTGTACATTTAAAATAAAATCATGAAACGAGATCACCAAATTGATCATCCTTGTTTTTAGCCACCTCTAAGCTAATTTAATCAGCATGCTCATTTCACAAAAGCAAAATATCACTCTGGAGACGCGAAAATCTGAACTCGAATGCAATCAGAACGCGTGCAAATTAAAACGAGAAAAAAACTTCGGCGACGACGCAAAAAAAAAGATTTATCTGGTGATGGTGAAACGAAGCCAAAACTGAAACCCTTAAGAGCACAAATCTAGAGAACCAGGCAGCGGCTCAAGCTGAAAACTTAATCGATTGGTCACAAGCACTCAGCCTGATCCGCTGTTCGGCTCTCCAGATTCGTGCTCCTGAAAATTTAAGGTTTGGCTTCAATGCACCTTTTCATTTTTTGACGAAGCACTGCCCAGCAGAACGCGTGCAGTATTGCGCTTCTTGAGATATATTTTAGTTTCTCTCTTTTTTGTGACTGTCAATCAGTTATGCGCCAGGGTGAATCTCTTATCATGGACAGTGCGCTTATTTTCCCTCTAAGAGCAAATTTACCCTTAACGGTAGCATTCAATCCACACAACACTGCGCGCAACTACCTGGCGCGCAATTAATAATGCCACAGAAAAATTAAGAAAAGTTTTCGCAACTTTTGTATAGCAGTCAATTGATATTTAAACGGACCAAAATTTATACCCGTACCTTGCAGCATGCATAAACACTTCACAACGGTCAGCTGGTAGACCAGTTTTGACATTTGTCCTCGTTTTCGTTGGCCACACACAAAGGATCTGCGCAGCGCGTAACACTGGCGCGTAACTGGTCGGCGCGCAACTAACTCGACGAAAGTAAAATTTAACAAAATATTCGCAATATAAAACGACTCATATCCGCTATAGACACTTTTTTTCGAATACTGCACCAGCCGAATCTAATAATTTGCGAAGACGATAAAAACATGACAGATCTATTTTCAACACATCCTTTCGCGCGCGCTGCCTACTGCGATCTCGTTTCAACGCAATTCCGTAGTTGAGCCCCATTTCTCAGTTGTGGCTAAAGGTAGTTGAATTTTAATTCCATTAGAAAAAATATACTCAATTTTGGGTTGATTTAACGCTAAATTCAGTTCTTTTAACCCAAGCATAAGAAAAGTTGAATCTACCCTAATTTGGCTAAAGTATCCCCATTGGGTAGATGCAGCTCTCTCTATTTTTGACAACATTCGAAGAAAGAGAATAGGCCTCTTCATGTGACAGGTCCGTCTATGCATTTGTTTACATCGGTGGGGACCGGTGCTAACACGGGACTATCATCTCCATAGAAGAACTGTCAAAGAGCTTCCTGATCAGCTGATTTGAAACGTCTTGTGAATAGGCCTATATACCGATATATTTTGGGTTGACAGTAAAATCGATGTACTCAATTTTGGGTAAACTCAAAATATATGTAGAAAAATCTCCGTATAGATATGCGTATTTTCTCCATTGTGTCCATTTACTCCAATTACAAATTATATTGCGCATTTTTTTACCACTGGACTATCGCAGATGTTTTTACAAGTGCGGAAACGCTAAAAAAAAGTGCGCAATTGCATCAAATCGGGTAGGTGTCTTCGGAAGACTTATTCTTCGTAAATTAAAGAATAAGTGCTCGGAAGACACCAATAGGATTCAATGCTTTTATTTACACTTTTATTCACCCTTTTGCACTTATGAGGCCCCACTTCGCAGTCCAGTAGTGAAAGAAATACACAATATGTAATGTTTAGTTTTACGGTAATAGTTCAACATAAATTATTCATCAATAACGGGTAAACTCTTCTACAAATTTATTTAATGTTATTGAAACTTAAAAAAGAGTACGTAGAATCAAGCTGCTATGCATACTCGTATGGGGGGTGGCACATTTCGCATAAGGATCTTTAGCATAAAGGACGTCTCGTTTAAGGTGAAGATGCATCGAAGCCAAACTTCTAATTTTTAAGAGCACAAATCTGGAAAACCGAACATCCGTTTTAGCTGAAAACTTTATCGATTGGTCACCACCAGCTAGGGTTCAATCGATTAAGTTTTGAGCTTAAACGGATATTTGGTTCTCCAGATTTGTGCTCTTGAAAATTTGAGGTTTGGCTTCGATTCATCTTCACCTTAAAGCAGTGTCATACAAGGACAGGTAGCATTATAAATACGGCATAGAAATTATCACTATGACAAATGTTCATTATGTCAAAAACCTTATTCGAAACGGCTTTGCGTAATTCGTCCCATTCTCGTATGAGCTACTTTTAGACCGGTTTTACAAATGCCGTTTCCTCGAACTGGATTACATCTTATCGAATAGTTCATTGCACCGAAAAGTTAACTTCTAGTAGAATTTTATACGAGATCGACCAAATATCACCTTCATTTGTTTGATTCTTGTTCTTACTCTGTCTAAATGCTATTCTTGCTCCTAGTAGCATAGTCGTTAATAACTGGATTAGTTACTATTTCCCACATTGCCACAGCTTTAATTTAAGTCAAGGCGTGATACGACTACGGTCAGCAGATTGTCTCCATTCGCACCTTGATTTTCACACTACCGTTCAAGTGCACTGCCCCGATCATGCCCGTTTTCCAAAAACCGCTTTCCACATGCCTACACACATGTCCTGTCCACCGCTGGCACTGGCGCCAATCGCATATTATGGGTTGTTCCTCTGCGCCAGCTGTTTTAATATAACCCACATGCGCGACTCCAACCAGGAGATGCGTGTGTCAATTTTTACACCAACCGCTATCTGTTAACTTATCTTGCAACGGAAATGCTAACCTCTGCCGTTTTTTTTCTCTTTTCTCTTTCAGGTTCGTCGGCCTTTCCTACAGCGGCTTGTGTCGGGGTTTTTCAAATATCCTTGTTGTTCCTTTACGTGTGAGAGAGCCTTGTGCCCATTCTGCACGACTACATCAATCACCGGCCGGAACGAAACCAGCAGCGCGGGCAGAGAAAGCCTAAAACAAAGCACCAAGAAAGATAATTACACCGCAATTACGGGCGTAACTACAAAACTTAACCCATATTTTTATAGCCCCTCTCTCCGACCGGCTGGTGGCCAAAATTATGAACTTAAAGTTCGATTTTTCAAGCCTTGACGCGCTTTTCCGCTTGTTTAGCAGAGCAGAGAGAGAGCATCATCTGCCCACTAGCATGCCTGCATGGCTAACGAGTGAAAACCCCCGGTAAGGATACCTGCACGAGGAAGCGACGCGGGACGATTAATTTTTGATTGCATTGCCACTTGATTAGCATTTTTTGGCGAAAAATTTAAAACTTAATTTGCAACTTTGGCGGCCGTCGCTAAGTGGAATCCGCCCGGTCCCGACGCATAGTGGTGTCATTTGTTGTACGAAGGGGTCATAAATTATCTTATACAAATGCATGATGAGAAATATCATCAGTAATTTCCAAATCAATGATGTTATGACTGTCATAAAAGTCGAGATTGCTTTTGACACTGTTTTTACTGACATAACTTCAAACATTTTTATTGAAGATATCTTCACATATATGTAGGTAGTAAAGATAATGTTAAGCCTAGAGTGTCCATTTCCCGGCCATTTTGCTTGTCTAATGAATTTAACAAAAAATAATGTTTACCTTAGATAATTATGAGTATGTAGGGAAATTTTAATTGATTTTTTTTAATCCTTCAGAGTTCCTTCAGGATTTTTTTTAAAGTTCTTCCAGTAATTCTTCCGCGTTTCCTCCGGCAATTCCTCTGGATTTCATCAAGCAATTTCCAGTACTTCCTCCGAATTTCCACTGGGAATTCTTCCAGAAACTCCCTAGAACTTTCAGCGATTCCTCTCAATTTCATCCAGAATTACTGGAAAGTTCCTCCCGAGCCCCATTGGGAATTCCTTAAAATTTTCTCCTTAGTTTTTGCAGAAATTTCGGAATTTCTGCCTTCGGAGCTGCTCGAGAAATTCCTACGGAGTTCTTTCAGATTTTTTTTTTCTGGATTTATCCAGCATTTCCTCCGAAGTTCCTCCAGAGCTTCACCGCGAATTGCTCTGGATTTTTTTTAATTCTTCCGAAGTTCTTTCAGAAACACTTCTAGGTACTTTACGGATTTCCCCCATGATTTTCTACAAAAATTCTTCTGGAGTTCCTTCAGCAATTTTTCCGGAGTTCCTCCAGCAAATCATCTGGAGTTTCTTCAGAAATTCTTTCAGATTTTCTCCGAAAATTCCTTCAGAGTGGCTTCGGGGATTTCTCCGAGAATTTTTTAAAAATTCCTCCAGATTTTTTTTTTAATTTTTGCCGTGAATTCCTTTGGCGCTCCACCGGGAATCCTATCGGATTTTCTCCATAGTTCCACAAGCAATTCTTTCGGAGTTCCTTCAGGAATTCATCCGGATTTCCTCCAGGGATTCCTCAAGGTTTTCTATGAGAATATTTTCAGAATTCGTCCGGGAAATAATTCCTTCCGGAATTCCTCCAGAGTTATTCTTGAAAAAGTCTTCGGAGCTGTACCGAGAATTCCTTCGGAGCTCCGCAGGGAATTTCTTCGGAGCTCCGCCGCGAATGCCTCCGGAATTCTTCCCGGGAGTTCCTCTGAAATTTCTTAAGATTTCCTCCGAGAATTCCTAAGTCCGTCTCCCCCCCCCCCCCGTGATTCCTTCGGAAATAATAGGATAAATTTCAACAGTTCCAGTTCTACCAGAAATTAAACGACAAGTTTTCACTACGCAGAGATGACTACACCAACAACCACAATAATTAAAACGTGTCAAAAACTGTCAGTTTAGTTAGAAATTATTTTTGAAGTAGTTTGTTATCCTGATGAAAATTCTGTCTACGCTCTTGCCCGGGAAATTAACGTGCTGTAGTCGACGTTGTTCCTGCTATGTCAATTCCGAATCTTGCGTCGATTGTAAATGCGGACAGTGTCGAAATCCTCTTCGAACTGTTGGCATGAGTGTAGGTCCAATAATTTGTATTTACATCAAATAAACAAGAACCTGATTTTCAGGCTCGTCCACACATCCCCCAACTGAAAAATCTGGAAACTGATCTTCACAGTCGAAATGAAGGCGCAGTCCTTACTGCAGAAACCAACTTTCTCTCTAGTTAGTTTTCAACTGAGAATGGTCAGTAGCTGACTCAGAATTTTCTGAGCATTTACTCAGCTTTTACAGCTTTATCCATACGGATTTGGGTGTTCAAAAGTAAATGCTCTAGAGCTCAGTTTTATCATACCAATCTGAGTAAATGCTCAAGAAAATCATCTGACAGGTTGATTTGAGTAAAGTAAAAGCTTTTGCTCAGTTTATTCATACGACCTAGTAGTATGTATCAAGTCTTACGAGCTCATGTGGATCATGTGTGATCCTGTATAATAATTTGGCCATTTGACATGTTCAGATACAGGAGGCCGGAATTCTTAGTATGCGATCCCGAAGAACCAAATCAAATGTCGATTTCCATACTGTGTCTTATGAAATCATATTTAATCGACGAAAGATAACCATCGGAAGCCTTTCTTGCCTTTTTGAATACAGGTGACCAGTTTAGGTCCAGTTTCGGAACCCCGTTTTTGGTTAGAAAAGACTAATTTTTATCATTAAAAAACAGCCTTTATGCGAAACATCAAACAACACTGTTTCAGCAAATTAGAACCAAGAATTCCTTATAGGCCCTGGAAGGTGTCTGGTCAAAAACGGTTTCTGGTGACAATACTGGAAGGGAATCCTGGTGGGATTGAATATCCTGTAAATATTCTAATGAGAATTTTGGAAGAGCCTCCTTGAGAATTCTTGAAGAATTGTGATGAAAATCCTGATTCCAGTTGAGATCTTTGTAATGTTTCTAATGAGAATTATAGAAATTTTGGATAAGAATCGTGGAAACAAATAATGTGAATCCTGGAAGAATTATGATGAAAATCTTAGAAGGATTCTATTAAAAATCCATGAACAATTCTTATCAGAATACTGGAAGGGTTTTGAATAGAATTTTCGAAGGATTCTGATGCGAATCCTGGCATATTTTGGACAAGAATCCTGGAAAAAAATGCGAATATTTAGGGTGAAGATAATCGAAGCCAAAGCTCAAATTTTTAAGAGCACAAATCTGGAGAACCAAACGTCCGTTTAAGCTGAAAACTTAATCGATTACTCGCTGATGGTGACCAATCGATTAAGTTTGCAGCTCAAACTGGTGTTCGATTCTCCAGATTTGTGCTCTTGAAAATTTGAGGTTTGGCTTCGATTCATTTTCACCTTAAAGGATTCCGATGAGAATCCTGGATAAATTCTGAAAAGTATATCGGAAGTATTCTTTGATACTTCTGGATGATCCCTGTTGTCAATCCGGGAAGGATTCTGTGAAGAATCCTAGATGCATTCTGTAGCGAATCCTGGAATGATTCGGAGGTAAATCATAAAAGAAGTGCGACTAGAATCTTGGAAAGTGTATTATGAAGATAAATTTGGAAAGGTGTGATTGGAATCATGCAACGATTCTGATAAGATTCCTGGTACGATTATGATGAGAATTAGGCATCGATGCTGATGAAATCTTGGATGGTTTCCAATGACAATCGTGAGAGGATTATTATGAGAACTAAATCCTGAGAAGATTTCTGATGCCAATCCTACGAGGATTAAGCATCCCGAGAGGAATCTGTTGAGGATCCTGAGATGACTGCAATGAGACTCCTGGGAGAATTCTGATGAGAAACCTATGAGGAATCTGATGAGAATCTTGAGAGGATTCTGATTAGAATCCTAATTTTTTTCCAACGAATCCAAAGATTATGGTTAAAGAATTCTAATGAAAAACTTAACACGAGTCTGCTGTGACTGCTGAGAGGATACATCAGGGGATTTTGAAGAGAATCCTTAAAAAATTCTGATGAGAATCCTAAGAGGATTCTGATGCAAATCACGATAGGATGATTCTTATGTGAATATTAAGGGGTTTCTGATGATAATTCTAAGAGGATTCTGATGAGAATGCTGAGGGGATTCAGAGGAGAATTCTGCGAGGATTCTGATGAGAATTCTGAGACGATTGTGATGAGAATTCTGATGAGAATCCTGAGAGGATTCTGATGAGAATTCTGAGAGGATTCTGATGAAAGCTTAGATGAGAATCTTGAGAATATTCTTAAGAGAATCCCGAGAGAGTTTTGATGAGAATCCTTTCAGGAAGCTGATGTAAATCCTGCAAAGAATCTCATAGGATTCAGATGATGCTGATGACTTATTTTAAAAACAGGACAATTTGTTCCATAATTCACGGCTATACAGTAATTATCCAACAACGATCTTGGGATCATCTTTGATCCATGAAAAAGTAAGAGAGTGACAACTTATTTTTCGATTTTTGTCCCATGACCGATACCACTATGCAACGGTGCGTTGCCAGTGAGCTCCACAGAGCCACTAAGACCGTAGGTATCGGAGAAGAGCATTCTGGTTCTAACGCTTCACTGTGTGGGTTTATGCCCATAAAAGCATCTCATCACACGCGAAAACCAGTTCCGATACAATGTTGCATCACTGGGATGCACCGATCCGGAACTGCTGTATCCACTGGGTCGTGCAAGCGAACGGACCGAATGGAATGTTGTGGTTTCTCCTTTTTGGATCCTCATCCTCATTTTATGCGATACCATCATCGGTGAGAGCTGAAAGGCAATAAGGTTTATCACCTTTTTTGTAGTTTAGCTCCTTATTTATACGCTTCAGTTTGCACTGGAAAGTATGATTATTTGGGTGGGACAGAAAGGACCTGCATTTTAGCAGCTTTTGTAAAAACTGGTCATTAGCCGCGTTGATTTTTTGGGGATAAAGAACATTGACCGCAATCTCGCTACTTCAACATTTTCGAGTTATCCGAGAATTCTTTCTGAATTTTCTCCATAAAATCCATCAGCTGTCCAACGATGATACCTCTAGTAATCTCCACATGTATTGTTGCGAAAATTCTTGCCGGATATCTCCTTGGATTTCCTCGAGAGAGTTTTCGATACTTCTCCATTTGATTCCTACTGGAATTCTTCCAGGAAAAATACAAGACATCTTACGAGGATTCCCTAACGGGTTCCTTCGCAGATTTTTCAGTAATTCATCAACCTATTTTCATAGGTTAGGGTTCCTTCCATTTTTTTCATGAATCCTCCCATGAATTGCTGCAAAAAATCTTTTTGAGATTGTCTAAAAAAAAACCCTGGACCATTCTAGGCGTTTTTTCTGACGATTTCACAAGCTATTAATTCAATAGATCTTCCAGGGACTCCTACCGAAATGGAACGATGATGTATCAATAAGTTCATTAAGGGTTTACTTATGAATTTCATTTAAGAATTTCATACTGAGATTTATCAAGAGATTGTAAAGCATTTATTTCAGGAGGGTATTACATATCTATAAGGTAGATTCTACTCAAGATCATTCTTACACAGAAAAAAATATTTAATTTTCAATGTAATGTAAACTGAAGTCTACTGTAAAAATAAATCAAATTCGTGTGTTATTACATTATCAAGTAAATTTAAATTAATATACATTTAATTTTCAACTAAAAATGGTTGAATATTACATGTGTAAATTTAAAGTGAATTCAATTGAAAAATAATGAATTGGTCGTTGAAATTTACGTTTTTTTCGATGCTCCAAATATGTGCATGAAAATAAACTTAAATTTACAACATATTTTTAGCTGTGTAGGCATTGCGATTTCCTTCGTGGATTCCGTTTTAGAGTAAAAACGTTGTATAAAGTTCGTCCAACTTATGAGACTAATTGTACAGTTTCGAAAACTCGCATTCTTATGAGTCTGCGTAATAATCATAGAAACTTAAAGGAAGTCGCAACTATGAAAATGTTGGGATCATATCATTCGCGAGGCGAACAAATTGACTGGATCTATTAAAAATAATTATTCAGTTGTTACTATGACAACTGTTCACATTGTTCTGAAATGCTGAAACGTGAAAAGCTTGAGAACATTGAATGTTATTATCAGCTTTGATTGTCATTCTAATGTACAGCAAACTGATGTAATAACTTTCCTCGCTGTCTTGAGCCTCCGTGGCGTGCCTTCAGCGCCGTTCAGGTGTATGTCGTAGTGCTGCTTTCACTTTTCAAATTTTTCGCGTTGCTAAAATAATATGCTAACATATACATCTTCCACCCATTGACTACATAAAGAACGTCTTCTCGAGGAGTCAGTTCTGCACTATTCATATTACCGAGATCAGTTACATTTTGGCGAGATTAGATAAGAGTCAGCAACGAACCGGTTGTTCAAAGACTCGGAACTACAATAGGTGAATTTCAGAATATTAACCCCTCTACCGATAGCTTCATTTTCTACCGTTAAATAAATATTCAAACTGCGATAACTTTTTTGTTTCTCAATATTTTTGCACCATTTTTTCACGAGCTCTCAAAAAACTCTTCTTGTTTTAGAATATGCATCGATATTGATAATTAGTCATCTGGATCCGAAGATATTCCAAAATTACTTGGGGGACCGACGCGTAGCCATAACTCTAATCTCAGGCTACAGAAAGTTTATCGTATTCGGATAATCACTTCTTGGAATGATACATTAATGGGAGTATGTAGTGAAAAAATTAAGCGATTTGGTGCATTCGTTTTTGAGTACACTGGGCAAATAAAAATCTTGAAAACTCTAAAAAAAACCTAATATCGTAATTTTTAAATTTCTCCAATTTGTATGATTTTTTTCAGATTAGCTCCTTATTGCCTGGCAATATATAGTACACATTTTATATTTTTGATAAATTGACCAAGAACAAAATGGCCGTCAAAGACATTTTATATGGAGAATGTCGGTCCCCCAAGGAACATCGGAATACCTTCAAAGCTAGATCACCAGTGATTAATAGTGACGCGGATTCTTAAACTAGAAGAGTTTTTTGATGTCTTGTGAAAAAATGGTGCTAACATATTGAGAAACGAAAAAGTTATCGCGATTTGAATATTTTTTAGTGGTAAAAATGAAGCTGGGGTTAAGCGCCATTTATTGATACTACCACTCAAGTTAAGCTATGGGATCTACGAGTATCGTTGAGTTATTACTATTATCATTATTGTCTTTATAATAGTGGCTTTTCGCCCTTGGCGAGTTTTGCTGAATTTTGCAAATACCTACTGAGTATAATACATATCATTCTTAGAAGTGAACTTTCTTTACTGAGATTTTCCACCGCCAAAACACCCTAGTTGGTAAGATGATTTAGAGATGACGAGCATCTCAGGAATGTTGCCTCTTGGTTAGCGCAAACCCCAAAAATCCACACCGTGTAAATGGTTTCCTACCGATTCGACAGTTGATGGAAACTGTTCACGGTTGGTTGGTTGGTATTCAAACAAATTGAAATTAAGTGTGGGTCGACCGCGAGGGGTTGAGTTATTTCGCCATCAGGTTCAATAGCCAGGGCAGGCTGTTTGCGGTGTGGTGTACGAATGCGTTTATAAATGTACTTTGCTAAATTTATTTCTTCCTCGGCATATTACCTGTCTGGTCCTGTTTGGTCGAGTTCAAGTCCATTTTCTCCTTCTCCACCTCCTCTCTGATAGCTCTCTTGGTGGCGTGTGTGTGTTTGCTGCACCATCGACCAGTCATCCGTGCCTTGGTTGTGCTGCTCTCTTCACCTCGTGGTCATGTCAGCCCCACGGTGTGTCTGAAACCGTTATCAACGAAAAAATGACCATTAATTCTGCATCCACCATTCGGAAGATATCCTAGGATTCTCTTGAAATTGAAAATGTTGTATCGAAAAAAAAAAAATAAAATTAAAGAGATTTTTTTTTTCGAGGAATTTTTTTTAAGTTTAAAAGTATCCCTTACGCTGCATCATTCCGAAGCTAATCAAATATTGCTGTTTGCATTTGACATGCAAATGTTGAGTAAACGTCCTTCAAATGCGGTAACACAAAATAATCAAAGGACACCTAGCAACGATTACATAAATCACCGCCGCCCTAGCAAGAAAAATCTATCTTTGACATCGCATTTCTTGTGAAAAATCTTACCGCATTTGGTGTTCCCGCATTTGATTTTAGCATTTCAAACGCACACAGCAATAACTATCAGGCCAGGCATTGTAGAATTTGTTCTCAATTGATTTCAAAGCGCGATCAAAGCAAGCAAAGCTAAATATCGCATAAGGCCATGAGTCGGAACGTGCTGTTGAGCTTGTCCCAAATACGCTTGGTTTGTAGTGAAACACCAGGTCAGGCCGGAACTCCGTATATCAGTACCGACGATGATACGCTAGCCAGCAGACACCTCCTATTGCTTCTCGGGCCATGAGCGTTCGGCATAATTATTGTAAGGCGGCATCCACAAATTACGTAACGCTCTAGGGGGAGGGCGGAGTAGGCTCAAACGTTACGGCTCATACAAAAAGCGTTACGAAGGGTGGGTCAAAAATTTCCAATTTCAGCGTAACGAAATAAATGGATGCTGCCTAAGAGCGTTAGTCGCCTTTGCCGCCTTCTCACATGCATAGTCGACGTGGCTGTTGATGTTTATCCGATCGTCTATCATCACGCCCAGATGTCTGAGCGTTCGCTGTGATGCTTTGACATGTCCCCGACGGTTTGCGATTGTTGACTAGTAGCCCCTCCGTTTTGTGGTGGGCTATCTTCAGCTTGACTCCATTCATCCAGTTCTCGATAGTGCCCATTGCCTCCGTGGCTAGCAATTCCGCTTTCTGCAGCGTTTCGCCTATTACTGTTAGGACTATGTCATCAGCAAAGCCGACGATCTCGACACCCATGGGTAACTCCAATGATAGGACCCTGTCATACATCCCATTTCACAGCGTCTGGCCCAGTATGGACCCTTGCGGAACTCTCGCTGAACCACTTTGTCGGGGACATCAGGCTTCTAGCCCATCAAAATTTCGAGATATAGAAAATTGAACTTTTTTTTACTAGTGCCACCTAGCAGATAAATTCCCAATCAGGTTTGCCACCGCCACATAGCCCTTGATCTGCTGAAGAACCTTCTAGCTTAGCAGAATTTCGAGATATAGAAAATTGAAGAAAATTTGTTACTAGCGACACGTATCATATGAGTTCCGAATTATGTTTGTCACTCTCAGATAGCCCTTGATCTGTTGAACAACTTTGCCTAAGGGAAAATATGAGACACATCTCGCGAAGAAATACCAAAGATTCATAAACAAATTGGCTTTCTCGCAAACAGTTTAGCTAGCTGGCATGTGAGGGGTCCATATAAACCTTTGGGCCCACCAAAAAAGGTGAAAATTTCACAGAACACTATTTTTATGTTAAGGATGGTACTAAGAGAAAGGAGACAGCTGGCTTAAATTGCGAGCTCCTAAAAGTCATGGAAACCTGTCACCAACTGTCTCTGGAAAACCGTACATTGGAAGGGCAAAGCGTCAAAATTCAAGTAAATATTATTATAATTTCCAGGTGTTTTTCGATGATTTCACATTAAAAAAAAATCGAATGCCTAAATATATTTGAGTGTTGGCAAACTGCTTTTGATTTTTTTATATGCATATTCTTTTTCATAGTGAACAACAAGAAGTTAATATAATTTTGACCAAAATAAGTTCATCTGATCGTTTTGCACAACCCAAGAATTAAAGAAAGAAGTCAAAGAAAACATGCCAACTGTGAGTGAGCTGTCTCCTCTCTCTTAGATATGGGAGTTTGGATTTTCAAACTTTTTTTGAATTGTGAGCCGCCCTGACATAACATATTTTGAACGTTTTTTTTCGGCAATAATGGTATGTCAGACACACCGTGGTCCCAATCGCGCAGAGTCCAGCAATGCCGGCCGGTTACGGAGGAGGTACGAAGGTGGGAAGGCAGATCTGCAAGGCATGATCTGCCCCTAAGAGAAATAACTCCAAGAAAATAATGAATGGATTGTATGATGTGAGGAGGGAAAAAACTGAATCGAAATTCCTCAGCGCTTTGTTTGTATTAGTATTGAATTTTTATTCCCATGGTTCTTTTTTGAGATACTGAATCTTATAACCGGTATCTCCTTTGCGCGATGAGGGAGGCAAATGGACAGAAAAAAAAAATCTGGATAAAGAGAGAACAAAAAAAAAAACTGGGCGATTACATGCAGCAACATTTGAAGTAGATAGTGGTTTTTATAAATGCTTTGGGTGGAAAAACAAGCAAGCAAAGAACAGCCAGCCTGTGCCTGAGAATTTTTATTAATTAATTAGCATACGAATTTTATTTGTGCTCATTGTTTATCTAACCCAACAGGAATCTGCGAATCTCGCGCTGATCGCTGTGGTTCGCCTTTCTGTAATTGGTGACTCATCATTTCGAGAGGTGAAGCAGCACATTGAGATGTTATGTCGATACCCGAATATCACACTTAATGCACGTTGTTTTTTGGCATTCAAAAGTCTTCAACGCTATTTTGAAATTGTTTCTTCTAGTCTGATATTTTCAAGAAACGGAATAATTTGTTTTCGGTTATCTTATGGAACACACTTATTACATATATCTTTTTCAAGAATTTGCATCCGTTCTCCTTGTTGTTTTTTTTACAAGGGAGAAATCTACTAACAGACGCTCCCTGAGTTTCCCTGTGGGGATGCCGTCACAACGACGACCCACTAAAACCAGCCCATGCCCTGTGCTTGAGCAATTCTTGTTGAATTGCTCAAGTGGTATACAGAGTGCAGAGAAACTACCTTTGGCCTCAGACCCTTATCTCCCCGGAACCACCTGACGGTATTTCTACGGGGAGGGGCCAGTGCATATAGCACAACACATGTAGCAGAAGTAGCCTAGGCAAACTGCTTCTCCTAGCCTAGTGCGCTGTTGTCAACTCTACATCCTCCGTCGATACCACTAATAAGGTGATGTCGTCGGCGAAGCCAACAAAACACCCGTCGAAATGGACAATCTCAGTACGTCATCGTACATCGCATTCCATAACATCGGGCCCAGGATTGAACCTTGAGGTGCTCCCGCGGTAATTTGAACGCTTTTCTGTCCCTCCTCTGTGCCATACAGTAGCATCCTACCATCAAAGTAGCTTTCTAGAAGCTTACACAAATGTACCGGTACCATGATGCGGTGAAGTGCGTGGGCAATCACTTCCCAGCTTGCGCTGTGAATGCATTCTTTACATCCTGAGTGACAACCGCACTGTAAGAAATGCCGCTCCCCGACTAGAGGCTTGTAACAAAAATATAATAAAATTTTATCAGTATATGATATGCATATCATATTATGATATAATTTTGTTAGGCTCCGTTATCCATAGAACATAATAAAACAAAAATATAACATAATGTGTTTTATTTCCCTTTAAGATATTTTTTTGTTCATTTTTAACACCTTTATAACAAAATAAATAGATAGTTATGCATTTCAATAATATACAATATTATCGTATATCAAACAGTATTATAATTTGGATACTTTGTATCAAACAGTATAACTTGGTTTGATATGTTTTTGATAGAATTAAAACATATTTTGTTATGTTTATATTACTATTCATACACTTTTTGTTATAATTTTAGTTATTTTAACAACATCCTGCATCAAGTTTGTAACAACCTATTAATTTTGTTATGTACCCTTAGTCGGGTCCTTTTATGCACAGCTTTATGAACGATCAACTGAATAGCGTCCAGAGTAGATTTACTTTTCCTGAATCCAAACTGGTTGTTGGACAGGCCGTCCGCACCTTTCGTATACGGTACTAGCCTGTTGAGGATCAAACTCTGCAATAACTTGCCCGTCGTATCTAGTAGACAGATGAGTATATACGTCGACGGGTCACTTAGTGGTATCCCCGCCTTTGTTATTAGCACCAATTTCTGTCGCTTCCATACATCCGGGAAGATTCGTTGATCTATGCAGCGTTGCATCGTGGTTCTGAACATGTCCGGATCGGCATTTACTGCCACTTTTAGTGCAACATTCGGGATACCATCACCATTTCACGACTTCTGACAGCTCTTCGTGGGCTACCCTCGCCACTTCTTCGTCATCCGCCGCATTCGGCGCTGGGAGTCATGGGCATCGATTATCAATCGTAGCAACTCGAACGACTTCTCCTGGGGCGCTATGACACCTTTTGTCTTAGCCATTACCACTTTGTAGGCGTCACCCCACGAACTCGAGTTGGTACTCTGTCATATACTATCAAAGCATGCCCGTTTTGACTCTAGATTTCCTTTTTGAGAGCTAACTTTGGCTGCAGCGCCTTCTTTTCTTTATGCTTCTGTACGTGCACGTTGCAATCTTCATCTAGCCCGAAGGCAAATTGCTCAAAGATTTACAATTGATTCGCACTACATTCTACTGTGCGTGCGCATGCTAAGTAGACATAATTTATAAAACAATCAAAATATTGTAGTTTAATTAATTTGACTCAAAATCATTAGAATTAAAATCTTGGCGACCAATAGCCCCAAGGTGCGACATACCGGGAGATTTCTAAGAGTAGAATCAGATTCAACAATTCCAAATTTACTGAAGACACATAATTGAATCTATAAGACACGCGAAAATGCGCATTTTGTTCCGCTGTGCAACAAAAAACTTTGAAAATCTCTTCTCCTTCATTTATCCTGTAATCTTTGTGATGAAAACAGATGTTAAATTTGCAGTCACTTTGGTGATACTTAAAGGGTCGCTATATAGGTTTATATAGAAAATAAATATAACGATACTTTCAACATCGGTAAAACTATAATTCCCACTATGATGCTAAAATACATCACAAAACCTTATTACTACATTTTTTATAAAGAAAGCTTCTGCATAAACAAAATAATTTGAAACTAATTTTATTAAGCATTTTTGTAGCAGTTCACTGGACAATACCAGTATATGGAACTAGAAAATAGCACATAAATTGATGGATATCTAATTTCTTCTCGGTTTAATTGTTTTTTCTCTTTAGCAACTTTTTTTTCCTATAGCTCGAAGAATAAGTTTAGACTTGGCGATGATAGTTTTGTACTCTCATAAAAGTTCTACCGTGCTTAGATAATGTTCCTATTTTTTTCATTGTAATTTCCATACAAATCTGCATCGTCTTTGGGCCACCTTTGGCAACTGAATGGCCTAAAATTTGATAGTACAGTCAACTCTATATAACTCGAGTTATAGAACACAAAATCAGTGCAAATACTTTCCAAGGGGTCATCGAGGTAGCCATGAAAATTAACTTTTACTGTGGTTCTCTAACTCGATATACAAAATATTAAGTAAGGGAGAGTTAACTGTACTTTATTTTGGCATAGAGATTGTAAGGAAGATGTGAGAGACGATTTTTTTTTTGAAAGAAATTCGTAATTTGTATCGCCCCAATGTGGATTTTACCTCTCTTTCACTTTGGCGCTTAAGTCTGAGCTCTAAATCTAGAATATAAGGCTGGGCTCTTTAGAGCCTGAGTCCTGGAATTTAGTCATCTCTGGAAAAGGAGTACAATGGTTCAATCTATCTTCCAGCAAAGATGCCGGTAATGTTTCTTTCCTTACTTACTTGATACTTGATGGGCAACTATTCCTTGCTATTGCGTTGAATCTACGCCGAATGAAGAAGCCTTCTCCATTGGACCCGGTCCTGGGCCATTCGCTTCCAGTCGCCATGAACGTTAAGCGACCATAAATTTTCCTCAACTGCAGAAGCCTTCCACGGAGGCGACGGCCTCTCCCTGGTTCTCTGCGAGCTACATGCCCAGCCCACCGCATCCTGCCGTGTTTTATACGCTTAACAATTTCCATTTCGTAATAGACTTGGTATAACTCGTGTTTCATGTGACGCCGCCAGATGCCATTGTCCAATTTAACGCCGAGTATTGTTCGCAGCACTTTACGTTCAAAGACTCCAAAAGCTCTCCGGTCGACCTCTTTCAACGTCCAAGATTCGTGGCCGTACAGAACTACCGGAAGAATTAGAGTCTTGTACAACGCGAGTTTGGTCTTCGTCTGTATGCTGCGGGACTTTATCTGATTATAAAGTCCGTAAAAAGCCCGACCCGCAGCTGCAATACGCCTTTTTACCTCGCATGTAATATCATTATTGCAAGTCACTAGAGTTCCAAGGTACACAAATTCTTCAACTACTTCAAAAATATTACCACCTCACTACCAACATCACCTATATGGGCCCACAATGTCTACCAGCGACCATGTACTTTGTCTTTGTGGTATTAATAATGAGCCCAATTCGCGTTGTCTCCATTTTAAAAGGCACGTATGCCTCTTCCACGGCTCGGCGATCAATCCCGATTATGTCGATATCGTCCGCAAAACCAAGGAGCATATACGAACGTGTGATAATAGTGCCATTCCTATGCACGCAAGCTCTCCTTATTGCTCCTTCTAACGCCCTGCTTCAATCCGTCTAAGGTTACGAACGATGTTGAAATCTCATCCGCAACCCGTATACTTGATTTCGATTCTTCCAACATTGCACGAATCAGTCTAATCAGCTTCGTCGGAAAACCATGTTCCAACATTATTTCCGACAACTCGTTTCTTTTAACTAAATCGTACGACGCCTTGAAATCAATGAACAGATGATGAGTCTGCAAGTTGTACTCCCGGAATTTATCGAGGATCTGTCGCAGGGTAAACATTTGATCCGACGTCGATCGGCTTTCACGAAAACCAGCTTGGTATTCGCCGACGAAGGACTCTTCAAGCGGTCTCAATCTGTTGAACAGAATACGTGACATTATTTTGTACGCCGAATTGAGGAGCGTTATTCCTTGGCAATTGGCGCACTCCAATCTATGCCCTTTTTTGAAGAGAGGGCAAATGAGGCCATTTATCGAGCTAGCAGGCAGTTTTTCTTCCTCTCATATCCTTTGTAGTATATGGTGAATTATTATGAATTATTCTATGCAGCTGCTCACTACCGTGCTTGAGAAGTTCGGCCTGGAGTTCATCCTTCCCAGCAGCCTTGTTGTTCTTCAGCTCTTTAATCGCCTTCTTAACCTCATCTAGTGATGGAGGCTCCACAGCTTGACCATCGTTGTCGATGTTCATTCTGTTCTACGATGCGCTATCGTTCCCTCCATTCAGCAACGTTTCGGAGTGCTCTTTCCACCTAGCAGCAATCATTGTTTTATCTGTCAGCAAATTACCTTCACGGTCGTTGCACATGGCAGGAGACGGCGCTGACTTTCTCCGCACGCCATTGACAATTTCATAGAATCGTCGCATATCGTTCTGTTCCATACAATTTTGCGCCTCGGCTATCACATTCTCATCATACTCTTTTTTCTTCCTGCGATGGATTCGCTTTTCTGCTGATCCTTCTACCCTGTACCGCTCTCTGTTCATCCTGGTACCGGACTCTAAGATCCGACGTCTGGTCACGCTCTTCTCGTCCGTCACCCTCTGGCACTCCTCGTCGAACCATCCGCTTCTGGGGCGTCTTCGAGCAGTACCTATCATTTCTCGCGCTGTTTCACTCACCACTCCATGGATTGCATCCCATAGATTATTGAGGTTTTCGCTCATGTTGACCTCACTCATCATCTCGTCCAGCTTTTGGTGGTATTGAGCTGTAACACCGTCTGCTGAGAAGCGCTGGATATTGAAACGCATAACAGTGCCCAGGTTGCACTGCCAGCTAAGTACGCAACCCTTAGTTGGCGGTCTTTGTCATCGTTTGACCCATGGAAGCGTGAGGTAGGGACTTGCGAGGACCAAAGCAAAGCTATGTTGGACGCTCCTTCCTGGTTGTCGACTCACCATTTTACAATCCGCTTCTTCGCTTATGAAATTCAAATATTCGTTTATTTTTTAGCTACGAAGTATTATTAGTATTCCAACGTTTCAAACTCAAGTCTGCACAGTGGGTCAACTTATATAAATATTTGGATCATGGGTGCTGTGTAAATAATAATTGTCGGCAGTAAGAATACCATAAGACACTCCAGTAATTCCTGAATGCTTTCCAATACTTCCTACGCAAGTGATTGGAATATAATAAAAGCACTCAGTTCATCATATAACAATTAAGCTAGCCACAATTCATAGAGTCGAACTATGATACCATTAATTCCCACGGAACAAATAGTTTGAACGCTTTTTATAGCTTGACTGCAAAACAGTACGATTTTACCCATCGGTATAAAAAAAACGTCCATCGCCCTAAAACGTCTATAGCCAGCGCGATGTGGGTACCGGACAATAGTTTGAAATGTAATCCATTAAAATCTCTCTTAATGACGTTGTCAATAAATGAATGGAGTCCCCGGCCTGTCCAACATGGAATGTGCGCTTTGGACCCGTTTGAAGAGGCGAGAACGCAAGCGAGAAGAGACAACAGACAAGAAGTGAGAAGCTCCGGAAAAAAGGGAAGCCGAAATACATAATACATAGCGTTAAACAGCCACAAATCTTCATTTGACACGCTTGGTGTGTGGGTTAGCTTTCAATGAGCGTTTATTACGATTTATTGTTAAATTTACAGGAAAAACTGCGTTTAGTCAATAATTATCACGCCATGAATCTGAACAAATTTCAGACTCACGGTCAGCGTCATCATCCAACAGAGCGATAAACAGCAGCAACCCCATTATTGAAGGGAACTTACAATAGCGAGCGAGGACGGAGGAGGGCTCCTAGAATGCTAGAATTTGGCACTGTTATATTCAATTAAGTGTCGTTAAAGTGCACTCGTTCGTTACGGTGTTGAGTAAAGTTGCTGCTGCTGGTACACGAGAGCTATATACCCCTTGCCGTGAAACTGATTGAGATGTAGTCACTCGACTTAGTTGTGATGATTGCTTTGGAAGCATGACCGGATGTTTCGAGCAGCGTGCCATGATAGAAACTGCTGATGCGTAAAATTCAATTTGCTTGCATCCACAGATTGATTTTGATGAAATCTAGAAATCAGCGCAAAATATTGAGGTCTTCTATAGCACTGCAGTGAGGAAGGTGGCCTTCCTTAGCCGAGTGGCTAGAGTCCGCGGCTACAAAGAAAATCCATGCTGGTGTTCAGGTTCGATTCGCGGTCGGTCCGTCCAGGATCTTTTCGTAATGGAAATTTCCTTGACTTCCTTGGGTATAGAGTATCATCGTAACTGCCACCTAACTCCCATGAATTATTCAAAAGATTCAACTCTCGAAAATGAGTGAACGAATCACGGTTCTTTTCATAAAGTCACGATTCACTAGCACCTCTTTTTTATATAAAAAAATAAAAAATAGCCTAAAATTCACCAGGAATTATATTTTTGAGTTGGATTTATTTTAGTCAAGTACCTAAGACATGTGCAGTACTGCACAGAATTAAGAAAGTATTGGCCGTTTTTCCATACAAAATGGTCAGGTTTGGAAGCTAGGATCTCGGATTCTAGTGCTCCGATTGGCCTGAAATTCTCACCGCAGCTTGAAAGTGACTTCAAATCTGGAAATTTAAAGTATTTCATAAAAAAAACCTTTTGAGTTATCGCAAACCTCTAATTTTGATAGAAATTATAAAATTTGAACTAGAAATCGTTTTTAAGTGGACAAACTAATAGTAATCTGTCCTTCCTAGAATATTTTAACTGGTGATACACGTTTGCCTTACAATTCGCACTTTGCATCATGACTAAATTTGGCGAGTTGCTAAAATGATCGGTAACGATTTCTAGTATTTCTTAGCAAAGTCGAAGGTTTCCTAAAGTGATCTTTGACAGATTTTTCTCACATTTTCTGAGAATTCCTGGCTGATAGTATTGAGTAGATTCACCGGAAATCTTATTGAACATCAATTTGAAAAAATATTTAGGTATTCCTAGATTTCTATTAATATTCATAGCAAATTCATGATGAGCTCTTTATAGGAATTTAACGGATCCATGGAAATAGTGATACTTATTATTGAAAAAGCATTGTTTGCATTACTAACCTGGCTAGTACGTGATTTCTAATTCAGCCCTTATTAGACCCTGGACGAGGTTTTGAATGGATTTCTACAGATGTACAGTGAATTCTTACAATAGTTTTCAGCAAGTTTCTAGTGAGATGCCTAATGAATTAACTCCGAGATCTTTGGAAGATAAACATATGGGAAGTTCATTTAGGTATTATTGGTGAGATTTTTGTTTTGTTCTTCGCAAAATTTTTGATCGATTTCTAGGAAGATGATTGTTTGGATTTAGGGAAGGTGTAGCAGTATTCGCAAGCAAGCAATCAGATGGTTTTTGGAGATCTAGAGTTTCTGTCATGAAGATCTCTCCGGAAGTTTCACGTCTAACGCATAATGTTTAAGCCATTCTTCGAAGACAATGGGTAGACTATAGTAAGCTTTACCGTGTTGTGGAATTATGCTCTACCCAATCTACAATTTGGTTGGAATAACTTTTTGTTATACCGCCAGAACACCAGTAGCTCGCTCACGAATTAAAAAAGTAAGGTTGCTTGAGTAAATATATAAGAAAATGACATGTCTATTCGAAATAGCTAGCGCCTTTATTTTACACATTTACGTTGTTTAAACCAATCTTTTTGGAGTGTGAGCGGGGTACTGGAACATAAGCGGATACTGGAGCACTGATGGTACATCATTCTATATGAATCAGTTCACTCTATTCTATAGGGGAGCGGGCCATTTGGCATAAGGTCATTTGCCATAATAACCATTTTTCATAACGGTCATGGCTATTATCATTTGGCATCACCAGAATTATATCCCTTTTTCAAAATATGAAATAATGTTATGCCAAAGGACCATTATGCAAAATGACCGTTATGTCAAATGTCTTTTATGCTAAATAGCGTTATGCCAAACGACCTTATGCCAAATGACCCAGACCCATTCTATAGAATGCATGAGAAGGCTATATACGTACCAAAATAGTGGATATATACGCACTTGGCACGGCTTTTCCAGACTTTCTGTGATCAGAAATACGAAGCCACTAAATTTTGATGAAAATGAAAAAACAAACCTAGCTTCGAATTTGAGACCCATGGATTCAAAATCCGTCACTCACTCAACCAAATGATTCATGAAGGGGGTACGATTATTTGAAAATATGAATGCATGCTTCTTATACAGCCACACTTGCTCGAAGAATAACATCGAGAGCCATCGACAGCAAATACCATGCATGGTATCATTTAGTACTATTATGGACTGATATACGATCTGTCAGTTTATACAACTTGACGTGATTTTAAATCTTACTATTTGCGACTGTCGATAATCTGTCGTAGTGGAGAATTATATGTAATTTGTGTTAACATTCATTCATATTAATTTGGCATATTCTGATTTTTGACGTGCGAATATGTGCTTTTGGAAGCACATTCCCTTTACGATACGTGGTTCACTAGGAATATTGAGACTTAGTAGACTTGTTTGTCTTGTATCTCTCTAATTCAATTCTAGTGAGTGCATGGCACTCCTCTTAGTTTCGCCCTTCCGACAACAAATACATACATTTTTATTGTGCTGTTCACACCAAATCGAACAGCACACTTTGAAAGTGTGACACTTAGAAGTGTGACGGCAAAGTGCAACCTTGCGATCTGACAGCATTTTGACAAAGAAAAATGTAATGAACAGCCACATGCTAGTAAATTTGCCTTTGTCTTTCTCGGCTTTATTTTGGTTTTCGATCTTCCACCACCACCGAATGCCGAGCAAATTCGCCAATTATGCGATGTGTTTCGTTAATTTAATTGAAAACGTTTATATTTGAATTAATTTGCGAAATGGTTATCGGCAACTGCTATCAAGCATGAAAATAGCGGACTTTGGGGCAAGTGTGCCACCCCTGCTTTTAAAAAAAAACTACAATATATATTTTCTCTTTGAGCTTAATAATATGTTTCATTATAGTTCACAATACAATGATCAAAATGTGATGAAAATTGCTCAATTTTTCACGTATTTTTACATCGACTTTTGGAATGACAACCAAATTTGTGTGGATTTTTATAAGATTTTGTTATTTCTAAATAGCATGGTAAAAGGTAAGTTATTAACAGATTTTGCTAATGTACTGTACATCGTGAAACTATTCAAATATGTAAGTTATTGTGGCATTTGAACGAAAAAAAAATTTTTTTTTTTTTTTATTTTGTACATGCGAAATCCAGTGTGGTTGAAATCTATACTTATTGGGGCAAGTGTGCCACCTATTCGGTAAACGCAAATTGTTGGAGTGAAATTTATAAAAACGTAAAAATCATCAAATCATAATGATAAACCAAAATGAGGCACCAGTAGTGGTTTCTGGAGTATAGTAGGGGAATAACTGACATTTTTGCCCCCAAAGTGATTTTTTTCTCAAAATATTCAATAATAACATGATTTAGTGTAATATTATACATATTCGTCGTAATATAAGGGTAATACATATATTGTATTTAATGGACACAAAATAACCATTTTAGTTATTCGAATTGAGTAATAGAGAGTTACGCATGTTTTGTTCCTTGTTATAAAGCATCCCCTTATTACGGTAAACTTAAAATTATTATTTTTTAATTATCGATTAGCGTCCGCTTTGTACGTAATATTGTTAGGAAATAAAGAAAATTCCATTACAAGTAGAATTACATGCGATGTTCATTCGGTGGCCGTCTTGCCCCATATGGGTGGCACACTTGCAACATAGTGTCGAAAAATAGGTTATTTTGGATGATATTCGAGAAGCTTCAAAACTAATACTTTTTGAAGTTATTTACTTTTTAAATGGCACAGTGGTTATGAAAAGATGTGAAACTAACATCAAGAGATTAAATTGGTGGATTTTATACGCTTTAGGCAAAATTAGAGAACAGTATGCTTAAGGTGACACACTTGCCCCAAATTCCGCTAAGTATGATCAACGAAGTGCACCGAAAATCCATGTTTTAAAGCAAAATCTAAATCTATAACCAGGCTTAGGACAATTTTACGATCATTGACACGGGTGCCATAATTGTGTCCCATTTATCCGCCTGCATTCACACAACACGCATGACATTTATCATTCGTGGAAGATAACGAGCCATGCAATCAAAAAAGACAGACACACATCACCCATTGCTTGGTACCGATCACTGGGTGTCCCCACTTGTAATTCGCTGGCACACTCTCATTCTGGTCAAGAAACAGAGGCCCACATTTCCATTGTCTGTGCTTTGTTAGCAATTAAAGGGGTGTTCGATGATCCACTAGATTATAATTAATTTGTTTAAGGTTGCATTACAACAGAATATGAAACTTATTACCATTTTTTTGCAAAACATAAACCAATCCGATTGGCTCGACCGCTGTAGTCTGTGAGAGTTGAACGCTCTCTCGCCACGTACCAAACGAGAGGATGAACATTCATAGAGCTCTCCGAATGCGATGTGCCACGAACTGTTATGGTTCACGAATTGTTACACACTCTGAAAATGGTTCGATCGGCTTATTTGAATCATAATCCAAGCACTGATTATAACTGATTTTTTTACAACAAATTTGAATTATTATATAAGAAGTTATGGAATTATCTTTTGATATTTAGCAGAAAAAACCCTAAGGCAGCGTCCATTTATTACGTAACGCTAAAATTGAAAATTTTCGACCGGACGGACGGGGGGGCCGTAACGTTTTTTGCATGAAAATTTTTAAATTTTTGTATGAGTCGTAACGCTTGAGCCTACTCCCCCCTCCCCCTAGAGCGTTACGTAATTTGTGGATGCCGCCTAATTCATATTTAATTTCGAACAGATTACCTACACTTCACGGCGTTAAGATGAGTATGCTGAACTTCTGTAATAAACTTAACACTATGGAAGTTATCTTTTACAATGAATAATGAATTACCGAGGTGCAAAGTGGTAAGAATTATTTTCAGTATATTTCAGAATATTTTTTTCGAATGAAGCACTTATTTACGAGTAATTTGTAGTTAGATGTCTTTCCCCATACAAAATAAAATGAGAAAACTTCTGCTGATCAACTGTGAACATGAGCAAAGCAGGTAATCCATTGATTATTTCTGTATGTGTACGTCGTGTGACAATCATGATGATACTCTATTCCTGTCGGGAAGTTGAGAAAATTTCCCTGAAAAAAGTCTTCGACCGGGATTCGAATTCACGACCTTCACCTTAGTCTTGCTGAATAACTGCGCGTTCACCGCTACTTCTATATTATCAGAGGAATTCTCAAATAATATCTTAAAAGCTTAGTTTTATTTCCAATAGAACTTTTTGAACAATTACTTCATTTTTGCGACAAAGAAACCTTCAGCCTAGACAACCAGAAATCGCATGAAAGTTCACGTTATAACTCGTTTATTCATACTAATTACATCAAACCCGCAAAACATCGTGGTTGAACTCGTCAGATTAATGAGTTTCCTCGCATAAAGCACTTTTTTACGAATTCATTTGTACATTTTGTTTCGTCCCGTACACTCGTACAAAGTAAGTCAAATCAATCCGTAGCAGCTGTCAAATCAACATTTGTTATCCTAAGTTAAGTCGCATAAGCTCACAGGTTAGTTCGGTAGAATATTTATAGACTCTCATTGTATGTTATTATTCATCACATAATATTTGCACGTATATCGCCTCCACTTTTGTACGCAGAAGGCCTTTTCGCGACATCTTATAAGTGAAATTTTGCACATACAAAACCTCCAGGTGATTTCATTATACGTACATTTTGGTTGTCTGGGAGGAGTTCATGTAGAAGCCCATTTGAAAATTGATGCTTGGGAACTTGAAGAAATTCTCAAAGATTTTATACATAATAATGGAAATAGAGTAATGTGAGTATCCAAAATGGAATTTCATGCATCAGTTCTTGAATTCTGGCGTAAATCCTAGAAGATCCCAAATACATTACTTCAACAGGTTCTGCAGGAACTCAATCACAGGTTTCTCGAGAAATAACACATTCTTGATATATTTATTCAGAAATGTACCCAGGGACTCTATAGATCACTTTAGAAATTCCTCCAGTTAGTCTCCCAGCAAGCGGACAGTGTTTCTTATAGAGATTCCCTAAAAAAATATAGTTGAATTCTTCAAGAATTTTATCCAGGAAACATATAACAACTATACTGCCCATAACTGCATAACAGTCACATTCGACATTTTTGACAAATTGGAGTTAATACCATGGAGAGTCATCAGATGATAAATACTTTCGATCAACTTACTGAAATCTGTGAGAATGTTCTAAAAAATTCAAAAAAAAAAATCAAGTCGTTTTGTCACATTGGTAGTTATAACCGCATAACAGTCACATTGAGATTAAATATCAATGAGCCTCGTAATGTAATAGCAATGAAATTTCTATGAAAATTATTTTTTGACTATTCACCTAGTATGCGATAAGAGTTGTACAAAATATCAGCATCATATAAGCACTTTTGAGTTCCTGGAAAAGAAATTTTAGTTTCCTCCCATACTACCATAAAATGAACACTTGGTATTCCATTTACTCAATGCTACTTTTGTCGAATGTTACAAATATTCAGTTATTGGCAGTATACAGGGGTTCCAAAATCCAAACGGAACTGCTCCAGAAATTCCACCAGTGATTATTTCGATACATTTTCCTGACATTTTTCTGATACCTTCAGTAATTACTCCAAGAATCTGAACCAGAGATTTCTACAACAATTCTTCAATAAAATCGTTCAGAGTTTCCTCGTGAAGTTCCTTCAGGATCTCTTCTTTCTAGAGATTTATCTAGGATGTTTCCAGGATTACATGTAGACAGCAGATTCCTTCACAAGATTTCTCTAGTTAATCTTTCATTGAATTTTCAAAAAATCATATCCGGGGTTCCACCGGGAAATTTTACGCAAGAAATATAAATATTTCTTTACTGATTCTACCAGAATTTTTTTGGGGATCCCTTCAGAATATTATTTAGGGGGAATCGTTTGGTAAGTTTTTCATTATTCATTCTCGAAGATTTTCATGTGTCTTCAGACACCCTTGCAGGTATGGATTTACCAAAAAATGTTTTAAAATTTCTGGAAGAACCTCTGTAGGAATGCATGAAGTAATCCCAGAAATAACACCCATTATTTCTGGAGCAAACCCTACGACACTCTCTGAAAAATTCTTAAACGATTTGCTGAAGGAAATTCTATGGATGAATTGTTGGATACTTTCCTAAGGTCATCAGTTCTTGAGAAAGGCCAGGAAGAAATCTGAAGCAATTTCTGAAGATATCTTTAGAAAAGCTTGTATTCTTGAAGTTGTTGTGTAATTACTAGAGAAATCTGCGAAAAAAACATTGACTGAATTGCTAAACAAATCTCGGGAGTAATATTTGGCGAAATCAGAAATCCTGAAATAATACCTGGTGTGATAGCACAAGGAATCAAAAAAAAAAAAAATAAAATAAGCGTCCACCAAAAAAGTCTGCGCTGATTATCTGAAGAATCTTTATAAAAGCTTCATAAGGTTACTCTAGCCGTATTGTTTGTTTTGTTTTATTTCTATTTGGTCCCGTTTTGATTTCTTTCAGTTCGCTTTTTGGTATTTTTCTTTCATACATGTGGTCTCAAAATTTCCTATTTTCAGGCAATCGCTACCTACTATGTATGTAATATTTTTTTTTTTAATTTTGTGTGCAACGTGATCTTTGATCAGATTCTGTCTCCTTCGACCACGTGGTTTATGCATGACCCCTAAATGATCATATCTTATGTTTTATAACAGTTTCCTTTCGACAACATCGGACATGATTGTATACTTATTTTACTTGTAAACTTTTTTACAGGTGTAATTCCATGCTGAATGATCTAGGAGCGCTCTAAACGTGTTAGTAATTTGCTTACACCGGCAACAAATGTGTGACTTTGAATGAAACCACTTACGCCATCTATTAACTTCATTTGTTATACCTTTCCCACAATGCTTCCACACACCTTCAACCGCCCGACATGGGGGCCCGACTCTCAAAGCGCAGTGAACGGTGGTACCTAAAGGAAATCCGAAAAAAAGGTACACATCGTAATTCGAGGAAGAATCCCAACATTCATCGTCCGACAAAGACAAACTACTGATAAATGTAGCATGTTCTCGTCTTTCGCTTTGTCGCTTTCGGCAATTCTTCAATGATGTGCGAGAGATCTTTGGCGCACCGTGTGAGAAAATCCGGGAAATGCCAGACTCCGACGACCGGCAATGCTAACGGCCTCATCAAACAAGTGAGACGAGAGAGATCACCCACAGTTCAATGATGATGGCTGGGATTGGGAAGGGCCCTAACACGGTCTGCTCAACTTTACGACAGCCGGCAGCCGTTTTATTTGAATGTGTTATCTTATTATACACCTGAACGGTTCTTGGCTTTGTTTTTCTATTTATTCGAGGACGCAGCTGAATCATCAATTACGTCTTTTTTAATTGTTGCTCGAAAAAGTTGCAAGTTGCACCTATCTGTAAAACTGTTACACTGAGTGGACCAATTCAGAAATAATCAGGTCAAGCTCTTTAAACATGTTTTTCATTTGATGCTCCCTCAGGACATTTACCTACAATGTTCACACAATTCACTCGATTCAGGGCTATATGTCTCCACCTTCAGTTTCTCGAATGTCCCACGTTTCCAAGGTTTTGATCCAGTCGATCGCTCGGCGGCACTCCTCTGCGTATTTTACCCACTCGATTCGAGTACTTTGTGAAGGATTGTTGTATGACATGCTTACAATATGTCCCGCCTATAGTATCCTTCCACCCTTAGCGACTTTCTGGATACTAGAGTCACCAAAGAGTTGCGCCAGCTCGTGATTTCTTATTCTTATTTATTACTATTAAGACTTAGTTTATGAGAATTAATGGGGATTGGAATTAGCTAACCATCCCCAATGTGCACAGATCGTAAGCTCATATGACGTATTGAAATAACGTTTCCAAAGCTACAACAGTCCAAGGAAGTGAGTGCTAGAATTAAAACGTTATCATGCTCATTTCGCCCAAAATGAAAATGGATCAAAATTAACGAGCATACCGATTATACCCTTATGACACGTTGACAGAAAGCTATTCAATTCACAACAGTTCAACCGTTTATGAGCAATCAATGCTCTAATCCATTAGGCACATCTTTGATTGTGTTTAGCGGCTATCGAAAAATACGTGAGAATCAATTTGAGCACATAGCACTCTTAAATGCGAAATACATTAGAGACAACAATACATATGTGTGTTAGACTGGTTCAGATACAAAAAAAAAACACGTCGTAAGACTTCTAGTGCCATCCACGAAATGTATGTCTTGGGCTACAAAAATACAATTAGAAACATTTCAGCTCTAAGCTTTAATTTTTCTCCCACGCAAAGCTGGACCAGTCTAGTATGCCTAGCTAACCGATCGACATCTTTCCAAGCGCATCCCACCGAACGCGATTGAGCATGCAATAAGCAAGCTATTTATCGCTTGTTGATTGCTGGTATCCATTAAAATCTTAATTGAAAAATAAAAAATCAATTTAAGTTCACGACGGACGAAGACGATGACGACGACGACGATGACGTGTTGTATCACACAAATGATGATCGTTCCGTTCGATCCAGTCCGATCAAACCGCGAGTGTCGAAACGTCCCGGTCTAGAGAGCTTGATGGGTCCATCTTGAGCCGAGTGGACTTCTCGCTCCCTCTGTATTCACTTTACTTCGCTGAAGCTTGTGTGTGTGTTAGTCTGCGCGAACCGCAGTTTGATCAATCGTGGTCATTATGTCTTCATTACTTTTTGATTGTGGTTTTCTGTAGCATTTTATTGACCTTAAATGAACTGACTTAATAAATATGTGTATATGGTATTTTCGTATTTTACGCAAGAATTCTGTGCTTTGTGGTCAACGGATTGAATTGACCAATCGTCAGGAAAGTAAAAACCGTTTTGTGTGCAAATTGATACCATAATATTTTGAGTAAATTAGGGTAGAACGTTAATTGTTGAACGTCGTCAATTGATGAACAGTTTATGAAAAAAGCCCGAATTGTTCAACATTTGGCGGAGTTCAGGTATTTCAACAATTGACGAATCAGCCTAAAGCAATAATAATACTTTTGGTGAGGATGTTGACTATTAATAAATACTCAAATATTTAGGAAGATCGCAGCAAGCTGTGCGCGCGAACAGATGTGATTCAAACCAACTGTCACGATATTTCTCCTCCCCGCGTATAATTTCAATTCGGCTGACAAGTTTGCAAATCGGCTGGTGCAAGAACAAATTTGTAATGTATTTGATAAATATTTTTACAATTATAACTATCGCTGCGTCAGTTTTATAACTGATCGATTAGTATTTCGTGAAACAATCCTAATTGCTACTCAAATGGTGCCACTGGTGTAGGAAACTGGAAGTCACCCCTTTGGATAGCATAATCGACTTGGATAATTTGGTGAGTTTGTTCCGATATACTTTTTCAAGGTTTTTTTTTAATCGAGAGCTGGAGTCGTTCGATTTTTCGTTGTTTTTTTTGATTACTGCGTTGTGGGTGGGTTTTCATGTATTTCCAGAGAGCGAGAAAAGTCGCTTAGGCCAAGGCTTTTGAGCCAGAGCACAAGGGAGAAATTGCTGTATTGTATTTGAATTATCTTCAAACCCAAGTCTGCACAATGGGCCTGGCCATTTAATTATTTGTATCTTATCACGGGTATGCTGCAAATATTAATGCTGACAAGAATATACTGGGAGAAATTTCGTTTTTTTCCGGATGCTTTTCAATATTGGCAGTGCAAGCACTTAGAAAAGTATAGAATATAATTGAATAGAATAGAAAAAAAAAAGCATCAGTCATTATCAAGAATCAAGGTGAATGGGATAACCTATGGTATGCAACGTTGTTCCGCCCTTTTGACATGTTCTGCTAGATTCAGAAACAATGAACAATCAGTTATATGACTGTTAAGTACCACGAAAATACCAAAATGCGGAGTGAAATTTCCATAGGCATAGATATCTTGTTTCACACACAAGAAGACAAGCTGATCTTTTTTTTAACAACCAGACCAAAGTGGTACATCAAAATATACTCCCCAACCCTGCCTTCGAAATAAGCGTTCACCTGAACGGCGGGAAACCTTCAATTTCACAGCCGAAAGTAACACAACTAATGTTAATTGTACGTCCAAAAGTGAACTATGCGCAAAAAGCAGGGTACTTAAAAAATTCCAACCATATGTACTATACGTATGTATATCAAAAATCGGTTAGCTTTTTTATTGTGCATACCGTAGTGGCTGCGGCTGCTTACACTAGGAGCGAACTAGAAGCACACCCAAAGAAAGGTGAAAACATAATGACTTTATTCAATTTTAAACGTTGCTTTCCTTTCAGTAAAACAACAAAATTATGAACTGAAGCGGAAGCAATAATTAAGAACTTTTCCGCAGGGTTATTATTCTGGAGAATTTAAATTACTCGACAGATTTTTTCGGCACCCGCAAAGCGAAAGAACCGAATAAAAGTAGAGACACAGACAAACAGACATAGCGCTCAATTCGAATATTTGGTAGTTGGCCAAAGACTTGTGGCGCTCATATCGCTTTTGTTTGACATTCACGTTTGCGCGCTACTGCCACCTAGTACATGGTTGACCTAACGCAGTATTTTTTAGCATTGGGCGTTAATATTTGCGTCACTATATTTCAAATTTGACAATTGTTCTAGCTGTTACGTCTGTTTATCTGTTTGTAGAGGCACACGTGTAATGCCAACGCTGGAAAGAGAGAAACTATGGCTTTGGTGGGAAAGCATACACATATCATAAGGTACAGAAAGAAGCTGATTGACCATGGTCAATTAGATAATTTTTGTTTTGCCTGTGCGCCCACTGCTGCTGCTGCTGGTCGATCAAACATCAGCCGTAGGAGAGAGAGAGTATTTTGTGTAGGATTGTAGCCTCACAGGGACCGTTATTTTTGGGTTACCCAGATGTAAAATTGAAGCTCTCCGAATTGTTCAGGTCGATGGGGATATATACGTTTATAGGTAAATAAAAACAACATTCACTCATTTGGACGTGAAATGCATCATATGTTTTCTGCTGGGTTTTTAGAGCTGGTATACACTGAACTTTTGGGCTGTCATATATAAGTTATAAAAGACGAAACCTCTCTTCATTCTCTTCATTGAATATCAGAACCTATGCTTTCCAACTCGTACTGTTATCAAACTTGAAATTCTCTTTATAGCAAACTTCTTTCTCTATCCAATCTATCATCGTTTATGGTGACATTCATCTTAACAATAGAAAATTATCATTTCTATCAATCAATCGAACAATAACAAACACTTGAAAGAATCAGAATTATATTTGAATATTTTTAGCTGCTCAGAATTACTCCTTTACCCAAAGTGGATGTAGAAGATACAGAGGTATACTCGGTTTTCTGGTAACAACGACTCTGTCTAACCAATAAATACAATCGCTCTGCGCCGTTATCAACATAGAAAAACGTGTCGAGTTCTATGACTGTTCATTAAAGGTAGAGCGTCAATCTCAGGCACCACTTAAGTGCTTTTCTAGATAATAAACCTAACCTAGATTGTTCATGGAATAACTAGTACGAAACGTATGGTCCATCAGTTCAACCATTGATCAATGATCACCAAAGTTCGATCATGCACATGGGCGCGTCCACGTTCAAAATCGTGGGTTGGACAGACGATGGCAAGCACACTATGTCCAGGGAAGTCGAATAAATTTTGCCACCAGGGAGGTGGTGCAAGCGACCTCAAAAATCCAAACACGAATTTTATGCAAAAAGAACATTATATGCAACCTCTGTCCTCTGCGCATTCTTCAAGGCGTGTTTTTAGAAACTTCTCAATGTATTCTATCAAATTTATTTATGTGAAGACACAATGCATGTTTGCATTAGTTTTATAATAACATCTGTTGCAGCGATACCTTCAAATATTTGAAAATATTTTATCTTGAATTTCTTCAGGAATTATACTCGGAACTCCTCTAAGTATTGATTCAAGTATACTATCAATGTATTTTTAAGAACTAATTCACGATTTTTTCAAGGATTCATTTCAAGTTTCATCTATTTTTTTCTTGAGATATCCTCAATATAATTCTTTAGACATCACTACTGGTAATTTTTCTGGGACTCTGCCACAAATTTTGCATGAATTTTATTATTTTTATTTTGAGGATTTACCTCGGATATACTTTATAGAAGGATTTTATAATAAGTTCTTTCAGAGATATTTCTGAGAAAAATTCTGAAAAGTATTTGAGCGTTTCGTATGGAAGTTCTTCATGGTATAACTTCTAGAATTCTCTAAAAATTAACAGCACTAATCTAAGAATTTCTTTCAGATCACCAACATTCCTACAGTGATTCATATAGATTTCTCCACTGAACATTTCAGAAGCTAATACGAAAAAGAAACAATAAATTCCACAGGAGCTCTTCTTGGAATCCCTTTGAATATAATTTGGAAGCATTTCTCTTTCTTTTCTCCTTCTTTTTCATATAGAGATTTCTACATAAATATTGCCAAAACTGCTTCGAAGTTTTATCCGCATGGTTCTTAAGGAATTCCTTCGATAAATATTTCAGATTTTTTTCGGATATTCATTCAAGGATTTGTACAGAAATCTTCCTTATCTCCCTAATATGTAGGAACTTGAGGAATCGAAGAAACAATATGTTAAGAAAATTTCTTTGAATTCTGCAGATAATGTGTTTTTTGATATCATCTTAATTAAATGTTACCGGATAACGATTCTAGTTATCGGATAACGATACTAGTGAAATTTCTGATCAAATCCTTGAAAAGCTCCGAGTATAGTTTCTCTAGGATTTATTCGATTCATCCATTCTTAGCAGTTTCTGTTGGAATCTACCTAAATGATCATACAGAATTAGGTTTGTTGAAAATTCTGTTCAAATTCCAGAGAAATTTTTATAAGAATTTTTTAATGAGTTTTCAGAGAAGTTTTCAGAAGTATCCCTAAATGAATCTATAATTGTATTTTATCAAAGATTTCCGTAAAAATATGGTGAAAAGGAATTTTGAAGGCATCCTTGGAATAATTTATGCTGTGATTCATGAATCACAAGGCAAGAAATAAAAAAAAGTACTCCTAAAATTATATAATTTCAAAATCGGAATTTTGTGGTGTAACTCTTGACTGAGGAACTTGAAGGAATCCTTACAAACTACTCAGTAAGTTCCTTGCTAGAACTGTCCAAATCAAAATCATAAAGCAATTCGTTGTGTTTTGAAGAAATTTATGGCAGGATTCCCCAGGTACATTACGAAAAATACCCAGAGACATTGCTAACAGCTCTTTGGAGAAACAATTTCTGGGCAAAATCAACCCTGCAGTTATTATTGAAAAAAAAAATCCTTGAAAATTCGGAACAAAAACATATAGAGAAATCCACGATTCCTGGAACAAATTATGTGACGTATTCTTCGAAGGATTTCTGGATGAATTCATTCTACGATAACTAAGCAGATCTTTAGCATTAACCTTTCCATGATAGTCTTTAGGGAGATTCATAAAACATTCGTATAATTTCTGGTAAGATCATTGGCAGAAAATAAGATTATTGTACACTCCAACAACTTTTGAAGAAATCCATCAGGACGCAATTATTTTATAAATATGAATGCTGAAGATGATTTTAGACTAATTCAAACACAATATTATTTTATCCGGCGATTGTTTTTCCATCGGCCATGAAGAGACGAGGCAACACCGATTTCCCTGAATTTCTGGCAAGATCTATGGCAGAAGTCTGATTTCAAGTTGATTTTATTTTATTTTTACTTCGGCCAGAGAAGGCAATGGGACCCCTCCTCCCGGATTCCTTCTGGCTACGTCCATGGATGCTGTTCCAATAAACCGCAAAATTTACTCCAAGAACCTTGTAATTCGGAGATCATTAATTAGGTCAACTTTATAAGTGATCAATTTTTCAAGTTTTTCTTATTTAGTATTTAGTATTTATTAGTTCTTATTTAGTTGAACATTTTAACCAAGTTTTTCTCATTAGTTTAGTTGATTAACCAAGAACTTGCGTAATTACGCATTTTTAACAGCCTTAAAATTCTTCGTTAAATTTCATAATGAAAATTCATGAGCTATAAATTCCCGAAGTTAGGGAAAGCTAGGGAATTCCAGATCAAAGGCGTTGTTTCCGAAAAAAGAAGCGATTGGTTGGAGTTGATAAGAGGATGATTTATGTATTCATTTATGACATTTATGCTCAGACTTTGAACAATGTAGGATCTAAACAAAGATTTGTTTAGAGATAGGGAGCCGAATCCAATTCTTGGCACTTTTGATTCACTTCGGCAGTGAGGTTTTATGAAAGCTACGAGGCTCATATTTGGTCACAATATGCGTTGTACTGAAGTGCTTTTTACTGCAAAGTTTCAGACAATTCGATCGAGAAAAACCCCTGACGCCAAAGTGAATCATGGAAGTGCCCAAGTAGCTCTGCACCCTGCTCAATATTATTCTCTCACTTTCTTTATGAAATGTGCGTCAAAATACCGACAGAATTTGATCACATTTTGTAGGGATCATACAAGGAATACTTCTCGAAGTTTTTACGGAAATATAGCCAACAACTTCTACAGAGTTTGGAGTTCGGTAAGAATCACTGAAGAAATCGCCCAAAGTTCCAAGGAATACTTCCAAAAGTTCTCACGACAGTTAACCCAAGAACGTTTACTTTTCGAGCATTTATCATTCGACCTTTTTTATGGGACTTTTTGTCTCTAAACCAAAGTAGACGCAATTGCTTCTGTGGCAGACGAATCGAAGCTCAAATCTTCAAGAGCTCAAATCTGAAGAACCGATCTTCCTTCTTCTTTCTGGCGTTACGTCGTCACTGGGACAGAGCCTGCTTCTCAGCTTAGTGTTCTTATGAGCATTTCCAGAGTTATTAACTGAGAGCTTATTATGCCAATGACCATTTTTGCATGCGTATATCGTGTGGCAGGTACGATGATACTTTATGCCCTGGGAAGTCGAGAAAATTTCCAACCCGAAAAGATCCTCGACCGGTGGGATTCGAACCCACGACCCTCAGCTTGGTCTTGCTGAATAGCTGCGCGTTTACCGCTACGGCTATCTGGGCCCCAACCGATCTTCCATTCGAGCTGAAAACTTGATCGACTAATCACCACCAGCGAGTGACCAATCGATCAAGTTTTCAGCTCAAATGAAAGTTCGATTCATCTTCATCTTCTGGAGTCACTCTAAGATTTCTTTTGGTTTTTAAAACCATTCTAGAAGTTTTCTGAGATTCCTCCAAGATTTTTTCGATCATTTTTGTACTTGTAAAATGATGGCAAAGACAATCTTTTGACGGTCTTGCCCAAGACTGCCCATCGCACCTCTTATCATGTGGAAGATATTTCAACCAAATTGACGTTAGGGTCAAACAATTGATGATCTCGAATTTTTCGCTGCATATTTCAAATATCCTACATTCATGTCTAGCACTGGATATTCCAATAGACTGATGCAAATTTTGAAGTTTTTGCTCCCCTATGCTTAAACGGTGTCAATTATGATGAAAATCATTCTCCCAAAATTTGTAGCGATTTGGAAGAAAATTGGTTGTGCACACGCCATTTGAAGTTTATATGGAAATTACTATGGAAAAGCCAAACCTTTTGTGTTCAGTCCTCTATCTGCTCGCCATAATAATATATGAAAAAGCAAACACACTCTTCCGATGTAAAATCTTCCCAGCTACAACTTTGCCGTAGACCACATTTTGTTGGGACGCAAGGATAATTTGTTATTCTTGATTCCAAAGTCTAAACCATGCTGAGATGATCATTTAATTACTTTCAGAGCAACACTGCTTTTTTGCTGTAGAACATAGTAGCCTGGATTACTTTGATCTATTCTTCCCGCCAGGAGCACCACTGTTGCCTGCCGAATAGTTGGTGAAGCTTACTGAAGGCTAACCCACTTCATAATGATGAATAACAATTTTTTCTGACGTCCAATCAAAATGTGGTATTCGGCAAAGTTGTAGCTGGAAGAATTTTACATGAGAAGAGTGTGTTCACTTTTCCATAAAACTTAGTGACGAAGAGATAGAGGGCTGAACACAAAAGGTTGGCGTTTTCCATAGTAATCTCCATATAAACTTCAAATGGCGTGTGCACAGTCAAATTTCGTCCAAATCATTTCAAATTTTGGGAGGATGCTTTTTACCATAATTTAAATCGTTTAAGCATAGAGGAGCAAAAATTTCGAGATTTGAGTGATTCCAAGCAACAGCACCAAAATTTGGTAAATTTTTTAATTCATTTTTTTCTATTGAGCTGAAACTTTGCACAGTTTTCCAGTTCCATCTAAATCGTCATTTTCCGATATCAAATCTTCAAGTTGAGTCACGACTAACTTTTCAAAAGGGTGTATGTGAAAATGGTTCAAAAATATTCAAAAAGCTGCACAGCAAAAACGGTTCGTTCGATTGTTAGACAACTAAAGAAACAAAGTTAGACAACTAAATAAAGATTCCAAAAAAAATACACACAGCAAAAAAAAAATTTTTTTTTGAATTAAAAAACATAATTTTTGACACAAAAACTCAAATATCTCAAAACCCTATCGGAATACCAACGTAATTTTTTGAGGGAAAACGGTCCATTATATTAGCTATCTACCATAAAAATTTGGTGATGGTAAACCAATAAACAAAAAAGTTATGACATTTCAAACATGTCACAATTTTCACATTTAGTAGAAAAAAAAATTTTTTTTCGGTGTAAATTATTACGGGAACCGCAGTTTGTTGCTGATTTTATTGTTAAGGGCCTTGCGTGAATTAAACAAGTCGTTTTCATGTATTCATTAGTATTATGTATATTATATGTATAAATATTATATGTATATGTATATATGTATAAATTAAAATGAATTAACAGATTACACGAAAATATTTTTTTTTTTTACCAGGATATTTTTTTTAGAGTATGATCGATGAGTTTCTAAATGTTATATATAAACTTTAAAAGTTTTGGATTTGGGTATGCGTTATGAGATCATGAAAACATTTTATTAATACTTATTTATTTATTTATTTATTGTTATTCATTTTTTTTACAATATCGAACACTTTTGCATCATTATTAGTACAGTTCGAGTATAGTTTTGCTTTAATTGTATTTTCGGACAATGGAATGAAACAGTGAAATTTTTGGGTTCCTTGGATCGTTTTCGCGTTATTATATTGCTCGCTGAGCTCTGATGCCGTTGATTCGAACTCTTCAGTAGTAGTAAAACAAAATGATAATTTTGTTAAATCTTCTCCTTTTCTGCGATTCGCCCAATCAAATAGTTCTTTTGCAGTTTTAATTGGATGCTCACGTTCTTTGGCTAAACTTGCTCTTGTGTGCGCTTTATGGTTCCTCCAATAGCATCACAAGGACCTTTGCCATGTGACGTAGCAAAGAAATGCCATTCTGCATCAATTCCGTACTTTGATTTAAATTGACATAGGCTCGAAAAATTCTTACGGTTTTTGTACTGCGATGCTGCTCCATCAGACATGAAATATATCTTTCTGATTTCTTTATCCTTATCAACGCGTAAAAATTTAATCATTTTGGCAATGAACAAATTTACAGATACTGAGTCGTGTCTTAAATCTTCGGAAATTACAATAAAACTAAAATGTTCAATTTGCGTACTTCCATTGAAATAAATAACGAATGGATGAATTGTAGCTTGTTGTACGTTCCAGTGATGGGACTGCACTTCATCTAGCAATACAAAACTATAGTTTTCAGAAAAATCACAAATGACTAAAAATTCACCATCTTGTAATGTATTTTTCGTATTTTTTAAAAAGCGGGATTGCTCTGTTTTAATAAAGTCGTGAGGAATTAAACTTTCTAATTTCAAGCAAAAAAATGACACAAACTCATCTACAGGTTTTACAATAGTTTCTAGGTCACACCTATCCGTGGTCACCCATTGCTCAAATGATAACTGATCAATATAATTTTCTTCAAACTCAGCGAATAAAGTATTTTCCAATGATGAAGAATCTGGACAATCCGAACAAGATCGTAGATAGCAATTTGATGTTCTATTTTCACACAAAAGACTACCAGTTAACATTTTAATATCCTTTGATAAATTGATTCTTTTCAAACTATGTAAGATTAGGTTAATATTTTCGTGTGTTGTGCACACACAAACATTATGTGTTCCTGAATTGGATAGAAGCTTGCATTGCCTTGGACGAAGGCTTGCAAATGAGGAAAAACCTACCTTAATATTTTCGTTAATTTCCTTGAAGCGTGTATACGCTTCTTTCAAAGTAGTCATCATTAATCGTTTTTGGATTGCTTGACGCTTTCCATCTTTTTTTACAGATACATAATCTTTTTGGCCAGGCATAGCTCTACTTACTTCATCGTCTTCAAAATATTGAATTATTTTTTCTTTTGTCTCATATGTTAATGAAGTACTCGACCTAGCATTTTTGGTTGCAAGACAGTTATTTTTGAATTGTTTTGCCTCTTTTGCTGTATTTCTATTGGTTTTGAACTCATCAATGGCGTCTTGAATAGACCACGAGCTTGGCAGCATCGACAAAATCAATAATTTTTCTTTCCTTGTCGTGGCTAGATTCGAGAACCTTTCCTTCATATTCATAATTACCTCATCGTAGTCTGTATTTTCCACATCCTCAGGTCCTAATTTGAAGAGGTTTCTTCGTACAGCTTCGTTGATTTCACGGTATTTTTTCTCGGGATAATTGACGTAACCCATCTTCGTCCATTTAATCGGAGTCACTTTTATTCCAGCTATCCCTTCGTTGAAGCGTTCGATGTTGACCTTCTGGATGCACTCATCTTCTGATTGATTTGTTGAAACAGATGTCGCTGATGGTACCGTGGCAAGACTATCTGCACTTGGTACTTCTGGTAACTCCTCAGTTGTTGTCGGTGCATCTAGTAATTCCTCAGTTGTTGTTGTTTTCGAACTTCCTGCAACCTGATCCATTGATGATGTACAGATTGCCCGTTTGTCAACGTTTAAACGGCAGGACGTACAAATGCGTAAATTTGTATTCAATGTAGACATTGGAGCATAACCAGCCGCTTCCAGTTTATCTATGGTGCTTTCGGTGAGATTTCGTAGCTCTTTCGAACACTTTTTTTCTGCAAACGGCCTGCAACAGTTGAGAAAGCGACTATTCATGTTGCTCGTTAGATTTTAATAAACAAAATCACTTTTAAGTTTTTACTGACTAGTTTGGTGTCGTTTGCTTGACTGAAGAAAAATTTTACAATTAAATCTTTTATAACCATAGTGGTAGTATATTTTTAGCTTTTTCGTGAGTATGTTCATGGTATGTACCTATCATGTTTTTGATGTTGTTGAAGTTACTCGCTTTCTCCCAAATATGATTAACAAAGTCTATTCTCTACCAAGGCGGGTCTATACCCAGGTGTAATCAGATTTTAACTTTGTGGAGAAAACCAGCGCCGAGAAAACCGACCTGCTTTACGTATACTAGATCACCTGGGTATAGACCCGCCTTGTTCTCTACGAGGTAAACTTTTTGCAGGTAAACTAGTCGTATACCTGTATACAAAACTTTTTTTGTAGCTTTTGTCTTCAATATTTGATTTCTTATAGGTTTCTTTTATCAAAAGTTTTCAACACTTTTAACACTATTGAGAGAATTTTTCTTCAGTTACGTACAATAAAAAATATGACACTATCAAGACTTTAGATCACAACACTGGATCGCGTCTAACTTTCTAATAGATGATATAATAGTTATGAATAATTAAATAAAATATCATGAAAACAACTTGTTAACCTCATTCGGTACCCTTAACAAAAAATTCAGCAACAAACTGCGGTCCTAAAAAAAATTAACAATGAAAAAAAAAATTTTTTTTCACTAAGTGTCAAATTTGTGAAATATTTGAAATGTCATAACTTTTTTGTTTATTGGCTTACCATCACCAAATTTTTATGGTAGATAGCTAATATAATGGACCGTTTTCCCTCAAAAAAATACGTTGGTATTCCGATAGGGTTTTGAGATATTTGAGTTTTTGCGACAAAAATGATGTTTTTTAATGCAAAAAAAAAAAATTTTTTACTGTGTGTATTTTTTTTGGAATCTTTATTTAGTTGTCTAACTTTGCTTCTTTAGTTGTCTAACAATCGAACGAGCCGTTTTTGCTGTGCAGCTTTTTGAATATTTTTGAACCATTTTCACATACACCCTTTTGAAAAGTTAGTCGTGACTCAACTTGAAGATTTGATATCGGAAAATGACGATTTAGATGGAACTGAAAAACTGTGCAAAGTTTCAGATATTTTTGAAATGGTCGATCAGAATCGACTTGCATGCCTCCGTGGAATCCCTCATTTGCATCACTCTAATATTCCAATCTAACAAATTCTACAGCAAAAAATGCTGTTCAAGTAACACAAAATAGGTTGTCCATAAATCACTTGGAACCCCACCTCAATCTAGGTGTGTATGAACAGAAAATCATACAAAAGTTTTAAAATTTGTACCGTTTAGTCTCAAATTCCGAACACCGGATTTGTTATCAAAAATTCTTGGGATTCTCATCTAAATTATCTCCGGATTCTCATCAGAGTCATTCTAGGAATCTCATCAAAATTTTCCCAAAATCATAATCAGAATCCTTCCAGGTCACTTATCAGAATCTTTCCAAATTTCTCTGCAAAATTCTCTCAGATTGTCATAGAAATCCTTCCTGGATTCTCATTGAAATGCTTCCCGGATTCTCATCGCGATTCTACTAGGATTGTCATCAGAATATTTCCAGGATTCTCTCGGGAATCGATTCATGATGTTCATCAGATTCCTTCAAGTATTTTCATGAGAAATACATATACAAATACTCGAAATATATTGAAATTTTACCAAGAATCAGTGGTGGTATAAAATGCGTACACTACATTTTCGACCGTGTATTCGGTTTGGCCTCCGGAATCCAAGTATTGCATTTGGAAATGTAAATAATCTCCTGCACAAAATCATTAAAATTTTAAGCTAAGCTGCTAAGATTTTCACTCTCTAAGTGCGGAAAGTTCCATCCCTTATTCATTTGGATCCAAGTACAATTCTCACACAACTTGAGATCTCGCCCTAAAAGCCATTGATAACCAAGTGTGTAGCTCCTTGTTTCTAAGCAAATGAATGAACCAGGATAAAAACTATTACCACTGGGAGATAAAGAAGGATCTTCTCTTCATCGTAGCATTGTTGAATAACGTGTAAATCCATTCGTTTGCTCGGTAACAATGGCTCCGATCAATCACAGAGTAGCAACCATTGACATGTACAATCAGTCTATGCTATGCTTTTACTGTTGTTTCAACATTACACTCGATGTGTCAAACGCAGATCCGATCTTAATATGTAGGAGATGTACGATTTTCACAAGAATCAGTCAATTTGTTCGCCTCGCGGATAGTATTTGCGTGTAGCATTGAATTGATTATTGAGATAGTATTAAGATAAATTTAGATGTATAAGTAAAATTATGTAGACCTATAACAGTAGAACAAAATAAGCCATGAGGAAGGTTTATGCAATATACCTTTCAGAAGAGAAAATTGAAATGACATCAAACATTCTCTTGGGCGATCTTTTAACTAAACTAACTGGAAGGATGTAACTAAACCGTTTACACCTTCTGTTGAAAAAAAGATTAATAGAAACGTTATTTTTGTTTTCTTTCTCTTCACGACCATGAAATATGTTGATTCTGCGCAACTGACCCTTTTGTTCCCAATTACAGCCGATTAAATGCTTCATTACCTATGCGAAAATTGATGCCCATCCTGTTCCCACTAGATTCACGTACAATTTTTCCGTTTTTCTCTCTTCTCTCCGTTTACAGATAGACCGTTACGATACTGTGATGTGCCGCCCGGTGGCACCTGTTGTACACACACGATAGAGAATAAGCTGGCGGTGCACGCCAAAACCCTGCTGGAGCGAAACACCAAAGACTCGATTACCAAGCTTTCGTCGGTGCTGGGTATTCGGGCGCAAAAGTTCAATGGTAAGTGAATGGCAGCCATATTAACAAGCATTTCAAGAAGGGAAACAATCTGTGTTTTATCAACAAGTAGGCAATAAAATAAATAGACATAAACAATAGTCAAAAGTCTAGCACTAAGATATTGAATATATTCCGAGAAAAAATTAAACATTTGTACAAAATAATCAAGAAAAAATCCAATAAAAATTGAAACTAATGACTTGGATGAAAATTCTAAAAACGCCAATGGAAAACAAGCACTATGTGACAATGAAAACTGTAAAAAAATATATTACTGTGTACAACACTTTAAGTGCTATTTTTAAATTTTAAATAATGTTGTGATTATTTTCTCTTTTTTTGAAAATATTTGATTCTCAAATGCTGATTTTTGTTACTTTTATTGCTTTCTTTTGCGATTTTTCTTCGACAAATATATTCTCAAATGCTGTTTTGGAATTTTTAATTGCTGATTTATACCCAATTATTGCTTGTTACGAATTATTTCATCGACTGTTTTACAATAAAAAAGTTACAGTTATCCTTTTCCTAAGGCATGATAACATTATTCCCGTGAGTGAATTCCCTCGCACGCTGTTGGAGATGCGGGGATGATGTTTACTTGAGCCACACCGGTGATGATTCTGTTTGTGTATCATGTGTAGTAACAACGCAGGAGATGGGGATCCAAAAGCACTGTATGTGCTATGCCCGAGATAACAATCTTACACGGGTGACAAGAATATTAAGGCTTCCATGTACATAGTCGGGACCTTCCTTAGCCGAGTGGTTAGCGTCCGCGGCTACAAAGCAAAGTCATGCTGAAGGTGTCTGGGTTCGATTCCCGGTCGGTCCAGGATCTTTTCGTAATGGAAATTTCCTTGACTTCCCTGGGCATAGAATACCATCGTACCTGCCACACGATGTACGAATGCAAAAATGGCAACTATGGCAAAGAAAGCTCTCAGTTAATAACTGTGGAAGTGCTCATAAGAACACTAAGCTGAGAACCAGGCTTTGTCCCATTGAGGACGTAATGCCAAGAAGAAGAAGATGTACAACGTGCAAAAGATTTAAATGAGGCATAACAAATATAATGTCGTCTAAATTTTCAACCAACTTGCTGTTGATATTTAGCAATTTACCACTTCATAACATCATTTTGGTTACGCCGCACTAAGGGGTATTTAGTTAATCTAGCTGGCCAAAAGGTTTTCTTCTAGCTTCATTCTTAATGCGGCTAACTTTTTCTAAAGTTCTCATAACCAAAAGTTCGAGCGCTCTTTTGAATTCAATTCACATAAAAAGAGGAAACATTAAGTTTTAATCGAGAATATTAAGATTTAGAGGTGACGCAAGCGACTTGAAGGAGATTTAAAAACATGTAAAATATGACGTTCAGTGAATTTCATATGACTTCGTTATTTTTCATCCAATTTTGAATCTTTTAGCACAATTCTCTTCAAAATTAAATTAATGAAAAGTTTTTAAAGACTGTTCATTTTATAAAGTGGACACCTTGTACATGCAATATATTTTTCATTTGTCAATGAAATCGCAATCGGTTTTCTGTACTCGGTTAGATTAATATTGTACAATGTTATGGTGATAAAAAAGTTACCATAATAATTACATTTCACAATTTTACGGTACAATGGTCGATTTTTGGAGGTTATCAAAATCAATGATTATTAGGAATTGGCTGGAAAAGGCTTGTTCTTCGAAAGCATCATCAATCATAAGCCTGCTAAAAAATATCAAGTTATTTTTGGAGCAACAATTTTCCAGATATCATAAAATCAATTTTCATCGATTTTTTTAGAGAAAAATATTTTAAATTCAAATTAGACAGATAAGAGTACAATTTTAAGGTTCAAAGTACGTCCTGACGGAAGTAATAATATAGTATTAATATAAAAAATAACCTACACCTTCAAAGAGTTGCTTATTTAGTCTCCATATCATATTTTAAGCACAACAGAAAAACAATTGCTTTATTTTCAGGAGACCTCTCAAAGCACACTGCAACACTGCTTTAATAAAATCGAATTTATTTTCCATGTATTCTTTTCAGAATGAGTTATTCTGAGATAACCTAACAAAAATACGGAGAAAAACGCTTAAAATATGCTCTAGATCAATAAATAAGCGTAAAATGTATGCCCAAGAATACGGTTAAAACTCTAGATTTAGCTCTTTTTCTTCTTCTTCTAAATGGCAATAACATCCCCACTGGGACAAACCCGGCTACTCAGCTTAGTGTTCTAAGAGCAGCACTTCCACAGATAGTAGCTGAGAGCTTTCTTTGCCTTAGTTGCCTAAGTCGCATTCGTATATCATGTGACAGGTAGGATGATGCTCTATGCCCAGGGAAGTCAAGGAAATTTCCATTACGAAAAGATCCTGGACCGACCAAGAACCGAACCCAGACACCTTCAGCATGGCTTTGCTTTGTCGCTAACCGGTTTCCACTGATTTTTTTTAATGTTTCAAACCATGATTATGGGGTGATGCAACGCTAATATAGACTTGAATGACGAAAAAACTATGTATGAGGCATTATTCCACAACTATCCATGTGTCCCATGCAGAACATTATTTCAAAATTTGGCCAACTAGATTCGTCAAATACCCTTTAGTGCACAGTGGCTTGACACATTGTTTCTCTAGTAGCGGCGACCGACCGGCACTCCATCCGGCAGACATCCCAATTGGAAGTGTTGTTTTTATTGCTACTTTGCGTTGAAACGCAGCATAGATATAAGCTCCCGTCATGGTAATGTTTGTCGTACCTTCCTCTTTATAAATCGTCGGTGTCGGAGACACAAAAAAAACTGTATGAACAAGGTACGAAAAAGTATCATGTATCGTCGTCTCCTTTACGGCGGCAACCCGGGCGGTTTTCTGCTCCAACTATTTGCTCAAAATGGAGCAATTGGGTAGCTTGAAGATTAATTCATATTGACATAATGTAGCGCGGCTGTGGGCTCCTCTACGCGACGGGAGGTTGGTTCTCTCTCTCGGTGCTCTGTTCACCTAATTCATTAGACGATCCTAGTGCTTACTCTTCTCTGAACAAATTTGCTCGGCACGATTAGACAGGTTTGGATTTTCGGGGTTTCCTGTGGCGAAGAATCACCCAGGAAGAGTTTTTTTTTATGGGAGTAAGCCTTACAGAAGCGACTGTATGGCATTTGTTTGGTTCTGGAAAATTTAGAAAAAAATGGGAAAGATTCTTAACTTTTACAGTGATTAATAATTTTTATTTAACTGTACCTACTCCAATCAAACGTGTTTTATATAAAAAAAAACATGTGAGGTTATATTTCATGTGTAGGTGCGAAACCAAAACTCAATTTTTCGAGAGCACGCTAAAAGTTATATCGATTGGCACTCAGAGCCCCTACGTGATAATTTTGTTCAGCTTGTGAAAAGTTTGATTCTTCTGATTGATTATTATACTGATCTATATTAGTTGAGCGAATTTTCAAACTTTTTCAGGACACGATCTGTTTTAGAACATTATAAATGATGACGTGTCACCTGCATTTTCTCTTGGAAACCTTAAATCTACATACTGCATTGCAAAAATGCAATTTTGTCTGGATATAATATAATGGAGTTCGTATTTGACCGGTGAGCAATAGATCGATGTGACTTTTAAAGTTTTTATTTCCCTATGCATAACGATGTCCATTATGAAAAAACCTTCCTCCCGAAGTTGCCCAGGGCCCCTCTATGCCCAGGGAAGTCAAGGAAATTTCCATTACGAAAAGATCCTGAACCGACCGGGAATAGAATCCAGACACCTTCAGCATGGCTTTGCTTTGTAGCCGCGGACTCTAACCACTCGGCTAAGGAAGGCCACCAAAACATGGCCCCCTTATGTATTTGACCTTAATTTAGCATCCTATTATTCAAGACAATTGTTACCAGGTATAATTTGCTTAAAATCACAAGACAAACAGATTTTTCCCTTGAAATAAGATAATTTGCAACTTAGTGCAACTTCTAAATAATTTTATTATTCTCGATGTTTGAACTTCAGTTGTCTCGAATAATAAGAAGGGTTCAAAATACATCCATTGGAAATTTGTCCATAACTCTAATATTTTATAGAGTGTCTATACTTCCAAATTGTTCAATTGTTCGAAGGCTTCCATGAATTTCCAGACAACAATAAGATTGAAGTCCTATGCACTTGCAAAAAGATGCAATGAAGTTCTAAAGTTCTTCTTCTCCTTATTTTTCTTTTCATAAGGGCCTGTTTCTCAGCTTAGTGTTCAAATTCCACACTTATCTGAGAGCTAGCTTTGCCAAAGTTGCCATTTTTTCATCCGTATATCTTGTGACAGGCAGCGTTGCGGAAATATCAAATTCTCATTTCTCATGCCAGAGATTTTTCACACTTGAGTTGTAACTCGCGCAATTGCTACAGTTAACCCAACAACTTAAACATCATGCATGAGTTGGTTCATCCGTGTAACTCATTGGCTTGTATTTCCACAGTTATTTTTCATGCAAAGTACTTATTCCTTGTTTTGCTGCTTGACATATAACAAACCTTTCTAATAACTTGTGATAAATTTTCGATGGGTTGGATGGATGGAAGCATTTTTGACGACATGAGCAAGTGATTTTACATCAAAATTCCATGCGTGAGTTTTTTCGAAGCAGAGTTTGTTCTCGCGGGAGAATTCATTGATTGAGATTTGAGTGTGAGTCTATCAACACTTGGTGGCAGGTACGATGATACTCTATGGCAGTGTTTCCCAAACTTTTCCAACTTTCGCCCCCTTGTGGCCACTATTTTTTGGAATCGCCCCCCTGATGTGTGATTCAAATATTTGAGTTAAGCGCTATACCTATATTTTTGTCAAAAGCGATAAAAAATGTTAAGAATATCAAACACATGTGTTTGGAAACACATATTAAAGCCACAACACTTACTGGACAATACACAAGATTAACTGGACAGTAATTTATAATAACAAACTCAATATACTTTGGCGTGTATTGCAGATTACTAAATAAGTTTCCAGTGAAATTTTCCCCTCTTTCAACTTTTCAAATGTAACATATGTAATATGATTCATTCATTGTGATTTCATATTGATTTATCTGTTATTTTACTGCAATAACTTTAACAAATCCTGACTAATAATTGTTCGACGTGTCTGGAAACAGTTTCTATCCAATCCAAAACACTAAAAAAAATGAAAATTCAGAATATTTTTCCACTTATTTTCATCAAGAAATTATAAGTTTTTTTTTTCTGATGTTATTAAGGTTCAAATATCTTTTGTACATCTCTGATGTTAATTCGAATCTATTTGTGAATAGTGTAGTTGTCTTCAGCATATAGCGGTTTTATCGTTGGAACATGATTTTTGCTTGCCAAAATTTTCCGATTTTTTTTTCTAAAACTATTTATACTATAAGAACTGGTAATGTTAAAATGTGTACTGAAGATTTTTTGCCGTGAAAAACCAGCTGCCAACAAAGAAATATTAGCAAATTAATTCGTTTGCTCCCATGTGAAAAAAAACTATAATAAATATAATAATTTCATGTATTTAAAATAATTTATGAAAAATCTCAGATATATGTTTTGTATTTTCCAAACATTTCTTAGTAACACTAGTAGCTGAACAACAGTTTGTCAAACTGGAATAAGCTTTAAGGTGATTTGTTCAGCTCATATACAGGAAAAATGTTTGTTGAGTGTTATCTGTGTTTTCAATATTATATGTGACTTGTCATTCCGATCTTGACTAAATCTCAATCACTGACTTTTCTAAAAATTGACATGACGTGAGAAAACCTTCATGCATAACACAAAATTTTGTTTTTAACAATCAACAAGTGTTGTATATCATAATTATTAAATTACCACACTTAACGATTTGAGCTCAAACTGTCCTTGAAACAGATTGGTTTGGAATTTATTATTTGTCAGATGCATTAGAATAAGCTCCTATAAACTTGTATGTGTGTCGTCTAAAGGTTATGAGAAATTATTTTTATTTGCCATGTTAGCTTTTTCGCCCCCTTTCTAGATTTTTCGCCCCCCAAATAATGTTTTACAAATTTTCGCCCCTTGGACCTGAAAATCGCCCCCATGGGGGCGAATTCGCCCACTTTGGGAATCACTGGTCTATGCGATGGTGGGACATTTTGCATAAAGATGTTTCGCATAAGGACATTTCGCATTAGAACGTTTCGCATACGGACTTCTGTCATAATGGACATTTGGCATAATGAGAGTTATACGCCTTCTTTAAAACTGTTATTTGTTCTTATATGAAAGTCCACCGATCCACGGGAAGTCAGGGAATTTCCGTATCGAAAATATCCTGGACTGGCTAGGAACCAAAGCCAGACACCTTCAGCATGTTTTTTTTTGCTTTGTAGCCTCCCACTAGGCTATGGAAGATCCCAACAAGTGGAGCTATCAGAGTACTGAATTGAAAAATATCTTGATTCCTTTTAAACTAAATTTAAAACTGTTTTGCTTAATATAACTGATTTAGTTTCAATTGTGTTATAAATTACTACGCAAACTAAGAGTGCTTCTAACACAAATTAAACAAAATACGTTATATGTAAAAAATGTTGACATAATTGAGTTATACCACTTCTCGGTTAGGTATCTGTCTGGTGGACTGAAATTCGGTTAACCCAACAAGTGGAGCTATCAGAGTACTGAATTGAAAAATATCTTGCAGAGCGCTCGTCAAAAAACTGCCTTCGAAATTGCTATTCCACAAACATTCTAAAGCAAGTCTTTTTCCAGCAACATTCTAAAGCAACAATTAAACTTTCTACACTCAATTTGTGCTAGTTAGCTTGGAGCAGATGAACTTGCTATCTACTGCATTTAAAAGCCAAATAAGCTGCTTTGCAAGTGAATTTGTTAGCTTTTCAAATGTTTCAAATGAGCAAATAAGTTAAAAACTAACACGGGAAACATTTTTCATAAAGATGCTTGCCAAAAATGGTTTCAAAGATGTAGGTATCAATAACTTGCCTCGTTCTAGTTCCGTTTGCATGTAGCAAAAGCTCATAAAGTTTCATTGCCGTTCCTTGCATTTTACCCACGTCCAACATTATTAAAACAACGAGGTTTGTGGCAAATGTTCACTACACATATGTTGCACGAATGTTTTTGCAACAACTTTAGTTTATTTGAGGCGAGTCTAAATTTCGGCTGTACTACACCCCTGTATTCTGAGGGGTGTAGTATAGTAATATGCAACAAGTCAATGTTATCTCTTTTATAGTGCATTGGCGGAACAAATGTTTGAAGCGCTTGTGGAGTAGTGAATAGAGGAGACAATTTATGATCTTTAGGTTAATAGTCCGATTCACGTTTAGATTTTTTCAAGTATTTTGCTACAAATAAGCAATTTTACTACTCCGTCCGTTACGATGTACAGAAAAGTTGAGTTAAGCTTCAGGGTTCTGGTTACTACGTTAGTAACTTTTAGAAAACTGAGCAACTCATCTTCTTTACCATTTTAAGAACGAGCATTCGAATTTCAAATATTCTGAAATTTATTTGGATCCAGTACTTATTCATAATTCAACAACATTTTTGCGAATTTCACCCTAACTTGGACTGTTCGAGTCATAATTGTGGTTTCAATCATTGAATCAATCATTTGTTGCAGTTATTCAGATAAGAAGACGAAATTAGAAGCAAACATGTAACTCAAATAAGGTAAATTGCTGGTGAAGGGGCAGAATTATAATTATGTGTAACAGCGACCATATTTACATAAGTAACATTTGAATTGATAAAATTCGAACGGTTACCTACCACAGCGGTGCAAGAAAAAATGGCACAAAAGTCAGAACTGAAAAAGCAGTTTTCTACTTTTAAAACAACAAATTGATGAAAATAAAAACACACAGCTTTTTTATTTGGCAAATGAAAGAGCTGTGTGTTTTTATTTTCTTCAATTTGTCTATTTAGAAAGAGATAACTGCTTTTTCAGTTTTGACTTTTGCACCATTTTTACTTGGGCCTTAATCATGCTTAGAATTTGCACGGAAATGATGGTTACTCAATTGGTCGTTTACTAGAGAATGAATATTGTTGGAGATTCAACCTACAGAATTACAGGTACTGTAACCGTTACAGCTCAACTGCCTCGTAACATTTTCCATCCATAATTCCTTAGCGTGAACGGCAGTTTCCAAAGTTGGACAAATGGTTGCCTCCGCAAATTACGCATTTGGAATCTATGCGGCAATGTTTGGTAACATGGACTCACTGTTGGTACATGTGGCACAGAGTTGATTTCCTCCAGGGTCTCAAGTTACAGGGATATACAACATAATATTTGCCTTTTCCAATGTTTTAATATTACTTGAATTATTTTGGTTAAAGTTAACTGAATCTATTTTGTGTAAAAGATCTCTTCGAGAATTGCCAAGTTTGGGTTTCTTTTCTTGATTCTCCTAATTAAGTTCAATGATTTTCCGCTCAAATCCAGCATATTCAGAATTTTTACCACGATTGGCAGTACCATTTGCTTCTTCACTTGAATCTTTCTCTTCTTCACTTGGATTTTTCTTCATAGACGGCGTCCAAGACACATTACAACCGCTAAAGAAAAACTTCCATCAGCAGAAACAATATTCGTAAGCGCAGCATGAAACTACGATACAGACTGAATGACTAGTAAAGTAGTTTTTGCTCGTACAAAGCGAAATTAATAATAATCTCATCAAGACTTGTAGAAGTCTTTTCAGTTGCATAAGTGTCAGTTTTGCATAATAATTGTAGAATTATAACATCTTAAACTTTTTATTGATATCATACTTAACACAAGATATGACGACATTTATGTAAACAATCAGACATTCGCCACTTGGCCAAATTAAACACTGTCGCAGAGCTCACCAGCTCCATTCCATGGAGCAATTAAAAATCGTTTCACAATTCGGGACCACACCGGTTCAGTTATAGTCGACCAACCGGAAAGTATGCGCGTGTACGCACGATCGTCATATTGATTTAGATGCGTGTATCGTCTTTGCGCATACCAAGTTTATCTACCCATGATGATGGCTCAGGCGGACATTCTATTTACAAAACATATTATTAAACAAATAGTAAACCTCGAAAAGGTTAGAAAAACATAAAACACAACGATGTAGCACGCTGACTTCTCCAGTTTCGGTAGTCCCGACCAGTGGATTACAACAGAATTGTGGTCGATTTTGTTACACTGTTAGCACGTTTTTCTATATTGTGTTATAATTTTGTTTTCTTTTGAATTAGATTTAAAACTGATTTGTTTATTATAACTGATTTAGTTTCAATTGTGTTATGAATTACTTTGCAAACTGAGAGTGATTCTAGAACAAAACTCGTTACATGTAACAAACATTTTGACATAATTGAGTAATAATTGTAATCAACTCCTCGGGTAGGTATCTGTCTGGTGGACTGAAATTCGGTTAAGCCACACTAGGCCACACTCGTGGAAGAAAGGAGCAGAATGAACGAAATTTCGGAACTGCATTCCAACCCGTCGTGGCAGACAGAGAACGATACTGATTTAGGAGAGGAGAAAAAAAACCCATACCCTCGGCCAAGTAGTGGAGAGCAACGATAAAAGTAGTGATGTGTGGAAGCAATAAAGTAAATTTCATCGTTAAATTTAATTTATTTGTATTTAAACTGACTGTGCGAGTAGTTGAACTTGATGGACGATGATATCCCTTCTTCTGGGGGTTTTGGCTCTCCATGGGCAGCATCTTTCAACTAGCCAGTCGGCGGGCGTGGAAGCCTAAAAATACACTATCCCAGACCATAAACTGTCTGGTTTGGTCAGAGATTAATCTGTAAGAGGGCGAGATCCGTTTTACTTACCTACATGTTGATGTAGATGCATTCGCATCTCATCTGTTGCACGATGTACATTTTACGACTGGAAACGGTATAAGCTTCATGGCATTATTTAGATTAACGAGTTAATCTTCCTTGTGAATCACTGGAAAGTATGATTCATAGAAGCACTCAGCTGGACTGGCAGAAGGAATTGTCGAAAGCGATGGGTGGTGAAAGAGAGCTAACACAATGTAATTTTGAGATACAAGTGATACAGGTGGCTTCAATATGTAGCATTTACCTATCAAATATAGCAGGATTATTAAAACGATAGAGTAGACATATCCAGGGTGTCCATCCATCCGGGAAAAGTGGGGAAACCCAAAAAAAATTGCCAATGACCGGAAACAATACGGTAAACAAAATGTGAAATTTCAGAACACACCGGAAACATAGGTATTTCATACATACACAGTACGAACGAAACGTGTAAATTTCTGAGACATATAATGCACATAATTGGAGCGTGGAGTATCATGGATATTTACATGATATGTCATGTAAACTTCAATTATATGTCATGTAATCCAGCAGGATCCTGAGTGGTTACATGACATATAACACATTTTTACATGATTTCAGACTTAAATTTACATGACGCCATGTTTACATGACATAAATGAAGTTTACATGGCGTGTAATCTTCATTATTTTTAACAATGTAGGTATACCGAATTGTTTTCAATTTTAAGCACTTCGGACAAAACTAAGAAAAAATCAGAGGGTGTGATCTTGCACTTCGGATCATGATTAACTGGTGATTTGTTATAGGGATAATGAACGATTTAAAGTAGACCAAAGGTCCATGTATTGGACAGGCAAGAAACTGCGGGTGAGGTTGAGAAACACAGTGTCTTATAAAATATTGTCTTATTGTCTTCATTATTAGAGTACGGTGGGGCAAAAGTGCGACCTTAGTCGAAAAATCAATATTTCCAAAAAAAACTATAACACTTGAAACGAAATAAATACCGCAAAGGGAACCTTGGTTACAATTTTGCTGAACAAAATTGTGTCAAAATATTTACCCATTTTTAGCAATAAAAGTTTTAATTTAATTAATTTTTTTTTTCTACAATTTAGTAAGGAAAATTCCAAGATTTGTTTACACTTTCATTTCATTTTGTTAAGGGCCGATCAATTGTGTCTGATTGGCGTTGTGTGGGAGAAAAAAAAAAACAAAGCACGCGAGTAAAAAAAACGAAAATTAGACAGTAATGTTCAAGGATGGAAATCTAGTGATCACGAAGAAATCAATGATGCATCGCGGTTGTTCTATATCGTGCGATCATAGCAACAACGATAAACCATTGGTCAAGTCCTCACGTTTCCGCGAAAAATGAATCGCTCGGCATGTGTGCTAACGATCAATTGTTCGCGAACCGAATTCACAAGATTTGGAGGTTTTTCTCGCTTTTGATCTTAAAGTCAATCGAGAATGGCTTGAGCGCACTTTCTTTAGCTACAAATTATATTAATAAATAAAAAAAAAATTACATCGTAAATGCGTTCTGATTTACTTTAAGGTGAAACATCTCGGAATGCAAAGATGTCTGGCACAATGTCCGTCTTCTCCACCTACTCACGTTTTCAAAGGCACAAAACTGGAGGAATAGTTGGCAAATGTTCCTGAGCTTCTTATTTTAAGCTTTCTGCTAGTGCACAAAGCCAAAATAAAAAGTGCACTGTTATGGAATGCTTTCTTCGCGAGATTTGTGCCTTTGAAGTTTTAGTGCAATCTTAGAAGTTGATTCCAAACTGTTTCACCTTAATCGCACATGTTACAACATCCGACAAACGGTTTGTCCCACGAAAAACAGTTTATCTGATGCTTCATATATCGGTTCAACGTGCGGGGAATAAGGTTATGCAATCATGCTCTTGCAAGAACGACGGCCCTTTTAGATCATTCGAATACTGTGTTATTTGTCGCTAGAGATGATTTTCTTCCCTCCTTGGTAATGTTTGATTCGGTGAATTTGTTGCATGCTCCTTTGTGGGTGAGTGACGGAATCCGGATCAGTTGTGTCCGGTTCGAGTTGTACGGGACAAAAAAAAACAAAGCATGCGAGTGAAAAGAACGAAAATTGACAGTAGTATTTGATCCGTTGATTCTGTTGCATGCTCCTTTGTGGGCGAGCGTCGGAATCCGGATCGTATCTTGTTCGCTTAGTAATTGCATTATCATCGGTATTGCTCGTCCGTATGTATGCTCACGAATTCATTTCAAATTACATATTTATCGTTTACCAAACCAAATCCTTTCCCATGTCAAAACTCCCAGTGTTTACTTGTGGAAGTGCAGAGGACTCCTCGGCTTCTATAGAGCAAGTAACACGTCAACATTTCCCTCCCATGCCTGAATTGACCTGCATTCGGACGTATCCGGCTCCGGTATTGTTTGTTACAATAATGCGAGCACCAGTATTTACACATTGAGGGAGGATGCTACTGATCATGAGTAGCGTCTGTTGGTTCCCTGTGTAAGTTACAGCTGTTCTTGTAATAACGGAGTAGCAACTGCGGGCGGTCAATCATGCTCATGCTCGAATGCTAGGAAACCATTTTTGACCCATAATGGGACAAAAGTTCGAATAAGCGGGAATCAGTTCGAGTCATACATACTGTCACGGGGAAAATTGCAAACTGCCTTAAATCCACATATAACCTCTAATATAAGCGAAATATGCCTAAACGTCGAAAAAAGTCAACAAAATTTTACGTTTTTACTTAGTTTTGCATAAAAATACATTTTTTTGGTATATTGCCCTGTTTTGGGTAATTTTTTGATGAACATATAGTGTATTTTTCTGCAAACAAAAGTTCATGACTGATGTAAGGTATGCCTGTCATAAACCAAAATCGATATTTTGGGTTTCTGCCAACGAACTCTTGCCCCAACGGTGAAGCAAAAATTCGTTTAATTTTAAAATGTTATAACTAAAAATTGGTAAATATCTTGACACAAGTTTGTTCAGAAAAATTGTGGAATTGTGGTATTTATTTCTTTTCAACTGCCATTGTTTTTCTATACCACTTAAATCAAACTTTTGCCCATCCTATTAAAAAATCAGTTTCTGAGAAGCATATTGCTTAGCTGTCGGTGGTTTTAAAGTGTCCTCTTTACTCCCACTTTCCCTATGGAAAATAAATGTAAACTATTATAGGAACGGATGTTAGCAAATACCACTATTCTACCATATTCGCATAATCACCGTAAGCGCCAATATGACAAAAAGAATTTTTTTCATGTGTATGCATTTTTTACCTAATAACACACTGGTTGGACATGCGAACAGCGCTTGTTTGTTCTGAAATGTTTGAACTAATACTAACTACAACATGTTCCAGATACAATGATTTTGGCATGTATCAGATGAGGAATCATTATCTGATCATCGCTACATCTTCTTTGAACATTCAAATGTAACTGCGCAGACTTTGCGTTTTAGGAATCCCCGGTCAACAAACTGGGAACTCTATATTGAATTGGTTGCGACCAAATTTCATGGATATTCTCCGTCCATTGAAAATCCAAGTGATCTAGATGATGCCGTTGATACTACAACATCCTACATTATGGAAGCTTTTGAAGAAGCATGTCCTCTGCGGTCTGTAAAGTCTACAAGAGGGACCCCATGGTGGAATTCCGATCTGACTAGACTCAGGAAACAATGTAGAAGGAGTTGGAACAGACGCCGTTCAGCTGGATCAGAGCCGTTCAAGTCGGCTCGCAAGGCTTACAAGAAGGCGCTTCGTTCTGCTGAACGATCCAGTGGAAAAACCTTTGTACAAATGTTTCCAGTTTGAGTGAAGTCAGTCGGTTGAACAAAATTCTTGCAAAATCTAAGGATTTCCAAGTGAACGAAATTCGCTTACCTAATGGTGACTTTACTTCTTCCGATGAAGAAGTTTTAGAATGTTTATTCAATACACACTTCCCCGGATGTGTGGACATAGCATCTACGGATGAACCAAATGTCTTTTCATGTAGTTACGAGTCTCTGGCCTCGGCTCGCAGTATCGTAACTACTGAATCGATTCAATGGGCACTTAATAGTTTTGCTCCTTTCAAATCTCCAGGAGCGGATGGGATTTATCCTGTTCTGCTCCAAAAGGGATTTGAGTTTATCAAACATGTTTTGAAAAAGCTACTTGTAAGCAGATGAAAAAACCGAATTTAGTACTATACCATTTAATTCCACTAGAGTTTGTATCCTTTGACAGATACGCGTATTTCGACCTCAACTGTAAGGCCGTCTTCAGTGTCGTGTACTAGACTCGACTTGAAGAAAACCATCGTATGCACACATTATATATTAACACTAGGTATAACCGTATTTCCCTACCCATTATTATTTTTTAACTTAAAATTTATGAGCTTTAGGTACATTCCATCCCTCTTTTGTTGAAACTTTAAATGCTGAAAGGTACATCACGGGAACGATTAGTAGGTACCAAGTTGAATAGCCATGTATTGCCGTTGCCGTTGTCTCTGTTGAGTAGTGTCGTAGGTACCTGTTTGCAAATTTCCAGACTCTCCGCCACATCCAGTTTCCAAGGAGAAGAAACATTTCTCAAAATTTTGATATCGGCCGTCGTAATTGTATGTCCTTCTGAAAAGATATGTTCTGCCACCTTAGATTTGAAATCGTATGTCATCCCCTTGTCTATCGTCTTCTGAGCTTTTCCTATTTCCGCTAAGTGTTCCTTGAATCTAACCTCGAGAGACCGCTTTGTTTGACCAACGTAGACCTTATTGCAGTGGGAACAGCTGATTTTGTAAACACCAGCCTTGTTTAGTGTGTTTACCGGATCCTTGGTGGAGTCTAACGAAGTTCTAAGTTGGTTGTCTCTGCTGGAAAATATCAAATCGATTCCGAAATTCCTTAGCTTTGGGCGGAGCTGTTTGCTGATGTGTACGTCGTATGGGATGGAGACTCTCTTCATGGGTTCGGTGATAGGGGTTAGTGTCGTCAAAGCATTCCGAATTCGCTGTCTTTCCTTTTTGTCGATGATAGCTTTTATCGTCCTTTCCTTGTATCCGTTGATCCTTGCCGTCTCATAGATATATTCCAGTTCCTTGACAGAGACAACGGCAACGGCAATACATGGCTATTCAACTTGGTACCTACTAATCGTTCCCGTGATGTACCTTTCAGCATTTAAAGTTTCAACAAAAGAGGGATGGAATGTACCTAAAGCTCATAAATTTTAAGTTAAAAAATAATAATGGGTAGGGAAATACGGTTATACCTAGTGTTAATATATAATGTGTGCATACGATGGTTTTCTTCAAGTCGAGTCTAGTACACGACACTGAAGACGGCCTTACAGTTGAGGTCGAAATACGCGTATCTGTCAAAGGATACAAACTCTAGTGGAATTAAATGGTATAGTACTAAATTCGGTTTTTTCATCTACTTATAGGTATTCTACTAAACAGCTCGAAGATTTATTATCATCATTACTTGTAAGCAGTTTTGCTACCGGGTACATTCCCAAATCCTGGCGTGATATTACTGTAAAGTTTATCCCAAAAGGAGGACGTGCGTCGTATGAGGAAGCGAAGAGTTTTAGACCAATCAGTCTGACCTCTTTTCTTCTGAAATGTCTGGAACGCATTATCGATCATCACATCCGTGATGTTTATTTGGCAAACATGCCTCTTCATGTGAATCAACATGCTTACCAATCTGGAAAGTCCACTGTGACTCTTTTACACAAAGTTGTATACGATATCGAGAAAGCATTCGCTCAGAAGCAATCCTGCTTGGGTGTTTTCTTGGATATTGAGGGTGCCTTTGATAACGTGTCTTTCGATGCCATATTGGAAGCCGCACGAAACCATGGGCTACCTACAATGATTACCAATTGGATTCATCAAATGCTCAAAAACCGACATCTCTTCTCGACATTGCGTCAAGCAGCGATTCGAAAATTGAGTGTTTGCGGATGCCCCCAAGGGGGAGTCTTGTCACCACTTTTGTGGAATCTCGTAGCAGATACGCTATTGAGGCAACTCAATAATAGCGGTTTTCCAACATATGGATTTGCCGACGACTATCTAGCTCTGATAGTTGGTATGTGCATAAGCACCCTATTCGACCTGATGCAAAGTGCTCTTCAGGTAGTCGAGAGTTGGTGTCGCCAATATGGCCTTTCGGTTAACCCGAGTAAAACATCTATTGTTCTTTTTACGGAAAGACGAAACCGCGATGGAATTCGACCTTTACGTCTTTTTGGCACTGAGATTAATGTGACTGATCAAGTAAAGTATGTCGGAGTCATTCTAGATTCCAAACTTTTATGGACAGCTCACATTGATTTCAGAGTCAAAAAAGCTTGTATGGCCTTCGGTCAATGCCGACGAACCTTTGGTAAAACTTGGGGCCTCAAACCCAAATATATCAAATGGATTTACACAACAGTTGTTCGACCAATATTGGCATATGGATGTCTTGTGTGGTGGCAAAAGGGTGAAGTGAGAATAATCCGGTCAAAATTGGGCCATCTCCAAAGGATGTGCTTGATGGCGATGTCTGGTGCGTTCTCTACAACTCCCACAGCAGCGCTCGAGGCCCTTTTCGACGTTGCGCCACTACACATACATCTTAAACAAGAAGCACTTTCTTGCTCTTACCGTTTATGGGTACTGGATCTACTGGAGAAAAATCCAGTGAATCGTAGATCTACACACACTTCGTTGTTTCCACTTTTGGTGAATTGGGACAAAATTGTCCTTGCTCCAAGTGATCTCACAATTGCTTGTCACTTTCCTTACAGGACATTTACCACACAATTCCCTTCACGGGAAGAGTGGACGTCTGGCTATTTGGAAAGAAGTATATCAAACAATGTAGTATGTTACACTGATGGCTCCCTTCTTGAAGGTAGAGCTGGTGCAGGAGTATATTCTCGTGAGCTAAGGCTGAATCAGTTTTACTCACTTGGTAGAAACTGCACCGTTTTTCAGGCGGAAATATTTGCTCTTATGTGTGGAGTGCAATCAGCACTTCAACAGCGCGTAATGGGTAAAGTCATATACTTCTGTTCAGATAGTCAGGCTGCTATAAAAGCTCTCGCTTCGGCCAACTCAAGGTCGAAGCTTGTTATCGCATGTCGAACTCAAATTGAGGAACTGAATTCAGTCAACTCTGTAAACCTTGTATGGGTACCTGGCCATTCTTCCATCGCTGGAAATGAATTGGCTGATGAGCTAGCTCGCGATGGAGCATCGCATGACTTCATTGGTCCTGAGCCGGCTATTCCAATTTCGAAGTGCTGGGTGAAGCTTCAGATAAACTCTTGGGCGGCAACTCAGCACAAGCAATATTGGAATAGTTTGGAGTCGTGTCGTCAAACAAAATTGTACGTTACTGAGCCATCTCCAAAGGTGGCGAAGTATTTAACAAATCTGTCAAAGCAGAATTGCAGTCTCTTGGTCAGAGCGTTGACAGGCCACTGCCGACTCAACTATCACATGGCAAATATTCAGCGTGCTGACTCATTTGTGTGTGATAGTTGTGACTCCGATTATGGAACTTCGTATCACCTGATATGTAACTGTCCAGTTTTTGCGCAAATGCGATTCCAATTACTTGGTAAACACTTATTAAGTGAAACTGAATACAGAAGCCTGAATCTTCAGGACATTCTGTTATTCTTAACCCGCTGTGGTAATGAGCTATAGGCTCTCTTTACGCTCATGCGCTTTGCAGTGCCCTTTTTAGGGCGCTGTTCGAACCCATTGTGGTATGGAGCTACATGCTCTCATTTCGCTTATGCGATTTTCCCTCTTCAAGGGACCCCACTCCTATTTCCTCCCATCTTTCCCTTTCCTTTCCTCTCCCATCGGGTAGATGATGAAATAGGCTCAAATATGGCGATGGCACAAATCTCCCAACTGGTGGGGAACGTGCCTTTGGAGCCGGCCTTCTGATACCTTCTGATACCTGAAGGTGAAACATCTCGGAATGCAAAGATGTCTGGCACAATGTCCGTCTTCTCCACCTACTCACGTTTTCAAAGGCACAAAACTGGAGGAATAGTTGGCAAATGTTCCTGAGCTTCTTATTTTAAGCTTTCTGCTAGTGCACAAAGCCAAAATAAAAAGTGCACTGTTATGGAATGCTTTCTTCGCGAGATTTGTGCCTTTGAAGTTTTAGTGCAATCTTAGAAGTTGATTCCAAACTGTTTCACCTTAATCGCACATGTTACAACATCCGACAAACGGTTTGTCCCACGAAAAACAGTTTATCTGATGCTTCATATATCGGTTCAACGTGCGGGGAATAAGGTTATGCAATCATGCTCTTGCAAGAACGACGGCCCTTTTAGATCATTCGAATACTGTGTTATTTGTCGCTAGAGATGATTTTCTTCCCTCCTTGGTCATGTTTGATTCGGTGAATTTGTTGCATGCTCCTTTGTGGGTGAGTGACGGAATCCGGATCAGTTGTGTCCGGTTCGAGTTGTACGGGACAAAAAAAAAACAAAGCATGCGAGTGAAAAGAACGAAAATTGACAGTAGTATTTGATCCGTTGATTCTGTTGCATGCTCCTTTGTGGGCGAGCGTCGGAATCCGGATCGTATCTTGTTCGCTTAGTAATTGCATTATCATCGGTATTGCTCGTCCGTATGTATGCTCACGAATTCATTTCAAATTACATATTTATCGTTTACCAAACCAAATCCTTTCCCATGTCAAAACTCCCAGTGTTTACTTGTGGAAGTGCAGAGGACTCCTCGGCTTCTATAGAGCAAGTAACACGTCAACATTTCCCTCCCATGCCTGAATTGACCTGCATTCGGACGTATCCGGCGCCGGTATTGTTTGTTACAATAATGCGAGCACCAGTATTTACACATTGAGGGAGGATGCTACTGATCATGAGTAGCGTCTGTTGGTTCCCTGTGTAAGTTACAGCTGTTCTTGTAATAACGGAGTAGCAACTGCGGGCGGTCAATCATGCTCATGCTCGAATGCTAGGAAACCATTTTTGACCCATAATGGGACAAAAGTTCGAATAAGCGGGAATCAGTTCGAGTCATACATACTGTCACGGGGAAAATTGCAAACTGCCTTAAATCCACATATAACCTCTAATATAAGCGAAATATGCCTAAACGTCGAAAAAAGTCAACAAAATTTTACGTTTTTACTTAGTTTTGCATAAAAATACATTTTTTTGGTATATTGCCCTGTGTTGGGTAATTTTTTGATGAACATATAGTGTATTTTTCTGCAAACAAAAGTTCATGACTGATGTAAGGTATGCCTGTCATAAACCAAAATCGATATTTTGGGTTTCTGCCAACGAACTCTTGCCCCAACGGCGAAGCAAAAATTCGTTTAATTTTAAAATGTTATAACTAAAAATTGGTAAATATCTTGACACAAGTTTGTTCAGAAAAATTGTGGAATATGTTGAGGTTCACTTTGTGGTATTTATTTCTTTTCAACTGCCATTGTTTTTCTATACCACTTAAATCAAACTTTTGCCCATCCTATTAAAAAATCAGTTTCTGAGAAGCATATTGCTTAGCTGTCGGTGGTTTTAAAGTGTCCTCTTTACTCCCACTTTCCCTATGGAAAATAAATGTAAACTATTATAGGAACGGATGTTAGCAAATACCACTATTCTACCATATTCGCATAGTCACCGTAAGCGCCAATATGACAAAAAGAATTTTTTTCATGTGTATGCATGTTTTACCTAATAACACACTGGTTGGACATGCGAACAGCGCTTGTTTGTTCTGAAATGTTTGAACTAATACTAACTACAACATGTTCCAGATACAATGATTTTATTAGTCTAAGAATATGTTTTACGTGTTTTAGAATAGAAAAGTTTTCGAAAGAAATTTCCAGATATTAAAAACAGGCTTCCGTTATTTTTGGCGATTTTTTCTTCCTCAACACGTTACTATAACCTCTATCACTGGAACAGACGCCCTATACCGTTTTGATTCATATTACGGACACTTAAGGCCTCAGTGAAGTGTTACTCATCGAAAAACATGTAAAATAAATCAGTTAGTATGATTCCTCCGCATCATGGAGCCTTGAAAACCCTTAGCTTTCGAATGATGGGTGAAGATTTCGATTCCGTAGGGTCGGTGTTCCCTTAGTGGACGGTCCCCTATAGTCGCACTAGTGGCTTTTTACGGCCGTTTCGCTGGTAATCGTAGCAAAATAATTTTTGACATGAAGATCAGTAGCTGTTTATCTAAGTACCATTGACACACAGCTCGATTTTGTTCAAAAAATGATCGAAATAAATAGTTTTGCTTAAAATTTTGGCTCCCTTGCACCTATAGTTATCCTATTGTTCCTATAGTAGCACTACTAAGAGAAACTATTTTGTTATTAAACAAAATAGTTGATAAATTAGGAACTTTTTTACATCAATCGAACGCTTTTGATCCACACTTCAAAGGAAAAATATAAAAGTTTTGTAAAAATACGGTTTTGATTTGTGTTTTGCCTATTCCGTGAGACTAGTGCTACTATAGGAACAGAAATTAGGAATAGTGCTACTATAAGCACATGTGTTCCTATAGTGGCACAAGCGATAATAAATACAAAAACATGAGTTTTCGTATGTTTCATAATTTTTCCACAAAGCCAAGATAAAAAGCTATCAGATGGTCTAAAAATAATTCCGCAGGCTTTATTTTTCGACTTTATACGAATATTTGTTCTTAGCTATGCGGCTATTGGTACATCGACCCTAACATAAATAATTTTAAATAAATGAAAATGTGTGAACTTTTCATGATTCTTATTCCGGACGCTTTCTTACTTTTGCCTCGATTTCCGGACAATTTTATTCCAATTCCGGACAGCTCATGGAAATTATAAATAGAGAAGTCAAATGATCGATTGCAATCGCCAAACCACTAACCAGACGTCTAAGGCAGTTGGGCATTGTAAATTTTCATAGATATTTATGAAAAATGCTTTTTAAAACAAGCTTTGAAAGTGCGAATTTTTTAACGGCAAAAATTGAAACATTTCGTGTGAAATGTTTCCTATACAAAGAAGAGCGTCCGTAATTAAAAGCTGTCCGTAATATGAATCAAAACGGTACCAAAAGCAAACCGTACGTTGGCGGGTCGAATGCAAATTAAACACCGTTTGAAACGCTGAATAATCGTGGTCGTTCTTTTTGGCTTCTCCGATCTGACAACACGGGCGGAGCACATCATCATCTGTCGAACCACCAGCGTAGCGTCTTTGGTCTTGGTCCAGCCAGACGTCTATCTCCAGTCGCTAGATGGTTGTCACGCGATGATCAGTCGCCACACAGTTTAGTTTTCCGCATGAACGCTTCAACCTGCGCTTCTGTTCGGGATTGCTCAGCATCCTCCGCTAGCAGTCAGATATACGGATAAAGACAACAATGTGCGGGAACTTGGAAGACTTGTCCACAGTCAGAAGCGACCAATCCAAACTACATTTCTTCGCCATCCTCCAAGCCCCCGTACGTTTGTGTGAGACTTCAGACAAAGACAAAGTCAACTTGTTACGTGCGCTCATCGTTTGTCAATATTAGGGAAATTAGCATATTATTTCAATTATCAAAATGAAATATATACAAATTTATGAGGCTATCACGCGGCGAGATAGAGCCAACCAGAGCCGAGCCGAACGACAGTCAGTTCGGTGGAGGTATATCAGGTGAATCATTCCGCGGACGGGGATCTGAATGGGAGAGGTTCGGCTCACAAATCGATTCCATGCAAATTATGTGAATATTGGTTTGTCAGGTTTTCGTTCTCTTTGGTCTTATCTCGTGTGTTTATCTAAATTTCAACGCAAAGGAAGCGGAGAGGAGAATGTTTACTTTTCATGTGTGATTGAAAATTGGCGGCGCACAGAAAGGCGAATGTGAAAGGTATCCCCAGAGCAACAGGTTGATCCAGTTCTGGACCATTTGGTGCGCCTGTGTTCACGCGCTCTGATTTGATCTACGCTCAGAGATGATCCCGTTAACTGTATCGTTGTTTTAATTTCTGTTCAGAGTGCAACAGAAGATTGAACAACAGTCAGCAAGGAATCCATGAACATGCCTAAGCTGATAGGTTGACTACTTAATAGTACCTTATTAAAATCTTTTAAGGCAGAGTTTCGGGGTTCTTTCTTAGCATTGAGATAACGTCCGCACAAAGCAAATCCATGTTGGGTTTGTGTCCGAATACTGCCCAGATTCGTTTCTCGGCTTCGAAGATTCAAAATTCTTCACAAAAAATCCTAGCCTAAGTTTAACGTACTATTATTAATCACAAACTTAAGGTAGCCAAATCAAGGGCTTTGGTAGCCTGATTGTCTGAACAGAAGTACATATATCGCTTTGCTCATCATGTACTGTTGAAGTAGTGAACCAATGGACGCACAGGTCGAACTCCATTGCCGGTTCGTCTTTCCGTTCTTTACTCGGGTTAAACGAAAGGCCACAACGGCAACACCAATCCCACAATACGTGAAGAGCAATTGGTATCAAGTCGAACAATGTGCTTATGTAGTACATACCAATACCATCGTCGGCAAAAACCTATGAGTAGAACAATCGCTATTATTGAAATGTGTTAATGGCGCATTTGTTATAACTGTATCAGACAGTTAATTTCCCCATGGTTTCTGACCTGCTGATGGGCCTATCTACTTATAGTGGAGTTATCCCATTGCTGCTCCCAAACTCTAAGTGTTGCGGACCTCTTTTGTTAAAGCATTGGACATCTTTCTTGACGATGAACCCGATGGGCGTCATTCTGGCTATGATTCACAATGCCTCTTTGAAAGCTGCTCACAATACGCTTATTACTTTTAAGTACCCAAGCCTATCCGTGCTTTCCAACCGCTAACGAACTTATGTTACAAGTGCTTTTGACCAAATTGGTCCTCCACATGCGTGGCCACACCTACTGCCCTTCTACGCCTGCTTTTCCCATGTTCTATGTAAACCTTCTGAACCGCGGGACAAATATGCGTAGAACGGCAGCCTAGGAATGGATAACGCCACGCCTGTCAGAAGCTTACGCTTGCTGGCAATTACAGCAGGAATTCAACGTAGTTAGGGAAGCTTAGCTTATCATTGATCATTACACCAAGCTGCTTGTAAGGGATTGGTTTGATTCTATTGTGCAATTACCTACCAGCGTTTTTTACTCAGACTTACGGTTGTTGACCACCACCACCTCAGTCTTTATGAGCTAGTCCCTGTTTCCTAGAGCCCATATATTCTTGAACTATAGAGATAGAAGTATACTGCTGTCAACTCTACTTCCTCCATCGATTCGCCATAGACCACTAGGGTGATATCTTCGGCGAAGCCAGTTGGAAGGGGCAGCCATCGCATTCCATTACAACGGGCCCAGGATTGAAACTTGAGATACTCCCGCGGTAATTCGAACTAGTAATCCTTTATAAGAGAGATTCGCGGAAGCTGACATTTCCGTCAAAGTGTGAGCCAATCGATCAGCGAGAGCTGTCAAAGTGTTAGCCAAACGAACGTGCGTTATGTTTGTTTTGAACTTTTCTTGAGGAGTAATGTAATCCGCTTGAAATTATTTCGGTAAAAGTAATTTTGCATGAAGCAAAAAAAAATTAAATATTTTTCTTTTTTAAATTTTTGTCAATGCGATTTTTAGTTGTTGATTTTGTCGGCTGTTTATTAGCTTGGATATGTAACTCAAAGATCTAAAACTAAACAAAATACACTTTTTAGCAATGCGGAAGTCATGTCCGTGTTACAATATTATTCTCTATAAAGGATCACTAATTCGAACGCTTTTCTGCCCCTTATATGTGTCATACAGCAGAATCTTACCATCAAAATAGCTTTCTAGAAGATTACACTAATCCACTGGAACTTAGAGGCGGTGAATTGTAGGAACTACCGCCTCCCAGTTTGCACTGTTGAATGTATTCTTCACATCGAGAGTGACAACCGCTCAGTAACGGATACCCCTCCATTTGCCATCTCAGCTGTCCGAGCGACAGATTAGCGTTCAGAGTAGATTTACCTTTCCTGAATCTGAAATGGTTGTTGTACAGGCTGTCCGCACCTTCCGTATACGGTATTAGTATGTTGAAGAATAGCCTCTACAACAACTTGCCCGTCGTATCTAACAGAGAGGTAGGTCCATACCCGACGGGTCACCTGGTTTGGTAATAACATCAATTTCAGTCGGTTCCCCTGGCCAAGAACACAGGGTTTGACGGTGCCAAAGTAGAAGGTGCACCATAATAATACCCGTCTGTGAAACATATCACCTTCACAATACTTTGGCACACCTCTAACGGTTCATGATTTATCATGAAACGGCTGCATTCAGGCGGAGGATCTGTTAATATGTTTCGGCATATTATCAGGTCCTCTTCGAACGGAGGGACCGCCAGGGCTCATTAGTTACTTATAAACCAGTGCTGGTTGTTGATGGTTCAGTTCGTTTACACGAGCTGTACAATCCTTTGTACTAATCAGTAATGGTGTTTAAGTTTCGAAGCTAACGTGTGTTCAATCGTTTTATAATGCAACATAAGAATGTGTGTTTGGTGAAACTCTTCATTACACTCGTCGTTATAAAATTGGTGATAGTGAGGGTGCTAATAATGATGTTTGGTGATGATAATTTTTAAAATGGCATTGGAAGTGATAGTGTTAATGTTCTTAAATATTATACAAATAATAATTATATGAACCCTACTAGTTTAACAATGGCCACAATACATTTTGCAATAATTTCTCTGAAGATAAACACTATTGCCTAGTTCTTCACATATGCATGATAAAAGTGTTTATAATGACAGTGAGTGCAGAAGAATGGATCGAAGTGATTTTTTTTTTATTGTAACTTTCTTGATCTTAGTGCTAAATCGTAGTTTGAATAGTAATGACTCTACAGCAACAAAATAATGAAAAATTTAAGTTGAATATCTTTTAATTACTTAGTAATGGTAACAGATGGTAAATGTTAATAACAGTGAATTTATATGAAAATAATGTGACGTATTTTTGATGAAAATTTGTAGCTGTGATAGTGAAAAGTGATATAATGGAAAATATATCTGAAGTATATTACGAAAGTTGATGAGTGATATACGTGATAGTGATAGTGATAGTGAGTGATGAAATGAAATGGGGAATGAGGACCTTTTAATAAAACTATTTCGTTCTTCACTTTAACCACTCTAGTAGCATTTCAGGCCTTATCATAGTTTGATAGTAGTCTGAACTACTAGACTGCAAAACTACGGCAAGGGCTGATTGCTGCTAGCGTACACAGTGACCATTTGAGCAACATTGCTTAGGAACGTCTGTGTGATGAACGCAATAGAGGCTTATAAAATCAAATGCTGGGAAGGAGCTTAGGGCAGATTAAGAGTGCCAGTACTACCCCTATCGCTACCAAAAAAAAAAAAAAAAAACATCAACATCAATTTCAGTCGGTTCCATCCCGAAACATTTCCTGATCTATGCAGCGTTGCATCGCGGTTCTGAACATGTTCAGATCCGCGACGATTGCCGCTATTAATGCAATATTCGGGATACCGTCGAGTCCCGTTGCTTTATATGACGCGAAATTCGATGGCACAAATCTCCCAATTGGTGAAAAACGTGCCTTTGGAGCCGGCCTACTGATACCCATTCATCTGCAGCCTGGTGAGCCACCACCAGTCAGTGGTGGCTATAGTTTCAGGGTATGTTGCGGGAAGATCGCTGCACCTCGGGCGACTTTTCATGGAGCGCCATGGCCCCTCTGGCATTACAACCCTGTATGTGTCACCCCAAGGACTCGAGTTGGCACTCTGCCCAGACTACCCCTCCTAGTTTTGAAGAAACTCAGACGACTGTACTAATTTCGCTTCGTCTTTTTCGTACCAGTCAGATACATTACTGGTATATGCATGAAAAGGGAACTTAAGAGTATGAACCACCAAGTTAACTGATAGAACATCACACAATACCGACAAGTGTAGTGTCCTAGAGCTCAATAGATAAGGTAAAGTTATCCATGTAAGTTACAGCCTAATATTCCCATTTTTAGACTTCCGATAAACGAATGAACGGTGGACAAAATTTCAAAACTATAACTGCCGCTAATTTGGCCACATCAAAGAAGGGTGGGACATCGAAACAAAACTAATCATTAATTAATCACTCTATTTTATCAAATGACACCGATTGAGATAGCCATCGCTGGAATTCAGCACCGCAGCCAAGATGATATCACGATTCGAAAAAAAAATGCGGCTTAGTCATCAAATTGTCGGCGAGACGTAGACACTGACTCTACAGTTTCATATCTCAGCTGAAGTAGTGTCCAAGCCCAAATACCGCATAAGCTTGAGCCTTTTTTTGCGATGCTGCTAGCAACAATGTTGGGAGTTGGTGAAATCATCGCTCCGAAATGGAGACAAAAGCGATATAATTGGGAATTGATTAAAATTTATTTAAAAATTTACATAAATTTCGCGGTCGGTGGTGTGACAACCATTAGATACGGCTGCTGCTGCTGCCGTTCCTGTATCGGTCCCGTCCGGGCAAAACTGACCAAAAGATGGACGAGGAAGGCGAATTGTCTGTGTGGTGAATGAGCGTGTAAATGGTGGCTTATTTGGTTGATTTATTTATTTCTACCTTTGACGCTGCCGCAGGATGGGAATCATCTATTTTTTGTTCAAGCTCCGAAATCGTCGAAATTAGCACTATAATGAACTAAAATTGATACATCACCGTCAGTTCCAGGCAGATGTGGAATCGAATTAGTCGTGACGCGCTCACTCATTTAACGCTAATGAATATAACAACTTCAATGCCGAAATCCTTTGAAACCGTATTGAGTTTCCACGCAACTCAGCAGAGTACCTAACGTTGGATAACTCATAGCGCCGCAAATCGTTGAACTGGTTGAAAGACATCATTGTATTACACGCAAGAAGGCGTCAGACTGTTTATCAATAATTAAATCGGATGAGTTGGATAAATGGATACCATTGAGTCGATGAGCTGCAAAGTACGTGCATTATGCACGACCCTAGATTAACATATTACTGTCATCTGATTAGATTACAGATATGCAATGGGATTCACACTTTGTAAATTGTAGAACGAATTTTGCAATATCCTTCTGTACGTCAGCATACTGATGTGGAGTAGGGTGGCCCGTAAGGGCAGGTGATCTGAGAAAAATGGAAAAAAACGGTAAGTTAATGAATTCCAGCACATCAAAATCTTTTCGATTTCATTTAGGATTCGTTACAACTGTGTGAAACTTGTTTCGAACTTTTCTATCTAATAATCAGGGCCGAATTTACAAATGTAAGGGTTTTTCTTAAAACACATTTTAGATATTATACAATGTACTAAAATATGCTTTTACATGCTAAAAATGCTTACCGCATACCGTAATCCGGGGTAACATTGATCAGTTTTTTTTTTTGATATTTATTGAAATTTTCAGTTAAAAATGCAAATGTTGCTAGTTTTACATTTTTAAAACAAGTACTCACACCCATCGCTTGTGACTATATACCGTATTCAGTTTACTGGAAGCATACTTAACTTAAACTTTTTTTTCTGTTGTTTTTTTTTATTTAGCTGATATGGGGTGACAACGATCATCCATTAGCCTGGGACACGGTAATATGAAAAATTTAGATTCTCGCTCCAGTCCACTTTTTGGATTGCATTTTGCAATCAAGAACACCTTGAACTGCGGAATACGCCTAAAGGTAGGCAATTTCCTAAGGAAAGTCTACATTCTTCATAGTAATTCGTCAATTTCGCTAAATTGAAAGTACTTACGAAAATTTTGACAATGGAATCGCCGATGCCATTTTTAGTAAACAGCGCATTTCCCTTGCTAATATCATTTGCAAAACTTATGTGAGACATAAATTTTTGCTAATGTCATTAAAACTCAAGAAAATCATTGTTTAGAAAAATTGAAAAATTTACCCACGAACAAAATCTTATTTGATGTTCTTAAATTCGGATTGACACCATGAACCATGAAAAAATAGATTTTTAGGAAATGGTCTATGTGGATTTTATGGAAATGTTTGATGAAAAACTCAGTTTTAAATTTACATTGAGGATAAAAAATCATTTTCGGAGAAAAACAATGCTCTTTTTTTGCTAATTTTGAGTTGTAATTTACAACATTCGATTCTAAAATTGACCGATTTATCATCAAGTTGTAAGATTCTTGAGACCTACATTCAGTGACCCCAAATTGAGAGAATAATATATCTCTTTTTATTCAGGAAACTAATTGCAGTAATTGATCAACTTCATCCCAGGATAAAAAAAAACTCCACTCTTAGATATGTGTTAGAAATCATTCCAGGTGCAAATTTTTCAGCATGTGTTATAATTGGTCCAGAAGAACTCAATTTTGTGAGAATCGTATTCATTTTTGTGTAACTTTTTAAAAGCGTGTATAAGAAGACTGGTTTGCTAGGAAATCAACTGTCTTACACAATCTTCCGGCAATGTTCAAAGTTCTATATTCCTGCCGTTACAATCAGAGGACATGTTACAGAAAACAATGCAAGGAAGTTGCATGAATAAATATTGGAAAAAAGTGAATGTTCAGACTTGATGATATTATATATAAAGTTGTGTGCTTACCAAAAAAAAACATAAAAAAATGTCTATAGGTTGAAGAAAGTTTTGTGTACAAAAACAATTGAATATTTCCAAAAATTAATACAAAAAATAATCAAATGCCCAAAAATACTCATAAAAATAAGAAAATATTTGCCTATGGAAAACACTCAAGTAACCAGTAAGCACGATAATGCGGCATGGTAATAGCATTATATGCGCATACAGGGTAATCATTTGATGCATGTCAGTTTTATATACGCATATAATGCTAGTATAGTGCAAAGATATAACCGTGCTTCTCTGCACCACTAATGCTTATATAAGACCACGTGAGAAACGTCAGTTGTTTTCGCCAGGTTTTTAAGGCGAATATTTTGTGCTTTCGCGTACGCAGCCAGAGACCTTTCGCGCATGCGGCCAAGCAACTGGTACACGAGGTAAATAAATGAATGAATGAAAACGGAAACCTCGAATAGTATGCAAAAATGTAATAAAATGATTCAGATAATACTTCTCCGTATCAGACTTATTCATTTTGGTGGTTTTCATCCTGTTGAGGACTTGCAATTGCCACATTTTGATCCTCGTTTTATGATGATGAAATTCCTCATTTTGCGTCTCGAACCTGCGACATCCGTATTGTTGAGTTGTTGAAGTCCTGCTCCTCTGCTCCTTCGGCCACATAAGATGAATAGTATTGGAAAGAAAAGTGGCCAATTTAAACCATCACTTTTCCCCGTCATAAAACCTGCAATTGTAGTAGTGAAAAGATTTATGTTTGACTCCCTCTTACCACTATATGCAAACACAAAGCTCGTGGTATATCTGTCAAAACACTGAATGGCATTTAAACATGCGAATATAAAGCCAATATAGTGCTTGTTTAATGCCTGTATGCATCAGGCTTAGAAGCATTAATGATGCCGTAATAGGGTTTCTATGCAGCGGAAGTGCTGTTATAAGGTGTGTAAGTATTTGTAGTGCTATTATAATGCATGAACGCATCTATGATGCTGATTAAGGGCTTATTATTAGTGCTTATGGTTGCTTGGGCAAGGTGCTGTTATTATTGTTTGAAAACATCTGCACAAAATGTCAAAATTTTCTCTTTATTTTTTAATGATTTCTCATCAATAGATCGGCCGGAACTTAAAAACGATTTTTTAGAAAGTTGATTTGTTGTACAAAAAAAGCTACAAACAAGCATATTTTTCATTTTTAGGTTGAGCAACGTGACTCTTTTTTTTCTGGAACGCCCTAATTTAAAGTCTTATTGAACTGGACAGAGAGACACGAGACTCCAGTTCAAGGTGTCTTAGCCTCAAGTCTCGTACTAACTAATATGAAAGAAACCCATCAACTTCGCAATGCCTTTGCTTCATATCCACTTTTACATCATGCATATAAATGCGTCCGGTGCACTCTCGCCCAAGCCGTTCGTTCTGGCAGCAAAAAAAAAGATGATCGAGAGCCACCTGAGATTGGCTATTTGCCATGAATATTTTAATGACCAAGAATATCGGTAATAAATTCCTCATTTAATTTTACTGTACCCGTGTACCGGCGAGTGGACTCAACCTGCTGTGCGACTTTTTCGAAATTGCGGTGGCGATCTCTCCTGTCGTCCCTCATCCATCCCCTGGTGTGGAAAAATTGCGTTGCAAATACCGGGGCTTCATCGACGAGCTGGTCTGGTTTTGCTTGTCATTCTGGCCAAGTGCGAAAAGACTCTGGTTTTGAATTTATACACTTATTTGATTACCCTCGATCGGGGAATCGAAGGAATGTAAGATCTTTTGATCTCTTTCTGGTCAGTGGTAGAATACCCGAGCAGGTAATGAGAACTAATTGAAAACTAATTTTGGATGTTTGTATGTCTTCGTATGTTATATCTCAATATGCTGAGTTAATGATCGAGTCAACAACAAAAGTTTGTCTGAGAATTAATAGTATGATAGCACTCTATCAAAACAAAAACCTTTTAAAGTATTTAATATATTTCATCAAAAACATCAAATTGAGTAATCTATTAGTTATTTGTTATATATTAATGTGAATGTTTGCGATTACTTTTCGAAACACTCGTTAGGTAGAATTATCGCCTAATTTATGAGCTCGCCTCAAAAGCCATTGGTAATCATGTGTGCAGCTTGTTGTCACTGAGCAAACGAATGGATTTATCGTCAAGCTACTATTCACCGTGCATTTAAGAAAAATCTACACTTCAAAAAATTATATAACTTTTCCAAATAGTTTAAAGCGTACTAGAATACCACTACATAGCGTGCAATTATATCATAATTCAGGGAAAAATCTAAAACTAGTGATGCATAACAAAAAATTACTTAAAAGTTATGTTTGAAAATGTCATGTCAAGGTCGCCTCGTACCGTTCTATGTCACCATTTACCGTGCACACTAGTGCACCATTCACCGTGCGTATAGTTTTCTTCATGATTTTATTTCGTATCTTGAAGAAACGTTGTTGATGAAGTAACTTTGTTGCTAGTAGCGTGCGCACTCATTTTTAAGAGTATTCAAATCTTCATATACAATAAAAGCCATAAAAAGTTTAAAAATGATCTAAATTATTATTTTTCCATTAAAGTCGTTATAGGAGATTTGACTGTATTGTGCAAACCATCCCATATTGACTCAAAAATTAAATATAAAGTTGTTTAATCACGACATAACAATAAATCTTTTTTTTTATCGAATAGTTTCATGCCTTTTAAACTAATGCACGGTAATAGAAACCATATATATTGAAAAGGGGGTCCATTCACCGTGCATTTGGGTTTCAACTGAGGCACAATAAAAAAAATCTAATTTGCATTAAATCTCATTGCTCATACGATGAAATACATCTTACTTATAGTATCCACAGTGAAAACTTGTTAAAATTTTGGAAAATTTCATACTCTAACGTTAAAATGAAAAATGTGATTTTTTGGCGTTTCTACTAAGAGTGTTGAAAAATCTCATTATCGAACAGAATTCACATGATTTTGACTACATAAACTAGGTTCTTCAGAATGCTTTGTGACAAAAACTACTTCATTTCATCAGTTTTATCTTATTTTGCTGACAAAAGAATAATTTGTGAAAATTGTATGAATATTCTGTAGGAATTTGTATATGTGCACGGTGAATGGAGGCCGCACGGTGACTGGTGACTTAACGGTACACGTTATTTAGCAATACAACGATGAATAAGAGATCCTCCTCTATCTCATATTGAGGGTTACTCAACCTTATGATTTATCAGTTGGATATTGATGGTTGAAAAACGTTGTTGTAATTAATCTTGTAAAGGGTGCAGGACTTCTCTTGGACTGACGATAAAAATATACCAAAGAGTGCATCTATATAGTAAAACTTCCATAAGTCGATATTGCAAAAAATATCGAATTATGGGACAGATTATCTTTAGAATGCCGTTTGAGGGGACCATCATTCATCATCAACCAAGATATCGACCCATGGAGATTTCACCGTACCCATAACTTCATGTACTGAGTTCTGATGGGCAAATAAAATTTCAATTTGCATTTAAGAATATCAAATTTAGAAGCTAGATTCAGGTCTCGAAAACGGCTATCGAAAATTGCTATAAAAAACAAATTTGATATAATTTTGTTCAAATTTTAAAATCATATTGTGATCGGGTTACCAACAGACATGAAGTTAAGTAAACGTGCGATGAATTCATTTCTATGAGGCGTTTCTTCGAATCACATCCTTAATTGAGCTTCTAGTCATTCGACGACAAACAAATCAATTATGATTGACAAATGTTTTCGTCCATTTTCAAATTCAGTCAACATGATCTGACTTGTGGGCAACTTGGAGACAGCTAAACCGTTGATCTTGCTTGGTTAGTCTCTGCTGTGGAAATATCATCTCACGGTTATTCATATGCACGCACATGCATTCTTTGGTTTGCATTCGAGAGACCATGGTCATCTTCACACAATTTGTTTCCGACGCAGGTCTCGTCCAACTGTTGGATAGAACATATGGATGTCCAGTCCACCACATCATCATCATCATCGTGTATGTCAGTTGTCGCGCATGCAAAAGATGAAGAGGCACAGGCAAATTTGAATTTCAAACGACCACACTTCTTTAACGATGTCGTTTTCGATTGAGCTGCGGGGCTGGTTTTTAGTTAAACATTTTATTCACAGGTTGCTCGGTGGGCGAGACCTGATTGGACCACTCAGTGAATCGCACTTTATCTACAGTCCGCTGTTTATCGAGGATCATAAATGAAGGCGCCACGTTCTTAATCCCACGTCATCTTGGTGTTGTATCTTCACTGTTTAGTGACGCTACAATTCGATTTGCTGCGGTGACAAAAGTGACGAGATTAAATATGAGGTTCATGATGTTTTATAACTCTATTTATATCTTTTAGAAAATTCAAAATCATTTAATAGAACTCTAGTGGAACTAAATGGTATAGTACTAAAGTACTAAATGGTATAGTAAACATGGGTATTTTTTACTCTTGATTAAATTTGTAAAAATGGGTTAAAAAGCCTCATTTATTTGCTGATTTCGCTTTGGATTTTTGGAAGAAGCTTTCAAGTTAGTTGTAAAAAGCTCAGTAAAATATAAATGAAACATTTATTGTGTCTTATATGTAAATTATTAAAATTATAATTATATCTGACAATTTATAAGGTCCGATTGTAGGTAAGATTATCTTATGGCTACTGAAAGTCAACCACTGCCAATCCTTTATGAAGAATACAATCTGAATATTCTTTCTCGGAATTTCAATATAGGACTTGGGGCATCGCCTCCGGAAATTTGCCACATCCATAGCCAGGTTCTGTAGAATCAATACCAATGCAAATGAACCTAGCAAAACCACATCAGAAATTACTTACCTTGAAACATTACTCACGAATTTACACTCCATTGCGAATAGATCCGGCATCCAAAAAAAGATAGCACCATAAAAACCAAACGAATGCAAAACCAACTGCAAAATTGCGGTGATTATTTTCGAACAATCAAGCGTATTGAATACCCATTATTGTTTAACGAATAGAAACTGCATGATGGGGATTAAGTACCCTTTTTATGACATTTAAAAAATACCATTTTTTCTGACAACTTGGTACTGATCATAAAAATGGGTATTTGGAACTCATTTAATGGGTACTTGAAAGTTAGCGTGTAGATGATTTTTTCGGCTCCCTCAGTTTCCTAGTGTACAAAAATAATTGGCGCGTCAAGGATACCAAGCATTTGACCACAAGGATCCGGAAGATGGACGTCTGTGCCGTCCAGCGCTCTTGTGAGAGTATTGCGTCGTACAGCTGATCAGGGCTCATTCATTTATTTCATAACGCTAAAATTGACCATTTTGGACACCCACCCACCCCCTTGTAACGCTTTTTGTATGAACATTAATGAATTTTTGTATGGGCCGTAACATCCTTTGGACACCCACCCACCCCCTCTAGCGTTATGAAATTTGTGAATGGGCCCTCAGTGTCCGTTCTCCAATATTAATAGACTTTTTTTTTTTGAAGAAAAAACATGTTTTTAATAGAAAATACTGAATTCGTTGAAAATTAGAATTTTTTGTTACTACATGACTGATTTTTTCTCATTTTTTATTGAAAACCCGTAAAGTTGTAATAATTAATCTTGGACTGTTCAAACATCAACTTCGTACAACCGCAAAAAGAGATGTGTAGATAAGAGAATAGTGTTCGAACTAATTGCAGGCCGCACAAATGTAGTTGCGGGCACGTACGTTGCACGGCCTTAGATTAAATAATTCGCTAATCCTGAATATGATTGATAGCTTTTAAAAGTCCTTTTTCTCTTCTTCCATTTCAGATTTTTTCAAACAACTGCTCGCTGAATCCAAAGCCGAGTTTCACGCAATGTTCAAAAGAACCTATGGAACTATCTACGAGCAGAACGCGTACGTCTTCGCCGACCTGTTTATTGAGTTGGAAAGGTACTATGCAAACGGCAAAGTTGATCTAGGTGAAGCAATGGATTCGTTCTTCAACGTGCTGTACCAAAAGATGTTCACCGTACTTAACTCGCAGTATTCTTTCAACACAAAGTAAGTTTGCCGACCGACAAAAAGCGATGTTTTCACAGTTTTTGAATTATTCTAATTGTTTTCAAATGTTGCCCTTTCAGATACCTGGGCTGCGTTAGTGAGCATATGAAGGAACTGAAACCTTTCGGCGATGTGCCCGATAAGCTCTCGGTACAGATCAAACGGTCCTTCGTGGCGACACGTACCTTTGCCCAAGCTCTGAATTCAGCTGCCGAAGTAGCCAAGAACATGGGGAATGTAAGTAGCTTTCTACTTCTCTTACCGCCGCCGCAGGCAAACAGAAATATATGTGTAATTGCTCTTGCGAGCGTGTTAAATTATGTTCTTCCTTCGAAAAGCTGACGACATTAAGCATCAAAAGCGCTCACTGTCTGTGAAAGCAAATAAAAAGCGGCATCTTATTTGCATTTCCTCTCTTCTTCTCTATCTGTCTGTGGCCCCTCAGGTGCGGTTAACAGCTGAGTGCACGGCAGCGTTGACAAAAATGAGCACATGTAATACTTGTGCGGGGTTCCTGGAGAAGCCATGCTCGTCCTACTGCGTGAACGTGATGAAGGGTTGTCTACAGAACTATCTGGAACTGGACGCCGAATGGGACTCGTTCGTGGCCACGATGGAACGGGTGTCCGATCGGTTGCTGGGCCCGTTCAACATAGTGATGGTCGTTGAACCGATCAACATCAAAATCTCCGAAGCTATTATGAATTTTCAGGTATGTAGCTCAAGTATCAGTGGTAGAATAAAAGATTTTCATTTAAATTTGAATATAAATACCGTGAAGTCCCATATTCTGCGCACCTAAGACTTTTTAAATTTTAATTAGCTATAGGTAATAAATTAAAAAAATATATTGCTCGTAAACTTGGAAACTAATACTCATCGATCTTTTGAAAAGGAGAAAAATATAAAAACTTTTCTATGTAAAGATAATTTTTAGATAACGAATTATTAATTATCCTTAAGGTTTTCCTTGTTCCAATTTCTGCACATTATTTTGTTAACGTTATTTATCCAGATCAATAATGTTCCTAATCCTACGTTCCTAAACTTTCTGTGTAATAGTTAAGCTGTGAACTCCATAGTCACTTTTGGTATAAATATTATATTTAAACTTTATCGCTGATTAGAAGATGCCTATGCATATTAGCAGAACTCATGAACTTACCAACAACTAGAAAGATCAGAACAAGTTCGAATCAAACTTCTTTCTCACTTGAAGGTAGATATTATTTTCTATAAGCAACTTAAAAGAACTTTATGTAATCTGAAGTTTGATTGATTGCTTGTTACTTAAAAGTGAGCTAATTATGCCAAAATATGCCATTTTTCCGATTTTTTGGTTGTTTGAGTAATGTTACTCCCGATGACGACATCAAATTAGATAATGGATTTAGTGCAAGTGCGCAGAATTAGGTGTGGTCACGATGTATAATAGCAGGATATAAATCTTGCTACCCAGGTACCTATAAACCGTACATTAGGCCCAATTCTTTCAAATGGTGCTATTCAACGAGTTATTGGCATTAAATCAGCCATTTATAAACATTCAATGCGATTAAGCTCGATATTAACGTTATCTCTTCCACTTCTACAGGAAACGGGCCAAGATATTTCCAGCCGGGTATTCCAAGGCTGTGGCAAGCCTACTCTAGGACGCAGGAGGAGAGCAACGAATCTGGTACCGCTGGTCGAACCAGAGCTTATCAGAAATAGACGAAGCAAAATGAACGAGAACCGAATCCAAGACGATAGCGACATTTTCATCTTTGACGACGAAACCGTTCCCAACGAGCGGCAACTAACGAAACGTTCGGCTCAGGAGTCGTCCAGCCGGGAACTGAAGTACGAACCGGTGCAGTTTTCCAACGGAGAAATCCAATTTACCAACAACAATAGTCCACCTAGTCATCATCAAGCACCGAGCCCAAATCCCAATACGAACCGTAGCAATAAGAGGAAAAACAACCGGAAACAGACTGACGATGAGGATAGCACCCGGGAACCGCTCGACAGATTGGTAAAGGACATCCGTCAGCGGGTAAAGGATTCGAAACGGTTTTGGTCCAACCTACCGTACATGCTATGTAACAATGAGGAAGTCGCTGCCTCGCCCAGTAGTGATGGTAACTGTTGGAACGGACACACCGTTGACCGGTAAGCGAATACAATCTTGTGGTCCATCTACTGAGTAATATATATATTCTATGTTTTCCCACGACAGATATCTACACGGGATTGCCTCCGAGTCGGAGAAGAATCCGGAATTCCCGAACCGGTCGGCAAGCAATAGGCAAAGTGCAATTGTGCAACAACAGTTGTTCACGTTGCGCACTGCCATCAGTCAGCTGAGGAATGCCTACAATGGACACGACGTCGAGTGGACGGATCAAGGTAAGTTCAATTTTTGGCGTTTCATGTTGAGATTTCCGTAGTGAAAAATTAGGGTTTATTGCGGTTTTAAGACGGTTTCAGAGCTTAGGACAGGGTTGAATCAATATTAAAACCTTCAATGTTACTACGGATGATAGTCGTACAGTGCATTTCATCTGGTTCATCTTATCAAACGCTACCTATAAATCGGTGTGTATGGCGTCTACTTAGTGATCAGTTTCTGTTTGGCGAATCACGAATGATGCATTATTATTTATTTATTTGGTTTTACATAAATTAACTTGACAAAACCTCGCCAACAATATTTCCAATTCAGTTGTCTCATGGCCGAGTGTAGTGTAGTGCACGATAATTTTCACACTCCAGTTTGTCGCCCTTTTTGTACATAGAGTATATAAAGCCATGCTTCCACTCCTCCGGTAGCTGTTCCGTTTCCTAGTATCTGACTATTAGCGAGACAAGCGGCCATCTCGATGAGTTCAGCTCCGATACCATCCTTGTCAGCGGCCTTGATGTTTTTGAGCTGTTGAATGGCATCCTTAACTTCCCCCATCATGGGAACTGGTTGGTTTCCACTGTCCGCTGTGCTGACGTAGCCATCGCCTTTGCAGTTCTGACCTTCTGTGCCTGTGTTCTCTGCGCCATTCAGGTGTTTATCGTAGTGCTGCTTCCACCTTTCGATCACCTCGCGTCCGTCCGTTAAGATGCTCCCATCCTTATCCCGGCACATTTCAGCTCGCGGCACGAAGCCTTTGCGGGATGTGTTGAGCTTCTGACAGAACTTTTACGTTCTGTCATCCTTTTTTTTAAGTCGCGCTAGATTGTTCCTAAACGGGCGTCCGTACCGTACATCGTTGATGACGGATAGTTTTGGGCGCAGTTTCGCCATCATCAGGTAGTGGTCGGAGTCAATGTTAGCGCAATGATAGGTTCTGACGTCGGTTATGTCGGAGAAGTGCCGTCCATCGATCAAAACGTGGTCGATGTGCGATTCTGTCTGCTGAGGCGATTTTCAGGTGTACCGGCTGTGCTGGAAATAGCTGCTACAAATGGCCATATTCTTGGAGGCGGCAAAATCTATCTGTCGTAGGCCGTTCTCGTCCGTCAGTCTCCTCCTGCAACCTGAGCGTTCAAATCTCCTATAATGATCTTGACGTCGTGGCTTGGGCAGCGGTCGTACTTGCGTTCGAGTTGCGCGTAAAATGCGTCTTTTCATTTGTGCTTCCGGAGTGAGGGCTATGCACATTGATTATACTGAAATTAAAGAATCGGCCTTTGATTCTTAACTTGCACATTCGTTAATTGATCGGCCACCACCCGAGCACACGCCTTTGCATATCACTCATCAATATAAAAGCTATTCCCAGCTCACGTGTGTTGCCGCAGCTCTGGTAGATAGTATGGTTATCTCTAAACGTTCGCTCTTGTCCAGTACACCTCCTGCAGCGCTACGATGCCGAAACCGCGGGACTTAGGAGAGTATGCGAATACTTCTGATGAAGTTGAGAGATTTGCAGTTCCTCGTACTGAGTTTCCAATCGCTAGTCCATTTCCGTCGCTGTGGTCTTTGCCGTTTGTTCTGATCCGTATTCTCTCGTTGACGTTCTAGTGCTGATGTGTTTTTACGGTTGGCTTGTAAAGTCTGACACCAACCCCCTAGATTTCCGGAGAACCATAGTGCGCAGTTTAGCTTAGAGTCCTTCTCTAGCACTCGGACGATGTTTAGCAGCCACAGACATTGTGAACAGACACTATTGTGAGCCGCTCCTAACATGGAGTGCAGACGCTCCAGGTTTGCAGAGGCAAAAGCAAGTTCGATTCACAATTTCACATTACTAATCGCTTTCTATTTGATTGTTTCTTGCAGAAGACAACTACTACGGTAGTGGGTCCGGCGGCGGTAGTGGATTCGATGAAGACGACGAAGCCGGATCCGGTCTGGGTCCGTGGGAGGTGGAGGAACGTCACCGGCCAGACATGCCGGACTATCCGATTGGGGTTTCGAAAAGTGATATCAACAACGGTGGTAGCACCGGTGCTGGTGGTGCTAATAACGAAATCGAATACACCGGTCACAAGAATGTCCCCACGGTGGAAGGTGGCAGCGGCAGCAGTAGCGGTGGCACATCGTCCACCGCTGGCAGTGGCAGCAGCTCGCGAGCTCCACAAATGTCCATTACGCGAGCGTTGCTGCAGTTCTTCCTGCCACTGGTGATTGCGTGGTTCGGTGGACTCTTCGCCGATTTGCTGTGATTTGATCAATAAGTAGCTGTGTAATTTGTATATTTTAACCTTATTGGTTCGTTTTTAACTTATACCGACCATCCAAAACGATTTTTGTATGATAGGCAGAATGTGAGATTCTAGTTCTGCCATGTGCGCGATGCATGCGAGCGCATGTCCAGAACAACAGATGTGAATATATATATTTATAGGTAGCCTCTTTTTTAATTTTTCAATAACATGTGTTTGTTGTACTGTACAAGATTCAAATTGTGATGAGATTCGGTTTTAGGCAGTCGAACGGTGCATTTTTCCAGTCAAACCAGACGTAGGGACTCACGTGATACGTAACAAATCTCCCTTTTAGCGGATGATTAACCTCTTGATTTCAGTAACTGCGTGGAGTGTGGAGTGTCCAAGTTGACGGTGCCACATGGTACCGAACTGTATGTTTGTGTTTCGTTTATCGTGTGTGTTAGCAGTCATATACCTGAAGCAAATGCTGTAGCCTTCCTTCCCATATCTACTTAATTTTAGGAGAATAAGAGTATTATTGTTTTGATTTCAATAGGAACACGATAGTATTGGACAATTTCAGTAATGAAAAATTGGAAAACTTTGAGTGTAAATGCAGGATATGCTGAATGTGGCATTAAATGCTAATTTGATGCATTTATTTTCTCACATAGGTATTTAAATCATGAAAAATGTGATTGATATTTCCCAATTATTTCATAAACAGGTTCTGATACTGATCCAAAAAAATTATTACAATTCAACTTTCCTACTGGATCCAATAGCATCTATTATTGTTATACGAGCTTACATCTTCTTTCAGACAATCCAAACGGTGCTGAATGTTTTAAACTATCGATATCTTCTAGCACTCCTCTGTTAGCAAACCTCTAGGGTAGATGAAGCAAGATGAATAGCCTAACGTTGAACTAGAATTGAGGCTACTCAGACTTTATTATTTTGGCAAAATTACTGAAATTTTTTTCATTGGACAGTACTACTTAAAATTTTCTTACAAATAAGATGTTTGACATACTTTTCGTAAAACACGATGTTTTACGTTTTGCACAAATATCTTGAGGCAAAATGGCACCCACCAAAAATCCGGAAGAGATGCTTTCTGAGAATATTACCGTTATTACTTTGTAAAATTTTCTCAAGACATCCGTAAAGAAATTCAATGGATTTCTGATAATAAGAACACTAATCTGAGCAGCAGGCTTTGTCCCAGTTGGGACGTTGTTCCTAATGTTTAGTCTACAGTCCGTGCAATTGATTGAATAATGTGCCCGTGTATTTGTTTAATCCTGCATGGTATCACGAGTTTCGCTTATTTTTTTCTAGAATTAATCTAGCCATTTATCAAGAGATCTTTCAAGACTTTCCTAAGAATTTTGTAGGTCTTTAAGAGATTTTTGCAGAAGTTCTCTTCTGCAAGAGTTGATCAGGTATTTTCCTGGAGTTAAATCAGATATTACTTTAGGATTGCTTTTAGGAATACCTACCGGATGTTTGTCCAGGAATGCTTTCAATATGTTTTGCAAAATTTTCTTGGCCCTTCCTTGGATAATTTAGAAGATACATTTCGAAAGGAATCCCTGCAAGAACCTCTCAAGTAATTGCTGGAGGTATCACCAGGAAAAATTACAGTCTGAATTTTTCAAAGAGTAATAAACAGAAATTTTCTTTTGTAGCCAGATGTTCGGAACGAATGGCATTTTCGAAGCCAAAAAGCTTGTTTGAGATTGGTCTATAGTCTCCAACGTAGCTTCATTTTTAATTAGTTATATGGAATTGAAAGTGAACTTGTAACATGAACTTGCGAAAGATACTAAGATGTATGCTTTCTGAGTGTTTTCTCCATTTGACGACTGGTGAGAATTTTATTAACCCTCTAATACCCAAATTTTTATTTTTGATCTAAATATCATTTTTAGTTATCTTAAATCATTCTAAACACGTTTTGGGTAATAATTTTTTGTGGGCAAATCTATGAATTTTGGTTTTTGATTTTTATAATTTTTATTTTTGAACATCCCTATTCTTTTTCATTTCTTTTTGAAGCTTCTTCTAGTTACTGATTTTTGGCAGTAATTTTAAAAATATTTAATATTTTTCTGGAAATTTCTGGAAAGGCACGACTTGACTGACACATGATTAATGCTGTCAAGTAGCTACAAAGTTTCATTTAAAATTTAAATTGAACTTTTTGGAAGTTGAAAGTCTGAGAAGCCGAACTTCTTATTGAATTGAGTCAGAAAAAATATCATATAAATCATATGAAAATATATAGAAAATTCATTAGATTAGTTCGTGGAGATTTCGAGGATACCCGTGAGAAACTTTAAGAGGAATCTATGACGATTCTTCAAAAATATTTCTGCAAGAATCTCCCAATATTGGAATTCTTTAAAAATATCCTCAGAAAAATTTTGGAGGAATTTATAGGAAAAGTTGAAAAAAAAAATGAGTTATTGCAATAAAAGTATCATTTTAATATGAAAACTGTCATTTTTATGTCTTTATTAACGAGATTTTTAGCCCTGGGCTAGTTCATCTCGGGACCAACGGCTTTACTTCCCTTCCGAAGGAACTCGTCACTATAGGTTTAACACCATAAGTGACTATCTCGGGGATGGGATTCGATCCCAAAGTGTCAAATAAATTTTAAAATCATCCACAACAACATGGCATCGGACAAACAATGAAAAGATACAGTTGAACGGATAATAAACTAATTCAGTTTTGTAAGAACAGCGCCATCACCGTTCTACTACTAATATTTCTATTGTTGAAATTCACCAATAAAAGAATTAGACAAAGCATGGGAATGGGTGTACCAATAGCTGATCAGCTAAGAAAACTATCTGTATAAAATCAAACAATAAGTCCAGCGATTCTATTATTACGTCGTCTGAAAGCTTTTATTCTGGGATTTGTAAGAACAGACAAAAATAGGACAATTATGCAAAATCATGTTGTTGTATTTGATATCGCTTCAGCCACTATAGGAACACATGTACTTATAGTAGCACTATTTCTAATCTATTTGTATTTCACAGCGCCAGTGATTTTCAAATCAAAATTGTATTATTATTATATGTATTATTTACACAACTTCCATGCACTCAAATGGAGTAGAAAAATTCTTAATTCTTTCATTGTCTTGATAAGTAGTGCTTTAGGTATATATACGCTATATACGTGGCAAGGCAGCTAAAATTTGTGGAACCATCATGGATCATCTTTTGGACCAATTATAGTTGTGAATTCAAGGTTTACTAAAGGTACACGCATCTAGCATGGGGTTTTATTTAAAACTTACTTTTCCGGGAAGCCGACAGGAACACAATTGCATTTGGTCACATTCGTCCCTTCGATAACATTTTCTATTGATGCGAAGGAAGGGGTATCACGCGATTTCATTATTAATATATTTAGGCCTTATTACCACTCTAGTCAAATTACAAATAGTTTACGAGACCGTCTTCCTTCGCGCTGAGCATACGTGTGATCCGATTCTATGCCAGAACAATCACCCCAAAAGCACCATATCGAGCGGATAAAGCATTTTTTCTTCTTCTGTTCAAATGGTACTGCGTCGCATTTACACACTTTACTGCCTAGAAGTTGGAACCGATTTCCAAGTGACTGCCCTTAATCATTTACTTTGCCAACCTAGATCCACTAAGTAACGCTTTACGTACAGTTAACGACCTTGTAAATAATACTTTGTAGAACATTAGCTAGTGTATGAAAATAGACGTGATTGAGTGCGAGAGGGAGAGTAACTGATCAACACATGTTTGGTATATTTATTAACTCCTTTTCCGATCAAAATGATATATGTAATTTAATTTATGTAGTAAAATATGTTTAATTAGCGCTAGATATCTCTCCAAAAGTAAGCAAAAGCATACGCTCCGAAGAGCAACGTGCACTCCTTCCAGCTAACAAAATCTCAAATCTAGAATGAGCAATACTATCTTATTTTCAAGCAAAAGAAGAAATAACTCTGTTGCAACTCATCTCCTTGTGACACGTCATTAAGAATTACAGGGGTTTTAGAATCATAAGATAGAATGTGAACAGAGATGCGAATCGCACAGTACAGCCCAGCCATGGACTGTATTCGCCGAGTGGAAAAGTATTTGCAAGAGAAGAAGGCTAACAATACAATCTACTTACAAAACCCAGTAAACCCAGTCTTTGCCTTCGGGATGAGGAGACAACCAAATTGTCCCGATATTCAATGTGTGGAAACACAAACCACAATCCTCAAACACTAACCAGTCTTCGAAAACCATTAATAAAAAAATGTGCAGCACAAAAATTGATACCTAACTAACGCATAGCATCCGACTATTGTCCCGAAGCATTTCGACACTTTGATGTCCATTAGTGAAAGCAAATGGCATGGTGATACCTAACGTAGAATATTAAATTTAAAAAACTGAAGAGTATTTGACTATATGGAAATATATACGAAGAACAAGTAATAAAAATATCAATTTGTAAATGTAAGGCTTCTTTTTTTAATATCACAATCATTTTCGCCTCAAATCCATTGCGGTTCAAAAAAAAAAAAGATTGTAAGGTACCGCGGGGCAAGTGGGTAAATGGGGTAAGTGAAAACAATTGATATATTTTACTGAATATGTGAATTAAAGTTTTAAACTCATGCGTAAACCTTTGAGGCCATTGAAAACTTTACGATAGGTAAGAGATTTCTGAGATTTTTCAGCCATTATTGCATAATAGAGCGAAAAATTGTTAACCTGTCTATTGTTACTCCGTAACAAGTTGGCGGCGTACAATCTTATTTTAATATTTTCAGTGGAAAAAAGTTGCGGAAAATAATGTCCTGTACCACTTCTTAGTTGTTCTCTGTGACAGTCTCAAACTGCAATAAAAAAAGTTTGAGAATTAATTCGACGTAGACTTAAAAATAACTAAATTTAAACACCGTCAATTTTCTTATCAGGTGGGGCAAGTGAGAAGTTTATCATTGAAGATTGAGTTTGTGTTTTTTCTTTAAGTAGCCATAAGTAAACATGGTTCGCAATTATCATAGAAAAACATAACGTGCTGATAATTCAAGAAACACTATACTCAAGCGTTAAAAGCTATTAGAAATCATGAAACTTTTCTAAAAGATGTTGCCAAACATTACAATATTAATATGTCTACTTCGGGTAGCCAATTAAGACGTTGACTGAAAAATTGCAATATTAGAGAACACACGGAAACCTCGTGGAATGTCTATGTAAAGCTAGTTCAAAACATAAAAATGGGGTATACTGCCCCTCTTTGCACAACAGTCCCATGTTGGAAAACGACAAACTGAGAAAAAGACGATTGAAATGTGGAAACAATTTCGCTCCATTTTGAGTCTCTATTTGGCCTAAAATGTGTTAAATTTCTACATATCACTGTTTGTTGAGTACAAGAAAAAAAACTTATAAATTTCTTTTGAATTGAGTTTGAAAATTTGCTTTAAAGTGCACACCAATCGTAGCGAGACTGTTATGCGATTATATACAATATAATATACAAATGTATTTGCATACCAGTCCCATCATGTTCATCGGCTCGTTCGACAGCTACTAAAACACTCATTGTTTTTAATGCACTGGTTGTTTTATTTGCTATTTATGTTCTTTGGCCGTAAAAATTAGTTATTGTAGTACAGTCAACTCTCCGTAACTCGATATTAAGGCGACTATCGAGTTAGGGAAATATCGTGTTAAAGAACACAAAATCAGGGTAATTTTGGGTCAAGGGACCATCGAGGTATCCATGAAAACCCACATTTACTACAAATTCTGTAACTCGATATCGAGATACGGAACAGCGAGTTGAGGATAGAATACTGTATGTCCATGGATGAATCACCAGATAAAAAAACGGATTGAATGCTTTCTCAAAACACACGTCATGATGTGGAATGCGCTTACAGTCATGAATCATAGTCATGAAAGACCCAGATGATCATCTTTTGGATAATGCGGAAATGGAATCCGATGGAAATGATTCGAGATGTTCCAGAACAACCTGATTCAGGACGAATCTAGCTAATCTGTTATATGGGAAATCCAGAATGACGAAACAAATTTTTCAGGCAACTTCTGTAAGCCGTGACCGCAGATCTAAAATACAGTGGCTCGTGGGATGCGCTGAGCCAAAGTTTTTCTGTATTTTCCCAATGAGCAGATGAAGAAGACGATAATTGCTAATGGTGTTTATATGGAAATCTTGCTTTCGCGTTGACAAGTTCATTTTGCACACTTACAAGCCAGTACTCCTTAAGTCAATTTTACCAGTTATCGAAAAACGCAAAAATAAGTTTTAGTTCGATATTCCTGAACACCAGCAAAGAATCATTACAAAATTTAAATAAAAAAAAAATAAAATGAACTTAATTTTTTGTTGTTGCTAATTTATTTTTATTTCTCTCGTACCACCCAAATGATAACCTACGGACCTAAAAGAAGATTAATAATTGCATAAGCCTCATCTAAAATGAAAATCTGTAATGCATCGTAATTGAAAATACATAATTATGTGTGATACCCACTAATTTAAAAATATTTTCGTAACAACGTGAATACATGACATTTACAATACCGTAAGCAAGTGTGCATTAAATACAGTCAAACCTCCATGAGTCGATATCTGAAGGGACCATAGACTCATGCAAACATCGAGTCATGGAACAGAAATGCTTTGAAAAGCTATTTGAGCGAATAATCATAGTTACCATGAAATTTTGTTTAAGTATGATTCCATGAGTCGATATTAAGACATAGAACATCGACTCATGGAGGTTTTACTGTATAATTGATTTCTCTTTACTTCTCTACACATCAGTGAATAACTAGTAGTACCGAGAGACCGTATGTAGTGCTCGAAGTGGTACCCATTCTGAGCCCGACCGTTGTACGGACTTTGATGTGTCTGTTATGCGAATATTTTCAAGATGGGACAACACAAATGGGGTTTGTTTTTGTACAAGTTTGGAACAAAGGCTACTTTTTTAGCAGTTTTTATCGATCTTCTGACGATGTTGAGTTGGTTTATGCAACAAACGCAAATCGGTCAAAATTCGACATGGGACTGTTATGCGATTATGGGCAGTATAGGTCTATCCACATAAAAAAGATTCTAAATACTTTATAGAAGGATCCCGTTCGATTTCTCCCGAAGAGTTATCCGACGTCATATTCGACTTTCTCAAAAACAAATAACGAGCGGTGGAAATTCTACAGAGCAGAAATGCAATTGCTGTTCTATAATGTAAGAACTAACATTGGAAATGTTGCAGTTATAATGTTGTCGAATCATTTCAACTAACATAACTAAACAGAAGAAAATTCAAGTGAAAAGAGTAACATTTTCTTTGTTTACATGTCATTTATATTATTGTTCATTGGGAAGCCTTAACAAATGTTAAAGCTAATAGAAATCGTGAATATAACTGTTTGTTTTTGAATTTATTGTCCAAAACGGTAAACTTTTCACTTGCCCCACTTTTGGGGCAAGTTAAAAGTAAGGAGACCTTTTGCAAAAACTTTTTCTGTATTTTTTTCTTCAATTTTCTATAAAAATCAATATCAGTATGCTGCTTATATTTGGTGGGAGTCAAGCTAAAAAATATACACGACCTCATTTGTTTCAATTTAAAGTCTCTAGAATTTGAAGAATCTCAACTATGGGAGTTCCATTACCCACTTGCCCCACGGTACCTTACTTTTTTGTCTCAAAATATCATGAAAAATGGAAAACCAAACAGCTTCTATCTGAACATTCTATTTTTAGGCAAACGATCATTTCGAATGAGCTCGATTTTATACTTTACCATGGGAATCTATTTTTCTGTACACTATGGATAAATTGGATTACTAAAAATTAAAGATATTACAGGAAGTTGTTTAGTTTGCTGCTTTCCATGCTATTTTGAGAAAAAAACAGTCCCTTTTTGTTGTTACTAAAATTTTTAATAACTTCAGAAGAAGATGTGATAGAAAGTAGGTGTCTCCGAGAAAAACACTGGTTTTGCAGTTGTGGGCATCTTTCTAGAATAAACTTTTTTTGCTAAAATCATTTTACAACAAGTTTTTTTTTATTCTGGTTCAAAAGAAGAAGTGATAGAAAGTTTGTGCCTTCTAGGAAACAATATTTTTTATTGTTGACAACTTTCTAGAAAAAACAAAATGAATAATAAAAAAAGAAAATGTTATTCTAAACAATCTTGATCTAGGGATATTTTATACAAAATTCGCTGTAACACGGTGTCTGAAGATCGAAAAAATTAAGCATCATTATCCACAACTTTTCAGAAGCAAAAATGAAAAAATACTCAAAACTGCTAGGTGAATAGATTACTAATATTTAATATGAAAATAAAACTTATGGGATACTCTCCAACTCTTCAGAAGACACCACCTTTATAAGATCACGTTTAGACATCTAGTACACGACACTGAAGAAGACCGTACAGTTGAGGTCGAAATACGCGTATCTGTCAAAGGATACAAACTCTAGTGGAAATAAACGGTATAGTACTAAATTCGTTTTTTTTTTCATCTGCTTATAGGTATTCTACTAAACAGCTCGAAGATTTATTATCATCATAACTACTGAATACCAAATTGAGATATGAATGAGCCCTGCATAAGAGGTATAATAGCTCAAATAATACCTTCTGCATATTCTACAAATACCAAGCTGATAATTAGATCAGATATTGCAATACCTAAATAATACATGATTGTTTTCATATAAAAGTAAAATTGTTCAATAGTAGTTCAATACCTCCAGCAGTCCTCAATAGCTATCGAATACCAAAATGAAGTATTTTTAATTGTTTTAAACATTTTTTTCAAATACCATTATAATACCAAAATGAGGTATTGATAACTGAACAATACCTAATTGTGGTATGATACCAAAATATGGTATGAATAAGTTATTGCGAGTTATTCTTTCCTGCTCGGGAAGAAGTGATAGAAAGTCGGTGCCTTCTAGAAAACAATATTTTTTATTGTTGATAACTTTCTAAAATACACATTTTTGTAAAAATCATTTCAGACAATGTTATTCTAAACAATCTATATTTATACAAAATTCTCTGTAACACGTGAACAAACGTTTGCACAAAGTTGGTGTCTGAAGATCAAAAAAAAAAATCAATCATCATCATCTACAACTTTGCAGAAGCAAATAGGGTAGAAGCACCGGTTTTGGCCATACGCCAGTTGTAGCCATAGGGGATTATACATCGTTTTACATAGCCAATCAGCATGAAACCTTTTGTGTTCAGTAGATCACATTCATATGATAGAGCTACATTCATATACACGTCCAAATTGATTCAAAACATAAGAAAAACAATTAATTATCCGAAAAAATGGTTATAGCTCAGTTTTGATATTTTACACACATAATATGGATTGAAAGCTTGCATTTGACATATTTGTAGTAAAAATACGGCTTTTCATTTAATTTTTATCCACATTTTCTCTTAGACTGGCCAAAACCGGTGCTTTTACCCTATAAAAAAATACTTCAAAACTGCTAGGTGGATAGAATACTAATATTTTATATGAAAACAAAACTTATGGGATACTCTCCAACTCAGGAGACATCATCTTTATAAGATCACGTTTAGACATCGGAAACTAAGAAAACGCACGTTTTTCGAGTTCTGAATAAGTGTGGCGCGGTATGTTGAACAATAATGGTGTTTAAGGCTAAGTAGCCCGTAATTCGTTTTGGCTATAATGATGATTTTTCAGCTTGCATTTCAAAGTGATAAAACTCAGTCTTGATGGTTTATATTGACTTGACAAAGTATCACTGTACGCGCTAACACGCATAAAGTATGCTAATACTTTTTCAGCTGTGTCAGTGCCAACAATCATGAATTATTAACAATCATCAATGACGCGTACAAATTTTAATGACGGCCTACTTCGCCTTAATAAAGTGTGGAAGTGTGGCCATTCTCGGCTCGAGTGAAATGAGTCTATTTGATTTACACGGCGAGTCACTTCACTCGAGTCGAGAATCGTCACCTCGCTATACGAGACCGACAACTCTCACCTCATCCCACTCGTAGAATAAACCAAAGTAATAAAGAAGGCTTTAGCGTCAAACCAAAGACAAATTAAAGACTTCCATGTCCCTTGCAGTTGCCCAAAATTTTATGGCTCATAAGGTAATCTAGAATGACGTGAAAAGTGTACTGCGATCTGTCAAACTTGGGTACCTTTTTTACTACCGAGGGACCAAATGCAGAAGTGGTACCCAATCTGAGCCCGAGTGTGACGGACCTGGTCACACGGCGTGACATGCAACACTAGACTGATGCAAATTTTGAAGTTTCTACTCACCTATGCTTAAACGATGTCAATTATATAACAAATCATTCTCCTAAAATTTGAAGTGATTTGGAATAAATTTGGTTGTGCACACGCCATTTGAAGTTTATATGGAAATTACTAGGGTAAAGACAAACCTTTTGCGTTCAGTCCTCTAACTGCTCGTAATAATAATCTATGGAAAAGTGTGTGAATTCTTCACAGACTACAACTTTGCCGAAGACCACATTTTGATTGGACGTAAGGATAATTTGTTATCATTGATAACAAAGTCTAAATCATGCTGAGATGATCATTCAATTACTTTCAGAGCAACACTGCTTTTTTGCTGTTGAACATAGTAGCTCGGATTACTTTGACACCACTGTCGCCTGCCGAGCAGTTGCTTAAAGCTAAGTATGCTGTTTCGCTCAAGAAAAGTAAAGAAATTCCTTGACTGAAAGGGTCAAGAAATTTCCTACAGAGAGCCCCCTTTGAAGTGACATTTCTTCTCAACCGCGTACTGCGATCAGAAAAAAGTGATTTTCTTGACCATTTCTTGGGAGAAATTTTCCACGCATCGAGATAGGCGATTCCTTTTCTTGTCAGTAGCAAACCAGCCTTAAGCATACAAAATGCAAACCCACTTTATGATTATGAATAGCAATTTATCCTGACGTCCAATCGAAATGTGGTCTTCGGCAAAGTTGTAGCTGAAAGGATTTCACACGAGAAAAGTTTGTTCACTTTTCCATAAAATATGACGACGAGATAGAGGGCTGAACACAAGAGGTTGGCGTTCTCCATATAAACTTCGAATGACGTGTGAACAGTCAAATTTCTTCCGAATCACTTCAAACTTTGGGAGGATGCTATTTACCATAAATCGTTTAAGCATAGGGGAGCCAAAATTTCAAAATTTGCATCACTCTAATGCAACACTGTTCAACCTAAATCAATCAAAACCATGATCTAAACGTCACCTTTAAATTATTTTTTGAACTTGTAATGGTCTACAGAATGAGATGACAGAAGTTTGAATCGACTTATTTTATCATATTGTGCATTCAGATTAATTTTAGACCAAAGTTCAAGAGAGAAATTAAATATCACCAACAAAAGTTCGGAGTCGGCATTCTACCGAAGTGCTACGCCGACAAAGGCATTCCTTATGCGTCAGCGAAGCACTAAATTAGAATACCGACGCCGAACTTCGCCGAAGTTTTGACTCCCGAACTTCTAATTGTCACTCAAATTGTCAATATCAAAATGACTTGCAACACTACTCATGCTTGCCAAGAATTACCTACTAGAAACCGGATCCTTTTCTTGGCTCTTTTGATTCACTTCGGCAGTGGGGTTTATTGAATGCTACTGAGTTCATATTTGGCCTCAATATGCGTCATATTGAAGTGCTTCTTATTGCAAAGTATCAGACAATTAGGCCGAGAATATTTTTCATATTCATATTTTTTAAGCATTGGTTCAAAAACAGGAACATTTTGAATGAAACTTGAGATTCCCTAAGGTCCATAAGCTAAGCAACCATGAAACCGCAGAAAAAGTAACTCAGCAACCAGTGGCAGCGCAGCTGTGAAAATTTTTATCATTCAATAGTCAGACGCCACCATGGAAGCAACCGCTGAAGCAAAAGCTCCCGTTCTGCGATCCGAAGAAGAAGAGACGTTGATCCGGCAAATCTCCAACCTGGATCTAAGAATCAAACAGATCAAGAAGATTACTTCCATGCCGCCGAATATGAGGATCAAGATCGAAACCTTGAAAAAGGCCCAGCTTGACCTACTGGAGAAGGAAGCCGAATTTCACCAAAAGGTACACCTGCTCGAAGTCGACTTCCAGAAGCACTACGAAGAAATGTATGAAAAACGGCGCCAGATCGTCAACGGTACCTACATTCCAAAGCTAGAGGGACTTCCGGAGCCATCGGATGACGCAGCAGATCAAGCGCAAGGGTTGCCGGACTTTTGGTTGACCGTCTTCAAGATGACACCCGTCCTGCAAGCAATGATTCGGGAGGCAGACGAGGAAGCCCTTAAGCGGCTAATCGATGTCCGTGTCCAGGTCAAGAATGAACCACAGCCATCGTTTGTGCTTCAGTTTGAGTTTGAACCCAACGATTTCTTCAACGACCGCATTTTGGAGAAGAAATATCTAATGAAATGCTGCCCAAACTCGGAGAAACCTTTCTCGTTCAACGGTTTTGAAATTTACGATACCGTCGGACATGAGATAGATTGGAAAGAGGGAGCCAATTTGACTAAGCTAGCAGTCGATGACAAGGACGGTCAAAAGGTCGAGATGGTGACCAACAGCTTCTTCAACTTTTTCAACCCGAAGCCTTTGTTTATGACGGATCCCATCCTGAGCGTACAGTTTTTAGAAACGGATTTCGAGATCGGGTACTACATCAAGGAACGGGTCATCCCAAGAGCCACCTTGTTCTACATCGGTGAAGTTGACGACGATTTGGATGATATTTCCGAGTCGACCGATGAGGAAAGCCTGCGTGGAGTGATCAGCTTAGAAACAGACAAAGGTGCAGTTCCGAAACACATCAATAGCGAGGAGGAATCGAAGTGAATTAGTAATTTACGTAAATCATCTTATGTTGTATGCTGATTGTTAAATAAATATATTGTTGATGAAACATGTATTTGCAGTAAAATTTCTAAAGCTTGACCACAAACCACGAAGTCCGACTTAAGTCAGTTTGAACCCCCTCTTCCTTTTTCTATTTGGTATACTCCACTGCACTGTGACGTCACGCATCAATTTTGACAGGTACTGGTCCTGTTGTTTACAGTTTGGACTTAGTACTTTTTTCGAATCATTCTTAATTTCGTGAAAGTTTGCTGCGAGGAGAGGTCAAATCCACTGCAGATACCCACGGATCGTATTATTTTATCTTCCTACCGTGGAAAATCGTCACCATCAGCATGCTGGTGATAGAAATGCGAAGATGAAAAAATGATGGAAAAAACGACTAAAGTCCAGTTGTTAATTACACCTATCGTTTGTCTGGTGAGTTGCAAGCTTACTGTCAATGATGATGTCACGCTACACGATAAGTGTTCATCTGCAACAACCAGACAGCTCACCAATCCACCGCGAGGTGGATCGTGCTGAGTTGTTGAGTTGAAGGAGAGCGAAAGAAGGAAGGCACAAAAGTCTTTTTGACAGCTCTGCAGAAAGCGCGTGCGCACGGACAGAGCGCGTGCGCACGGAAAGAGCGCCAGTTCGGCTCGATTGGCAATGATCGGTTTTTATTATTATTATTTTTTCGCTATTGGATATTATATGGTTTGGTTGATCGATGTTAAAGTTTGTTTTAAAAGCAGTTCCACTTATTTTGAAACATATTGCCGTGTACAATAGTAGACAACACAACTAATTTAATTAAAAAAAAATGAAATTATAATTAGTACATATACAAAAGGGGAAGAACGTTTAGGCTGGTTGTGCATTACGATAAAATCTCTTAACATAAGCAATGCTTGTTGTTGGTTCTTGTGGAAGGATCAACATGTTCGGCTTAACGAATCTTATTTTAAATATCGAATAACACCACATGCAATTGAACAAAAAGGATGTGATTACAATAGACTTTTGATATTTTCAATTCTGAACCACCGCAAAAAAAAAATATTGGGAATCAAAATTCTCCTGAGAGGGATGATATGGGGGAGGCTTATTCTAATTAACATTGTCGTTCAATTATGGGGATAAATTAAAATTGTTATTGTTCTATACATACTTATTTATTATAATTACCTGTAAATATTGATACAGCACAATTCAAGTATTTAAATATCAAATAGCAAACATAGATATGGTCGGTGTTCAGACAGACTGAACCAAGTGTTTTTTTCAATCGAGTAAGAAAAATGTACCCCAAACATGTGAAACATCGAAATATTATAGATATTTACTGTAATAATGGAACTTATCTATTTGATGATACATTTGTATCAAAATAACATGGAAGATTTAAAATTGATGGAGTTCTTTACGTATCCTTAGAGCTCCAAAATTCATCTAGTCTGGTCTGTCTACACACCGACCATACTGCCCATAACTGCAAAACAGTCACATTCGACATTTTTGACAAAATGGAGTTAATACCGGGGAGAGTCATCAAATGGCAAATACTTTTGATCAACTTACTGAAATCTGTGAGATTGTTCTAGAAAATTCGAAAAAAATACCAAGTTGTTTTGTCACATTGGCAATTGTAACCGCATAACAGTCACATTGAGATTATACATGAGCCTCATAATGCAGTAGCAACGAATTTTCTATCAGAATTTTTTTTCTGACTATGCACCTTATATGCGATATGAGTTGTACAAAATTTCAGCCTCAAATAAGCACTTTTGAATTCTTAGTGATTTTTTGAAATATATGTTTCCTCCCATACTGCGATAAAATGCAAACTTGGTATCCCATTTACTCAATGCCTACTTTTGTCGAATGTTACAAATATGCAGTTATGGGCAGCATATGATTCTCAAAAACTCATGAGAATGGTATTTTACTCTTTGAACTGTTATTTAATTTGGATGTGTTTAAAAGATTTATAAATTTAATTTATTATTGATGTTACGAGCTATGTCTGTAGTTAAACTTAATGCTACACAAGAAATATATTTGAATCAAAGTATTTTTATACATAAATCATATGAAAAAAAAATGTTCCAGAAAGTACTCTAGAATTCTTTGGGAGCGTCTCCCGGGATTCTTCCTTAAATCATTCATGAATCCTTCAAATCCTCTCTTGAGATTATTTCTGAATTTTCTTCCAGATATCGCTCTGGGATTCATCCAAAAAAAACGTTACCATTCCGGTATTACTTCTGAGATTCTTTCGGATATCCCATTGCGATTATTCTGGACATCTTTTTGGATTTTTTTGCAGAACTCTGTATGTGATTTTGCGTGTATCTCCTTAAGGATTACTTTCGAAATCCAGGAAATTAAATTCTTTGAAATTCTTGAAAATTGTTTTCGAAATACTATGGAAGATTTTACCATAAATCCTGATGCAATCCATTTGGATATTTAAAGAGGATTTTATCAAAAAATGTACGACTCTACTAGAAATTCTTCGAAAATTCCTCCGAAAAAAACTCCAGATTTTTATCCGGAAATACTTCTGGTATTCTTATGAGAATGCCTCTGGTATTCTTCCAAAAATGACTTGAGATGCTTTCGGAAATCTTTCTGAAATTCTTCAAGAAATTCCACTTAGATTTTTACGCCAATATCTTTGAAATACTCCTGGGACTCTTACAAAAATCCTGTTGGAGTTTTTTTTTTCGGATATCTTTCTATTCTAAATTTTTCAAAAAATTTTGCTGGGATTGTGCTGTAAAACCTGCTAAGATTCATCCAAAAATACGACTGTCATTCTTCCGGATATCATTCAAAAATTCCACCGGAAGTTTTCGTGAGATTCAACCGTAAATCGTTCTGGTATTTTTCAGAAATTCCATTGAGATTCTTAAAAATATCCTTCTGAAAAATTTTCTGAGAATTGTTTTGGGATTATAGAAGGATTTCCAGAAGAATTCCAAGGCGATTCACAGAAACATCACTTCTGTATGAAGGATTATCGTTAATATCTGAAATAATCCCATGAGAATTCTAAATCCAAATTACAGTGATATTCAAAAGAATCCCAGAAGTTATTTCGCCAGAATCCCTGAAAGATTTAAAGGATATTCACAGACATCCAGAAGATTTCATGAATATTTTCTAGAATAATTCCGATGTCCAGATGAACTGCAGAAAGATTCATGGAATAATTTCAAACGGGATTTTCGGAATCATTTGAAAGTAACTTTCAGAAGATCCTCAGAAAAATAAATCAGTAATCAAAGTAATCGAAAAAATCTCATTATTTCAAGCAATGCTCGTTGGTTCATGTCGAAGGATCAACATGTTCGGCTTAACGAATCTTATTTTAAATATTGAATGACACCACATACAATTAAACTAGTATGTGATTACAATTCTGAATCACCGCAAAAAAAAATTTAGAATCACAATCCTTCTGAGAGGGATGATGTGGTGGATGCACATTCTAATTAAAATTGTCGTTCAATTATGGCGATAAATTAAAATTGTTATTGTTCCATAAATACTTGTTTATTATAATTACTTGTAAATATTGATACAGCATATAAAAAGACATTGGTCCAGAAATTACTCCAGAATTCTATGGAATTTCCCTCCTGGGATTCTTCCTTAAATCACTTATGAATCCTTCAAAACCTCTCTGCGATTGTTCTGGAAATCTAAAGATTATTTCTGATTTTTCTCTAAGTTCTTCTGGAAATCACAGAATACTTACAGATATCGCTTTTGAACTCATCTAAAAAACATCGTTAGCATTCCGGTACTATATCTGAGATTCTTTCGGATATCCTTTGTGATTCTTCTGGACATCTTATTGGAATATTTGCATAAATCTGTATGTGAGTTTGCGTTTATCTCCTTAAGGATTACTTTTGAAATCCTGGAAATTCTCGAAGATTCTTTCGGAAATTCAATGGAAGATTCTAACAAAAATCCTGATGCAATTCTTCTGGATATTTTTAGAGGATTTTGCCAAAAAATGTACTACGACTCTACTACAAATTCGTCGAGAATTCCTCCGAAAATAACTCTGGCCTTTTTCCGGAAATACTTCTGGGATTATTATGAGAATACCTCTGGTATTCTTCCGGAAATCACCTGAGATGCTTTCGGAATCCCTTTAGAATACTTTCAAGGATGCTTCCGAAAATCTTTCTGAAATTATTCTAGAAATGCCACTGAGATTTTTACGTCCATATTCTTGAAATTTGTCTGGGACTCTTCCAAAAATCCTGTAGGAAATCTTCCAGATATCTTTCTAGCATTCTTTCGGGAAGCCTTCTGGGATACTTTCAAATATCTTTCTGAGGATCCTTCAAATCCTTCTGTTAAGGATTCTTGCAGAAATTCTTCCCGAATTACCTCTAGACTCTGGGAGTTTCCTGAATTTTTCAAGAAAACTGTTATTATTTCGACTATCTCTCTAGGATTTTTTCGGAAATTCTTCTACAATACCCCCAGATTTCTTTCTGTTATCCTGCTGGAGGACTTCAAAACATCTTTCAACGATTCTTCCAGAAATTTTACTGGAATTTTTCAAGAAATTCTGCTGGGATTCTTCCGTAAAACCTGCCGAAATTCATCCGGAAATACGACTGGAATTCTGCTTGAATGATAAGCATTCAAGAATTCCACCGGAAGTTTTTGTGGGATTCAACCGTAAATTGTCCTGGTATTTTGTTTAAATACATTGAGATTCTTAGGGAAAAATATACAGGATTCTTAAAAATATCCTTCTGAAAATTCTTCTGGAAATTGCTTTGGAATTAAAGGAGGATTTCCGGAAGAATCCCAGGTCGATTTACAGAAGAACCACAGAAAAATCACTACAATATTATCAGGGAGATTTCTAAAGGAATTATTTTAAGGATTCTCGTAAATTCCTGAAACAATCTCAGGAGAATTTCGAATGGATTTTGAATGTTTTTTTACAGTGATATCCAAAAGAATCCCAGAAGTTATTTCGCAAGAACCCCTGAAGATTCAATGAAAAGTCACAGACATCCAGACGATTTCATGAATATTTTCCAGAATAATTACGATGTCCGGAAGAGCTCCAGAAAGATTTACGGAATAATTTCAAATGGAATTTCCAGAACCATTTAAAAGTCACTTTCAAAAGATGCTCAGAAAAAGAAATCAGTAATCAAAGAATCTCATAGGTATTTTTTAAAGTCCCAGTGACTGTCCGGTAGTTTTCTTGGAGGATTTCCATTTGAAGTCAAGAGGGATTTTCAGAAAATTCTGCCAAGGATTTAAGAAAATTTTCAAGGAAAATCAATGATAAATCACGAAAAAAATTCAAAAACACTTCCTTATGAATTTCCAGAAGAATCACAGAGTTTTTTTTTCTCAAAAAATCTTAGAAAAAAATTCTAAAGAATCACGAAGGAATTTTCGGAATAATTCTGGATATACAAAATTATCTCAGGCAGAAACAATAAAATCAATAGCAATAAATCTGTAAGAATATAAGGAGGATTTACAAACAATTACAGAGGAATTTTCGGATGATTTCCATAAATAAAGATTTAAAAAAATCCCCGTCATCTGCAAGATTCTTAGCAGGATTTTCGGAAGTATTCCACAGGGATTTCTGGGAGAATTCCATTGGGATTTACAAAAGAATTCCAGAGGAATTTCCGAAAGAATCCCAAGAATTTGCACGGAAGAAAGTGAAGTTGAATAATAGATTTATTTGATTATAGTCTCAGGCGTCTTTCCGAGAGTATTCTAGAATAATAGGTATAATCTAAGACATTTTTCGGAAAGAATCTCAAAGGGATTTTGAAGAACTTTCAAAGAGTTTCACGGAAGAAATACTGAAGAATTACGAGAAAATATCAGAATTTAAATAATAATTTCGATTGGATTTCCAGAAGAAATCCCGAGAAATTTTGTGAGAATCCCCGAACCCAGATTTTTAAAATAGATTCCATTACACTGGAAAGCAATCATTAAATCATTTTCGGTAGAATTCCAGAATTTTACGGCAGAATTCCAGAATTTTACAGCAGAATCCTGAAAGGATTTCCATAATAACCCAAGATGGGTTTCTGGGATAGTCCAATAGGAAGTCCCAAGGAGGTTATTGGAAAAATCAGAGCGATCAAAGAAATAACTACATATAATAATTTCAGAAATTCATCCTTCAGTGGATTGTCCTCTAGCACCACAACTAATATATACTAATATATACAACTCAATACTTAATTATAAATTGCGTTGATCTGAGTGTACGCCATCCAGTTTGGGGGCGGATTGACGGTATCGAAGTGGATTAAAAACAATTATAGGAGAACGTGGGGAAAATACATATGAACTGCGCAGAATACATCAGACCGATTTAGCATTGCTGCGCACTTCTAAAAGCATTTTATTTTTATTAAAATGTTTGATAATAGTAGAACGACAATGATCATCAGTTGATTTTCCGCTACTGTTTTTTTTAAATCACAATTGTTATTTCTTTCCGTGCACGCGCTCGGGAAATGAATCTGGCCATGGTGCAACAACCGCGCTACAATCGATGAATCCTATGCGACAAAAATTGTCGGCGCTATCCGTCAAATTCGCTCACCAAAGCTATTTTGGTGACTTTAACATCACAGCTCATAGTCCAGTTGTTAATTACACCTATCGTTTGTCTGGTGAGTTGCAAGCTTACTGTCAATGATGATGTCACGCTACACGATAAGTGTTCATCTGCAACAACCAGACAGCTCACCAATCCACCGCGAGGTGGATCGTGCTGAGTTGTTGAGTTGAAGGAGAGCGAAAGAAGGAAGGCACAAAAGTCTGTTTGATAGCTCTGCAGAAAGCGCGTGCGCACGGACAGAGCGCGTGCGCACGGAAAGAGCGCCAGTTCGGCTCGATTTGCAATGATCGGTTATTATTATTATTTTTTCGCTATTGGATATTCTATGGTTTGGTTGATCGATGTTAAAGTTTGTTTTAAAAGCAGCTCCACTTATTTTGAAACATATTGCCGTGTACAATAGTAGACAACACAACTAATTTAATTAAAATAAATTTGAAATTATAATTAGTACATATACAAAAGGGGATGAACGTTTAGGCTGGTTGTGCATTACGATAAAATCTCTTAACATAAGCAATGCTTGTTGTTGGTTCTTGTGGAAGGATCAACATGTTCGGCTTAACGAATCTTATTTTAAATATCGAATAACACCACATGCAATTGAACAAAAAGGATGTGATTACAATAGACTTTTGATATTTTCAATTCTGAACCACCGCAAAAAAAAAATATTGGGAATCAAAATTCTCCTGAAAGGGATGCTGTGGGGGAGGCTCATTCTAATTAATATTGTCGTTCAATTATGGGGATAAATTAAAATTGTTATTGTTCTATACATACTTATTTATTATAATTACCTGTAAATATTGATACAGCACAATTCAAGTATTTAAATATCAAATAGCAAACATAGATATGGTCGGTGTTCAGACAGACTGAACCAAGTGTTTTTTTCAATCGAGTAAGAAAAATGTACCCCAAACATGTGAAACATCAAAATATTATAGATATTTACTGTAATAATGGAACTTATCTATTTGATGATACATTTGTATCAAAATAATATGGAAGATTTAAAATTGATGGAGTTCTTTACGTATCCTTAGAGCTCCAAAATTCATCTAGTCTGGTCTGTCTAAACACCGACCATATGATCCTCAAAAACTCATGCGAATGGTATTTTACTCTTTGAACTGTTATTCAATTTGGATGTGCTTAAAAGATTTATAAATTAAATTTATTATTGATGTTACGAGCTATGTCTGTAGTTAAACTTAATGCTACACAAGAAATATATTTGAATCAAAGTATTTTTATATATAAATCATATGAAAAAAAAATGTTCCAGAAAGTACTCTAGAATTCTTTGGGAGCGTCTCCCGGGATTCTTCCTTAAATCATTCATGAATCCTTCAAATCCTCTCTGGGATTGTTCTGCTGAAAATCTTGAGATTATTTCTGAATTTTCTTCCAGATATCGCTTTGGGATTCATCCAAAAAAAAAAACGTTACCATTCCGGTATTACTTCTGAGATTCTTTCGGATATCCCATTGCGATTATTCTGGACATCTTTTTGGATTTTTTTGCAGAACTCTGTATGTGATTTTGCGTGTATCTCCTTAAGGATTACTTTTGAAATCCAGGAAATTAAATTCTTTGAAATTCTTGAAAATTGTTTTCGAAATACTATGGAAGATTTTACCATAAATCCTGATGCAATCCATTTGGATGTTTAAAGAGGATTTTATCAAAAAATGTACGACTCTACTAGAAATTCTTCGAGAATTCCTCCGAAAATAACTCTAGATTTTTATCCGGAAATACTTCTGGTATTCTTATGAGAATGCCTCTGGTATTCTTCCAAAAATGACTTGAGATGCTTTCGGAAATCTTTCTGAAATTCTTCAAGAAATTCCACTGAGATTTTTACGCCAATATCTTTGAAATACTGCTGGGACTCTTACAAAAATCCTGTTGGAGTTTTTTTTTTCGGATATCTTTCTATTCTAAATTTTTCAATAAATTTTGCTGGGATTGTGCTGTAAAACCTGCTAAGATTCATCCAAAAATACGACTGTCATTCTTCCGGATATCATTCAAGAATTCCACCGGAAGTTTTCGTGAGATTCAACCGTAAATCGTTCTGGTATTTTTCAGAAATTCCATTGAGATTCTTAAAAATATCCTTCTGAAAAATTTTCTGAGAATTGTTTTGGGATTATAGAAGGATTTCCAGAAGAATTCCAAGGCGATTCACAGAAACATCACTTCTGTATGAAGGATTATCGTTAATATCTGAAATAATCCCATGAGAATTCTAAATCCAAATTACAGTGATATTCAAAAGAATCCCAGAAGATATTTCGCCATAATCCCTGAAAGATTTAAAGGATATTCACAGACATCCAGAAGATTTCATGAATATTTTCCAGAATAATTCCGATGTCCAGATGAACTGCAGAAAGATTCATGGAATAATTTCAAACGGGATTTTCGGAATCATTTGAGAGTAACTTTTAGAAGATCCTCAGAAAAAGAAATCAGTAATCAAAGTAATCGAAAAAATCTCATTATTTCAAGCAATGCTCGTTGGTTCATGTCGAAGGATCAACATGTTCGGCTTAACGAATCTTATTTTAAATATTGAATGACACCACATACAATTAAACTAGTATGTGATTACAATTCTGAATCACCGCAAAAAAAAATAGAATCACAATCCTTCTGAGAGGGATGATGTGGTGGATGCACATTCTAATTAAAATTGTCGTTCAATTATGGCGATAAATTAAAATTGTTATTGTTCCATAAATACTTGTTTATTATAATTACTTGTAAATATTGATACAGCATATAAAAAGACATTGGTCCAGAAATTACTCCAGAATTCTATGGAATTTCCCTCCTGGGATTCTTCCTTAAATCACTTATGAATCCTTCAAAACCTCTCTGGGATTGTTCTGGAAATCTAAAGATTATTTCTGATTTTTCTCTAAGTTCTTCTGGAAATCACAGAATACTTACAGATATCGCTCTTGAACTCATCTAAAAAACATCGTTAGCATTCCGGTACTATATCTGAGATTCTTTCGGATATCCTTTGTGATTCTTCTGGACATCTTATTGGAATATTTGCATAAATCTGTATGTAGTTTGCGTTTATCTCCTTAAGGATTACTTTTGAAATCCTGGAAATCAAATTCGAATCGAAATTCTCGAAGATTCTTTCGGAAATTCAATGGAAGATTCTAACAAAAATCCTGATGCAATTCTTCTGGATATTTTTAGAGGATTTTGCCAAAAAATGTACTACGACTCTACTACAAATTCGTCGAGAATTCCTCCGATAATAACTCTGGCCTTTTTCCGGAAATACTTCTGGGATTATTATGAGAATACCTCTGGTATTCTTCCGGAAATCACCTGAGATGCTTTCGGAATCCCTTTAGAATACTTTCGAGGATGCTTCCGAAAATCTTTCTGAAATTATTCTAGAAATGTTACTGAGATTTTTACGTCCATATTCTTGAAATTTGTCTGGGACTCTTCCAAAAATCCTGTAGGAAATCTTCCAGATATCTTTCTAGCATTCTTTCGGGAAGCCTTCTGGGATACTTTCGAAAATCTTTCTGAGGATCCTTCAAATCCTTCTGTTAAGGATTCTTGCAGTAATTCTTCCCGAATTACCTCTAGACTCTGGGAGTTTCCTGAATTTTTCAAGAAAACTGTTATTATTTCGACTATCTCTCTAGGATTCTTTCGGAAATTCTTCTACAATACCCCCAGATTTCTTTCTGTTATCCTGCTGGAGGACTTCAAAACATCTTTCAAAGATTCTTCCAGAAATTTTACTGGTATTTTTCAAGAAATTCTGCTGGGATTCTTCCGTAAAACCTGCCGAAATTCATCCGGAAATACGACTGGAATTATGCTTGAATGATAAGCATTCAAGAATTCCACCGGAAGTTTTTGTGGGATTAAACCGTAAATTGTCCTGGTATTTTGTTTAAATACATTGAGATTGTTAGGGAAAAATATACAGGATTCTTAAAAATATCCTTCTGAAAATTCTTCTGGAAATTGCTTTGGAATTAAAGGAGGATTTCCGGAAGAATCCCAGGTCGATTTACAGAAGAACCACAGAGAAATCTAAAATATTATCAGGGAGATTTCTAAAGGAATTATTTTAAGGATTCTCGTAAATTCCTGAAACAATCTCAGGAGAATTTCGAATGGATTTTGAATGTTTTTTTACAGTGATATCCAAAAGAATCCCAGAAGTTATTTCGCAAGAACCACTGAAGATTCAATGAAAAGTCACAGACATCCAGACGATTTCATGAATATTTTCCAGAATAATTACGATGTCCAGAAGAGCTCCAGAAAGATTTACGGAATAATTTCAAATGGAATTTCCAGAACCATTTAAAAGTCACTTTCAGAAAAAGAAATCAGTAATCAAAGAATCTCATAGGTATTTTTTTAAAGTCCCAGTGACTGTCCGGTAGTTTTCTTGGAGGATTTCCATTTGAAGTCAAGAGGGATTTTTAGAAAATTCTGCCAAGGATTTAAGAAAATTTTCAAGGAAAATCAATGATAAATCACGATAAAAATCAAAAACACTTCCTTATGAATTTCCAGAAGAATCACAGAGTTTTTTTTTCTCAAAAAATCTTAGAAAAAAATTCTAAAGAATCACGAAGGAATTTTCGGAATAATTCTGGATATACAAAATTATCTCAGGCAGAAACAATAAAATCAATAGCAATAAATCTGTAAGAACATTTTTCGGAAAGAATCTCAAAGGGATTTTGAAGAACTTTCAAAGAGTTTCACGGAAGAAATACTGAAGAATTACGAGGAAAATATCAGAATTTAAATAATAATTTCGATTGGATTTCCAGAAGAAATCCCGAGAAATTTTGTGAGAATCCCCGAACCCAGATTTTTAAAATAGATTCCATTACACTGGAAAGCAATCATTAAATCATTTTCGGCAGAATTCCAGAATTTTACAGCAGAATCCTGAAAGGATTTCCATAATAACCCAAGATGGGTTTCTGGGATAGTCCAATAGGAAGTCCCAAGGAGGTTATTGGAAAAATCAGAGCGATCAAAGAAATAACTACATATAATAATTTCAGAAGGGTTTCTGAAAGAATCTCAGTGAATTTTCAAGATGTCCTCTAGCAACACAACTAATATATACTAATATTTACAACTCAATACTTAATTATAAATTGCGTTAAGGTGATTATAGAACAAAGCCACACCTCAAATTTTCAAAAGCACAAGACTTGAGAAACAAACAGCTCTCACCGTTGAAAATTTATCCCATTAGTCACCACCAGCAAGCAAGCAGATTGATTGGTTTTCAACGCAAACTGTTGTCAGATTCTCCAGTCTTGTGCCCTTGTTTGGCTTCGTTTTATAATCACCTTAAGCTGAGTGTACGCCATCCAGTTTGGGGGCGGATTGACGGTATCGAAGTGGATTAAAAACAATTATAGGAGAACGTGTGGAAAATACATATGAACTGCGCAGAATACATCAGACCGATTTAGCATTGCTGCGCACTTCTAAAAGCATTTTATTTTTATTAAAATGTTTGATAATAGTAGAACGACAATGATCATCAGTTGATTTTCCGTTACTGTTTTTTTTAAATCACAATTGTTATTTCTTTCCGTGCACGCGCTCGGGAAATGAATCTGGCCATGGTGCAACAACCGCGCTACATTCGATGAATCCTATGCGACAAAAATTGTCGGCGCTATCCGTCAAATTCGCTCACCAAAGCTATTTTGGTGACTTTAACATCACAGCTTAAGTTCGAAACGTAAACAACAGGACCAGCAGCTGTCAAATAAGTGAGGTTAGGCTCGTCATATGCAGCGCTCTATATCTTGAGTCAACGCTTCCTCACAGACAAACAGACGTACCATTGACGAAATTTCCATCGAGCTCATTCAACGATCATTTCAAATTCGCTATGTTACAAATCTCACTACCAGAGGCTCAGTTTTTTTTGTCTATGTGTTAAAATTCACATAAATAAACACCCTTATTCTTGTTTACGGCGGATCCAACTTTCGATCGAATCCTATTCGTTCGAATCCATTGCCCATTTGATTTTGCTGGCGTAAACGAGAATGCGAAAGGGTTTTCGATCGAAAGCGCATTCGTACGTAAACAAGAATAAGGGTGAAAGTCAAAAAAAAAAAACTACCAGAGGCGCGCGTATCGTTTTTCTTCGCGTTTGACGTTTCACACTATGGCCGATGGCATAGTAACGCGATGCGTCAAGCAGTGCGTGACGCGTTTTTGTAAGATTTCCAGATAGGCGTTGTGTGACGCGAGGTATGACATAGTGACGCGTTTTGAATAGTGATCCTTTATAGAGAGATAAGCGGAAGTAAAATGGAATGATTTGGCAACAGACCAGCAGTGTTGATTTTGCTCGGCGTCGAGATAGTTATTTATGCAACAAGATGCAAAATGATGATTTTTTCAGCACGAGTTGTACATTTATCCAACGAGGCTCGCCGAGTTGGATAAATACAACGAGTGCTGAAAAAATCGAGTTTTGCAACGAGTTGCATACAACATTTTTTGCTATTACGAAAAATGCCGTTGTATTGAATTATTTCTATAAGCACAATCCTATTTCAAGAGTATCCACATGGCCTTCCATGCGACGCATAGACTCAGTAGTTTTCAATCATGTAGGCTGTGACACAGCAGCTTGATCTCAAGTATGACAGTCACAAATTTTCAAGCTTCAATCGAGATTCTATTTATCTGATTTCGACGAGGGACCAGGCTAGACGCCGCAAGCAATTTTCGACTTTTATAAAGATATTCCTCATGTTCCAAACTGCCTGCACGAACCGTGAAGAAGCGTGAAGTTAGGCTCCGGATATTTTCCGAGTGGGTGACCTGCTTCTAAATCAGAATGGATCTCTGATCTCTCTTTACTCGGATACCAATCGCCCAATTGTTGCAGAAGCAGTAGCATGCATGGCCATGGTCAAAAACTTCATATACAGGCGTATGAACATCCTCACAGAGATGATCAATCTTCGAGCTGTTTAGTGGAATATGATGAGTATGGAGAGACGCAGAGTTGGTGACTTTCAAAACAGAACCGAAAAGTGCTACTTTTCAGCACCGAAATGAGTGCTGAAAAGTAGCACTTTTCAGCATTGTTTTCGTTGTTAGGAAAAGTAGGCCATTATGTTGTGCATTACCTTGATATAAAGTAGGCTTATATGCAACGTAATAGCAAAAATAATATTGTAACACGGACATGACTTCCGCATTGCTAAAAAGTGTATTTTGTTTAGTTTTAGATCTTTGAGTAACATATCCAAGCTAATAAACAGCCGACAAAATCAACAACTGAAAATCGCATTGACAAAAATTTAAAAAAGAAAAATATTTCATTTTTTTTGCTTCATACAAAATTACTTTTACCGAAATAATTTCAAGCGGATTACATTACATTACACAGCTACATAATCGAATATCCGCCAGAAAAGTCAAAGAAATGAATGTCTTGGCAAGCTAGCTCAACATTTTTTATCATTAACAACATTTTAACTAAATAAAAATAGAATTCAGGCCGGTCATAATTCACGTACTTACGACTATTTTGATTATTCTCCCATGGTAAGATTTTTGTACGGAAATAAAAAAAAATAGTGCCGAGTATGACCTATCAACTAACAACAGGGGGGTCTGTCCCATAAAACTTGTAGCTGATGCGCCACTTGGTGTCCCATGATTTTTACATCATGTGACCTGCAATAGTATCAAAATCCGCTGAAACCTATCTCCAGAAATTGTACACGATGGTCCTGCTTATATACACATACTTCACGATAAGCTTTTTAGCTAACAAAAACTATAAACTTAAAGTTTTTGCAACGATCACCATCATAAACAAAATGAAACAGCATCGGACGCGCGTCAAACCACTTCACGGAATGGTTCGACGCGACTGCACGCGCATCGCATCGCGTACACTTTGTCATGCACGCTAAGATCAGTCTACCCAAATATGGGTAAAGTTTACCCATAATCGCTGAAAAGTGCACACACTCATTTTATGGGTAAACAAGGCTCTACACATAAATTGGTAAACTTACAAAACCCATTTATGGGTATTTGATCAAGAGAAGAAATATAGGAAAAATACTCATATATGAGTACTTTTTTTCTCTTTTTGACAAACTCAATAATTTTAACAGTGAATTCCAATCATAATAAAAACAAGTTATTTTAATATCACAATATAAACAAGTTTATTTTAAGCACAGCCAACCACAGTGCTGTTGAAATTGAACAATGTAAAACACATAACACAATCATCCAGAGCGGCTTCTTCCGATTAGATGGGCACAAGTCGTGTTGCACATGATTAGACATCTTCCGGTTGCAAAAGGCCGTTGGAATTGAGTGGCGGATGGTGGATCCTTGAGACCATCCGTGGTTTTTTTTTAAGTTAGTTACTGGTTGGAATTTCCGAGTTGGGAAGAGATTGACTTGAATGCCAACGGCTGGACCATGATATTTTGGAGCCAGCACCTCAGTCAGCACATATTCCAAATAACGTGAACTGAAACAGAAAATAGTGCTCTTTGTATGATTTTGTTTAAACAATATAATAAAATGAAATTTTTACTTACCTAGAAAACATCCGTTTTGATATTTTTTAAGAGATTTTCCTTTGATAGGTTTTAAACGACCTTGTCCGAGTGTCGCCCGTCGTGTTGATTTTTGTTTATGCCTAATTTTTCAACCAAATATGGGTAAAGACAGCTACCCATATTTGGGTAAACCACCTTTACCAATAATATGAGTAAACATTACCAATTTTTATTGGTAAATTTTACCTATATTATATGTTTTGTATCAATAACTCATAAATGGGGGAATCAACTACTTATTTATGGGTAATCTGATCTAAGCGTGTGTATACGCGCTGCACCATGCGTTTTCCATTGACGCCTGCCAGAACTGTTCAGATGCAAACGCGTCGCGTTGCGCATCGCTTGACGCGCGGCGTAACTATGCCCTCGGCCTTTTATGACCATCTACACCTTTTCGTGCAACATGTCCACCAGATTATGATGGTGTAAATTGGGCGGAGGATTTTGAAGAAATTTGTTCTAGGTGTTACGTCTGTTTGTCTGTGGCTTTCTAATTACACCACTGTTTTTAGTTGTGTAATGAATCACTACAAAATCATCTTCAGAAATTGTAAAATACATATTAGAAAGCGTCTCTCGATATGATTTCGGATACTTTTACTTTATACCCTGTACGACTCTTGCTTAGGGGACTTCCTTAGCCGAGTGGTTAGAGTCCGCGGCTACAAAGCAAAGCCATGCTGAAGGTGTCTGGGTTCGAATCCCGGTCGGTCTAGGATCTTTTCGTAATGGAAATTTCCTTGACTTCCCTTGGCATAGAGTATCATCGTACCTGTCACACGACATACGAATGCGAAAATGTCAACTTTGGCAAAGCAAGCTCTCAGTTAACAACTGTGGAAGTGCTCATAAGAACACTAAGCTGAGAAGAAGGCTCTGTCCCAGTGAGGACGTAATGTCAACGAGTAGAAAAAGAAGACTCGCTGTAAAAATCATCATTCTGCAACTTGATGCGCAAACTACTATTTTACAATTTTGTAGAAGACCACTTGAGGGTATCAGAAATAACATCGGGATGCATTCACCATGATTTCACATTTTATGAAAATTGTTGTGTTATGACCCATTACCCAACTCAAAACAGAAGTGTAATGAAAAAGCGTTGCGTAATAATTATTACGCAACTGATTTGAGTTGCGTTATGACTATTACGTATTTAAAAAAATACATTTGCCAATACCGCTATCTGTATATAATGGTAATAATACATCCCAATGCAGCTCAAGAGCAGTATAAGTCAAAATCCCGTTTAAATGGATCATTGAAGGTAGTTTTTGTTAGTAATCCTTTATAAGAGAGATTCGCGGAAGCTGACATTTCTGTCAGCGTGTGTGTGAGCCAATCGAGCAGCGAGAGCTGTCAAAGTGTGAGCCAAACCTGAGACGAGACTCGCGAAGACGGTCTTCTTTTTCTGTGATAGCTGAGTTTTTTTCTTATTCAACTTTGTGTTTATACCAATTATGCGCAAGCCGTTCAAACCCTCACATGAACCTCTCAGCAAAAAAAGATTGAGTTTGCATCACATCGAATCATAAATAGCCGTTTGAGTGAAATTTCATGGCAGCAAACGTAGTAGACATTAGAAATAATTAATCTTCTGCTTAGATTTATCAGCAACTTTGGAAAAAACTGCTCCGCTGACTGAGGTTTTTAATAACAGTTTACTTTGAACACAATACTTTTCACTTTTTCAGCCATAAAAACGGTGGGCTGCATTGACGTTTCGTGAGCGGGGAATCTGGCTGCATATGACGTTGATATTTTTCCTCCTCGCGAGTCTCTCTCAGAGCCAAACGAACATGCGTTATGTTTGTTTTGAACTTTTCTTGAAGAGTAATGTAATGCGCTTAAAATTATTTCGGTGAAAGTAATTTTGCATGAAGCAAAATAATGAAATATTTTTCTTTGTTAAATTTTTGTCAATGCGATTTTCAACAACTATTTTTTCGGCTGTTTATTAGTTTGGATATTTATCTCAAAGATCTATAACGAAACAAAATACACTTTTTAGCAATGAGGAAGTCATGTCCGTGTTACAATATTATTCTCGACGCCTAGCATAATCAGCACTGCTGCTCTGTTGCCAAATCATTCCATTTTACTTCCGCTTATCTCTCTATAAAGAATCACTAGTTTTTGTCAGTGCTCACCGCAACAAAACAAAGGCGCCACTGTGATTCTACCCCATTACCCTGAATCCCATTACTCCGAATGCCATTAACCCGAACGCCATTACCCCGAATTCCAAAACCCCGAAAGACCCATCACCCCGAATGGCATTACCCCGAATTCCAAAATCATGGGAAAATGTCATCAATATCATCATGTCCAGATAATTGTGAATTCGGGGAAAAAGCATTCGGGGTGATGGAATTCGGGGTAATGGTACATTCGGGGTAATGGAATTCGGGGTGATGGGATTCGGGGAAATGGCATTCGGGGTAATGGGGTAGAATCGCCACTGTATATGGGATTTAACAATAGAAGTAATAAACCATAGAAGAAGAATGTCGCTGGCGTCGCTGTCGGAACATCTTTTGCTGGCGGAGATAGGCGGGGCTATAAATGTCAACGCGAAAATGTATGCAGTTTGACACTTATGTACCCAGCATGTTTCTGAGCGAGAACAAAGGGGACACCAGCGACATTAGTCTTCTATGGTTTATTATTTCTATTGATTTAACCCTCTAATACCCAACCCCGCCTTTAAACGGGGTACACTTTGGAATTTTGTGTATTTTTTCGTAGCTCGGAAATCAAAATGATTTTATTTTTGAATTATACCTTGACTCATAACACGCAGATAAGAAAAGTTTTTTATGACTTTTGAAACTTTTTTGTATTTTTAGAAATTGTTTGAAAAATTGCATTCTTATATAACCTACAAATGCCTGGGCTTCATTTAACGTGTAATATAAAAAATCGTACCTTTTATATTTTTCTACGATTAACCTATCACAAACGAAGAGCCTGGTGGTATTAAAATCATGTCAAACCTGTTTTTCCGTTAGTTACACGGAAAATAAAATACGCTCAGAAAAAAAATTAAAAATTTAATATTTTTCAAAATACCGTAACAATTGAAATTTTTATTATTGCCAAAAATCAACAACTTCAGTTTGCAACTTGCTATGGTTGAATGTAGCTGCGTTGATCGCTATCTCCAACTGTGAAGTTGTTTATCCTTTTATTAACCAAAACCGGTCGATCAACAAACAGTTTTAAATTGTTTTTACTTTGTTTTCCGTTGTTATATTCGTCTCTTCGTACATACGGAATAACCGTAATCAATCGCGGCTATGTTCCTGTTTTTTTTCTATACCATTTGTTCGTTTTCGCGCGGTTTAACAAGCGATTGACATTCAGTTTTATTCCAAGCCCCTTTGTCCCAAAGCAACTTCTGGGCAAGGGGGTAGTGTGGTTTTTAATCTGTGGCGATTTTCTCGCTTTCGAAGATAGTGGTGCTGCCAAATTTCAACACGTGAAAGATTATTGGTGGCGAACAAATCCATCTCTCTGCTCACAGTGCAATTGTGAGGTCGTAATCCGGGTCGTGGGAGTGATTTTGTGAGACTATTACGATCCCTCCCCAAAGGGGAGGTTGAAACGCGAGGGTACAAATAAAGCAAGCTCGATTTGTGTACTGTGGTGGTGTGTAGTAGAAGTGAAAGCTTGAGTTGTGGCTTTAGCCATCTGGTTGTGATATTGTGAAGCTGTTATTCGACAGGCGTTCGCAACCTTTCCTGACATCGTACCACAGACGCGTTTTTGAAGAAAGCTTTAGTGGCAGAAGAGCTGAGAAGAAACCGAGTGAACAGTGAAACTGCTATTGCGAAATTGTTACAGCAGTTTATTTAGTGAACAATTAGTGAATTGCCTTTATGGTAACGGGGCCGGGGGGTCTCCCACCTTGGGGGGAGGCTCCCCAACTGGATGGTGCGATTTCAAGACGAGTCGCTGGTAGCTTTTCACGAGCTACACTGCCAGCCTTCATGGACAGAGATGGGATGTACGGAGATCTACACGTCCTCCGACTTCAAGGCGTGAATAAAAATGTTCTGCCACACGCACCTTTCATGATTCGAAAGTCTATACAAGCTCATCTTGGTGCAAACATTGAAGGAGCCTATCCTGAGGCCAACGGAAACAGCTACGCGCTAAAGGTGAGGAATGTCCGCCACTTCGAAAAGCTGCTAATGATGACCAAACTCTCTGACGGTACTCCCATTGAGATTATCGAGCACCCTGCACTGAACACAACGCGTTGTGTGGTCAGTTGTCGTGATGTGGTCGATGAATCAGAGCAAAAAATCGCAGAGGAACTTAAAGACCAAGGAGTAAAGGAAGTGAGGCGAATCACCCGAAAATCCGGTGAAACTCGGATCAACACATCGACCCTTATTATCTCTTTGAGGGGAACCAACAGACCGGAGTTTTTAGACTTCGGCTACATTCGCTGTAGAACACGTCCCTATTACCCGTCGCCCATGCAGTGTTTTAATTGCTGGGCTTTCGGGCATACGAAGTCACGCTGTAAAATTGAAAAGGGAATCTGTGGTACATGCTCTGGAGATCACCCTTTTATCGCCGATAAGCCCTGCACCAAAGCGAAATACTGCAGTAAATGTGATACTACCCAGCACGCAATCAGAGAGCGGTCCTGTCCTGCTTATAGAAAAGAAAACGACATCCAGCGTATCAAAATCGATCAAGATGTGCCCTACCCCGAAGCTAGGCGTATCTACGAGGAGTCAAATGATCCAAAAACGTACGCAAAAATAACAGCAACAGGAACTAGCAGTGACTTTCTAAACCTCAATCAGAAGATCGACGAGCTTATGGAGATGGTAAAAAATGCGCGACCGACGCATTGAACAGCTTGAGAGCGCTCTTAATGGCCAAAATACATCAACTTCAAACCTGGACGGAAATCCCCCAGCAGTCGATTGTATCCCCTCCAGCTTCCAAGCAATGTTAGATAAACAAGAAGCGATGTTTAATCGAGTTATTAAGAATTTGATAGCAGCCAACATAGAAATGCAAAAAGAAGTACAACACTTAAAAAGCTCTATTAATACGTCTACCAGCATTGCACACAACGCGCTCACGCAAGAAGATTCTGTTATCGAGTTTGCAACCCCAATCGAAAGCGCTCTTTCCAAAACCCTCACACCCGAGAAACAACAGCCTAATGATGATCCGCTAGACATTTATAGCGACGATTCTCATCCTCTCGACAACATTCCGAGCTCTTCCAAACACATGGGAACACCAAGACCCCCTGTTTCTCCCATGATCCGCAAGAAGGAAACGTCAAGCCTTACAAAAAGCCATCCTCTCACTCCTAAACGACCTTACAGTAAAGCAAATTCTCCCGATAAGCTGCAGGACAGCGTGAACGCGTCGAAGGTACAAAGGCAGTCCTCTCTTACTCGGAAAAACGTTAGCAAAAACTCTAAATAGCCTTCCCATCAAAACACCATCAACCAGGCGAAACACCCTCCACCCTCAACATGACTCCACAACCAACCAACGAAGACAATTGTCTAGACTCTACCTCGAGTAGTCGGGGCGCCGTTGGACCGGAAGCTAAACCCCTACCGGAACCTTCGGGTCGACTCCTGCACTCGTACAGTAAGTTAGATGAAGAAAATCTGAAGAAAAACAGCGCCTCGAGCAGTCGGGGCGCCGGCAGACCGAAAGCCCGGACCCAATCGGAACAGCCGGGTCGACTCCGACACTCGACGGACGAAGATCCAGCGATAGCCCCTGGTAGCTGGGGCACCGACAATGCGGACGTTCTTCCCACACCGGTATTGGCGGGCAACCCTCATTGCCGGGGGGAAGCTGAAGGAGGGACGGACAAGGGTGAGAACACCTATTCCCCTCAGGACGTCGAGGGAATCAAGACCGTTATGCCGTCAGATCTCGGGACGCACAAAGGGGGCAACCCCTGTCCCCCGAAGGACAGCGTGGGAGTCAAGAACCATCAGCCAACTTTACCCGAGCATAGTACAATAACGGACGAAATAAACACCTTTTTTCCTACCGTCGGGACATCCTTGCCCTTGGTGGGTGGACGAACTCCACCTGCCACTGGTCTGGCTCTGTCTTGTTCGGCTCATTCATCAAGTCCCCCAGCTTCTAGTACGCAAACCAGTGAGGCCAACCGTTTTTGTACACAGAGTAACGTGTCTTCTTCTTTCACCGGCAACACCAATTTTCCCACACCGTCTCTTCCAATGCCCACCAACTTCATCCTTCAATGGAACATCAATGGTTTCCTAAACAACTTGGGTGACCTCGAACTTCTCACGCAGACCAGTCCGCCCTGGTGTCTGGCCCTCCAAGAAGTTAACAAAGTCACTGCAGAGCAATTAAATCGGACCCTGCGAGGTCAATACGAATGGACAATCAAAAAAGGAAACAATTTTCGACACTCAGTCGCCATTGGGGTCCTACGTACCATCCCATTTGAATTCCTACATCTCAGAAGCGTAGTCCCTGCCGTGGGTGTTCGACTGCAAAATCAGCTGAACATATCCGTAATAAACGTATATTTTCCATGTGGGGCGCTCCCGAATCTCCACGAACAAGTCAAAAGCCTGTTAGAAGCCGCTCCCGGGCCCGTGATATGCCTGGGGGATATGAACGCTCATCACCCTGCTTGGGGAGGAAATCGTGCAGACCGTAGAGGGACTACTCTCCTCGATCTTTTCGAAGAACTCGACTTAGTAGTACTCAACGATGGCTCCGACACTTTCTACAATGGTCACTACTCTAGCGCCATCGACGTCACCGCAGTTAGTCGCTCAACTCTGCCTAAGCTCCAGTGGCACACCATTACTGATCTTCACGGAAGTGATCATCATCCGATACAGATCACCATAGCTGCTAGCTCTCCGATCACTACTCGTCGTCCTAGATGGTTGTATGAACGTGCTGACTGGGAGATATATAATGCTTCTGTTCGTGAAGCACTTCGGGCTACCGATCCCACCAGTATCCCGGACTTTAACGAACTCATCCACAAAGCAGCTGAGGCTGCAGTACCCAGATCGAGTAACAAGCCCGGACGAAAAGCGCTTCGTTGGTGGACGGATGACACGCAAAAAGCTGTGAAAGCTAGAAGAAAAGCGCTTCGTGCTGCAAAGCGGCTGCCACAAGGCCACCCTGAGAAAGAAAACATGCTTAATCGCTATCGAATGTTGCACATCCAGTGCAGACAAACTATCAGGAACGCTAAACGCACTAGTTGGGAAGAGTTTCTGGAAGGTATGAACGCCTCACAAACTTCCGCGGAACTTTGGAACCGGGTAAACGCACTGAGTGGCAAAAGAAACTTAGCTCCACTATCAATACAATTGCCGGATAAATTAGTCACCGATCCCGTTGCAGTCGCCGATACCCTTGGGCAATATTTCTCAAGTCTCTCGGCTATTGATAGCTACGACGACCTCTTTAAGCGCCGTTACAATCCATCGATAGACTCTGTTCTCAATTTCCCCGTTCCATACGATTTAAGAGGTGCAGCCATCAACGAACCCTTCTCACTCCAAGAATTAAAATTCGCTCTTGGCCGCAGTAAAGGCAAATCAACTGGATCTGATGGCATTGGATATCCGCTGCTAAAAAATCTGCCGTTCTCCGGAAAAATCAAACTCCTGGAAATTCTCAACCAAATTTGGCTGTCCGACACTTTTCCAGCCGAATGGCAAGAAAGCCTCGTCGTCCCTATACCCAAAGCCAACAATCCAACTCGTGGACCATCAAGCTTCCGGCCGATTGCGCTCACTAGCTGTCTCTCTAAGATTATGGAACGAATGGTCAATAGACGGCTCAAACAACAACTGGAGGCTGCAGGCCATCTTGACCGCCGACAACACGCCTTTAGGGCTGGATACGGGACTAACAGCTACTTTGCTTCTCTGGGTGATATCCTTCATAACGCACATTCCGAAGGGCTGCACACTGAGCTGATCTCCTTGGACCTTTCCAAAGCCTTCAACCGCACCTGGACTCCTCTGGTACTCAAACAGCTAGTAGAATGGGGGATGTCCGGGCACGTTATCCACTTCATCAAAAACTTTTTATCCAATCGCACTTTCCGTGTACTGATTGGTGACAGCACATCCAAGCTTTTCGCCGAAGAAACCGGCGTACCCCAAGGATCCGTTATTGCAGTCACCCTTTTTCTTGTGGCGATGAATGGTGTTTTCCGAAATCTCCCAAGTGGGATTTACATTTTCGTATACGCGGATGATATCTTGCTGGTAATTTCAGGCCGCACACCCGTTCGCACCAGAATAAAAGCTCAAGCTGCAGTCAACGCCGTCGTCAAATGGACCTCGTCGGTGGGGTTTACTCTGTCGGCACCCAAAAGCATTCGCTGTCATATTTGCAACACTGGACATCGAATTACCGGTTCCCCCATCACCATTCAAGGTCAACCCATTCCGCTGAAAAAGACCGTCAAAACCCTTGGAATCATAATAGATAGAGGGCTTACATTCAAACAACATTTTGAGTCTGTGAAAACAAATTGTCGTGCTCGGTTAAACCTAGTGCGTACAATCTCTCGTCCACATCGATCTAACAATCGGGCCATACGTTTTCGAGTTGCTCACGCAATAATCGACAGCCGTCTAGTCTACGGTCTGGAATTAACGTGTATCGCTACTGGAAGGCTCCTCCAAACCCTCGCGCCAGTGTACAATACCTACGTTCGCATCATCTCGGGACAGTTATCGTGTACTCCGGCGGACGCCGCATGTACTGAAGCTGGTATACTTCCTTTCCGCCATGTTATATCCGCAACTATCTGCAAGAAGGCCGCTGCTTTCGCCGAGAAAACCTCCGGAAATGAAAGGATCTTCCTCCTCTCCGAGGGGTGCAGAATCCTTCGTACGGTAGCCAACGTGGATCTCCCTCCAGTGGCCAAGATTCATTGGTACGGAGACAAGAGTTGGCAGTCAGGAAAACCAAAAATCGATAGTACAATCAAGGACCGTTTTCGTGCAGGTGACAACTCCATCACACTTCGAGCGTCTGTCATTGAATGGCTCCGTAATAACTACCCAAACCACCTCCACAGATACACTGATGGCTTCCTATCGAACCGTGGCGTGGGAATCGGCATCTATGGACTTGACGTTTCGAGAAGCCTTAGTCTCGCCCCACTATGTTCCATCTTTTCCGCCGAAGCCGCAGCCGTTTTTATCGCGGCTACTACTCCTGCTGAACAACCCATCCTAATACTTACTGACTCAGCTAGTGTAGTATCAGCTCTTCAGTCCGAGTCCCCCGCCCATACATGGCTTCAAGGTATTTTACGGTTTGCCCCACCTGACACCACCTTTGCGTGGATCCCTGGACATTGTGGTGTACCTGGAAACACAGCTGCTGATCGCCTCGCTGGTGCAGGATACGCGTCAACAAGGTATACAAACAAGGTTCCTCTTCAGGACATCAAAAGATGGATAACCAAGTCCGTCAACGCGCAGTGGGCAACCGAATGGTCCCAGCAGAGCACTTGTCATTTACGCAAGATCAAACAAGATACCCAACCATGGACCGACGTTATTTCATTAAAAGAACAGCGGATCATCTCCCGACTGCGGACTGGATACACCCGTTTATCGCACAACATGGAAGGCTTGCCTTTCCACAGAATTTGCACCACTTGCAATACACACAACAAGGTGGAACATTTCCTATGCGTCTGCCCTCAGTACGAATTTCATCGTAGAAACCATGGACTAACGGGGAGCATTCGGGAAAACCTATGCAACGATACGACAACACTCAACACTGTCATCTGTTTCCTGAAAGATTCAGGACTATACTCCCAAATATAACCTTACCTCTACTTTTTCCCGCAGTCGGGGTATCTCTGCCGGTGGAGGGTTTCGACCTTCCTCCGGGAGAGCTCTACCTTGTTCTTGCCTCCCCTCCATTCCCGGTTTAGTGTGAAACAATTATGTTTAGTTTGAACCTGTTGCTGGCGACTAATTTTATCTCACCGTAAACGTGTTTTTCAAATTTTGTGATAGTTTATTTGTATTTTGATATGCTGCTTGAAAGCCTGTAAAACTCCTTATTGAAAGCAGCCTTTCTGGCGCTTTTCTGACAAATGGTGATGAACTAGCCGTATGCGCTAAAAATCACCTTAATAAAGAACAAAAAAAAAAAAATCAACAACTAGAAAAGGCTTCAAAAAAAATGAAAAAAGCTAGGGATGTTCAAAAATAAAAATTATAAAAATCAAAAACCAAAATTTAAAAATTTGCGAATAAAAATAAATAAATGCCCAAAACGTGTTTAGAACGATTTTAGATAACGAAAAATAATACTTGAATCGAAAATAAAAATTTGGGTTTTAGAGGGTTAACAATGTGACAGCATTGCTGTTCTGTCAAACACACAAGGCTACGGTGGCGCTATCTATGCTTTCCATAGCGGCCGTTTTGGTTATTTTAATGATCTATTCAACCCCATGGATCATGAAGGTACTGCTGCCCCAGCTGGGAAAGCACTGGAAACATGGTGATATCTCAGAATACATAAGCTTCAAATATATGATTTTCAAGGATTCTTCTATAAAAAACCATTAAGCCGGAGCTTCTTGAACCTTAAACTTGATACCTTCTTCGCGCTTAGCCTGTAGTTCTAGCCACTGGTCATAGTGGGCCTTCTTTCTGTGCGTGTAGAGAATGGACTGGAAACTGAACGTCATGGGACAGAAAGTGCACTGGTAGAGACTTTTTCCAGTATGGGTGGTCATGTGCTCCGTTAGACGTACTTTCACCTAAAACAAAGAATGAAATTCAGATTAGAAATGTTTAAACCTTTCTTTCTCAAGTGGAGCACAGATTTTGTTTTAACCTATTTTCGACGAACGCTTGCTAAATAAAATTAAGCTCAATATACTAAAATACTAAAATAAATATGCATAAATACCATTGCACTATGGTCCAGGAATCAGTTTTACGCTGAAAGATGCATTTTGAGCTTTAAGCTAAGTATGCTGTTTCGCTCAAGAAAAGTAAAGAAATTCCTTGACTGAAAAGGTTAAGAAATTTCCTACAGAGAGCCCCCTTTGAAGTGACATTTCTTCTCAACTGCGTACTGCGATCAGAAAAAAGTGATTTTCTTGACCATTTCTTGGGAGAAATTTTCCACGCATCGAGATAGGCAATTCCTTTTCTTGTCAGTAGCAAACCGGCCTTTAAGCTAAGTATGCTGTTTCGCTCAAGAAAAGTAAAGAAATTCCTTGACTGAAAGGGTCAAGAAATTTCCTACACAGAGCCCCCTTTGAAGTGACATTTCTTTTCAACTGCGTACTGCGATCAGAAAAAAGTGATTTTCTTCACCATCTCTTGGGAGAAATTTTCCACGCATCGAGATAGGCGATTCCTTTCTTGTCAGTAGCAAACCGGCCTTTAGAATGAAACATTAGACGAAAACAGTCCTTTACAAAGTTGTTTGTATTATTGAAAATTAGGGTGGACCACATTTTCATAGAAATTGTGTAACTAACTTTCTTATTTGTAGAAATTATATTAGGGTCGATGTACCAATAGCCGCATAGCTAAGAACAAATATTCGTATAAAATCGAAAAATAACGCTAGCGTCATTATTTTTACATCATCTGAAAGCTTTTTATTTTGGTTTTGTGGGAAAAATATGAAAACTGCGAAAACTCATATGTTTGCATTTATTATCGCTTGTGCCACTATAGGAATACATGTGCCTATAGTAGCACTATTTCTAATTTCTGTTCCTATAGTAGCACTAGCATCACGGCGTTGGCAAAATACTAATCAAAACCGTATTTTTACAAAGCTTTTATATTTTTCCTTGAAAGTGTGGATCAAAAGCTTTCGTTTGATGTAAAAAAAGTACTTAATTCATTAATTATTTCGTATAATAAAAAATAGTTTCTCTCAGTAGTGCTACTATAGGAACAATAGGTTAACTATAGGCGCAAGGGAGCTCAAATTTTAAGCAAAACTAATTATTTCGATCATTTTTTGAACATAATCAAGCTGTGTATCAATGGTACTTAGATAAATAGCTCCTGACCTTCATGTCACAAAATATTTTGAAAAGATTCATAACAAAACGGCCGTAAAAAGCCACTAGTGCGACTATAGGGGACTGTCCACTAAGGGAACACTGACCCTATACATGGTTCAGCAAAGTTGTAGATCATTCAATTTCAAGCAACTTTGCCAAAAAAAGTTTTTTGTATCTCTTAAATTGAAATAATATATAATAAATAATAAATAAATTGACCGATTTAGAGCTTTTTTTCCTACGGTGACATTGGGTGGTCCAAACAAAACTGGTTTTCTGGCTCTAGAGTTTTCAATTCAAATTTCACATCAAAGTAGTCTATGAAACACTTTTAGAGCTTTGAAAATGCGTAATTTGGTGAGTAAAGAAACTCGCTATCTCCTGCTGTTTGGGAGTTATTGTTGTTTTTCTCTCGAAAACATGCCTACTTTGATTGTGAATATCTCTGATTGGAGCAAACATAAAAAATATAAGTAGTTGAAAAATCCGAAGTCGAGTCTAGTACACGACACTGAAGACGGCCTTACAGTTGAGGTCGAAATACGCGTATCTGTCAAAGGATACAAACTCTAGAGGAATTAAATGGTATAGTCTAAATTCGGTATTTTCATCTACTTATAGGTATTCTACTAAACAGCTCGAAAATTTATTATCATAAAAATATCTTTTGACGGCATTCAAAAGACAAAATGAAATTGTATGTTTTATCAAAAATTTACAGATGTGTAATATTTGTAACTCTAATAAAATGTCTTGAAAAACAAATATTTTTTATCACAAAAACTTTAATGATTTTTGAACTAAAATAGATACCAACAATCTTTTTGAATAAAAATTTTGTTGAGTTTTGTTGAGTTCTAAAAGTCGTTCATAGATGACTTTGACGATAAACTAATATTAAAAAACTAGAGTTGATATTTATGTGATATTGTGGACCACCCTAGTTATAAATGACACAGTATGAAAGCTTACATTTTTAGAAACAATTTTGTAGAAGATCAATTTTGTCTAAAATTTTATTTTCATGCTCAAAATGCAAAATAATAAAGAAATACATACAATGAAAATCTTCAAAATAGTTTTAGAGCCGTATCTTTTTTTATTTCAGATTTCTCGTCAAAGCGGTCCATAAACGACTTTTAGAACTTAACAAAACGTAAATTTTCATGCAAAAATATTGATGATATCTATTTTAGTTCAAAAGTTATTGAAGTTTTTTTTTGTCGGTAGCGATAGGGATAGTACTGGCACTCTTAATCTGCCCTAAGCTCCTTCCCAGCATTTGCTTTTATAAGCCTCTATTGCGTTCATCACACAGACGTTCCTAAGCAATGTTGCTCAAATGGTCACTGTGTACCCTAGCAGCAATCAGCCCTTACCGTAGTTTTGCAGTCTAGTAGTTTAGACTACTATCAAACTATGATAAGGCCTGAAATGCTACTAGAGTGGTTTAAGTGAAGAACGAAATAGTTTTATTAAAAAGTCCTCATTCCCCATTTCATTTCATCACTCACTATCGTCACTTTTACTTTCGACACTATCACGTTTATCACCGATTATCACTCATCAACTTTCGTAATACACTTTAGGTATACTTTCCATTATATCACTTTTCACATCACACCATTACCGTACAGAAACTAAAAATGGTCTATGGATAAAAAATAATCCAAAGCAGACATGAATATATTTTTTTTGGAAATTTCATGTTTTTCGTCGTACTGTTTGCATTTTTTTGAAGATTTTTTCCAGTAATTTTATCAGAAGCTAATGCGGGTATTTGATTGTTTTTATTCTTTAACAACCTCTTGAAAGAAAAACTGTACGACACGAATGCACTCAGGTGTAAAGTGTCGTAAATACACAATCAAACAATTAGTCCATGAAACTAGTTCAAAATACCTTTAAAAAACAACCTGGATTTTTAAGGATACCCCAGAAATTACTCCATACACTTCACCATGAATTTCACCAGGAGTGCTTCCAAAGATTGTTTCATAAATGTCCCAATAAAATCTTGGAGTTCATACTGTGATTCTTCAATCGATTTCGCCAGGATTTCATCCAAAATATCCGTTTAGAACATTTTCTAGAACTCAAACCATATTTTCTTCAGAGATGCCACCACTGATTTCTGAGGATTTCCTCTAGAATTGTCATTCAATTTTGCAAGATGTCAACCAAGAATATATCTAAGAATAATTTTAGAAATTACTCCAGAGATTCCTTCTATGATTTCTTGAGTTTTTTTTTGTTGAGAAATTTCCCCAGGAAGTTCTCAAAGAATTTATCCAGTTTTTTTTCAGGGAATCGTGAAGACATTTTTTAGGTTGAACCAAGGGTTGAATATAATCCTATCAACCTTTCAGTCGTCGCGCGGTTTGCCGCCGTCAGAACCACCACGCTGATGTGTTGTATGATAAGCGAGGTTGTTTCACCATTGTTGTACGAAATACAACAGCGCGACGACTGAAGTGTTAAAGAAATTCCTGACAAATCTGGAACATATCGCTAAAACAACTCCTATAGTAATATCTGATGAAACTTCTGCAGAAACTTTTAATGAGCACTTGCGAGGATTTTCCTGACAAAAAGTGTGGGAGGTTTCTTTAGATGATCTTCTAAAAAAGTTAAAGAACAAAAAAACAATTGAATACCTGGATAAAGACCTGCAGGATTTTTTAGAAGCATTCCTTGTAAACATTACATAGAGTCCCTGGAGAATCCTGTGTAGAAATAATTGTTGTAGTATTTGCTAGTCGTGCTTATTCTGCTCGGCGTGTTAGGTGAGACAACTTAAACCGCTCTAACTTCGAGTGAGGTGCCGACAATTATCGACTCGCCCCACTTCATATGCCGCGCAGGATAAGCACAAATATGAAACCACAAATGCTATATTGAATCCATGGAATTGTTTAGAAGAACTACAGGAAAAATTCGTGCCTTAAATTCGTTCTAGAAAAACTTAATGATTAACCCCTCTACCGGCAGCTTCATTTTTTACCGCAAGAAAAAAATTCAAATCGCGATAACTTTTTTGTTTCTCGGTATTTTTGCACCATTTTTTCACAAGTTCTCAAAAAACTCTTCTAGTTTGAGGATCCGTGTCGATATTGATGAGTGGTGATCTGGTTTTAAAGATATTCCAATGTTCCTTGGGGGACCGACATTTTCCATACAAAATGTCTTAGGCGGCCATTTTGTTTTACGTCAACTTATCGAAAAAGTAAAATGTGGGCTATACAATGCCATGTAATAAGGAGCTACTCTGAAAAAATCATACAAATTGGTTAAGAATTCTTAGAGATATCTGAAAATTACGATATGAGGTTTTTTGAAGTTTTCAAGATCTTTATTTGGTCAGCTTGGTACCAGCAACATAACCCGGGTAGAGGTGAATAACAAAATAATGGTAAAATAAGAACAAATTATGCAATCATATCTACTTTAACCATTATTATGTTATTAATGTATGACATAAAATATCTCATCAATAGCAAAACATACAATCATAGCAAAATTTATCATTGATATGTTATTCTTGAATGTCATGTAATAGCTAACTAATAACAAAATATACTACCATGGTAAAATTTGTTATTTGTGCAAAAAATACTAAAAAACATTAAATATCTAAAGAATAACAAACATCGCCATCACAGTAAAATATGTCATTATTTTGATACAGTTAACTGGGCCCAGATAGCCGTAGCGGTAAACGCGCAGCTATTCAGCATGACCATGCTGAGGGTCGTGGGTTCGAATCCCACTGGTCGAGGATCTTTTCGTAAAGGAAATTTTCTCGATTCCCAGGGCATAAAGTATCATCGTACCTGCCACACGATATACACATGCAAAAATGGTCATTGGCATAGTAAGCTCTCAGTTAATAACTGTGGAAGTGCTCATAAGAACACTAAGCTGAGAAGCAGGCTCTGTCCCAGTGGGGACGTAACGCCAGAAAGAAGAAGAAGAACTCTCCCTTACTCGATATTCCGTATCTCGATATCGAGTTAGAGAACCATAGTAAAAGTTAGTTTTCATGGCTAACTCGATGGTCCCTTGGAACGCAGTTGCACTGCTTTTGTGTTCTGTAAGTCGATACCTCCTTAACTCGATGGTCCCTTCAATATCGAGTAAGGGAGAGATGACTGTATTTGAAAACTTTATTAAAATAATTCATGAAAACAAACCAATATCAAATTTTACCATAAAAGCTCATTTTACTATTCGTATGATATTCATTGAAGATTCGAAAAGAAAAGTTTTTTAGCAGGAAAGCAAAAAGTTTATTTTTCAATCATGCTAAATTAAGATGTTAAAGTCAAAGAACTAAAATTACCATTATTTTGATCTACTTGTGAATAGCTTATTTAGTTATTATTTTGTTATCAATATCTAAATAATAACATATTTTGTTATTTACGGTTGCCTATATTTTTGCTATTATTTTGTTATTACAATGGCAAAATATGTTATTTTTTAGTTTTCATGCCATACAAACTTAGTTATTATTTTTGTTATTTTATCTTTTATTTCAAACAAACAAAGAACAAATTTTGCTATTCAAACATTCTATTTTAATAGTAAATTTTGTTATTCTTTTGCTATTCTCCTCTACCCGGGAAATGCTCATTTCTGAAAGACGGCTGCTCCAAATTGCTTCATTTTTTCACAACATGCTCTCATTAATGTATTGTTTCAAAGAAAGAACATCTGAATACGTTAAAAAATCTGTAGCCTAAGATATATGAGTGGGTTATGATTAAGCGTCGGTCCCCCAAGGAATTTTGGAATATCTCTGGATCCAGATGACCAATTATCAATATCGACACGGATCCTCAAACTAAAAGAGTTTTTTGAGAACTTGTGAAAAAATGGTGCAAAAATACCGAGAAACAAAAAAGTTATCGCGATTTGAATTTTTTTCCTGCGGTAAAAAATGAAGCTGCCGGTAGAGGGGTTAATCATTGATCAAATTTGTGGAATTGTAATTGCTCAATCCACACCCTGGCAGACAATTATCCGCCCATCTAGACACGGGCTGGGTGAGGACCTACCAAGCCTCCCCCGTTAACATGTCCTATACCGTTTAGCACACCGGGATCTTCCACAAGCAGGCGCCGGAATTAAAGCGGTCCCACAAGCTTCAGATACATTAAATAGATATAGTCCCTCTGGCACTAAACCGAATGGCGCCCTCCGCTTCAACACTAGTACTGCTTCCCCACACGCCAAGCACAATATCGAAAGTAGCGCGTTGTATAGCAAATACAGTACACCACCTCCGACACTATGCCAAATGTACAGGAAAAACAGTACCAGTAAGAAAGCGGAAGGCGCACCACTCGGTTCAGTGCCAGAAGGACTATAAGTATAACGAAGAAGAAATGAAAAGATAGTAGAGTTGGTTCGGTTATTTGATTGCTGAAACGAAAAAAACAGAAAAAACAGAAACAAAGTGTTAACATTAAAACGGGGTTTTATAATTGATAAATGTATCGATAGTTTCTCATCTGTTACGTTTCCTTATCGTAGGGTGTTCGTCTCCGCTCGAGCAATGAGGACCATGATGAAATGAGAATATAAAAATGTGAGCATTAGTGTTGATATAGTAATAGATTAATTTAAACTGCTTTTCATGTGCTAAGTAACTTGTAAACTCCTACTCAATTATGTTTTGTTGGCCTACACGTTTTATTTAGACACAATTTTATTTAGAAAACTATTTGGATCCAAGATTTTAGGTGCAGATTGAGCATGTTTGATAAAACACGCATCCTGTTTTCAGTTAAAGAATGTTCAAGTTGATGATTCTGTTATTTATACTGGCTACATACAAGAATTCACTATTGATGTAATATATGGATATTGAAAGTTCCAACGCGCGATTATAATACTTCAGTTTTCGTGCTGTTGTATTGGTGTAAGTAGTGGGAAACCAATCAGTTTGGTGATTCTAACGGTAACAAATAGCAAGACGAAAGGAAGTTGATAATCTATCATCATTATGATTTCAGTCCTAATTTCATGATCCGTTTAATAAATTCCGCGTATGATTCGGCAATTTTAACAATTTATACATGTGTATTCGAAGAAAACAGACTACGAGCATTTATTACCTGTTGCAAGGTTCCTAAGTGATCAGATATTTATCATTTTCTACAGCCTAATTTAATAATACCTACATTTAGTTGTAACAAAAATTTGATCTTGGGATGTTGATTTGCCTCCTAATCATAGTTTCGACAATAGTCACATGCTTACTATCCCTTATGGCAGTGTTGTTGATTCTATTGTCTATCGCTCATCAGTTTCGCGCCACCCGGCAGGGACTTGGTCCTATGTACCCAATACTCTGCTGTGTCTTAACTTCACGCAATACATTCTGTAGATGTGTGATACAGTTTGCGGAATATTATGATTTATCACTTCGTTCAGATGGAAAATTCTGTTATGGTACCATATTCACATATCAGATAACTCCCACCTGGAACGATGTAATACATCGGAGGATCCTATAACATTTCCCCGAATACCATTACCCCGAAAACCATCACCCCGAAAGTCAATACCCCGAATGGTCAAGTACCCCGAAAACCAATACCCCGAAAACCATTACCCCGAATAGTCCGTTACCCCGAATACCATTTCCCCGAATGGATCATAACCCCGAATTTTCTTGACACGAAAAATTGAAAATTGAAGATCCGACAAATGAATCCCATATACCTATTTCATAGAATTTTGATTTTCATTTGAATCCATGTTCTTCATGTTATCAAAGATTTATTATTCTTTTAATCAACAGCTATTCTTCATGAGCCAAGTGAGAACCCAAATTTTACTTACAGGCGTGTACTTGATTTTGTGAGAATGATTGTGTTCACAGCAATAAATCATTTTTCGAACTGATGATAATGCTGACATGTTAATATTAGAGACCTTTCCCGCCCTCTTTCAAAAGCATTATGTTATTTGGTAATGCATAATTATATTTTTATATTGCTGGAAGCAATGCGAGTTTAACATATTCTAAAATGTCATTAGACTATGGTTTGAAAAATGTCAGATGAAAATGTTAACTAATATTAAACTGACCACTATTTCAAAAGTACATCGCTAAAGAACAGCCTATGATAAAAGAAGAAAAAAAAATCACTGTTGAAAGCGTCAATAATTATGATGCCAACAATCACTTTGCTAGTGCAACTTCCGAAAGAATAGCCGATAACTAAAAGAAGGACAAATCTCTTGCTGGAAATTGTAATACTGACAAGATGTAATACAGACAAGTAATGCAGGGGCTTATTTTCATTAATTTTTTGAAGTCACTGTCAACTTTGAGTTTCGCTCAAGACAATTATGTCAGTCGATTTTCTTTACCGCTATCGCTCAACCTTCAACTCAAACGGTACAACTCGAAAGAACAGCCTATAACTCAATGAAGAGAAAATCATTGATTAACATTTTTACACTGCCATTATACAACCTCGAAAGAACAGTCGATGATTGAAAGAATAAAAAATCACTAATAGGAATAGTAGTAGTTATTAAGCCGAAAACTTTCAGGCTCAAATTCGCGAGCTTCCTTGAAGAATTTCTTGAAGTGCATCACTGATTTTCGGGGAAGTGTCGTATTCGGGGAACTGGTTTTCGGGGTAATTTACCATTCGGGGTAATGATTTTCGGGGTAATGTGTCATTCGGGGTAACGTTGCATTCGGGGTAATGGCTTTCGGGGTACTGGCCTTCGGGGAGATGGTTTTCGGGGTAATGATATTCGGGGAAGTGTTATAGGACCCATCGGAGACATGTAGATTCAGATGTATGTATACGATCTATGCCTAGTTCGGCTCTGATCGACAGGCAATCAGTGTATTCAGTTTTTCAACTAGCTTGAAGCGATGAACGTTTCAAGACAAGCTCTCCACTATATCTGCTAGCAATCACCGGTCGTCGATAGACATTTCGGTTCTTTTCTGCTAAAGATAGATCCGATTGTATGCCAAAGACTATGGCTCATGCTTTTCAATACAGCTGGAAAAACAAGAACTACACCCAGCACCAAATAGTACGTAACTATGAGGCGGACCGGAAGGTTTGATGAGCAATCCCCACCAATCATTGATCAAATTTGTGGAATCCCCAAAAAAAAAATTAAGAGATTCACAGTAATAATCTTTGGAAGAGTTTTTAAAGCAATTCCTGAGCTAATCCGTAAATGAATTCGCGAAAGAATTCATATTAAAATGGCTGTAGAAATAACTGAGAAATCGTTTAGGAACTTTGGATTGAACCCTTGGGGATCATCTTGGAAGAACTACTATTATAGGGTACGATACCTTCTTTTTTATCGAAAAAAAATTGCAGGGCTGGTAACAGGTCTCTTTGTATCAGATGAACCAGCCTTGCGCTAGAAATTTCAATAACAAAGGAAGAAAGGAAAAAAGGTCTCCTTTTAGAGACTTGGTCTTTATTTTAATACAAGTCTCTAAAATGTCTCTATTTTCGATAGAAGGTCTCTAATGTTTTTTTTTTTTACGAAAATGGTCTGTAAAGTCACTATTTGCATTCTCTTTTCAGTGATTTATGATTCAATCTATCTAACCCGGTATTTTCATAGAGATTGCTATGACAAATTCTTCATCAACATGGCTGTTGATTTCCTCCAGAGATTTTCCCACCAATTCTAGATTTTCATCGATATTTCTAGTAGTTACTCTAGTAGATCTTTCAAAGATACTTATATTTGTGAAAATACAAGCGCAAAAATTTCGCTTCCGACAAAAATGGATCACCTCAGATCAAACAAACTAAATTTATACAACATACCTTGAAAACTCGTCCACAAATAGTACAATCGAACCTACGATTGTTGCAAGTATCCGATTTATGACTCCACAAATGATGTTTGGATTTGAACTTTTTGCCTACGATAGAAGAAGTAAATTTATCACCAATGTCATATCAGATAAGATCAAGCAATAATTACCACAGACATCGCAAGCCACCGGGGCCTCCGTCGTATGCACGGAATCGATATGCTTCGTCAAAATATATTTGTGCTTGAATGTAACACCACATATCTGGCATTTCACTCGTTCTCGCACTTTGTCCTCGTGTTCTTCCTGGTGCCGGTTGAGGGAAAATTTACTTTTGAACATTCGAGGGCAATGCGTACACATATATGACGCACTTTCGTGAACTACCCTCTTGTGGCTCTCCAAAGTGGTTTTGCTGAATCTACGGTTGAAAAGAAGCAGTGAGAATATGTAGTGGAATGTGAAATGTCGACTTAATATACGGTTTATTGCAGATATCACAGGTTACGTCTTTAACGGCATGCTTTCTCTCCATGTGAGACTTCAAGCTTTTCTCGCTCGTCAAAGCTTTGCCACAATGTTCGCAGCAGAATGACGCCTCACCGGGTGTTGCGTGTGTCCCTTCCTTGTGCTTCGGCAAATTCTGATAGACGTTACCGCATATATCGCACCTGTAGATAGATTTATGAATGTTCTGAATAACTCCATTTATTCAATCATATCCAACTCTTTCCCACCTGTATTTCTCCGGATTTACATGGAAATCTTTGTGTATCAGCAACATCGATCGGATGTTACACTTTTTTTCGCATATGTGGCATTTCAAGTATCCTTTGTCGTTGTGAGCATCCCGCATATGTTTCTTCAAATCTTGCAGGTTTTCGTACTCCACATCTGGAACGCGGACATCAACCATACGTTGCTGGTCGCAAATTTCGCAGCTAATTCGCTTGTAGAACTCCAGTATGTCCTCATCCCTACCTACGATTCGCGGCGGCTTCTCCATTGGCTTGCGATTATGATGCTTCTCATGGCGATCGCGTTTCTTCTCGGTTGCGAATCGCCGAGGACATAGTCTACATGTGATGAACAGCTTTTCCTCCATTTCTCGACGGTGTATTCGCATGTGCTTAGCAAGGGCTACCTGTTGATCGTTTTGCTTGCCGCAAATATTGCACCTGTAAATAGTAGTATCAGGTATCAGAAGATAACAATGTAATTTAAAAAATATATATCCAACACAATTGTGCTGCTTTGATCCGAAAGGAATAAGCAAAATCTGAATTTTACTGCGATTCCCCAAATAAAAAACAATCGACGGATTTTGTAAACTCGTTGAAGACCAAATTTCTCGGATTTCACGGCTTCCCTTACTCATATAAAGTTTATGGAGTTGACTATATTCAGTTCCTTTTTTCATTATTCATTAGTGTCATTCCAAACATTACATTCATTTCTGATATCTAGGTGTTCTGTGTTAGAAAACACTATCATCCTAATTTGGTAAAATTAAATTATGCATTTATCAATATTTTGTTAACAACATATCACCTACATTTCATTTGCCGAAGCAGTTCAGAATGTTTATTGGTGAGTTGATTTCACCTGTGTATAAGAGAAAAAAACGCTTTCAATTTACTTAACCTAACTTAAACTAAATATATAACGCATTAATCGTGGCAATAGAAGATTGCAACGATTTTTGCCTGAAATTATTAATTATTTTATTTGACATTTGTTCCAATGTTTCTACATTGGATATTCTATGTAAGGCGCGGAGGCTTCAGAATCATTTAAAAAATTTTATTTTGTATCCGCTGAAGAGCTTTCTTTCTGGTATTACAACAGCTAGTTCATATTGCTACAGCATACAGGATAGCTGGCCTGAAAATTTGTTTGCTTATCAAAAGTTTGTTCTCAAGACAAAGTTTTGATTTTCTATTAATAAGGGGATAAATACATTTTACATACTTGTTTTTAATTATAAATCGTGGTTTACGGCTAACCAGCCGAGTGGAAGTTTAACAACTACCGAAAAGCTAAACATTACATATAATTTGCAATTGGATTAGATGGACAAATTGATGTGAAGATTTGCGAAAAAGTTACACGTCTTCTCAGTGAGAATCGAACTCACGACTCCCCGATCTCTAGTTGGGGCGCGTTACCACTACGCCATGAGAGGACTCATGAACGCAGAAGTTAACCTGAATTCGATTTCAGCTCAATAATCGCGTGGTCCTTTGATCCTATAACATTTCCCCGAATACCATTACCCCGAAAACCATCACCCCGAAAGTCAATACCCCGAATGATAAAGTGCCCCGAAAACCAATACCCCGAAAAACATTACCCCGAATAGTCCGTTACCCCGAATACCATTTCCCCGAATGGACCATAACCCCGAATTTTCTTGGCACGAAAAATTGAAGATCCGACAAATGAATCCCATATACCTATTTCATAGATTTTTGATTTTCATTTGAATCCATGTTCTTCATGTTATCAAAGATTTATTATTCTTTTAATCAACAGCTATTCTTCATGAGCCAAGTGAGAACCCAAATTTTACTCACAGGCGTGTACTTGATTTTGTGAGAATGATTGTGTTCACAGCAATAAATCATTTTTCGAACTGATGATAATGCTGCCATGTTAATATTAGAGACCTTTCCCGCCCTCTTTCAAAAGCGTTATATTATTTGGTAATGCATAATTATACAGTTAACTCTCCCTTACTCGATATTCCGTATCTCGATATCGAGTTAGAGAACCATGGATGAATGCACGAGTTCACTATTTGACGTTTTAGCGGTGCCGTGTTATTTAAATTACCATGGAAACTAGTGAATTTGGCACCGCTCAAACGTCAAATAATGAATCCGTGCATAGGTCCATAGTAAAAGTTGGTTTTCATGGCTAACTCGATGGTCCCTTGGATCGCAGTTGCACTGGTTTTGTGTTCTGTAACTCGATACCTCCCTAACTCGATGGTCCCTTCAATATCGAGTAAGGGAGAGATGACTGTATTTTTATATTGCTGGAGACAATGCGAGTTCAACATATTCTAAAATGTCATTGGGTTTGGTTATGGTTTGAAAAATGTCAGATAAAAATGTTAACTGATATTAAACTGACCACTATTTCAAAAGTACATCGCTAAAGAACAGCCTATGATAAAAGAAGAAAAAATCACTGTTGAAAGCGTCAATAATTATGATGCCAACAATCACTTTGCTAGTGCAACTTCCGAAAGAATAGCCGATAACTAAAAGAAGGACAAATCTCTTGTTGGAATTTGTAATACTGACAAGATGTAATACAGACAAGTAATGCAGGGGCTTATTTTCATTTATTTTTTGAAGTCACTGTCAACTTTGAATTTCGCTCAAGACAATTTTGTCAGTCGATTTTTTTACCGCTATCGCTCAAACTTCAACTCAAACGGTACAACTCGAAAGAACAGCCTATAACTCAATGAAGAGAAAATCATTGATTAAAATTTTTACACTGCCATTATACAACCTCGAAAGAACAGCCGATGGTTGAAAGAATAAAAAATCACTAATTAGGAATAATAGTAGTTACTAAGCCGAAAATTTTCAGGCTCAAATTCGCGAGCTTCCTTGAAGAATTTCTTGAAGTGCATCACTGATTTTCGGGGAAGTGTCGTATTAGGGGAACTGGTTTTCGGGGTAATTTACCATTCAGGGTAATGGTTTTCGGGGTAATGTGTCATTCGGGGTAACGTTGCATTCGGGGTACTGGTTTTCGGGGAGATGGTATTCGGGGTAATGGTATTCGGGGAAGTGTTATAGGACCCCCACACAATAGAAACCTCAGCCTGCGCAGTTGCTGGCTAGTGTAGTGTGCTATTCCTATACCTAAAAAAACAATGCGCTCTCGGGCTAGGCATTGGATATATATAGAAAGCGTTGTGTTTGGATGGGCATCTAATTCTTCCGAAAGAGGTGCACTTTGCGAAAAAGGACCAAGTGATTATTGAGCTGAAATCGAATTCAGGTTAACTTCTGCGTTCATGAGTCCTCTCATGGCGTAGTGGTAACGCGCCCCAACTAGAGATCGGGGAGTCGTGAGTTCGATTCTCACTGAGAAGACGTGTAACTTTTTCGCAAATCTTCACATCAATTTGTCCATCTAATCCAATTGCAAAGTATATGTAATGTTTAGCTTTTCGGTAGTTGTTACATTTTACATATTTGTTACATTTGGCCCTGTTAGCATGCCCTAGATCTGACCAATTTACTGGAACCCCTCTCAACGTGACAACATTTATACTTGAAGGTTTCAAATAAAGAGCTTTTGGTTTATGTGGGAATATTATTAGTTGAGTTTTGGAAGCATTAGGAGAAATCTTCCATTTTTGCAAGTATGAAGAAAAAATATCCAAACTTTTTTGCAATCGACTACAGATGACACGCAGGCTTCGTCCTTTGGCGGAGAGGCCTGTGTCATCCGCAAACAAGGATTTTTGACATCCCTGAGGTAACTCAGGTAAGTCAGATGTGAAAATATTGTATAATATTGGTCCCAAAATGCTGCCTTGGGGAACACCAGCTCTTACAGGAAGTCTTTCAGATCTGGAGTTCTGATAATTAACCTGAAGTGTACGATTTGACAGATAACTTTGGATTATTCTAACAATGTATGTTGGAAAATTAAAGCTAAAGGACGAAGCTAGAAGCTTCTACAGGATTTTTGTCCAGTTTTAAAATTGGTACAACCTTGGCATTTTTCCAGGAAAATATTTCATATTTCCTCCAGGTTTTTGGAATGGTTCTCATGTCACACGGACATCGAACATAAGTTTTGCTCTTTCTGAAACTTCAATATTATTTAGATTACCGTAATCCGGGGTAACATTGATCAGCGGGGCAACATCCTTGTAAAAAGTTCATATCAACACTTATTGATGAAATATTTTCAATGCATGAATGCTGATTCCCTTCCTTCTATTCATGAGCTAATAAACATTAAGGTTATTGCAAAAATTTAGTTGCGTAAATTTTTCAACATTTGCAAATAATGATTTTTATGATTATGGATGACACGATCAAAGAATCATGTCTCACATGAGTTCCGAAAACGATATGAGCAAGAGAAATGCTGTTGTTACTAAAAATAACATCGCTGAAAACGATTACGTTGTCAAAACTTTTACAAATATGGTCAATTAAGCATATTTCACAAATTACTATAAAGAATGCAGAATTTCCTAAGGAAGTTGCCTACCTTTAGGCGTATTCCACAATTCAAGGAGTTTTTAATTTTGAAATAACTCAAAAAGTAAATGACTTGTAGGAGTTTGGCCTTCATATTCAAATTCAGGGACCATGATTTTAGTAAGTAATGATATTTTCAATATTAACGTACGTTGTCTTCCTAGGTGATCAATGTTACCCCACATCAGCTAAATAAAAAAATCACTTAAAACATTTTTTTTAACATGCTTTAAACTTTAAGAAAACAAAATACAGTATAAAGACACGAGCATTGGGTGTGAGTACTTGTTTTAAAAAAATAAAACTAGCAACATATGCATTTTCAAAGAAAATTTTTAATTATTGGGGCCCAGATAGCCGTAGCGGTAAACGCGCAGCTATTCAGCAAGACCAAGCTGAGGGTCATGGGTTCGAATCCCACCGGTCGAGGATCTTTTCGGATTGGAAATTTTCTCGACTTCGCAGGGCATAAAGTATCATCGTACCTGCCACACGATATACGCATGCAAAAATGGTCATTGACATAGTAAGCTCTCAGTTAATAACTGTTTAAGTGATCATAAGAACACTAAGCTGAGAAGCGCAGGCTCTGTCCCAGTGGGGACGTAACGCCAAAAAGAAAGAAGGAAGAAAACGAAAATGATCAATGTTATCCCGGATTACGATACTGTTAAAGTGAACTAAATAATATTCTTGAGAAAACCCTTTCCGAAGAATGTCAGATTGGGTTTTCTTTTTCATAATGATTACAGCTCACAAATTATGTAAGACACGAGATGCGGATACGTACAAAATATATCTTAGTGAGCGAGTCTCATGAGACATCTCGTGAGGCTCGTCAGATGCGCTTACTAGGAGTACTTTTATGCAGTTATGTTTGCCTAGTACAATAACTCCACGGAAGCATACGACTTCGGTCTATGCCTATGCTTTTTCGGTGGCCAGCGCAAGCTTTTCAATTCAAATGCTAGAACCTCAACCGCGTTGAACCACGTCAGTCCTTTCAAACTGCCTACGGGCAGTTTAATTCGTACACTCAGAAATAAAAATAGTCACAGAATTACTAAAGTTTATGCATTAATGACTATTTTCTATCTGCCACTCTTTCATTCTGCTGTGATTTTTTAGCCTAACTGTCATTTCGACTGGGTTGAAGCTTAGCGATGCTTCAACCCAGGTGAATTGACTAATAGGAATAAAATTCCCTGCAGGATGAAAATAGTCATAAATTACTAAAATTTAGTCATCCGTGTTTCTGAGTGTAGTTTTATTCCCTTTTTCTTGCTTCTGAAACCTTCCTTCGCCTGCGAGGCTCAAATGCACTGTCATATTGAGATTTTCTCATGAGACGGCGCATGAGCCAGTGCAGATGTGATCGCTTGAGTAAGAAATATATTTTACCAGACTTTTGATAAACTTATGCATAAATAAGACCAAGTATAACGTCTTTTCAAAAATAGGAATAAGTAACAGTTTTTAGCGTGACTAAGTAGTGACCGCATACTCCTAGGCATACTCGGATCATTTTCATGAAAAATTTAGCTTGACAGCAGCCTGGCTGCTTGTTGATATCCAGCTCGCACCCCCCAGATCATAATAAACCATAGACTACAGGCCTCTGCATTGTTTTGATTTTGTATGGGATTTTGACGTTTACTGGCCTTGCTGCAAATTTCGTTTTTTTTTATTTCCTTATTAGTATCATTCCAAACATTACATTCATTTCTTATATCTAGGTGTTCTGTGTTATTAGACAACACTATCATCCTAATTTGGTAAAACAAATTTAAGATTGTATTAACATTTTGTTAACAACATATTACCAGGCTTCCGAATTCTCACTCACTCTCACGATAATGGATTTATCCCTCACAGCAATTTTCAGCGATTAGCTGCCTTGCGATTTTATCCATCCACAAAACAAAGCGAAAATAGATAATTGCACATTTCCGCAGCTGTGAGAAGTTTGTTTTCTCTTTCTCCGATCCACAAGCAGCAGTTGCTTTTATGCACCAAATTAACCACTCCTTTCGTCAATTTGGTGTGGTGGTATGGTTAGCGTGCATGCATCGCGGTTGTTTTTAGCAATGTTCAAGTTCGAATCCCGTCGCAGGCACTAGTTTTTGTTTATCCACATAGTGATAATTCTCGGGAGCAGTTGGTGAGCGAAAATATGATGGAGTGAAAAGTATATTATCCCCGGAGTGGAGTGATTTTCGGTTATCCACCATCGTAGCTCCAGGGAAAAAGGGAGCGATAAAAGATGTTCACGTGAGGAAGCGAAAAAAGCATTCTCCTTACGTGCGAAAAATCGTAGATTTCGCATCACTGATACGAAAATTCAGAACCCTGCATATTACATTTCATTTGCTGTAGCAGTTCAGATTTTTTACAGGTGAGTTGATTTCACCTGCTTATAAGAGAGAAAAAAACGCTTTGAATATACTTAACCTAACTTAACCTAAACATATAACGCATTAATCGTAGCAATAGAAGATTGTAACGATTTTTGCCTGAAACTATTAATTATTTTATTTGACATTTGTTCCAATGTTTCAACATTGGATATTCTATGTAACTCATTAGTACTATACCAAGGAGAAAGCTTCAGAATCGTTTTCAAAATTTTATTTTGAATTCTCTGCAGAGCTTTCTTCCTGGTATTACAACAACTAGTCCATATTGGTACAACATGGCTGGCCTGAAAATGTGTTTGAATATCAAAAGCTTGTTCTTAAGAGAAAGTTTTGATTTTCTATTAATAAGGGGATAGAGACATTTTGCATATTTGTTACATTTGGCTTGAATGCCCTCAATGTGATTTTTGAAAGTTAAATTCTTATCTAGCATGAGCCCTAGATACTTAACTTCATCTGACCAATTTATTGGAACCCCTCTCATCGTGACAGCATGTCTACTTGAAGGTTTCAAACAAAGAGCTTTTGGTTTATGTGGGAATATTATTAGTTAAGTTTTGGAAGCATTAGAAGAAATCTTCAATTTTTGTAAGTATAAAGAAAAAATATCCAAACTTTTTTGCAATCGACTACAGATGACACGCAGGCTTCGTCCTTTGGTGGAGAGGCCTGTGTCATCCGCAAACAAGGATTTTTGACATCCCTGAGGTAACTCAGGTAAGTCAGATGTGAAAATATTATATAATATTGGTCCCAAAATGCTGCCTTGGGGAACATCAGCTCTTACAGGAAGTCTTTGAGATCTGGAGTTCTGATAATTAAGCTGAAGTGTACGATTTGACAGATAACTTTGAATTATTCTAACAATGTATGTTTGAAAATTAAAGTTTTTTAATTTTACAATCAAACCTTCATGCCAAACACTGTCGAATGCTTTTTCTATGCCTAGAAGAGCAAGACCAGTAGAATAGCCTTCAGATTTGTTGGAATGGATCAAATTTGTTACACGTAAGAGTTGATGAGTGATCGAATGTCCATGGCGGAATCCAAACTGTTCATTGGCAAAAATTGAATTTTCGTTGATGTGGGCCATCATTCTGTTCAAAATGACCTTTTCAAAAAGTTTACTGATGGAGGAAAGCAAACTGATTGGACGATAGCTAGAAGCTTCTGCAGGATTTTTGTCTGGTTTTAAAATTGGAACAACATTAGCATTTTTCCATTTGTCAGGAAAATATGCTAATTGAAAACATCTGTTAAATTTATCAACTAAAAATGATAAGCTACTTTCTGGAAGTTTCTTGATGAGGATGTAGGAAATTCCATCATCGCCAGGAGCTTTCATATTTTTGATTTTTTTAATAATAGTTCTCACTTCTTCCAAATCAGTCTCCCAGGCATTTTCGAAAACGTTCTCTTGATTTAGAATATTTTCAAAGTCCTGAGTAACTTGATTTCCAATTGGACTAGTAAGTCCTAAATTAAAATTGGGCGCGCTTTCAAACTGCATAGCAAGTTTTTGAGCTTTTTCGCAATTAGTTAGTAATAATTTGTTTTCCTCTTTCAATGCCGGTATTGACTTCTGAGGTTTTTTTAAAAATTTTAGATAATTTCCAAAAGGGCTTAGAGCCAGGTTCCAATTGAGAAATCTTATTTTCAATTTTTTTGTTTCTTAATTGTGCAAAACGTTTCTTGATTTCTTTCTGCAAATCCTGCCATATCATTTTCATAGCAGGATCGCGAGTGCATTTAAATTGCCTTCTCCTCACATTTTTAAGACGGATCAAGAGTTTAAGATTATAAACACGGATTCAATTTTTACTTCACATTTTGGAATTGCAATGCTCTTGGCTTCAAAAATGGAATTTGTTATAGTTTCAAGAGCATTGTCAATATCAAGTTCTGTTTATAAAGGAATTTTAACATTAAGATTAGAGTCAATACATGTTTCATATATATTCCAGTCGGCTCGAAAATAATTGAAAGTGGAGCTGATAGGATTGAGAACTGCTTCATGGGATATTTGAAATGTAACAGGGACATGATCAGAATCAGCATGAGTAATCAGTTGGCTACAAAGATGACTAGAGTCGGTTAAGACCAAATCAATCGTATATGGATTTCTAGAAGAGGAAAACATGTAGGGCTATCAGGGTATTGAATTGAGAAATATCCTGAAGAGCACTCATCAAATAAAATTCTGCCGTTGGTATTACTTTGAGAATTATTCCATGACCGATGTTTGGCATTAAAATCACCAATGACAAAAAAATTGAACTTGTTGCGAGTCAATTTTCGCAAGTCAGTTTGGAGCAAATTAACTTGCTGTCCAGAGCATTGAAAAGGCAAATAGGCAGCTATGAAAGTATATTTACCAAGTTGTGTTTCAACTGAAACACCTAAAGTTTCAAAAACTTTAGTTTCAAATGATGAAAACAGTTGATGTTTTATACGCCTATGAATGATGATTGCAACTCCCCCTCATGCCCCATCAAGTCGATCATTACGATAAACAAAAAAGTTAGGATCTCTTTTGAGTTTAGATTCAGGTTTTAAATACGTTTCAGTAATAACTGCTATATGCACGTTATTAGCTGTAAGAAAATTAAACAGCTCGTCCTCTTTACCATTCAAAGAACTAGCATTCCAATTTAAAATATTTAAATTATTATTTATTGGATCTATTAGAAAAACGTAATCCAATACAATTTGATTAGTAAATTTTACACCAACTTGGACTGCTTCAGTCATAGTGGTGGCTTTGAACATTGCATCAATCATTTGCTTCAATTGTTCAATTATAAAAATAAAATCAGAGGGACATATCACTTGAAGTGGGTTCAAATTAAAAGATTCGACCGGCTACCCGACGGATTAAAATTAGTTTGTGAATGAGCATGATTACAATTTACCCGTAACGCGGGTAGATCACCTTTTCGTGGTGCGTTGCGGGGTAAGATCTACCCATTTGAACTCTAGTCTCATCTTGTTTGTCGGGCTAGGGTAATATGTTCTGGTAATTCAAGGATTCGCGGTACAAAGTCCTTGTTACTGGCAACAGTTTCTGAAAATTAATCTATTTTACCTAGCAGATGGTTAAAGACTCGGAGTTGGTCAGTCCCGAGACTACACTTGAAGCCAGGATAACAATCATGAGTATTAACTCAACAAGGACTGTAAGTACTGGTAATTCAAGGACTCACGTGAATTCTGATTACTAAACAAATTTTCTAGCTTGATTCGGTTTTGCTGCTAGCATAAAGCCCCTTTTTTTCTAGTATTTTTCTGGGACTAAACTAAAAGCGAAACAAGGATGTGACTAGAGTTCCGTTGCATGGTCAAATATCAGTAGTACCGATTTGGTTCCTCAGAAATTTAATCGATTATGTTTGCTAAGGGGCGCGCCTTCGCTGAGATGTAAATTTCTATGAAGGGTGTAAATAGCGGGACCTTTTTATCATAGTCGATTTTTATCAATTTCTGAGGAATCAAAACAAAAACTGTACAGAAATCGATGCTTCATTACCTATCAATGGAAATGGAGTAATGCGACATGCACTATACACTAAGGATACGGGTAATGCCACAATAGATCTAAATACTGGTCGCAGTGGCGCATCCGAACAGAGAAAAAAAAATGATTACAATCTTCCTGATGGGTATGATTCCTAATCAAGCGATCGTTTACTGAAAAAATAGCATTGTTTGATAATCTACCAGGCAAATTCTGGAAACGACCGTTATCGTAACGGATATTATCTTTCATCTGCCTGGCACGAGCCTCGACGACTCGCCCACGCGAAGGGCAAGCCCAAAAATTGGACTTATGATTGTGTAACCGTTCAAATTCCACGAGGTTTGCGTAAACTCGGTGGCTTAGGCGCCACTCCCGGAAACCGAGAGACCACCGGTCGTTTTCAACTTTGCCCGACTACTTTGAGACTTTTTCCTCAGGGGACTCGTGAACGGCTTTACTATCTTCTCTCTCACCTTGACGAACCTTCTAACTTCACGCCCAAAAGTTTACCTTCGACCCACAAAAAGTTTTACCCCAAGACCTTAAACTCGTTCAACCCGATCGTAACCTAAATGGAGTTTGGAAGTCTGAAATGCCAACCTACCAGAAAACGAAAAACTAAATATCTGTAAAAGGGTGAATTCTTCGAATTGCCCAAAACGGAAAATCAATCGGCTTTCAAAACTTCAACTACTCTTTATTGACGGAAACTCATTCGGGTTGGACCTATTTATTGACGGGTATTAAGGGAAACTATCATGGCCATGAAAAAGGTTTCCACGTACCTGCGCAGGTTTTTCGGTGACTCGATGACGGTTGACGTATCCGGCGGTTGCCGGCGAAGGACGGTGATCGTTTGATCGCTCCTCGGAGCAATGGCGGGAACGTTGCTTGTCCGCTGACGCTGCTGTAATGGCGGCAGCGACGAAGGGTCTGAGCTCGGGGAGTATGGCCGAATTAACGTTGCGGAGGAGGTGGAGGCTGGACGGAAGGCTTCCGATTTGGTCTTCTTCGAGAGCCGCAACGACGGATTGTCGTGCTTCCCGGGATTTGACCGCCTCTTCAGGGTCAAGGCCAACGTACCGACGCACGGCTTTGCCTTGGGGGCTCTGACCGCACGCGATGAAATGAAACCCCTCACCTTCAGATTTGGTCCGATCCGGCGTACGATAATTGGCGACGTACGGGGATCGCGCTCTCGGACTCCGTTCACCGGGGTTGTAGCGTAAGGTGAACTAACGACGGTTTTTGGCGACCGTCGGAGAACTTCGTTCGAAGGGTTGACGAACTTCACCTCCCTCCGTTTAGCTACCTTTACGGCGGGCCTTAGTGGATCCCGAGCTCGAATGCTTGACGATGATGGCGCCGAAGACGCCACGGGTAAACCCCAAACTGACTCCACTTGTCGAAACTCTCAAACCAGCCCGTAATACAAAAAGCGCCTAAGCGCTGGAAAGTCCAACGCGAATGGCACAAATTAATATTTTGTCAAAACACAAATTTAAAATCTAAAAATTACCTTTTTGTACGAATAATCTCAAGCACGAATAGAAGATTCGCGGGACCACGGTCAAAACGACCGGAAACACGTACAATTTACTACAAAAAACAAAAAACCGTTTTAGACACTTCACTTAAAATTCACCTCTTTACACAAACTACCTTCGGTACGTTAACGAAGGGCACAGAAAAATCTAACTCGAAACTTAAAAACCGCGATAACTTCTATACTCCAGCCTTGTTAAGAACGAAATGACCGAGCTTAAGTCTTTTTTGCTTAAAGAAATCTACATTGAACAATCCCCTTTTTGTCTATAAATCGCGCCAACGACTCTTTCGATGGCGATCTTAGCGCTTCTTCAGGTTCGTCAAGATGGTGTAAATGAGTTACATATATTCAGGAGCCATTACTGCACTCACTACGTCTTTTTATGGCATACATTTAGCCTAGACACAAACCAATTACATGCAGTTTCTATTGCAAGTTCCCATGAGGCAAAGTCAAAATGAGCATTCAAAACTAAATCCAAGATACTTTTCGTCGATATTTACAAATAGTTATTTAATTTTACAAATGTTTTTTAACAATTCAAACTATAATTTTACTTAAAAAGAGAAAAACGTCAACCCGTTTTCCTGTTAATTCAATTTAAACTAAAACTCAAAATATTATCTTAAAATCAACGAATTCAAAGCAAAATTATTTTGCTTAAAAAGAAAAAAACGTCCCAACGTTACATCACACCACCTGGTTTTATGAAAATTTGATCAGGAAGACTGATCAAATTTTCATAACTCATAAAATACATAATCTTCAAATACCAAAAGTAAAACATCTTCTGCAGTTGAAACAATCTAAACCAAAACTCAATACGACGGTTCAATTTTCAGTAGATGGTAATAGAGTTTGTGTTACCACGACGAAACTAACGATCAGCACAACGAACCACGTTCGTCAACATTGCTAATCATTACGAAAAATCACAGTCGATTGCCTCATCAAATCATTATTTGACACTTTTGCAATCAAACTGCTCAAAATAGAATCAACAGGATTCATCAGAAACCATTGTCTGACCTAACACCTGTTTCTCCTAAACAAAACCGAAAACTTAAACAAATTCAAAATTCGGATCTCTTTCCGACACCAGAATTTGCTACTAAAAGAATCGCACAACTCTATTTCCATCAAACTGAACATCGACCCATGCAGCAAAATCGAACTGACAGGTTAACAAATTCATCGCACTGTCAACGCGCGACATGCGAAAACATCGCACTATCATCTGTCACCTGTCGGAACGCATAAAAAACGGAACGGAAAGACTGCGATTCAATGTTTACTTCCAATCCGACTCGAGTGAATGTAACGCGGCGCGAGTGCAGTGAAAAAAGTGAAATTCAAGCCGAAATTCTCGAAAACGGGGGGAGTATTCAGTATTTCTCTCTCTTATGTAAGTAATTAATTGCTTTGTGGTCTCTTTCACAGATCGTCAGCGAGGGAAAAAAAATCGGCGCAGACGTTTGCGCTCGTAAAAAACGCGAAAGCAGTCACCACGCGGGTGACATCTTCCACTGAAGAAGGCACCATGTGTCCACCCAGGAGCGTTCCCAGGATAGCGGGACGTCACCCAGCAATTGAGCCACCAGCATCAACGCGACGACGGAGCTGATGTCCAACGCATCCACGACGGAGCTGATGTCCGACGGATCTCCAACCATAACCTCAACGCGCGACGAGAACGGAAGTGCGGAACTTCTTCCCCGGGAATGTACCCAGGTAGTGTGGGAGTGGACGTCGCGACGTACCACTCCGTGTTCCCACTCTCACACTCCTGTCCGTACCGGACGCGGAAGCGGAAACACTACGGCGCAATAAAATCATCCCGGCGACCCGAATGTCGAATGATGACAACCGGAAAAAAAACTGGTGAGTGCTTTTTTTAAACTTATAACTTTCGAACTATCCCTCTTTTATTACTAATATAGATTTAACATTTACATAGTCAGTAAGTAGATTTGAATTATTGTAAGGCTAGGAAATTTATGTAAACTAACTCTAGCTTTAGTTCTTTTCGCTAATTGCCATCATTGATGTGTTTTTTGTGTGGAACGAAAGTTTCACTTGGTACATTTTCCTCCGGGATTATGTCATAGCTTGATTAGCTATCAATTCTAAAATTTCTTAAGAAAATTGGCATGAAATATGCCAAATGGATTACCGTTTAGGTCTTCCAATTCATAACTATCTCCTAATACTTTCTTTATAATTGCTGGTACAAATTTTGCCCCTAATTTGGCACAATAGCCTTTGGCTTTGTCCGAAAGCAGCGTATTACGCTTAAGTACCTTCTCTCCTACTTGATACGATGGAGCTTTAGTGTTTGACCTTAAATTATAGTATTTGCTTTGCTTTTGATACGCCTCTGCTAAGTTCTTCCGAACCTGTTGGTAAAGTTTTTCCCTATCAGTATTGGTTAAATTGCTTGTAACATCTTTAGTGTTTGTTGTTCGCATTCTTTCATACTCCTTACCATTCGATACCTGATTTCTCCCGAATGTTAAAAAATACGGAGTATATTTTGTAGATTCGTGAACCGATGTACGAATCGCATTAGCAATTTGCTGCAAATTATCCGACCAGTTTCGATGATTGCCTTTTATGGTTGCCCTTATGGCAGTAGTGATTACCCTGTTAACTCTTTCGGTGTTGTTCACCTGAGGGTGATACGATGGAGTCAACCAGTGCTTCACTCCATAGTGCTGTAATAAATTAGCGAATTCCTTGGAAGTGAATTGGGTACCATTGTCGGTCAAAATCATTTCCGGTACACCGAACAACAAAAATACTGCCTGCTCCAAAAATTGCACCAAAGTCGATGCTGTTGCTTGACGAAAAGGTTGCACCAAAACGAATTTTGTGAACACATCTGTCAAAACTAACAGACAGGTGCTTCTGCCCTTTCCAGACGGCGGAAATGGTCCAACATAATCCAATGTAATTAGTTGCCAAGGATGATCGCAAAACTTTTTCTGTGATCCCATGGGTGGGGTAGGGTTAACGTTCGTTGCTTTTGACGTTTTGCACGGTAAGCAAGACCTACAAAACTCTTTTGTGTCTGTGGCCATTCGAGGCCAATAAAACTTCTCTTTTAGAGAATTTAGCGTCTTGTCGTACCCAAGATGCGCTGGTTCATGTATGGTACGCATTAATCCATCCCGCTCTTGCGTGGGTGGATAATATTTCCACTCATAGCGTCGATCGGTGAACTTGTTAGTATCAACCACGTACTTATAGATGCGATCTCCTTTGACCATAAACTGCTTAAAGTTAATCGGATCCTTTGTGATTTGGTCCACAAGTTTCTCATATTCTTGGTCTACACAGGTAACTGTTTCTATCCTGGACAAACAATCGGCTAGAATGTTGTCCTTGCCTTTCCGATATTGTAGTGTGAAATCATATGATTGAAGCTTCAGTGCCCAACGCAATAACCTTGAATTAGCGTTGGCAGCTGAGAGCGAGAATAGCCATGTGATACTTTTAGCATCGGTTATGACGGTAAATGTGGAACCTTCAATGTAGTGTCTGAAGTTCTCCACTGCTAGAAGTACTCCTAAGCACTCTCGTTCAGTTGCTGAATACTTGCGTTGTGTGCTAGATAGTTTCTTGCTAAAATAACCTATAATCCGTTTTCCTTCGTCAAATTCCTGTAATAAAGCTGCGCCAACTGCTAGCTGCGATGCGTCCGTTTCTATAATGAATGGACGTGTATAATCCGGGTTTCCTAAAACTGGCGCTGAAGTGAGGACTGCTTTTAATTGCGTCAGTGCCTCTTCTGCTTCATCCGACCATCTGAACTTCTTCGACTTCTTCAATAAATCGGTTATTGGTGCAGTAAGGTGACTGTATCGTGGGATAAATTTTTGGTAAAATCCCATAAGTCCCATTAATCTCCGGACTTCCCTTACAGTTTTTGGTCTAGGGTAGTTCAAAATTGGTTCCAATTTGGAACTCTCAATACTTAGACCGTTTTCAGTAAGCAAATACCCCAGATACCGAACCTGTTTCCTGCAAAATCGACTTTTCTCTACTGAAATTGTCAGTCCTGCCTTCCTGAGCCTAGCAGCGACTTCCTTCAGGAGATATAAATGTTCCTCAAAAGTTTCACTAATTATTATAATATCGTCGAGATAAATAAATACTTTTGGCTCTAAGTCAAAACCAATTGCTCGATTCATTAATCTCGTCATTGTAAAAGGTGCATTTTTGAGACCAAATGGCACAACCTTGAACCTAAAAAGTCCTTTCGGTGTGCGGAACGCTGTATAATTTCGCGAACTTTCTTTTAGTGGTATTTGGTTGGCCTTGTCCCTGAAGAGGCGGTCAAATCCCGGGAAGCACGACAATCCGTCGTTGCAGCTCTCGAAGAAGACCAAATCGGAAGCCTTCCGTCCAGCCTCCACCTCCTCCGCAACGTTAATTCGGCCATACTCCCCGAGCTCAGACCCTTCGTCGCTGCCGCCATTACAGCAGCGTCAGCGGACAAGCAACGTTCCCGCCATTGCTCCGAGGAGCGATCAAACGATCACCGTCCTTCGCCGGCAACCGCCGGATACGTCAACCGTCATCGAGTCACCGAAAAACCTGCGCAGGTACGTGGAAACCTTTTTCATGGCCATGATAGTTTCCCTTAATACCCGTCAATAAATAGGTCCAACCCGAATGAGTTTCCGTCAATAAAGAGTAGTTGAAGTTTTGAAAGCCGATTGATTTTCCGTTTTGGGCAAATCGAAGAATTCACCCTTTTACAGATATTTAGTTTTTCGTTTTCTGGTAGGTTGGCATTTCAGACTTCCAAACTCCATTTAGGTTACGATCGGGTTGAACGAGTTTAAGGTCTTGGGGTAAAACTTTTTGTGGGTCGAAGGTAAACTTTTGGGCGTGAAGTTAGAAGGTTCGTCAAGGTGAGAGAGAAGATAGTAAAGCCGTTCACGAGTCCCCTGAGGAAAAAGTCTCAAAGTAGTCGGGAAAAGTTGAAAACGACCGGTGGTCTCTCGGTTTCCGGGAGTGGCGCCTAAGCCACCGAGTTTACGCAAACCTCGTGGAATTTGAACGGTTACATTTGGCGCCCAACGTGGGGCCACGGTCAAAACGACCGGAAACACGTACAATTTACTACAAAAAACAAAAAACCGTTTTAGACACTTCACTTAAAATTCACCTCTTTACACAAACTACCTTCGGTACGTTAACGAAGGGCACAGAAAAATCTAACTCGAAACTTAAAAACCGCGATAACTTCTATACTCCAGCCTTGTTAAGAACGAAATGACCGAGCTTAAGTCTTTTTTGCTTAAAGAAATCTACATTGAACAATCCCCTTTTTGTCTATAAATCGCGCCAACGACTCTTTCGATGGCGATCTTAGCGCTTCTTCAGGTTCGTCAAGATGGTGTAAATGAGTTACATATATTCAGGAGCCATTACTGCACTCACTACGTCTTTTTATGGCATACATTTAGCCTAGACACAAACCAATTACATGCAGTTTCTATTGCAAGTTCCCATGAGGCAAAGTCAAAATGAGCATTCAAAACTAAATCCAAGATACTTTTCGTCGATATTTACAAATAGTTATTTAATTTTACAAATGTTTTTTAACAATTCAAACTATAATTTTACTTAAAAAGAGAAAAACGTCAACCCGTTTTCCTGTTAATTCAATTTAAACTAAAACTCAAAATATTATCTTAAAATCAACGAATTCAAAGCAAAATTATTTTGCTTAAAAAGAAAAAAACGTCCCAACGTTACAATTGCCCTTGCAATTGGCGCATAATATTATTATTAATATTATTAACTTATCGGTATCTTCCTTCACTGGACAGTCGTCCTTGGCGTTGTTGGAAACCAAGGCGCAGTAGACACGATACAAATCGTTCGACCGAACAATAATAACACTCGTCCCGGAATCCGTGTGATAGGCGAAGAAAACATTGGTTGATTGCGTTTCTCGAACTACGTTTATTCTCGTCAGCGGAGTAGTACGGACCACGGCATAAAAAATTAACAAGGCAGGCTCTTGACTGATGTAAACATCAAGTTTGGTTGAAAACATGTGACGTCACTCCTATCGTACCATATACCATCCGGACCACTAGATCAATTTTTTCGAAAATTTGTTCGAGGTGGATAGGAATGACGTCGTCAAGTAACTGTCAGTTTTCGTAATATATCACCTTCTTAAATATAGTACACCGTGGTACGGACTAACAATAGGCCTATTCAAATGACGTCTCAAATCAGCTGATCGGGAAGCAATTTGACATTTCTTCTATGAAAATGACAGGCCCGTGTTAGCACCGGTCCTCCACCGATGTAAACAAATGCATAGACGGATCTGTCACATGAAAAGGCCTATACAAAACAATAACAAACAAACATCATCCAACTTATCTGCATTTCAAGCGTGTGCTAGAATAAGGGCGTAAGTCGCATGATCGATTTCTCTTCATCGATCCTCTCTTCTGCGAATAAAGGTGACAAGATGGGAGTTTGTCAGCATTTTTTCACCTTAGGACGCAAGATTGCATCGCTGTCTAGCGTTCTGAAGTGAAAACATGCTAACAAACCCACTACTTGTCACCTTTATTAGAAGAGAGAATCGATGAAGAGAAATCGATCATGCGACTTACGCCCTTATTCTAGCACACGCTTGATTTATACTTCGTCTCTCCCGCATACTCTCACAACTGTCCTCATCTACCAAACATCCACTCCTGTTTTACCTTCAATGTTACCAGGGGGCTGTCACTACTCTACTTCAACAGGCGTGAGAAGAACCTCCGCAAATCATGTATTTAGCATCCATGCGACAATTTTTTGTTCCGTGACCCCACTTTTGGCACCGACGACACTGAGTGGGGTTCTGGTAATTTCCTCCAGGTTTCTGGAAATTTTCCCATGTCACACGGTCATCGAACATAAGTTTTGCTTTTTCTAAAGCTTTAATATTATTTTCATCTTAGATCTTTTTTGTTAAAGTGAACTAAATAATATTCTTGAGAAAGCCCTTTCCGAACAATGCCAGATTGGGTTCTCTTTTTCATAATGATTATACTTGGACTGGGAAAAATCCAAGTAAATCAATAATTTAATTTTTGATCTCTTCAGGTGACTTATAGTCACTTGAGAGACCTTTCAAGACGACTTTGAACAAACGTTCAGTTTTGTCGTCATAAGTAAAAAAAAAGTTGTGCTTCTTCTCTTCAAGAAGTTTGAGAAGAATTTCGCGATCTTTAAGAGTTTCCGGCAAAACGCGACAGTCACCTTTCTTTGCGATTTGGAATGACGCCTTGTTTCCCCTAATGGAGTTCAAGATCTCCTGCTAAATCCCCCAAATTCGGAACAACAGACCACGATAGGCGGCACTCTTTGCTTCCTCACTTGCTCATTTCGATGCAATTATCAACATTGTTCATTTCACCCTCAGAAGAAAGCTCGCATTCCGGAGAAACGTCTTTTCTTCCATTCTTGTCACGTTTAATGACAGTTTCAAATCCCACTTTTTTGGAAGGAAGTTGTGAATTCAGAGATTCACCCTTCCTTTTGTTTGTAGTTGCAACTAGTGATCCTTTATAGAATATAGAATATACCGCCAAACGGGGTGACTTGCAACACTTTTCAACTTCAACCAGGCGAAACCATGATTTAAACGTCATCTAAAAATCTAAATTCCTTTTTGAACTTTTAATGCCCGACCCTCCTACTGAATGAGATGACAGAAAATTGTATTGAAATATTTTATCATATTAAACATTATAAAAAATGTGAAATTTTTTAAAAGCCCTTGTTCGGGGTGACTTGCAACACTCAATGCTAATTAAATTCACCCTTCCTTTTGTTTGTAGTTGCAACTAGTGATCCTTTATAGAATATAGAATATACCTATAGAAATCTTATAAAGGATTTCTAGTTGCAACCATGTTTAGTGAATGAACAACAAAAGACAGAGCGGTTCCACGCGAAATCGTCCATAAAATGCTGAAATCTGACATGTACCATTCCGATTTGGATGAAATTGCGCAGATGTATTAAGTAGGATATGAGACGAAAATTATCTCATATAATTGGGGATCGTTTAGAATCGAGAGTAACTTCTGATAAGGGCGTATGTATTTTTGGCACCACCATTTAGAAAAAAATTGTACCTCGGAAACCGTTTGTTATAGAGAAATAGTGTCTGAGGAGGGATGGTAGACAATCAAAAAAAAAATATACACTGAAAAAAAAATACTTTTATTTTCATGAAAAAAATCGAAATTAAACCTTAAAACACAAATTGCAAAAAATAGGTATCTTCGATTTTTTTCAAATTTTTTTCTGTAAAATTTCAATGTAAAACCAGATGTTTTAAGCACAGTTTCAACATGGTGCAATCTAAAATAATAAAGTTTTTCTAAGAGCAACTTTTGGTGCATTTCTGAAAATTCAATTTCTGGCCGTAGAGAAAACGTTTTGATGCTGTAATATGATTCTTCATCCAAAAACAATTCAAAATGCTTATAACAATGATCTCCCTAAAACTAGCCGTTTTCTAGATATTTAGGATTCAATTATATCAATATCATAAAACTTAAGAAAATACGCCCGTTTCATAAGTTACTCCAGATGCTCCACCAACAATGTTACGTTTATCTCTTATTCCACATTAATATCCCATGTTTTAAGGGCAGTTTCAACATGGTGCAATTTAAAATAAAATTTTTTTTCTAAGGGCAACTTTTGGTGTATTTCTGAAAATACAATTTCTGGTTATAGAAAAGGCGTTTTGATGCTGCAATATGATTCTTTATCCAAAAACAATTCAAAATTCTAATATCAATGATCTTCCTATAAGTTACCGCTTCAAGATATTTGGGATTGAATTGATATATCATAAAACTTAAGAAAATACGCCCGTTTCTTACATTATTCCAGATGCTCCATCAACAATGTTACCACAGAGAAACAGACGTAACACTTAGAACAAATCTCGATCAAAATCATAGTCGCTAAATCATGTACGCCCAATGCTAAAAACACTGTAGTTGGCCGATGGACCAACAGGTGGCGGTAGTGTGTAAACGTCAAACACGAACAAAAACGACGCGAGCGCTGCGGGTGGTCGACCACCTACCCAATATTTGAATCGATCGTTAAAAAGTTGGTCGATGGACAGCGATGAGAGTGTGACGTCTGTTTGTCTGTGATGTTACGTTAATCTCTTCCCACATTAATATCCCATCTACTTTTTCTTTGACATTTAGACGGTTGGATGAACTGTTCGAAAGATACAGGATGATTGTTGCAATATTGTTGAGAATTAATATAAGTATTACTACAGACAAACAGACGTAACACTGGATAAATTTCCATCGCCCACGAATTTAACGATCAGTTTAAAATACAACAGTTGTCAAGTTCACAACCAGAGGCGCGCGCGTCGCTTTCCTTCGTGTTTGACATTTCACACTACCGCCACCTGTTGGACATGTGGCACAAAAAGTTATTTCGTTCAATAAGCTCACTAGATGGTGGTAGTATTTGTGGTCGAGAGAATTTTGTGAAAAATGTTCTAGGTGTTACTTCTGTTTGTCTGTGGTATTACGATGGAAGATGATATGAATGATGTTAAGGAGGGGAAGAAGGAAAGACGCCTTTAAACTTCTTAACCTTATTTATTTATTCTCACGATTATTGTACATAATTTTAATATTTTCATTTGTTTTAATATATATTGGTATAGAACAGATTTTAAATGTCAACTTATTTGATTATGTTTTTACTTTTCTATAAACATTATAATAGCTTACTGCCTCATCACTTGAATACAGTTTTGCTGCGATTTTGTTTTCGGAAATGGGTTCAAAGCAATGGAATTTCTGTGTTCCTGGAATTAGCTTTGCTTGTTGATGTATGTTACTTAGTTCATCTGATCCTTGTTCGTAATCTTCCTGTGACACAAAACAAAATGACAATTTTGTCAGGTATTCTTCTCTCCGCTTACTAGCCCGCTCATACAAAGCTTTTGCATTAGTGATTGGATGCTCATGCTGTCTTGCCAGACTAGCTCTAGTAGCCATCCTTTTCAATGTGCCACCAATGGCATCACATGGCCCTTTACCATGTGCAGTGGCAAAAAAATGCCATTCTACGTCAATATCGTACTTTGATTTAAATTGACATAAGGTCGCAATTTTTTTTTTTTTTTATATTGGGATGCAGCCGCATCTGACATAAATACATTCGTTTGATATGCATTCGTTGTTTCAAAGATGTTATTAGTTTAGATATAAAAACATGCACTGCTACTGTATCGTGACTCATGACTTCAGACACAACAACAAAGCTCAAATTCTTTACTATTCCTCCATCATTAAAATAAACAACAAATGGATGTATTGTTGCTTGATCGTTGTTCCAGTAATGGCTTTGAGCCTCATCCTGAAGAACAAATGTGTAATTTTCAGAAAAGTCACATATGACGACAACTTCGTTTTCTTGCAATGTTGCTTTTCTATCTTTAAGAAATGAAGATTGTTGCTTTTTAATGTAATTATGAGTTACTAATTTTTCTAATTTTTCACTAAAATATGACACAAATTCATCCACTGGTATTTTAAACTGATCGTTAAATTCGTGGGCGATGGAAATTTATCCAGTGTTACGTCTGTTTGTCTGTGGTAATACTTATATTAATTCTCAACAATATTCCAACAATCTGTATTTTTCGAACAGTTCATCCAACCGTCAAATGTCAAAGAAAAAGTAGATGGGATATTAATGTGGGAAGAGATTGTTGATGGAGCATCTGGAATAATGTAAGAAACGGGCGTATTTTCTTAAGTTTTATGATATTGATATAAGAAGAATCATATTACAGCATCAAAACGTCTTTTCTACGGCCAGAAATTGAATTTTCAGGAATGCACCAAAAGTTGCTCTTAGAAAAACTTTTTTTTATTTTAGATTGCACCATGTTGAAACTGTGCCTAAAACATCTGGTTTTACATTGAAATTTTACAGAAAAAATTTGAAAAAAATCGAAGATACCTATTTTTTACAATTTGTGTTTTAAGGTTTAATTTCGATTTTTTTCATGAGAATATAAGTATTATTTTTTTTCAGTGTATATCAGTGCCTATTTGATTGTCTACCATCCCTCCTCAGACACTTTTTCTCTATAACAAACGGTTTCCGAGGTACTTTTTTTTTAAATGGTGATGGTAAAAATACTTACGCCCTTATCAGAAGTTACTCTTGATTTTAAATGGTCTCTCCACCAGTGGAAAAAAACTTATTCTATTATATCGAAACTATGTGCAAAATTCCATTTGAATCCAAGGTAGTCGAGTTTCATCGTTTACCGATTTGGCGTGGAACCGCTCAGACAAGACCTCCTAAGCGGTTTTATCCCAAGACAGTGTCCAAGAAGGATTACCACCGCTAGCTTTCGCCAACGGGTCCAACGAAAAATCGAATCCATAGGAATCATATAAAACGGATTTTTATCACTTTCTGTTCTATGGGGACGGACCTGGTGTAGTGGTTAGAACACTCGCCTCTCACGCCGAGGACCTGGGATCGAATCCCATCTCCGACATAGTCACTTATGACATAAAAAGTTATAGTGACGACTTCCTTCGGAAGGGAAGTAAAGCCGTTGGTCCCGAGATGAACTAGCCCAGGGCTAAAAATCTCGTTAATAAAGTCAAACCAAACCAACCACTTTCAGTTCTTTGTTGAATAGATAATTAAATGAATGGACTTGAGTGACTCATTTTTTCATATCATTTTTTCCTAAGTTACAAGAGTGGGCGTTAGCTTGATTGATAACTTTACCCCAACATAAGATAATTAAAATACATTCATTGCAAGTCATGAATTAATTTATTGAAGCTCCAAAACCATCTCAACCCTATATAGCATAAAAAGGAACGATATTGACTGAACATGTACAACAAGATCACAAATAAGAGTTCAAGAAGGATTTTAAAGACTAATGAAATGTTATCACCAAAGGAAACCAAAAATACTTTCCATACTCGATTCTGGGTTGGGTGACAAAAAGTCGTAAGACAAAACGTCGAATGCCAAAACGCCGAAAGGACAAAACGTCGAAAGAACAAAACGTTGAAAGGAGAAAATTGGAAGAAAACAAGATTTCTTCCGGAAGAATAAATAATTCACTATGTGCCAAATCGACCACAATGTGAGAAAAGTTATCTGAAAAACATTTCCAAATCGGTGTTTAAAAATGAATGCTTTCGATGTTTTGTTCTTTCGACGTTTTGGGTTTCGACGTTTTGTCTTTCGATATTTTGGTCCTAAAGCATCCCTTTGGGTTCCGTCTCTCTGTAACTAACTGTAATACAAAAAATAGTAGAAAATTTGTTTAAAGGTTATTATACTTTGTAAAAAAAACATTAATCAAAGAATTTGGTAATGATTTACATTGATTGATAGTTGATTGATGCTAATGCAATAGCTCTACATCTATCTCTCCCGAATTTAAATCTTGGCTTTGAAGTTTTTCTTGACTTAACTCAACCCTTGATCAAAATTGAATTCCTTCCAATAAGGTCGAGAATAAGTAATCAAAAAATTAATGGGTATGAAATTGAATATACGATTCATTTGAAAAGGAGGACATTTTTAGCCCAAAGGGAGGACACATGGTCAAAAAGTAGGACATGTCCTCCCAAAGGATACCATCTGGTAAGCCTACCCCGAAGTGATACCGTATGATGTGATTCCGGGCAGAAAAGGGTCTAAGGCAAAGGGTAATGTATGCCGCATACAGTATGCGTCTTCTGTTCACCTCATGCACGGTAAGCATGGAGCTCCAGCATCATAAATTAGTGGTCACTTGTAAGGAGAAATACCCGCCAACTGGAATAGGCAAGTGTTAATTCTTAGCCAATTGAAACAATCTCTAAAAGGAAGTTAATATTGATGATTCACCAGCCCAAAACAGGCCAAAACCAGCCAAAGCAGTTATTCTATCAATACGCCTGCTTGCACCTGCTCACCTGTATTTATCCGGATCAGTATGTACTGCGACGTGACTGATGAAGTTCCCGGGAGTGTAACAACGCTTATCGCAAACTTTACACTTAATGTAAGCTGGCTCTTTGTGGTGCTCCTTGTAGTGCATTGTGGCATGATAAAACCTTTCGAATTCTACTCGCTCTGGACATACATAGCAGATGAACTCGTCAATGTGCTCGAACAGTTTACTGTCCTTCTTCCGTTTCGCTCGACGCCCTTTCGAGTTCTTAGTATCTCCGTCTTCAGCCTTTGTATCATTCTCAGATTCACTGAAACTGTGGGTTTTAAGATCCTTCAAAGTACTATTCAGTTCTATGTGATTCTCATCATCGTCGGATTCGTCCGAAGCCGAAAATCCCAACTTATCGTCTTCCGAAGATGTATCCTCATTGTAAATAGCTCTTGTATTTGGTCTTTTAAGTCTATCTGTTACTGGATCGACCTTTTCATCAGGTGGTCCAGAGGCACATTTCCGTTTCAGTCTGGTTGACCTTCTCGTTGTGATGGCTTTTGAAATTGCTTCGCCAGCATCCTTCTCACCAGTAGTAAGAACATGCAAAGAATTTTTCTCCTGATTTTCTGGAGGTTCATCTTTTACCTCAACCAGAAGTTCCGTGTCTTGTGTCTTCTGATCCAGACCATTATCGTTATCCGCAAAAGGACCATCCCCGAACGGATCTCCCCCAAAAATGTCCCGTTTAGCTGCCGAGTCTTTATTGCTGTGTATTTCCTTAACCGTTTCGTAAAAGTTGTTGAATTCATACAACGAATTCCAGCATTCGTTACAGATCACTTGTTGGTCATTTGACGGTTTGAACTATCCATAGAAATAGTATACTTAAAATTTTTGGATTATTTCAATTTCAATTTTTACATACCTCTAGCCAAAGATGTTTCTCGATTATGGCGGAGACGTTTTTATTCGAATTCACTTCCCCGAAAATATCAATGTATAGCGCGGCACCGTTTGAAAAGCATATTTCACACTGTTTAAAATTCATTTTACAATCTTGCGCCGGAAAGAATCGTTTAAAAAGATTGATAATCTTCAGTAACTCTAACAGATTTTAGGCAGAAAAAGGAAAATTTTCTTGTCCTGCATGCTTTTGTTTGGTATTTTGGTAGAAAGATGCGCAAACAAACAATAATCAAATCAGACGTCACGCATGCATATGTCATTTTTGCCTAAGGTGAATAGCAAAAGTGGGAATGGGGTTTCGTGTAGTTTGCAGAGGCATACACGGTCGTTTGCGGTTACCCTTTAATGGGTAAAAAAATGCTCATTTCGGAATAGGATCAATATCTGTCAGAAAGCGGGTAAATTCAGAAATGTAAAAAGGGTAAATCAATATTCATTACAGTAAAGCAACTGCAGTTCAGAAATGGGTGTTTAAAACCCCATTTATGGGTGAAAAATAGTTGGGGATAATTTTATAGTAATTTAAAGCAGCTGTACGACGCAGTCAACGATTGCAAACAAACGTAGTTAGTTTGTTTTACTTTTTGTATACAATGTGTTCACCAATGAAGACACACAATGAAGTGGTAAGTTGTGAACTTAAACACAATTATACAGATAAACTAATCATAATCTTGAAACATGCGTAATTTCCAGGTAGGCTCGTTTTTCCTGCCACTTTGCCTGCCGCTGACATGTTCTACACTGAAATAAAATCTCCATTATATTTTATGTGCAGAAATCAGATAGATGCAAATTTTTTACCTCGCAGTAGATTTTATGTGCCGCATATCAATTTTATTTGATACCAATGAAATAAAATGTTCATGCACATATTTTTCACTTGCATTGTGATGCATTATGAAGGTCGCGTTGTTACAACCTATTAAGGTTGCAAATTGAATTCAAGAATAGAAACTCGTAGAGCAACGGACACAACAGTAAGACGCCTTCTGTATCATCATTTTTTGGAGGTAATCCCATTTTTATAATACGTTACTAAGTATTTATGGTTCCCGTTTTCCAACAGATTCCGAGAAGTAACAGGACTGCATCGGATTAAACTCTACGATGGTGAATGCCATGAACTGCCATGGAATCAGTGCCACGCTCCTAAGAATTAACAGGATTCTCCGACTCTGAACAAATTCTAGCGCAAACACCCATCGCTAATCCCACCTACAGCATACAGTTCACTTCATTATTATTGATGTCACAAAAATGCAGCCGAGAGTTCAATAAACGCAAATGAGCCTTCAATTAGCTTTTGATTTATTTTTTTATTTAAAGAAATGGGGAAAAATAAAAATTTTGGTCACAGATTATTTATATTGGCGTGATTACTTAAAATTATGTGCAATCGCATTTATTTTATAAAGGCACTGCATTTAAAAGCTAAGCGTTGCCGAGTCGTAACTTTTATGTGCACAATTAATAAAGTGCAAATGCGAAGCTTGATTGCAAAAATATATGTGCACTGCACATACAATCTAGATGCAGTTTCAGCTCAGTGTAGTACCAGCGACCATCGAAAGGGAGTAGCTGTTGGTATAGGAACAATAAACAATATATATTAATATATTATTTAACAATGTATATTAATATATTATTTAAGCTTGTACAACAATGAATATTGTCATATTAAAAACTATCATCTTCAATAAAATATTTATTTTATTTCATAAGTTATGATTTGAAGTTAATTATTTACATCTTCTTATTACAAAAAGAGTAAATTTTTACCCTTTTTTTCACAAAAAGGGTAAATTTCTACCCTTTTTGTGCCGCGAGCGATATTTAAAAAAAGGGTAAAAAAATACCCATCCATTGATAGAAACCGCTTTTACCCTTTAAAGCGAAGTATGCACTTCAAGAGAAAAGTAATCGCCTATCTCGATGCGTGGGAAATTTCTTGCAAGAAATGCTTAAGAAAAGCAATTTTCTTTGATTGCAATACGCAGTTGAAAAGAAATGTCATTTCAAATGGAGCTTACTGTACGACCCATTAAAAGTGGAATGACTTAAAATTGAGTTGTTGGCAAAGTATTTAATTTTGTCTCATTCCACTTATTCTTCGATTTGAGTGATTTAAACTGTTTTGCGATCAGTCGATATTGTATGAAAACTACTCAGAATGAAGAGTTGTGCTGAAGCGGATTTTTTTTCAAAATAATCATATATGTAATTCAGATAAATCGATTAATACCATTAATTGTACCAACACGCAGAAGAATTTCTTTATGTTGAGATTACTATCTCGGTAATTACTTTTACTTACGCACAGTTAGTTGTTTCGAAGTAAAATTAACTTACGCTAACAATAAATTAACGTCAAATCAAATACACACACTTCATTGATTCAGCGATCCACTTGTACCTATATCAATTATAACTTGGATAATTATCACTATCCGAAAACATTCACATCCCTAGACTTCAAGTCATGCACACAAATCTACTTACTTTTGACTTGTAAGGATTAGTGTAGTTGATAAGATGACAACCTCTCACTCAGGGGACAACGTATCAAGTTTGCCGACGCGCACTTTATTTTGATTGTTGCAATGTTATTTTTAGATCGATAAAGCAGCAGCGATTTTTTTCAGATATGTTGATAAAGCAGAATAAAATGCTGAGTAAACATTGCAAAATATTATAAACTCAATTAAATTTACTTTGAGTCAACTAAATTATAGTTGAATTTTGACGTTTGACGTATGTAAATTCAATAAAAAATATAGTTGTTAACAACTATACGGTATAGTTGTTTTTAAAAATATACTGTCTAATCAACTATATTTATAGTTATCTCTAGATTAACCTTAGAATATAGTTAACTTGACCGGAAAAATGATTACGAACACTATATTTTGTTCTCCGTGAAATGAAACAAATTATGCTTTATTCAATTAAAACAAAATCATACAGGAGATAAAATTTTCACTTTTGTTATTTCACTGTTATTGTCCCTGTTGTCCAAATCAGCCCTCGAATGGTGTCTTCCGTATCCAAACGTTCCTACACTGAGCTGAAACTGCATCTAGATTGTATGTGCAGTGCACATATATTTTTGCAATCAAGCTTCGCATTTGCACTTTATTAATTGTGCACATAAAAGTTACGACTCGGCAACGCTTAGCTTTTAAATGCAGTGCCTTTATAAAATAAATGCGATTGCACATAATTTTAAGTAATCACGCCAATATAAATAATCTGTGACCAAAATTTTTATTTTTCCCCATTTCTTTAAATAAAAAAATAAATCAAAAGCTAATTGAAGGCTCATTTGCGTTTATTGAACTCTCGGCTGCATTTTTGTGACATCAATAATAATGAAGTGAACTGTATGCTGTAGGTGGGATTAGCGATGGGTGTTTGCGCTAGAATTTGTTCAGAGTCGGAGAATCCTGTTAATTCTTAGGAGCGTGGCACTGATTCCATGGCAGTTCATGGCATTCACCATCGTAGAGTTTAATCCGATGCAGTCCTGTTACTTCTCGGAATCTGTTGGAAAACGGGAACCATAAATACTTAGTAACGTATTATAAAAATGGGATTACCTCCAAAAAATGATGATACAGAAGGCGTCTTACTGTTGTGTCCGTTGCTCTACGAGTTTCTATTCTTGAATTCAATTTGCAACCTTAATAGGTTGTAACAACGCGACCTTCATAATGCATCACAATGCAAGTGAAAAATATGTGCATGAACATTTTATTTCATTGGTATCAAATAAAATTGATATGCGGCACATAAAATCTACTGCGAGGTAAAAAATTTGCATCTATCTGATTTCTGCACATAAAATATAATGGAGATTTTATTTCAGTGTACTGCGATAAACGCTAAAAAGATTAGCCTCTCCATCTTGAGTGTCGATATCCTCGTGCTGTAAAGCAGAGAAAAATAGAGTTTTAAAAACTCGTTGTTTTTCAGGCTGCTTGGGCACGTCAGGAGTTAATCATCAATATTAACCTCCTTTTCCCGAGCAGCCTAGATAGCCGCGTAGTGTCGGTAGCGGTTGTTTCAACTGGCTAAGAATTAACACTACGGATTGCCTGTTCCGGTGGTAAAAGTCCACCTCACAGGTGACCCCTAATTTATGGTGTGATGCGTACCGTGCCTAAGAATGAATGGTTAGGGGGGTCTAAATAAAACCTAACCGCAAACGGAGCCTGTGGGGTACCAGGGCGCCCTCCACAGTATTGAGTCCTTCCTGTGCTACCCGGAGCAATGGTGCAGGTGACCTTGTGTTTCTCCGAGATAATCGGCTGCCCTTCTTCAGTCTCTATCTTGAGGCTTAATAAGGGTGGGATTATGAATATGTTGACATTTAATTTAAATTATCACCTATATGGATTCGCATTATGCGTTTTACACAGTGTGTTCTGTGCTCTTTCGCCTTTGGCGACTTTAAATAGACACCGATCTGGTTTTTTCGTTGCTGGTCTTTTTCGTGCTGAGATTGCAAAAAGCTTAATCCTGCCTAGTTTGGGTAGTGGCTACGGTTAGGTTAGCTCAGATCAATCTTCAGCATAAAAGAACAGCAACGATCAATCTTTGCAGACTCATGCAAAATGGTGCAGCCCAAGTGGCGCTAGTTCAAGAACCCTACTTTCGTAGAGGGAACTTCTATCTAGGTAACCTTGTGGACCCAGTTTTTGCTACTTTTAGCAAGCTTGAAATGGCAAACTCGCGCTCCATGCCCCGCGCATGCGTGCTCGTTAATAAAGCAATCGTTGCTACACTCATTTCTGAGTTAACTACCAGAGATGTATGTGCTGTCACAATCGATGTTTCTGTTGGTGACCTCAACAGGAAATACGTCTATTGTTCGGTATATTTACCGCATGATGAACCATCCCCAACGGATGACTTCAAACGAGTTGTCGTACACTGCGTAACAAAAGGCCTTCCGCTGATTGTGGGCAGTGATGCCAATGCTCATCACATCATCTGGGGCAGCTCGGATATCAATTTGAGAGGCTCCAGTCTGATGGAATACTTAAGTAGTACAGACCTTGGATTACTTAACATAGGCAATCGCCCAACCTTTATGGTTTCTAATAGAGAAGAAGTGTTAGACATAACGCTCTGCTCGAATAGAATCAGTCACGAGTTGACGAATTGGCATGTATCAGATGAGGAATCATTATCTGATCATCGCTACATCTTCTTTGAACATTCAAATGTAACTGCGCAGACTTTGCGTTTTAGGAATCCCCGGTCAACAAACTGGGAACTCTACATTGAATTGGTTGCGACCAAATTTCATGGATATTCTCCGTCCATTGAAAATCCAAGTGATCTGGATGATGCCGTTGATACTACAATATCCTACATTATGGAAGCTTTTGAAGAAGCATGTCCTCTGCGGTCTGTAAAGACTACAAGAGGGACCCCATGGTGGAATTCCGATCTGACTAGACTCAGGAAACAATGTAGAAGGAGTTGGAACAGACGCCGTTCAGCTGGATCAGAGTCGTTCAAGTCAGCTCGCAAGGCTTACAAGAAGGCTCTTCGTTCTGCTGAACGATCTGGCTGGAAAAACCTTTGTACAAATGTTTCCAGTTTGAGTGAAGTCAGTCGGTTGAACAAAATTCTTGCAAAATCTAAGGATTTCCAAGTGAACGAAATTCGCTTACCTAATGGTGACTTTACTTCTTCCGATGAAGAAGTTTTAGAATGTTTATTCAATACACACTTCCCCGGATGTGTGGACATAGCATCTACGGATGAACCAAATGTCTTTTCATGTAGTTACGAGTCTCTGGCCTCGGCTCGCAGTATCGTAACTACTGAATCGATTCAATGGGCACTTAATAGTTTTGCTCCTTTCAAATCTCCAGGAGCGGATGGGATTTATCCTGTTCTGCTCCAAAAGGGATTTGAGTTTATCAAACATGTTTTGAAAAAGCTACTTGTAAGCAGTTTTGCTACCGGGTACATTCCCAAATCCTGGCGTGATATTACTGTAAAGTTTATCCCAAAAGGAGGACGTGCGTCGTATGAGGAAGCGAAGAGTTTTAGACCAATCAGTCTGACCTCTTTTCTTCTGAAATGTCTGGAACGCATTATCGATCATCACATCCGTGATGTTTATTTGGCAAACATGCCTCTTCATGTGAATCAACATGCTTACCAATCTGGAAAGTCAACTGTGACTCTTTTACACAAAGTTGTATACGATATCGAGAAAGCATTCGCTCAGAAGCAATCGTGCTTGGGTGTTTTCTTGGATATTGAGGGTGCCTTTGATAACGTGTCTTTCGATGCCATATTGGAAGCCGCACGAAACCATGGGCTACCTACAATGATTACCAATTGGATTCATCAAATGCTCAAAAACCGACATCTCTTCTCGACATTGCGTCAAGCAGCGATTCGAAAATTGAGTGTTTGCGGATGCCCCCAAGGGGGAGTCTTGTCACCACTTTTGTGGAATCTCGTAGCAGATACGCTATTGAGGCAACTCAATAATTGCGGTTTTCCAACTTATGGATTTGCCGACGACTATCTAGCTCTGATAGTTGGTATGTGCATAAGCACCCTATTCGACCTGATGCAAAGTGCTCTTCAGGTAGTCGAGAGTTGGTGTCGCCAATATGGCCTTTCGGTTAACCCGAATAAAACATCTATTGTTCTTTTTACGGAAAGACGAAACCGCGATGGAATTCGACCTTTACGTCTTTTTGGCACTGAGATTAATGTGACTGATCAAGTAAAGTATGTCGGAGTCATTCTAGATTCCAAACTTTTATGGACAGCTCACATTGATTTCAGAGTCAAAAAAGCTTGTATGGCCTTCGGTCAATGCCGGCGAACCTTTGGTAAAACTTGGGGCCTCAAACCCAAATATATCAAATGGATTTACACAACAGTTGTTCGACCAATATTGGCATATGGATGTCTTGTGTGGTGGCAAAAGGGCGAAGTGAGAACAATCCAATCAAAATTGGGCCATCTCCAAAGGATGTGCTTGATGGCGATGTCTGGTGCGTTCTCTACAACTCCCACAGCAGCGCTCGAGGCCCTTTTCGACGTTGCGCCACTACACATATATCTTAAACAAGAAGCACTTTCTTGCTCTTACCGTTTATGGGTACTGGATCTACTGGAGAAAAATCCAGTGAATCGTAGATCTACACACACTTCGTTGTTTCCACTTTTGGTGAATTGGGACAAAATTGTCCTTGCTCCAAGTGATCTCACAATTGCTTGTCACTTTCCTTACAGGACATTTACCACACAATTCCCTTCACGGGAAGAGTGGACGTCTGGCTATTTGGAAAGAAGTATATCAAACAATGTAGTATGTTGCACTGATGGCTCCCTTCTTGAAGGTAGAGCTGGTGCAGGAGTATATTCTCGTGAGCTAAGGCTGAATCAGTTTTACTCACTTGGTAGAAACTGCACCGTTTTTCAGGCGGAAATATTTGCTCTTATGTGTGGAGTGCAATCAGCACTTCAACAGCGCGTAATGGGTAAAGTCATATACTTCTGTTCAGATAGTCAGGCTGCTATAAAAGCTCTCGCTTCGGCCAACTCAAGGTCGAAGCTTGTTATCGCATGTCGAACTCAAATTGAGGAACTGAATTCAGTCAACTCTGTAAACCTTGTATGGGTACCTGGCCATTCTTCCATCGCTGGAAATGAATTGGCTGATGAGCTAGCTCGCGATGGAGCATCGCATGACTTCATTGGCCCTGAGCCGGCTATTCCAATTTCGAAGTGCTGGGTGAAGCTTCAGATAAATTCTTGGGCGGCAACTCAGCACAAGCAATATTGGAATAGTTTGGAGTCGTGTCGTCAAACAAAATTGTATATTACTGAGCCATCTCCAAAGGTGGGGAAGTATTTAACAAATCTGTCAAAGCAGAATTGCAGTCTCTTGGTCAGAGCGTTGACAGGCCACTGCCGACTCAACTATCACATGGCAAATATTCAGCGTGCTGACTCATTTGTGTGTGATAGTTGTGACTCCGATTATGGAACTTCGTATCACCTGATATGTAACTGTCCAGTTTTTGCGCAAATGCGATTCCAAATACTTGGTAAACACTTATTAAGTGAAACTGAATACAGAAGCCTGAATCTTCAGGACATCCTGTTATTCTTAACCCGCTGTGGTAATGAGCTATAGGCTCTCTTTACGCTCATGCGTTTTGCAGTGCCCTTTTTAGGGCGCTGTTCGAACCCATTGTGGTATGGAGCTACATGCTCTCATTTCGCTTATGCGATCTTCCCTCTTCAAGGGACCCCACTCCTATTTCCTCCCATCTTTCCCTTCCCTTTCCTCTCCCATCGGGTAGATGATGAAATAGGCTCAAATATGGCGATGGCACAAATCTCCCAACTGGTGGGGAACGTGCCTTTGGAGCCGGCCTTCTTTCATAGCCCGTCCGTGGACTATGTATTGCACATCGATATGTTACTGATCTTAGTCTATTCCTAAATAGTTAGCAGTACCTGATTACCAGGTTGCTAAAGGGATGTTTCGGTATACACCAGAGGTGCATTGAAACGCATAGATTCAGAGTCAGAACAAGACTGCCTTGTTCCTTTCACATGGGTTCCTTTTATTTGCCTTTACAATTGATCGGTTACAATTTGGTTACAATGTCAGAAAGAGATAGATGGTGACGCCTGGGACGGCGGTGACAATATTTCGGCGATAGCATTTTTGGGTTGAAACCTGAGCCTTAGCGCATCGTCCAAACGGACGACCACCAGCGTGGCTAAAGTACAATCAGCAAAACATGTGGCGCACTCGAGTGCCTCGATGCAAACTGCTTACGCATGTTGCACCGAGGCCATCGTTCGCACTTACGCGGACCTGACCTACATAATATGCATTTTATTGCTTGCGCTGATTGACAAGGGAAATATGTGTTTGGGTCGATATGTGTATAGCACACCTCCCCCCTTTTGAAAATGATGTAATGGAAAGAAAGTGTAATGGAATCATTTATTTGATTGCCGGTCCCAGATGCCTTTACAATATTTTGAGTTTTATATGAATTTGATTTTGTTAATATTTCTTACCTCTATTTGTTTATAAATAACTTTATTACTAGACTAACCGAATTTTGCACTCCTCAGCATAAAGCTGGGAACTTTCACCTACCTCATCATGTTACTTATTTTTTTTTTAATTTCTCTTTTTTTTATGTGAGGTTAGGCTCGGTGGGGCTCTAGTTAAAGTTATGGAAAAAGAAACTAATTTATGCTTTGATTATTCTATTTTTGTGTACATTTGTGGTTTTACCTGTAAGTATATGTTGGATTTCACAATTTGGTTCTACAATTTTTAATATTTTATAAGGTCCGAGATAAAAAGAATCTAACTTGCTTCTGTTTTCATTTTTTAAGTAAACTATGTCATTAATTACAATGGAAATGGGATTGAGGTTGTTATCGAATTGCTGTTTTCTTTGATATTTATGGTCTAATAGTTTTTGCTTTACTATTTCATGAGATCGACTCAACTTAAATTTCAATTCGTTTTTATAGGATTCGAAATTATAAACTGGTTCGTTACTGTTTTCTAATACGTCTTGAGGAAGGTTAGCCTTTCTGCCAAATATCAACTCAAATGGGGTGAAACTATGATCCGTGTGAGGGGTTGAATTGTACGAAAATTCATAAAATTTGATCCAATCATCCCAATCTGATTGATGCTCATTGGTGAATGATCGCAGATACTCATTGAGGCATCTGTGATTTCTCTCCAAAGAACCAATTGATTGTGGGTGATATGGTGTTGAAAAGGTTTGTTTGATTTGGAGTAATTTGCTAATCTGCTCGAGTACTTCATTATTGTATTCAGTACCCTGATCAGAACGTAATTCTAGAAAATGTCCGAAAGTCAAAATAAAATTTTCGACTAATGCTCTAGCTATGGTGTTTGCTTCCTTGTTTGGGATAGGGATTATGGTTATGTACTTTGTGAGATCGCATTGAATTGTAATGCAATAACGGTTGTTTTTATTTGACTTTGGTAGAGGACCTACTGTGTCAATGGATATTACTTCAAAAGCTTTAGACGGTGTTGTAGTTATAACCATCGGTTCCTTTGTGTGCTTGATAATCTTATTTCTTTTGCACAATTCGCAGGCCTGGACGAATTGGGCAATAGACCTTTTCATATCGCGCCATCTATATTTTTCTCGGAGTCTTAAGTACAATCTAAATTGACCTACGTGTCCTCCAGTGGGTGTATTATGATGATTACTTAATAATGCTTGAATTTCTTCCGGGTCATCTATAAAGGTTGGTTCTTTATAAATGATAACTTTTAAAGTTTTCAATATGTTATTAGCAATAGTTTTGAATAAATTTATTGGTACCATGGTAAAAATAAAATCGTTTGCCGGCAATGCTAAATTTTTCGCGCTTATTCTTTTTGCAATTTTTTCAATTTCTGGAAGAGCACACTCGAATGCGTGACTTCCATTTCTAACGTCTTGATGCACTTGTGCAACAATCGTTTTGCAATTTTTCTTCAATATCATAAATTTCAATGTATTGCCCACTACGGCTGTGCACAGCTTCATCATTTTTCTTGTTTCCGTAGGGCGTTCAGTTTCATATGTAGAGAGGTGATCAGTCTCCTTTTTTTCATTTTCAATGCTAATATCCTTTAAATTATTTTTAACTAATTTTTGTGCCTTACGGGTCATAGACCTAGTATTAACTATCATAACATTAGAAATTTTTAATTCGTCAGATGTAGTAGCTATTCGCGATAATGCGTCCGCTGCTACATTTTCCTTACCTTTAATATATACAACATCGTAGTCGTATCCTTCAAGATCGATACGAATTCTAGTCAATTTCGAGGTTGGATTCTTGATTCCGAATAGATACACAAGAGGTCTGTGATCTGTTCGTACTGTGAATCGTCTTCCATACAAATAGGCTTCGAAATAATTTATGGCCCAATGTATGGCGATTAGTTCTTTTAGTATGGTCGGTTTATTTTTTTCTGCTGGAATAAACGTCTTACTTGCGAACGCAATAGGTCGTTCTCCTGCTTCAGAAATTTGAGATAAGACAGCTCCGCATCCTATGTCTGACGCGTCTGTCGTTAGTATAAATTTTTGGGTAAAATCGGGGTATTGCAATAATCTTGGAGACATCAGCTGTTGTCTCAACAGATCGAATGCATTTTGACATTTATCAGTCCATGTAAAAGTAACGTTTTTCTTCAGTAATTGGTTTAATGGGTAAGCTATGTCAGCAAAGTTTTCGACAAATCTACGATAATAATTGCAAAAAGCAACGAATCTTCGCACATCGTCTACATTTTTGGGAATTGGATAGTCCCTAATGGCTTTAAATTTGGAGTCGTCGGGCAATATTCCCTGATCGGTTATTTTATGACCAAGATAGGTCACTTCGGTTTTTAAAAATTTACATTTGGATAAATTCAATTTTAAATTATATTTCCTCATTCGTTCAAATACTGATTCTAAATTTGACAAATGATGTTTCAACGAACATCCGATAATAACAATATCATCTATATAGATAAATGCACGCTCAGGTGTTAGACCTGCCATGGCAATAGCCATCATCCTTTGAAAACTATTTGGACTAATATTTAATCCAAAAGGTAATCGTTTGAACTGATAGTGCCCAGAGTTGGTAGAAAATGCGGTATACTTCCTGGAATTACTGTCCAAGGGGATCTGATGAAAACCTGACATCAGATCCAGTGTGCTAAAATATTTTGCTCTACCAAGTTGGTCTAGTATACTTTCAATTCTTGGTAGCGGAATTTTGTCTGGCATAATTTTCTTGTTTAGTTGCCTAAAATCAACAACTAAACGCCATTTGTTTTCTGAATTATCCGACTTTTTCGGGACCAGCAAAATCGGGGAATTATATGACGAAACTGAGGGTTCTATAATTTCGTCTTTTAACATTTTCTGAACTTGCCTTTCGATTTCTTCACCTTGGGCATGAATAGTTTTATAGTTGGGTATATACACAGGAACATTATCGTTAAGACTGATGTTCTGCGTATAAAAATTATTGATTGACAATTTCTCATCTTCTAGGTTAAAAATATCTTCATATCGAATGATCAATTTTTCGAGTTCTCGTTTAGCTTGTGGAGTAAGGTGTTGAGTATCAATGTTTTTCAAAATTTTATTTCGCCTTGGGGTTTTATCAGTTGAGTGTGTTTTGCGTGGTACTACTTGGAAGTTACTTAGTGGTTCCATATAAGGTTTAAAATCTGTGTAAGTAATATAAACTGCTTTATCGGTGGTATTAATGAATTTTAATATAGGTTCTTTAGCTGATATGATCGTATTTCCACAAAAAATTCCAGGTTGAATTTCCTGTGAGTGTACCACCATATCCTCTTGTAAATTTTGATTTGGTATGTAACGGGTAACTTCGCATCGTGGAGGTAAAAAGAAATTGTTTTGGAAATTATCTTCAATAGGTATCAAAATAAGCTGATTGTCTACAGTAAATGACAACATCCACGGTTCGTAGTCAATTTTACACTTATATCTTGCCAAGAAATCTTTTCCAATGATTCCGTCCGTTGGAATAGGGAAATCATTTGAAACTATTTGGAATTTCTGCTGAATAGGTATACCCTCAACTAATATGTTAGCGAAAGTACTTCCTAAAGAGTGAATTCCTTCATCTCCTATACCTGATATGACGCATTTTTCTTCAGGGTAGTAAATTTGAGACGATTTTACTTTACGACTTTTAATGATAGATATATCAGAGCCTGTGTCAACAATAAAAGTACACTGGGTTTCCGATAGATCTACTTTTAAAATAACGTAATTGGAGGTCGATGCATTCACTGTAAATGTCGACCAAACTGTGTGCCTAAAAAAGTATTGTTTTGTGCCGGCTGTTGTTGCTGTTGATAAGTGGATTGCGGCTGCTGATAAACTGGTTGTTGCTGATTTTGTTGGTAACCTACAGGCGGTAATTGTTGAAAAACGGGTTGTATTGCCTGTGGTATAGGCTGCATGAAATAGGTAGAACGTGTTTCGTATCGTCCTCTTCCTCTATTCCATTGGCCTCTGAAATTTTGTCCTCTGAAGTTTTGACCTCTAAAATTTTGTCCTTGGCCATAACTGTGTCCTTGGCTATAATTGCCTCGGAAATTTTGAAATCTTGGTTGCCCATGATTACGAGAAAATGATCTTTGGCAAGCAGAAAAATTTCTTCTGTCGCTGTTAAATCCACCACGGCCACGACCACGTTGGTTGGGATTGTTGTTTGTATAGAACATTTGTGCCATCGAGGATTTCTGTCTTTCTTCAGAATAGTTTTCCTGAAGTTTTTGGATGGCTTCATTGATCTTAGTGAATGTACCGGCTCTTAGAATCAGCTTCGAATCCGCATGGTCTATTCCGTTAATCAGAGATTCGATACCACTTTTAGTAGCCATTTGCATAGCCTTGTCAGTAGGTATAGTTTCGTCAATGTAGGTTGCTGCAAGCTGTTGGGTTAGTTTCTCCACCTCTTTGCAGAATTCTTCCACAGTGCCCCTTTTTTTTTTAGAGCACACATTTTAGCTTTAATGTTGTCCGAACTTATTTTCGGAGCACATTGGGTTTTTTAGCTTATCCAGTGTTTCATTTAAATTTTGTGCCCCCGTTATTGACTGACGTGCAACTCCAGTCAACCTTGTTTTGATAAATTTAAAAACAGTTTCGTCTGCCGCTGTTTTCTGCGCCACTGTCGCGTCTGCAAATTCTCCATTGACGGTATCAGAGAATAATGCAACGGCATCGAGAAAAGAGTTGAGATGGTCCGGAGACCCATCATAAGTTTGGATGAGGGATGTCCCCAATTTGATGTCGACAGTAGGCATTTTTACTTCCCTTTTAAATGATAACCTTTTAGAAATAATAGCCGCTCTAACTACTGTTTTAAATTTAGGTTTTAATATAATTGAATTATTTAGTAGTTTTAGAGAGTCTTCAGTTATTGTTTTAAGAGTTTGATATTTTTGACATTCCGTATTCCATAAATCTGATGCGATGGAATTTTGTGCGCTTAGCAAAATAGTTTTATATTGTTTTAAAAGCTTTATTAAAAATTCCTTTTTTTGTACGATATTTTCTTGAGATCGTGGTCTTTTTATATTTTTGGTAATATTATTGAACTCTTTTGTGATACTAGCTTCAATTATCTGAAGCTCTTCTAACATTTAAAAGATATAAAAATTCTTCAGTAGATTTGAGATAATTATTATTCGCTATTATATATATAATTGCATTGTTTGTTCGTCCCGTTAACTTTCTGCACTCACCCTGTAAATTAGATTGAGGTTACCTGCTTGCCTGCTTGTTGTCCGGGTTGCTCTCTGCTGCTTCAATAGGATTGTTGTTTATATTGTCTATAATTTTCATTGCTCACTGTTGTGTTGAGCAGGCGCCTTTTCTGTATTTTCTCGATCACCGGTATTAATGTTGTTTTGTTGCTGTTGACGCTGTTGTTGTTGTTGTTGGAGCTGTAGCTCCCTCGTCAATGCATCTGCCTCGCGATCGTCGTAAGTAAGTCTGATGTAATGGAAGACTTCCCCTGTCTGTGCATCGACTTGGTACACATTTGTTGCAAAGAACTGCATTTTCTTCCTTTCAATGGTCTTCCAGCAACACACAAATTTCTTCACAAGTCACTTCTTAGTACAAAATCGCTAACACGCGTCCGCCTAGGTTTTTTTCCGACGCTTCTTGATGTGTCATGAGTCCCTTGTCCGTAGTGATCACTACCGATCCAGTGATACTTGGGCATACCGTCGATGCATAACTTAATAGTTCGTCTGCTCTTACAGACCTACGATTCACTAAGCCAATGTTACTGAGGCTTATTTGTTTAACTTTGTACCGATTATACGATACTTTCTTCGCTTGTAAAAAGTCTTCTTTCATTAACAAATGGATAAATTGTTTACATATACCATTTGATACGACAATTGTACTATTTTTCTTCGTTGCCAAGTTGGCCACTAAATCTTGTAATTTGTTCATCGTTAATAAGCAACAATTAATTTCATTTCACTGTACTCTCCGTCTAACGTCCTCTACAAACGTTTGTTTTCCCGTATCACTGTCCAGCCATAATATAATATAGCTAACTGTGTTACGATGGTCACTATCGTTAATATAAATTCTTCTCTTGACATACTTCTAAAGCACTGAGTTTTTCACTTTTCTATCGTAAGCTCACTAAGTTTGCTTAGTTTGTTTGCCTTTTTTATGACTTGCCTAGTCATTCGCCTTTGGATTTCTCCCCACAAACTTAAAACAAGCTGAATTGTTACACCAGCCGATATGAACCACAACCAGGTTGTTATGGAGTTCAGTGTTGTCGTGTGCTCTAACTGGTTGTTCACAATTTCGATGTGACTATCACCGTTATGATTCACTTGGGCTTTTGATTCCTCGGAGCCCATTCTTCGTGGTGTTTCACTAACTTGCACGGGTCTGGATTATTCACAATTATTCTCACTTGACTTTTTCCGACGATTACTGGTTCGGATTAACTCACGGTCGCCATTTCATAGCCCGTCCGTGGACTATGTATTGCACATCGATATGTTACTGATCTTAGTCTATTCCTAAATAGTTAGCAGTACCTGATTACCAGGTTGCTAAAGGGATGTTTCGGTATACACCAGAGGTGCATTGAAACGCATAGATTCAGAGTCAGAACAAGACTGCCTTGTTCCTTTCACATGGGTTCCTTTTATTTGCCTTTACAATTGATCGGTTACAATTTGGTTACAATGTCAGAAAGAGATAGATGGAGACGCCTGGGACGGCGGTGACAATATTTCGGCGATAGCATTTTTGGGTTGAAACCTGAGCCTTAGCGCATCGTCCAAACGGACGACCACCAGCGTGGCTAAAGTACAATCAGCAAAACATGTGGCGCACTCGAGTGCCTCGATGCAAACTGCTTACGCATGTTGCACCGAGGCCATCGTTCGCACTTACGCGGACCTGACCTACATAATATGCATTTTATTGCTTGCGCTGATTGACAAGGGAAATATGTGTTTGGGTCGATATGTGTATAGCACACTTCTGATACCTGATACCCTGTTGTCCAAATCTGCCCTCGAATGGTGTCTTCCGTATCCGAACGTTCCTACTGCGATAAACGCTAAAAAGATTAGCCTCTCCATCTTGAGTGTCGATATCCTCGTGCTGTAAAGCAGAGAAAAATAGAGTTTTAAAAACTCGTTGCGTTCACAAATTTTTATTAAAAACTTACCTACTTGTTGTAGACTGTGAATTCCATAAAATTGGCTGAATTGCTGTGCCAGCTTGAGTTTGACAATTTTTTTTCTATCTTTATTAACGAGATACAAGTTTGACAATGCCTTGAATATAAATGATCATTGAATACCGCAAAATTGAATGAAAAACGTAAATTAAATTACTTACCATGAACCACACTCGCATTCGATCCCTGACAGTTGTAAGCACGGCATACAAATAAAATTTTCATCCAAAATTAAGTACTAGATCAGTACTTAATTTTGGATTCTTTCTCAGAATAGGTAGCAAAATGAAACAATCGTTTTCCTTCCAACTATCAAATAGCTCAAAACTAGGTAGTTTTGGTTATACTACGGGTTTGAGTTAAATGTATTTTAAAACCAGAATTGAATTGCATTCAAATCTGCAGTGTTAAGTAAGGACTTCATTTTGAGTACTTTTTATCTTGATTTTGCGTTGTTTCGAATCTCCGTGTAAGCAGGCTATCGACATGGACGGAGACAACCGAGGCACCATCTTCTGGTGACAGAGGGCCCGATTGGCTTGTCAGATGGATCTGGCCCGGGACATCCTGTCTACTGCGAATCACTGCAGTTGATATAGGGTATGTCCATAGTCCGGGCATACAGTGAGAGGCAAAATAAAGTGCCCACCTTACCAGTTTTCGAATTTCTCTCATTGATTTGGTTCAAATTAAAGTTAACACACCTAAATCTTTTGTGATATTTTATTTTTGATGTTCTTTTAAAGTTGCACTTACGAAATTTTGATTAAAAAAAGAATTTTACTTAAAGAAAAAGAAAATCAATTTGTATTGAAAAAAAAGTAGTGACAAAAATAAGTGCCCACTTCCTTCTTGGCCCCAGAAAAGATGATTTAAGAAAAATAAAAAGCAATTTAATAGTTAATGTGTCCTCCTTTGGCCTTAAGGACTTGCTGGAGGCTCTTCGGCATGCTTTTCACCAGGTTTTGTAGGTGTTGTGGATCTAGTTCTTCCCAGGCGCGCTCCAAGGCTTCAAAATAATTATTTTTGTTGGTAACACCAGTTTTTTCAACCCTAGCATCGAGAATCGCCCACAAATTCTCGATGGGGTTGAGGTCTGGGCTTTGTGGAGGCCATTCCAGCGGTTTAATCCGACAAGACCGGAAGAAAGACTTGGTCTTCTTTCCAGTATGCTTCGGGTCGTTGTTCTAGAGAAATATGAATTTCTCTTCAAGGCCCGTCTGGATCAGCGAAATCTCCAGATTTTCCAGCAAGATGTTAATGTAGGAATCTGCCGTCATTATTCCGTCGATTTTCACGACGCTTCCTACTCCACTCCATGAAAAACACCCCCAGACCATCACATTTCATCACATCACACTTCCATGCGTCACCGTTCCTTGGATGTGGCGCTCCTGAAGCTCGAGCTGTCTAACCGAGAGCGGCGGGCTCGTGTGTGATGCAGAGCACCACATCCAAGGAACGGTGAAGCATGGAGGAGGAAATGTGATGGTCTGGGGGTGTTTTTCATGGAGTGGAGTAGAAAACCTCGTGAAAATCGACGGAATAATGATGGCAGATTCCTACATTAACATCTTGCTGGAAAATCTGGAGGTTTCGCTGATCCAGACGGGCCTTGAAGAGAAATTCATATTTCTCTAGAACAACGACCCGAAGCATACTGGAAAGAAGACCAAGTCTTTTTTCCGGTCTTGTCGGATTAAACCGCTGGAATGGCCTCCACAAAGCCCAGACCTCAACCCCATCGAGAATTTGTGGGCGATTCTCGATGCCAGGGTTGAAAAAACTGGTGTTACCAACAAAAATAATTATTTTGAAGCCTTGGAGCGCGCCTGGGAAGAACTAGATCCACAACACCTACAAAACCTGGTGAAAAGCATGCCGAAGAGCCTCCAGCAAGTCCTTAAGGCCAAAGGAGGACACATTAACTATTAAATTGCTTTTTATTTTTCTTAAATCATCTTTTCTGGGGCCAAGAAGGAAGTGGGCACTTATTTTTGTCACTACTTTTTTTCAATACAAATTGATTTTCTTTTCTTTAAGTAAAATTCTTTTTTTTATCAAAATTTCGTAAGTGCAACTTTAAAAGAACATCAAAAATAAAATATCACAAAAGATTTAGGTGTGTTAACTTTAATTTGAACCAAATCAATGAGAGAAATTCGAAAACTGGTAAGGTGGGCACTTTATTTTGCCTCTCACTGTAAGTGATCATTATTCATGCCTGGGACCTTGCCTGGGACGCTGATCATTAGTACTGTGCAAAATGATAGGGGATGGTACACAAATTATATCACGCTAAATTTCAACTTTTACGACCCCTCCTCCCTTTGTCACACTTAGTGTACAGAAAAACAGACTTAACAGCTAAAACAATAGACCATTTCCGTCAGACCTAACACCCCTGTTTAATATTTTTCCTCGAAAGATTATGATTTCTTATTAACACTTGTTTTTAATTATGAATCGTGGTTTACGGCTAACCAGCCGAGTGGAACTTTAACAACTACCAAAAAGCTAAACATTACATATGATTTGAAATTGGATTAGATGGACAAATTGATGTGAAGATTTGCGAAAAAGTTACACGTCTTCTCAGTGAGAATCGAACTCACGACTCCCCGATCTCTAGTTGGGGCGCGTTGCCACTACGCCATGAGAGGACTCATGAACGCAGAAGTTAACCTGAATTCGATTTCAGCTCAATAATCACGTGGTCCTTTTTCGCTAAGTGCACCTCTTTCGGAAGAATTAGATGCCCATCCAAACACAACGCTTTCTATATATATCCAATACCTAGCCCGAGAGCGCATTGTTTTTTAGGTATAGGAATAGCACACTAGGGTAACCAATACATTTTGGACCTCTATATATTTTGGACCCCCTGGGCCATTTTCCTGCAAATTTTCCAGTTTAAATCGAAAGACCAATACAATCCGCATGCCATTTGGAAAGATAGGACTATTCCGCACTTGCATCAAGCGTTTCTGCATGGAAAATGTGTTTATTTTATCTGAAATTAATTTAATTAAATCGGTTCATCCATGCAACCGTTACAACACGTTACAGACAGAAATTGAAGACGTAAGAAATTGTTCAAATGTAAACAAAAACTTTTTTCTAATTTCTGAACTAAAAGCGTAGATTTCTTCGCTTTTCCATTGTCAATCGATTGATTAGACTATGGGCAAGCATATTATACAACCAGTGCCGTGGACTTTGTCGTCAAACGATAAAAAATGCCGGGGGTCCAAAATATGTACTTTGAGGGTCCAAAATGTAATGGTGTGTCCAAAATAATGAAAAACAGTGCATCACAATTCAATTATTTTCGACGTCTTTTGGATCCTACATGACCGTATGGGCATTTTTATCTCGTAGATGAAGTTTTTCTCTACATTTTGGTATGTTCTTCGACTTGGTTACGCTGTGCAATTAATTAATTGGGACAAAAATGTAAAATCACTTCCTTAGGGGGTCCAAAATACGACCGTTACCCTACACTAGGGCCCATTCACAAATTTCATAACGCTGGAGGGGGTGGGAGGGTGTCCTGAAGATGTTACAGTACATACAAAATTCAAATAATATTCATACATAATGTGTTACGAGGGGGTGGGTGGGTGTCCAAAATGGTCAATCTTAGCGTTATGAAATATATGAACAAGCCCCTAGCCAGCAACTGCGCTGGCTGAGGTATCTATTGTGTGGGCTGCCCCCTGCTCAGAACCATCGATCTGTGGATTATGGCACTTTTGAATTGTTACGCGAGATTTAGTTTGTACACATGCACTGTATACATTCCTTCCTTTTTTCCAGTCATCTTGTGCTTTTTCGTGCACTCTCGCGGACGCGATCGACGACAAGACGTGATTTTCCAACATCCTTCTTTTCCGTATCTGTACTTCGTGGAAGTCGGACGTAAACCGTAGACAAGATGGTGAGTTGTGCTCTCGGAAATTTTATTGTTTGAAAAATGTGCTTCAGGTAGTTTATTAAAAAAAATCATTGCAATGTGTTTAAATTTAAAACAGTTGTATTGTTTGTTATTTAAGTTGCTGTAGATATATTAGCTTATCGAATTATTGTTAAGTGTCGATCAAACCATGCGGTTTTTGAGAGTGTTCAGTTTGTGAGGAATATGTGTATGGATATTGCATTCAATATCATTATTCGATTATTTTAAATCAATTTCATATTGTAATAGTTTGGTGCTTTAAATCTATCTGTTTAAAATATGTAATTTACCAAAATCCTTCAATTACCAATTCCAACCTCACTTTCTGTCTTCCATTTCAGTCTCATCGTAAATTCTCCGCCCCTCGCCATGGTTCCATGGCTTTCGCCCCGAGGAAGCGTGCTTCCCGCCACCAGGGCAGAATAAAGGCTTTCCCCAAGGATGACCCAGCTAAGCCGGTCCATCTGACAGCATTCTTGGCCTACAAGGCCGGTATGACCCACATCGTGCGCGAGGCCGACCGTCCGGGATCAAGTGAGTATCCGATAACTCGTCGGTTTTTTTGTGATACAGTGACTCCAAACTCGTTTTGTACAGCGCATTGTTTTCTCATCTCCGGTTTCGGCACGTTCTGCCAGTATTCTTGTAATTGTAATTTTATTGATCACGGTATCCTATCAGTGTACACTTTTTATCAGGACAAGGAAAATCAAATATATTTGAAGAAAATCTACTTTTGAAACAATATTGAATTCTTCACCAATTTGATGTGAAAACAGTGCCCTGTATGGAAATGAATTTGAATCATTGTATCAAAATGTGTAATTTCACATGATGATCAATCTATTGTTTACGGTTATTTCTGATTAACCATGATTACAAACCAGTTTAGAACTAGGGCTGTCTGACACATTAGTTCTTAAACTCCCAAGTAACTCGTGAAAGAATATCCCTACATAATGGAGTTTTCTTCTTCCAACAGAGATCAACAAGAAGGAAGTCGTGGAAGCCGTTACCATCTTGGAAACGCCCCCAATTGTGGTCGTTGGAGCTGTCGGCTACATCGAGACCCCATTCGGACCTCGTGCCCTGTGCAACGTCTGGGCTCAGCATTTGTCGGAAGAATGCCGTCGTCGTTTCTACAAGAACTGGTAAATATGTTAATCTAAGCCGTAGAGTACGCATCTCTTTAAGAAGAGCGGGCTAATTGGACGTATTATCGTGATGAAGCTGTCTTGTTCCAACAAGATGTCTGACAATTCATGTTGAAACAACTTACTGCTGCTTTCCTTCTGATTTTAATGCGTCCAATTCAGTAGATCGTAAATTGTCAAGCCTAAAAATCATTGAGTAAAAATGCTAATCAACCAAACCAAAAAGCTCTTCGATCGTCATGAGAGAGCTCAAAATCGTCATGTGAGCCGATTTCCTTCCCCCTGCGGGCGGGAAACTGGTGAACATGGCTTGAGAAATGGTTCTCCGCTCGGATGCGCCCCGCGTCTGATGAGGACCCTTCTCTGATTTGTCTTTTCCGATGAAATGCAACCATTTTTCGTTCTGAATTCTCCGCATCTGAAGGCACGCGAGCAAGAAGAAGGCTTTCACCAAGGCCTCCAAGAAGTGGACCGACGATCTGGGCAAGAAGTCCATCGAGGATAACTTCAAGAAAATGATCCGCTACTGCAAGTTCATCCGTGTCATTGCCCACTCTCAGGTAAGATTAAGATGCTCAATGAAATCAAAATAGTATACACTACCCGCCAAAAGTATGGAATCGCTTCATCGAGTATTGCAACACCAGTGCCGCATTTGGGTTTCGGGGAGTCCGGGTAAAAACTCAAGAAGGGGATCCCAAATACAAATTTCAACGCATCTTGTCGCATTGAACTTAAATTTTGAATAGGATGTTCGGTCCTAATTTTATATGTACCTCTCTTCAACCGTCAACTTATGACCCACCTAACGTTAACGGGAAACCAAGTGGGTCCTAATATTTTTGATGAAATCCAATTTATTTAATAGATAGAGCAAGTTTTTGGACATACTTTAGCAAATTTTCCACTCTAAAGCTAATTGAACTTAAAAAAATGTGTTCAAATTTCAGCCTTGACACTTCTGATCATCTCTGATGTTCACTTCGCCGACATGCTGTACTGTTTAACACTTAACGTGTATGTAAAATAATATTGCGTTTGCATCACACAGAAACAAATAACCCGAGTGAAATTTCATACTAGCAAACGTGGCAGACATTAGAAATTGGTATTCTTATGTTTAGAATTATTAGCATCTTTGGAAAAACTGTTTCGCTGAATGAAATACTCGAAGAAGCGATTCTATACTCTTGGCGGATAGTGCATAACACGACATCACCTGGACGGATCTGTTGTCCTCTTGGACGATGGAACCGTCTAAAATATGGGGGCCGACTCTGCTTTTCCATGCACGGTTGTTCCTCAAATGTCGTAGAGCAAATTGCCCTTCGGGAGGCGATGGACGGTATATTCCTGATCTTTCGCGTAGCCCCTGGGCTGTGACCGCGTAGATAAACCATACCTGCCACAGTTTTATTCCTACTTGTCAGTGACCGACCAGTAGATAGGTTTATACCAGGTATTAATAGAAGCATGTTCTTGGCATCTATAGATTCGTCTGATCAAGCAAGGCCAGAAGAAGGCCCACATCATCGAAATCCAGCTGAACGGTGGAACCATCGAAGATAAGGTCAACTGGGTCAAGGAGCACCTGGAAAAGCCAGTGCCAGTCGCTGATGTGTTCCGTCAGGATGAAATGATCGATTGCGTTGCCGTCACCAAGGGTAAGGGATTCAAGGGTGTCACCAGCCGTTGGCACACCAAGAAGCTGCCCCGCAAGACGCACAAGGGTCTGCGCAAGGTTGCCTGTATCGGAGCGTGGCATCCGTCCCGTGTGGCGTTCACCGTTGCACGTGCCGGTCAGAAGGGTTACCATCACCGTACGGAAATCAACAAGAAGATCTACCGCATTGGTGCCGGAATCCACACCAAGGATGGCAAGGTACGTAAAACTCATCTAAAACCCTCATTTACCATCAAACACCTTTGAATGATGAAATCCTTTGTAGCCGACATCAATCTATATTTTACTACATTTCGATGAAACGCCATGTTTACATAATGATAGGACTGATTCTTCCTTTGACTCCAAAACAAGTCCCATGAGTATCAAAATCAATAAACTAACCGGAAAATCTTGTATCTTCCACCACCACCAGGTCGTCAAGAACAGCGCCGCCACCGAGTACGATCTGACGGACAAGTCCATCACCCCGATGGGAGGTTTCCCATTCTATGGTGAAATCAACAACGATTTCCTGATGATCAAGGGCTGCTGCATCGGTGCCAAGCGCCGTATCATCACCCTGCGCAAGTCGCTGCTGGTGCACACCAAGCGTGCCTCGCTGGAACAGATCAACCTCAAGTTCATCGACACCTCGTCGAAGATGGGACATGGTCGCTTCCAGACGCCGGCTGACAAGCGCGCTTACTACGGTGTGCTCAAGAAGGACCGCATCCGTGAGGAGAAGGCCCAGGCTGCCGCTGCTGCTGCTGCCGCCAAATCGTCGGCTTAAGTTCGGTTTAATCGTTTAGATGTATCATGGTACTGAAATAATACATCCTCTTAATATAATGGTTATCGAAAACTACTTAATGTGGCCGAAATCTCCTTTCTAAGTATATCAACGCATTGTATGTACAATCACCTCACAGTTAGGAATCAACTAAGGGTCAGTAGGGTGCAGAGCTACTTGGGTACTTCCATTATTCACTTTGGTATGGGTTTTTTTTTTCGATCTGTCTAGAAGCGAAAACAAGCGTAATGTAACTTTTTGTGTTTGGTTAATCGACCACCCGCAGCGCTCGCATCGTTTTTGTTCGTGTTCAGATGTCTTACGCGCCATACAATTTATTTTTAATTTTCATACAAAAAATCCTACCATGGGGGGAGGGGGGGTTGAAAATCCCCGAAAATTGTCATACGTAATTAATGGATCGCCCCTAAGTTTGTTTACTTTTCTGACTTGAGACTGTTTGCATATGTTTTCGAGATTTAGTTGTCGATATTATTCTCATGTTTAGTTTTGATATGCAGATCTATAACGAAATTAAATACATTTTTGAGCAATGAGGAAGTCATGTCTTGTTACAATATTATCTTCGACGCTGAGCTAACTCAACACAATTGTGCTTATTCTGCGCGGCGTGTGAGTCGAGACGCAGGGTGTCTACTACCTGGAAAAACCTGGAAAACCTGGAATTATCAGGGAATTTTATTCAACCTGGAAAAAACCTGGAATTCTCAGGGAATTTCGATCACAATCAGGGAAATTATTCTGAGGCTGTAATTCATGGTAGAATATGATCTCGACAAAGGATTTTTGCGTAAACCCCCATAGCAACTATTATTTGCAAGAAAATTCTCTTCAATCGAAAAAAAAATCGTCTGCACCGCTATCAAAATGCTATATGCTGAACTGCTCAGTAAGGATACTTTTAAGTATGAAATTTTAACGACTTTCTAAAACATTATTGTCGTTTTGAATATCTCAGTAAAGGATTAACATAGATTAACAGTAAATGATTATCTAGGGCCGGTAGCATGTTTCTTATTAGACAATTGGTACTTATTGTTTTGTTATCCAAGTCTCTAAAAAGTTTCTATTTTTGATGAAAGGTCTTTGAAGTCTCTATTGTAACCAAAATGGTCTCTATAGTCTCTTCTTTCCTTAAATTGCTTGCAGATGATTATGATTTTCTTCCAATATTTCGCAGGAACAGCTTCAGGAATTAGCGTAAAGGTTTCTCAATGGATTTCATCTAAAATACTACCAAGAACTAAAACAGGGTTCTCTCCGAAAATTCTTCAAGAAATTCTTCTACCAATTCTTTCAGTAAGTTTTCAAAGGATGCTTAAAGGAATTTCATCGGAATTTGCTTAAGGAAATCCTTGAGCACTGCAACGTTACTACCTACAGTAATTTTCTCAGATATTAGTTTGAACAATTTTCCAAAGACAATTCTAGAACTTCCTGCACTAACTTTTCAGATTCTGTAGTCATTACTGTAAGAGATCTTCCAAAGATTTTAACAAAAAAAAATTTCAAGTAAACCCGCAAAAGTTAATTTTAGATTAGAGTTTTTGGTAAAAATCGTTCGAGATTTTTTTTTCAAGAAACCCGACAAGAATTTCTACGTTATTTCATCTACGGTACTTCCAAAGGATTGCTCCTAAAATTTCTTGACAGGTTATCCGAGTGAATATATTAAAAACATTTTAAACAATTCCTTAAATTCGACCTGTGTTTCATTATTGAGTTTTCCTAGACATTTTTCTAAGCATTTCTCCAGCATTTTATCCATGGATTAGCGAAAATCTTTCAAACTTTTTTCTATGAATTACTCAAAAATTTCCCATGGAATATTCAAAAGCTCATTCAAGGCTTTACACCAGTTAACACTACAGCATTTTTTTTCGGTAAATCTCCCGATCATTCCTACACATTTTTTCAGGATTTCGTTCTATGTTTTTCCAGGAGCTCCTCCACTAATTCCTGCGGGATATTATGCAGAGATTCAATTGATTTGTTTTAATTATCTTAGCAATAATCTACAAAATCTTGTTAAATTTCCTCAAGTTTGAGTTCTTCTTGTTCTTCTATCCTTATTCATCAAGGGTGGCTTAAGAACTTACACAAGTTTTAACAGATGCGACCCTAAGATTTACTTCAGGAATACTTCACGATTTTCTTTTAAATATTAAAGAAATTCTGAAGGACAGCTTTATAGAACATCCTGTGAAAACATCTAGAGTAATTTCTGGTTGAATATTCCAACATATTTTAAATGGGAGTCTTGAAGGACGTCCTAGAAAAATCGATGGAAGAATCCCCGGATTTAATTCTAGAGGACTAAGGGCTTTATTAAAAAAAATATATATGAAGCAATTTCTGTTGGAATACCTGAGGTATTGTTTGTAGTAATTTTTGAAAAAATCCAGGTTTTATATTGAGATATCCAAAACAATTTTTTTGAGAAATTCCTTAGAAAAATTCTTGGAGAAATTTCCTGGGAAATAATCACTAAATGATCTTCATAGAAAAAAGATGTATGTGTAATCAGATGTATGTAACTATTGCATTATATTTATCTGATTCAGTTTGTCTTAGTGTGACGACGAGTACCCCCCGGTAGACACCCGTCACAAAGAATCACAGGGATCTTACGGGGCACGCGAAAGGGTAGAAACTTCACCTTTGACAATCGTCGGAGATGTGGCAGACGTCAACGAAGGATGATAAGCAGAAATGATAATCGGAGAGTTTGCGTAAACAAAACTTGAATTCGTTATTGTGCATTACAAAATTACTATTTTCTCTTATATACTAATTTGAACAATTGATCCAAGGTAGGGATAACTATTAAATGAACTTAAATAATGTGAACTTAAAACCTACTTATGTATACAATTAGATCTAAAACCTACCCTACGAGTACGGATTGAAAACTAGCCTAAAGTAAGCGAGAAGAAAACTGAAAAATTGTAAGTAGAGTGTAAAATTATATGTAACAGAATTTAAGAAGCAATTAAATATTTCAGCTAAAGCTGTTCCCAACTACTTCAACCGTTTCGGAATTGCTGTTAGAATCAGTTTAACAAACTTTAGAATTTTTCATATCCGTTAACCTCGAAACCATGGCGGAAGGTGGGAATGATTCTCAGGCCTATAGGAGCTGTGCCGCTTGTGATCGACCGGATTCATTCGATGACATGGTTGCGTGCGATTCGTGCCAGATATGGTGTCACTATTCGTGCGCAAAAGTGGGTGCCGATGTCAAGAATCGGGAGTGGTACTGCTCGACCTGTGAACCCCTGATGAGAGCCAAAACTGTACAGATTCCCAAGCAATCCAAGGAAATGTGGATCACCCAGTCCAAAACAGGTGACCGAGCGTCGAATGAGAATTTAAAACTCACGGTTCCGGAGAAGGATGCTAAAAAATCTGGTAAGTCAGTGGCGGGAAGCAAGACGTCCAAGAAAACGAAAAAGACGATTGGTGATAAAAGTGTAACATCGAGTGTGCGTGCACGGTTGGCGATGGAGATGCAAGTCTTGGAGGAACAACAACGTATCCAGGAAGAGGTGTTGGCAGCCGAAAAGGAGATGAAAGATCTGCAACTGAAACATGAACAAGAATTGAAGGAGAAAGAGAGAGCATTTGAAGCCAAGAAACTTGCGGATGAAAAGGAATTTCTGGAGCGGAAGATGGCCGAAGAATTGGAGTATCGGAAGCAACAAATGGCCATCAGGAAGCAATCACTAGAAGATAAGGCAAAATTGGTTAAGCAGATTTCGCAGTATGGTAGCAGCCGTACAAGTGAAATATCGAGCGTTGCAGATTCAAGGAAACGTGTTGAGGAGTGGTTGGAGAACTCAGACCGGCAGACAGAGGGCATAGCTAAAACTTTCTCGTCAGCCGTAGTTCCCGATGTGAGCGTACCACATTCTCGAAGAAATGACGAACTACCCCTCGATAATACAAGCAAGCCCCGGGTCAAAAACGCACCTACGGAATCTGGAATAGTTCCGGATTTGAGGCATCAGTTGGCGAGTATGGATTTGAATAGAGCCGCAGAAAATGCTGTTCTGAATGAAGAGCCCAGTTCCCATACTTTAAATTTCCGTACACACCACGAATCTCGTTCTCAGGATCCACCTAGAAATCGTCCTGTTGAAAACCTTCTGGAAACTGAACTGAAAGATTCTCATTTGCATACCAGGGGTGGTCGTCAGTATGTTGAGGAGTATGACGGACCGACGAACCGGCAGTTGGCCGCACGCCAAGTGATGGGTAAAGACCTTCCACCATTTTCGGGTAGACCAGAGGAGTGGCCATTATGGTTCAGCAATTTTCAGCGTTCGACTACAACTTGCGGCTTCTCAGATGATGAGAACCTCATCAGGCTGCAGCGCTGCTTGAGAGGCGAAGCATTGGAAACAGTACGAAGTAAATTGCTTTGCCCCAGTAGTGTACCTCATGTCATCAGGACTTTGGAAATGCGGTATGGACGTCCCAGCACACTGATACGTGTGATGACAGAGCGTATTCGTCAGCTGCCATCCCCTAGAATGAATGATCTGAATAGTATCATTGAATTCGGATTAGCAGTCAATAGCTTGGTAGAGCATCTACAGAATTCCGCACAGATTTCCCATTTGAACAATCCGTCCCTGCTCCACGACCTAGTTACCAAGCTACCCGTGGATTATCGTCTAAAGTGGGCGGCGTACAAGAGTTCACTGCGTGAACCAAACCTCACTGCATTTGGAAACTTTATGTCCACTATGGTGGAATTAGCATACGAGGTGGCAGATGATGTTCCTTCCGAAAAAAGCATCAAACAAGTAAATCAATCGAAGCCCAAGGAGCGTGCTTTTCTACATGCGCATTCTGAATCACCATCAAGCAAACAATTTTCGCCCAACGAGCACGTTTCGAAGAAATGTTGCGTAGTTTGCCATGAAGAAGGACACAAGGTCGGAGGCTGTCCCACATTCAAGCGAATGGACATGGACGAAAGGTACAAAGTGGTGCAACAGAACGGATTATGTAGAACGTGTTTAAATCAACATGGGCGATGGCCTTGCAAAACGTGGAATGGGTGTGAGTTCGGAGACTGTAGGCTGAGACACCATACCCTGCTACATTCCATCAGCGGTTCGTCAAACGTGGCCATTTTGAATAATCATATGGGAGCACTTCAATCGATCAATGGTCCACTCTTCAGAATTATGCCAGTTACTCTGTATGGAAACGGATGCCAGATTAACGTGTTCGCGTTCATAGACGAAGGGTCTCAGCTGACTCTACTAGAGGATGTCGTTGCCAAGCAGCTAGGAATCGATGGTCCCACGGAGCCCCTGGGCCTACAATGGACAGGAAACATCAAGAGGAACGAAGCAAAATCCCAGCGAATTTCTATGGAAGTTTCGGGAACAGGATCAACCAAACGCTTCGAACTGTCAGATGCTCGAACTGTAGGTGGACTTTTACTACCATCGCAGTCTATGCGGTATGAGGAACTAGCGAAGAGATATCCACATCTAAGAGGCCTACCGCTGCAAGATTATGCGAACGTATCACCAAAAATCCTCATCGGTCTTGACAATTTGAAACTCACAATACCACTAAAAGTCAGAGAAGGTGGATGGAAAGATCCAATCGCAGCCAGAAGCCGTCTTGGGTGGAGTATCTACGGTTGTACGCAAGCACCGGCTTCGTCAGTAATTTGTGGGTTTCATTTTGGAGGATGGACCGATCCGGATCGAGAACTGAATAATCTCGTGAGAAACTTCTTTAGCATTGAAGATGCGGGCGTCACAAGCCCCCAGAAGATCTTGGAATCCGAGGAAGATAAAAGAGCCAGGATGTTATTGGAAACAACCACACGTAGGGTTGCAACGGGGTTCGAGACGGGTCTACTTTGGAAGACGGATGATGTGCATTTTCCTGAAAGTTTTGGTATGGCTGTTCGACGACTTCGTGCACTCGAAAGTAAGCTAAGCAAGGATCCTGCAATGTACGATAACGTTCGGCTTCAAATACAACAATATCTCGAAAAGGGTTACGCCCATATAGCTTCCGAACAAGAATTGGCCCAGGTACCGCCAGATCAAACGTGGTATCTGCCATTGGGTGTCCATAAGAACCCAAAAAAGCCGGAAAAGATTCGTTTGACTTGGGATGGCAGAGCATCGGTCCAAGGAGTTTCCTTCAACTCTGCGCTTCTCAAAGGACCGGATATGCTTTCGTCGCTTCCAAGTGTACTTTGCCATTTTCGTCAATACCGCTACGCACTAACAGGTGACATCAAAGAGATGTTCCACCGCATACGAATCCGTGAAGAAGATCGTCAGTTTCAACGATTTTTGTGGAGAAACGCTCCCCACGACCCTCCCAAGATTTACGTCATGGACGTAGCGACATTTGGGTCGACCAGCTCTCCGTGCTCGGCCCAGTACGTAAAAAATTTGAATGCTAGTGAGTTCACGGAAAAGTGTCCACGTGCTGTGTACGCAATCCACCATTACCATTATGTGGATGACTATTTGGATAGTTTTAGTTCACGCGACGAAGCGATCACAGTTGGCAGGCAGGTTAAGATGATACACAGCGAAGGTGGTTTCGAGCTCAGAAATTTCCTGTCGAATGATGCGCAAATATCTGCTCGGGTTGGAGAGGAATCAACAGAGAACGACAAATCGCTGTCTTTGGATGGAGCTGAGTCTGTCCTCGGCATGAGATGGGTTCCTATCTGTGACTGCTTTACATACGACCTCACAATGCGCAGCGACTTAGCGGACATCATGAAGGACGGTCGTATCCCAACAAAGCGAGAGGTTCTGAGAGTGGTCATGAGCCTTTTCGATCCACTAGGATTAATAGCCTTCTACGTTGTGCACGGAAAAATCCTCATGCAGGAAATTTGGGTTTCTGGTGTACACTGGGATGACCCAATCAGTCAACAGCTGTACGATAGATGGATTCAATGGTGCAGACTTTTGCCACAGTTAAGCTCCATTCGAATACCGCGCTACTACTTCCCAAAAGCAGAATCGGAGGTGTATCGATCACTGCAAGTACACGTTTTCGTTGATGCTAGTGAGTCGGCATATTCCAGCGTGGCATACTTCAGAGTGGAATCTCAGCACGGTCCACTAGTTGCACTTGTGGGTGCAAAGACCAAAGTGGCACCGCTAAAAATGTTGACAATACCGCGGTTGGAACTTCAAGCCGCAGTATTAGGAACTCGTCTGCTAAATAACGTTATTTCGATGCACGGTTTGCCAGTTGTACAGAGATTTCTTTGGACCGACTCAGCGACGGTTCTAGCTTGGCTGCATTCAGAGCAGCGTCGATATCATCAGTATGTGGGATTTCGAATTGGGGAGATACTGTCGACCACAGAAGTAGGAGAGTGGAGATGGATTCCCTCGAAACTGAATGTAGCGGATGTTGCCACCAAATGGGGTTCTGGACCACAAATCGATTCGACCAATCGATGGTTCACCGGACCCGAATTTCTTCAACTGCCTGAAACTCATTGGCCGCAAAAGATCAAACTACAACTTTCCACGGATGAAGAACTACGTTCATGTAATGTACACCTTCCTGCAATGATTCAGTTCGTAGATGTAGCTCGCTTCAGCAAATGGGAAAGGCTTCTCCGTTCTGTGGCGTATGTTCATCGTTTCGTGAATAACATTCGACGATCTCAAAGAGGAGAATTACTGGAGGTTGGTGCTTTGATACACGACGAGCTGAAGAGTGCAGAAGAATCTTTGTGGCGACAAGCGCAGCGGGAATTCTACGGTGCGGAAATTGAGCTACTTCAAAGGACTAGAGGACGCCTAGACGCTTGTCATGTTGGTGTTCCGAAATCGAGCAACATCTATAAACTATCGCCGTTCATAGACACAGACGGTATACTACGCAAGCGAAGTCGTCTCGGTGCAGCTTTTTGGTTACCATATGATGCTAAAAACCCTATAATTCTTCCTCGTGAGCACAGGATAAGCCTTCTGCTAACTGATTTTTTCCACCGACGGTTCCGCCATGCTAATCGCGAAACAATCGTCAATGAGATGAGACAACGGTATGAAATTTCGAAACTACGTTCACTTATCGCAAGAGTATCCCGCGATTGTATGGAATGTCGCGTTCATCACACAGTTCCTCGTTCTCCACCAATGGCTCCATTACCCAAAGTGAGGCTTACACCATATGTACGACCCTTCACATTTGTGGGGATCGATTATTTCGGACCAGTATTGGTGAAAGTCGGTCGAAGTAATTCAAAGCGATGGATAGCGTTATTCACCTGTTTGACCATCCGGGCCGTACATTTAGAGGTGGTGCACAACTTGACGACAGAGTCTTGTGTAATGGCAGTGCGACGATTTGTCTCCCGGAGAGGCTCTCCGGCAGAAATATATTCCGATAACGGGACAAACTTCCATGGGGCAGATAACCAGTTGAAACGTGAAATCGAGGAACGCAATTACCGTATGGCAACGGTTTTTACCAATTCTACAACACGTTGGCGGTTCAACCCACCCGGGGCTCCACATATGGGTGGAGTCTGGGAACGGATGGTCCGTTCTGTGAAAGCAGCGATTGGGACTATTCTGGAGACTCAGCGCCGACCAGATGACGAAGTATTAGAAACAGTCATGATTGATGCTGAGGCCATGATCAATTGCCGTCCGTTGACGTACATCCCACTTGAATACGCTGAGCAGGAGGCTCTTACACCAAACCACTTCCTGCTTGGAAGTTCAAGTGGAATTAAACAGTTACCAGTCGAACCAGTGGACTTCCGCTCGACACTAAGAAGTGGCTGGAAACTTGCCCAGCATTTGACAGATGGTTTCTGGAGGCGATGGCTGAAAGAGTATCTCCCGGTGATTTCACGGCGTTCAAAGTGGTTCGACGAAGTAAGGGATTTGGAAGTCGGAGATTTGGTCTTGGTGGTGGAAGAAGCTGTGAGAAATCAATGGCTGAGAGGAAAGGTGGAACGTGTGGTATGCGGCCGAGATGGGCGGACACGTCAAGCGTGGGTACGGACAAAGAACGGAGTGTTGCGTAGGCCGGTTGTGAAGCTGGCGTTACTCGACGTCATGGATGAACGTAAACCGGTCCAAGGGAATGCTTTACGGGCGGGGGAATGTGACGACGAGTACCCCCCGGTAGACACCCGTCACAAAGAATCACAGGGATCTTACGGGGCACGCGAAAGGGTAGAAACTTCACCTTTGACAATCGTCGGAGATGTGGCAGACGTCAACGAAGGATGATAAGCAGAAATGATAATCGGAGAGTTTGCGTAAACAAAACTTGAATTCGTTATTGTGCATTACAAAATTACTATTTTCTCTTATATACTAATTTGAACAATTGATCCAAGGTAGGGATAACTATTAAATGAACTTAAATAATGTGAACTTAAAACCTACTTATGTATACAATTAGATCTAAAACCTACCCTACGAGTACGGATTGAAAACTAGCCTAAAGTAAGCGAGAAGAAAACTGAAAAATTGTAAGTAGAGTGTAAAATTATATGTAACAGAATTTAAGAAGCAATTAAATATTTCAGCTAAAGCTGTTCCCAACTACTTCAACCGTTTCGGAATTGCTGTTAGAATCAGTTTAACACTTAGGTTCGTCGAAAATCAATGGAGCTATGGAGCTACCTTGGGAAAGAGAGAGAGTTGATTTAGAACTCTTGAACATTTTCGAATGAAATGTAACAATTCACAATTTATCTTAATTGCCACATTTAAATGTTACACAGATCGGGCGCGAACAACCGTAATCTGGATTATCCGTGTTTCTATTACCCGCAAATAATGGATCTAAAAGTTGACGGGTTATTTGTATTAATTTAGATGGGAATATACCTTAGGGATTGTTCAAATATGACGTCCATCATTTTTCAGCATTTCTAGACCGTTCAGTTAACGATCATGAATAGAGCTCTTACAAACTAAATAAAAAACTCCATCATTGGAAAACATAATTAATTTGAATAAAACTTTAACTTTGACATTGTTAGCACTTTCATAATGTAATATTGGATATTGAAATAGTTTCAGCATGCGTTAAAAAATGTCTTGAATTGTATGAATTGCAATTAAATTGAAAACATTTTAAAATTTGTTATTATTTTATTCAAAATTAGAGTATTTCCTGAACCTGGAATTATTTTGTAATATCTGCAAAAACCTGGAAATATCAGGGAATTTGATTTCGGTAAACGAGTAGACACCCTGAGACGACTCGCTCCCACCGCGGGTGACGTGACACGACTAATGTTAATCAAATGGGAGTGAGTCGACAATTGTCACCTCACACGCCGCGCAGAATAGGCACGAATGGCTATCTGTTGCCAAACCTCTCCATGTTAGGTCCGCTAATCTCTTATAAAAGATCCCTATACCTCGCGCCTTTGGGTTTATTCACATAACATTCATAACGCTGAAAATGACCAATTTTGACACCCACCCACCCCCTCGTAATGATTTTTGTATACAAAATTTTACGAATGTTGTATGAGCTTTAACATTTGAGAACACCTATACCAGCATTTTTAAATCGTGCCTATTCTGCGCGGCGTGTGAGGTGACATGAATCGAATGAGGTGACAATTGTCGACTCGCTTTTATTTGATTAACATTAGTCGTCTCACGTCACTCGCGGTGTGAGCGACTCGTCTCGACTCACACGCCGCGCAGAATGAGCACAATTTGTGAACGGGCCCTTTTTGCCAGCCCTTCAGAAACATCAGCATGATGTTCGGATATGAAATTCCATCCGACTGCCCCTTGGTAGGTAGTTGCATCGCTCTGACAAGTGCATCCAAGCTGTCACAGCACTGCACTTTGGCTCCGCGTCAGTTTTCATCCCAGTTTTGTGTTCGCGTTAGTGCAGAATGGGAAAAAAATTGAAAGAAAATGGTGAAAACCGAAAGTTGCGTACTGTGTCACACCAGCAAATCGAAATGGTTTCTGGACATCTTCTGCGAGGAGAGCCAGTCGATGGACATGGCCAGAATAATATCGAAACATCTGTGGTTCGATGTAAGTATTTATATTGTATTTTCTGACATGGATGTAAAAAATTATTGCACTTTTTCTATTCTCTTTCTGTCCAGTTGAAGCCTTCCGCCCAGTGTTATGTTTGTGCGGAATGTTGGAAAAATGTTCACGATTTCCATCTGTTTTATTGCAAGCTCGAAAAGATCCACTTCGAAACCAATGAACCGGATTCGAAAACGGTGGAAATCTGCGTTCAACCTGGTAAGTGTATATGCTGTAGGATTGACTCTTTGGATGGTTCTCTGAATACGTTTTCTCTTTTCAGACTTTGAGTTTCACCCGATCGATGAAGTGAAGGAAGAACCTCCGGATGACTATGAACCTACTTTGGACAAATCTGACATTGCTGAAAAGTCGGTCGAGTCGCCAAAGGTCGTTGAGGTGGTCGTCGAGAATGATGAACCATCAACATCCGGTACGATTCGACCGAAAAGAAGCGCTTCCACTCCGATTACGACGAAGTACAAAGTGGAACTATCCGATTCGGAACCGGAAGGCTTTGATGTCGATGATTTTGCGGCAAATGATGATTTTGAATGTGATGACGACGACGACGTTGATTACGTACAGAAGACTAAAGAAACAAAACCGAAAGACGTCATTGCAGAAGCCCCTAAGACCGTAAAGCGGCGCGGAAGACCCCCCAAGAATGCATCGCTCAAGAAGGAAATCGGAATGGACGGAGAAGAATTGGACAAAACCACATCCGACAAAGGCGGGACACCCAAAGCTGAGAAAAAAGCCCGCAAAAAACGGGGCCGCAAGCGCCTCGCCAAGGATTCCAGCGATGACAGTTCGGATGCGGACAGTGGATCGGACAACGAATTATTAATTGAGGACAGGCGAAAATTGGGAGGGCGGCGCCCCCGAGATGAACGGCTCTTTAGATTCATCGAAGAGTTTGTTTGTTACCTGTGTCCGGATCGGGTTGAGTTCGATCGATTCCATCATGCCAACATACACTACAAGGAACTGCACGGCGAGCCGGCCTATTTGAAGTGCACCAAGTGTGACAAGAAGTGCTTCACTCCTGGCGGGTTTATCAACCACATGGAAACGCACGATAATCCAGAGAAGAACAAGTAAGTTTTTTTCAATACTTAGTTTACATCTAAGGTTCAGGTTTCAGATTCGACAATTTCATCCCATAATCTGGGTGACCACATGACTTCGCCGAAAACGCCATCCTCTAAAGTGGATAGAATACCGTGAAATCTGAAAACTTAAGTTCCATGCTCACTAGTGCCTCCCTTGACTATTGATTTTTTTGAACAAGTTTGACAAAAGCGTCATCTTCTAAGTAGTGTTTGCTGTGCTCACTAGCACCACCTGATGACAAAATCTCGAATTTTATGGCTAGAAAAATGATAGCCCATGACTTACTGAACAAGTTTGATAAAAACGCTATCTTTCTAAGTAGTCAATATTCTGAGATATTTGCAAAATAAAAGTTTAATACTCACTAGCGCCACCTGGTGGCGCTAGTGAGTATTAAACTTTTGTTTTGCAAATATCTCAGAACATTGACTACTTAGAAAGATAGCGTCTTTATCTTGATTCTCTCGGCTAAAATATTGATAGATCTTGGGCTACTGAAAAACTTTCCCGAAGACGCCATCAAGTGGTCAGAATCTGAAATATCAACAAAACAAAAAAATCATGCTCACTAGTGCCGCCTGGTGACAAAACAACTTTGCAGAAGACCTCATCTTTCTAAGTTGGTCAGTCGTTAATCGGAATCGGAACTCCGCCACCAAGCGGCGCTAGTGAGCATGAAACTTTTGTTTTGCGAATATTTCAGAGAGAGACCTTTCATTGAAAATAGAGACTTTTTAGCGACTCACATCAAAATACAGACCAAGTTTGTAAAAAGAGATCTGCCTCAAATCTTGAACTTGTTCAACTTGTTCTTTCAAGTAAACTGGTCAATATTATCAAATTATTACAAATACTACAACAAGTACATAAATACAGTTACGGACAAAACAAGATCATGTCAGCAAAAATGGTTTACTATGAGAACTTGTTGGTTTTCTTTCTAAATATTCATTGGATAATTTCTATGACTTATTATACAAAATTTATAGCTTCTAAAATATTTTTCATTCATGCTTGTAAAGTAAGGGGTCGTACGTGACTTAGCATTTTAGGGAGAAATGGGGGATCCACGAGTTTGTAACGAGGGAGGGGGTTTCCAAACTGCTCGTAGCGGTAGCGCTGAAATAAAAATTGACAAATAGTTGTTTTTATCAAACTCGTTTTCGTTTAAGCCATTTAACTTCTGTTTTAAAATGATGATTCAGTTTCAAATGATTCATGCCCTAAGCTTAAAAATTACTGGAAACGATTGTATAACATTTGCGGTAATCCATTTTGCGATCAGTACCGGGAACTTTCCGAGGATAAAAACGTGGCGAAAAGACGTATGGTTGCTAAGGGAAAAGTGACCTACACGGCCGTCCTCCAGAGCGGAAAAACTGGCAAGAGCCAAGCTCCGCGATCAAGAGGAAAAAGAAGCCACGGGATAACCCGAACCAGGCAGTGCATCCACAGGAACCACGTGCGCAATGCAACAGCAACCCGTGGATACGTATACGAGTTGGAAAAAGCAAAAAAAAAGGAGGAAACAGAAAACGGAGCCGAAGGAGAGTGCTAAACCGAAAACAGCGAGGCCATCGTTATCAAAACGGAGGAAGCTAAATACGCCGAGGTTCTGAAGCGATGCGAAGCACGGAGAAGTTATCGTCATTGGGAGGAGATGTACGGAGCATAAGGCGGACTAGTATTGGTGAAATGATCCTAGTCTTACAGAAGGACGCCAAGGAACAGGGTGCAGTCTATAAACAATGACTGACTGCAGAAGCGACTCTCCAGTGTAAAAATCTGGATGAGGTCACCGATGCAGCGGAGGTCTCGACTGCTCACAAAGAGCAGTGTTACATCGACGTAGTCAGTAAGGTTATCCATCTCAGAAAGGCCCGCAGGGCACCCAGGTGGCGGCGATCAGGCTACCGGTCGCAGAAGCCAACAAAGCGAAGAACTTGGGCATACTCAAGGTACGCTGGTCGGTTTGCCGGCTCAGCCTCCTAAAGTTTGTGTTCGGAATCGATCGAGATGAAAACTTCCTTTTTGTAGCAGTCGTTTTACGCTCAGCTCAAACTGAAAATATTTTATTTTAATTACATAGTCCACCCTAATTGATTTCAAACTTACAATAAATAGTTCACTCTCTTTCCCTCTTACAACGATGCGGTACTGATTTTGATTACAAGTCCTTCCTGTTACACATAAATTATAATTACTTACGAATAAATCGTTTCGGATAATTACCGATCTCACCTACTTCTTTTTCGTGATATATGCACACAGAAAACTAATTAATTTGCTTCACACAGAAAAACTAATTGATTTGCTCAAACTCCACATCAACTATCTTCCGAGATTGTTTTTCTTTATGTTTTGTACTTTTCATTTGACAACACATCATCATCAACGACCTTCCACCGCAGTTGACCGGTCGCGCGTATGTCTCGGTGACCCTTCTCACTTGTCACTCTCATTGCTGAGCTTAGGGTAGAGCTCGGCGCCGTCAACACTCCCCAGCCCGTAACTCCGGTAGCCGTTCACCGGTTACTCCGGAATTACCTACCAGTCACTTTTTCCTCTTATATCGGTTGACTACCTTTCGCCAGAACACTACTACTTCGCATATGCTTCATTAACGAAAGTCCGGCTATCTCGCCCAAACTAACCAACAACATGAGCATTGGACGATTCAACTATATTACTCGGGCCGTATATTGTCCATCCCAATGGTGATTTGACCGCTATCGGTTCTCTTGATCCGCCTAACCTGGCATCGATTGGCGCCATCGTATGAAGATTATTCAAACCGATAAGAATCCTTGGGCGGCCTTTATTGTACGATGTAACCGGTATGTCCCGAAGGTGGTCGTATCGCTCTGCCATCTCGTGAGCACCTAGCGATTGCTCAGGCAACGCCAACTCTCCAACGGTGCACTCATTCATCAACAGCTGATGCGCTCCTCCCAGTCCCGATATCTTCAGACTTATTCGCTTCGAGTCCTCCTCGACACGGGCAACATCTCCAGTCCACCTGATTTCGAGCTTCTGCGCCCTCAGCTTCCAACTCATCAGCCAGTTCCTTCTCGATCATTGTGACCGATGCTCCCTCGTCTAAAAACGCTACCGTGGTTACGGATTTGTCACGAAACGACAGGTTTACTGGAATCATTAGGTATTTAATATTGCTGTTCAATCGGATGTGAGCGTTCATCACGACTAATCCGGATCCGACGTGCAGCAAAGGATTATGCCTTTCCATGCACCCGCCTATCGTACACCGCATCCTGAAGTTGCACTCTGCATTGCCGTGATCATTTAGGCACATGCCGCACAGCTTCTATTTTCGCACGAAGTTCTCGCGATCTACCGGTGTCATGCTCCTGAAATCCTGGCAAGAATCACATGACACTTCAAGTTTTTTGGGAAGGGCCATAAGTCGTGGAATTGCAATGGTCCCGACAGAAGTAAGATGTGCAGAAAATGCTGCACCGAAGGCCATAGAATAAGCGGTTGTAAGTAAATCGCTAAGCGATAATAAATCTTCGAGCTGTTAAGTAGAATACCTAACAACGTTGGTTTTTTCATCTACTCAAATCGCTAAGTGCCTAAAATGTGTCGACAGAGCAGACAACGGACACTTAACGGACTGACCCAAATGCCCGGGCACAAGCGGAGTATCAAAGCAGCCAAAACGGAAGAAACACAGTTAAATTTGAACCACTGTGATGCAGCATCCCACATGGTCGACAGAATGATAGCCGAACTAGCTAATCGGCAGCCAGTAGTTATAGCTGGCGACTTTAATGCATGGGTAGTGGAGTGGGGTAGCCGCTGCACCAACCAAAGGGGCCAGCTATTGTTGGAATCCCTGGCAGCATTAAATGTAGAGCTGGCGAATGTGGGTACAGTGAGTACCTTCCGCAGAAATGGTGCAGAATGGATTATCGATGTGACGTTTTGTAATCCTAACCTTTTAGGTACCATGAACTGGCGTGTTGATGACGGTTACACTCATAGCGATCATCAATCGATTCGCTATAGTATAATACCAGGCGGGCGGAAGGCAGCGCGATGTAATTCGACCCAAGCCCGAGGATGGAAAACAGCGCGCTTCGACGGCGAAGTATTTACTGAAGCCCTTAGGCGTGAACGGAACACTCTGGACCTGAACGGTTAAGAGCTAGTTGCTGTGATATCACGAAGGTGTGATGCTTCCATACTGAGAAAAGCCCATCCTAGAGAGAACAGGCGGACGGTATACTGGTGGTGTGAATCTTCGAATCTGCCTTCGGACTAAACGAAGAATGCAACGCGCACGCACAGAAGTACAAAGAGAAGAACGCGGTGCAGCATTCAGAGAGGCAAAGCTGGCACTCAAAAAGGAAATCAAGAGCCGAAAACGGGCATACAAAGTCTATGCGAGAGTGCCAATTCGAGTCCATGGGGTGACGCCTACAGAGTGGTAATGGCTAAGACCTGAGAGAGACTCGCGAAGAGGAAAAATATCAACGTCATATGCAGCCCAGATTCCCCTCTCACGAAACGTCAAATGCAGCCCACCGTTTTTATGGCTGAAAAAGTGAAAAGTATTGTGTTCAAAGTAAATTATTATTGAAAACCTCAGTCAGCGGAGCAGTTTTTTTCTAAAGTTGCTGATAAATCTAAGCAGAAGATTAATTATTTCTAATGTCTGTTACATTTGCTGGCATAAAATTTCACTCAAACAGCTATTTATGATTCGATGTGATGCAAACTCAATCATTTTCTGCTGAGAGGTTCATGTGAGGATTTGAACGGCTTGTGCATACACTGAAAAAAATCCACACGCTTGATCCGTGTGTTTAAAATTATGGATCGATTCATGAACGTCTATGTCGATTTGTTGTGATTTTCTTACAAACTTCGTGTGAATTACACATTCAATTCTTGAGTTTTGCTTTATGGACTGATTCATCAACCGACAACATGAATTCCATAGTTTTCCACATAAGTTCCTAAAGCTTTCCATTTCAAATTCGTGTGCGTCAACCTATGGGTACTATGGATCATCACCCAACACGGATTCAGTGTGTTTAACTTATGATTATCTTATGTCATGGTCATCATGTTCAAGTTGGTCAATTTGAAATCGATGGGCTTGCTGTCGATTTCCGTGTTCCAAATTTCTAAATTATTAGTGATCAACCCATAGCGAACTTAATTGCGGATGGACCTCGTGTCGAACGACAGTCATCATCATGTTCCAAAGAGAAGAGGCAAATTCTGAAGCTGAAAGTGTTAGAGGAAAATTTGTGGATTCGTTTTTCTTTCTAAGTGAAGATGTCCGAGTGAATATGAGGAGCTAATTCTAATTTTCTATAAATAAAATGCATTACTTCCAGCATTGGATATAATGTATGGTGTTAGAGAAAAATCGGATTCCACTAACAGATTTTCCTAGCTTTCAGCTTCGAATAAAATGAAATATGCTAATCCCGGCCTTCTCAAAATATGGATTTGCGGCGCCCCGCTTGTTGCTGACTCACTTGTTTGAAAAAAAAAAAACATTCAAGTGAGCTTGCGACAGGAGCCTCGAATCCATATTTTGGGGAGCAAGGTTTCTTCTATCAAATTTCTTCTTTCAGTCTCATGACATTCATGTTCTATCACACATGACTATCTAAAGCCACTACATTTCGAATTCAATAAGCAAATCAGTTGGTTTTCATGATTTAATATTTAGACATTCATGTTTGTTTCTCATGACAACCTAATGTTGATACACATGTTATTATACCGTGAAGTCAATGACGAAATCCATATGGCTACCACACTCAAGTCATGTGGTTTTTCTCATTGCGCAAATCTATAAGTAAAACACACGACCTCGGCGTGTAGATTTTTCTCAGTGTAATTGGTATAAACACAAAGTGGAATAAGAAAAAAACCCAGCAATCACAGAAAAAGAAGACCGTCTTCGCGAGTCTCGTCTCAGGCTAAGACTAAAGGTGTATAGCGCTCCAAGAGAAGTCGCCCGAGTTGCTGCGATCGATAATCGATGTACTCTTCCCGCATCATACCACAAGGCCATGGCCCCCAGTGCCGTATGCGGCAGATGAAAGAGAAGAAGTGGCGAGAGTGACGAACGAAGTCAAGGAACGAAAAGATCCTGGACCGACCGGGAATCGAACCCAGACACCTTCAGCATGGCTTTGATTTGTAGCCGCGGACTCTAACCACTCGGCTAAGGAAGGCCCTTATGAACCAATTGCGCGTAATTAGGCGATGAGCTGAATTAGGGAACTTTATGGTATACTATAGTTACTACAATATAATTCCAATGAATTCCAATAAATTAATCTAATATTCAAATAACTGTTTAAATAGTATAACTATTTAATATATAAAAACGCTTTTCCGTAAAGTAATTGTTGATCAAAATCGTAGGAAATATAGGGCTAATCATTATGTCTGCTCAATACATTCTGTTCTCATTCCTTTATCTCTCAGGTGTAAGATTTGCGGCAAAGTGACAGATCAGATGATCACTCTCAAGAAGCACATGCGAGCTCACCAGGTGCAGATGGAGCAGACATTGCCGTTCTCGTGTGAAATTTGTCCACGAAAGTTTGAAACCGAGAAAGCAAGAAACAAGCATGAACGGCTTCACGGCCGCAAGAAGATCGTGGTTCGGAGGGAAAGAGGCCGCGACGAAGAACTGCTTGCATTCTACAAGAGAATCTCATGCGACATTTGCGAAACGGAGAACAATGAAAACCGAGAGTATGAGAATTTCTCGGATCTGAAGAGCCACATAGTGGCGGATCACAACAAGACACCATACCTGAAGTGTCCCATTTGCTCCAAGAAGAACGTCTGTAGACAGCAGCTCATTGTGCATATAGATGTTCATGAGAACCCGGATCGATACAGGTAATTATAGATCTACAAGGTCAGTATTCTTTGATTTTGATCTACTCTTTCTTGTGGACAGATGCGACATATGCGGCGAAGTAAATCAATTCCTTGAGAGACATAAGTTGAAAGTTCACAATAATCGTGAACCGGTAAGTACGGAGAAGAATTATGGTTGCGAACACTGCGGAAAGATGTTCCGCTGTGAAACAAATCTGAAGAATCACATTGATCGCGTCCATGGGTTGAAAGATGTCACGTGTGATATTTGCCACAAACCGTAAGTGTGAATCCATTGCTCTGATAATACCTATTTTTCATGAATCCACTTTATGGTTTTCAGATTCAGTAAAAAGCAAATCGGTGCTCACAAGCGATCTGCCCATACGGACGAGCAATTCATGTGCGAACAGTGTCCGAAAATGTTCAAAACTCGAAGTGGGTTGGAATCGCACAAAGGTGAACATGACGCTGATTTGCGCAAACCGGTCAAGTGCGAACTGTGCGGCAAAGAGATGCGCCGTGGGGCCAGTTTGGCCAAGCATATGAAGGTGATCCACACGGTGAGCGATCCGGTCAATTGTGATATGTGCGGCAAACAGTTCCGCACGAAATTCCATATGATGCGCCATCGTGCCAATACCTGCGCGGCCACCATCGATTCCAGACCATTCAAGTGTGAGGTTTGCGGAAAGGGATTCTCCATGCGGCTCACCATGAATGAACATATGACAACCCACACGAGGACAAGCTTGTATCAGTGTGCTTTCTGTTTCAAAACGTTCGGGTACATATCGAATCTGTACAAACATCGTAAGAAGGCACATCCCGAGGAGTGGCAGGAAGTGCAAGCCAGGCCCGATCAAGGTATAGCCACTTTTATTGAGATGAGAAATTGATCTTAAAGTTAGTATTGAAATTAGGCTTGTGGAACATTGTGGAAATGTTTCGCTGTCTTGATTATTATTCGTAGATTTTTTTTTTCGCTACATGCAAAGAAAATTTTACACATTATTGAACACAATTTACTCAAAATCAACCACATGTGGATTTACTTATAATTTGTGCTTAACTAATTCCATTGTTGTTCGATTATCGGTAAATTGAAGTCAATCGCGTGTAACTTTTTCAAGCGTGTACTGACAGTGCATGATAATTTTAAAATTTTAGGATGATAGAAATAAATATAATATTCTACCAACATATTGTCAATTGTGTGCATATTCAAATGAGAAATTTACGTCATGGCCCATTCATGAATTTCAAACCCCAAAGGAAGTGGGTGCTCATATAAAATTCATAGGATATTCATGCAAAAAGCATTACAAGGAGGTGGGTGCGTGTCAAAAATGATCATTTTTGGCAATATGAAATTTGTGAATAAAACCTTATTTGTTATTAGTCTATGCGGACCGCTTGAACACCATCGGAAAGGAAAGGGAGGGTTGGGGTAGGGTATAGGGAATTGGATAAGATTTGACACAATAATGCGATTAATGCTGCAAAATGTAAATGTACTGGTAGCAACTAAATTTGAGTTTTAAAATTTGATTTGCTTATTAAAATTTGAAATAGACTGGCAGTTGTACAAGTTAGGAAGAATAAGTCGTTTTTCATAAATTTTCATTTTCATTTTCATTTTGCAGCGTTTGGTGGGGCAATGAGAGCGCAAGTCAGTCCAAAGCCGGGGTAAGGGATAGGTAATGGCCGTAATAGTCTATGCGGACCACTTGAACACCATCGGAAAGGATAAGAAGAGTTGGGGTAGGGTATAGGGAATGGAGAAGACTTGGCACAGTAATGCGATTAATGCTGCAAAATGTAAATGTGCTGAAAGCAATTTAATTTGAGTTTTGAAGTTTGATTTGACTTATTAAAATTCCAAATAGATCGGCCATTGTACAAGTAAGAAAGAATATGCTGATCGCTTTCTAGAAATTTTATAAACAACAAAATAATAACAATATGAGAGTGATGCTAAGGGCTGCTGATGGCACAATGCGACGCTTTAGGAGATTTTGATACTGATTGAACATTACTATACAGAGCGCAAATTAATCGATGGTAATAACTTTACAAACTTTATCTGTTTTTACACTGCAATCAGCATCGTCGATTTATATGAAAATATTTTAAAAATATTTGATATTAGTTCATTTGTTTGTGTTATCTAGGTGTTAATAATGGAAAAATTTTACATACCCTTGATAAAATACTTCCCTGACCAGAAATATTATATTTTGAGCGCCTTTTTCGAAGCTATTCTATCCAGGTATCCATGTACTGCTTTCAATCCTGAAATTATTCTTATTGTGCATGCTCATGCATTATATCAGTGATGCTCATAATCATGCAACAGATAAGAAGGAGAGAAAAAGAGAATATAGGAACAGTGATTAGTAATGAGTTAATTATGTAGTTTTGTTAGAATTATAAACAATTAAACAGCAGTAATGAATAATTGTAATTGTAATTGCTCAATCCACACCCTGGCAGACAATTATCCGCCCATCTAGACACGGGCTGGGTGAGGACCTACCAAGCCTCCCCCGTTAACATGTCCTATACCGTTTAGCACACCGGGATCTTCCACAAGCAGGCGCCGGAATTAAAGCGGTCCCACAAGCTTCAGATACATTAAATAGATATAGTCCCTCTGGCACTAAACCGAATAGCGGCCTTCATATCATCACTAGCACTGCCTATCCCGCACGCCAAACAAAATGCCGGAAGTAGCGTGCCGTGCAGAACATCCGATGTTCTACACAGCACATCACCTCCGACACCATGCTCAACGTACAGCAAAGACATCGCTAATAAAAAGCGGAATGCGTCATTCGATTCAGTGCCAGAGGGACTATAAATGTAACGAAGAGGAAATGAAAAGATAGTAGAGATGGTTTGGTTGTTGGATTGCTGAAACGAGAAGAAATAAAGTCATTACGTTAAAACGTGGTTTTTATAGTTGAATAAATGTATCGATAGTTTCTCATCTGTTTCTTTTCCGTGTCGTAGTTGCGTCGATTCTATCCACCTCGAGTTTTGTCGTCTCCGCTCGAGCAATGAGGACCGCGATGAAATGAAAATATAAAAATATGACCATTATTAATATTATTATTATTATTAATAGTGTTTATCTATTATTTAATGTGGTTCTCATTTGCTTTTAAATACCTAAGTAACATGTGAACTCTGCCTCTATCAGAAAATTCTAATGAATTATATTTTATTCTCCTGCACTTTCCCTAACACAAAGTATTCCTATTTAGTAAGACATTTACAAGTGCAAAAGCGCAAATAAAAGTGTGGGACCTCATCGAATCATGTTGATGCCCTCAGAGCACTCATTCTTCGATTTGCAAAAAATGAGTCCGCTGAAAACACCGACCCGACTCGACGCAATCGCGCACCTCTACCAACGCCTCCGCACATGTAAAAACTTCTGCGATAAACCTGTGGTGTGAAAGAAATGCGCAATATTATTTTAATTTCAATCCGTAGGCTCTATGCGTATGATTGTTCATTATTTTAGCTAAATATACCAGTTATTCCTGTACATCATAAGAAAAGAAAAACGATTAAGAATATCTTGCAGCGTAAAGTTTAAGTGATCAAATATTAATCCTTTCTTCGAACCTAATTTCATTATACATTGGGTTATGCTATGCTTCGCGTGTGATACGAACAATTAGATTTATCAATATAATGCATTAGCATCCAAATAAATACCCTAGAAAATTTTCTTATTGTCCGACAAACATTTCAAAACAATTACGAACTGCAAAAATTCAACGGTAACTTTACTCAACAAAGCTTTCATTCGATCACCCTTAAAATACACAGTCATCAGTAGACCATGCACTATAATATCCTCCTAATATAACGCAGAGCTAAAAATCCTCTCTTGCGTTACACAATCTGAACAAGAAAACATTTTCAAATACTTCCCATAATTTGTGCACGGCGCCCAACTCTCCAGACCTGCGCCCTCCAAGATCCAAGGTGCTGCTGCCTTACGTTCAAAACTTCTTTCCTCAAAGTCTGTCTATCAATTCCGAACTCTATTGCATACTACCATACCAATCAGACCCTATTCCTGACAGGACACAGAGTCATAACCCCAATGTGATGGATTTACCCAGTAAATCCACAACCTTGTCCTAACCCCTCTTACGTTTCGCTATCCTCGAAAGTCACCCATATTGATGCTTGGCAAAAAATATCAGTATTCAATCCACAAATCCCAAATTACACCACATTACGTTGGTCCGTTTGGCGTCGCCGGTGGATACCTGTTCTGACATTCGTTTCTTTTAAACTCCATTTCAACCATGTCCCTCCACTTTATCAATACGAATGTTGACGAATCACGATAATCTGAAGATCGTGACCAGAACGGAGGTAGGATAAATCACTAGGGACCAACTACCACCAATTATGTAGTTTTGTTAGAATTATAAACAATTAAACAGCAGTAATGAATAGCTTATAAAATTACTTTGCAGCGTAGCTGAGCCTTTCGGAACATAAGACCGATGTATGAAAATAATTTGTTTCGAAATTGTCCGCGTGGTCTTCTAGTGCCCCTATTAGATAAGAATCAGTCATAGACATACATACCGAATGCTCGCCATGACCCTATGACCAACATTTGTATATGTATAGACTTAGCTGATGTGGCTTTTCGAATAGGTAGTTCTTTCACTCATTGATTGTCTTCAAAACCTTGTCAAGTATAGAAAATTAATTTTATTTCATTTATTATTACATTGAAGCTACATTGTACTTATTAAGTATTAGGTATTATTTTATGTTTTTATCACTATTGATATTATCAAGGCCAGAATTCCCAGTGAGTGAAGAATTTTATAGTACTAGAACACCATAGAAGATCGCTAAACATTACCTAATCATGGAACGGCTTTTTGCTCTATTATTTTAGGTAGATGCTATTGATCTCCCTTTGCTCCTATCCGCAACCCGGTGCACGCGCCCTGTTGGTTTTCGAAAACCTCGTAGAAGATTACAAACCGTCAATGGCATTCCCAATTACTACCCCACATTGCACATTCAAGGGTCTGATTGTGCTCCTAACCCACCCTCAGTCTGTAATCTTCTCGCCAGTTTGAAATTATATTTTCCCGAAGTGAAAGTAATTTTGATGAGTGATAGCGTAGTGCAGCCCAACTGCATAGTACAGTAGTTTAACCAGAATCTTTAGGTCAGAAGATGAAATCTAAATTTTGTAATAAAAAGGTTGCCATTGCTTTGAAATTTACCCAACATCTAATCAAAACTACTAACAACAGCGATCAATTATCAAAATTCATCGCTCCCTGGAAAATATAATCCCAAGCCCAGGGAATAAGTCGTTTTTCATAAATTTTATAAACAAAATATGCATATCACCCATCATTACAAAAGCTGTTCCCAGCTCACGTGTGTTGCCGCAGCGCTGGTAGATGGTATGGTTACCTCTGAATGATCCCTTAGTTGAAATTTTAAGCTTTCATTCCATACAAAAAGATTAGAAATCGGTTAAGCTGTTCAAAAGTTATAATTTTTTTTAAACATTACAAATCTAATGCGCTGAGACCTACAGTGTGTGCCGATAAAAAATGACTGATTTTTTATTTTCAAAAAAATATATCTCAAAAACTAAAAAACATACATCGCTGAAAATTTGACAGTATACGTAAAATTTTCTGAACTTTCAAGAAAAAATGAGAACAGCGATAGCCCCTTTGGTCCCGAGGCCTTCAAAACACGAAAAAAACGGAAACTATTGAGTTTTTTCATGTAAAAAACACAATTTTTGTGAAATTTTATATTTTTCCTGAAAAATCAAAATCTGTAGCCTTCATTTTGTCCAAAAAGATTGAAAATCGGTCGAACGTTTCAAAAGTTATAATTTTTTTTTAATAAAAAATTTGCAAAATCGCGATTTTTCTGGTCACCCTAATCAAAAAATCCAAAAATACGTGTATCCTTATTTCGGATAAGGAACAAAATAGCAAATTTTCACGGAATTCGGAAACCCACTAGATCGGTTTTTCATGGAATGGCTGTATATATATTTTTTCGTCATTACCGTATAAAGTATGGTTTTTTTAAATTTTCATGTCAATTTCACTAATTTACATCGAATTGAATGATCTTCTTCTTCTTTCTGGCTTAACGTCCCAACTGGGACAAAGCCTGCTTCTACGATTAGTGTTCTTATGAGCACTTCCACAGTTATTAAACTGAGAGCTTTCTATGCCGATTGCATGTGTATATCGTGTGGCAGGTACGAAGATACTCTAGCGGGATTCGAACGCACGACCCTCAGCATGGTCATGCTGAATGGCTGCGCGTTTGAATGATCTTAATAAGATTGAATAACGTTTTTAACTTTTTCTTTTAAACCTTTATCAATATCGTTTTTGTATTTTTCAAACTTTGGATGGTTCGTCAATTCAAGTGTCGGCATGAACTAAATATAATTTTATAAGACATAGCTTTCTTTGTTCGCCATCACTAAAAATCACCTCTGAATAGTTCGACATTTCAAATGCCGACGTATTGACAATTAGAAGTTCGGCAGTCGAAACTTCGGCGAAGTTCGGCGTCGGTACTCTAATTTAGTGCTTCACCGACGCATAAGGGAATGCCTTTGTCGGCGTTGCACTTCGTTAGAAAGCCGACGCCGAACTTCGGCTAACTTTTGTTTATGATGCACAATACTTTCTTAATCTTTTGTCTTAAAATATATGTTCACCGCGACAAGATGCAAGACAATGCAAGAATAGTAAGTTTTTTTTCTCGTCGTATTTTTCCTCTTTATCCATGGATCGCATCACCGACCAAAGGTGACTCCCAGATCGTTTCCTTCCTCACTAATAAACACCCTTCCCGTGGTGATTGTGGAGATGCAGAGGTATTCTCGGTCTCTAGAAGCAACAATCTTCATCTCAACTGACTGTAAGGACTTGGTTGGCGCCGTTATTGATAAAAAAATATGAGATCTGCTAAAATTGCGCTTCGATAGTAAGCGGCAACTCCCATCCCTTATTCATTTGGATCGAAGTGTAATTCTTACCAGTTCCGATCAATCATGGAGTAGCAACCATTGACATGTACAGTCAGTCTATGCTATGCTATGCTAGTCCATTTCCGTCGCTGTAGTCTTTGCCGATTCTTCTGGTCCGTATTCACTCCTGTGCTGATGTTTTTACGGCTGGCTTGCAGGGCTTGACACCAACCCCCCAGATTTCCATAGGACCATTCCTCCTAAATGTTCGGAGGGCCATAGTGCACAGTTTAGCTTAGAGTCCCTCTCTGGCACTCGGACGATGATCAGCCGCTTCTGACATGGGGAACACACGCTGTTGTGAGCTAGGGGGTGCGGACTAGAACATTTTGGTTGCTCAAATTGAACACAAACTTTTCCACAAGTGCTAACAGTTGTTTGTTTGGTTGTCTCGCAGGAAACCATTTTACTGTGTGGGCACCCTTAAAATACTTCACACAAATCTTCAACATTTCGGTGCAGGCAATTAATCCAATAAATATATTAAATCAGAAAGTTGCCAGTCGTATGTTAGTTAGAATATTTTAGAAAAGTTGGAAAATACTCATGCATAATTTAGACCAAGTACAACTTTTCTTAACAGTTGGTGGTCTTTGTGTTATATAAATTAAAAAAAAACATTTTTTAGCCTGACGAAATCATGACCGTGCATTTCTAGGCACACTCAGATCATTTTTACGAAAATTTAAGATTGACAGCAGCCTGGCTGCTTGTTGATTTCCACTTCGCATCCCCCAGGTTGTGAGTCGCTCCTGGAGTAGAGACGCTACGCGTGAAAGTAGCACACATGGTTGATCCAGATGAGCCCGATTTAGTGTAACTTTGAGACCTATTTTATAAGTCGAGTCATCGACAGTTGTCTCTCTATGTGACTGGATTACTATGGAAGTCGACGGGTGACATCTGAAATATGCATACTTGCTTTGATCGACAGTGACTACAGACGAGTCACATGAATCCGCTCGATTTACAAAATAGACCGCAAATTTTATAAAATATAAATACAGTGTATGACCAAGGATTTCACAAACGTCGAGAAATAATCACATAAACATGCCAAGTACATGTACATCTAGTTTATATTCCTCTTATAAAATCAACGAATCCTACCTTACATTGCGTCCGTCTCCGTATTACTCGACCCCAGTACTTCACTAATGTACTGCGCAGCATCGAAATCCTCTGCAGCGTTGTCGCCACTGCTCACGATGACGCCTCCCATCACCATGGACATGTACTCGGAAAAATGAGATTTTCGCACATGTGCCTCGATGTACGATTTTGTGCCATGGATATTCAAACAGACTGGACAGGTAGCGCTGTCCTCTTCCTCGTTGGAATTAGCTTTAATGCCAAGAACTTCCTCCAGCTGTTCCCGATCTAGATCCAAGCGCTTAACACCTTCGCGTTTCTTTTCCTCCCATTCCTTCCGGTGGGACCACCTTTCGTGACTCGTAGCGTACTCTCTGCTAGTGTACTCCTTTGGACAAAATCGACATTTCGCAGTCTTTGTTGAATGTACTTTGGAAATGTGACCCTGCAATGGTCAACAAAAAATTTTGAATAGAAAATGCTACCATAGACATTTTGTGATGATGCTTATCCATTACCTTCAGTAAATGTGCTCTCATTGTTTTACCACAATGCTCACAAGCAACCATCCCGTCATCGCTACAGGTTGTCGCACGATGGGCTTTGAGACCGAATCTGCTGAAAAGTTTGCCGCATTTATCGCAAGGGATTTGCTCGTTGTTGTGTACCATCATCACGTGATATTTGAAGTATTTAGCCGTCATACTGAAACAATATGGAAAATATGAAAGTTAGAACGCAGATTAGATACCGTAAAACGGGGTGAATAGAAAAAATGGGGCGCATAGATACAAAGCGACCTACAGTTAGGAATGCGACTATAATGTAATGATATTTTTTCCATTAGTTCAATAGCAGCAGAGTATCTATAGACTATTTTCAAATTAAAAACTTTGCTACATTTCTCCTAAAAATATTGTAATCTCAACTATTTTAGCTCGAGTCATCCGCCATTTTTTGAAAGTTTCTAACATGATCAAAAATTGAAATTGTTTTTAATAATTTTAATGTTTTTCTTCACTCAGTAAATACTTTTTTTTTTCTCTCTCTCGCTTTGGCGCAGACCTATTTGGTCCATAACAACCAAGTCTTGTAATTGTGACAACATATCGTCACTTAAACGTTACTTAACGACCGATGTCAAAAATAATTTTCCCTCGTTTTAGTGCCGGGTAAAAGTGTAAATGTCATATCATATAAAATTTTCGTTAATATTTTTGTTTTGTTCAAGAATCGGTGTTTCTACTTCAAACATTAATTTTAGTTTCTCCAATGAATTGTGCAATATGTTTAATTTTTTGAATGTTTGTGCCAGTTAGAACAATAATCAAATCTTCTCTATTAATTAGTACCGGATGTTTATTACGAATAGTATCAAATTTAGGACAGTGGTGTAATATGTGAATGATGTCTTCCTTTTCATTGCAGTGTTCACAATTATCATTTGTAATTAGACCCCAATTTTTAAGTCGATCCTTCGTTGCTAAATGTCCTGTCCTTAGTCGATTAATAGTAATAGTGTGCTGTGTTGGAAGTCTTATTTCAGAAAACCATGGTCTTTGGTTAACGTCTTGTGCAATTTGGTAGTGGTAAATGCCTTTTTCTTCGGATATTGTTTTGTATCTTTGATTCCAGTAACATTTAGTTTCTATTTTCAAGTTCAAAATCAAATCATCTTTAGTTAACTGTGTATTTTCAACATATTGTCTATTTGTACCTAATTTTGCTGCTAAATCCGCCCTCTAATTTCCTACTAATCCTGAGTGACCAGGTACCCATTGAATTGTTATCCTTTCTATTTGTGATTCATGTATATCTTTTTTCAGTTTTGCTACCAAAAAGTTATCATTTGTTGCATTGTTATTAATAAGCTGTGCTGCACTTTTAGAGTCAGTTAAAATTACTGCCGTTTTAATATTTTTAGTTTTGAGATATTCTACCGCTTTCAAAATTGCAAATATTTCTGCGTTCATAATTGTATATTGCGTTTTTAATCTTCCACTGTACGAAGTTTTCTCTTTACTGTCGTATATTCCATATCCTGTTTTACCTTCTATTTTCGAACCATCCGTGTAAATTTTGTAATCTTCTTTGTATTTTTGTGAAATCAATTCAATTGCCATTTGTTTTTGTATAGCTGTTGAAGTTTCCTTTTTCCTCAAATTGTCTATTTCTGTGAATACTTTTAATTTTGTGGTGTTTTCAATCGATATTTTAAACCCTAATTGAATTAAGTGAAAGTTGTTAATCGAAGCATTTTTTTCTAAATAAGAACATTGATTCGGCAACTCATCGGATGTAATAAAAAATTGTAAAAATTTAGGCAATGGCGTATTCTGGTAGTATAATATTTTAACAATTTCTTTCAATGTTAAATATTCTGCTCTTTCTTTTAAAGGCAATATGCCACTTTCCGCTAATATTACGTGATTTGGCGTCGATCGCAGATAACGCATACGTGTTCGTATGTATAAATGTTGTACAGTTTCAAGTTTGGCAAATATTGTTTTTGGTGCTTTAGCAATTATTGATATTCCATAATCTAAATGTGGCTGTACTATGGCTTTGGCTACTTTCAACATAGTTTCAGGATGGGCTCCGTTTTTACGTTTTCCGATCATTTTTAAAATATTAATTTTCTTTTTAGCTTTAACTACTGTTGAATTAATATGTGTTTTATAATTTAATTTATGATCTATTTGGATGCCAAGAAATTTATGGAATGCTTTTATTTCGATAGGGTTATTATTTATGTTAATATGTATATTTGGATGAAACTTATTTGTAAAAACAAGTGTAGCACATTTATCTGGATTGACTACCATACCGAGACTATTAAGTTTTTCAACTATTTCTGCTAGGAAGATGTTCATCTTTTCAGTTGCTAATTGTAGATTTTTTGCTATTACAATCGCGGAGAAATCATCAGCAAATTGAATTAAAATTTTATCATCTTTTACTAAAGTATGGAGTTCCGTGGTATGAATATTAAAAAGAATAGGAGATAAGGGGCAACCTTGAGGTAGCCCCTTATTCGTTGAAGCTGATATAACATTTCCATCGTTAAGAATCAATTTTGTATTTCTTCTCTTCAAGTAATAATAAATCCAATTAGTGATAGGTGTTGGTACTTCAATTGCTAATAGTCTTGAAAGTAAAATTTTAACATCAACGTTATCAAAGGCTTTTGTTAGATCTAAAAAGGTTGCAATTACAACTTCACCATCTCTTTTTGCTTTGTGGACATGTGAAATAAGTGTATTGACACAATTAATTGCAGACGTTTTAGTTTTAAAACCAAAAGAATAAGCGGGTATGACATTGTTCGATTCCAGAAAAGTATTTAATTGTTTTTTAACTGTAAAATTAATTATTTTCAGAATTACAGAAAGCATAGATAGTGGTCTGTAAGAACTTACATTATTTGGATTTTTTGATGGTTTTAAAATTGGGACTATTTTTATATCTCTCCAATTGTCCGGGATGCCCCCACTGTTGACAACAAGGTTCAGTAATTCTACTATTCTGATTAATAATGCAGGATTGATATTTTTAAGGATATGAAAGGAAATTTCGTCCATTCCTGGACAGGAGTGATCTTTCTTGGAATGAATTAATTGTACTACTTCTTTGCTTGTAATAGATATTTTATCGTCTGTTATTGTGGGTGTGAAACCTAAATCTGTAACTACATCTGGAAAATTTTCTTCCATGAATTCATTTGCCATTATTGTATCATTTGATAATTGTATGTTATTTTTACTTGGAAAACCTCCACTTATTCTTCTGACTGTATTCCATAAGCTTCTTTGATCCATATCCGGGTTTATTGTTTCTATTAATTTGTTCCAACTTTTTCTTGATTCCTTACGTATAGTTTGTTTAAGTTTAGCTTTGGATTTTTTAAATTTCATCAAATTCTCATATGTTTGATTTCTGAAGTATTCTATCAAGTGATTGTTTTTAATTTTATATAATCTATCAATTTCATCATTCCACCATGGTTTTGGAAAATGCTTTTTATTTTTAGGAATAAATTTTGCATCGTTAATTTGTTGTTTGATTTTTGGTATGAGTTGATATTGATTATTGATTTCTTCCGGATTAATTTGGTTAATGTTTTCAATTGCTTTCTTCTTATTTAAAATTTCTCTATTAATATTGTATTGTTTTGCTGAATTTTGAATTTCAAATATTGCCCTTTGCGGCTCTTATTGGACTTTTGCTGATATTCCATTGTCGCACTTATCGGAGGAAATTAACGGTTGCCAAAAATTAAAAAGTGTGATTGGAATTATTTGGAATTGATATACTAGATTTAAAAACCGATGAGTGTGAGTTGGAGAGATATAATTAGGATAATAGATGCATAAACAAACAAATAATATATTTTAGTACTCTTGAAACAATTTAAATAAAAAAAGAAACACGATTCCGTTGGTTTCAATAGGAATGAAAATCAACAATAAATATCGAATAAAAAATAAACCAATCTGGTAGCCCTGCCCACGGTATGACATCTCTCTCACCATCTTCATCAAAACAAATCGTTTGTTTTTATTCTTGTTCGCTATCGATTTCATATGCAAAAGAAAGAAATGTGTTTTTTGCAATGATTCAGCTAGTTGTTTGTTTAAATATTGCTATGTTGTGAAACCTCCAGGTAAATACATTAATATAGAACTTATGGAACCGATTCCTTACTTGATTTTCTTACTACCAGCTTCTAAAGAATGAATTCTCCCGAGGGTAATGTATACTCGCCACCTTCAAGTGACGGAGCGGAAGAAGATGGATACATTGTGGAGGCCTTGGACGATTATACTGATCCTGAATATGTATACGATGACGAGATGACTAGCGAGGATTTGAATCAGGAATCAGGACCTAACAATGCAGAGGGGGACAGTGGAATCGACCCGACATCAATCCCAGGCTGCTCGAAAAACCAAGAAGATTAAGTTGAATGCATCAGCTGCTAACTTCACTCTTAACGGGCAGTTCTACAGACGCAGATTTGTTGGAGAAACATCTGGAGGATTAGTTGCAACCAGACAGATTTCGGGAAACACTGTTAACGAAATCTTAACAGGCATCTGGGAAACGTCTAAAACTGTTTTGTGTCGCGAAGTGATTTTTATTGAAAACAACGGAGTGCAAGTTCCAACATGGGCTGATGAAGAACCAGTGTTCGAGGACATGACCAAGTTCATTGTTCTTCAGGACCAAAGCCAGAAAAAGCGAGTGAACATTGAAAAGGTGAATAGCAAACTACTTGCTAGCTGGAGATCGAAACAAATACGCATCCACGTGCATGTTTATTCTACCTCAATTTCATGCAAGTCGCTGTGGGAAGTTGTCGAAAAGCAGCTGGTGCGTCATCAAAATGCGGATAGGTCAGGTGCGCCAAACACCCAGGCTTTAACTTCATTGGCTGAGGAACTTCGACGTAAACATGATCATCATTTTCAAGCCCAATCAAGTGCGTGGAGATTGTGGGCGAACTACATCCATGCAGGGCCGGCACACGAACGCGACCATAGGATGTCTCAAATGCCACCACAACATCTTCTAAAATTCTTTCGGAGCGTTCCGATTTCCGAAGCTGTCAAGTTAGAGTCTGTTCGGAGTGGCTTGACTGTGGCCAACACAATCAACCAAGGGTTTGTTTCGGCGTTGGAAGCACTGGAGGAAGATGCTGAACAGCTGCTGTTTATGGCACAACGCCTGAAAAATCGTGTAGTGGATTTGCGCACTCGAACGTCAGTAAATTCAAGCCTTGTGGATGCTATGAGTTCTGCAGTAAGACCCGAAGAAAATGAGTTTAGTCGCATTATTTCTGGAAACGTTTCGGATATGTTAGATGTTGATCATATGTAAGCATTAAGGTCCAAACACAATGGTAGCGGAACGGCATCGTAAACGAAATTGGTTCGCCAGTATGAACTAAATATAGCATGCTTGTCGACTTAAACCAATTCCGTTTCCGTTGCGGTTCCGCTATCATTGCGTTTGGGCCTTTATTTTCAAGTTCAATGTTCAATAAAGTTATTTGAATGATTACATATTCTATATTTATTGCATTTCGTTTTTTTTATTTTTAACTGTTATCATAGTTTTCTGATGCATCGAAATCAAAATTATTTGTATTCTGCTTAAGTCCAATACTGGGATCAAAAATTCCGTTAGGTAGATATCCACAATGTCGATATATATTGGTACAGTCAAATGTTGAATATGCAGTAAATGCCGAAATAGCTATATGTGAGGCGTTTTCATTGCTGTTTTCTTTGTACTGTCGGCGCATGTGAGATTTCGTAAGACCAAAAATAATCTCTATTGGATTAAAGAATGGGCAGTATGGTGGGAGGAATATTGGTATGATTCCAATAGACCGCAAATAGTATATGATGTTTTCATCACAATGGATTCTGGCACCATCCATGATCCATATGGAATTACGACCGGGATAACTACGAACATTTTCGTTATTCAGGGCAAACGATCGACAACATTGGAAGAATATTTGTCGTGTGAAAGTTCCTTCGGTCTGGAAGCTATCTAGCATCCCTTGCAGTCCCAAAAAACAAAGAAACGAAACCCTCGGTCGCCGCACGAATTCACCTCGGAAAATAATTTTCTTGCCCTTTACTCCATAACCTCGATTACGAAGCATATCTCTGCTATCTAAAGACACTTCATCGAGAAAGACCAAGTTATACAGATCCCATTCTATAGAACAAAGTTCAGCAAAGAAATGAAAGATTTGATCTTCTCTTACTTGAATGGCCCTTCTTTCCAAGACTTTCCATGTTAGTCCTTCCGCATGCAATATACGACAAACACTAGCAGCGCTGATAGTTATGTTGAAACGCTTTAAGAAGAGTTCACAGCATTCGTCCAAGAAAAGCACGGGTTGTGAGAGGTAAAGTTGAATGATCCAGTTTCGGTGTTCGACGTTGAACTTCCGGAACACCCTTGCTCTTTGCGCTTCCGTGAGAAATCCTCCTTCTTCATATTCGTGGATCCAGCATGAGATCGTAGTTTTACTTTTCCGATAGACGACGGATAACCGGGCTCTAGACAAACCCAGAAAATAGTAGCCATACAAACAGTGGTATTTTGTATTTAAGCTAGCTCTCCGGTACTGAATATTCGAAATAATGTTGTTAGAAACTTGATTAAACATAATTTAAATACTTTGAATTTCGTATCAAATGCTTCTTTACACAATCACTTTTAGCAGCAGACACGATCAAAACAAAACAACATGACATTTCGTTTGACGTTTCGCACTTCATCCCGCACTCCATGAGCTGTCGCACTTATGAAGTGCGGAGTCCAGTAGTGAACAAAGTGCGCAATATTATAATTTTATGATTACTTTCTATTTCTTCATCGATAACTTTCCATTCTATTTTTCCTGCAATATCTGGTGTAACTATGGTTAAGTCTATAGTCGAGGGTGTTGTGTTTGGTGATTTTATTAGAGTAGGTGTTTCATCATTTATAATAACAAGGTTAGTCATGTCTATTAAACTTGAAAGTAGTTTACCTCTTGCGCAATCTGGTTGTTTTTTATTCCACATTATACTGTGTGCATTGAAATCTCCTGCAAAAATAGTGGTGATATTCCAGTTATCAATAATATCCAATATTTTTTTAATGGTTCTTTTATATCATTGTTGCTTACTGGTAAAGGGGGTATGTAAATTGAAATTATTATCATTTCCGTTAAAGTATTCAAGGTTTTTATTGCAACTGCTTCAATAGGTTCTAATTTGGGTAGTTTAACTTCTTCATATCTAATTTCTTTTTTTGTTATTATTCCTACTCCTCCATAACCGTTGATCCTTACTGATTTTGTAAAGTTGTAGCCATTGAATTTAAAATCTTCATTTGGTTTCATCCATATTTCTTGTAAAATTGCTATGTCTATATTGTTTGTGTTAAGGAAGTGTTGAAGAATTTTACGAGTCTCTAGTGGTCTTATACTTGTTATGTTATGTTGTACGAGTTCCAGATTTCTGTACTGGTCCATGATGTGCCTGTGGGTTTGAATTATTTTCTTGTGTTGTTCCTCGTGCTACTGTAATTTCCGGATTTGCAATAGATTTCATTTCATTCATTATTTCTGTTAGCAGTGTTTGTGCATCTTTGGATTGTTTACCTGATTTAATTAGTTGATTATTGTTAGAAATGGTTTCTTGAATAGTTTTTATTTTGTCCATTATTGTGTCCAGATTTAGTTGTTTGATTAGTTCTGTCTTGACGCGATTAACTATTTCTTCAATATTAGTATTCGGGTTTGCGTTTGAAATTAATTTTTGAGGTTGTTTGTGTACCGTATCCTGATTTGAGGTTCGAGATGGCAATGTTGGGAATTCCTGAATTGAATTAATTGCTGGTTTCAATCGATCTTGAACGGATCTGTTTCGAGGAAACTTCATGTTTGCCTCAGCAAACGTCAGCTTCTCTCTGGCCATTACCTGAAGAATCATATCCTGTCTTACTCTTTCTGGGCAATTTCTGTCATTAGCTTTATGGTTACCGTTACAATTTACGCAAGTTGGAGCATCCCAGCAAACTTCACCTTCGTGATCCAACCCACATACAACACATCTCGGTTTCGAACTCTTGCATGTCCTAATCCTGTGTCCAAATCTCCAGCATCTGATGCACAGCTTTACTGGGAAAACGTAAAAGTCAACCTTAGCAAGCATTCCGTAAATCGCAATTTCTTCCGGAAGAACCTGTCCTTCAACATAAATTTTTATGGAATATGTTGGCACGAGCACGTTATTACCTTCTACCTTCTTCATCTTGTTTATTCTTTCGATCTTGGTCACTCTCTTATTTCCTGCATTAATGTTATCAAGTATTTCCTCTTCTGATATTGTGGGTGGTACGTTACGAACAACTCCTATTGTCTGTTTGAGCATGTTGGGAATGTAGATGTTGAATTTGAAATTGTCTTTCAACAATGCCGAATTAAGCAATACTTCAGCGTCCTTAGGTTTGTTAAACGTAATTCTGAACCTTCCAAAACCTGCACTTTTGAGCTCCTTGTAGTGCTTAATTCCGACATTGTGAAGAATCTTAGCGAGCAACATTGGGTAAATCGGTTTATCTTCTTTGCTTTGTCGTTCAATAAAGAAAACTGTGTGCACATTATTCTTTTCCCATTGACCTAGATTTAGTGTGTCATTTGCGGTTTTATTTCTCTCTCTCTTCGAACTGGTGTCACGTGATTCTCGAATGTCTTGAGCTTGTATGTGTGTCGTTTTAGTTTGTTGTGTTTGTGGTTGTGTAAGATCTTTTGTCGTGTATTTGGTCTGTTTCTGTGTTCGTGTTTGTTGCGTTGCACTTCCGGCGCACGCCATGTTATCATCTGTGATCATTTCAATTCCTGTCGATTTTCCACCATTTTCTTTTTTGCGTCCCATTTCTGTGTGTAGTCGCTTAGGTTCTACGTCGTGATTTTCATTCAATTTCCTTTTATTTCTTTCTTCAATAGTCTTACCTTCGGAAATCGAGAGTCTCCCGATTTCTATTCCATTATCCACATCACCATTCATTCACAACTTACACTACTGTTTTTATTCTTGATAATTATGTACACCTTATTTCTAATTATTCTAACCAACACCACTTAAGCTAATAAATTGGAGAAACTTAAAAGTAATGGAGTAATAAAAAAAACGCGATCTTATTATATGCTATTTACACTTAACACCACTGGCATCCAAAAGATTGAAAATTTAACTTCGACTTTTTCACAACCGAATTCGCTTCCGCGGTAGCAAACCAAGACTTAGCTTTTACTTTCCACTGTTGCTGCGTTGCTAGTTGGTGCGAGAATGCGTGTCAGTAAATACTGCGCCTTTCAAATTTCCAGGAGCGGATGGGATTTATCCTGTTCTGCTCCAAAAGGGATTTGAGTTTATCAAACATGTTTAAAAAAAAAACTTCTTGTAAGCAGTTTTGCTACCGGGTACATTCCCAGATCCTGGCGTGGTATTACTGTAAAGTTTATCTCGAAAGGAGGACGTGCGTCGTATGAAGAAGCGAAGAGTTTTAGACCAATCAGTCTGACCTCTTTTTATCTGAAAAGTCTGGAACGCATTATCTTCATGTGGATCAACATGCTTACCAATCTGGAAAGTCCACTGTGACTCTTTTACACAAAGTTGTATACCATATCGAGAATGCATTCGCTCAGAAGCAATCCTGCTTGGGTGTTTTCATGAATATTGAGGGTGCCTTTGATAACGTGTCTTTCGATGCCATATTGGAAGCCGCACGAAACCATGGGCTACCTACACTCAAAAAAATCCAAACGTCATTGCTACGTGAAAAATCACGTAGATCATTCCAAATTCATTTTACCTCCACTTCACCTGACTAAGATAAAGATTACTAAACCATTAATAACCACCAAACAGTGACTCGGTAATGTTTACTGAGGTTACCTATCGCACTTACTTCATATTTTACACGTGAATTATAACCTGTTATCAATTATAGCACGCGAAGGCTACAACAAGACAGATCAAACGCACAAAATTGAGTAAACAGGATTCGAAATGCTCAGATTGACAATAAAAATATCACAATATTTTAAGTTTGTTTACATTTTCTAATTGGGAATTTGTTTTCTTCCAAAGCCTATTAGAAATAAGATTGGTCTTTATTACAGTTAAATTTAATGCAAAATCATCTAGGTCCTATTGAAACGCTTCGTAAAGGCTACCGGAAAATCCACGTAGCTGTTACGTTTAGCGACGGTGGAATGAACGAACTTCCAAAGTTCATGCGTTCATTCTGAGCTACCTATGGTTTGCGTAGGAGCTACGTGAAAAGTGCGATGGAAAAAAATCACGTATGTTTTCACGTAACAATGACGCTTGGTTTATTTTGAGTGTACAATGATTACCAAATGGATTCATCAAATGCTCAAAAACTGACATCTCCTTCGACATTGCGTCAAGCTGCGATTCGAAAATTGAGTGTTTGCGGATGCCCCCAAGGGGTAGTCTTGTCACCACTTTTGTAGAATCTCGTAGCAGATACGCTATTGAGGCAACTCAATAATCGCGGTTTTCCAACTTATGGATTTGCCGACGACTCTGATAGTTGGTATGTGCATAGTGGTAGTCGGGGCGATTTGGCCAATGGGGTGAAATGAGCACCCCTTGAAAATTGCATAAATTCTTGAAATTTTATCTGAGATAACATGCAACCCTAAAGCTGACAAGGTAATGAAGCAATAGACATGCTACAAGCCAGTGTTCTAAACTCAAAGAAAAAGAAATAAATGAAATTAAAAAAAACTGCCCATATTGCCCCGAATGGCTCTTTCAAATTTCATCATTTTAGAATGATGAAATTTGACTGTTACAGGGTGGCCAGTGAAAAGTCATTTTCAAATTCCCGGTTTTCTCCCGACTTTTTCCCGATATTTCAAAAATATTCCCGGTTTAATTGAAAGCTAAACAACGAAAATTACAATTTTTACCATTTAAAAATTGAAGTTTTTTTTACAAGTTTTTTGGTCATACGTCAAAACATTCTATTTGGGGTTAGATAGAAATCAGATTGTTTTTCCGCGCATCAAAATTTGGGCCATACTTTTTCTGCTAAAGTTTTGTCTGTTCTATGAAACGATATTTTATCGTCTGTCGATTTAAATAATCGTGGAATTTGTTATGAAAACGTTTAGTGTAAACAAAATTGACTATTGTTTGTTTGATAGGATCTAGTGAATCTTAGATTGAATCATAGTTTTAACTTTTAACTGACACACAGTCTTAATAGTCTAAGTTGATTCCGAAAAAATGTTTAGCCATAGAATATTGAAGTATCAAGTGAATCATATCACTATCAATTTAGCTAAAATTCATAGAAAGTTGTAGAGTTGCTGTCGCGAGTTGTAAGCTTTTAAGAAAAATGTAATGGATAGCATCTAGCATCCAAACATTATATTTGGAACATGAAATTCTGCATGTAACGTTATGAAAAAAATACCATTTACTATTTTTTTCTTGAATAAAAGGTTTTAAATTGTTGTTCAATTCATTACTGGATGAGAGTAAGTCTTCGTTTACACTATTTTTGAAATATCGATCAAATCAGTTCCAATTGGTAACATTTCTATAAAGATTCTGTTTTCATATACCATCCCTGACATTATTGATTAGCTTGAGATTCAAAGCTATGGTAAAAATCTAAATCCAAAAATGCGAAAAATTGTGTGAACGTGAATTCAGTATACAAAATGTTTCCGTAAGTGAATGAAATTTCTGATTAATGTAGTGTATTCTGACATATTATTACTGCATAGTACATTTTATTTTTCATATGTTTGTACTGACCCATATACACACTAAGCTCATTTTACCAGAAATCGGTGAATTTCACCGTAATCTCAAAAGTTGAACAGTTCGGTGAAATAAAACACCGTAATTTCGTCGGAATTTTACGGATTTCAGTAAATTTTTACCGAATACTGTAAAAATTTACAGTGCTCCATTTTATTTTATCGAACTGTTCGGCTGTTGAGATTTCACAGGAATCCGTAAAATAATTTAAGTGTGTAATGTACTAAAGCAAACAAGACTTAAGTTTTGTTCTCTAAAAGTCAGAAAAAGCGTTTGATCCTCGCATACTCTGGTGATAAACTTTCTACCTTCGAAACTATTATACAGTACTCAATCAATATCAATATCTTTATTACAGAGATTTTTAGCCCTGGACTAATTTGTCTCGGTACCAACGGCTTTACTTCCCTTCCGAAGGAAGTCGTCACTTTGACTATTTGCGTCATTAGTGACTGTCTCAGGGATGGGATTCGATCCCAGGTCCTCAGCGTGTATTCCAACCACTACACCAGATCCATCCCCTTAAGGTGATAATAGAACGAAGCCACACCTCAAATTTTTCAAGAGCGCAAGACTTGAAAACCCCAGTCTTGTGCACTTGAAAATTCAATATTTGGCTTCGTTTTATAATCACCTTAATACATTACTTTGTTAAGTATCAGAGGATGGAAGAAATCTTAAAGACCGTTTATTTTATGTTCGCATTTTCGCATTTTTTTTTATAGGGGTAGTCGGGGCGGTTTGGCCAATGGGGTGGAATGAGCACCCCTTGAAAACTACAAAAAAACTTGAAATTTTATCTGAAATAACTTGCAACCCCAAAGCTGATGAGGAAATGAAACAATAGGCATGTTATAAGTCAGTGTTCAAAACTCAAAGAAAAATAAATAAATGATGTTCGAAAAAACTGCCCATATTGCCCCGAATGGCTCTTTTAAATTACATCATTTCAGAATGATGATGTTTGACTGTTAGAATGTTCTTAAAAAATTATATCTTCTTGCAGGGAGTGTTTATATATAGTTATAACTTTGAAGTGTAGTAACAACATATTTGAATTTTTAGATTATATGAGATTATTTTGCAATCAAAAATGGGGTGCTCATATCACCCCATCAGTAAAAAATCGATCCGAAAAATGACAAATTTTGAAAATTCAATCATTCATCCGTGAACTTTATAAGACAAGGGAAATCATGTGGATCTAATGTATTCATCTGAAAATTGTTGGAAATCATGCAAATATTCGAAAAATTCATAATATTTTCAGCACTTTTATCGACTTTTCCTTAAGATGGCCAAACTGCCCCACTTTCCCCTACTGGTTGTACTGGTTGTAACATTACCTGGTATGCAAAATTTTCCCGGTATTCATTAAAATTCCCGTATATTTCCCGATTTTCTCCCGGTAATGTGAAATTCCCGGCTTTTTCCCGGTTTTCCCGATTTCCCGGTGCGCTGGTCACCCTGCTGTTAGAATGTTTTTTAAATTTAATCTTTTTGCACGGAGTGTTTATAAATACTAATAACTTTCAAGTGTAGTGAAAAAAATAATTAAATTTTTAGATTATATGAAATAATTTTACAACCAAAAATATGGTGCTCATTTCACCCCATCGGTAAAAAATCGACTCAAAAAATGTCAAATTTTGAAAAATCTCTCATTGATTCGGGAATTTTATAAGACAACGGAAATCATACAGATCTAGTGTATTGATCTAAGAAATCTCGCGTAACTTTTCAAAACGTCCTAAGTAACAAATGTAAACAAATCGAGATTATCATTGCAAATCATTTGCGTTGCACCACTTAGCAGCACACTAGAACACTCGTTCTGATATATTAACAACGAATTAATCTATTAAAAGCTTAACAAAAGGACCAATGTTCAAAACTGCATCGCTTTTAATCAATTGTTACTTTGGACCTTTGATCAGAGAACCAACCACATGTCCTATGTAACATTTATGAATAAACACGATTCTAATGTTACATTGGACATTCCTGAATAAAGCTTTGAAATGGAGTTTAAAAGGTAGAATGATTTGTAGAAGCGTGTCTGAGGCACTACTTAGATGTATAGAATGCCATAATAACTGCTTCTCAATCATTTCATTCGATATTTTCAGAGTCGCACTGCCTCGCAAAATTGGAAACGCTCAAGTGACAAAAAGAGAATGAGTTATACAAAACTGTATTTTGGTCTTTTTGCCAAACCATGTTTTACCGTTTCGCTGGATTGGATCAGCTGCAACTTCTCTTTTCATATTATTAGCGCATTGCGTGCATATAGGGGAATGATATTGAGCACAATTTTGAGCATCATGATGTCATTGTATCAATCTGATTCAGATGCATGGTCGATCAAGCATATAAATATGCTTTCCGAGTAACGTGCATGCGCGACTTGCTCACACATATTTGCAGAGCGATCAATCACCGAAGAGCGGAGAAGCTGTATGTATTTGTTAGGCGTGGGCTCCTTTCTCGAGTTCCTACAACAAGATGGACGGCGTCGTCATCGTCATCATTCCCCACCGCAATTTCTTGTTTCAACCGACGGCTGGTGCTGATTGCAACACAGCCGTCACCACCACCACGTCATGCAGTGGGAAACTCACACATGATCATGTGGGCGAAAATTGAGGGAGAATCAGTGAGAGAGCAAAATGTCCTACATACAGCTCAACGTTTCCCCTCCTTCTGTTGTTACATAGGACACATAGACGGAAGGGGGGGGAGAAGTGACGTCGTGGGATTGAATGAATCAAAACAAAGCACAGCTGGTGTCTCCGATTAGCACACCGCAACAAAATGTCGATATTTTCAGAGTCGCTCTGCCTCGCAAAATTGAATACGCTCAAATAACAAAAAGAGAACGAGGTACACAAAACTGTATTTTGGTCTTTTTGCCAAATTATGTTTTAGGCTTACGCTGGATTGGATCAGCATTCGCTCAGCTGCCAGTTCTCTTTACATGTTATCAGCGTATTGAGTGCATGTAGGGAAATGATATTCAGCATCATGATCTTATTGTATCAATCCGATTCAGATCCATGGTCGATGAAGCATATACATATGCTTCACGGCAGCAAAACGAGCAACTTGCATGCGCGACTTGCGCACATATATTTGCAGAGCAATCATTCACCGAAGAGCGGAGAAGCTGTATGTATTTGTTTGGCATTGGTTTCCTACAACACAATCGACGGCGCCGTCATCGTCATCATTTCCCACCGCTATTTCTTGTTTGCGCCGACGGCTGGTGCCGAATGCAATACAGTCGTCACCAAGGTATTTATAGAAAGGTACATTGATCTAAGCAGTCAGTGGATGCGGGGAATGATAAGCAGCGAGGGGGTAGAAAATGACAGCTGGTGAGTTGGCTGGCTGGCTACTTCCTTTCCCCTCCGCTGATTGATCTCGTTTCCATGGCACCATTATTATTTTATTATGTTTTCAAAAACAAATTGAAAATATGTGCTCTGGCAAAGACCGATTCCGAGTAGAAAGGTTGGTATGCGTATTTTCTGGTTTAAATCTATGTCTTATTTCAATTATCTATTTCTAGAATGTCGTGATTGTGCATTGAAACGAAATTCATACTCGAAAAGGACCTACATGCACTCTTTCTGTTGCTGCTGATCTGATGTGAAATGGAAAATGTCAGTTTGTTTGAGACATCAATTGGCTACTGTGCTTTACTCGGTTTTATTTCGAATTAAGAACGAAGTTTTGAGCTATGAAGGTGGTTATGATTGAGAACTAAATTATATTCTTCTTTTCAGACTGTTTCTTGCAACGGTGACAGACAAAATAGAGTATGAAAGTCGCTGAAATAGTGTCTCATTTTGATCGTTTTTCGGAGTTACATTACATATAGTTAATTACATTACATATTAAGGTCTTTAATTGCATTACCATCGAGTCAGCTTTTTGTAAAGAAAATGTATGATCAGCACTGAATAATTTAAAGAAGTAATTCGAAAAAAAGAATTCTCAAACTGCGGTTGATTGTCAGGAAACAAAGTGAAGTGGTTTAAGGGGAAACATGTTGCTAGGATCTCAAGGCTTGCTGACCTGATAAAGCATAACAAACCAGCCAGCTGTCTGATTGTTTTCCAATATGGCGGAATGCCCTATTTGACACATTGAATTACCTCCCTTTTAAATACCTTGGTCGTCACCACCCGTCGTGCAGTGGGTAACTCACACACGAACAAGTGTGGGCGAAACCAGCATTGAAACGGGGGGAATATTGAGAGAGAAACAGCGAGAAAGCAAAAAGTCCCAAATACAGCTCAACGTTTCCCCTCTTTCTGTTGTTACATAGGACACATGGACGGAGGGGAAAAAGTGACGGCGTGGCATTTAATGAATCAAAATTTGATGGTTGTTGTTCGTGAGAGACTTTAACCTGAAGGTCATTCGTCCCTTCTTCAAATGAATCAAAACAAAGCACAGCTGGTGCCTGCGATTATCACACCGCAAAAAAAATGAGCAGTTCAACTTGAATGTTGAAGCAGTTCAACGCACGTGGATACAAAATGAAATAAAACATGCTTGTTGTGTGCTCAAATCAAAATGTCCGATGTTACTATAACTGAAACAAAATGACCGAAATGAATGTCCAATGTAACAATTGTTGAAACAGAACGACCTATGTGATTTATCCTATGTACATATTTTTGGTCAAAACGTCCTATCTGATGTTTTTATAGATTTCAGTGTAATTTCCAAATAAATTGACAAAAGTTCATTTCATACGTTGAACTCTATTACATTGCTTCCCTCTACAAGCAACACAGTGGGGAAAAATTGTTTCATTTTGATACAGTTTCAAAATATATTTTCACAACCTTCAAGCTCGATTTACTCGAAATGTGTGAATTGTTAGATAGGCCGTTTTGAAAAGTTACGCGAGAAATGTTGGAAATCATGCAAAAATCCAAAGTTTCCATAATATTTTCATCACTTTTATCGACTTTTTCTTAAGGTGGCCAAACTGCCCCGCTTTCCCCTAAGCACCCTATTCGACCTGATGCAAAGTGCTCTTCAGGTAGTCGAGAGTTGGTGTCGCCAATAGGGCCTTTCGGTTAACCCGAATAAAACATCTATTGTTCTTTTTACGGAAAGACGAAACCGCGATGGAATTCGACCTTTACGTCTTTTTGGCACTGAGATTAATGTGACTGATCAAGTAAAGTATGTCGGAGTCATTCTAGATTCCAAACTTTCATGGACACCTCACATTGATTTCAGAGTCCAAAAAGCTTGCATGGCCTTCGGTCAATGCCGGCGAACCTTTGGTAAAACTTGGGGCCTCAAACCCAAATATATCAAATGGATTTACACAACAGTTGTTCGACCAATATTGGCATATGGTCGAGCTTCTCAAGCACGGAAGCGAGCAGCTTTACCAGTCGATCCCCCGAGTACTTCTGAAGGTATGGGAGGACGAAGAATTGCCCACCGGCTGGTTGGATGGCCTCATCCGCCCTATCTACAAGAAAGGGCACAGACTGGAGTGTACCAATTACAGAGGAATTACCCTGCTGAATTCGGCGTACAAAATTTTGTCGCGCATCCTGTTTAACAGACTGCGACCGCTCGAGGAGTCTTTTGTCGGCGAATACCAAGCTGGTTTTCGTGAGGGCCGTTGGACAACGGACTAGATGTTTAGCTTACGAATGATCCTAGACAAATTCCGGCAATAGCAAACGCGCTTCACCGCCTCAAGGTACCGGTGCAGTTGTGTAAGCTTCTAGAAAGCTATTTTGATGGTAGGATTCTACTCTATGACACAGAGGAGGGGCAGAAAAGCGTTCGAATTACCGCGGGAGTACCTCAAGGTTCAATCCTGGGCCCGCTGTTATGGAATGCGATGTACGATGACGTACTGAGGCTGCCCCTTCCGACGGGTGTTAAGATTGTTGGCTTCGCCGACGATATCACCCTAGTGGTCTATGGTGAATCGATGGAGGAAGTAGAGTTGACAGCAGGGCACTCTATTTCCCTAGTTGAGGAATGGATGAAGTCTAGGAAACTAGGACTGGCCCGTCACAAGACTGAGGTGGTGGTGGTCAACAACCGCAAGTCCGAGCAACGGGCGCTTATCTCGGTAGGTGATTGCACCATATAGTCCAAGCGATCCCTTAGGCATCTTGGGGTAATGATCGATGACAAGCTGAGCTTCGCTAGCCACGTTGAATATGCCTGTAAAAGGGCATCTACGGCTATAGAGGTCCCCAAGCAAACTGCCACGAATACCAACGCACAATCAATCTTACACAAGTCGATTTCCTCAGAATGAAAACGTATCGATGTTTGTTTGACGTCATTGAGCTTTCGATCAACGGCAGTCCAACAAGGAAGTGGTTGTTTTGCAGCAATTCTGTTTATATTTGGGTTCTCACAGCAAACAAAAGCAATGTTGTGACAGTTCTCACAGCAAACAAAGAAAATTTTGTCAACATTGCACTACTACGCAGGCAACTAGATTGGTCTATAGCGGCGCTTTCGAGGATGATGTCTAACAGCTCTGCTGTAATTGCCAGCAAACGTAAGCTACTGGCAAGCGTGGCGCTATCCATACTAAGGTATGGAGGACCAATCTGGTCAAAAGCGCTTAGAACTAGCAGAAACTTTAAGCGGTTGGAAAGCACGTACAGGATAATGTGCTTAAGAGTAGCAAGTGCATACCGGACGGTATCTAAAGAGCCCAAGTAACAAATTTAGTTTTACGAATTACTTCCAGGGTGCTATAAATAAACGATCATAAAACCATGGTCAAGGCACTGTTGTCTTCATTGCATCCCCCAAAACCTCTTGTAGATTAGAACGTGACTAGTTGGCCCACTCTGAAAGAGGCTATGAAGTGTTTAATTATGTCACACGAATAAAGCAAAATAGCATTTATGGTAGCTATTTTGAGGCCACCTGTTCTAGATGAATGTCGCTTCATCTTGAAAATGATTTTATCATAACGTTGATCTTGCCGGTTTTTTTTTTCCAACGTAAACAAAAGAAAATAAGATTGAAAACATGGCTGTGATAGTTTATTTTATAGTGCTAATTATTTGAAGTGATTTATTTGAATATAGTGCCCAAATCTTTAGTGCCGAGTGAGATTTACTGTGAAATGTGATGAGAAAAAAGTAAATTTGCTGTGCCCTCTCTGAAAGTGGCATATTTGTAGTTATTTAGTATTTGCTAAAATAAACCGCTAGGTGAAGAATTGTACATTTCTTGGTTTGATTGGGAAGTAATTGTGCTTTAAATTATATTCAATTAGTTTAATCATCACACCATAGCATCTGATAAGTGAATTCATGGAGATAATATTATTTGAAAAAGTGAAATTTCGGCAACCTGAGTGAAATTAATATGGCGGAACCATAATTGATAGAGTGTCATCAACAAATGCTGTTTTTTCATCATAAATACACAAATAAGGGAACACTGTTATGATTCGGCATTTGCAGATGTAAAATTGCTTCAACAAATGCTGATTAAAGATGATTCAGCTTTTTTCGCTTTTTATGGCAACCAAGCAGCATTCAACAAAGTTTGCAGTTTGGGTACGCTATTATGAAGAATATACGCAAAAACATGACAACGGGCATAAATTCGTCGGGAATAAGTGTTCGCAATGCATTGCAATGCATTCGTAATGAATCTGAAGAGCCCAAATATCGATTTGAGAGGTATAAATAAGGTAAGTTATCAAGATTAAAGTGCAAGTCAATCAGTTTAAAAGCAGCTTTTATGGCAACAAGGTGTATTATATCAAACTTTTATCATAGCCGTCACAAATAAGTGTTACTCAGCCACCACTAGCAGTTTAAATGAGGTATTCTATGCTGCAATAAAGCTGAAGAAGCTGATGAAGCTGAAAACAACCAAGAGCTGACTTACAAAATATCATCTTCTAGCAACATTAAATGTCGCCTCTAGCTATCATAGCATTCACGTAACTGTCTTAAAACATTAATAAATCCACTTGAATGCCAAATTGCTGTGAATTTGTTACTTGGGAGGCCGTGTGCATCATAGCCGGGATGACGCCCATCGGGCTCATCATCAAGGAAGATGTTCAATGCTTCAACCAAAGGGGTACCAGAGGAGTCCGCGACAAGTGTAAAGAAGAAACGCTTAGAAGCTGGCAGCAGGAATGGGATAACTCCACTAAGGGTAGATGGACCCATCGACTAATACCAAATGTGTCAGATTGGTATGGTAGAAGCCATGGGGAAGTGAACTTCCACCTGACGCAGTTTCTGTCAGGACATGGTTGCTATAGACAGTACCTGCATAGGTTCGGGCACTCAGAATCTCCTGCGTGCCCCAATTGTGCTGGTGTAGAGGAAACAGCGGAGCATGTCGTGTTCGATTGCCCCCGTTTCATTGTTGTGAGAGGTCGCATGCTCACTACATGCGGAGGGGACACGTCCCCCGACAATATTATAGAGAGAATGTGTGCGGATGCCGAGTGCTGGAATGCAGTAACTACGGCTGTCACTCACATTATGTTAGAATTGCAGCGTCTATGGCGCGCCGATCAAGAGTTGGCTGCAGAGGATTAGCCTTGCCGAGGCTGGTCCCTTGTAACATTGTTTAAGTCGGCTAGGAGAAGCAGTTTGCCTAGACTACTTCTGCTACACGTGTTGTGCTATATGCATGGTGGTGTTGGTGCTGAGGTAGTGTTTGATGGGGTTGTGTTTGAAGTTGTTGGGACTACGTAACCAGCTTAGGTCCCGCAGCTTGCAAACGGAAACAAAATTCGCCCTGTCTAAAACATTGATTTTTCCGGTGGCTCTCTACGGGCACAAAACGTGGACGTTGAAACAGTCAGACCGGAAAGCTCTCGTTGTTTTCGAGCGTAAAGTGCTGCGGACAACACTCGGTGGGAAACTCGAAAATGGTGTTTGGCGCAGACGCATGAATCACGAGTTGTATCAAGTGTACAAAGATGCGAATATTATCAATCGTGTAAAATATGGCAGACTTCAGTGGGCTGGTCACTTAGTGCGAATGTCGGAAGAAAGAATTGCGAAAATAATATTCAGCAGGGAACCAGGTGAAGGTCAGCAGCTTCGGGATAGACCACGAATACGCTGGCTGTACGCAGTGGAAGAGGACCTGGCGACCCTAAACGTTCGGGGCAACTGGAGAAGTTTCGCCCAAGACCGACGAAGATGGAGCTCTACAATACGCCCGGCTATGGCGTAACGCTACGCTGTAGCCATCAAGGTATCAAGGTAGGTAAATTGGTTTTTATTCACACGGTTTAAGTTGTACACACTCAAATATGTTGGAGACTATTTCTATTCGTCCCATTTTACGGTACTCTCTAAAACAAAAGTGCTCAAAATAAATAATCGAAACCAAACCTCAAATTTTCAAGAGCACAAATCTGGACAACTAAACAGCCGTTCAAACTAAAAACTTGATCGATTGGTCTCCACCAGAGTGTGACCAATCGATTAAGTTTTCAGTTCGAACCACTCTCGAGTTCTCTAGATTTGTGCTATTGAAAAATTAAGGTTTGGTTTCAATGCATCTCCACCTTAGAAAAAAAAATCGGGCGTCTTCAAACAGACCCTGAAGTCATGGCTGGCGCTCCACGGCAGTTTTGAAAATCTGTACCAATGCTTTGAAATATCTTAACTTTTTGCTTAATTTTTTTTGAATTTGAATATTTTGAATAACAGCGCTGCCGTGAATCGCAAGTCAGTTCCATCTGTAAAAAGTAGGCATTGAGAAAACGGGCTGTGAAGTTTCCAAATTCGTTTTCGTTTTTGAAGCTTCCATAGTGGAATCAGTAGAAGCATTAACCTAAGAATGCTAATGTCGCTACCAAGATTATTATAATGACAGGTTTACCGATCTTAGCAGTCAGTGGGTGCGCGGTGTGGTTAGCTGCGGGGAAGGCGGAAGTAACAGCTGGCGAGTTGGCAAGCTGGCGGGTTTGTGTAGTCAACCGTTTCTATGGGGTTGTTAGGGTATGTTTATTCCAACAAACATAAACACAGTGTAGTGAAAATTTTCTCCAGCATTTTGTCGCAAATCAAATTTTCGTCTTTAATGTAGTATTCCGGTGTTTTGTGTCGAAGAAAAGCAGATTATTTGAAAAATTGGTTTACAATTGCATGTAATGCATGTAAATGTGGAAATTTCGAATAGTGCAGCGGGTGAGGCCACCCACCACCGATGGTCTACCGATGAAAGAGAGGATGTGCCACGGTGTCGCCGTCTGACGATGACGGTTGTATTCTTGTAACTTTATCTCGTAAGTTAAGTCATTCTACTATCAGTGCATTACACAGTAAAGTAAATTCAGATACTTTGCCGCGTATACCACACAGATGTGGGTGTAAAAGAAACATTCTATACCTACTTTGTCACGCCATGCATCTGATATGCAAACAACCAAAACAAACTCGCCAGCTGTCACTTGGCATTTCAAAATGGCGGAATGGGAAATCTGACACATTGGGCTACCTCCCTTCTAGATACCTTGGTCGCTACTGTTCGTGTTGCCAACATCTAGTATGCCACGCGCTGACAACCTGAGTACCGGGCCTCAAAGTGTCAAATAAATGTTTAAAAACAAAACAAATCATCCTCTTCAACATGGCTTTGAATAAACAATGAAAAACTAAAGGGTTAAAGGTATTTATTAATTAATTCAGAACGCCACTAGCGTTCTACTACTAATATTTCTATTGTGGAATCGCTCCTCTCCAACAACTGGTACAGCACCGGTGCCACTGCTATCAACGACAGCGACCTGGAGGACTTCGACGAGGTGCCCGAAGTCGAAATTCAGCGTGAGGAATCGACCCCCCGCCCATCCACCCAACATCAAGCACCCGGCGACCCCGGAATCGATACAAACTGGACGCAACTGACGTCTACAGAATTGCTTGGCGTGGCTTACGAAAATGTACCCGCATTGCCTCTATCTGGTGCATTTTCGTAAGGGCTTGGTTTCGCTGAACGCTCTCCAGGCGGTGCGTATCATCGGAAACATCATCGTCAGCTGGGAACCGTACCGCGGGGCCCACGCGATGTTATTCAATGCCAGCGGTGCCTCAACTTCGGGCACGGCACCAGAAATTGCCGCCTTCGGCCTCGCTGCAGTATCTGCGCCGAAAGCCACGACTGTGCTGCCTACCCCAGGAATGGGACTGCAATGGATGCGGTGGCATTCAAGTGTGCCAACTGTAGCGAAGCACACCAGGGCTCCAATCGTCGGTGCCCGAAACGAGAAGCATTCAAGCAACTCCGAAAAGCGGCATCAACATCAAACCAGCCAGGACGAAGGAAGGAAAAGGCTCCAGCGTTCAGGATCGAAGATTTCCTGCCGCTTCCAGGTGGCGGTAATTTCCCGCAGGTGCCTGCCACCTGGCCGCGTCGGAATCCCCCCCTGCCTCTGTAAATCAACCGTCGAGGAACTGGTCAAGCTGGTCTCCGAGGTGCTCATCATCAAGCGATTCTGCAGGACCCGGACAGAGCAGCTGCGTGCTGTAGTCTCCATTATCAGCAAATATGGGGACTAAGCCGCTGACCATTGTCACCTTACAGATCCATTGAGCTTGCTGATTTCGTCGGCAAGCACAGCATCGACGTATAACTCATCACCGAAACCCACCTCAAATCCGGCGACAGTTTCTGGCTGCCGGACCACAACATCATCCGCCTTGATCGCACCAACTCCAGAGGGGTACGTTGCAATCATCGTCAAGAAAGGCATCAAGTTCTCCATTCTACCCCACATCCGCATGTCTGTCTTGGAGCCACTCAGCGTAGAAGTGCAAACATCGACGGAGAGCATTCGGTACACGGCGGTGTACTGTCCTCGCCAGTGTACCGATAGCAACGGCATGAAATTCAGCTTCAAGAACGACCTGACTGCCCTCACCAGGACAAACTCTCGCTTTGTCATTGCCTGAATGCCCACCATGAAGCTTGGTGGAACTATCGGCGAAACTAGAACGGAAAGCTGCTCTTCGACCACGAACAACATGGATTGTACACGGTGCAATTCCCGGACGAACCCACTTCATTTCACCGGCAGGAAATCCCTCAACCCTGGACTTCCCTGGCCAACGTCCAACTATCGAAGCCGGTGGCGCTCAATTACCTTAGCTCTGACCACCAACCGGTGGTGGCTGAAATCAACGTGAACGTGGCATCTGCTCCATCCTACCTGCATAAGGACTACCACCACGTCAACTGGGTGGCATACGCGCGAATGGTGGACCGTCGCGTTGACGAGAACCAGTCATTGGACACCGAGGACATCGTCCGGGCCCTGGAGGGACTTCATCAGGCCATAACCGTGGCCGACGAGACGTGTGTGATGCGAGTTCTAACGAGGGGTAAGTTTGTTGCCAATGATTCCCACACCCAAATGCTTATCCGCCTGCGCAATATACGTAGACGCCAGTTTCAGAGGACTGGAGATCTGAGCAAGAAAAGTGAAACGGCCGATCTCAATAGGCAGATTGCTTCCAGAATGGCTTCAATCCGCAACGAAAGTTTCGGACGTGTTATCCAGAACCTTGATGACCGATCTAAACCATTCTGGAAGGTAGCCAAAGTCCTGAAATCCCACCCAAAACCTGTTCCACCTCTCAAGGCCGGCGATTCGCTTCTGATCCCTCCGCTCGAGTAATCCAATGCGATCGGTGCTCACATTGCTGCATCCCATCTGCTTGGATCGCAAATCCACAGTCCGATGGAAGTCCAGGTTGCGAAATGCGTCCACGATATAGACCTCCCCTTGTGCTGTCCCACCAGAAGACAAGATCATCCACAACTCCGCTCAGCGCTGAAGCAAACCAAAAATATGAAGGCCCCGGATTTGATGGGATCTTCAACCTCATCCTCAATCATTTAAACATCAAAGTTTACGAACTTTTGAGCGCCATCTTAAACAGATGCTTGGAATTGCACTACTTTCCAAGCTCCTGAAAGATTGCCAAGATCATACCTATCCGCAAACCCGGGAAGGACCTAACTCTATCATCGAGCTATAGGCCTATCAGCCTGCTCCCAGCGCTGAGCAAACTCTTTGAAAAGCTCATCCTCAACCGACTCGTCAAGTTTGTCGAGGAACGGAACATTCTCCTGCCGGAACAGTTTGGGTTCAGGAAGGGGCATTCCACAACTCACCAACTCGTGAGGGTGATGAACACCATCAGAAGTAATAGAGCTGTATCCAAGTCCACAGCCATGGCCTTGTAAGACGTCGAGGAGGCGTTTGACAATGTATGGCATGGTATAAGCTCTGTTACTTCAACTTTCCACCTCACTTGATCAAATCTTGTAAGAAGCTCTCTTCAGCAAAGCTCGTTCAGGGTATCGTTGAATTGCTATTTGTATAACGCGTTCCCAATATCAGCAGGAGTACCGCAAGGCAGCCCGCCGCTCTACAGCATTTATACATCTGACATTCCTACCCTTGGCGACGGCCGTGTGTTCTTTTTGTTCGCAGATGACACCGTAATAGCCGTCAAAGGGAGGATGCCTACCGAAATCACCAACAAGCTTCAACGATGCCTTGACGTCTTTGATGAATAAGCTTCCACCTGGAAGATCAAGATCAATGCTTCCAAAACCCAGGCTGTAATGTTTCTTCATCGGCAGTCTTACAGACTGAAACCCCCACCAAACTGCACTGTGATCATGAATGGCACAAGCGTTGAGTGGTCGTCAGAAGAACTTTACCTTGGATTGCTGTTCAACGACAAACTACTATTCCGCTCGCACGTCGATAGAACCTTGATTAAACGTTCCGCCCTAACCAGAAGGCTGTATTCGCTCATTTGCGGTAGATCTCGCCTCTCGCGGCGTGATGTGGTAGGGACCTGATATTCCCGGCACTTTTGGAGGATTTGCCGTAATGTAAAGATATGGTCCGTTGTCGAACGGCCGTCTGCAAAACCGGCTTGATAACTCATCACTTAATCATTTGCTATTTGTTATTAGACTACGGAAGATTATCTGGGATAATTGTTTGTATGCGGCATTTAGAATAGTGATCGTTCGATAGTTCTCACATTCTAGCTTGTCGTCCTTTTTGTAGACATCGTACACTAGACGCTGTGATTTTGTAGACATACGGCTGCTTCAGTCGCTCAAGGTCATACCGAGGAGGGCATTATTAACGACGGAGAGTTTTGGGCGCAGTTTTACCATTACCAGACAGTGGTTGGAGTCGATGTTAGCGCCGCGAGAGATTCTTACGTCGATAATGTCGGAGAAGTGCCGACCATCAATCAAAACAGTAGAATAAAGAACTGCTGTTGAAAAATCTCAATAAAATAGACAAAAGTTTTAAAAAATAAAAAATAAGCGTTGTTATTTTTACATCCAAAATCTTATAAAATTCTCATAGTAGCAACAGATTTCAGCACGGTTTTCGCAATGTTGGCTAGTTGAAACATCCATTATAAGATCCTAAAGTAATCGGGGTCAAAATATTTTTTCAAGCCTAACTCAAAATTGTCCCGCATTCCCCTATCATCTTATGGTTGCATATGCTCCTTAGTTTTGCTAACGATATCGACCTCATTAGCATAGTGTCTCTGGAAAGATAGGCCTGACTATTAATTCTGCCAGAAAGAAGTTTTTGATGAGGACGCTATTACGGATTACGTAACCGGCTTAAGTAAGGTATCTTGCAAACGGAGACAAATTCTTCTTCTTTCTGGCGTAACGTCCCAACTGGGACAGAGCCTGCTTCTCAGCTTAGTGTTCTTATGAGCACTTCCACAGTTATTAACTGAGAGCTTTCTTTTCCAACTGACCATTTTTTGCATTTGTATATCGTGTGGCAGGTACGATGATACTCTATGCCCTGGGAGTCGAGAAAATTTCCAACCCGAAAAGATCCTCGACCGGTGGGATTCGAACCCACGACCCTCAGCTTGATCTTGCTGAATAGCTGCACGTTTACCGCTACGGCTATCTGGGCCCAAAAAAACGGAGACAAATTACTCTCTATATAAAACGTTGGTACCTTCGAGCGGCTCTCTGCGGACTGAAACGAGGACGTTGAAAAAGACAGATCGGAAAGTCTTCGATGATCATGCTACGGGCAATACTAGGTGGGAACCTTGATAATTTTGTGTAGCGCAGATGCATAAGTGACAAGCAGTCTTCCCATGAACAGAACCGAAGTGCAACTTTCGTTTGAACCTTGCAACTTGTGTTGAACCGCAAACGCGCTTCGTCTCTGTACCAGTGTTTCAAACTGAACCCGGTACATGTGTACTTCGGTTCAAACTTAGGTTCAAATAATGGCACAAAGCAGTCAAACGGGGAACGGTTGAAATGCACGCGGATAAATTTCTACGATCATATATGGAGCTTCTTGGTTCAAATCGCGTAGCCCTTGAGGCTTGAATAAATGTTTTATTTAAGCAGATCAACTAAGATCAATACTTTAAATAACATTTAGCGGTAACTTTATGAAAAAAACAAGGATTTTACTATATCATACTACAAGACACGATAAGTAGAAATTGCTAAGCGTGGATATCAACTGTTTTCTGTCTGTCATCGTTCTGAGCCTCGGATGCAATCGAAGATTTGCACCAAAGTTTGAACCGCGGTTGCAACCGAGGTACAAATGGACCGGTTTTCGAACCGGCGTTTGAACCGAAGTTCACTTTACACATGTTTAGGTTAAGGTTCATGTTCGAGCGTTTCGGTTTGCACACGAGAACAGAGTGCAAGGAGAGTACGAAACCGCCTGAACCAACGTGGTCACAAGTATTACCAAGTGTAGAAAGCGTTTTATTTTTAAGCTTCAATACGCTAGCTGTACGTAGTGATAGAGAACCTGGGAACTCAAAACGTTCGGGGCAATAGGAGGAGTATCGTCCAAAACCGACGAAGATGGAACTCTACAATACGTCCGGCAATGGAGCTACGTTTTGTCCATTTAGGTAGCAAGTTGGGTTACTTAGTATTTTCATGTTCAGAAAGGATGGATTTGTGGGATAATCAAGCGGGATATCCAGGAAATTCAGCAACAGCTATTGCTATGAATACGTTCAATTGCTTTTAAACTTGATAAGTGGCGAGGTATTAGTATTGCATGTCCCGATTATTCATAGCATAAAATTAGTTGGTACCGTGCACCCCCGCTAATTTGAACGGTACCTCAAGCAAACAATCGGGAATCTGAACGATGTGCAAATTAGCGGGGTACAGATTAAAAAGTGTTCAGATTAAACGTAGTCAAAAACCAATGGGGGTACCCAGTAATTGATTGTCAAGATTTGGTAAAGCGAATCGACACAAGTAAACTCATTTGAATTGTATCACCTCACCCGGCTCGCATAATAAGCTTAATTTAGTCAATTGAAATGTCTAGGTATGCAAAAAAAAAGATATACTTACACTTTATTGCAGTCCGGGCACTCGATCTTGTCCTCCATGGTGACAAGTTTATGCTTTTCTTTGTGTTTCTCCATTAGGGCCATTGTTCTAAATTCCAACAAGCAAATGGAGCACTGGAAGCGTTGCTTTTCCTCCTGCTCCTTGATGAGCTTCCTCATTTGATTGCGATGGCTTTCGTGTGCTTCCATGTGCCGACTCATGTTCTGTTTTCGGACTCTGGAAAGTAAGGAACGGTTTTAATTTATCATTCAACTGTATGTATTTGAATTTGGTTATATTCGCAACTTACGCCTTGTTACACTGCTTACACGCTTCGTAGTCCTTCATCGCGTCCTGCTTAGGCACCGTATCAATACCGTGCGATTTTACATGGGCAATCATTTCACTAGGCGTGTAACTGTAAAAAAAGTATTTTTTTTTAGAAAAATCGATGACATCTGTAAGGTCACAAGTTGCCTGAAAAGATACCAACAATTCTTTGCAGATATAGCAGGAATGCTTTTCACTAGTATCCGGTGGAATAACTACTGCGGTCACCACTGTCGGTTTGACTATGCTGGTACTAGCGACAGCTGCTGAGGCTGCTTTTTGGGCTTGTCGCTTCGCTTTGATTCGTGCTAAACAGTCAGCTTTGTGGCTGGTATATCCTTCGGGAGAATAACTAAAGGAAATATATTTTTAATCTTCATGAAAAGCTTGCAATATCTATAAAAATTACCTTTCTTTACAAAGCTTGCAATTGATCTTTACCTTATGTGCAAGGTACAGGTGGTCATTGAGCCCTTTCTTGGTGGCTAGCGTAACGAAACACAATTTACACTGGAATTCGTTCGACACGAGTACATTGAACAACTTTACTCCTTTCTCCTTAGCCGATCGGATTTTCTTCTCGGCTGGTTCTGAGGATATTTCGCCTGGGGCTGCTCGCTTCTGCGATTTTCCTTGATCCATTCTTATGATAGTTCTCACTTTTCCTCGTGTGGCCTTTTCTTGACTTGCAAGGACTTTTTCGTAGAATGTGGAGAATTCATAAACGGATCTACTACACATAGCACAGATCAACTCGCTTTCAACTTGTAGTTTCTGAAAGTGAAAAGGTAGGTAAAGAATTTGAAGCTTCATTTTGGTCAATGGGGACGCATGTAACATGCGCTGTAGTCATTAAAGTACATATGTTTAAAAAGAGAGCAAAATAAGGATTTCTAAAAAAAAAATATTTTTTTTTGAATTCCTCGTGACCTTAAGTGTCGGATCCGGAACCCACCTTCGATTAATAGCCGAAAAGTCCTTGATTTCGATTAGGCTCCAGTAGCCGACAGTAAAATTCTGGTCACAAATTGGCGCAATCACCGACACTCAATCGTAGAATTCCACTAAATTCCAGTAAATCGTCCACAATACGACACTCTTTTTAGCCCCCAAATCACCTTCAATTTAGTCGCAGCAGAACCACAGACACCCTGAGCCAATCCGAGCGAACGCGGGAATTTCAGTTCGTACCGTTCAAATAAAACCAATAGTTCTCACTTATCACTACTTACTATATTCTACGTAATAAACCTAACTGTATTCACGGGTATGCAATTTAAATAAGCGACCGATCGCGCCGTGTAGCTAAAGTGGAACTGAGAAGTGGATGCGTTTGATATCATCATCAGAGCAAGCCATCCATCCACCGTGCTCTGATGATCGATATCAGTGACGTCATCCACTGAGAGAAACAACGATCGGCTTGGTCAGTGCGAGAGCACCCCAGCCATCGTTGGTTGTCTATCATCGCCGCATCCAAGCCTCGGATAAATGTTCTCCGCATCGCAATACGCTGGACAAGGACAGCAGCAACAATCGCATGGGCATGATGGAGATAAGAGTCGTCTGTCCATCAATCCATCCGTAGCCGTCTAGGCATAGCATGGACTGCGACGACCTATTGTCCTTCCGTCGACTACTCCATCGGTTGAACAATACCGTCTGGGTTTTGGGCGAGCTGTCTGGATGAGCAAAACAGCAGAAACTTCCACTGGCGTGTCTAGGGGGCGATGCGCCCAAACATTCTCACCCACCCTGAAATTCCATGAATTTCTGAAAAGAAAGAAAAAAAAAACTCCTCTTCGGCTAGGACGGGAGATGGATTTTGGATTGGGAAATGGATTTTAGTTTTGGGATTTGGAGTAGAATTCGTGCTCGAGGATTGGTTCCGGCAAGAGGCAGATTTTCTCCACCGGTCGTTTTAGATTTCCGGAAGCGGTCCTCAACGTAACAACGCGTACTACGCCATCAGCTCCGGGGTGCGTTTCCTCGATTCTGCCCAACTTCCAACGCATGGGCGGCAGGTTGTCGTCGCAGATTACTACCAGTTTTCCAACTTCAATACTAACTGGCGGTCGCCAGCGTTTGTTTCGTCCTTGAAGTTGGCTCAGGTATTCCTGTCTCCAACGCTTCCAAAAATCCTGGACCTTCCGTTGCACCAGCTCTATTTGGTTTAGTCGGTTCAACTGAACATCGGTTACGTCGGTTTCTGGGAGAGCCTGTATTGACGAACCGATTAGAAAATGGCCCGGCGTGAGAGGCTATAAATCACTAGGATCGGTTGAGAGTGGAATGATTGGTCTAGAGTTGAGGCATCCTTCCACCTGGACCAACAGCGTAACCATGTCCTCTATGGATATTGGTGTGTCTCCGATGACTCTCTGCAGGTGGTACTTCGTGGAACGAACCGCTGCCTCCCAAAGGCCACCGAAATGGGGACCACTTGGAGGGCTAAAGTGCCAACGCCAACGTCCTTCAACAAACGCAGCAGCTCTTGCAACCGGTTCCGGGCACCCACAAAGTTGGTGCCGTTGTCCGAAAATATATCGGCACACTTTCCTCGCCTTGCTACGAACCGTCGTAACGCCTGGATGAACCGATCCGTCGATAAGTCGGAGACCAGCTCTATGTGGACAGCCTTTGTCGCAAGACATATAAAAATGGCTCCGTACGCTTTCACCGCGTTACGTCTAGGACCTGGCCTAACGTAAACTGGTCCGAAAAAATCTACGCCTGTCCGGGAAAATGGGCGCGATATCGTGACTCGCTCAGCCGGCAGCTCACCCATGAACTGCTTCACTGGAGACGGTTTGGCTCTGAAGCACTTGTGGCAACGATGAACAACCTGGCGGACGATGCTTCTTCCATCTAATGGCCAGTATTTCAGCCGAATGGTGCTCAATAGCAGCTGAGGTCCAGCATGAAGTAGTCTTCCATGGTATTGCTCAACGAGAAGCCGAGTCAGCCGATGCCCCTTTGGAAGAACAATTGGGTGTTTGAAGTCCTCAGATTCTGCCGAATGTCTCAATCGGCCACCGAGACGAATTAAACCATCTGCGGAAATGTAAGGATGGAACCAGCGTAGTGACGATTTTAGTGACACTGGTACTCCTTCTGACAAGGCCCGCCATTCATCGGCGAGGGCTACCTTCTGAACTTGCCGAAGGATGGTATATTCCGCATCTTTAAGTTCATCCGATGAGAGAAATCCACCTCTTCTCTCCGCCTTGGGTTTCCTGAGGAGCTTCATCAATCGTTGCCAGATTGCAGCAGTCCGAATCATCTCCGAATACGATGAAAACTTCGCAACATACTCCTCTACAAATTCCGGAGCGGTTGTCGCTGTGACTACTGTTACAGTTCGGCGCTTTTCCTTTTCCACCTCCTCGGCGTTCGATGAAACTGTTGAGTGTGGCCATCCTTCTGGACTTCCTAACAGCCAGTCCGGCCCGTGCCACCAGAAACGATTCCCTGAGATATTCTGCGGTGTAATTCCTCGTGAGATCAGATCAGCGGGATTCTGAACTCCTGGAACATGCCGCCATTGCCAACCCTCCGTCAACCGTTGAATTTTCGCGCATCTATTTCCGACGTACGGACTCCAAGTAGATGGAGTGGCTACTAACCAGTCTAAGACGCACGTGGAATCCGTCCAGAAATGTACATCTGCTGGTAGTCTGATTGCTTGGTTGACCTTTTCGAACAGCTCCGCAGTTAAAAGTGCTCCACATAGCTCCAATCTGGGAATTGTCTGGCAACTCAAGGGTACAACTCTTGATTTAGACGCGACCAGACGAACCAGAACGTTTCCGCTTGAATCCTCACTCCGTACGTAAACGCATCCACCGTACGCCTTCTCCGAGGCGTCCGAAAAGCAGTGAAGGTCAATTCGTTCAGTCTGTGGAACCATAACGCACCTGTTGATCCTGATCTCGTTGAGAATCGGTAGTTGTCGGTGATAATTTCGCCATGTCTCACCCACCGTGTGAGGTAATGGTTGATTCCAATCCAATCGCCTTCCATCCTCGCTTTCTAGGGTCCACAATTGCTGCATAAACACCTTGAATGATGTGATTGCAGCTCCTATGAGGCCTAGTGGGTCGAAAAGAGTGGCGATGGTCGATAGAACCTTACGCTTGGTCAAGGGTTCTACGTCTTCTAATGCTGGAATCGTGAATTGGAATCGCAGAGTGTCGGTTCTCGGCATCCAAGTCAATCCAAGAGTTTTTACCGCCGGGTCTGGGTCTAGACTGATCTCCGTGATAGGAATGGCTAAATCCTCCGTTCCAACTCCATCCAACGCCTCTGGATAATTGGAAGCCCATTTACGAAGCCTGAATCCTCCGGCATTCATAAGTTCCTGCAGCTGTACCCTCAACTGCACAGCTTCATCCACGTCGTTCGAACCAGTAATCACATCGTCCATGTATGTATCTTCCCGGACTGCCTTAGCCGCCAGCGGAAATCTTCCTTCCTCATCATCCGAGAGCTGCTTCAGGACCCTAGTCGCCAAAAAGGGTGCCGGTTTAGTTCCGTAGGTGACGGTGTTCAGCTCGTACGTGCTGATTTCCTCCTCCGGTGATGACCTCCACAGAATCGATTGCAGCGGTCTATCTTCTTCACGAACCAGGATTTGGCGGAACATTTTCTCAACGTCCGCGACAAGCATCACCTGTTTCGTTCGGCTCCGCATGATGATTGATCGCAGATCATCTTGAATGATCGGTCCGACCAGTAGCGCATCGTTCAACGTCACCCTTGTGGACGTTTCACTCGAAGCGTTGAATACAACGCGAACCTTGGTGGTAGTACTGGCTTCCTTCACTACTGGATGGTGTGGCAGATAGCAGCGTTTCACCGAACCTGGGACATTCTCGACCTTGCTCATATGCCCAAGCTGAAAGTACTCCGCCATGAAGGCGCAGTATTGCGTACGAAGATCTGCGTTTTTCGCCAATCTACGCTCCGTAGCCTGAAGACGTCGAACTGCGATCTCTCTTGATTCACCAATCCGCTCCAAAACGTCTTCGTCAGTCGGTAGAGCGATAGTGTAACGGCCATCCTCCCCCCTTTGTACGGTATGAACAAAGTGCTGCTCGCAACGCGCTTCTCGTGGCGAATAGTTTTCAGCCGACCCGACCTCCTCGCAGGACCAAAATCGGGCCATCAACTCCTCTAGACCTTCTCAAGCCGACACGTTGCAGCTAATGTTCACCGACTGATTGGGAACCGATACTCCACCGCAAACCACCCAACCGAATACAGATTCGTTGAGTGCTGGCAGTCGCTCTCCTAACGAAATCTGCCGTCCATTCCTGAAGAAATCGAAGAATGATTCGATTCCCAGAACCATATCTATCGCCACGGACACATTGAACGATGGATCAGCCAATTCGATGCCATCTGGTAGCCTCCAGCTTGAAACGTTGATCGTAGTTGTAGGTAGATTGACTGTCACCTTCGGTAGAACGAGAAAGTTCATCCGTCGGGAGTAATCCGAAATACGTGATCGAATGGTGGTTTCGATCTGCTGCCTAACGTTGGTCCTTGCTTGGCCGATTCCATGGCCGATCCATTCCATCTATCTTCCCGCGGGTTACCCTTAACCGCTGGCTGAGCCTCTCCGTAACGAAATTGCTCTCTGACCCTGAGTCCAACAGAGCGCGTGCTGGATAGCGATGTCCACTGTTGTCCTCGACAATCACGATAGCCGTCGCCAGCAGTACCTTGGAATACTGGGCTGATCCGTGAGCCACCACGGCATCGGTGGCCGCCATGTTGGATACTTGCGATGTAGAATTACCCGTAGTGCTGGAACCTGGGGTAGCCGTCTCCGTAGAATCCTGTTCATCCCTCGAATTGTTGGACCTCGTCGGCTTCGGTGCCACTACCGACTTCGAAGAATTGTCCTTGTCAGGCCTGAAGCACACCAGCGAATGATGACGCTTCTTGCAATACCGGCAAGAGAACTTCGACTGGCAATCCTTAGCGTGGTGACCGGACTTGAAACAGTTTCTACAGTGAGAATAATTTCTGAGAACTGCCTCCCTTTCCGATTGCGGCATCCTTTGGAATACACTGCACTGAAACAGCTGGTGATTGGCACTGCAGGCAACACAACTTGCTCCGGATGTTTGGACGGTGTTGAAGCTCGTCTTGACCGAAGATGTCTTGAACTTCCCGGGTTGGTGGAACTGAGCTGAGTTCTTGGACTCCGATTGCTTCCCTGGCAGCGATTCCAGCATACGGATGCGTCGCTGGAGATATTCGGTGAGTTCAACAACCGTATCCTGTTGTTTTGTAGAAGAAAACTCCTCCCATCCTCTACGTGTCACAGGATCCAATCGCGCAGAGAGAATGTTGACCAACAATAGGTCCTTGTAATCACCAGGCAGGACGACGTTATCTAAGGTCTGCACGATCCTCTCGAAACCATCCACGAGAGTGTGCAGATCCGATGAGGATTCTTTGGTCAAGCTAGGAAGCTTGAAAAGTGCTTGCACCTGGAGCTTTTTCAAGTGTTTACTGTTGTCGTATCTCTTCTGTAGAAGATCCCAAGCGACCTTGTAATTGGCGCTAGTGATTTGGAGAGAGTCGATCAAATTTTTCGGTTCTCCTTGGAGGCATCCCTTGAGGTAGTAGAGCTTTTCTACCTCAGGGAGATCCGCCTTGCAGTGGATGACCGAGGAGAAAAGGTCGCGGAAACTGAGCCACTCCTCAATGTTTCCACTAAAAGTTTGAAGCTTGATCTGTGGCAACCTGACATGATCAAGATTCCCACCACCGGACGTATTTAGGAACCTAGCCGACGTGTTCAACTCCACTGATTCCTGCTTCAGCTTGATCGCATCCAGTAGAAACGCTTTCGCATGGTAGTAGCGATCGCTGAAGTCCTTCCTCTCCTTTGTGTACGGATTCTTCTCGATGTCGTGGACGGCATGAGTTTTGATTTCGATGAGATACTCGGAAAACTTCTCCCACAGGTCGTCCAGTCTTTCCAAACGAACTGTCATTTGGCTGATGGGCGCATCCTCCGGCAGATCGTCAACGTAGCTCCAAATATCGTTGAAGGTTTGTTGAACATCGCTCAGCTTCGCCACCAGGACCTTGTACGATGCCAGCGACATGATGACTCGGCGAAATCAATCGGTTGTTGAACGGATGAAAATGATGGTGTAGTATACTGCGTAATTGCCTAGCTTCGCTAGGACATATATCGTGCTCTAACTAACCTATGAGAGTGATACAGGACACCCTACGCAGTCGGCGGTATTCGGCCACACAATGTTGTGACAACAACGTCGATTGTTCGGAATCTCGTGGATTGGTGTGAATAGAGGAGAGAATCGTGGCGGTAGTATCCAAAAATTTAACTTCGGCTGCACATATACTGTTCGACTCACCTAACCAAGTGAACAGCGTCACGGGTGCAGCAATAGGGTAAAATCGTCCAACTTTGGTAGCAAAGCGTAGCCAGATGTGGATCAAATCTTGTTCAATTTCATCAAGTCGCGTGAAAGGGAGGGAAATTAACTATAGTATCCAAAAAATTGCTTCGACGGGACATATACCGTGCAACTCACCCGGAGAAAACAACGGTGTACCAATGCCCGTGCCAAATGATGCCGAACGTATCCAAAAAACGTTCAATTATAGTTTATATAGCCTCAATAATCCGTAGTATATAGCAGGGATGTGTGGGTGTAGATGTCGCAAGCCAAGGAGGATAAATTTTATTTAAAATTGTGGAGTATCCAAACGCCCACGCTTCGGCGGACATACACTAAATGTTCACTAACCTGGATAACGCTCCACGTTGCTGCCTCCTTGCTTGAGTCCACCCGTCGGTCGTGCAGGCGATGAGTAGTAATCCGATGAATCGATCAGCACCAGCGCCGATTCCAATCCGGGCTGATAATCGTATACCAAGTATCCACAACTCCAGAGCTTCCTATCTGGTTAAGCGGAACGACGATCCCCGTAGAGTGATGATGGCTCCGTAATAGCGATGACAGTGTGAATGAATAAAACCGGTGTTAGCAAAGGGAAATGCCTAGCTCCGACAAGACATACACTAAGTGTCTAATTAATTACCTGGAAAACCCACAGGCGGAGCAAACTTAGTGTTGCCTTCCAAGTCCGATGCTAGCAGTCACCGTCCCGAATCTTTAGTACAGGAAACCAACAGGGCGGCGTCCAGGCTTGGCTTGGCTTGGGTACGCGCCAAGAGCCTATTCTTCTTTTGTCACGAAACTCCTTTTCATATACGGAAAGGATGGCGATTCGCTATTACAGCGCGGTAACAAAGCGTCGTAACGTGAAACCGCGATGGCGGAAATCCTACACGCTCAAATCCGTGACCACTCCAGTTCAGCACTATCCGGTTCGAAGGACCATGTGTCGGATCCGGAACCCACCTTCGATTAATAGCCGAAAAGTCCTTGATTTCGATTAGGCTCCAGTAGCCGACAGTAAAATTCTGGTCACAAATTGGCGCAATCACCGACACTCAATCGTACAATTCCACTAAATTCCAGTAAATCGTCCACAATACGACACTCTTTTTAGCCCCCAAATCACCTTCAATTTAGTCGCAGCAGAACCACAGACACCCTGAGCCAATCCGAGCGAACGCGGGAATTTCAGTTCGTACCGTTCAAATAAAACCAATAGTTCTCACTCATCACTACTTACTATATTCTACGTAATAAACCTAACTGTATTCACGGGTATGCAATTTAAATAAGCGACCGATCGCGCCGTGTAGCTAAAGTGGAACTGAGAAGTGGATGCGTTTGATATCATCATCAGAGCAAGCCATCCATCCACCGTGCTCTGATGATCGATATCAGTGACGTCATCCACTGAGAGAAACAACGATCGGCTTGGTCAGTGCGAGAGCACCCCAGCCATCGTTGGTTGTCTATCATCGCCGCATCCAAGCCTCGGATAAATGTTCTCCGCATCGCAATACGCTGGACAAGGACAGCAGCAACAATCGCATGGGCATGATGGAGATAAGAGTCGTCTGTCCATCAATCCATCCGTAGCCGTCTAGGCATAGCATGGACTGCGACGACCTATTGTCCTTCCGTCGACTACTCCATCGGTTGAACAATACCGTCTGGGTTTTGGGCGAGCTGTCTGGATGAGCAAAACAGCAGAAACTTCCACTGGCGTGTCTAGGGGGCGATGCGCCCAAACATTAAGACAAGTAATTGCTGGTTTTACTTTATGATTTTTTTTATTATTTTCTCCAGGAACTGATTCAAGTATTTAACTAAAGTTTGCTTCAGCTCCAAAGATTTCTTCAGGAATCCATGAAGTATTTTTTACAAACTTCCTATGGAATCCATTCAGTAGTAGAATTAAATAATGTTAATTCGGGAATTCAGTGGTCGTAACTCAAAACTCAATGGACTGTAAATTTTTGCTTTTCGTTCTTAACTATGAACTTTATTGAAGAAAATTCACGCCTGCTTCAGTTTTGTTCCAACAGGAAATACATATTTCAAGAATAATTCAAGCAAATTTCTCTGTCATGACCCGCGAGGGTAAATCTGCGCTACACAGTAAACAGTTATTAAGAGATTTCAATTTTATTATTAAATTTTAGATGAACATTCTCCCCGCCGAGCCGGATGGCTCCTCATCTCCTCAGCTATGTATTTAATCCAGTTCATCACCAATCGGTAGCACAGCTATTTTCGTTGTTGCACGCTTGTAGGTGCCGCTGCTGGTTCGGACGGTTACCACGCGCACAATGCCATCCTTGCCAGGGTGGGTTTCAATTATTCGTCCCAGCTTCCACGTTTGCGGTGGCAAACCATCTTCCTTCAACACCACTAACAATCCTTCCCGTAGCAGAGTGGGATTTTTGAACCATTTTCCACGCCTCTGTAATCCTGTGACGTATTCAGCGGACCAACGACGCCAAAACGCTTGCTTCCTCCGTTGGATCAACTGATATCGGGACAACGTCGACTCTTTCAGATCGCCATAGTAAAGTTCAGCGATCGCTGTAAGTTCGCGTCCTACCAAAAAATGTCCTGGACTCAGAGCTTGGTAATCCGAAGGGTTATCACTTTGCGGGATCATAGGGCGCGAATTCAAGATCGCTTCTATTTGGTGCAATAAAGTACACATCTCCTCATAGGTCAAATGCGATTCATTCAGCACCTTATTCAAATGATTCTTCACGGACTTTACTCCGGCTTTCTAGAGTCCTCCTTGATGCGGCGCTCGCGGGTTTCCAGGTTATGCCACGAGACTGACAAAATTTCGAGATATCGTTGTCCAAAGCCTGTGACTCGAGCAAAGTTTTCAACTCCTTAAACTGGCGTTCAGCACCCACAAAGTTGGAACCGTTGTCAGACCGCATTTCAGCAACGTTCCCTCTTCGACTCACAAAACGATGCAACGCACCAAGAAATCCATCTGATGAAAGTGAGCCTACTAACTCGAGATGAATTGCCTTAGTAGACATGCATTCGAAAACGCATACAAAAGCTTTCCGTGGAGCTCTACATCTGCCTTCCTTCAACAAAAATAGACCAGCGTAATCAACACCAGTGCGTGAAAATGGTTCAGCCGCAGTAACGCGAACGCTTGGCAGATCCCCCATAAACTGTACCACTTTTTTCGGCCTTGAACGAAAACATTTCACACATTTTCTCAATACACGATTGATAGTGCGTCTTGCGTTCACAGGCCAGAACTGCTGTCGTACCTTCGCGAGCAAACCATTCAACCCAACATGTAGTTGCTCTCGATGGATTGTCTCAATCATTAAATCAGTGAAAAGATTCTTCTCCGGTAAGATCATGGGGTGTTTCTGGTCCCGTGGCATGTCGGAATGTCTGATTCGACCTTCAACTCTCAGTATCCTTTCATCCTTATTGTAAATAGGATTCAAATTTCTGAGTTTACCTCTCACCGGTCGGTTGCGTTCAACATCTTTAATCTCCTCGTCATAGACGACATGCTGAACAACTCTCACCATCGCTAACAACGTATCGCGATAGTCACAGCTCATTAATTTACCACTTCTTCGTTTGTTGCCCGAGCGCCTTACGCTGCAGTTGTGAATAAATCGTGCCACGTAGGTGAATACTCTCTGCGTTTTGTGATAATTACTACAGCTCAAAATGACGTCGTACAGCTGACCATAATGTGCCACTACAGCCTTTCACGGATTCTTCATGAGCGCTTACACCGTAATTGCAGTTGTTCACTTCTTCGGGACAATCCATAGCGACTTCATCTTCTTCGATTTCCAAAAACGCCGGACCGTTCCACCATAGTTTACTCTTCATTAATTCCAATGGTTGAACGCCTCTAGATACGAGATCCGCTGGATTGTGTTTCGTGCCGATGTGCAGCCATTCTACATCTTGAGTCAATGCTAGAATCTTCACCACTCTATTTCGCACGAACACCGGTAAGTTAGAGTTCAACCTTTTCAACCAACCTAGAACTATTTCCGAATCAGACCTAAGAACTACCCGTTAAATGTTTAGCTCCAAGGCTTCGCGCACTGTCTTAATCTGCTCTGCCAACAATAGTGCTGCACACAATTCTAACCTCGGAATTGTCATCTCCGATGGTGAGGCTTCCCCTTTTTCTATTCGATTCAACTCTTTCAAAGGTGCAACCCTCGATTTGCCGCAAATCAGCTTCACACTAACTGTTCCTTCAGTGTTAACGCTCCGCAGGTATATACAGCAACCGTAGGCTCGTTGAGACGCATCTGCAAAACCATGCAGCTCAAATGCTATCGGGGCGTCTACTGCAACACATCTTGGAATTTTCATGTTGTTTATTTCGCACAATTCTGCTCTTAGTTTGCTCCAGATTTCGAATTCTTCGCTAGGAATAGCGTCATCCCAATCAAGCTTCTTGCACCAGAGTTGTTGCATCACCAACTTAGCTAGTACCACAATTGGGCTCAAGATGCCGAGAGGATCGAACAATTTTGCTATCTCGCTCAAAACCTCACGCTTAGTTGGAATTTCGGAGGTGTTAGCTATTGTCGGGACTCGGAAAAGAAAATTGTCGCTAACGGGGTCCCATAAAAGACCAAGCGTCCTTATCACCCCATTCACATCAATGTCCTCGAAGCAAAGCTGTTTCTCACGCATTTCGGCTGGTATGTCTTCCAAAAGCAATGGGTCATTTGCACACCACTTGTGCAATTTGAACTCTCCTCTCTGCAGCAAACTTTGTAGATCTTCACGTAGCCTTCTCGCCTCGTGCATTGTGTTTGCTCCCACTAGGGCATCATCAACGTAAAAGCATTTCAGAACAACATCACTCGCCTCCGGAAAGCTATCACGTTCATCATGGGCCAACTGAATCAATGATCTTGTCGCTAAAAAGTCTGCTGGTCCTATCCCATACGTTACCAGCTGGAGTTCCAGATTCATCAACGGTTGGGACCGTTCATCTCGCCATACACATCTCTGGTATTTAGTGTGTTCGCCATTAACCTTCACTTGCTCGTACATGCGTTGCACATCAGTCGAGAATATACTGCTTCGCGACTAAAAATGGGTGACCCAACGTCAGAGCCGTAGCGTTGCCTCATGGCGCCCTTGGCGAACCATCATTTGAGCGCCCCCTATTCAAAGTCAAAGTCAAAACTTATCTCTATTTTTTCGTGAAACAAGTTTACGATAAAATTATTTAGCAGCATCAATATTAACTCAAGAAAGAGCTTATGAAGGCTCAGTAATGGTTCTAGATATTTTTAAAGGGTTCCGGGTCATTTCGCCGAACGCCATTTGGCCGAATGCCGTTTGGCCGAACGCCATTTGACCGAAATGGTCATTTGGCCGAATGCCGTTTGGGCCGAAATTAACTCAAGGGCGGTCGCGTATTCAGCCGTCGCCAGCACCACCTCGCTCGAGCTGTGTATGGAAAGCGAGCTTTTTTCAGTACACGCATGCGACCGGTCTTGGGTTAAATACAATAGTGAACTACAGTCAGCATGCATTTATAATGAATTTCAAAGAACTGATGCAGCTTATTTTCGAAAGAAGGATAAATCATCGTTGTTATTCAAATAATTAGCTCTTTAGTGAAACGCATACTGCTGAAAGAAGAACATTCTACATTTAAGCAATTATTCACTTCTCTGCTAGCAGTAATAGCTGCCAGCAGAGGTTTTTACATCGCGTTTGTAGTCAGCTTTTGACAGTAACTAAAACGGTTTATGACTTTTTCGCACTTCTGCTGGATCGGGTTGCTTAGTTCTTTCGAATCATACTAAATGAAATATTTCATAGTTCTAGCGACCACAAGTTTTGGCTTCTTCTTTTCACAACGGAGAAAGAGTGAGCTTCTTTTACGTAAGTGTTCACTGTGCAGCAATAGTGCAGAGTTCAGTTCACACATTGCTATCTTAAACTTAGAGGAGAATGACATCTCACCTAATTTAACACCCATGCTGAAAAACACCATTGGGGTGGTCCATTAATTACGTAAGAGTTTATGGGGGGAGGGGGGTTGAAGATTTCTTACGTGCCATACAAATTATTTTTGGTTTTCATACAAAAAAATTTACCATGGGGGCAGGGGGGGAGTTGAAAAACCGCTAAAATTGTCTTACGTTATTAATGGACAGCCCCATTCCTAAAAATACAACCTATGAGCAAAAGAAGGAAAAATCTTTTATGAAAATTTGAGCTAGTGTAATGCAAATAATAGTTTTTATTAGTTTAACTACAAAGAACTGCCAATGATTTAAAGAAGGTAAACTTCCCAATAGAAATGTAAGCTAAAATATTGCCGATAGTGATGAAACCAGTATAACTAGCACACCGTTGGTAACCCAGATGCAAATTGACCATCGGCTTAGAGTTTTGTTCTGATTTAACGGGTCAATTTTATCGTTCTCTTGGGGCACTTATATAGTGACAAACATGACATCCCGTCACATCATACAAATCAATAAATTAATTAGTTATTGGGCCACATTCAGCGTTGAGGCAATTTGATTTTTTTATTCGTAATTCGGCCAAACGACCCCTTCAGCCAGATGGCATTCGGCCAAATGGCGTTCGACCAAACGGCAGTCGACCAAAGGGCATTCGGCCAAATGGCGGACACCTTCTTAAGGCCCAAGTAAGAATGGTGCAAAAGTCAAAACTAAAAAAGAAGTTTTCTTGTTTTAAACCAATAAATCGAAGAAAATAAAAACACACAGCTGTTTTATTTGGCAAATACAAGAGCTGTGTGTTTTTACTTTCTTCGATTTATTGTTTTAAAAAGAGAAAACTGCTCTTTCAGTTTTGACTTTTGCTCCATTTTTACTTGGGCCTTAAAGAATGAAATTCTCAGCAAAAAATATTTTGGATCTCGTAATAGTTTAATTTAGGATTTCGTTAGAAATTTCTTTGAAAATATCAATCAGAATTCCACAAGAAATAGTTTGGCCAGTATTCTGTCAGAATGACACCAAGTATTATGTTGAAATCCATAAATATATCGAAGATTTTGTGTGCTAACTAGGGTGACTAAAATATGGTATTTCGGCAGTTTTATTCTTTGCATCATGGAAAGTTCTTAAAAGCGACTGGGTTCATAATTCATACAAAATTTTACATGCAAAAACCATTCACTGCAAAAATAAACTAGTTTCCCTATGTCACGGAATGTGTAAAACTCCTGTTCATAATTCTGTGAAGCATCTATTAAGCATTCTGAAGCAGTCCTTTCAAATAGTTTGTAATAATATTGCTAAAGATAATATAAGAACTGTGTCAACATTTTACAACAACAGTTCCTATGTACAAACATTTTTTTTCCAGAATTCCCTTCTAAGATTTGAATAGAATCGGATTCAAGATTCTTTGAGTATATGTTTTAGAAATTTTATTAGAATCCAGTTTATGCTGCAGTAAAATGTGATCGCTAACTTCTCTGAAGAGCTACAGCTTTCCTTCAAATTTATTACAATTATAATTTTACTTAGCAAATAGTTCAATAGACATGGGATAAGAGGCATATTTTTAACGCTTATAACCTGAAATGCTATTAGCATATATTGTTAAAACAACAAGAATATCTTCAATTTTCCATCGTAAAGTCAACGAAAACCCTTTGAAAATGAAACATTTATTAGATATGTTTCTTCCAAAATTTTGACAAGTGCATCACGCATTTCGGCGCCCCCTGGAGACTGGCGCCCTTGGCGGGTGCCAACCTGGCCAACCGCACGCTACGGCACTGCCCAACGTGCGAAGTTCCATTTTTGACCAACTTCTCCGTGTCGCGAGTCACTTCGCTATAGTGCGCATCTATGCCCTCCACCGTGTGCATTATGCGCACTATTGAGAATAGAGTTGCGACGCGGCGAAGTTGGTCAAAAATCAAACTTCGCACCTTGGTTAACCCATTTTCTAACGCGAAGCAGTATACATACTTGTACAACCGCCACTGTAACAGGATGCCAAACAGTGGGCTCTGCATAGTGGGCACCTCCATCAAGACGTCGTTCAGTGATAAGTTGGTCGTTGTCTTCGCGGACGCGTCGAACACCACGCGTAGTTTCGTTGTTGAACTATCAGGCTTAAGCACGCAGTGGTGTAATAAATAGTAAGCTCCTTCAATGTTCTTCTCAGAGTTTTCAACGACCCTTGCGTATCCTTGCTTAATGTACTCTCGGATAAAATCCCCATACCTTTGTTTCGTGTCGGGATACTTCTCCAATCTGTTTTCTAACGCCTTGAACCGTTTCTCTGCCTGTGCTCGAAAATCCCCAAGTTCACCAGCTCCGTCGCGAAACGAGAGTTTCACAACATATCTTCCGTCCTCACCTCGAGTGTATGTATCCACAAAATGACGTTCACATAAATCCACTTCCGATTGTTCAAGCAGCTGCTCGTCTATCATCCAGAAGCGTTTCATCAACTCGTTCAACTTCTCATCACTGTGATTGTTGAGAATCACATTGCAACTCTGAACGCTAATTACCTTCCGACCATTACAGACAGGTCCAGCAACCAACCATCCTAGAAGACTCTCCTGTAGTAATGGCAAATCAGCGGACATACGAATCTTGCCCGCCTGCATCAATTCGAAGAATGTTTCTGCTCCTATCAACATATCAATCCTATTAGGCTCAAAGAACTTCGGATCGGCCAACTTTAAACCATTGGGAATAGGCCAACCTCTGGCATCAAGTTTAAACGATGGGAGTGCACCTGTAACGCGTGGTACTACCAGAAAATCCAAAGCGAATTCGTATCCTGTTGTTCTGGACTTCACTGTGGCATGGATCTTGAATTTCACGGCTGTTTTCGTGCTATTTACACCGATAATGGGAACGTTGGCGTAACTTTTAGGCAGACCCAGCAAGTCAGACATCCTTTCAGAGACAAAATTGGCCATTGCGCCGGAATCGAGCAAAGCACGGCACCTGTGAGTAACGCCACCGGCATCGATCACGTTGACGATGGCAGTCGCCAACAACACTTGCTTCAATATGGTGCACGTTGTAGCCGGAACTTCACATTTCGCCACGGTCTGTGGATCATTAACGCTTCCAGAAATGCTGACAGGAGTTGTTTCGACCTGGCTGACTTCTTCATCTTTAATCTCTACCTTGTCCTTCAGATGCATCAAGGCATGATGTTTATTCTTACATGCACTTGCTACTGTCTGCCTTGCAATTGGCCGTACGATGTCCAGCATAGAAAGCAGAGGCCAAGCTGCTTAGCCTTGGCATACCGGCTATTAACGGTCATCTTTTTAAACGAATCGCAGACATCTATCAAATGTTCATTGTTACAAAGGGGGCAACAAACCGGCTGAGGGATGTTAGCTACATGCACCTTGCTCGATGTTGCTGAAGTACCACTTTGTTGAGTTACCACGTTCCTGGTTTTAATCGGGTTTGTAGATAATTCACACCGCTCCAGCATGTAACAGCATTCACGCAGAAAATCAATGGTCTCCTTAAAGACAGGCAGCTTTCCGTGTTCCATAGTGGCTTCCCATGCCCTGCGTGTTTCAGTGTCCAATCGGGAAATGATTAAATTCACGATTATCGCCTCAGACAAGCTATCCTCCATTCTGAGGTTGTGGAACTCGAGCGACTCCAAACGTTGAATAAAAGCATACTCATATACTGTTATTAACATTGTTTTTAAGATTTACTAATCATTCTGGTCAACATATCAAGTATTAGACACGTTTTGTTGTTAATCAAATGTTCAATATTCTACTAAAATGACGGCTACAACATATAGAAGCTTTTACTCAGTCTATTGTTAAACTTCTTATGTGTTGTAGAACAAAAGCTACTATGTTTGCATTTTCGGAGGTTTATTCAGCTCTTACTTAAAACACAAACTTTAAGTGGTATAACTGCTTTTCAATAAGCGGAAATCATTTTTTTTTTTTCAATTAATGATTCAACTAAAAATGTGTTCAGCAATGGTTGCTGCTATACAGCTTGTATTAAACACGTAAGTATCTTAAACGCTACCAATTGTTCATTGGGTGCCCATTTAAGGAAGAGTAAATTCGACCAAACGACAATTCCATCAATTGTACCACTTATTCGCGAATGGAGGAATTCCACGTGCAACAGAATAAAAAAAATTCTTAGGATATGTTAAGGATTTCATCAGAATAAACTTATCAATAATTAGGAATCCATTCGCGATTTCATCGATTATCCGCAAGGGGTTTTCCTACAGATTAATGTTCGGTCCATCGATTGTATCGCTTGCCCCTACGGTGGAGAGCGATGCAATAGGGATCAGACGAGTCCGGTTCGCGCAGTGCGAAGACAAAAAACGGAAATGTCCTCAAAAAGGGTTTGGCGGAACTCTGTCAGGTGCTCTGGAGTGGCCAAATCTATTGATATTTAGTTTATTTTTCCTTTATTGGTATTTTTTAGACATACAACGGAAATGTCCCCAAAGAGGCCCTCGTGGAACCTGTGCCAGGAGATCTGGAGTGGCCACTTCTGTTTGTACCGAGGTTTTTCTTCTTTTATTGACATGTTCTCACGAAATCATGAAGATTGAGACGTCGCACGGTATGTTTTGGACATGAAAGGGAAATGTCCCCAAACTGGCCCTGGCGGAACCGGCTACGATATTCCGGAATGGTCAATCACATTTCCCGAATTTGGCACCCTCGTGACCCCAGTACAACCCGGAATATCTCCGGCATAGATCCGAATTCAGCATATTTCATTTATGACAAATAACTGATTAGATAATTAGAAGTTTTTTGATACCTTGTGAAAAAATGGTGCAAATATATTGAGAAACAAAAACATTATCGCGATTTGATTGTTGTTTTTGCGGTAAAATATGAAGCTGCTAGTAAAGGGGTTAATCGAAACTCAGTTCAATAGCCTTCAGAACAATTTGACGAGTTTCTGCAGAATAAATCTTTGAGGATTTTAATGGACAAAATCCTGTAAAAATATGTACAAGATCTGCTACTGGAGAAATTGGTGAAACAATCTCTGGGAAGAAATAACTGGAGGTAGAAGAGTCTCTGAAAATATTCCAGAAAATACCTCTGCAGAAATCACTAGAATTCACGTAGCTTTTCATTGTGGTAGCAAAGAAGAGATTTCTATAGAAAATCGCGTGATATGCTCTGGAGCTTGCAACAGAAGCTACTGCACCGGAAAAAAAATCGAAAATAGGGACTTAAAAGTGGTCAGGGTAATTTGGCATAACGCCATTTAACATGAAAGATGTTTGACCTCAATTGTGTGCCCTGCTGGTACTTTTCTACTTACGTTTTTGAAGAGTAGGTCAATGTCTTTCCGGCTTTCCTTGTTCAACGGTTTCAGCGCCGTGGACGCAAGACAAAGAATACATTTCAGGCCAACGGAAATCTTCGGTCCCGGGAGTTTTGGCGGCTCCGGTACAGTTGGTTCTGCCAAATCGATAGTGCTCGCAGCATTTGTATATCGCTGAGGTGCGCTGTATGTGTCGATTGTCACGCAATTTCCCGTTGTGGCCGTGTCTTTCACCAACGATATCAAATTGTACAGATCAAAAAAGGCTGCAAAGACGATCCATTAGATTACGAGGAAACATTAATTCATTGAGAACACTTACAGACGTGATCATGGAATTGAATTTTCTTCACCATGTTCACCGTTGGAATCCAATCCACGTTTTCTACATCGGTCAATTCCGCCATAGTTCCTGTGTCAAATAGAGTTCAACCTTAGTGGAAAGCATGAAATAGCCCAAAAAATCCCGGAAAATCAATTACCAGAGGCAAAATGTAAACTACATAGCTGCAATTTGCAAAGCTCCACTTTGTCCCACTGGGTGGACTGATCCAACATTTGGCACCATATCAGGAGCCGTTTTTCAGACAACACGCGCCGCACGTAATTTGAGGTATCCAGTTTCGGAAATGGATAGATTTTGGTCTTCCAGCTGGGTGCCTTGTTGCTGGTGCAATTTTTGATACTGCAAATCTGTAATGACATAATTTTATCAGAGCGTAAATGATTAACTTCTAACAATTATTGAATGAATGATAAATGATTAAATTTAATTTTGCCATGATTAAGGATAAGGTACGAGGGCTAAAAATCTCGTTAATAAAGATAGAAAGATAAGGTACGATTAATGATTATAGGGTTAAATAACGTGTAAATCCATTAGTTTGCTTAGTAACAAGTTACGAACTTACCGTTTTGTGTTTCAAAATTTCGTCGGCCTTCTTCTTCTCGGCGGCGACAACATCCGCATCCGCTCCCTGAATCTTGGACGAAGGCTGTTCCGGCAGGTGAAGCGAAGGCACCCAATCGATACTGCCCGGTTCGTCCAGCTTGGCCGGTTTCCCACTAACGAAGTGTTTGGCGCAGATCCGGGCACTCCGATTCATGAGTTTCTGGTATCCGGAGGCCTTCCGCCACATAGCCAGCCGCATCGAGATGAGCTTCTCTTGCTCCTTGGTGCTTCTCGCTTGGCCCAACTGCGGGAAGGTGAAGAAGCTCAGATCGCAGTTTTTGTTGTGGTTCCGACATGTTTTCACCGCACACGAAATGACCATCGTTTGGGAATTTGTGTCCGATTATTTGAAATGTTTGATTTTTGAACTATTATTGTATCGTTTCAATGAAAACAGAGTGATCCTTAAGTCACTGAAAATGCACATCCGATTCTGTTTTGTTCGCCACTGATTTTTTGAGCTTTCTCATGTTATCGAGGTTTTAATGGTTGTTTGTGTGTGTGAGAGACGTTTCTGAACGGTTGGAACAGCGGAAAATTCTACTCACAACCCGCTTCACTTCATTACACGGAGGTTTGCGAATACCCTTTAATGGGTAAAAATTCACCCATTCCCGCTAGAAGTGCCTCTCCACATTTAATGAGTAAACACGGTAAAACGGGTAAAAGCGGTTTATGTCAATGGATGGGTACCCCTATAGGGTTGTGAGTGCGAGAGATGCCGTCGTTTTTTCAAAAACCTGAATGATTTTGGAAATTTGTATGGATCTGTTATACGTCATACATGGAGAGCCTATACATACATTACAAATTTAATCGGAACTTTTGCGACCTAAATTTAACTTCTTTTCACTCAAAATGGCTTTCTCGGGCTTTATGAATTTTGTGAATGAATCATTTTCAAATTTTCATCATAGTGGTCTTTGAGATTTGCTACGATGCCTTTCAAATATTGTGAAACGCATTTTTTTAATTTTAGACCGCCTCCATCCCTCTCGTAACAGCTTTTGATGGAAAATTTAAAATTTTTGAATAAACCGTAACATTATGAAAGTCCCCTCCCTCTGTTGCGTTACGTAATATTTGAACAATCCCACAGAACGTGGCACTTGTACGGGTTAATTTGGACCATCTTGTTGAGCCTTGGAAAATGCATAATTGGCTTTTTCACAAGACTTTTCAAATCTGGTGATTTGGAAGCACTTTGACAGTTATTGTACGGAGATGACAGTCCCGTGTTAGCACCGATTCTCCACCGATGTAAACAAATGCATACACGGACCTATCACATGAAAAGGCCTATGAACTACGATGACGTCACGCTGCAACTTCCAGCGGGAATAAAACCTTTACTGCGGGTCGTGTGTACAAAAAATGAACAATTTCGCTGCACATTCATCCAGTGAACATTCATTCACTGGATGTTGGTCCAGATGTCATTTTATGTAAACACAGCATTTACAGCGGAAAAGAAAAAGAAAGTCGACAATAAAAGAAGACCGTGGATAGGTCCATAGTAGTGATCCTTTATAGAGAGATAAGCGGATGTAAAATGGAATGACCTGGCAACAGACCAGCAGTGCTGATTTTGCTCGGCGTCGAGAATAATTCTGTAACACGGACATGACTTCCTCATTGCTCTAAAGTGTATTTTGTTTCGTTATAGATCTTTGAGCTACATATCAAAACTAATAAACAGCTGAAAAAATCAAAAACTAAAAATCGCATTGACAAAAATTCAAAAAAGTAAATATTTCAATATTTTGCTTCATGCAAAATTACTTTTACCGAAATAATTTCAAGCGGATTACATTACTCCTCAAGAAAAATTCAAAACAAACATAACGCATGTTCGTTTGGCTCACACTTTGACAGCTCTCGCTGCTCTATTGGCTCACACTTTGACAGAAATGTCAGCTTCCGCGAATCTCTCTTATAAAGGATTTTTAGTCCATAGGCCTTACAGCTCCGTGTAAGCATATATTTACATCTGCCGAAGAGCGGTGCATACATACGGGCACAACATATTTTCGGTTTAATTTATATTGCTGTTTGCGTTTGACGTGCAAATTCCGTCTAACTGGGCTTCAAATGCGGTAGCACAAAGTAACCAAAGAATACATAGCAACCATGATCCATATCACTGCCAACCCAGCAAAGAAAATCAAATTTTGACTTCGCCTTCCTTGTTGAAAATCTTACCGCGTTTGGTATTTCCGCATATGATATTTATGCATTTCAAACGCACACAGCAATATTGTCGCGCGCCCACCAAATCGGAACGCGCGTGTGGGACACGCGACGTGTGACTCGCTCCCGACATAACTGTCATAATGACATGTATGGCGCTGCATTCTTACGATGTTTATGAACACAGTGCAGTATTCAAGTCGCGACGCTTGGAGATTGAGAAAATATATATTTAAAAAAAATGTTTGTCCTTATTTCTGTCGGATCCACACGGGAAAAAATTCTGTGGTAAAAATAACTATTTTAGCTGACTACGCCCATTCTTAAAACTACCATGGAAATTCAGACCAATTTACTTTGTTTACGGTACACCCCACCACATTACTGGTACATTTGACAGAAATAATTTACAACAATCTGATTCCAACTACAGACATGGTAAAATCAAGCGCATTTCTGGTCTGCTGAAAATTGCCGGTGCGAGCGCTCAAGTTAACCCCCTAAAATGGTAGTTTTTACCACACAATTTTTTTGCGTGCATGATATATAATTTCTCCGTGTAGCGTCATCAGAAAAAAGTTTCTGAAGGGTTACTAGAAACCAGCTGTCAGCAGTGCTGGCAGTTAAGGTAATTCCAGAAGGGGTGTACGCAACGAGGTTCGCCTATCGTTCATGTTTTGTGGGTGTATTCGTTTGGCTCACAACGCTGCTAGGCATAACGCTGTTTGAGTGTTGAAATCAGGGTGGGTGTACGGCTGTCAACTACAAACAAAGCTCGCCTAACAATCATCTCTCACGCGGGCCGTCCCAAACAGCATCATTTCTCACGCGGGCCGGCCAAACAGCACAGGTCGAAACGCGGGCCATGCCAGACAGCAAATGCTGATGCATTTCAACACTCAAACAGCGTTATGCCTAGCAGCGTTGTGAGCCAAACGAATACACCCACAAAACATGAACGATAGGCGAACCTCGTTGCGTATACCCCCCTGGTTGAAATGCATCAGCATTTGCTGTCTGGCATGGCCCGCGTTTCGACCTGTGCTGTTTGGGTCGGCCCGCGTGAGAGATGATGCTGTTTGGGACGGCCCGCCCGAGAGATGATTGTTAGGCGAGCTTTGTTTGTAGTTGACAGCCGTACACCCACCCTGGGTAATTCGTACATAAATGCTCTGTTGAAGACGAAATACAAGCAATAAATTTAATGATACCTTACCCCATAACACATTTGACAGTTCAACAACCGACTAAGTAGGTTGAAAAATCGGTCGATTGTTGCACCGACGCTTATGGAAGTTTTACACAGGGATCAACCGAATATTATCCGATTAAATTGGGTGTGTCGACGTAATCTTACCTAATAGGTACACGCAGTGGACTGTGGACTCGAATTTCATACATTTTGCCTTATGAAAGGTGGAACGATTTTTGCAATACGAGCGCTTTATGTATCGTTTTAGCATCACTCCACATCGAGGCGTCGATAGGCGCGTGGTGGACACTCGGGCATATCGATCGTAAGGTTCTTGGTTCAATTTCAGGTTGCCGCGTAAACGTTTTTTGTTTTCAAATTCTGGTTTCATAAGGCAAATTTATGAATTTCAACCCGATTTCTTGTGGCGAATTTTCATAAGGGGTTCCTATGTTTATCGATAGTCCATTTGCCTGAGTGTAGATGAGTCGGTTGATTTAATAAAATCCAACCAAGTTGATCTACTAAACACCAGATTTCGTCGGTCACCCGATTTAATCTGGCGATTAGTCAGTTAATCGCTGTGTTAAAGTTCCATAAGCGTCGGTGCAACAGTCGACCGATTTGTTAACTAATTTAGTCGGCTGTTGAACTGTCAAATGTTTAATGGGGTTTATTTTGGTATATGAGCCTCTGTACGTGCCATAAATTCTTTTGTTCTCATGACTTTTACTGTGCGCCGTGTGCTGGTGCTGTCTCGCTCTCTCTCACGGGCAACTTGAAAACAGAGCGCACAGTAAAAGTCAAACATTTTATAGCATGCATATTCTCATATTGAATTTACACACGACGATTGGCTTTTATAGCGAATGCACTTTATATTTTTTTGCAGTGTGCTGCAAAAAAAAAAGATGCGATGATGTGGTTGTAAATCGATTGTCACAAATTCAACATACCGTTTTATAAACGTTAAGTATATACATATTTTGAACAGTAAGGTTTTGCGTGGTTTTACCTTAAATAAACTGACAGCATTGTTGACATCTCGGATTTCGATTTGTTATCATTCGCATTTTGGAGCATTTTAGTGATAACAATCGTTCTACGAACCTGAAGTATATTTTTGTCTTAAGTTTTTCGGAGCCTTAACATGGAGGAGCAAGTTGATCAGATTTTAGATAAAGTGTAAGTAATACAGAACAACACATTTATCAACATATTGACAGATTTCTTAATTACAGAATGGCCACTCCTGGAAATCTTGGATGTCTTCTAGCCAACAATCAAGGGCTTTGTATTGGCGGTAAGTTCATCAATGCTTGTTTTGTATTTGATTGGAATAATATCTCAGTACTGATCCCATTTAGATGTTGTTTTTCGGTATTTCCGTTGTGAACCTATTTGATAGTGAAGCTAACTTGTTAAGGAGCAGGTATGCGCCCCCTCAGTACATATTTTTGAATTCCTTAGAACTTGTATACATTTTCTCTAAATTTACATTATAATTTTTAAAAATAGGCTTCGAACTTTGTAGAAGAAATAATATTTTACTATAAATTCAGGGCTATTATCAGGTCTATTTTTAGAGAATTGGTCATTGTTTTCATGCCACTATCTCTTTGTCAGCACTGGTAGCGCTGGTAGGAAGTTTAGAGACTTCTTGCCTGAAAAATAAGACCAAAAAGAGTAGCAGCATTAACCTAAGAATGCTATTGTCGCTACTGTTTGTGTTACCAACATCTAGATTGCCACGAATTGACAGCTTAAGTACCGGGCCTCAAAGTGTCAGATTAATTTTAAAACCAAAACAACGACTTAGTATTGAACAAACTATGAAAAACCACAATTTAGGGTAATAATTATTAAAATCAGTTTTATGACAACAACTCCACTAGCGTTCTACTACTAATAATTCTATTTCAAAAAGAGACGAAATGAACTCAGGTATTTGGTATTTGCCTAAAGCTTGCTTCACTTAACATTCCAAAGGTTGGTTCTGGAGTTGAATTATTGCAATCCTTCCAAGAGTTTCGTTCAACCTGGAATTGTTCTAAGGATAACCACAAATGTTTCCTCAGAGACTGAGCATTTTTTTTTTCCAAAAATATTAGAAATTTTTCAAGAATGTTTAAAGTCCTCCAGAAATTTATCCAATGATTATATGTACCATCGATTCCTCAAGATTCCCGCTTAGAACGTTTTAAATTATGCAACCAGTCTTTTTTGTTGGAATTTATTTTATTGAGGAATTACTGGAAGTGTATTTCCTCGAATCATTCCTAGAGGAATCTCTGGAGCAACTCTGGGAATAAATGTGGATGAATTCTTGAAAGAATCCATATGAAAATTCCTGGAAGGCAAACTTTCGAAATGGGCGTAGAAATTCTTGTAGATCTTATTAAAAAAAAAAACACCAAACAAATTTCTTAAAAAATCAGGAACCAAACTTTGTGGCTTTTCTTGGAATAACTCCTGTAGGATTTTTAGAAGATCTCCTATAGTATTAAATGGGAAAATCAGTAGAAGGATTTGTGGAGCAAATTTTGAAGAAATTGCTTTAAGCATCCCTTGAAACGCTGCTGGAATTATTTCTGGGACACTTGCTGGAGGAATCATTAGAGGAATTTCTAGAAGAATCCCTGAAAATATTACAGAAGTAATCATTAGATTTCCTGAAGCAATTACTCGAGGAATCAGAGAAGTAATTCCTGAAGCCTGTGGAATAGTCGCGTACTAGTTTCTGAAGGTTTCTTTGGAACTTCTACATTTGTCAGTAAGATCCACTGCAAGCAGAATGATGAAAAAAGTGACTTTAGATACCTTTTTGATTGAGAGACTTTAGAGATCTCCCATCAACAATGGATCAATGCACGAGTTCACTAATTTGACGTTTTAGCGGTGCCGTGTTATTTATGTGACCATGGAAATTAGTGAATTCAGCACTGCCAGAGAATCCATTGTGATTCTTTCAGAAATCCCTCTGAAATTATTATTGTGCATTCAGATTAACTTTAGACCGAAGTTCATAAGAGAAATGAAATATCACCGAAAGTTCGCCGAAGTTCGGCGTCGGCATTCTACCGAAGTGCTACGCCGACAAAGGCAATCCTTATGCGTCGGCGAAGCACTAAATTAGAATGCCGACGCTGAACTTCGCCGAAGTTTTGACTGCCGAACTTCTAATTGTCACTCGAATTGTCAATATATGTAGTTATTTCTGTGATCGTTCTGTGATTCTTCCAAAAACCTCCTTGGGGGAATTCCTATCGGATTATCCCGGAAACCCCTCTTGGGTTATTATGGAAATCCTTTCAGAATTCTTCCGTAAAATTTCCCTGGAATTTAGCCGCAAATGATTTCATGATTGCTTTCCTGTGAAATGGATTCTATTAAAAAAATCTGGGTTTCTTCTGGGTTCTGGGATTCTCACAATACTCCTCGGTATTTCTTCTGGAAATTCATCCGAAATTATTATTTTAAAACTTGTGATATATTCCCCGTAATCCTTCAGCAGTTTTTCCGTGAATCTCCTTGAAACCTCTTCGAATATCCCTCTGAGATTCTTTCAGAAACATGTCCTAGATTATTCCGATTGATTTGGAATACTCTGGGAAAGACGCCTGAGACTATAATAAAAAAAAACTATTCTTTCACTTCCCTCTCTTCCGTGAAAATTCTTGGGATTATTTCAAAAATTCTCAGAGGAAATCCTTTTGGAAATCCCTAAGGAATTCTTCCAGGAATCCCTGTGGAATACTTCCGAAAATCCTGTTAAGAAACTTCCAGATGTCTTTCGGGTATTTTTTTGGAGTTTTTTTTTATGGAAATCCCTCAGAATTTTTTCAGGAAATTTCTCTGAAATTCATCCGAAAATTCCTCTGAATCAAAAATAATTAATCAAGAATAATCAAGAAATCCTTCTTATATTCTTACAGACATCATGATTTATTGTTTCAATAAATCTGCCTGAGATAATTTTAAATATTCGTTTGGAATTGTTCCGGAAATTCCTTCGTGATTCTAGAGAATTTGTTTTGTAAAATTATTTGAAAACAAAAAAAACTCTGATTCTTCTGGAAATTCATCAGAAAGTGTTCTTGATTTTTTTTCGTGATTTATCAATTCATTTCCTTGGAGATTTTCTAAAATCCTTGGCGGAAACTTCTGAAAATCCCTCTTGAGTTCAAATGGAAACCCCTCAAGAAAACTGCCGGACAGCCCTCTGAAACTTTTTAAAAATACGTAAGAGATTTTTTGATTACTGACTTCTTTTTCAGAAAATCTTCTGAAAGTAACTTTCGAATGGTTCCAAAAATTCCTTATGAAATTATACCGTGAATATTTCTTGAGTTCTTCTGGACATCGGAATTATATTTACGATTTACGGTTCAATCTCACGAAAACTTCTGGTAGAATTCTTGCATGCTTGTATGATATCCGGAAGAATGATAAATCTCAGCAGGTTTTACGAAACAATCACATCAGAATTTTCTTGAAAAAATCCAGCAAAATTTCTGGAACAATATTTGAAAGATATTTTGAATTCTTCCAAAATCTATTTATTTATTTCGCCAAAATAATCTATTTATTTATTTCGTCAAGCATAGGTAGACTACATACAATAATTACAATACTTCCTTACATGCTATGGATTACTTCTATTGTTCTTTAGTTGTGTTTTAAGCTGCTCTTTGGACATAGTAATGCCAATGAATTCGCAATGTACATTATACTGACGCATCATACGGTTTATTGGTCCGTTTTGAGCATAATGCGTTCTGCATGATTTTTCTGAAAATAATTTTCTTGTTCTTAAATGCCGAGAGGGTGTGTAGAAGTTTAGTTGAGAAAGAAGTGCAGCAGAGCCTACACGGTTCGAAATTATGTTGTTTATAAAGAGAATCATTGCGAATTCCCGGCGTTGCTTAAGTGTTTCCAAGTTGATGAGCATGCAGCGTGCTTCATACGACGGAAGTGGCAGTACAGTCCAATTCAATTTCCGAAGGGCGTATAAAAGGAATTGCTTCTGTACTGATTCTATGCGTTCTTCGTGTACGACATGATACGGGTTCCATACTAGGTGACAGTATTCCAGAATTGGTCTTACATATGTAGTATACAATAGTTTAATCCTTGGCGGTATTTCAGAAAAAAATATCCGAAAGAATCCAAGGGAGATACTTGAAAGAATAGAGAGTTTTCTTGATTAATTTAGGATGCTCCTTGTTGCGAACATTATAAGCAACGAAAATATTTTTACTCGGGTACCGCATGCACCCGACGCCGAACTTATCGTCGCAGCCATATGAGCAGGTTGCCGTGGCAACGGTGCACCCGCGATTGTAGCAAGCGGGAAAATTCAAATAAAATCTGCAGAAGTGAAAAAATTGTTCGAGAAGAAGGAAGTATTTTTGTTAATTGTAATATGTTTTTAAGTGTTTTAAGAAAATTAATTTAGGCAGTATAAATGCGTTTTAGTCATATTTACGCCAAGTTAAGAGGTTAGTTATTCGAGTCGGATTGAGTGGTTTGTTCCGTGGAAGTGTTTCGCTTGGGTCACGTGTTTGAAGTGTTGCATATCGTGGAATCTGGCTGGAGCCTAAACTGGAACTCCTCTACCCCAAAAAAAGCAATTACTTCTGTCCGTCTCCAGGTGAGCCAACTGTCGGTCGTTTCCGAACGAGCCACGCTGTAACACTCATGGATCCTAGAGATAATTCGGTAAAAATTACTGCATGAATGTTGAAAAAAATCTAGCAGGAAAGATTTGAAGGATCCTCAGAAAATTTTTCGAAAGAATGCCAGAAAGTTTTCAGAAAGAATAGAAAGATATCCGGAATAATTCCAACGTGCATTTTGGAAAAGTCCCAGAAGTATTTCCCTGTGAAAACTACTGATGGTAGTAGAGTTAGATTGCTCTAGGATTTTCTGGACCAAATTCTGGAAAATTTCCTCCAAGCATCTCTTGATAAATGGCTAGTAGCTCCTGAATATATTCCAGAAAGAATTTCTGGAGAAATCGCTAGAATTCCTGAAGCATTGCTCGGAATCTGAGTAAAATATAATTGATAACTTGAGGAATAGTCGCGTAATAGTATCTGCAGGCATCTCTGGAACAATCACACGACGCGACGCGAGACAGGACCCAACACTTATGGTTCTTACATACGTTAAAAGGACACATACATTACCTTTTTTAAACGACCGGTTTCGGGCTTGATGTTGCCCATCATCAGGACGATGTCCAACTATACAATCAGTTGGAATGAGGCGAAACTCCTTGGAAAATGTCTCGATGAATCTCTAAAGGAGTATGTAACATACACGTTGACGTAAAACATATTTTTGCCAGGTCATACTACAGTCGACTCTCCACACCTCGATATCTCTCCGTATGTCGATGATTGCTTAGGTCCCTTCATTCTGCATACGATTTTTCTCTCCATATCTCGATATCCTCCTTATCTCGATATCCCCATATCTCGATGCGTTCTTGTTGATTTTATGTTCCCAATTTTCTCTCTATATGTCGATATGAATATTATCAAAGGTTACTAGACCAGATTTAAGCGATTCGGAACAATTTGGAAACTCGAAATGAAGTTTGTTTGTTTATTATTTTCTTAGTAACGGAGTGGTTTTCAATCTAGTGTTCATTAAATTATTGTTCTTTGTCTCGATCTCTCCCTATCCCGATGGTCCCTTCGATATCGAGATGTGGAGAGGCGACTGTATTTGTCTTCTACCATTTGTAATGTTAAGCACTGGGTAGGGAAAAAATCTGAAATTCACTCTACAGTAGCCAAGCAAAGCCAATCACAGTCAGCGGAGCCAGTGAAATTCACGCCCATCGCTGCTGTAGGCAAAAAGTCTTGAAAATTGCAAAACACCCGTTGCTAAGGGCAACCCAAAATTACTTTAGAAAAATGTTCTATTTCCCGCTGCATTTCCTGCATTTATTGCCTTCAATGACAATAACGTTTTAGAAAATTCATGCACCTAACATAGGCTACTTAATGAGATTCACGTTTTTGAACTACTGTACTGGGAATAGCCACGTGATTTTCGCGAAATTCAAGCCTACTACTATTACCATTCCCAGCACTGGTTAAGCACAACATCACAAGATCATCTCCAAAAAATATAAAATCAGAGCAGCAACTTTTTTAGAGATCAAATATGCTTCAGGGCAATTATCATGGTTGAAAGGCCATAACAGGGTTTCTCAAAAGCAGGGCTGTGCATTTTCGAAAGCATTTTGTGAAACACGAAGGCTCTCTTGCGTCGTCTCGATGGTGACGAACAACTGCGTCGCTTCGTTCTTCTTTCACCTCTCATTCGTTTCGTTACCTGATTGAAGGCAGCGAACAAAAAAGGTGAAATGAAAGAGTAAGAACTTCGTTTCATTTGATTTCATTGAAATCTGTCAAAATGTTTCAAATAGGATTTTAACTATTTTTTGCAATAGTAAAGTATATATCTTGTTAGGTAATAAATTAAGATAGAGAAAGTATGCGGGCCACCATGTCGTTCATTTGAATTAATCAGCTCTTAAAGTTAGAGACTACCGATTGAAAGACCAGCTCGCTGCGGTGAGGCTCTGATATATGACGCGCGACGCACAGGCAGCACGAAAGAAATGAAAAACTACGCTTGCTGCGATGAAAGGAAATGTTTGTCGGATTGAAACGAAACAGTAGAGTTTCAATCGAAAGGGAAGCTTGAGTTAGTCAGTTGGGGACTGAAAGTGCTTTCAATGAATTGAAAATGGACGGCCCTGCTCAAAAGTGTAAACTACATATCTGAAAAGCGCCTTCAGGTTTTGTTTTATGTTTTCTATGTTGTTTTATAGAGATTAAATGGTTGGATTCAACACATATTGATCCATAACTGTGGGGTCATGGGAATTGAATTTATTATTGAACACATTTCTGATGGAATCTTCAAGGATATTTCTGTAGCTATCCTTAGAAAAAGGTTAAAGCGAAGTATGCACTTGAACAGAAAAGTAATCGCCTATCTCGAAGCGTGGGAAATTTCTTGCAAGTAATGCTCAAGAAAACCATTTTTCTTTAATCGCAGTATGCAGTTGAAAAGAAATGTCATTTTAAATGGAGCTCACTGTAGAAAATTTCTTGACCATTTCTTGAGCAGAAATTTTTACTTTTCTTGAGCGGAACAGCATACCTAGCTTAAAGCTAAGTATGCTGTTTCGCTCAAGAAAAGTAAAGAAATTCCTTGACTGAAAAAGTGAAGAAATTTCCTACAGAGAGCCCCCTTTGAAGTGACATTTCTTCTCAACTGCGTACTGCGATCAGAAAAATGTGATTTTCTTGACCATTTCTTGGAAGAAATTTTCCACGCATCGAGATAGGCGATTCCTTTTCTTGTCAGTAGCAAACCGGCCTTAATTCTTGAAGGCATCTATACATCCTGGGGAAATCTCCGGAGTAAAATCTAACGGAAACGAAAAGGCAAATACCTGAATCATAGAGAAAATCATTTAAGGTACCGTGGGGCAAGTGGGTAATGGAATTCGCATAGTTGAGATTCTTCAAATTCTAGAGACTTTAAATTGAAACAAATGAGGTCGTGTATATTTTTTAGCTTGACTCCCACCAAATATAAGCAGCATGCTGAAATTGATTTTTATGAAAAATTAAAGAAAAAAATACAGAAAAAGTTTTTGAAAAGTGTCCCCACTTTTGGGGCAAGTGAAAAGTTTACCGTTTTGAATAATAAATTCAAAAATAAACAGTTATATCCACGATTTCTATAAGCTTTAACATTTGTTAAGGCTTCCTAATGAACAATAACATAAGTAATATGCCAACAAAGAAAATGTTATTCTTTTCACTTGAATTTTCTTCTGTTCAGTTATGTTAGTTGAAATGATTCGACAACATTATAACTGCAACATTTCCAATGTTAGTTCTTACATTATAGGACAGCAATTGCATTTCTGCTCTGTATAATTCCCACCGCTCGTTATTTGTTATTGAGAAAGTCGGATATGACGTCGGATAACTCTTCGGAAGAAATCAAACGGAATCCTTCAATAACGTATTTAGAATCTTTTTTATGTGGATAGACCTATATCCCATTTTTATGTTTTGAACTAGCTTTACATAGACATTCCACGAGATTTCCGTGTGTTCTCTAATATTGCAACTTTTCAGTCAACGTCTTCCTTTTAATTGGCTGCCCGAAGTAGACATATTAATATTGTAATGTTTGACAACATCTTTTAGAGAAGTTCCATGATTTCTAATAGCTTTTAACGCTTGAGTATAGTGTTTCTTGAATTATCAGCACGTTATGTTTTTCTATGATAATTGCGAATCATGTTTACTTATGGCGACTTAAAGAGAAAACACAAATTCAATCTCTAATGATAAACTTTTCACTTGCCCCACCTGATATGAAAATTGACGGTGTTTAAATTTAGTTATTTTTAGGTCTACGTCGAATTAATTCTAAAACTTTTTTTATTGCAGTTTTAAACTGTCACAGAGGACAACTAAGAAGTGGTACAGGAAATTATTTGCCGCAACTTTTTTCCACTGAAAATATTAAAATAAGATTGTACGCTGCCAACTTGTTACGGAGTAACAGTTGACAGGTTAACAATTTTTCGCTCTATTATGCAATAATGGCTGAAAAATCTCAGAAATATCTTACCTATCGTAATGTTCTCAATGGCCTCAAAGGTTTACGCATGAGTTCAAAACGTTATTTCACATATTCAGTGAAATATATCAATTGTTTTCACTTACCCCATTTACCCACTTGCCCCGCGGTACCTTATAAAAAGTCTTAAAAAAACATTCTCAAAGACATGACTGGTAGAGTTGTAGGATTATATGAGGAATTACTGTGAATCCATTAAATGTTGATTCGATTCGATTTCAAATTCTAATGCACGATTCCAAATCTTTTATAGCCCGGGGCAATGCATCGAAAAAGTCTGCTGGAATTATCGTCGCAATTTCCGAGCAAGCATCTCAGCTGGATCCCAACTGTAATGCACCAGTCGTATCACTGGAAGTCGGAGATAAGTAAGTATTCCGTATTTATAATTAACGTTTTTCGTGGTAGCAGTTAAAGAATTGTTTCCTGTTACAGATTATGCATTATTCATAAGAATGGTATCACGGGAGCTGTGTATAAACAAAAATAAATAAATGAAGATATCAGTTATAATCACATTTGTTCGAATAGAATCTTCGAAATAAGTCCATGTTTATGTGCCAATTAGACATTTTGTCATCGTCATATGTTGAGGCCACACAGGAAAACTGATCCCTTTCTTATCCACGACTTTGATCGACTATATTTCTTTATGAAAAAAGCGTTTTTATATAAAGGGCTTAAACAATGTTGTAAATGGGCTATTTTTTCTAAATCAGTTTACAAATTTTTGATTGTTGTTCAATAGCAAATTGATTGTTTTTCAAAAGTTTTGCTATTGAAACAGTTAATTGACTCTCGGATTGAGTGCGTCGGGGAAGTCCCAGAAATCGTGTTTTTGTTTTGTTTCGTTGCGGTGTCGATTTTTTTTCTCCGATTGTGCTCCGTTCTGCTGGGCAGTGTGTCGTGGAAGTCCAAGCAAACGTGTTGCGTTTTGCTGGGCGGTGCTTTGTTGAAGGGTTTTCGCGTCGCCGGAGGGATATTTTATTTTTGTAAAATGATGCTAATTAAAGTAGCTTACAGCTGCTCAGTCAAGAACGGATGCTCAATTGACACATTCCAGCGTAACGCGACACCACGAGGAACCGACTATCATTATCAATTGAGGCCTGTTCTCGAAAATATGGCTTTTACCATGTGATTAAACAGGTTTTATATTTTGCTTTTTAAATGTACTTGATGTTGTGACATTCATTTTGAAACTGAACACTGTATATATGGTAAATAATAGCAGTTACATTTCGTAACGCGACACCATCGCTGAAATGCACTATTTCAAACACCACTCTATAATCGCTTATATCTGCTCTGCTATAATTTTTACAATCCGGGTTTGTTCTAGGCAATCTTTCTATGTATTGATAAGAATCAGAGTGTGACTTCAAACTAGGAGGAAATATTGAATAATTATAGAATCTCATTGATTTCATTTTATAAGCGCCGCGTTACGTTTATCTTCCAACAGGGTTCTGCAAATGGTGTCGCGTTTCGCACAAAACATTTTTTATTTTTATTGACAAATTCGGCAATGTTGCTTTCGGGTTTCGGAAAAAATGTATTCCTAGTATTGTTTTTGACGTTAACTACGTCTTACGGCAATATACTGGGTGTCAATTGAAAATCTAATATTTTGCGACCGTCACGAAATTATGAAAGATTTTGAACGCTAATAACTCAGTCATTTATCTATAGATTTTAAAAATTTTCCCACCAATCGGTCGGAAATGTATACAGCAATTTTCTCGAATGGAGAAAACTATTGAATATCGACAATAAACTATTGAAAATTTGGAAAATGTCGACCCCTTTCTTACGCAACCAATCACGTGCAAGCAGTTTTCCACGCTTCTTTTGCGTTCCGCTTCGCACTATAAAACCAGACCGATTCCTGCTTCTTCGCTCATTCTTCTTTTTGCCGTCAAGCTGTGAACATGGTCAGCGAGCAAGTCTCGAGTGCCTTTCGCATTCTCAGCTCAGTTTTCAATGGAACGCGAATGGAACAACAACACGCCGCCACGACTGAAGCCGCTTGTTGAAGCGCACATCGTCATCGCCACCGCAAAGCTCATCGGGCGAGGAGGATTTGTACCAGTGCGCCGTCAAAATGTGTCCGTGTTACGCAAATTCAACAATTCAATCGGCCCTTTCCAGAGCCAACAAATTGTTTTAAAGAGTTGATTTGTAATATTCCTTAATTTGTTCGAGATGGCTGAAGAAAATCGACCAAAGCCGCTTGTTGAAGCGCACATCGTCATCAGCACCAAAAATCTCACCGGGCGAGGAGGATTGCTACCAGTGCGCCGTCAAAATGCGTCCGTGTTACGCAAATTCAACAATTCAATCGGCACTTTTCAGAGCCAACAAATGTGTTTACCACATGCCCTAATGTGTTTACCACATTCTTGCTATAATTTCTTAATTCATCTCATAGCAGCATACAATAATTGATTTATTACGAATAATTGACAATACGGCAATTTGAGGATGTTTCCGAAGACGCTGCTGCAGTGCCGTCGGGATGCAATAACAGCATAATGCTAATCTTGTAATTCCCTTACCCAGACATCAGTTTCATATAGCCTATTTCCCAGATAAGAAAACGAAGAATTTGAAAGGAGGAGCATCACCTGCTGTTCTAAGGGTATAAAGCATCCCTTCTTCGTTGAATTCGGTTTCATTCTGTTTTCGCTTTCGGGCTGGTAAGAGCTCCTGCAAACCTGCTCAGCTCCTCGCTACCAGAGGCAAGCTGTGTGTACGAGATGGCTGAAGAAAATCGACCGAAGCCGCTTGTTGAAGCGCACATCGTCATCAGCACCGAAAATCTCACCGGGCGAGGAGGATTGCAACCAGTGCGCCGTCAAAATGTGTCCGTGTCACGCAAATTCAACAATTCAATCGGCACTTTTCAGACCCAACAAATGTGTTTTAAAGAGTTGATTGTCTAATATTCTTTAATTTGTTCGAGATGGCTGAAGAAAATCGACCAAAGCCGCCAAAATGTGTCCGTGTTACGCAAATTCAACAATTCAATCGGCTCTTTCCGGAGCCAACAAATGTGTTTTATAAGCGGTTTCTTCACCACCGCTTAGGCCTTAAACCTGGTTTAATCGTATGGGTAAACGTGGTTTACGGCTTAAGCGAAGGTGAAGAAATCGGCCCTTAAAGAGTTAATTGTGAAATATTCCCTAATGTGTTTATCACATACTTGCTATAATTTCTTAATTCATCTCATAGCAGCATACAATAATTGATTTATTACGAATAATTGACAATACGGCAATTTGAGGATGTTTCCGAAGACGCTGCTGCAGTGCCGTCGGGATGCAATAAGGGGCGATCCATTAATTACGTAAGACAATTTTCGGGGATTTTCAACCCCCCCTCCCCCCATGGTAATATTTTTTGTATGAAAATTAAAAATAAATTGTATGGCGCGTAAGAAATCTCAAACCCCCCCTCCCCCATAAACCCTTACATAATTAATGGACAGCCCCTAACAGCATAATGCTAATCTTGTAATTCCCTTACCCAGACATCAGTTTCATATAGCCTATTTCCCAGATAAGAAAACGAAGAATTTGAAAGGAGGAGCATCACCTGCTATTCTAAGGGTATAAAGCATCCCTTCTTCGATGAATTCGGTTTCATTGTGTTTTCGCTTTCGAGCTGGTAAGAGCTCCTGCAAACCTGCTCAGCTCCTCGCTACCAGAGGCAAGCTGTTTGTGCGAGATGGCTGAAGAAAATCGACCGAAGCCGCTTGTTGAAGCGCACATCGTCATCCGCACCGCAAATCTCATCGGGCGAGGAGGATTGCAACCAGTGCGCCGTCAAAATGTGTCCGTGTTACGCAAATTCAACAATTCAATCGGCACTTTTCAGAGCCAACAAATGTGTTTTAAAGAGTTTATTGTGTAATATTCTTTAATTTGTTCGAGATGGCTGAAGAAAATCGACCAAAGCCGCCAAAATGTGTCCGTGTTACGCAAATTCAACAATTCAATCGGCCTTTACCAGAGCCAACAAATGTGTTTTAAAGAGTTAATTGTGTAATATTCCCTAATGTGTTTACCACATACTTGCTATAATTTCTTAATTCATCTCATAGCAGCATACAACAATTGATTTATTACGAATAATTGATAATACGGCAATTTGAAAATGTTTCCGAGGACGCTGCTGCTGTGCAGTTGGGATGCAATATATTTTCTATTGTTAAGGAATGATTCAAATATTAACTTACGCAAAATTTTATTTTAAACATATATCTTTTCTAAATTCACAAACCATTACATTCTGGATTATAACTAAAGGAAAGTTGCAATTATGACATTTGACTATAATACAAATGCAGCAAATTAAATGGCGTAGTTAACGTCATGCGGTCGTGTCTTGTACACAACCCCCACTGATTTTTGTTTAATACATTTGACATTCTGCTTTACAGTGGAGTAACTTGTTCCGAAACTGGCCAAAATTTAACTGTTCCCGTGAAGATGGTCGTGCTTAGTAAAAGCGAATATGGTGCTTGGGGTCACCATAGAAATGTGACTTGATTCTTTGCAATAATATATAGATGTTTCTGGTAAGTATTTTGAGATTGTTTTCGGTACAGCACCTGCGGATGGCGGAGTAAATAATACTAGATTTTGACACATGGTAGAGTGATTGAATTTTATAGTGAAATAAAATTAGTAAACCTTCCAACGATGTACTTTAAAAAGTATACTTTTGGCCAAGTCGACAGGCAGACGTTTATGTACTAGCCGAAATTCAATCACACAGTGGAGTTAATGAATCTGATAAATGGGCAAAAATATTCAAAAGTTTCAATATAGTATTTTGAGAATATTGTTTCAGAAATGTGTAGAAGACCATAATAGCTTCCAAATGGTAGACCGAACAATCTGTAGAGCTGATGTACAGTGGGATAATTCCATAGTGGGGTAAAATAATAGTATTTTGAAGATCATGTTTTAAGCAAAATTGTTGAGAACGTTTATAATCTCAAAATAGTAGGGGGAGATCCCCCAGTGCCGGACAACACCCAATACCGGACAAAGTTGAAACATTGAGAAATCATGGTCCAATCAAGATGATGTATTAGTAGAAAAAAGCTATTATGTAGACTACCCAAGTAACCATAAGCACTAATAATAAGCCCTTAATCAGCATCATAGATGCGTACATGCATTATAATAGCACCACAAATGCTTACACACCTTATAACAGCACTTCCGCTGCATAGAAACCCTATTACAGTATTATTAATGCTTCTAAGCCTGATGCATACAGGCATTAAATAAGCACTATATTGGCTTAATATTCGAATACAGGGCATGTTTAAATGCCATCCAGTGTTTTGACAGATATACCACGTGCTTTGTGTTTGCATATAGTGGTAAGAGGGAGTCAAACATAAATCTTCTCACTACTACAATTGCAGGTTTTATGACGGGGGAAAGTGATGGTTTAAATTGGTCACTTTTCTTTCCGATACTATTCGTCTTATGTGGCCGTAGGAGCAATGGATTAGGACAACAACTCAACAATACGGGTGTCGCAGGTTCGAGACGCAAAATGAGGAATTTCATCGAGGATCAAAATGTGGCAATTGCAAGTCCTCAAAAGGATGAAAACTACCAAAACGAATAAACGAAAACCTCTTTCATATATGATGAAATTACTATATTTGCTAAATATGCTCAAAATTAAGGGGATACGTCATTTTTTAAAGATTTTCAAACTATTATACTTTTTTTTAAAAGGCATGCATATTTCAAGGATGTGCTATTCTACGCAAACATTACCCAAGTAACCAGTAAGCACGGTAATGCGGCACGGTAACAGCATTATATGCGCATATAGGGTAATCATTTGATGCATGTCAGTTTTATATACGCATATAATGCTATTATAATGCCAGAAAAGGCGAAATAGCTTGCCATTATAGTGCCAAGATATAACCGTGCTTCTCTGCACCACTAATGCTGATATAAGACCACGTGAGAAACGTCAGTTGTTTTCGCCAGGTTTTTAGGGCGAATATTTTGTGCTTTTTTTTTTCTTTGCTGTCTTTAGAGCTCGGACCTAGTTGATCCATCTCGCATATTTTGTGCTTTCGCGTACGCAGCCAGAGAGCTTTCGCGTATGCGGCCAAGCAACTGGTACACGAGGTAACTAAATGAATGAATGAAAACGGAAACCTCTAATAGTATGCAAAAAATGTAATAAAATGATACATATAGTACTTCTCCGTATCAGACATATTCGTTTTGGTAGTTTTCATCTTTTTGAGGACTTGCAATTGCCACATTTTGATCCTCGATGAAATTCCTCATTTTGCGCCTCGAACCTGCGACACCCGTATTGTTGAGTTGTTGTCCTAATCCTTTGCTCCTACGGCCACATAAGATGAATAGTATCGGAAAGAAAAGTGACCAATTTAAACCATCACTTTCCCCTGTCATAAAACCTGCAATTGTAGTAGTGAGAAGATTTATGTTTGACTCCCTCTTACCACTATATGCAAACACAAAGCACGTGGTATATCTGTCAAAACACTGGATGGCATTTAAACATGCCCTGTTTTCGAATATAATGCCAATATAGTGCTTATTTAATGCCTGTATGCATCAGGCTTAGAAGCATTAACGATGCTGTAATAGGGTTTCTATGCAGCGGAAGTGCTGTTATAAGGTGTGTAAGCATTTGTGGTGCTATTATAATGCATGTACGCATCTATGATGCTGATTAAGGGCTTATTATTAGTGCTTATGGTTACTTGGGTTAGTAGACCAGATTATTTGGCGAAATTGTGAATACATTTCAACTTATAACATGTCAGGACGAACCTACAAATTTCAAAATGCTCGTTTCTAGCAATTATCGAACCGATTGTTTTAGCTTTCATTGAAGGGAAATAGTTGTACCAGCTTTAAGCATAGGCGCAATTTGACTGAAATCTTCCAAGTTTTTGTGAGATATATATTTTGTGAGAATATATATTTTCTTCTATATTGTGAAATATATATTTGCTTTGCTTTTTTTTCACAAAGCTGATGAAATAGCTCTGGTTTCTGTTATGGTTTTTAGAAGTGACCCAAATCTTATCAGAAAGGCTTCAACCTCATTCACTGGAAAATCCGCAATACAGTAATGTCCCGATTTTGATTATTCTTCCTTTTGCTGCATTTAGGGTTGACAAAATCGGTCAAGAGCTTAAATCGGGAAAAAATACGACTGATAATAAGTTTCATTTTAACTTAAAGATTTAGTTTTATGATTTTTATAATAATATTTTTTTCTTCCATTTTCTATGTATGTACCGTAATCCAAGGTAGCATAGATCAGTGTCTTGGTTAATATTAAAAAATTTCAAATTTCAAAATTTCGGTCTTTAGATGATTGTATAGACGTGGCCAATATCATAAAAGATTTTATACACCAAGTATTGCTAGTATAGACGTAATTAGTCTGATTGAAATAAATTTAAATTTGAGGCTGTCAAAATCGGGAAAGTGGATGCTAAATCATGGTAGACAAAATTGGGTCAAAAAGTGTCAAACAGTTTCAACACTAAATAAATCGCACTCGCTCGTTCCGCGTGTGTAGGAACATGAGATGGATGGATATTGATTAAGAAAGGGGTCCGCGTGGTCTGTAGGGATTTGAATTCTAAACTTGTAACCAACTCAGTTATTGGGTCACCAAGTGGCTCGGTAGCTTAGTTGGTAAAGCGCTCGTCTAACATACAAGAGTCCTGGGTTCAAATCCCCGCCGAGCACGTGGATTTTTTTCATAATTTCACCCATAATTTGTCCATCTTTACCACGCGTAATGAGTTAATTAATTCAAAAAGTGTGCTAAAATCGAGGGTAGATAAAATCAGGGGTTGAAAAAATTGGGTCATTCTAGGAAATCATGCTAGACAGTTGCAGTTTTTTGCAAATTAATCAAAATTCCTTATTATATAACGTAAAAGATGACCGAAACTGTTCTGATGAGTTTGCAAAAAAACCGCAGCTGTCTTGGATTATTTTCATGAATTGACCTCTTTTACGGATGTTCCTGATTATCCGCCGGAGAACCATGTTGTTTACCATCGGAGCCAAGTGTTCCCAAAAAAAAAAATGTAGTTTCGTCCTGGAAATTTGCGGTTTAAATTAACGTAACGCGACACCAAAACTTTGCACCTAGTGTAACTTTTTGAAGAATGGTTAGAATTAAGATCTTTTTTATGGAAACACGTATCTTGACGAGCAGGAAGAGAATCCAAAATATAAGAGTTCTATAAAAAGTATTTATTTTACAATGTCAAAAATTAGGCGATTTTCGTAACGTGACACCATTTTAATGTGATTATTTGAAAAAGTACGTTTTCAAAGAACCAATAATTCTTTCAAAATAATGAAACCCGCACATAACAATGTCATCAAATAACCTCCTAGTTAACGAATAAGCGATTCATATGACACTTGATAAACTGTGATTCAGAACTTTTATAAACATGTTGTTAAATATCTCAATTTCTCAGCAATAAATTATATCAAGTTTATATAACTTTTCAGGTATGTTTTTTATGGTATTTTCAATCAAATTTATGTTTTTTATACAATTCAACATATTGTCTTTCATGTTCTGCATAGCTTTGGAATTATTACAGAGTTTGAAATTTTGATATCTTGGCGTAGATGTGCGTGGAATGTGTCAATTAGGTGAGTTCGTTTCATGCTGGAAGTGTTGGCTAACCGTATGTTCACGTTGTCTTTAGAGTACTGATAGATTTTTTTGAACAGAGATTGCATGAATCGCATCACTTATCAAGGTGAATCCTGGTCATGCACCTATGATCCCTCCCCACTATCAAAACTCCTTCCCGTGACAACCATGGAGATGCAGAGGTGATCTCGGTCTCTAGTAACAAAGGATGGCACACTAACATCCCTTCCCTTCCTCGATGACCGTAAGGACGTGGCCGGCACCGGTATTAACAATTTTAATGTTTGGAGTTCTATAAAGTGTACATTGAAGATGGAAATCTACTACCAAGTTACATATCTTGGTTCCTTGTGCAACTTCGATTATTCTGGTTAATAACGGAGTAGCAACTACGAATTGTATCATCAGTCATCAATGCTTATGGTTATGAATCATTTAATTGACTCTCGGATTGATCTGATGAGTATGGAATCATATTCTAGTAACTACAGTCAATTTTCGTTCGTTGCGCTAAACCTGTAGCCCAGTTAGTGAAAGACTTTCACTAATTGGCCTGAGTTTCGAGCTGTCAAATAACATAAAACAAAGAAAAACAGAGCTACCAACATTGATAAATTGCGTCTTATGCCAGAAATTGATGTTTGTCTACGTTTTAGGTGGACTATAACCCAACTAAAACGTAGCCCACTTAAAGATAGTGCAACGAACGAAATTCGACTGTACTGTAATTAGTATTCATCTGGTTCGGTTTGTCTCAAGCTCGTGAAAAATCAATGGAGGCTCCAGACCATGGGAAAGAAAGGATTAATCATCAATCATTACCTTATCCATTCTTACAACTTATCCAAAGCTCGTCCTAAGCACTCGATTCTGGAAAACTCCGCGTGCTTACAGGTCCTCCTCGAGTCTTGATAGTATTTCACAAACTATTATTTGAAAACCTTTTTTCGAAATTCTCAAAAAATCACGTTATTTTTACTGAGAATATATTTTATTTTGTTTTCATGTTTATTAACTTTTAATACAATTTGCAAGTATTTATTCCCATCGAAACAAGAATTAGACCAAGTTTCTCCAAATAAGAATGATTTTGAAATAGATATCGAGTTATCAGTCTTGTGAGCTTCCCGGGAAAGCTGTTCTCATCCATGAACCTTCATAGCTCTATGCGGTCGATAATGTCGTATGCCGCTTAAAAATCAATGAACAGGTGATCAGATATTCTCGGTATTTTTGGAGGATTTGTCGTACTGTAAAGATTCGGCCCGTCGTCGAGCGGCCGTCGTCTTGATAACTTTTCACGAATTCATTTGCTGTTGGTGATAGACGACAGAAGATGATCTGGGATAATATTTTGTGGGCGCCATTCAGAATAGTTCGATAGTTCTCAGCCGTCGACTCCTTTCAACGTGCCGCCTGCGACGTTACCCGAGCAGAAGAAAAAACTACTGAATATCAAATTGAGGTATTCTATACCAGATAATTTCCTTCAACCTGAATGAGGTATGAATGAGCCCTGCATAAGAGGTAAAATACCTCAAATAATACCTTAAGCATATTCTACAAATATCAAGCTGATAATTAGAACAGATATTGTAATACCTAAATAATACATAATGGATTTTCATATAGAAGTGAAAATTTTCAATAGTAGTTCAATACCTCCAGCAGTCCTCAATAGCTATCGAATACCAAAATGAAGTTTTTTTTTTTTGTTTTAAACATTTTTTTACATACCATTATAATAGAAAAATGAGGTATTGACAACTGAACAATACCTAATTATGGGTATGATACCAAAATATGGTATGTATAAGTTATTGCGAGTTATTCTTTCCTCCACGGGTGATGCTGCTTTTATTGCTTTTTTATTGGTTTCGGCGGGCGAATTCTCTTCCGGCAACGTTTGTTTCAAGATGCTGGATATATGCTGTGGCGACATCCGTCTGCTTCAGTCGCTCAAGGTCATACCGTGGCTGGCGTCGGTACCGTAGGTTGTTAACGACGGAGAGTTTTAGGCGCAGTTTACCATTACCACCCGAGAAGAAGAAAATAACTACTGAATACCGAATTGAGGTATTCCATAACAGATAATTTCCAATACAGTGATACCTCCATGAGTCGATGTTCCATGACTCGATATCGACTCATGGAACCATACTAAAAATAAAATTTCATGGTTACTATGATGGTCCCTAGAAGCAGCTTTCCAAAGGATTGCTGTTCCATGACTCGATATTTCCATGAGTCGATGGTCCCTTCAATATCGACTCATGGAGGTTTCACTGTACTTACAACCTGAATGAGGTATGAATGAGCCCTGTATAAGAGGTAAAATACTTCAAATAATACCTTCTGCATATTCTACAAATACCAAGCTGATAATTAGATCAGGTATTGTAATACCTAAATAATACATGATGGATTTTCATATAAAAGTGACATTTTTCGATAGTAGTTCAATACCTCCAGCAGTCCTCAATAGCTATTTTTAATAATACTAATTAATAAGGCGTCCGATTTGAAAACGGTCTTCGGCAAAGTTGTAGCTGATGAATGTATCTCACAGTATCAACGTAGTTCTAATCCCCTTTAATATATAAACTTTAAAGGGCTTGTGCAGTCTCAGTTTTCATCCAATTAAGCTAACATTTTGGGATGACACTCAGAATTTGATCTAGAATCGAATGAGCGGTGTGGAGCAAAAACGATTTTTTGAACCACTCTAATGGCCATATTCTTGGAGGCGGCGAAATCAATCAGTCGTAGGCAGTTCCCGTTCTTCAGCCGATGGGCGCTATTCTCGAATTCTGATTACTTAACAAATTTTCTAGCTTGATTCGGTTTTGCTGCTAGCATAAAGCCCCTTTTTCTAGTATTTTTCTGGGACTAAACTAAAAGCGAAACAAGGATGGGACTAGAGTTCCGTTGCATGGTCAAATATCAGTAGTACCGATTTGGTTTCTCAGAAATTTAATCGATTATGTTTGCTAAGGGGCACGCCTTCGCTGAGATGTAAATTTCTATGAAGGGTGTAAATAGCGGGACCTTTTCATCATAGTTGATTTGCAACAAGAACTGTACAGAAATCGATGCTTCATTACCTATCAATGGAAATGGAGTAATGCGACATGCACTATACACTAAGTATACGAATAATGCCACAATAGATCTAAATACTGGTCGCAGTGGCGCATCCGAACAGAGAGAAAAAAATGGTATGATTACCTCTAAACGTTCGCAACAATTGATCCCTTCCAATAAACCTCCTGCAGCGCTACAATGTCGAACTTTCGGTCCTCCAATGCATCGGAGAGTATGCGGGTGCTTCTGGTGCAGTTGAGAGATTTAAAGTTCCACGTATCGAGTTTCCAATTGTTAGTCCTTTTTCGTCGCATTGGTCTATGCCGATTATTTCGGTCCGTATATTCTGTTGACAATCCTGTGCTGGTGTATTTTTACGATTGGCTTGCAGAGCCTGACACCAACCCCCTAGATTTCCGGAGGACCATTCCTCCTAAATGTTCGGAGGGCCATAGTGTACAGTTTAGCTTAGAGCCCTTCTCTGGCACACAGACGATAATCAGCCGCCCCTGACATGGGGAATAGACGCTGTTGTGAGCTGCTCCTAACATGGAGTACAGACGCTCTAGGTTTGCAGAAGCAAACCCTCTCTTCTCTGTTAGCATACGGGTTGATTATCCGGGGTTGGTTATCCGCTCGAACCCCAGCCAGTACCACGAGAAGGTAGGAATAGGAGTTGCTGGGCAGGAGGCTAAAGACCACACAAAGGGCATTATTTATTCCGGCAGATACGTGGAGTACCAATGGCACGCCATGCCCAGCATTTACCAAAGTTAAGTATCAATTCTTTTCTTTTGATAAAGAAGATACCTACACAGATAAAAATATTTAAATATTTAAAAGTTATTTTAAATCGAATACTTCTTAAATTTTCAGGGATTAAACAACCATATATTAGCTATGTTTTGGCATAATTTATTTATTGAATTTCTTCCCCCAAGCTGAATGCTCTCACATTTCTCTTAACACTGCTCATCAGATCTTGGGCAAGGCTTTGCCCATCTTTCTTACATAATTTCTCCCAGTTTTTCTTCAAAGCTTCATCGGTTTTGAATGTTTTTCCGCCTTCAACTTCTTCTTCATTATCGCCCAAAACTATTCGATCGGACATAGTTCTGGTGTATTTGGCGGGTTCGCCTCCTTTGGGACCACATTAACGCCCTTCGCTTCGTACCAATCCATTACAGGCTTGTCGTAATGACACGAACCGAGATCCAGCCCGAACAGCGTAGGATCACGGTGAGAAGGGAGGAAGGACAGCAAGCGCTTCTGCAAGCATTACTCTCTATAAATCTGCCCGTTTGTTGTTCCAGCTGTCTCGCAGATCGCCCGCCATAACAAGTACTTCTTCGCAAATTTGTCCATCTTTCTCTTCCGGAACCTCCATGCGGGACGTATCGACAAAAACCCAAGGCCGGGGATTTGTTTGGTGTCCGTCTTGATGTATGTCGCGTCGCCCATGACGAAGTAAAGTAAAGTAGAATTTTACATGATCATGTAAATTTAGAGTACATTCGATTGTGAAATAAAAGATTGATTGATGATATTTCAGTTTATTTTGATGTTCCAAGTATGTGCAGGGAAATAAAATTAAAATTACAACATTTTTTTAGCTGTGTACATTAGGGCGGTTTAAAATTCAAAAATGTTTGAGAATCCAATCTCCCATATGTTCCTTACCATCCTTACCATAAAAATAGTGTTCTGTGAAATTTTCAGCTTTCTAGGTGGTGATTTAAAGGTGGCCCAAAGATAATGTAGGTTTACATGGAAATTACTATGAAGATATGTTCCAAACACGCTGGTACTGTAATGTAAATACCAACTTATTATCCCATAGTAAAAAAAACATTCTTCAAACCATAATGAAGAAATTTGCTGAAGAGAGAAATTCAATCCAACGGATAGCAGAAGAGATTATTGCTATTATTTAGCCTAATATGGAATTATAGCCCTGCAAACATGTACAAAAATCCCAAACAAAACAAGCACAAAAGGGATTTGTTTTTCCAGCAACATCCTTCATTAAGGTTTGAAGAATGAGTTTTCAATATATAATAATAAGTTTATACTAATATTACAGTACTAGAGTGTTTGGAACATTTCTCAAAATGTTTCCAAAGTAATTTCCATATAATTGTCTTTGGGCCACCTTTAAATCATCATTAAATTTAAAGCTGAAAATTTCACAGAACACTATTTTTATGGTAGGGATGGTAAGAAGCTTATGGGAGATTGGATTTTCAAACATTTTTAAAACTTGAATCGCCCTAGTGTACATTTGCGTAAATTGCTTTAAAAAGTCATAAATAATGTATTGAAAAAAAAAAAAAAAAAAAAAATGTGAAGTAATACATATATCTTGTCAAAATTATTTTTAGTCGGAAAAAAGTGACTCGCTACTAACCCTGCGATATACCCCCGTTATCAGGGATTGAATCCTGAGAAAATTGAGAGAATCACTCACGTATCGCTCTCTGTAACTATCATAACATGCTGCACATTATGAGAGACTGTTTATCGTATACTGCTACAACTTTGATCAGATTGGGGGGATAGCAGTGTATGATAAAACCCCTCTAAACATGCTCCAAGCCTGGGGGACACTATTGCTATTGGAAGTTCGTGGATTGTTTATCGTGCCAGTAAATAAAAACACCTATCCCCAACGGTAAACAAGCGAGAAAAATGGATTTTATCATCGCTCTCTCTTTGGGGCTCTCGCTCACTGCTTCCATTTATCAGACTTGTTACACCTTGCGATACAATGACGATCGTGGACCGCAACAGATGGGATGTTTTTCTTTGCTTGCTTTGATCGTGCTTCATACTCAAATGAGAGCGAATTCTGCAAAGCCTGCCCGTTATACTTTCCATAAAAACATAACCTTTAAGTTTACAAACCCTACTCGGAGAAATCATATTACTCAAAAAAATAAGTTCTTTATATTCAAAATTGAGTAAACTGCATTTAGTTTTTACCCACGGTTGGGTTGTTTTGCCTCTCTGGCAACAGCAATGTTGTCAAAAACAGAGAGAGATGCACCGATCCATCGTCGAAGTTCAATGGAATAAGCCAAATTTGGATTCTTTCGAGTTTACCTAACGTTAAGTTGTTTTTACCCATTACGGAGACTTCGAAAGCTAACGCTGGGTAAACTTTTTTGCACTGAGTAGTTTGTTTTGCTGTTGTCAAACGGAAACTACCTACTGATAGGAATATGTTAGTTAACCCAAATTTGGGTTATCCCACGGAAAAGCCGAAATGCGTCAAAAGAAGTCAAAGTTGTGTTGATTTGTGGCTCCGTGTAGATTTGTGCTCTTGAAAATGTTCAATTCATGATTAAGTTGTTGTTGAAGTATCATACATAATTACTTCATACAAATGTTATTTGACGAGTTAAACTGATGCTTAACGAGTAAATCAAAATTAATATAAAAAAATTCAGCCTCAAATTCTGTCATATTTTGGAAAATGCTACAAAATTATAAGAAATTTTCAAAAATAATAATGGTGTTGCATATAAGATCTCAATTGGCTTGCTTAGGGGTATCCAGTTTCTTACATATTCTGAATCTTCATTAAAAATTGAACCAGAATTCAAAGATTCACAACATTCCGTGGCCTGGAACTATTTTTAAAACACGTTTGAAATTAGTATGGAAATGACTTTTGAATCACCCCTCTACAAAATTTACTTTGGGACGAGCTGTCATTATGTAAATTAAAATGTCATTGAGTCGACGGATTGAAATCTGTTTTAATCATTTACAATATCAACATTAAGCCATTGTAGTGCAAAAAAATCGTGTTAAACTTAGAAAAATGTGCTCTTTGGATCAAGTTACAAAAAAACTGTGATTTTTTCTTCTTTAAACAACCAAATTGCGAAAATCGAACGCATAATAGCATTTAGTTTTTCCAATTTTAAAAAAAGATTATTTTGATCCTGAATGTACATCTTCTTCTTCTTTCTGGTGTTACGTTCCAACTGGGACAAAGCCTGCTTCTCAGATTAGTGTTCTTATGAGCACTTCCACAGTTATTAACTGAGAGCTTTCTTTGCCGATTGACCATTTTTGCATGTGTATATCGTGTGGCAGGTACGAAGATACTCTATGTCCTGGGAATCGAGAAAATTTCCTTAACGAAAAGTCCCTCGACCAGCGGGATCCGAACCCACGACCCTCAGCATGGTCATGCTGAATAGCTGCGCGTTTACCGCTACGGCTATTTGGGCCCCTTCCTGAATGTACATATGAGCACTGAATGGCTTGCTATTGCGTAATGGTATATATTTCAAGGCACGACCCAATATTCAAAGAACTATAATTAAGTAGAAGGAATTATGATTTAAAAGTGCATTATAATCATCACATATTCAACTTAACACTTAACTTAACCCTGACGTTCATGTTGTTACCCTAGATTAAACACTTAATTTAAATAGCGTGTCTATCACTCCTATATCTATGTCTATATATATGCCTCAAGGTATCAAAATAGTCAACTTCTTTTTAACATTCAAAAAATCAAAGTACAAATTTAATATATTTGGATACTAGTAATTTATGCACTGAGCAGCAGACAATTTGTTTCAGTTGCAAACTTCTCGTTACATAATGAACCAATTTAATGAATTCCGATGTATACGATCTCGAAAAGCTGTTTGCTTGACTAAACTAGTACTGACAATGCACTCAGCGCAGGAAGAATGTTACATAGTTCAAAGTGACACGTACAGGATACCGCTCAAGCTCTCGTCTCCGGTCGGAACTACAACTTCACGAGTGCCTGGCCGCTTTTTGTCACTCCATCCGCTCGGTGGTGATTTAAGCGTACTGCTGAATCTCTAACGAGTCTTGACACTAATTCCTTTCAACTTTTCATATTTTTCCAACCTTTTTACACCCACATTTGCGCTCACTCACTTATCTCATCTGCACCTTTCGTTTTTTTCCGTTTGGTAAAACATGCTATAGGGTACTAAAGTATCCTCTCATACGCGGTAGGTATAAGCCGAGTGCACAGAACTGCAGACCAAGGGATAGCTTCTGTATAATATATTTTAATGATTTCAATTTGTCACTTTTTATAGCTGGTCTGAGTCAAACGAGCAACTTTATCATGGTATTTCTCCCTGGTTGTGGGAAAAACTTTTCCATCAACGAAGGAAACGACTCTTCGGTGTCGCGTTGAGGCATCGCCGTGTGACAAAACAAAAATTGGATTTAGAGAATTTACGTAAAAAATCTGTTTAGACGAATGGTGGGAGGCAAATTGAATTTATTACAGTCCACCCTTTGCTGTCAAGAGCACACGAAACGATTAACCTTCGAACGAACTCTTTAATAAGATTCAGTAATGTGAAAATTACATTGTACGCGAAAATATATCTATAAGTAAATTAAACATATATGAACTAATAAATAAAATATACATATCATCCTATAGACGTTGAATAGAATGTACACTCCTGGTTAAGGGTTATAAAAAAATCATAAACCTCTATTAAGTTTCTGCCTTTTCGTGGAACTCGTGATGAAGACTAAACGTCGTAACTTCATTAAATCATATATGGGCCCATTCACAAATTTCATAACGCTGGAGGGGGTGGGTGGGTGTCCCTAAAATGTTACAGTTCATACAAAATTTGAAAAATATTCATACAAAAAGCGTTACTAAGGGGTGGGTGGGTCTCGAAAATTGTCATTTTCGGCGTTATGAAATAAATGAATGAACCCTATATAAAATCCCAGAGTTGTCTGTCTGTCAGTTACGCTTTGAAATGTCCCATCGAAAAGTTTCGTTGAACACTACAACTGCAATTTAAGAGCACTACAACGATCAATTTTAATATAAGCACATTACATTTACAAATTGTGGAGTTCTACAATAGCTCTTTGATAGAAAATTCTGGAGTTCTCTGGGACTTTTTTCATTCCGATTCATGGAATATTCTCGAATCATCATTGTCGTCTGTTTAGAAATTTGATTGGTGACTAAAACGTGAACAAATCAACTTCAAGCAAATTATAATTCGGTCGAACTTGAATCGGGTTGGAATTGAAAATGTGAAACGTGTTCCATAGAATCTTCTGAAACTTTTGAAATATTGCACAACAGAAAAAACACTACAACAGCATATAAGGCTATAATTATTTCAGATTAGAACACTACAACAGTATTGAGGCCACGTGCTCGGTGGAATCTGAGAGAGAGGAGACAGCTGGCTTAGATTGCGGGCTCCCAAAAGTCACTGTCACTGGAAAACCGCACATTCGAAGGGCAGAGCGTGAAAAATCGGCCGAACTAAAACCGGATGTGATTGAAAATTTAGGTTGTTTTCCTGTGCTACCGCATATAAAATAGTTGATTATTTAAATATTGTCGATTCGACTCAAATTGCTATTGATTTTTTTTTAATCTCATGATCTTCATGATAACAAATGAAATGTGAAAATGGTTTTGACTCAGTTTGTGCTCCGCGAACAATTGTGCACAACCAAAACATGAGAAGAAGAAATCAAAGCAGTCAAGAAAACAAGCCAGTTGTCAGTGAGCTGTCTCCTCTCTCTCAGGGTGGAATATGGCCAGAGCATAAATTCAGGCGATTTTGCGGTCATCAGTATCATGCCATTTGAAAGATTATACGTAGCTTTGAACTTTAAAATTTCGTTGGAACGTGGCCACATCGGGTGAGCTAGTATTATAATAATTTGAAAAATAATTTTAAAAACAAGTGAAAAGACTCGTGAATGTTAAACAGTAGACACGCATCGTTTCCCAATTTTGACTTCAGCGGCTCGCTTTGTCTATAACACTAAAAGCGAGCTGATGAGACGTAGGAGGTCGCAAAAACCAGAGTCTATGAATGAAATGTTGCGCGATGAGTGAAACCAAATCTATCTATCGAAGAAGTCTCTTCGCGTAACTCTTTGTATAAAGAATCTGGTAAAAACCATATTTGGGAAACCTTATTCTTCAAATCATAAAAAGAAAAACAAAGTTGCTTTAGAGTACCATTGAATTTGAAGGAGGGGTGAAGATTTATCTATCATTGGGGCCCGTAGCCTCGTGGTTACACTTTCGCTTTATAAGCGGAAGGTCATGGGTTCGATTCCCAGCCCCCCAACAAAAAACCTCATCCAGCCATTAGAAGACGCCGCACGGAGGATCGTGCATTGGGGAGCACATCCATCATTCGTCAGTATCGGATGGTGACTGAGACACACTGACCCTCTTCGATGCACGGCAAACAGACCCACCGCACAACAATGGACTATGGCTATTAGCCTGGGACACAATTATATGAAAAATTTAGATTCTCGCTCCAGTCCACTTTTTGGATTGCATTTAGGTTCCATAGCAACTGTGCAAAATTTCAGCTCAATCGGAGAAACTATATTTTACCGCCAGCCGTTCAAACTTTGTATTTAATATGGGAAAACTTACTTTTACAAAAAAAATCGTCAGAGATCGCCCATTGTCCTTTATAAAAATTCTAAACACATATCTCGATAGGTATTTCTACGATGAACAACATTGCCGAAGACCGCAAAGCAATCCGATGCTTGTGAAAAAAGTTATAAAGCATAGACTATTCGGAAATTTTGCCCGATTTTGTTATTGTTGTTATTCCTTTACGTGTTAATCAACGTCCCCTTACCAATAGGTTTCCATTGAATAACTTTTTTTAACAAATGTCGGATTGTTTCGCGGTCTTCGGCAATTCATCGTAAAAATACCTATCGAGTTCTGTGTTCAGAATTTTTATAGAGGACAATCGGCGACCTCTGGCGATTTTTCTTTGTAAAAGTAAGTTTTCCCGTAGTAAATCCCATACAAACTTTGAACGGCTGACGCTAAAATATATTTACTCCGATCGAGCTGAAATTTTGCGCAGTTGTTATGGGACCTAAATGAAATCCAAAAAGTGGACTGGAGCGAGAATCTAAATTTTGTCCCACACTAATGGCTATATGGACAATGGATTGGACCAACAGCAACAGCAGTGGTCTCCCTCCTACCTTCTTGGTAGATGTGTTCTCGAGAGTGTAATAGAAATAAGAGTTAGGTTAAAAATAGGTTCTGTATCAGTGTACTCAGTGTATAGTGTACTCGGCACAGTAGCGGCCAAGTAAACGGAGTGCCTGTAAAAACAAATAATTTATTTATTAGTATCATTTCAAACATTACATTCATTTCTTATATCTAGGTGTTCTGTGTTATTAGACAACACTATCATCCTAATTTGATAAAACAAATCTAAGATTTTAGTAACATTTTGTTTACAATATATTACATTTCATTTGCCGTAGCAGTTCAGATTTTTTACAGGTGAGTTGATTTCACCTGCTTATAAGAGAAAAAACGCCTTGAAAATACTTAACCTAACTTAACCTAAACATATAACGCATAAATCGTGGCAATAGAAGATTGTAACGATTTTTGCCTGAAATTATTAATTATTTCATTTGACATTTGTTCCAATGTTTCAACATTGGATATTTTATGTAATTGATTGGTACTATGCCAGGGAGGAAGCTTCAGAATCATTTTCACAATTTTATTTTGAATTATCTGCAGAGCTTTCTTGCTGGTATTACAAAAGCTAGCCCATATTGGTACAGCATACAACATGGCTGGCCTGAAAATTTGTTCGAATATCAAAAGCTTGTTCTTAAGACAAAGTTTTGATTTTCTATTAATAAGGGGATAGCGACATTTTACATACCGTAAAACGGGGTAATTTTGATAATGCGATTAACTTTAAGAACACTAAGCTGAGAAGCAGGCTCTGTCCCAGTGGGGACGTAACGCCAGAAAGAAGAAGCGAGTGCGTTGAAATTGCCTTCTCCTCACGTTTTTAAGACGGATCAAGAGTTTAAGATCATCGTCTATAATCACGGATTTAAATTTTACTTCACATTTTGGAATTGCAATGCTCCTGGCTTCAACAAAGGAATTTGTGAAAGTTTCAAGAGCATTGTCAATATCAAGTTTTGTTTGTAACGAAATGTTAACATCAATATTAGAGTCGATATATGTTTCATATATATTCCAGTCGGCTCGAAAATAATTGAAAGTGGAGCTGATAGGATTGAGAATCGCTTCATGGGATATTTGAAATGTAACAGGGACATGATCAGAATCAAAATCAACATGAGTAATCAGTTGGCTATATACAAAGATGACTAGAGTCGGTTAAGACCAAATCAATCGTAAATGGATTTCTAGAAGAGGCAAAACATGTAGGGCTACCATGGTATTGAATTGAGAAATATTCTGAAGAACACTCATCAAATAAAATTCTGCCGTTGGAATTACTTTGAGAATTATTCCATGACCTATGCTTGGCATTAAAGTCATCAATGACAAAATTTTTTAACTTATTGCTAGTCAATTTTCGCAAGTCAGTTTGGAGCAAATTAACTTTCTGTCCAGAGCATTGAAAAGGCAAATAGGCAGCTATGAAAGTATATTTACCAAGCTGAAACTTTAGTTTCAAATGACGAAAACAGATGATGTTTTATACGCCTATGAATGATGATTGCAACTCCCCCACATGCCCCATCAGGTCGATTTTGCTATATGCACGTTATTAGCTGTAAGAAAATTAAACAGCTCGTCCTCTTCACCATTCAGAGAACTAGCATTCCAATTTAAAATATTTAAATTATTATTTGGATCCATTAGAAAAACGTAATCTAATAACAATTTGAATAGTAAATTTTACACCAACTTCAGTCATAGTGGTGGTTTTGAACATTGCATCAATCGTTAGATTCAATTGTTCAGTTAGAAAATTAAAATCAGAGGCAGACATATCACTTGAAGTGGGTACATTTGATGATTTTCCGTTAGAATTTTCGGTAGACGAAGGGCCGGAGTAGATGTTACCTGTAGGGTTTTTTTCCATTTGATTTGAAACAAGTAGAATGGGTACTCATAGTACGAATAGGGGAGGAGTTCAAATTATCTGCTACGATATCGGCAAAGGATTTACCGTGGGTAGATACATTTGAAATTGAAAGATTCCAACGGCTACCCGACGGATTGAAATTAGTTTGTGAATGAGCATGATCTTCCTGATGGGTATGATTCCTAATCAAGCGATCGTTAACTGAAAAATGAGTATTGTTCGATAATTTGTTTGGTCTTACACCCCAACCTCTTTTTACGACCGTTATCGGGGGGTCGTAAAAAAAATCGGTCGTAAAAAAAATCAGGGTTATAGTTATGTTGTTGCAAAATGCAATATCTAGATGCGGAAATACTGGTTCGAGATCTTCGGCAAAGTTGAAGCATGTGTTGAGAACTTTCCAAAATGGCCGTTCAAGTTTTCATATTTTGGTAAAAGATGGCAACACTGCTCGATTGTTATCAAAAGAGCCAATTTTATGGGGGTGTGATTTGCAAATACCAAAAAAATTTAAAGATAACGATATCGAATGTTCACCAAAGTCGAAGGAAGTGTTGCGTGCCATACAATCGGCCGAATCACAAATGTTCATGTGGCTGGCAACACTGTTTATGAAGAATAAAGTAAAGATCAAAACCATCAAACTTGAGCGGAACAGAAAAATATAATGCTTAGCAACATAGCAATACTCTTCAACTGTAATCCAGTTTTTCATGAAGGGTTCAAATATTTTTTCGTAGCTGGCAACACTGCTTAAGTGAAATTGCGCCACCAGGCAGTACAAGTGTGCATGCAACTATTGTTTTGCGGATATCTCAGGATCCTGACCACCTAGAAAGATGGCGTCTTCGGCAAAGTTGTTCAGTAGCTCAAGGACTATCATTATAAACGCTATGAGGTTCAAAATTTTGCCACCAGGCGGCGCTAGTGAGCATGATTTTTTATTTTGCGGATCCTGAGAATCCTGGCCATTTAGAAAGATGGCGCCTTCGGCAAAGTTGTTCAGTAGCTCAAGGACTACCATTATGAACGCTATGAGGTTCAAAATTTTGCCACCAGGCGGCGCTAGTGAGCATGAAACATTTGTTTTCGGGATAGCTCAGGATCCTTACCACTTAGAGAGATGGCGTCATCGGCAAAATTGTTCAGTAGCTCAAGGACTATCATTATAATTGCTATGAGGTTCAGAATTTTGCCACCAGGCGGCGCTAGTGAGTATGAAACATTTGTTTTGCGGGTATCTCAGGATCCTGGCCATTCAGAAAGATGGCGTCTTCGACAAAGTTGTTCATTAGCTCAAGGACTATCATTATAAACGCTATGAGGTTCAAAATTTTGCCACCAGGCGGCGCTAGTGAGCATAGAATTTTTGTTTTGCGGATAGCTCAGGATCCTGACCGCTTAGAGAGATGGCGTCTTCGACAAAGTTGTTCTGTAGCTCAAGGACTATCATTATGAACGCTATGAGGTTCGAAATTTTGCCACCAGGCGGCGCTAGTAAGCATGAATTTTTTGTTTTGCGGATATCTCAGGATCCTGGCCATTCAGAAAGATGGCGTCTTCGGCAAAGTTGTTCAGTAGCTCAAGGACTATCGTTATAAACGCTATGAGGTTCAAAATTTTGCCACCAGGCGGCGCTAGTGAGCATGATTTTTTTGTTTTGCGGATATCTCAGGATCCTAGCCATTTAGAAAGATGGCGCCTTCGGCAAAGTTGTTCAGTAGCTCAAGGACTACCATTATAAACGCTATGAGGTTCAAAATTTTACCACCAGGCAGCGTTAGTGAGCATGAAACTTTTGTTTTGCGGATATCTCAGGATCCTGGCCATATAAAAAGATGGCTTTTTCGGCAAAGTTGTTCAGTAGCTCAAGCGCTATCATTATAAAAGTTATGAGATTCAAAACTTTGCCACCAGGCGGCGCTAGTGAGCATAGAATTTTTTTTTGCGAATATCTCAGGATTCTGACCACTTAGAAAGATGGCGTCTTCGGCAAAGTTGTCCAGTAGGTCAAGCACTATCATTGTAAAAGCCATGAGATGGAAAATGTTGCCACCAGGTGGCGCTAGTGAGTATGAAACTTTCGTTTTGCGAATATCTCAGGATCCTGACCACTAAGAAAGATGGAGTCTTCGGTAAACTTGTTGAGTAGCTCAACTTTGCCCAAGACGCCATGTCTATGTAGTCAGGATCCTAATATATCCGCAAAACAAAAGTTTCATGCTCACTAGCGCCGCCTGGTGGCAAAATTTTGAATCTTATAGCTTTTATAATGATAGTCCTTGAGCTGATAAACAACTTTGCCCAATACGCCACCTTTTTGAATAGTCGTAATCCAGAGCTATCCGGAAAACAAAAATTCTATGCTCACTAGCGCCGCCTGGTGGCAAAATTTTGAACCTCATAGCGTTTATAATGATAGTCCTTGAGCTACTGAACAAATTTGTCGAAGACGCCATCTCTCTAAATGGTCAGGATCCTGAGATATCCGCAAAACAAAAAAATCATGCTCACTAGCGCCGCCTGATGGCAAAATTTTGAACCTCATAGCGTTCATAATAATAGTCCTTGAGCTACTGAACAACTTTGCCGAAGGCGCCATCTTTCTAAATGGCTAGAATCCTGAGATATCCGCAAAATGAAAGTTCTTTGCTCACTAGCGCCGCCTGGTGGCAAAATTTTGAACCTCATAGCGTTTATAACGATAGTCCTTGAGCTACTGAACAACTTTGCCGAAGACGCCATCTTTCTAAATGGCCAGGATCCTGAGATATTCGCAAAACAAAATTTTCATGCTCACTAGCGCTGCCTGGTGGCAAAATTTTGAACCTCATAGCGTTTATAATGATAGTCCTTGAGCTACTGAACAACTTTGCCGAAGGCGCCATCTTTCTAAGTGGCCAGGATCCTGAGATATCCGCAAAACAAAAGTTTCATGCTCACTAGCGCCGCCTGGTGGCAAAATTTCGAACCTCATAGCGTTTATAATGGTAGTCCTTGAGCTACTGAACAACTTTGCCGAAAACGCCATCTTTCTAAGTGGTCAGGATCCTGAGCTATCCGGAAAACAAATATTATATGCTCACTAGCGCCGCCTGGTGGCAACATCTCGAATCTCTTGGCTAGAATTATGATAGTCCTTGAGCTACTGAACAACTTTGGCGAAGACGCCATCTTTCTAAATGGCCAGGATCGTGAGATATCCGCAAAACAAATGTTTCATGCTCATTAGCGCCGCCTGGTGGCAAAATTTTGAACCTCATAGCGTTTATAACGATAGTCCTTGAGCTACTGAACAACTTTGCCGAAGACGCCATCTTTCTGAATGGCCAGGATCCTGAGATATCCGCAAAAAAAAATCATGCTCACTAGCGCCGCCTGGTGGCAAAATTTTGAACCTCATAGCGTTTATATTAGTCTTTGAGCTATACGCTAACATAAAAGTACCAATTAAATGGGTTTCTTGTACCCTTTTTTATAGTCTGTATGGAGTTGTCAGAAAAAGGGTATTTTTCAAGGACATAAAAAAGGGTACTTTAACCTCATAATGAAGTATCTTAACTGATAGCAATAATGGGTAAATAGTATACATGATTGTTTGCAAAGCCTAATGGCCATTTTTTATTGGAGTTGCCGCCCGGTGTGTTGTGGAAGCTGTATATGTTTTCCCCAATATGATGGACGAAAATTATCGCATACTATCTCTTCGAAACGTAAGTAATAGAAATAAACACTTTCTGGTATGTTCATAAAAAAATCACTTGTCTCATTGCAGATTTATGAATAACGACAAGAACCTGATAAAATTTCATTGCCCGCTACAGCGATTCTCGTGATGCTCGGATTGTGCAGGAAGGTAGACATTTCATTTCCAATTTGTTATATATTCGATTCCTGGAACGTCAGAGAAGTATACGAGGAGAGAATTAGATATTCGAATAAATGGCGTAAAATATAATAAATCAATGTTCCCAGTCGTATGAAGTGTTTTATTTCTACTTTCTGTATTTATTGAGGCATTTCGCGTGATCCTTAACCTCAATCTACTGCATCGCTCATGAAATAATGGGGTTTTATTACCCTTTTTCATACTTAAGACCAAGAGTGAAAAATACCCATTATTTGAAGTTCAAAGCGAATACTCTTTAATGAGTAAGTCGACTTTACTCTTTTAATGAGTTAAACCACTTTACTTGATAATGGGTACCATAGTACCCATAAATGGGTACATCCATGTTAGCGTGTACTGAACAACTTTGCCGAAGGCCCTATCTTTCTAAATGGCCAGGATCCTGAGATATCCACAAAACAAAAAAATCATGCTCACTAGCGCCGCTTGGTGGCAAAATTTCGAATCTCATAGCGTTCATAATGATAGTTCTTGATCTACAGAACAACTTTGTCGAAGACGCCATCTCTCTAAATGGCCAAGATCCTGAGATATCCGCAAAACAAAATTTTCATGCTCACTAGCGCTGCCTGGTGGCAAAATTTTAAACCTCATAGCGTTTATAATGATAGTCCTTGAGCTACTGAACAACTTTGTCGAAAAAGCCATCTCTCTAAGCGGTCAGGATCCTGAGCTATCCGCAAAACAAAAATTCTATGCTCACTAGTGCCGCCTGGTGGTAAAATTTTGAACCTCATAGCGTTCATAATGGTAGTCCTTGAGCTACTGAACAACTTTGCCAAAGGCGCCATCTCTCTAAATGGCTAGGATCCTGAGATATCCGCAAAACAAAATAAAACATGCTCACTAGCGCCTCCTGGTGGCAAAATTTTGAACCTCATAGCGTTCATAATGATAGTCCTTGAGCTACAGAACAACTTTGCCGAAAACGCCATCTTTCTGAATGGCCAGGATCCTGAGATATTCGCAAAACAAAATTTTCATGCTCACTAGCGCTGCCTGGTGGCAAAATTTTGAACCTCATAGCGTTTATAATGATAGTCCTTGAGCTACTGAACAACTTTGCCGAAGGCGCCATCTTTCTAAGTGGCCAGGATCCTGAGATATCCGCAAAACAAAAGTTTCATGCTCACTAGCGCCGCCTGGTGGCAAAATTTTGAACCTCATAGCGTTTATAATGGTAGTCCTTGAGCTACTGAACAACTTTGCCGAAAACGCCATCTTTCTAAGTGGTCAGGATCCTGAGCTATCCGGAAAACAAATATTATATGCTCACTAGCGCCGCCTGGTGGCAACATCTCGAATTTCTTGGCTAGAATTATGATAGTCCTTGAGCTACTGAACAACTTTGGCGAAGACGCCATCTTTCTAAATGGCCAGGATCGTGAGATATCCGCAAAACAAATGTTTCATGCTCATTAGCGCTGCCTGGTGGCAAAATTTTGAACCTCATAGCGTTTATAACGATAGTCCTTGAGCTACTGAACAACTTTGCCGAAGACGCCATCTTTCTGAATGGCCAGGATCCTGAGATATCCGCAAAACAAAAAAATCATGCTTACTAGCGCCGTCTGGTGGCAAAATTTCGAACCTCATAGCGTTCATAATGATAGTCCTTGAGCTACTGAACAACTTTGCCGAAGGCGCCATCTTTCTAAATGGCTTGAATCCTGAGATATCCGCAAAATGAAAGTTCTTTGCTCACTAGCGCCGCCTGGTGGCGGAATTTTGAACCTCATAGCGTTCATGATGATAGTCCTTGAGCCACTGAACAACTTTGTCGAAGACGCCATCTTTCTAAGCGGTCAGGATCCTGAGCTATCCGGAAAACAAATATTATATGCTCACTAGCGCCGCCTGGTGGCAACATCTCGAATCTCTTGGCTAGAATTATGATAGTCCTTGAGCTACTGAACAACTTTGCCGAAGACGCCATCTTTCTAAGTGGCCAGGATCCTGAAATATCCGCAAAACAAAAATTCTATGCTCACTAGCGCCGCCTGGTGGCAAAATTTTGAACCTCATAGCGTTTATAATGATAGTCCTTGAGCTACTGAACAACTTTGCCGAAGACGCCATCTTTCTAAGTGGCCAGGATCCTGAGATATCCGCAAAACAAAAGTTTCATGCTCACTAGCGCCGCCTAGTGGCAGAATTCCGCAATTCAATTACCACCATATGTTAGCCCTTGAACTACTGAACAATTTTGCTGAACATCATGATCCTCTATTTTGAATACTTTTTAAGATAATGATCATTTATAAAAACGGTCGTTAATCTGAATTTCGGTCGTAAAAAAGTGGTCGGAAAAAGAACCGTCGGTAAAAAAACGGTCGTAAAAAGAGGTTGGAGTGTATTTAGCTCAATGTGGGGTTATAATCCAGAACGCTTTAGCAAAAGCTCCAAACGGATCATTCATTTCTGTATGTATTAGTTTCGTATTCATCCATAATAAGAACGCACACATAATGCAACAACAATATGAGACACAAATCACGAGCTTTTTCTGTCGGTACGATGCTATTCTCCTGAAAAAATCTTTGGACTGTGCCACGAACTATGTTTAGAGCAGTGGTTCTCAACCTTTTTGGAGCCGCGACCCCCTTTGAACCTTTACAAACGTCTCGCGGACCCTTATATATGGATGTCCTTAAAATCAATGTTTATGGGAATACCGGATCTCTCAAAATGATTCACCCTTCCGGTCGTCATGCGGTTGACTATCGCCAGAAGCACCACGTTGTTGCTGAGAGCAAAAAGCGAGATTTTTTCAATTGTGTTGTACAAAATACACAATGTGAATATTGAAGTGTTATTTGATGTTCTGGGCAGGAATTCCTACTAATCATGTCTGTAATCCACAACAAAAATCGTCAATGAAAAAATCCTGCTGTGATTCTTTGAAGGAGTCCATTAAGAATTGAGTCGAAAATCTACCTAGTATTTTTCCAATAATGCAACGAGGAACTTTCATAAAGGATCTTGACACAATTCAACAATTCATGCAGGGCAAGTAAGAACAACAAAAAGTCGCATTTATGTACGGTTCAGAATCAAATTAAGAACTTTGGCATTTCCCGGATCCACTTTGACAGGTGGTATTTTCTCGGCCGAATTGTCTGAAACTTAGTAATAAGAAATGCTTGAAAACAACGAATATTGTGATCAAATATGAGCTCAGCAGTTCAAAAGTCCTTGTCGAAGTGAATCAGAAGTGCAAAGAATAAAATACTTCACATGCAAACATTCCAAATTCCTCTGATAAATCCTCAAAAATATTTCCAGAAATTAATTGTAGATTTCATGGGTTCCTTAGAGGCCAACTATCTTCCGTTGGGAGAATAATTAAAAAAATCATCAGAAAATTTCCGAAAACCTTGGATATCTTTAGTAAGCTGGCAAAACCTATCAAGGATTAAGTCACAAATGTTCCAAAATTTCCTATGGATACCTTCAGGAATTATAATTCATTTAAATTTCAAGATCTTACTGGATAGAACCAAATTGGATTCAAGAGTCCTCACAATTTCACCAATCAGGAGAAACGACTCATGCTCTCAATGGCTTCGCGGACCCCCTGAGAACTCCTCAGGGCCTCCTAGGGGTCCGCGGACCACCTGTTGAGAACCTCTGGTTTAGAGGAACACATGCCAGGTTCACATCTATCTACGCCTTCGCAATGGACAATCCGAACGATGACTGTCATCATTGAAGTGGAAGGCATATACAATATGCATTCCCCAAACCTGAGAGACACGTCAATTGTGTTCTTATTGTCAGGTGAAAAATTTGCATATAAAATGAATATAATCAAAATTCATAAACAAACGAATATATAAGAAACGGAATGGAATTTTCTTGCTGAAAATAGACAAGAGATAGGAACACGTGGTGCCGCTTGTCTGGTATGAAGCTAGATATTAAGAGATAAAAGACTGCCATGAATATTTCATTTGAGAAAGCAGTCGTGTCTTTAAAATATTGAATTGTTGCGGCCGTGGTAAAATTACCTAACGATATGTTTGCATCATTACAATGTAATTCTATTCTAAATGTCACTATAATTAAAATAGAGTTGTGCAAATATTAATATTAATGATAATGTAGATATTATTGTGTCAATTTATCGATGTGATATCTTTCGGCTCGAAACTCTCCGATCTCGACAAAACTATTTTTAGTCCGATAATAAGAACAACATTAATTTATTATTAGTGATGGTGTTGCGACTGGGAGGATAATTGTATTTTTTTTTTGGCTTTCTCAGTCTTATAATTAAAACGGCTTGTTTGGTTAAGGACCGAAACGTCGGGCTTAGCCAAACAAGCCGTTTTAATAATAAGACTGAGAGAGCCAAAAAATTGCAATTATTTTATTATATTACAGGAAAAATAGTTCAATGATTGGAATTCGGTTGGGTGATAAAACGTCGAAAGACAAAACGTTGAATTCCAAATTGTCCCTTAACCATTCAATTCTTGGAGATGTTTCCAGAGGCACCTCTGGACAAATCCTTCAATGCATTTCATTTGAAAACTTCAGATAATTTCAAAAGGGATCCATTAAGGAATTTATGCCAGAATCGAAGAACAATAACTAGAAGTAATATATAAATATCTCTAGGGGGTAATTCTTAGACGTAGCAAGTAACTTAGAGAAAGGAATATTCACAAATAAAGAAAAAATCGCCAAAGCTTTTATTTAGCAACGGAAGACATTGAGTAACAACATCCAAGAAAAGAGATACTAAGACAAGAACCCTAAGCTCCTATGAAATAACTGATCTTCAGTCAGTAGAACAAAAGTTAATCCATTGACATGAATTGTCGCTCAAACTTAATTCTCCTTCGAGTGTATAAGTATTTTGAATCGTTTCCGGCACTTGCTTCAATCGTATCATTCAAGATGGTCTACAGAAAAAAATACTGCAGCAAAAGAGCTAAAAAATCTTCTCCCCAATGAAGAATGGAAAAGTTTTGCGTATGGGAGGGCACAAGACAAAAGTTACGTAAAAAGATTAAATGTTCCGCTGGGAGGGAACGAAACTTGAAGTACGATCTCTGGGCACACCGAAAATGCAGAAAACATAACCCTGAGATGCCTGTGCCTGGTGATGGTGGTAAGCCTTGTGGTGAAGCTCGACGTAAAGTTTACTTCCGTACACATACCTTGCTCCCTATGAGCTCCAGCGGAAAATGTTTCTTCCGAAGAACGTGGCACTCAGAGCAATGCAATATTTATTATCTCATAATTGTTTATAGGGAAAAGTTTTAATTCAACTACCAACTTGTAATGAGGGCGAAATTCTCGACATGATAGAAAGCTAGGAATCAGTTAGGTTTGGTCAATTAATCAGGATGAATGTCCTCAACGTATCGAGAAAAGGCTTAGTTTTAGAAGTTAAATTAAAAAAGAAACGTGTTTTCCCATGTGCATATAAATTTCAAAATCATGATGTGGTATGCAAACCGATCGTGCTCAAAATTTGCACAGTTATTTGAGGCCCCAAATGGAACCTATGAACCTTTATCTAAAAAAATGGTCACAATTACTTATACTACACTGTTAAAAATAATGGAGAATACACGTCATGTAAACTTCATTTATGCGATATAAACATGACCTCATGTAAATTTAAGTCTGAAATCATGTAAAAATATGTTATATGTCATGTAATCACACAGGATCCTGCTGGATTACATGACATATAATTGAAGTTTACATGACAAATCATGTAAATATCCATGATATTCCACGCTCATCATATCAAGTTATTCAAAGCTAAACGATCACTTCAACATCTGGTGAGCACTATAAGAATCGAAAAACGGCATAGGCAAGGCAATTTTGCGGGTTTTCTAATTCTCCGCCCCCATGGTAAGATTTTTTTGTATCAAAAATAATTTGTATGGCACGTCTTGGAAATCTTGAAACCCCCTCCCTCCATAAGCCTTTACGTAATTAATGGCCGCTCCATACGAGGTAATTATACGGAAACCAATATAATTTCTAACCTTGTATATTTTGTGCATCCTTGGTCATTTTACATCAAATTTAAATCATTAATCATTGTTTATTTTTTTTTCGTATAATATCACTTTAATCTAATTGTTTTTACTTTTAAAGTCGCGAATTACTCAGAAATATATGTTAAAATCCATGTAATATCTGACATGCAGAGAAAAAATTATTAAAATTGGGCAATAAATGACTAAGATTTAGCCTTCACAAGTTAATATTTTTTTATGCAAAAAAATAATATGTTGCAAATGCATTGTCCAATACTTATACTTTAATTATCAGTCCAACACAAGACATATTTGAAAACAAACGCCCAATATGCTTGAATATGGCATACAATATGTCAAGCAGATAATTCAAGTTATTCAAGAGAAAGTTTGAGGTTTTGGCCGGAATTCGTGTAATCTAGCACCATTGTGCCGCACGCCATTGATCGTTGCATAGAATCCTAGCATATCCGCTCATGATATCTTGGGCTTCGAGTATCACACTTGTGTGTGCTACACCTTTTATTTGGGGTGGTTGTTTTGGTGGCTTTGTTTTGATTCAGCTTTAGCTGTCCTGTTCTGCTCTCTGTTCAACCGGCCACTAGCATAAGACTGCTGGAGGCATTCTTCACGTCAGTCAATCTTTTGCATTCTTCATCGAATCATGTGATCACAGCTTCGTAGACAGGGTCCCGTAATATAGACTATTCTTTTTTCGGTTTTAACTCATTCGGCCTAATTATCCACTCGGCCGAATACTTCACGAATTCAGCCTAATATACTTCATGTTCTCGTTTTAGGCCAGCGTATTTCCTGAATAGCTGCCAGGTTTACGCGGACACTTTTCAAGAGTTCTTCAAAACATTCTCACGTTCCATGATATGACTTACCAATCGATGTCCATCATCCGTTTGCTTTACTTTTGCCTTTATTGGTCTTCAATAGACCATCTAATCAGAGTTGGGTACTGACACGATACAACATTGTCCATTATTGGTCCTTACATGATGATTACGATCATAGCCATGGTAAACATACTTCTTTTAAAAGCTTTAGACCTGTAGCTCGGGTTTCAATTGCTTCAAGTTCTTTTGGACATGCTCCATCTCGCGCATGATGCATTACTCATTAACTACCGTCAAGCTACCATTCACCGTGCATTTAAGAAAAATTTGCACTTCAATAAATTGTATAACTTTTCCAAATAATTTGATGCGTACTATAATACCGCTACGTAGCGTGCAATTGTATAATAATTCAGGAAAAAATATAAAACTAGTGTTGGATAACAAAAAATACTCTAAAATATGTTTGAAAATGTTATGTTAAGGTCGCCTCGTACCGTTCTATGTCACCATTTACCGTGCACACTAGTGCACCATTCACCGTGCATATAGTTTTCGTCATGATTTAATTTTGTATCTTGAAGAAACGTTGGCAATGGAGCAGCTATGTTGCTAGTGGTGTGCGCACTCATTTTTAAGAGTATTCAAATCTTCATTTATAATAAAAACCATAAAAAGTTTAAAATTTTACTAAATATTTTTTTTTAAATCGTTATAGGAGGTTTGACTGTAACACTCAAACACTCAATATGAAGTTTTTTAATCACGACATAACAATAAATCTAATATTACCGAATAATTTCAAGCTTTTTACAGTAATGCACGGTAATGGGAACCATACATATTGAAAAGGGTCCATTTACCGTGCATTTAGGTTTTTAACTGAAACACAATAAAAAATTATAAATTGCATAAAATTTCATTGCTCATACGATGAAATACATCTAACTAGTAGTATCCACAGTGTAAACTTGTTGAAATTTTGAAAAATTTCATAATCTAACGTTAAAATGAAAAATGGTAATTTTTGGCGTTTCTACTAAAAGTGTTGAAAAATCTCATTATCAAACAGAATTCACATGATTTTGACTACATAAACTAGGTTTTTCAAAATGCTTTGTGACAAAAACTACTTCATTTTATCAGTTTTATCTTATTTTGCCGACAAAAGATTAATTTGTGAAAATTGTATAAATATTCTGTAGGAATTTGTATATGTGCACGGTGAATGGAGCCCGCACGGTGACTGGTGACTTAACGGTAGTTTTTGAAAATGAAAACAGAGTGATAAAAGAGTGATCACAAGTTTTTTACGATTTTATCCTGAAGTGTTAGCCCTTGATCAAAAAAATTCTTCCATCAGTATTGTGACGAATTACACAACTCCACCGACACATATCAATCCAATTTCTCCTATTCACGCTTTCTGCGAAAGGTATTTGCTTCGGTGGGTACGCACTGTAATATTTATGCATGACAAATTTGCAGTGAACGGTTTAAACTGTACCCCAGCTAGGCCAACATCATCAGGGCAAAGTTATTTCCACCCACTTGGAAGTGTCATGCGACCTTCTTCGTCAATTTTGTTTTACGATGTTCTTTGTGCCTTTGGACGATGTCTCCATCTTGCCGTTCATCTTTTGAGGTTTGTGACTAACCCGGCAAAATTTTATGACTGCACAGTAGACTGATGCAAATTTTGAAGTTTTTGCTCCCCTATGCTTAAACGATGTCAATTGTTATGAAAAACATACTCCCAAAATTTGAAGTGATTCGGAAGAAATTTGGCTGTGCACACGCTCTTTGAAGTTTATACGGAAATTACTATGGAAAAGGCAAACCTTTTGTGTTCAGTCCTCTAACTGCTCGTCATAATAATCTATGGAAAAGTGAACACACCTATCTCATATGAAAACTTCCCAGCTACAACTTTGCCGAAGACCACATTTTGATGGGACGCAAGGATAATTTGTTATTATTGATAACAAAGTCCAAACCATGCTGAGATGATCATTCCATTACTTTCAGAGCAACACTGCCTTTTTGCTGTAGAACATAGTAGCCTGGATTACTTTGACCTATTCTTCCCGCCAGGAGCACCACTGTTGCCTGCCGAACAGTTGGTGAAGCATGCTACATGCAAACCAACTTTATGATGTTGAATAACAATTTATCTTGACGTCCAATCAAAAAGTGGTATTCGGCAAAATTGTAGCTGAGAGGATTTTCCATTAGAAGAATTTGTTCACTTTTCCATAAAATATTATGACGAAGAGATAGAGGGCTGAACACAAAAGATTGGCGTTTTCCATAGTAATCTCCATATAAACTTCAAATGGCGTGTGCACAGTCAAATTTCTTCAGAACCACTTCAAACTTTGGGAGGATGCTATTTACCATAATTAAAATCGTTTGAGCCTAGGGGAGCTAAAATTTCAAAATTTGCATCACTCTACTGCACAGTGCTCACGGGGGAATGTTATTTAGATGGAGCGCGTCGTACCGAGTGTGCACCAAGTGATAATAATTTCTTCCGTAACCGTCGTCGCATGAATAGGTGAGTTTCCGCGTTGCCTTTTCGTAATGCTTTCTGCTCCGGAAGCGGGTGCAAAAATGTTTCCATACACTTTGACGCCACTGCTCGGCGGAAACTGCAGGGCGTGAATTCTAACCGTGGATGAGAAAACTGGAACTGGTGGGAATTTCATTTTCGTTTTGTTCCATTATGTACGCCTGATAGCGTTTTAATGGATTCTGTGAGGCAAAGAAAATGCTCTGGAGGAAGGAAATTGTTAAAAATATTTTGTAATTCAATGGTAGAACGCATTATCTATTGTAGGTACCTTAAAAATTCAAATCGGGGTGATTTCAGTTTAGTGAAGCATTAATAAATGGACGCAAATCCCATCCTAATAGGGAGTTTACTTCCAAAAAACGAATTTGGTATGTTCCAGGAAATTTAAAAGGGGGGGGGGGTGTATTTTTTTTTTATTGCCGTACGAGTTTGGGCCGAAAGGTCTCAGATTTTCATGAAACTTTTTCCACAGGCAGGGCTCATCAATATATGAATAAAAAAATTGAGAAAAATTCAGGGTCGCTTATTTTCCCGGAAAACTTAGTTGGAATTTTTGTGTTTTCCCCTGACACTACTTACTTTGAAAAATCATAACTCAAGAAAGAAGCCTCATAGAAACAAAGTTTTTTTTTAATGAAAATGAAAGCAAATTTTCTCAGGAATAATAAAAAAATATTAACTGGAAAAAATTTTCCACAACATTCTCCACCGTTGAGAAAATTCGTAAAGAAAAGCCGGAAAAACTATGTTCCAATTAGTGGGAAATGTTCAAAAAATATTTTTGAGAAGGTAATTTCATAAGCTTTAATCGCTGAAATTTTTGAAATGTACTTTTTTTCGTTTTTGAGTCATGGCCAATTTTGTGGCAAATGACCATATAAGCCTTTTCTTTGAAAACCCATATTTCAATCGAAGTATCGAAAAAACAAAGATTTTTTATCAAAGCAATTGCAAATTTTCTAAAACATCTGAAAAAAAGATATGGGATTGGTTTTAATGAAGTATAAGTCGGAATGGATGATAGTTATTTTCCATGAAAAATTACACCGCTAAGAAAAACTGAAAAAAACTGTTTCTGCCTGAATTTTTCATTACACTGAAAAGGGATTCTTTCTTTTGTATGGAACAAATAAGATTATTATTATTATTATTTTAATTTTATTTATTCAATTATTCAGTATATAACTTACATTTTCATCCTAATACTATCTATTTTTTCAACCCGGAAGATTTTCTTTGGTTGCTAACACCATAAGATTTTCATTTTTTTGTATTATTAAGAACAAAGCATGCTGTATATTCTTGGTTTTAATGTGCATTTGAGAATTCACTAGCAAAAGTGCTTCGTTCGTCTTTTGGTATAAATTAATGATATTTTTTTGTTCCAGGAATTGGAACAAGGTTAGAAAATCTTTCCTGAAGAAATTTTTCAGCCTCTGAATAGTCATTTTAAGTTGCATAGATAAATTCCCAATCTTTTTTAAATTGGTCTTTCACCTTTTGCGACACAGCCCAGTCGAAAAATTGTTTGGCGTTATTAATTTCTGCTGACTTTCTAATACTAGCATCTCTAGCCATTCGCTTAATGTCAAATTTCAAAAATGTATGCAACCATGAAAATGATTTTAAAATTAAAGCAGAATGGCACTTTCTCCCAACCTCACATGGAAAAGGTCCTTGTGATGGTATCGGTGGCAACATTTTTCTAGTTATGATTTTTCAAACAAAAGCGAAAAAAAAGTACATTTCAAAAATTAAAAAGCTCATGAAATTATCTTCTCAAACATATTTTTTGAAAATTTTCCACGAGTTGGAGCATAGTTTTTCCGGCTTTTCTTTACAAATTTTCTCAACGGTGGAAAATTTTGTACTTTTTCCAGTTAATATTTTTTTTATTCCTGAGAAAATTTGCTTTCATTTTCATAAAAAAAAACTTTGTTTCTATGATGCTTCGTTCTTGAGTTATGATTTTTCAAAGTAAATAGTGTTAGAGGAAAACAAAAAAAATCCAACTGAGTTTTCCGGGAAAATAAGCGACCCTGAATTTTTCTCAATTTTTTTTATTCATATATTGATGAGCCCTGCCTGTGGAAAAAGTTTCATGAAAATCTGAGACCCTTCGGCCCACTTTGTACGGGACAAAACTATTTAGCGCCAATTGAATCGAATTTGCAAGCCGATGGAAGAGACTCGTAAATGTACGAAAGAATATTCGGTTTATCCCCTAGTGAATCCACACATCCTGGGAAGTTGTGTTCAAACCACAACCCATTCAGCTTATTCTTCCCAGTTCAATTCACAGTTGATTAAAAATTGCTAAAAAAATACTAATAAATTTGTTATTGGATTACATTTCTCAAATGGATCCAAATGATTATTTTTAATATTTTGAATTAGAACGCTTTCAATGGTAAAGAGGATGAGCTGTTTAATTTTCTAATAGCTAATAACATACATAAAGCAGTTATTAATGAAACTTGTTTGAAACCTAGATCCAAACTCAAGGGAGATCTTTTTTGTTTATCGTAATGATCGATTGGGTGGAGCATGTGGTGGAATTGTTATCATCATTCATAAACGTATAAAACATCAACTTTTTTTTCGTCATTTGGAACCAAAGTTTTTAAAACTTTGGGTGTTTCCGTTGAAACACAGTTTGGCTAATATACTTTCATAGTTACATATATGCCTTTTCAATGCACTGGGTAGTAAGTTAGTTTGCTTCAAACTAGCTTGCGGAAATTCACTCGCAATACGCCAATTTTTTTGTCATTGGTGACTTTAATGTCAAACATCGCTCATGGAATAATTCACAAAGCAATTCCAATGAATTTTATTTGATGATTGCTCTTCAGGATGTTTCTCAATTCAATACCCTGATAGTCATACTTGTTTTTCCTTTTCTAGAAATCCATCTACGATTGATTTGGTCTTAACCGACTCTAGTCTTATTTGTAGCCAATTAATTAAGCACGGAATTGCGCTGAGACCTACAGTGTGTGCCGATGAAAAATGACTGATTTTTTATTTCCAAAACTAAAAAACATACATCGCTGAAAATTTGACAGTAAACATAAAATTTTCTGAACTTTCAAGAAAAAATGATAACAGCAATACCCCTTTGGTCCCGAGGCCTTCAAAAAACAAAAAAACGAAAATTATTGATATTTTTTCATGTAAAAAAATTTTTTTGTGAAGTTTCATATTTTTTCCTGAAAAATCTTTAGCTTTCATTTCGTCTAAAAAGATTGAAAATCGGTCGAACGGTTCAAAAGTTATATTATTTTTTAAAATAAAAATTAAGCAAAATCGCGATTTTTCTGGTTACCCTATTTCAGAAATGGTCACCCTTATCAAAAAATCCAAAAACACATGTATCCTTATTTTGGATAAGGAACAAAATAGCTAATTTTCACGGAATTCGGTGACCCACTAGATCAGTTTTTCATGGAATGGCTGTATATATATATTTATTTTTTAAGGATCTTAGGGAAACAATTATATAATTCAATACTAGAGAATATTTTATTGAATTAAATTATTGTTTCCCTAAGATTCTTCTGAAAAATACCAGAGATTCATCTAAGTATTTTGCAATCCATTCCTAAATTGAAAAAAATCTCCAGGTGTTCCATCAAGTATTCTTTCAGGTTCTAAAAATAACTTCATTTTTAACGAATGGTAATCTCAGGATACTTTCATAAATTACATTTTAAAACAAATCCACTCTCCATTTTTTTTGGTTCAAAAACTACTCCAGAAATATCTCAATATTATTTAAGGAATTGCTTTACAAATTTCTCTACGAATCAATCCATATTGAATTTCTTAAGAAACACATGCAAAAATAGGTTTGAAAGAACTTTGTTGATTATTTTTCGAAGCTTCAAAATAATACTAAATTCATGTTGTAAGAATAAACAAGAAATAAATCGTAGAATTTTTGAAACATTTTGACAATATACCTTACAAAAAACTTAAGTGGAACTTGTAGGGTTTACTACAAAAATCTTTGTTCTTTTTTCTTCGTCTTTTACAAAACAGAATGATTCTGATAGTATTACATAATATTACATAACTCCGAAGTTTCATGATACCATGATGAACATATTGATGTAGAATTCATTTTTTCCTACCTTTAGAAATTCCAAACCTATTTTAGGAGGTCTATTATCGATTCTTTTGTAGTATTACCGAAGCTGTATTGTAATAAAATCCGTAATGTAAGATAATTATAAATTTAAATCATAGGGAACTTTTACATTACTTTGAAAATTTGTTGAGTAATTCCTGATGGACTTTCAGGAATCAGGAGCCATACGTATAAGCATTCTGCAATTTGTCAAAACTCCTATAATTTACCTTTTTTTGATTCTTTTGGAGTATGGAAAAAATTTTGTACGAAGTTCCTCAAAGCGTCATGTTAAGGAAGAAGAACCAACAAAATGTTGAAGCTTGTAGAACAGTTGATGGGCAATGGTGCAAATCTTTACTTTAGAGGGAAATTACACGATAGTCAAAACCTCTCTTATGAATTTACAAGAAGGACCATCAAAATATTATTTAGAAATTGTTCTTGAAATCTATCCTTTCTTGACTTCTGGTTTCAAGAATTTCAAGAATCGTTTCAAGGAAGATCAATATAAATTTCTTTATGAATATCTTAATAAATCTATTCCCCCTTCCCAGTTATTTTGCTACATGTTTCTCTTTACCGCTATGCTAATTTCGGAAGCAAAAGTTTTCCTGGGTGTTTCAAAAACAATATTGTTTCCAATTCTTAAAAAAATCCAGGCATTTGAAGCAAAATTTATAAAATAAAACATAGAAGAATTTTTGACGCACTTTGTGAAGTATTCTGGAAATATTGTTTAAGAACTTTTAATGAACTTTGCGGAAGAATTTGCATTAATTTTTTGGGATAACTATTTACAGAAATTTACTGAAAAAATTCAAATAGAACCTTCAGCGAAATATCTTAGCATTAGATTTGACAGACTCAATGATTTTTTGGAAAAATTTCGAGGAAAACTGAAATTGTGAAAGATTGAGTAACATTTTTTACATAAATCCAGGAACATTTCCTGGAATCAATTAGCCATTGTGGTCGTTCAGTTCAACTGATTTAGATGCGGTTCGCACTAAATGCCATCCAAAGGCTTCTAGCTTCATGTGCTAGCACAAGTGGTCCAGTTTATATCCTATGGCCGGAGTTATTCCGGTGTCCTCCTGGGTCAGCTCGAGTAAAAAATCGGTCAACTTCCTTTTCTGAACAGATTGACCATAGTAAATGGCGTTTAAACTTCTATAATTTAACAGAAAACGGAAATTATGAATCCTCAGCTAATATTGTGATATCGTGGGGCAACCGATTGCAGTCAAGGTCACCTTATGGTCCTCCGGAAGATCCGGAACTTCCATAAAAGTGGACATTTCTTGAAAATTGAGCTAGAGAGCTGGGATTTTTTTCTAACGACTTTCAGTGATGAGCTTCAAATTAGCACAGCATCGTTGCCTTGGTATGATTTCAAATGGTAATTTCTTGTTCCTCAAAAAGATCCGGAACATTCGTAAAAATGGCCAAAAGCTAATAATTGACCAACAGAGCTGCGATTTCTTCCAAGCGGATTTTCCTGATCTTCAGGAGGACCACTAAAAAGTCACAAGAAGGTCACAAAAAAGCAGACGACGGTGACGACATTGACACGATTCTGAATCGACCAATGCAATTTCTTAGAAGAAATTGCAGGTCTCTTTATTAATTGTCAAGATATGTTAATTTTACCATATTTTTATCATGACCATACCGTAATAGTCACTACGGATGGCAATGTCATTAATACGATTCTTATATCATGAATGTGAATTGTTTAGGGACCGTCCATAAATGAATATTTACACCCCCCTCCCCCATCGTAGCATTTAGTCACAAATGCTGATACCCCTTGGAAAATACGTAGCATTTCAAGCACCCCCTCCCCCTTCATTTTTTTTGATTTCCTCAGCGATTGGGCTAAACCGAAAATTAGATCCAGAAATTCAAAAGTTTGAAATTAATTGATGTTAAATACTGACTGAAACGTCAGGAAAATCTGACAAATGATAGTTTAATATACTTTAGCGCTCAAAAATCATTTAGAAAACAGTTCATACCAACTTATTTTCTGTTTAAGTTACATAATTTTTATTCCCAGTTTGAATTTAATTTGATTAAATTTGGGTTAAATTTAATATGTAGTACTTTTGCTGTTGTTAAAACCTAGAACAAGTTTACAGCTGAAAATGTAGAAAAAAAGATAAAAAATCTTGTGCAGATTAATAAAACTAACAACAAGGAGTAAGGGTGCAAAATAAGAGGTTTTTTTTTTAATTATTCGTGGTTAAGAAACAGATTTAAGTGAACATGATCAACAAAATTCCTTAATTTGGAATGGATCTCCGTCATTATTCTCTAAATTCAAATCCATTTAGCAATTGTAATATTTGGAATGTTTAAAAAATCAGCTATTTTTATATTTCAACTAAACTTAATCGTCGTCACCCATACTGAAATATTCTAACAAAACTCATAATGACAAAATGAAATAATTAAAATGCTCGTTTGCTGAATTATCGAGTGATTTAGAAAACTTAATGATAGAACAATTAACACATTAAAAATATCACTCGAATCTGATGTTATCATTATTATCCAGGCTTTTCCATCAAGAGCAATGATATATCAAAACGAATCGTTGAGTTGACTGAGTGGAAATCTCCTGCAACATTGAACGCACTAAATAAATATCTTGTTTTACTATAATAACGTTAATATTTGCCTCTATAAGCATATAAAATTCTTTTGAGGAAATAAAGTTCGAACAGAAAATATGAAGTGACTTTCAACTGTTGATGCTATATCTTGTTAATAAATGGAAAAACAATCCATGTCGATAAAGCATTGATTTTTACTTAACTTATTGAACTTTAAATTTGTTTATTTAAAAATAAAATAGTTTGGACACGAAGACAATATAATATTTATTATTTATTATTTATTTTATTATTATTTAATAATAATAAACAATATAATATTTACATAAATATTAAGAGCTTCACAAAATCTGTTGGATTTCAGGAAAATTAAAAATTTCTTAGTGAATTTAATAATTTGATAAGATTTTTTTTAATCTTATTATATTAATTCTTTGAGGCTGAATCATAATTTTACAACTTAAGTTTAATAATTCAGACAAAGAAGTTTGATAAAAAAACCGTTTGTCAATTTATTCAGCGTTACTCTTTTCACCGAAATTATTCAAAATGCTACGTCTGTAAGCTGGGACACCTCCCTCCCCCTCGTCACACATCGTCACAAATTCGTGAAGACCCCCCTCCCCCCTAAAATGCTACGTCATTTATGGACGAAATGAGAAGAAATTGCAGCTCTCTTGGTCAGGTATCAGGTATCAGAAGGCTGGCTCCAAAGGCACGTTCCCCACCAGTTGGGAGATTTGTGCCATCGCCATATTTGAGCCTATTTCATCATCTACCCGATGGGAGAGGAAAGGGAAGGGAAAGATGGGAGGAAATAGGAGTGGGGTCCCTTGAAGAGGGAAGATCGCATAAGCGAAATGAGTGCATGTAGCTCCATACCACAATGGGTTCGAACAGCGCCCTAAAAAGGGCACTGCAAAACGCATGAGCGTAAAGAGAGCCTATAGCTCATTACCACAGCGGGTTAAGAATAACAGGATGTCCTGAAGATTCAGGCTTCTGTATTCAGTTTCACTTAATAAGTGTTTACCAAGTAATTGGAATCGCATTTGCGCAAAAACTGGACAGTTACATATCAGGTGATACGAAGTTCCATAATCGGAGTCACAACTATCACACACGAATGAGTCAGCACGCTGAATATTTGCCATGTGATAGTTGAGTCGGCAGTGGCCTGTCAACGCTCTGACCAAGAGACTGCAATTCTGCTTTGACAGATTTGTTAAATACTTCGCCACCTTTGGAGATGGCTCAGTAATATACAATTTTGTTTGACGACACGACTCCAAACTGTTCCAATATTGCTTGTGCTGAGTTGCCGCCCAAGAGTTTATCTGAAGCTTCCACCAGCACTTCGAAATTGGAATAGCCGGTTCAGGGCCAATGAAGTCATGCGATGCTCCATCGCGAGCTAGCTCATCAGCCAATTCATTTCCAGCGATGGAAAAATGGCCAGGTACCCATACAAGGTTTACGGAGTTGACTGAATTCAGTTCCTCAATTTGAGTTCGACATGCGATAACAAGCTTCGACCTTGAGTTGGCCGAAGCGAGAGCTTTTATAGCAGCCTGACTATCTGAACAGAAGTATATGACTTTACCCATTACGCGCTGTTGAAGTGCTGATTGCACTCCACACATAAGAGCAAATATTTCCGCCTGAAAAACGGTGCAGTTTCTACCAAGTGAGTAAAACTGATTCAGCCTTAGCTCACGAGAATATACTCCTGCACCAGCTCTACCTTCAAGAAGGGAGCCATCAGTGTAACATACTATATTGTTTGATATACTTCTTTCCAAATAGCCAGACGTCCACTCTTCCCGTGAAGGGAATTGTGTGGTAAATGTCCTGTAAGGAAAGTTACAAGCAATTGTGAGATCACTTGGAGCAAGGACAATTTTGTCCCAATTCACCAAAAGTGGAAACAACGAAGTGTGTGTAGATCTACGATTCACTGGATTTTTCTCCAGTAGATCCAGTACCCATAAACGGTAAGAGCAAGAAAGTGCTTCTTGTTTAAGATATATGTGTAGTGGCGCAACGTCGAAAAGACCCTCGAGCGCTGCTGTGGGAGTTGTAGAGAACGCACCAGACATCGCCATCAAGCACATCCTTTGGAGATGGCCCAATTTTGATTGGATTGTTCTCACTTCGCCCTTTTGCCACCACACAAGACATCCATATGCCAATATTGGTCGAACAACTGTTGTGTAAATCCATTTGATATATTTGGGTTTGAGGCCCCAAGTTTTACCAAAGGTTCGCCGGCATTGACCGAAGGCCATACAAGCTTTTTTGACTCTGAAATCAATGTGAGCTGTCCATAAAAGTTTGGAATCTAGAATGACTCCGACATACTTTACTTGATCAGTCACATTAATCTCAGTGCCAAAAAGACGTAAAGGTCGAATTCCATCGCGGTTTCGTCTTTCCGTAAAAAGAACAATAGATGTTTTATTCGGGTTAACCGAAAGGCCATATTGGCGACACCAACTCTCGACTACCTGAAGAGCACTTTGCATCAGGTCGAATAGGGTGCTTATGCACATACCAACTATCAGAGCTAGATAGTCGTCGGCAAATCCATAAGTTGGAAAACCGCAATTATTGAGTTGCCTCAATAGCGTATCTGCTACGAGATTCCACAAAAGTGGTGATAAGACTCCCCCTTGGGGGCATCCGCAAACACTCAATTTTCGAATCGCTGCTTGACGCAATGTCGAGAAGAGATGTCGGTTTTTGAGCATTTGATGAATCCAATTGGTAATCATTGTAGGTAGCCCATGGTTTCGTGCGGCTTCCAATATGGCATCGAAAGACACGTTATCAAAGGCACCCTCAATATCCAAGAAAACACCCAAGCACGATTGCTTCTGAGCGAATGCTTTCTCGATATCGTATACAACTTTGTGTAAAAGAGTCACAGTGGACTTTCCAGATTGGTAAGCATGTTAATTCACATGAAGAGGCATGTTTGCCAAATAAACATCACGGATGTGATGATCGATAATGCGTTCCAGACATTTCAAAAGAAAAGAGGTCAGACTGATTGGTCTAAAACTCTTCGCTTCCTCATACGACGCACGTCCTCCTTTTGGGATAAACTTTACAGTAATATCACGCCAGGATTTGGGAATGTACCCGGTAGCAAAACTGCTTACAAGTAGCTTTTTCAAAACATGTTTGATAGACTCAAATCCCTTTTGGAGCAGAACAGGATAAATCCCATCCGCTCCTGGAGATTTGAAAGGAGCAAAACTATTAAGTGCCCACCCCTCCCTCCCCCTCGTCACACATCGTCACAAATTCGTGAAGACCCCCCTCCCCCCTAAAATGCTACGTCATTTATGGACGAAATGAGAAGAAATTGCAGCTCTCTTGGTCAACTTCAAGGTATAACCACGTGGACATCACTACAAGCCGTTTCGAGGATTCTGACTAAACCTAGAGTTTAACGGTTTTCCTAATTTAACTTAGTTTGCTAAGAAGCAATATGAATTTGTAATCAAATCCAATGAATCCGGTGGCGTTATGCCTGACGACGCTTAAGCTTTCTTAATAAATGTAAAAAAAAAAAAAAAAATCTCAGCTCTCAAAAATAACACTATTCGACAAAAAACATTTTTTGGCTGGATCAGGGACGCGGTTATATGGGTCTTGAAGTGCAAGAAAAGTGTAGAAAGAGGCCGTTTTCAAATGATTTGCAGCACCCTTGGATTATTTTTTGACAAAGTTTGAAAATTTTACATTTTTCATCAAAAAAAGCGTAATAAGCAAAATATCAATATACTTTTAAATTCAATTATTCAAGCATTGAATTATTCAAATCAATATTTTTTAGCACTAGAATGCTTCAGGAAAACGTGCACCATTTCAGAAGAATATTGACATCATTTTCATATATGAATTTGGAATGTTGACGATCATTAAACAAGTATGTGAAGATGTGCACCTTATAAAAACTCTTATTTTTCTATTCCACACATCTGGTTCATTATATAATTATTATAGGTTCAAGTAGACGCTTGATTAGGATTTGATTCTTTGCTCCATTAGATAAAGCCATGAGCAATGCAATCCAGTAACATTTGATTTCAACAAGGATACGACTACGGAAAATTTATGTGTCTGTTATGTTTATATGGGCTGGTTGGTCTAATACACTCTCAGCAGAAATACAAAATTTAATCATTCGAAAACGGCCTCTTTCTACACTTTTCTTGCACTTCAAGACCCATATAAACGCGTCCCTGATCCAGCCAAAAAATTTTTTAGTCGAACAGTGTAATTTTCAAGAAATTTTCATTCTTCAGAATGTTCCTGATCTTCCGAAGTACCATAAAACTGCCATATAGGATCAGACGACAGTAACGACATTGATACGATTCTGAAACATCACATGCAAATTGTTTGCAAGAAATCGCAGCTCTGTTAGTCATTTGTCAGCATATGTTCATTTTTACGGATGTTCTGGATTTTCCGCAGTGTCAAGAAATGTCCATTAGAGATCATACCAAGACAACAGTGATATGCTTATTTAAAGCTCATCACTGCAAGTAGTTTGAAAAAAAAAAAAATCCCAGCTTTCTAGGTCAAGTTTTAGGAAATGTCCACTTTTACAGATGTTCCGGATCTTCCGGAGGGCGATAAGGTGACCATGAGCGCTTACCTCAAGATATCACAATATTAGCCGAGGATACATAATTTCCATTTTCTGTTAAATTAGAGAGGTTCAAACACCATTTAATATGGTCAATATTTTCAGAAAAGGAAGTTGATCGATGATTCTGGAGGGGGCCAGGCATACACCAATGTTGGTCAGATAAAGTTCATGCTAGATAAAAAATTAACTTTCAAAAATCACATTGAGGGTATTCAAGCCAAATGTATCAAATTTGTAAAATATCTGTACAATCTTATTAATAAAAAGTCTAAACTTTGTCTTAAGATTAAGCTTTTGATCTTCAAACAAATTTTCAGGTCAGCCTTATTGTATGCTGTACCAATATGCAATAGCTGTTGTGATACCAGAAAGAAAGTTCTGCGGAGGATTCAAAATAAGATTTTGAAAAGGATTCTGAAGCTCCCTCCTTGGTATCTCTAGTAATAAGGAGTAACATAGATTACGCAATGTTGAAACATTAGAACAAATGTCGAATAGAATTATAATTAATTTTAGACAAAAATCTTTGCAGTTTTCTTTTGCAACGATAAATGCGTTATACATCTAGATGAAGTTTTGTTAAGTTAGTTGACATGTGAAATCAACTCACCTAGAAAAATTCTGAACTACTACGGCAAATGAAATATAATATGTTGTAAACAAAATGTTAATAAAGATGATTGTGTTTTCTTACACGGAATATGTAGAAAGGAATGTAATATTTGGAATTATACTTTTAAAGAATTGAGGAAACATGGTTGAAAAAAGCTAGAAGAATTTCTGCACGTAAAAATGCTGATCCCGTGTTTTTGCTAGCTACAATTCGAATCAGCACTTCTTCCAATCCGTTTCTATAACACATGTTCGTCGAAAAGGTATATACGTAAATGCGTAAACAATCTTTATTTTTCTCGCCTGCTGGATAGTGTATAGGGGTGAGCCCAATAAAGTTCTGAATCCTTAGAGCTTTGCTTCGCAGATTTTTAGGAAAAAAATCCTTTGTTTCGAGTTTCCACGTATGCACTAGATACATCCAGATGGTAAGGATTTGTAGACATGGTTCGAATGTTTACTTCTATTTTGGTTTCCTAGAAAGACATTCAATTCCACTGTGAGCTATGCAAACAAAATAACAGCTTTATCTATGATTACTTCTAGACGAGACAGACTTGCTGAGTATAATGAAACGCTTGAAAATATTTGTTTTCATATTTTTTTTTATTTACGGTTCCATATAATAGTTTTCAATGTATCAAAAACAAGTGAGATTTCTTTGGATTTTTTCTATCTCAGACCGATTAAAAGTTATTACGAATTTTAGAAAAGAAACATACTCGTTTCCAAAATGATATGACCTCCTGTGATACTTGAGATGTTGGCAGATGTTAAACGAAAGCACAAGGTCATTTTGTTTTCAAATGATCCAATGATTTGCGTTCTTAACAGTTATTTTCAATACTTGTTTTAATTATGAATCGTGGTTTACGGCCAACCAGCCGAGTGGAAGTTTAACAACTACCGAAAAGCTAAACATTACATATAATTTGCAATTGGATTAGATGGACAAATTGATGTGAAGATTTGCGAAAAAGTTACACGTTTTCTCAGTGAGAATCGAACTCACGACTCCCCGATCTCTAGTTGGGGCGCGTTAACCACTACGCCATGAGAGGACTCATGAACGCAGAAGTCAACCTGAATTCGATTTCAGCTCAATAATCACGTGGTCCTCTTTCGCAAAGTGCACCTCTTTCGGAAGAATTAGATGCCCATCCAAACACAACGCTTTCTATATATATCCAATGCCTAGCCCGAGAGCGCATTGTTTTTTAGATATAGGAATAGCACACTACACTAGCCAGCAACTGCGCTGGCTGAGGTTTCTATTGTGTGGGCTTCCAATGGGTCGCGACGTTCTCAAACGACCGGTTACGGAACATGAGTCCGTTGCTCGATAAATACTTGTTTTAATTATGAATCGTGGTTTACGGCCAACCAGCCGAGTGGAAGTTTAACAACTACCGAAAAGCTAAACATTACATATAATTTGCAATTGGATTAGATGGACAAATTGATGTGAAGATTTGCGAAAAAGTTACACGTCTTCTCAGTGAGAATCGAACTCACGACTCCCCGATCTCTAGTTGGGGCGCGTTAACCACTACGCCATGAGAGGACTCATGAACGCAGAAGTCAACCTGAATTCGATTTCAGCTCAATAATCACGTGGTCCTCTTTCGCAAAGTGCACCTCTTTCGGAAGAATTAGATGCCCATCCAAACACAACGCTTTCTATATATATCCAATGCCTAGCCCGAGAGCGCATTGTTTTTTAGATATAGGAATAGCACACTACACTAGCCAGCAACTGCGCTGGCTGAGGTTTCTATTGTGTGGGCTTCCAATGGGTCGCGACGTTCTCAAACGACCGGTTACGGAACATGAGTCCGTTGCTCGATAAATACTTGTTTTAATTATGAATCGTGGTTTACGGCCAACCAGCCGAGTGGAAGTTTAACAACTACCGAAAAGCTAAACATTACATATAATTTGCAATTGGATTAGATGGACAAATTGATGTGAAGATTTGCGAAAAAGTTACACGTCTTCTCAGTGAGAATCGAACTCACGACTCCCCGATCTCTAGTTGGGGCGCGTTAACCACTACGCCATGAGAGGACTCATGAACGCAGAAGTCAACCTGAATTCGATTTCAGCTCAATAATCACGTGGTCCTCTTTCGCAAAGTGCACCTCTTTCGGAAGAATTAGATGCCCATCCAAACACAACGCTTTCTATATATATCCAATGCCTAGCCCGAGAGCGCATTGTTTTTTAGATATAGGAATAGCACACTACACTAGCCAGCAACTGCGCTGGCTGAGGTTTCTATTGTGTGGGCTTCCAATGGGTCGCGACGTTCTCAAACGACCGGTTACGGAACATGAGTCCGTTGCTCGATAAATACTTGTTTTAATTATGAATCGTGGTTTACGGCCAACCAGCCGAGTGGAAGTTTAACAACTACCGAAAAGCTAAACATTACATATAATTTGCAATTGGATTAGATGGACAAATTGATGTGAAGATTTGCGAAAAAGTTACACGTCTTCTCAGTGAGAATCGAACTCACGACTCCCCGATCTCTAGTTGGGGCGCGTTAACCACTACGCCATGAGAGGACTCATGAACGCAGAAGTCAACCTGAATTCGATTTCAGCTCAATAATCACGTGGTCCTCTTTCGCAAAGTGCACCTCTTTCGGAAGAATTAGATGCCCATCCAAACACAACGCTTTCTATATATATCCAATGCCTAGCCCGAGAGCGCATTGTTTTTTAGATATAGGAATAGCACACTACACTAGCCAGCAACTGCGCTGGCTGAGGTTTCTATTGTGTGGGCTTCCAATGGGTCGCGACGTTCTCAAACGACCGGTTACGGAACATGAGTCCGTTGCTCGATAAATACTTGTTTTAATTATGAATCGTGGTTTACGGCCAACCAGCCGAGTGGAAGTTTAACAACTACCGAAAAGCTAAACATTACAGTTATTTTCAAGTTGAAAGTTTTATGGCGAGATCATAAGTTATGCGAGATTTGAATCTAATCCTTTAAATTTTGAATATATTCAATATATTCAAATACAGTAAAAACAAATTTGGCGTGATATACTGAAGCGTGATATAATGAACATGTTTTTTTTCTACCATATAACTTTCATCTAAATTTACGCTTTTAGTTGCAGAAATAGAGCGAATGAAATAAAAAACACGCGAGAGATTAGTCAAATAGATATATGTTCAATGTAAATTAATACGATTATTGTGGTGTGGAAAATCGAACAGAAAACCGTGTTGAAGCGATACTAAAACGAGCATTGATAAAGCTTGAGCTTGAGCTTGATTGGCTTGATTGGTTTCTACTCCAGTATCGCCAGATCAGCTGTACTTACACAAGGAACCAACCAGATGACTACTTGGGACTAACAGACACCCTCAGTGTATAAGTGCTGGTGATCTTCTATTTTAGGCGATAATAGCGCCTGCCACGTCAGAATGCTGACCAATGAGGGGAAGGAGGAGGAATTGATGATGCAATAAACTGGCTCCCACGGTAGACCGTATATACCACTGCGTCTACACCTGTTCATGCGGGAAGGGTGAAGGGGTGGAGTAATTTTTATGTCAGAGAGGCTTGCTGATTTGGTTAGCAGACTGCCTTTGTATATGGCGTAAGGAAAGGCGTGCTATAATGATGAAAGAATGGAAGCGTAGGGAAACGGTTTATTTCTGTCCGTCTCGGGTTCTAGCAAATGCTATGAACTGTGATAGATGTATTATAGATAGAAGCAAGTGAAAGATACAATTACAAAGTACGAGTAAAGGGACGGGCTTGGGATTGAACCCATGACCTTCTGCTCATGAAGCAGAACCACGTCAATACTAAAACGAGCATTGATAAAATCGAGAAACTACTGTATATATTGCATGTATATACCAAAATAACGCTGTAAATCAAGTTTGGTTGAAAAGTGACTAGTCTAAGAGATACAGGGGGAGATTTTATCACCCCGTATGCTCATTATGCGCACTCCATTTGCTTTATTTATAGCAACGTTGTTTAGAATGCTTCCCTCGACTCGCAACAATTTACTGCTGTTTCTTATTATTTGTCCGACGTTAACCATACTTATAAATTATGCCGACACACAAGCAGATATGGAAAAATAATCCTGTAACAGTTGCGCATATCAAACAACATTCTCCCCACGGGTCTACGGTAATGTGCCCAACGCCACTTCCAGCGAAAAAGGGGTAAAATCATTTTTGTGCCATTTTCCCGCTGCACCAGCTGCTAGTGGTTCGTGCGCTGAAATATTGCATAATTTAACGCTTCATTATGGTCGCCAGCAGCTTTATCACTTCTCATTTAAATCAAGGATGAGATTCATGCATAGAATTTTAATTTCCATATCGCACTGTTTCTCAATCTTGAAATAACAGATGATTTTTAGCAGCAAAGCAACTTAACCTTGATTCAATGACTAGCTGAGATTTTAATTTTAGATTAATCGTCTTTCACGGATCGCGGTGAATAAGTGTGGCTTAATATTTGGTACAACTAAAGATTGACAGATTTTGCTTTTTATAATGAACCTATCAGTTTCTTTATTGGCAAAGTCCTGACTAAAATTTTACCATAATAGTGTGTATAAAAAATAAAAATATACAGTTAACTCTCCCTTACTCGATATTCGCTATCTCGATATCGAGTTAGAGAACCATAGTAAAAGTTGGTTTTCATGGCTAACTGGATGGTCCCTTGGATAGCAATTGCACTGATTTTGTGTTCTGTAACTCGATACCTCCCTAACTCGATGGTCCCTTCAATATCGAGTAAGGGAGAGTTAACTGTAGTTGTTACAAGGTTTTAACGTTCTGAAGATTACATGTACACGACGAAACACGTGTCAAATGTACAAATTGAAATTGAAATTGAAATTGAAACTGCGAAAAGAAACCACGTACTCCGGTGGGGATCGAACTCACGACTCCTCATTCGCTAGATGGGCGCTTCAACCTATGAGCTGCGGAGCCCCTTGAGAGACTCCGACGCTCGAAGGCGAACTGAACGCGATTACCCCAAAGCACATGGGATCATCATTTCACAGTCTAAACCAGTGTTGCCACATTTTTTCCGAATCTCATCTGTAATTTTGGCCAAAAAAAATCTTTTTTATCTAAGGTCAACCTCCAAAAATCTTGGTGAAAATCTGTGTCGTGCAAAAATACAAAATTTTTGTTTTTAGATCGAGAAGAACCTTTGCAAACGTATTATTACACGCTGTAAACTAGACTATCGAAATGCATACATTTTGCCTTATGCAAGGTGGAACGGTTATTGCAATACGAACGCTTTATGTATTGTTTTAGCATCAATTCACATCAACGTGTCGTTAGGCGCGTGGTATACGCACGGGCATAACGATCGCAAGGTCCTTGGTTCGATTCCAGGTTGCCGCGAGAATATTTTATTGTTTTCAAAGTTTGGTTTCATAAGGCAAAGCTATGAACTTCAACCCGATTTATTGTGGCGAATTTTCATAAGTGATTCCTATGTATTTCGATAGCCTATTTGCCTGAGTGTAGTAATTTAAAGATGCATAATTGCTTCTAAAAGTTCAAATAGTTAAATTTTTGAGAAAAAAAAACAGAGTAATGTAATTTCTGCTTTATATCTTCCAAAACTGGGTGCTTAACTCGTGAATAACCTAAAATCTTAAAAATCTGTTTTATCCCAATAATCTGTGATCTGTGATAACAGATATCTGTAGGCAAAAACAGAGAAAATCTGTGTAATTACAGATAAATTTTGTGGCATCACTGGTCTAAACTTCGTTCGAATATATGAGAGATTTGACACATACATCGTTGTGTACATGTAAACATCAAAGTGAGTGAGATGTTATTTTAAGACGTCGGCTTCGTAGCCAAATCGCTTCCTACCAATCACTTATTGGTCAGGGAATTTAGTGCGTGGTCGTCGTCCGACGAGATCGGATCTCAGCCGATCGATTACGGTAGAGAGACCGTTGCTCATATTAATTGCACAGTTAATTTATGATCAAGTTGTAGGCAATTCCCGTTTAAGGAATCTTGCTGTTTTATGATTCACCTTGAATAGCAAGATTCCTTAGGCGGGAATTGTCTACAACTTGATCATAAATTAACCGTGCAACAAAAAATATTGTATATTTTTATAGCTCGCATAATTTGTGATCTCGCCGAGTGTTTAGCTCGTTGAATTTACACGTTATTTAATAATGCTACGATGAAGAAAATGTACTCCTCTATCTATCTCCCAGTGGTGATTCATCCTGGTCTATTCATTTGCTTAGAAACAAGGAGCTACACTATCGGTTACCAATGTCTTTTAGGGCGAGATCACAGATTATGCGAGATATGTACTTATAAAAAATATAGATAAAAGTTTCAACCTTGCTAAACATTCAACACACAATACATTTTACACTATGGTAATTCATAGGTTGTATGGGGCTTGAATAAATTCAATTATTAAATTAATATTATTTTATTAGTTGAACTTATTCAAAGACCACGTAACCTTTAGTTAACTATACAGAAGTGCCGGATTTGGGCTTCGGGCCCGTTGAAGAACTCTTGATGAGGGCCCTTGTTCTAAAATAAATAGGAGTGAGTTACCTCGCATAAAACGCTTTTTTCTGAGTTCATTTGTACATTTTGTTTCGTCCCGTACACTCGTACAAAGTAAGTCGAATCAATCCGTAGCAGCTGTCAAATCAACATTTGTTATCATAAGTTTAGTCGCATAAGAACACAGGTTAGTTCGGTAGAAAACTTATACACTCGCATTGTATGCTATTATTCATCACATAATATATGCACGTATATCGCCTACACTTTTGTACGTAGAAGGCCTTTTCGCGACATCTTATAAGTGGAATGTTGCACGCACAAAGCCTCCAGGTGATTTCGTTATGCGTACATTTTGGTTGTCTGGGAAGTGATGTGATTCATGCAACATCAGTTCAGAAAATCAATACTCTAAAGACAACTCAAACATACGGTAAGTCGACAAATTTAGCGTCGAACCATTCAAAGGTTATGTTTTATAATGATAAAAATTAGGTTAAATGAAAGGTATGTGGTATTTAATGTTAATGTACAATAGTTTATGTCGACACTTACAGTAACGAACTGTTCATATTCTGATTAATGAATTCATTTAAGTAACATCCCCACTTTTGTCGTGTTAAAAATACGTTTTCTAATATTTTGTACACTTAATATAAAAACATGAAACGAGCTCACCAAATTAATCTTCCATCCTTGACTGAGCAGCTGAAAGCTTTTTCAGTCAGTATGCTTATTTCACAAATTCAAAATATCACTCAGGCGACGCGAAAACCCGAACTCGATTGCACTCAGAACTAAAACAAGAAAAAAATAAACTTAGGCGACGACGCAAAAAAAAAATCTGCTTAGGCTGCATAACACGTGACAGATCAATTCTCAACACATCCGTTCGCGTGCTCAGACTATTATCTCCCTGGAACTACTTTACGGTATTTCTTCGGGGAGTGGCCAGTGCATATAGCACAACACATGTAGCAGAAGTAGCCTAGCCAACTGCTTCTCCTAGCCGACTTAAACAATGCTACAAAGGACCAGCCTAGGCAGAGCTAATCCTCTGCAGCCAACTCTTGGCGCGCCATAGGCGCTGAAATTCTAACATAATGTGAGTGACAGCCGTAGTTACTACATTCCAGCACTCGGCATCCGCACACATTCTCTCAATTATATTGTCGGGGGACGTGTCCCCTCCGCATGTAGCGAGCATGCGACCTTTTACAACAATGAGACGGGGGCAATCGAACACGACATGCTCCGCTGTTTCCTCCACACCAGCACAATTGGGGCACGTAGGAGATTCTGAGTGCCCGAACCTATGCAGGTACTGTCTATAGCAACCATGTCCTGACAGGAACTGCGTCAGAAGTTCACTTCCCCATGGTTTTTTCCATACCAATCTGACACATTATCCGATGGGTCCATCTACCCTTAGTGGAGTTATCACATCTTACTGCCAACTTCTGAGCGTTTCCTCTTTACACGTGTCGCGGACTCCTCCTGGTACCTCTTTGGTAGAAGCATTGAGCATCTTCCTTGATGATGAGCCCGATGGGCGTCATCCCAGCTATGATGCACATGGCCTCTTTAGATACCGTCCGGTACGCACTTGCTACTCTTAAGTACATAATCCTGTACGTGCTTTCCATCCGCTTTAGGTTTCTGCTCGTTCTTAGCGCTTTTGACCAAATTGCTCCACCATACCTTAGTACGGATTGCGTCACGCTTGCCGGGAGCTTGCGTTTGCTGGCAAATACAACAGAGCTGTTAGACATCATTCTCGAAAGTGTCGCTATAGCTGAAGATGTCCTTCTACAGGCATATTCAACGTGACTAGCGAAGCTGACCTTCCTTAGCCGAGTGGTTAGAGTCCGCGGCTACAAAGCAAAGCCATAATGAAGGTGTCTGGGTTCAATTCCCGGACGGTCCAGGATTTTTTTGTAATGAAAATTTCTTGACTTCCCTGGGCATAGAGTATCATCGTACCGGCCACACGATAAACGAATGCGAAAATGGCAAATTTGGCAAAGAAAGCTCTCAGTTAATAACTGTGGAAGTGCTCATAAGAACACTACGCTGAGAAGCAGGCTCTGTTCCAGCAAGGACGTAATGCCAAGAAGACGAAGAAGAAGGGAAGCTGAGCTTTTCATCGATGTCATGATGCCTAAGGGATCGCTTGGACTCTATGGTGCAATCACCTACCGAGATAAGCGCCCGTTGCTCGGACTTGCGGTTGTTGACCACCACCACCTCAGTCTTGTGACGGGCCAGTCCTAGTTTCTTAGACTTCATCCATTCGTCAACTATGGAAATAGAGTGCGCTGTTGTCAACTCTACTTCCTCCATCGATTCCACTACACACAAAAAAGTTCGCTCTCATATCCGTGAACAGCAGATGTGAACTCGTCAACAAGCAAAAATACACCGTGAACTTCATGTTCATGTTTATGTGAACGCGTTGCCTAGTTCCGAGAACGTTTAGAGTAAGGTGGGGCAAAAGTTCGACCTTAGTGGTATAATCAAAGTTTCCAGAAAAACAATAGCAGTTAAAACAAAACAAATACCATATAGTGAACCTTCAACATATTGGCTATAATTTTGCTGAACAAACTTGTGTCAAAATATTTACCCATTTTTAGTTATATCAGTTTCAAAATTGATTGTCTTATTCAAACTTTTGCCCCACCGGTGGGGCAAGAGTTCGAATCTAGTGTGGGGCAAAAGTTCGCTGGCTAAAACCCAAAATATCGATCCTTTTATGACAGGCATACTTTACACCAGTCGTAAACTTAAGTTTGCCGAAAAATACACACTAAATTTTCATCAAAAAATTGCCCAAAACAGGGTTAATTGTAATATACTCAAAAATAGCAGTTTTTTGCAAAACTAAGTGGAAATGTTAAATTTTGGTGACAGTTTTCTCACGATCAGACAAATATAACTAAATTTGAAGATAATATGTGGATTTTAGGCAATTTGCAAATTTTTCCGTGATTTTATACATGGGTCGAAGTTTTGCCCCGCTGATTCGAACTTTTGCCCCACTATGGGGATTTTATCTTCAATTGGTTCCATGTAACGAAAATTTGACCAAAAATTACAATATTCACGTCGAAAAACAACAAATAGCCATAACTTTTACAAATCTCAATCGATTTTTATGATATTTGGAGTAAAAGTCTCTTACTTGAATAGCATTCGAACCACAATGACATTTATAAGATTTGTTTTGAATTGAGCTAGAAATCTTTAAAAGAAACTCTTACCCCACTCGAACTTTTGCCCCACTTTACTCTATGTAAACATGATGGTATTTCATGGTGTATTTTTGACAGTTCACGTTTTCCAGAAATCTTTTTTTAACGTGTACTAAGGTGATGTCGTCGGCGAAGCCAAAAGATTATGGAATTATAATTATACATAGTTTAAATATATAATGTGTGCTTACGATGGTTTTCTTCAAGTCGACTCTAGCTGGAGCTCTGACTGGATACGCTGGAGCTTCACGATGTGAGTTTTCGCGGCGGATTGAAAACAACAGCTACCGTATTCTATGACCGACAGAAACGTTGGTCGATATAACTTTATCAGATCTTCCGGGTGGACTTCCCACCATGTTCTGGTGAGTGTAAGCATGAAGTTGATTCGCTTTTGGCACTTCTGATGCAGATACTTAATGTGCTTTCCCCAGGTGCATTTAGAGTCGAACCAGACCCCTAGAATCTAGGGCCTAGATACATATGCGAAAAACCCTGAGTAAGTTCCTTACCCATAAATTGAAGCTCTAGTTTTGCCGATTCTCGCTTCCTAGAAAAGACAACTAACTCGGTTTTCTCCGGAGAGAATTCGATACCCGGCTTTAAGATTCAAGTATACAAATTGTCCAGAGTATTCTGTAATGGTCCTTGCAGATCGTCCGCCTTGAGTTCTGTAACAGAAATAACGGTGTCATCCGCAAGCTGTCTTAGCATGCAATTTTCCATTAGACAATCATCAAACCATATACAATAGAGACAACGTAAAAGTTATAAAGAAGGGGCTTAAGCATGAGCCCTGGGGGAGACCCATGTAACTAATTCTTGAAGTTGTTGAGTGTTCACACAAGTTCAGATATAATCAAATAATTTGGATTATCATAGTCTAACTGTAGTGCAACCGTAACTAAATCTCATTGAATTGTTATGCATTCAGTCACTTAGTACTGTTACCGCCAAAAAATAGTATCATGTGAAACAAACTTCTAGTAAAAGGTGATTGACCGTTCTATAATTGCCTTAAGAATACTTCAGAACAATAAGTCTATACATCAAGATCATACAAAAGGTCACATCTGAGAAAACTACAGTCAATAACCGTCCAAAGTCAAGTGAACAATTTACAGTACCGAACAGAGGCTCAATCCAAATCCAGACAGAATAAACCGTAGTTGAAGCTAAGTTAGCAATAAATAAACCATTAATGCAGAACATTATGTGTATCAGTTCTCCGTCAAATAAACGGTATGTTGTGTAGTTCAGTAATTTCGTGAAGTTCATATGTTTCTCAGACAACAACAAATTGTACAAGTAGTTGTTAAAAATTGGTGAAAGCCCACACTCGTGGAGTTTGTCTGAAAGGACATCAACGCAAGCCAAATCAAATCGACTAAACAAATTTGTTCCTTTTGAGCATTGGATTTCTGCAGAAAGCAGTGCAAGACAGTCGCTCGTTCCTTTGCCTCTGCGGAAACCAAATTGCGTATCTGAGAGAAGGCCTTTCATTTCAACCCATTTGCCAAACCGATGGAGAATAATTTTCTCTAGCTGCTTTCGAACACATGACAACATCGCGATAGGACGATACGAATCATGATCAGACGCGGGTTTTCCAGGTTTCTGGATGGCAATAACCCTTACTTGTCTCCAATCTTCCGGAATAATGTTGCCTTCCAAGAATACGTTGAAGAAGTTCAATAAGCGCCTCTTCGCGACGTCTGGGAGGTTTTTCAGTAGTATTATTACATGAAAGGATAGCTAGTGAGGGTCTGGAGTAGACTGGCCCTAAAACAAAAATGTTATAAAACTCAACGGGGCACTCCCTAGATATGTGCCTTAGGGTAAGAAAAAAGCGCTCACAAAATTTCAACTCGATTGGTTGCTCCTCCAGCTGGCGCATTTAATTTGAAGTTTGTATGGAATATTCGTTCCAAGTATATTGAGAATTGACTCAATGTCACTGTTTCGTTCCGTATACTAGTTGATCGCGTTCAATTGAGCCCAGAATAACAAATACACTAGTTGATACCCTAATGAACATAATTGCAGAAGGTTGTATCTAGATTTAAGTTCGTTTTCATTAACATTTCAGTTAATGAAAGTTAGGCTTAGATCAGCCTCCCGTACAGTCACATATTGGCACGCGCGATTCTATACCATTACCCGGAATACCATTACCCGGAATGCAATTTACCGGAAGACCATTTACCGGAATGTACCATTACCCGGAAAAACCATTTACCGGAATGTACCATTTACCGGAATGCATCATTACCCGGAAAGCCAATCTTCCATTTTCGATGATCTTTCATTGATGCGCAGCACAAATTAGGTCACGCTAACCATAAAACCCTATTTCAAAAGACATCTCCAAACAGCTATGGACCAAATATGTTGTTCTTCTTGCTAGCATACAACTCAACTGGGACAAAATCTGCTTCTCAGCTGTTTTATCTATGAGCATTTCTACAGTTAATAGCTGAGAGCCTATGTCAACCGACCATTTTTGCATTCGTTCATAGTTTGACAAGTATGTAAGTACTCTAGCTCTGAACCGTTGTCAAATTTGTCATCCAGAAATAATTTTGAACCGGAGGTATTCAATTCTACCAACCTCAGCTTGATCTTACTAAATAACTTCACTTTGCCGCATCGTAAACCTTAAACTATAAACGAATATCAAGATACCGTTTTGATTCATATTACGGACACTTAAGGCCTCAGTGAAGTATAACCCAGCTTGGACCATACAAAATAAATCATTCTGTATGATTTTTTAACGTTATCGAGCGTCGGAAGCCCTTAATTTTCGGATGGTGGGTAAAGACTACGCGTCTTGAATAATTTAATATAAATCAAAACGTGTGGCCTTTTCATGATTCTTATTCCGGACGCTCCCTCACTTTTGCCTCATATTCCGGACGCTTTGATTCGAATTACGGACAGCTCATGATAATCATTAATGGAACAGTTAAATCATCAGTTGAAATCGTTCAACCACTTAAGAGACGAGCCTCGAAAATGAGAACTTTTGGACGGCAAAAATTGAAACATTTCGTGTGAAATGTTTCCCATACAAACGAGAGTGTCCGGAATTTGAAGCTGTCCGTAATATGAATCAAAACGGTACCAAAATTTGATTGAAGCTGTTATTTTATTGGCGACCTAATTAGAAAAGAATCGCCTTATATAGATCGGAAAACTATGTCTTCAAATTTTAGGCTATAAAACTAAATATTACAGGCAAGGATAGAAAAAATGAAAATGATTATTAATTTTCTTTTATGTTCGAGACCACTTGGAAGGTACCATCATTATACATCGCAATCGAAAAAAGCCTAACAAATAAGGTAGGTTCCATTTGAGTAAATAGAACATCTCAGCATTTAAAAATGTTTGGAGTATTGATAGTTTTCTTAGTCCTTTACGTTAGAACAGATCAGAATCCAATTTTAATATTGACCAAAATATAAAAAAAAAACATTTATCTTGCGAGGGAAGCAACATACAGCAGTTCAATTCTCATGTCAGCTTTATGGTTTGGGGAAAGCTAAAAAAAATCAAGACAAAAACTAAGAGTGCCTTGGTGATTTAGAGAAGGGACACTATTGGCCATTGTAACGTCCATCTTTGGAACCTCAATAGATCTACTTTTTCTTTGAATTTGATTGCTATTTTTCCCCGAATGTTATAACTCTGAATGTCTGTACCTCGAATTCAATGCCAGTGTAATAAACAAGAAAGAAAAATTAGCAATCAAAATAATAAGATATTTGGTCATTTTCGACTAAGCACATTTTGCCAAAAATGCCGAGATCGGTGGAACTCGAAAGAACCGCCAACCAAATAAAGAAGGGTGAATATCAGATGACTCGAAATGGGTCATTCTAGAAAAAGGAGTATACCGGGGATTTACAATCGGTTGAATGACGTTTGCGGAAATGCCATTCGGCGAATTGACATTGCTTATATATTAACATTTCGACATCGACGGTCGAATATTAAACGTAAAGTTACATAGTTGTAGCCAAATAAAGCCAGTTCAGCCTAAACAAGCTGAAGAGATAAGTTGAAAGAACAGCATATTTTTAAGAGAAAGGTGAATCATTTATGAAATGCAAATATATGAAGATGGTGCATATTGACATAATCAAGTATAAAGATATCTTAGACTCCTCTCTGGTGCTTATGTATTTTGAACTAAGAACCTTATCCTTGGTCGTCATTTTAAATATTTTAAGTCAACATACTGACATGAATGACCATAAAACGGTTTAAAGGACGTTAATGAAAAAAGTCGAGAAATGGAGCTATAATTTTTTTCCGGTAAATGGTCTTTCCGGGTAATGGTTTTCCGGTTAATGGTTCATTCCGGTAAATGGTTTTTCGGGTAATGGTCTTCCGGTAAATTGCATTCCGGGTAATGGTTTTCCGGGTAATGTCGGAGAACCGGCATGCGCCTTGTGCAGCAGCTCGCCCAGCGTCATAGGTGGCTATGATACGCTTAGTGGCTATGTTGAGGAAATACAAAGCAGTATAGCATGAGCTTAGCAACTCTGCTTCAAATAGTTAAAACACCAACTTTATCAGTTTTAATCATGATACAACCTTCTACAATATTGTTTGCTTTGATATCAAGTAGTGTTTTTGACATTCTGGGTGCAATTGAACGCAATTAGCGATTTTCCTGAACTAAACATTAGATGTAACGCTGTATCCCATATGTTTGAGCTAAAAATCTCATACTAACTTCAATTCAAATGCGCCAGCTCATGGAAGGACCAAATGAGCTGAAACTTTCAAAAAGTCTTCTTCTAACTATAAGGAATAATTCAGGAGAGTGCCCCGTGGAACTATACAACTTTATTTTTCTCCCATACTAAGCTGGGCCAGTCTAGTCTGGAGGTTTTATTCCAGTTGATTCCCTGTCAAATTTAAATAGTCGCAGAGATCATATAATAATATTGCGAGATTGTCGTCCTCTCGTTACTCCCAGGCTGTACCGTGAGAATTAAAATCTCCTAAGACCAACCATGACACTGGCATAGCACAGCATATCGCCGAAAAATCTTTGTGCGATATTCTAGCACTTGGCGATATATGTATATACACTGGCTATGCCAAATTTTTACCACGGATTGTAACATGACATGCAACTACTTCAGTGTCTGTCATCGGGGGGCAATCGATTTTATAGAAGGAGTGAAGCTTGTTGATCCCCTAGAGCACCCCTCCTTACCGATCCCCTCGATCCAGACGGATAATATTAAAATCGTGGAAATGGGTGTCTTTATCAGAAGTTAGCCATGTTTAACCTCCCAGTCGTCGCGTAGTTTGTCACCGTCAGAACCACCACGCTGCTGTTGTGAACGAAAAGCGAGGTTTTCTCAACAGTATTGTACAAAATACAACAGCGCGACGACAGAAGTGTTAACAAAGAGCAAATACCTCGCAACTTGTGTTGTGAACTAAACATTACAAGGCTTCCATATTTTTGATGACGCTTCTACAATTCCACTGTAGTATTACATCATATCCCTGACCTCATTGGTTAAATTATCCATCAAAACATATGATCGATCAAGAATCGTCAATTTTGAAACCAGTTGCTTCAGGAAAGGCTTCACCAAAGTAAGTGCCATATTGATTATGTTTCTTGTAGCGGGTGAGACTTCCAACGTTTCGAAAATGATATCCACTAACCCAGAAAGAGTAATTTTACCGGCAACTTGTTCGTGTCGGCGTTCCTGATGAAGAGTTTGTTGGTTTACTGGGCGAGAAAATGGAGCATTTGGGGTTTTAGAAGCTCCCGAAAGTGACGGGAGTCTCCAGTCGAGAATCGAAACCCTGGAGGAGAAACTTTTTTGGTTTCTCCGCCACTTTTTGATTTAACCAGAGGGGTTTTGAAAAGCCCTTTGAATTTCATTAGCAAATAACTTTAAAACCATTTATTTTAAATAATCTCACATCATAAAATCCCTTTTGATCGAGGGCCCTGGGCATTTGCCCCTTCTCATCATACCCGGGCCTGCCATAGAGTGTATACTTTTCTTAATGTGGCGTGTTTTACCAAGGTTGATTTTTTTATAAATATATTCTGATATGATTTTACGTTTTTTAATTTTTTTCTGATGATTGGACACACAATGAAAAATGCAGTGATTTTCATTATTTTACGCAAACACTGCATTGAAACCCACATAATAAATGAACACCTGTTTTTGCACGGGGGATGCGTACCGTGCAAAAAAAAAACAGTTCAAAACTTAAAAACCCGTGCAAAAAAGTAACACCATGTCTCGACGCTTCATGCAAAAATAAGGTTTTGGCGAAAAAATATATGGAATTTGCACGGACGTGTGAAAAAAAAATATCTGTGCAAAAACAGAATCGGGTGTATTTTGGACATTTTGAAACAATTTCCGAAGTTTTGTTGTAAAGCTAGAAGAAGAAGAAGAAGAAGAAGAAAAAGAAAAAGAATAAGAATAAGAAGAAGAATAAGAATAATAAGAAGAAGAATAAGAAGAAGAAGAAGAAGAAGAAGAAGAAGAAGAAGAAGAAGAAGAAGAAGAAGAAGAACAAGAAGAAGAAGAAGAAGACACAATTTCCGTGTCTAAACATAGTACAAATATAAAAAAAACTGTTGTAAAAATAAAGCCTACATTGTCGAAAGGCATATTTGATTGATTTTTACATGAAAAATCCATGGCACATTTAATGTGTTCCTATTTGAGTGGAACGTGGCTTCTAATCGGCGAGCATTGAGAGCCTCTCGCCCCATTCTGGGTAAATGCTGCGCCGTACCGCAACAGGAACAGTGACAACGCCGCATTCTACAGTACCGTAAAATGAGGTATTATTGATAAGCGAGGTAACATTGATCGGCTTGGTCATCCTTGCGGAAAATTCGAATTGAGATTATGCGTTGAAGCATTTTCATTTTTTTTCGTATTCATGTAGGTACATTTTAAAACTATAGTTTTTTTTTTGTGAAAACTATGTTTTGTTCACTCATTTTTTTTCAACTTTTCGAAACAATTATTTCCATGATTATGAAAATGAGCATTCACTAGAGTGTCCATCCCGGGACATCTCGGGACAAAAAATCCCGGGATTAGACAAATTTCGGGATTTCCCGTTCCCCAGGATATTATTTCTGACATCCCGGGAATCCCAGGATTCCCTGAATGTATGTAGAATTTGATGAAAACCACTAAATTTCAATGAAAAACAATGATATTTTTTCCTCACTAAAAGAAAATGAAAGAATAATGAAAAAGAGAATAAATAAGTTATTATTTTCATGCAAAGATCAATTTAACAAATAAGAAACAAATATTTTTGTTTGTCTAGTTGCAAAGTTTTAATACTTTTCTTTTCAACATTAGCCTTTTTTGTAAGCCAATGCAAGTACACCTAAACTGCCGCAAACCGCAAGTCAGTACCATCTGTAAAAAGTAGGTATTGAGTAAATTGACTGAGAAGTTTTCAATCACGTTTTCCACACAAATATTTAAAAAATTCCAGGAGATTGGAACACGTTTCGGTCTCAATGAAACATTCTTAATTTCTTTTCATCCGTTACCTTTCCAAGAAAATATAAAGATGACCAAATAACGATTCATTTTTGAGTTACACGCTGCGAACATCTGCAGTGGGACTGACATGCGTTTACTTTTCATTATGGGACAATTCTTTTTGGTTTTTTCCCCTAATTTTTCTGAACAAAAAGTGATTTCTCGCTAGTGCAGCTGAAACATCATTAGAAGATATAATGCAAACTGATATCAACTCAATTTTGACCAAAATGCAGTTGGGACTGACTTGCGATTCAAGGCAGTAAACTTCAGTCAATAAGTTTCAGTAATTAACTTTAAGCATGATCTTTAATCGTTTCTTTTGTTCTGAAGTTCTTATGACTTCAAATATTTGAAGCAAATTACTTTAATATTGCGACTTAGGCTTTTATAATACTTCCATTCATATATGTCATAAAGAATTTAAAAAAATACATAGCAAACCCGTAATAAGTCAAGCTAAGTTTTGATTTTTGTTAGGTTACTTCATCAGAATAAGAAAGTCTTATCTGAAATGTGATTTACTATAATTAACATATTATTTTAAAAAGTTACATTATCTGTTTATTTCATTGAGAAAACAAATGTAATGTTAAATTGGTACTTCCATTCTAACTGAAATGGAGTTTTATTGAAAATTTGATAAATCCCGGGATCCCGGGATTTTCCGGGACAAGCATACATTTTTGTCCCGAATCCCGGCGAGCAAAATGGCCGGGAAATGGACACTCTAGCATTCACGCCTGACATGAGTTCCAAAAATAATATGAGCAAATAAATGTTGCAGAAGCCTCGATTCTAGTTAGTAACAATACTTTAAATATTACCGAACGTGGGTGATAAACGATACCCCAAATCAGCAAAAAAAAAAAAAAAAAAATCAAATAATGTTATTTCACTAAACTTTCAATAACAAAATAAAACATATAGCCACGAACTATGGTTGCCAGTACATTTTTTTTAAATCCTGTCCAATGATATCCCGGATTACGGTGTTTCCCTGCATCAGGGTTGTTTCCGTAGCGTTGAGGCAAAAACCGGCACAGAAAAGCAAACATCTTCCGAAACTTACTAGAGTGATAGACCGATACGTAACTTTTTGGACGCATAGGATGTCGTATGCAGCGTGGGACACGTATCGTTTAATGGGGTGTATGAACTACTAAAGCATAAAGCTCCCAGGGGATACGGTGCGCTATCAACTATCAGGAACACTCTAAAGCTGCAACGTTGCGTTACACCGAATGTGTTGGCGGGGCAAAAAGCTCCTGTGATATAGTGTATTCAATTTGTCTTTCACAATTTGGATGCAGTAAAAAGTGGATGCAAAGTTATCAAAATGATAGATCAATTTATTGGAACTGGTGCATTTGAAACAGCTGCCTGGTCAATTTTGTCCCAAAATTCCTATGAGCGTTTTCATTTTTGTTGATAAGTTTGCAATATATAGATTCGTTGATGAATGCATACAGTCTGCCAATAGGTTTTCGTAAATAATGAATGGCTTATTTTACTTCTCCTTTTATAATCCTGATTCCACTTTAGTTAGCTTTATTTCTACTTTAATGGTAGATGCAGATTGCTGCATATCCATATATATACTTTATGTATAAAGCAAGGTTTGACCTTATAATAGTCGTCATTTTCACAGAAACATTGATCACAGACAAACAGGCGTAACACAGATTGTTTTTCTGTGCTTTAATAATTAAAATGATATTGCTATTTATATCTAGACACAGTAGACCGGTGGTAGGTCATTTGGCATAAAGTCGTTTGGCATAAAGCCGTTTGGCATAAAGTCGTTTGGCATTATGGTCATTTGGCATAAAGTCGTTTGGCATAATGGTCATTTGGCATAATGGTCGTTTGGCATAATGATGATGATGATGATGATATAGGCTGCCATCTATTGTAGCAAGGTATCCACCGGTAGCAATGGCCTATTCTAACAAAACAATTTGTTCAAGATTGTATGACTATTCGTATTCAATCATACTCCTGTCTGAAGGGCCAAAAACGAATGGCGGACCCGTAAGCAGAGACACTTACGCGAAACCCGCAAGGAAAAAGAATCTCCTTCCAAAAGTAAGTTCACACAAACAGTCGTACAATCAAGCCCTTGCTTGTCAGAAAGACCCAATAGATGGGAAGAAGAGCCCGCCTTTTTTCCACGAAATGTTAGCGATAGGAAGTTGACAGTTTCACTCTTCCTATCCATCTCGCTTCAATCGGGTGCCCTGATGGTCCCACCCAACCCAAAATGCATATAACATTGGAAATATAATCAAATAACACAAGTCATCATGGAAAGATCTCACCGGTTTTTTTTATCCTTGTTGTATTTTGAAGCTGGTCGTCGCAACGATGTCGATTTCACCGTTAGCTATAAAGTATCATTTATGCGAAACTGTTCAAAAACCGAGAAAAAAAACAAACTTCCACTCCTCCGATAAAGCGATACGAAAATCAAATCCACTTGTTGGGCTTCTCAAACTGCACTGCCCGAAAACCGAAAATAAAAACTTCCATTCCGACGAACCGAGAGCCAAAAAAAAAAACACTTCTGCTATGTGAAAACTGTACCCGCTTGCTGGGCTTCTCCAAATGAAGATCAAACGGTAGAGTTGCCAAAATCGAACGGGCACTGTATTGTATTTGCAACACTCCAATACTCCACTGCACTGTGACGTCACGCATCAATTTTGACAGGTACTGGTCCTGTTGTTTACAGTTTGGACTTAGTACTTTTTTCGAATCATTCTTAATTTCGTGAAAGTTTGCTGCGAGGAGAGGTCAAATCCACTGCAGATACCCACGGATCGTATTATACTATCTTCCTACCGTGGAAAATTGTCACCATCAGCATGCTGGTGATAGAAATGCGAAGATGAAAAAATGATGGAAAAAACGACTAAGTCCGAAACGTAAACAACAGGACCAGCAGCTGTCAAATAAGTGAGGTTAGGCTCGTCATATGCAGCGCTCTATTGAACACCACTGTACATGCCCAGTTTTCTAATCGTACCGTCATCTTGCTCATACCCGCTTCTCTTTCTCGCTTCCGAAAGATCACTTTAATCAGTTGGTGTGGGTAAGACTCGCAAGCGAAAATTCACCTCTCTCACCACACCACATCCACCCGTCCTACCTTTCACTACCACTACTACTGAGACCGCGTTCACTCATACACTAATCGCTTCCCCCGCGCATGCTGTCGCCAATCATTTTTTTTTCACAGCAGTTCCTTTTTTTTAAATTCTAAATTATTAACTTTTAATCCATTTTCCAACTGAAATTTAACTTACACTCGCGACTTTGCTCTTTTCTGCGTTCGGATATGTATTTTTCGTCGATTTTACTTTGATATTTCCACATTTTTTCACAATTTTAGTACCACGTTAAAAATGCACAACCTTCCCTCAGCCAGTGCTGCCAGAGTCCCTAATGGTCGTTTGGCATAATGAGCCTGAAACCAAGAATTTCTCATATTTTCGTCGGGGATGGACCTGGTGTAGTGGTTAGAACACTCGCCTCTCACGCCGAGGACCTGGGATCGAATCCCATCCCCGACATAGTCACTTATAACGTAAAAAGTTATAGTGACGACTTCCTTCGGAAGGGAAGTAAAGCCGTTGGTCCCGAGATGAACTAGCCCAGGGCTAAAAATCTCGTTAATAAAGTCAAACCAAAACCATCATATTTTCGTTTTTACGTTTCTATTAAATCTTTCTGATCACATCAGGCTTGTTTTGGAGTCGATTGATACAAAATGACACTTTATTCAACAACCATTCGCACTTGAACAAATTTAAGCATATTAGGAAAATTATTGCCAATAGTATTTTATAATTTATCCAGAAATTACCCTTCTTTCAAATATTAATTCTTCCATTGAGTTTCGTTATTGGAACAAACTTTTGCACTGAGGCTTTTAATATATTTAGCCCAAATTCACCCTTCTTTTAATTGATCTATTTTTTTTTTTATAAATATGATGTAACCATAATTATAGGTATGAAAACTGTTGATTTAAAATTTCAATAAATTTCTCCTTCATTTATGCATAGGCTGTTCTTTGGAACTATATTTTTAAAGTATTTTTTGTTCCCAACTGACAAAAGGGCGGCAATCGATTACATTGATCTGCTCAAACTATTAACGAAAAGAATAATCGATTACTGCTGTTACTTCGATGGGTTGGCTACTTTTCCCACAAAGTTGATTCTCTGAATGTCGGTTCCCCGCGTGTCGGTTCCCTGAATTTCGGTACCCAGAATGTCAGTTTCCCGAATGTCGGTTCCCCGAACGTCAGTTCCCAGAATGCCAGTTCCCCGAATATCCCGTTTCCCCGACTAGCCCACTTCCCCGAAAAGTTTTTAGCACTCATAATTGTCGTAACTTTATACATTTCAGCATAGCATAGCATAGCATAGCATAGACTGACTGTACATGTCAATGCTTGCTACTCCGTGATTGATCGGACCTGGTAAGAATTGCACTACGATCCAAATGAATAAGGAATGGGAGTTTTCGCTTATTCTCGAAGTACAATTTTAGCAGATCTAATATTATTGATCAATAACGGCGCCGGCCAAGTCCTTACAGTCAGTTGGGATGGGAAAGGAATGTTAGGGTGTAATGATTGTTGCTTCTAGAGACCGAGAATACCTCTGCATCTCCACAATCACCACGGGAAGGGTGTTTATTAGTGAGGGAGGAAAAGATCTGGGAGTCACCATTGGTCAGTGATGCGATCCATGGATAAGGAGGGAAAATACGACTTAAACTTAAAGCTAGTTTTGCATTTTGTCTCGAGATGTTTTTGGTAGAAGATTTAAAAAATACGTCAACATCCGTTATGTCGAACCATTCAAAAGATGTTTTTAGTAATGTTAAAGAGAGAAAATATATGTATATAGAAATTATGTAAAATAGGCATAATGCCGACACTTTGAGTGACGAACCAAACAAAGATTGTTTGAATAATACATAAATATAACGCTGCCATGAAAAAATGTGTCATTATAAGCATGAAACGAGCTCACCAGTTGGTAATTCATCCTCGACTGAACACGGATATCTTTTCGCACTCACACAACGCGAACCGTAAAACTACTTGGCGTCCCGAAAACAAACTGTCTTCCTTGGGCTTTCCGAAGCACTGCCCAGCAAAACGCGCGAGAACGAAACACAAACCCCCGGCGTCCCGAGAACAAACTGTCTTGCTTGGGCTTTCCGAATCTCACGAGAACGAAACACAAACTCTGTCGTAACTTTATACATTTCAGGGTGATAAACGAACTGACCATCTAATATGCACCCTTCTTTATATAATTGGCGGTTCTTTCTAGTTTTACCGTCCTCAGCATTTTTGCCAACATGTGTTTAACAGAGAATGACAGAATACTTCCTTCTTTTGACTGTTTATCTTTCTTTCTCGTCACCACTTCTTGGGGAAATCAGACATACGGGGAAAAGGCATTCGGAGGAAAGTAGTACAATCGCTTTGATGATTCTGAACGCACTTTCTTATGTCTTTTCGTTTTATTATGCCGCAATAATTTCTGGCGTCCATTCTTCTATTGGTTTGATTACAAATTTTGCCTTCCTTTAAAAATAAGCTGTTCTTTATATTTAAACTGTTTCAAATTTTATTGTTTAGTAAAGCTAAATGTTAACCATTTTTATATTGCCAGATGTGTTGTTAAAATGATAAATACTTTAGAATCTGCCAATTTTCAAGATATACTATTCTGGGGCAAACGCGTGATCTCCTTCCGACATGTGCTGGAAAAAATATTACTTCAGTCACAAATTTTCCCTTTTCTCGTTAATAGATGGTGTTTTTGATGTACACTCCCAAAATTGGAATTTATATTGAAAAGTTTTACCACAAATATTTTCTTTGTTCATTTGAGCTATGCTGTGAAAAGATTTTTTGCGTTGGAACCTTAAACATTTTAAACGAAAAAATATCCGCTCTCGTATATAGGATGTTTTTGCATTAAGTCACATTGATAGATCTTTGGATTGATGCTTTTGATATTTTGCAAAGAAGAAAATTCCATTCTTTCATCAAGTAATTTTTACGTCCAAACAGGGACAGAGCTTGATCTGCAGCGAAATATTCTATGAGCGTTCCCTTGATGAATGACTGCAAACTATCTTTGCCAATTTACTGTTTTCAAATATGTACATCGCAATAAGCTCAAAGATACTCTATGTTCTGAGATGTATAGTCCCGTCATGAGTTTTATTTAGTAATGCTTTCTAATGTCACAATAATTTTTGAAATTCTTAGCTTGGAAAATCTCTGAAGGAACACCACGTTTAGAACCTACCAATTTTTTTTGCTATGGGCTCGGAGGTGTTGATATCGGTAAAAGCTTAAAAAATGCTGATATTAATTTTAAGTCAATCATTATGCCAAACGACCATTATGTCAAATGACCATTATGCCAAACGGCCATTATGCCAAACGACTATTATGCCAAACGACTTTGTGCCAAACGACCTTATGCCAAACGACTTTATGCTAAACGGGGTACAATCCAGTAGACCTTCCATCTATTGGCTTCTATTTTGCTGAACATACTTGCATTAGCCTTAAAATTGATTTTTAGTTATAACAGTTTAAACATTAATTGAAAACGGAAACTTTTTCCCCACCGGTGCGGCAAAAGTTTGAGGCTAGTGTGGGGCAAAACTCAACTTTTAATATTGTCACATAAACCATTAAACGTAGCAATAGAAGATTGCAATGTTTCATAACTGGATATTCTATGTAACTCATTGGTACTACACCAGGAAGGAAGCTTCAGAATCATTTTTGAAATTTTATGTTAAATCCTTTGCAGAGTTTTCTTCTTGGTATTACAACAGCTAGTCCATATTGGTACAGCATACAACATGGCTGGCCTGAAAATTTGTTTGAAGATCAAAAGCTTGTTGATAAGTGGATAAAGAGATTTTATATATTTGTTACATTTGGCTTGAATACACTCAATGTGATTTTTGTAAGTTATTTTTTATCTAGCACTTAACTTCATCTGATCAATTTATTGGAACCCCTCTCATCGTGACAACATGTCTACTTGAAGGTTTTAAATAAAGAGCTTTTGGTTTATGTGAAAAAATTATACGTTGAGTTTTGGAAGCATTAGGAAAAATCTTCCATTTTTGCAAGTATGAAGAAAAAATATCCAAACTTGTTTGCAATCTACTACAGATGACACACAGGCTTCGTTCTTTGGCGGAGAGGCCTGTGTCATTCGCATACAAAGATTTTTGTCATTTCTGAGGTAACTCAGATAAGTCAGATGTGAAACTATTGTATAATATTGGTCTCAAGGCAGCATTTGAGGACCACCAGCTCTTACAGGAAGTTTTTCAGACTTGGAGTTCTAATAATTAACGATTTGACAGATTATTTTGGATTATTCTAATTAATTAAAAAAATAGACTTTTTTAATTTTACAATCAAGCCTTCATGTCAAATGTCGAATGCTTTTTCAATATCTAGAAAAGCAAGACCAGTAGAAAAGCCTTCAGATTTGTTGGAACAAAATTTTTTACACTTAAAAGTTCAATTGTCCATGTCGGAATCCAAACTGCTCATTGGTACAAATTGAATTTTCGTTGATGTGGACCATCATTCTGTTCAAAATGACCTTTTCAAAAAGTTTACTGATGGAGGAAAGCAAACTGATTGGACGATAGTTAGAAGCTTCTGCAAGAATTTTGTCTGGTTTTAAAATTGGTACCGTAAATTCGGGTGAAATTGATCACCGTGTCACTCGATTTTATTTCTTCCTAATGGAGCACAAATATCAATGTAACCTGTAGTGAATGAACGTTGTTTGTCGTAAGTATTGTCAAATTGTGTGTTGTGAAGTTTTTTGCGTTAAAGAATGTGTATTTCTATGAAAATAATAAAAAAAAAACCAAAATCATGTATGGTGCAATATTGACTAACATCTCTAAACTTCTAGTTCTAGACAAGGATTTGAACATGGTATAATCCTAAAAGTTTGTGAGAATAATTAAGATATATCCCCAAACCAGATTTCATAACCAAAATTCGTACCAATTCGCTCATTTGGTTGAAATAATTGAATTTCTGTTAGATATCAGGAAATTCCTTAGGAAATTGCATACATTTAGGCGTTTTCTGCGTAATTCTTGAAATTTAATTATTAATTATTTCTATAAATATTGTATTGTTAAGAATTTAGCAAGCATATTCGGATTCCGGGAGATCAAATTTATTATGAAGAGTTGTTTTGAAAACTAACAATAATCGCATTGATAAGTGATCAATTTCACCCCGAAATGACATCACCCGATTTTTTATTTTAGAGATATTTTTTAGCACTAAAATTACTTTTGTTAGAAAATTTCGGTACTTGAGCGAATGAGGCTCACCTTCGTACTTGTTTTTCTGCATTCAGTTGTTTGGCATTGCCAACATTATAGAAATCAGACAAGAAAAACCCTGAAAAATGATCAATTTCACCCGAAATTACGGTACGACCTTGGCATTTTTCCATTTTTCAGGAAAATTTGCTAATTAAAAACATTTGTTAAATATATCAAATAAGAATGATAAGCTACTTTCTGGAAGTTTCTTGATGAGGGTGTAGAAAATTCTATCATCGCCAGGAGCTTTCATATTTTTGAACTTTTTAATAATATTTCTCACTTCTTCCAAATCAGTCTTCCAGGAATTTCCGAAAACGTTCTCTTGATTGAGAATATCGAAGTCCTGAGTAACTTGATTTTAAATTGTACTAGTAAGTTCTAAATTAAAATTGTGCGCGCTGCATAGCAAGTTTTTGAGTTTTTTCTCAATTACCGTAAAATCGGGTGTAATTGATCAGTAGGGTGAAATTGATCATCGTATCACATGATTCTATTTATTCGTAATGGAGCACAAATATAAATGTAAGTTGCAGTAAATGAACGTTGCTTATCGTAACTATTGTCGAATTGTGTGTTGTGAAGTTTTTTGCGTTAAAGAATGTTTATTACTATGAAAAAAAATCGTAAAATTCAAAATCATGCACGGTACAGTATTGACAAACACCAATGAACTTCTATTAATAAACAAGGATTTGAACATGGTATAAACCTGAAAGTTTGTGAGGATGCTTGAGATATATCCCTAAACCAGATTTCATACCATTGAATTCCTTAGGAAATTGCATACATTTAGGCGTTTTCCACGTTATTCTTGAAATTTAACTATTCGTTATTTATATAAATATTGCATTGTTAAGAATTTTACAAGCATATTCGGATTCAGGGAGCTCAAATTTATCATATAGAGTTGTTTTGGAAACTAACAATTGACAAGTGATCAATTTCACCCCGAAATGAGTTCCTCTGATTTTTTATTTTAAAGGTATTTGTTAACACTAAAATGACATTTGTTAGAAAATTTCGGTACATAAGTCGATGAGGCTCACCTTCGTACTTGTTTTCCTGTATTTAGTTGTTTGGCATTGTTAACATTATAGAAAACAGACTAGAAGAACCGTGAAAACTGATCAATTTCACCCGAAATTACGGTAGTTAGTAATAATTTGTTTTCCTCTTTCAATGCCGGTATAGTCTCTCGAGTAGTTTTTTTTTTTCAAAATTTTAGATAATTTCCAAAAGGGTTTAAAGCCAGGGTCAAATTGAGAAATTTTATTGTCAAAATTTTTGTTTCTTGATTAGAAAAATCGGAATTTCTTTCTGAAAATCCTGCCATATTTTCATAGCAGGATCGCGAGTGCATTGCAATTTCCTTCTCCTCACGTTTTTAAGACGGTTCAAGAGTTTAAGATCATCGTCTATAATCACGGATTCAAATTTTACTTCACATTTTGGAATTGCAATGCTCCTGGCTTCAACAATGGAATTTGTTAAAGTTTCAAGAGCATTGTTAATATCAAGTTTTGTTTGTAAAGGAATGTTGACATCAAGATTAGAATCAATATATGTTTCATATATATTCCAGTCGGCTCGAAAATAATTGAAAGTGGAGCTGATAGGATTGAGAATCGCTTCATGGGATTTTTGAAACGTAACAGAGGGACTCTGATCATCAAAATCAGCATGAGTAATAAGTTGGCTACAAAGGTGACTAGAGTCGGTTAACACCAAATCAATCCAAGAAGGATTTCTAGAAAAGGAAAAATATGTAAGGCTATCAGGGTTTTGAATTGATAAATATCCTGAAGAGCACTCATCAAATAAAATTCTGCCATTGGAATTACTTTGCGAATTATTCCATGACCGATGTTTGCCTTTAAAGTCTCCAATGACATTTTTTTTGACTTATTGCGAGTCAATTTTCGATAATCAGTTTGAAGCAAATTAACTTGCTGTCCAGAGCATTGAAAAGTCCAATAGGCAGCTATGAAAGTATATTTACCAAGCTGTGTTTCAACTGAAACATCTAAAGTTTCAAAAACTTTTGATTCAAATGACAGTTGATGTTTTATACGCCTATGAATAATGATTGCAACTCCCCCATATGCCGCAAAAAGTCGATTATTACGATAAACAAAATAGTTAGGATTTCTTTTGAGTTCACATCCAGGTTTCAAATAGGTTTCAGTAATAATTGCTATATGTATGGTAGCCGTAAGAAAATTAAACAGTTCGTACTCTTTACCATTCAAAGAACGAGCATTCCAATTTAAAATATTTAAATTATAATTCGGATCCATTAGAAAAACGTAATCCAATAACAATTTGATTATTGATTTTTACACCGACTTGGACTGCTTCAGTCATAGTTGTGATTTTGAGCATTGCATCAATCATTAGATCCAATTGTTCAGTTAGAAAAATAAAATCAGAGGGCGACATATCACTTGAAGTGGGTACATTATCTGATGATTTTCCGTTAGAATTTTCGGTAGACACAGAGGCGGAGTAGAAGTTTTTTGTGGCGGTAGGGTTTTTTTCCATTTGATTTGAAACAATTAGGGGTCGTCCATAAATGACGTAGCTTTTTAGGTGGGAGGGGGGTCTTCACGAATTTGTGACGAAGTGTGACGAGGGGGAGGGAGGGGTCCTAGCTAGTGGACGTACCATTTTGAATCAAGTCCGTAAAAACAAAGGCGCTGAAAAAAAATTGCATACAATTATTTTTTATGAAACTTTTTTTTTTTACTTATAAACTTGGGTTATTCAAAACATTCATGTGACAAGATTGAAAAATATCTATGAAACTCTAGATTATCTTGATAAATGCAATCAAACAGATGTTTTGAAGCTTTAAATAATTATGTGAATATTATATTATATTCGTGTCCAAATTAATAAATTTATAAATAAACAAAACAAGTTTAATGAAATGATTAAAAATCAATGCTCTAACAACTTGGAGTACTTTTTTTACTTGGAGTACAAGATTTTTATTCCGTGAATTATGCCTTCAATGTTGCAGGAGATCTCCACCCAATCAACTCATCATTTGTTTTGATATATCAATGCTCTTGATGGAATAGCCTGAATATTGATAAGGATAATAGATTCGAGTGTTAACAAAATGGCCCTATCATTAAATTTTGTTAAAAACTCGGTAATTTGAAGAATTTTTATCATTTAACGGTTTTATTATAGGTTGTGTATGATTATTTCAGTATGGAAACGACAATGAAAATCAACTGAAATATTAATAGTGATTATTGTATTTGTATAATAATCGCTAAAATTTTCTAAACATTCCAAATATTTCAACTGTAATCTTTTATGTCTCTGGCCACTGTTTGCTAAAATGATTTGAAATTGGATAATATTAATGATGATTAATTTTAAATTAATATATTTTCTTGATCATCTTCATTGAAATCTATTTCCTAACAACGAATAATTAAAAAAAACAATCCTCTAATATAACGAAATTTTTGTTCTATATATTATAAAATATATTGGACCCTAACTCGACAGTAACGAGCTTCATCAATCCAATCAAATTTTTTTTTCACATTTTTTATAGTAAACTTGTTTTTTATGGTTAGAACAGCAATAGTAATATAATTTAGTCCATAAGAAACTGGACACCAAAACCAAGGAAAATGTTTATTTAAAACTTTTTCAAATTACTTTTGAGCGCTACTGTATATCAAGCTGTTAGAATAGATTATCCTTTCATTTCAGTAAGTAATTAATATCAAACTTAGTATTGAACTTCTCAATTCCAATTTTTTGTTTTAACCCAGTCGCTAAGGAAAACAAATAAAAATATAGGGGGGGGGGTGGTTGCACGATGTGCTGCGTATTTTCCAGGGGGAGTACCAACATTTGTGACGAAATGCTACGAGGGGGGAGGGGGTGTAAAAAAACATCGAAAAAATGCAACGTCATTTATGGACGACCCCTTAGAACGGTTGCTCGTAGTATGAAAAGGGGAGGAACGTAAATTACCTGCTACGATGTCGGTATAGGATTTTTCTTCAGTAGATCTATTCGAAATTAAAAGATTCGAACGGCTACCTGACGGAATAAAATTAGTTTGTGAATGAGCATGATTATAATTTACATTATGGGTATGATTCTTAATCAAGCGATCGTTAACTGACAAATGAGCTTCGACGACTTAACTAGGCGAAGGGCAATCCCAAATGTTAGACTTATGGTAGCCCCCGCAATTTGCGCATACAATCATTTTGGTATCTTTCTTTACAGGACAGACATCCTTAGCGTGAGAAGAACCTCCGCAAAGCATGCATTTAGCATCCATGCGGCAATGTTTTGTACCATGGCCCCACTTTTGGCATCGGCAGCACTGAGTGGGGTTCTGAAAATTTCCTCCAGGTATCTGGAAATGTTCCCATGTCACACGAGCATCGCATTCTATGCGATTTGGAAGGAAACCTTGATCCCCCTCATGGAATTCAAGATCTCCTGCCTTAATCCCCCAAATTCGGAACAACTGACCACAATAGGCGGCACTCTTTGCTTCCTCATTTGAATCAAAGAGCCTGGGCTAGAGACGGCTTCGATTTGATGTTCAGAAAATTTGTCTAGAGCATCGAAATTATTTACTCATTTCGATCAAAGTGACCAGACGTCCCGGATTATCCAGGACAGAACAATTTATAACTTGACAGTACAGTGTCAATACTTTTTATTTCAATTGACTTAGTATATAGTACATGTCTAAGATTCAATATAAATGTAAAATGCACAGCGTAATGTAAATGGCAGCGCTTCATTGGGGATAAGATCTGACAAGCGTCCCGGATTTTTTCCGGGACACATCTGGTCACATTAATTTCGATGAAATTATCAACATTGTCCATTTCACCCTTGGAAGAAAGCGCCCATTCCAGAGATACGTTATTGCTTCAATTTTTGCCACGTTTAGTGACAGTTTTCAATCCCGCTTTTTGAATAGTAGAAAATAGTATTGAAAATGAACTGTTTTTGAAGCACTGTTCTTTTACCTTAGGCAGTTTAAAAAAAAAAAACTTCCAAGAGCAGAGAGAATTTTTCGCTTTAATTCTGCTCTAATGAGGCACGTATTCTTTATGACTTTATATCCCATATTTCATAGTAGTCATTTAAGTAGCTATAATGCTACTATATAAAGCTATACGGTTACATGGGATTGCTCTTAGAAACAATTGCTTGCACGATCGGATTATGGCATAAAACTACTTAGGGTGGGATCAATTTTACCTAGAATCCTCGCTCTACGGAAATTCAATTGATTCCGATACATGATTTTCAAGGCTGGTGCAACTTCAAGCCTTTGAAAGCGAGTTTTACAGGAGCCATACAATTCACTATCTCGCGAGATAAAAAAAAAATAAATACAATATCAATTGATTTTGTTTATGCACTGAATAATGCAAATATTAGCCTCCGTCATTTCATGTGGGAAATAAATTTACGCCACTGATGGAATCTAAATTGAAATCGTAGACTTTATTTTCTAATATAAATGTAAATAATGTTGACGCTGCTGGTTATGTGGATATACCGTCGCTATGCTGCCATTCGCTGCGGTTTTTGTGGTATCGAAAGGCTAGGCAAAGCTCTACGCGGTAGGTATAGGAAATAAGAACCATCTGACTGAGAAAAACCAGCACAAAGTAGTGAAGCGTGATTTCTCTCCTCATGGAAATACATTCGAGAAACGAAACGGAGTTACTTAGACAGAGGATTTCCTCGGCATTCCACGTCATTCACATTTTCGAGTGTATGGTGTGAAAATGTGAACTGTTACAAATATTTCAATCAAATGAATGTTAATATCATTAGAACATCAAACTGAGATTAGCTTGATAGCCCAAAGTTCGATACGTATAAAACATAGAATTTGAGTATAATTAAAATAATTTGTTTGTTTCATCCTTGACACAAGGTGTGTTGATGGACATATCCATGGTGTGTGCATTGTACTCTGTAGCACGGCTATCTGGATCTCTGTGTTCGTATTTTAGGATTTTCTTTTTTATTAAACTTTGACAGCAGAAAGAATGAAAATAAAACTATTACATCCCTGATTGGATGCTAATTGCACTATTGTTTTGATGTATTTTAAAACCGCTTTAAAATGTGTTCTCTTTAAATGCTTTTGTTGTGCAAATATAAGATTGAAACCCTTCCGCACAATTTGCTGCTGTCAACAGCGATGAACGCTATTGAAATTTCGTCTGGCCATATCATTTGTTTGCTTTTTGTTATATGATTAATGCATGTCGTATATCAAATTTTATCGCTTATAGCTTTAACGATACCCTGTGTATAAAAAACTCAATTTAATTCCGGAATCAGATGCTGGTTTATCAGAGCTTTACCTTTTTTATGTTGAAATACGCAGCTGACCACATGCACGTACTGTTTAAGGTGTATTGGGTTACGGTAGCGCTTCAAAGCGGGTGTTACTGGGTGTTTACTTACAATTTTGTGTATTTATTTGTTAAATGTTATCGAATTCAAATAATAATCTAATAACTTTATGAATTTAATTTTTAATTTGCTTCTTCACGTGCAATGTTTAATATCTTCGGTTTGTGTACCTTTCTTGACGTTTCATTTCATCCTCCTTCTGTCATTGTAGTTGTCTGTCACTTCACCAGTGTTGATCCCTGTTGGAAAGGCTGATCCCTTGTTGCCAACAGCGGGAGAAATTTCCATAAATCAATCACTGTTGTTGATGTCCCACCCTTATATGAAAAAAAAAGTCAAAATTAAAAATGACAAAGTCCTACCCCGGGATTCAATTGTTTGATCCCTCGAAAGCAACTGTAAACAATTAAACGAAATCCATAAAGGATAAGTGTGGCTTAACAAACTTGAAGTTTACATATTATTGCCAATTCTCGCGATGTATAGCGCTGTTGGTAACGAACATAATTACTTCTCCCGAAAACATTTCAACAGTGTTACCGAACTACTATTCACTAGTTCAATAGCTTAGCAAATTTGAAACAAAGAAAACATCGAATTAAAATCAGGTTTCAAAGTGGTAAACTAGATATAAGGTTGCAGTGTTGCCAAATATCTGACATATGTCTTGTATATAGGGCCTTCCTTAGCCGAGTGGTTAGAGTCCGCGGCTACAAAGCAAATCCATGCTGAAGGTGCTGGGTTCGATTCTCGGTCGGTCCAGGATCTTTTCGTGATGGAAATTTCCTTGATTTCCTTGGGCATATAAGTTTAATCATACCTGTAACACGATAAACGAATGCGAAAATGGCAACTTTGGCAAAGAAGCTCTCAGTTAACAACTGTGGAAGTGCTCACAGGAACCCTAAGCTGAGAGGCAGGCTCTGTCCCAGTGAGGACCTAATGCCAATAAAAAAGAAGATGTCTTGTATATGAAAATCTTGTCTTAATTTTACGATATATTTGAAGACTTGACAGAATGATAAAATGTTTGCTTTTAAATAAAATAGCATATCTGGAAATACTACTGTCACAAGATTCATTAAAATAGATCCATGTCTATTGAAAAACGCCGAACTATAAAAAATATGTTTTGGAAAAATCTATGGACTGGCAAAACTGTGACCAGTTTTATTGCCTATTGTTTGTATTATTCTTCAACAGCCAAGAATTTTCTTACCTACATTAGGTGTGTTGGAAGGGATCAATGGTGTGAACGTTTAAAGGTAACCATGTCATCTACCAGAGCTGCGACAACACACACGAGCTGGGAACAGCTTTCATAGTGATGGGTGACATGGACAGTCGCGGGATCAATGGGAGAATGTGAAGTTTGAGGATCAAAGCCGGTTCTCGATCTTCAGTATAATAAATGTACACAACTCACGACGTCAAAATCATCATAAGAGAACGAAACGCTTAGGTTGTCCAGGAGGAGGAATTTAGACCTACTATTGGAAAGTTCAGCGCACACTGGCTGACGAACGAAACCGGCCTACGGCTGACTGATTTCGCCGCCTCCAAGATTATGGCCATTCGTAGCACCTAACTCCAGCACAGTCTTCCTAACACCTGAAGATTACCACAGCAGACAAAATCACAAATCGACAACGTTTTGGTTGATGGATGGCACTTCTCTGACATTATCGACGTCAGGACCTTTCGAGGCTTTAACATCAACTAAGACCACTATTTGGTGATGGTCAAACTGTGACCAAAACTCTCCGTCATTAACAACGTACGGTACCGACGGCCGCCCCGGTATGCGTTAAGCACGCAGATGTTGCAACTGCATATGCGCAGCACCTCGAGGCTGCATTACCGGAAGAGGGTGAGCTGGATGAAATCCCTCTAGAGGACTGCTGAAGTACAGTGGTGAATGTGTCTAAGACGAAGTACCATGACCCCACAGTTATGGATCAAATAGTGTGGAGTCCAACTTATAAAATTCAATAAAATGACATAGAAAACGTAAAATTGTAATTTAAAAGCACGAATCGAATCGTTTCAAATTTGAACTTCGGTTAGTAAACTGTTTTGAGTGTAATATTTACATAGGATTGCATAAAAATTAAAAACTGTATCGGTTCCTGAAAACCATATTATGGATCAATTTTCATATTATGGATCAAATTGTGACATATTACGAATCAGTTCGCAAAATCAAGAGATTTTCTACTCAATGCATCTGTATTGCATGGTATGGCGAATGTTAACAATGTGTCATATATTACTGCCAAAAATAGCAGTGTTAGAGCTGGAAACAAGGGTAAAATGCCCTTTTTATTGTGATACTGCATTGTAGTAACTGAGACATGAACTGTTTGCGCTCCACACCAAGTTTTCCACCCATTTTTGTCTGCTAAAAATGAAATTTACAAACCTTGATGTTTTATTATTTTTATCCTTAGTGCTATTGTCTGAAAATGTCGAATTCAATGCATAAAATAGCAGAAATCTACATTCTTTGGAAGTGATCCACAACCGTGGTAAACAATCATTTCCTGGTCCATATTATGGATCACTAGTTAGAAGTGCTAATATTCGGTATTTAGAATAAAAATTCATGTAAAATGTTTTCCAAAGATGAATTCATACTAAATCGAAGCGAACGAGCATAAAACATGCTATAACATTTGAATTTTACCACCTGTGGGAGCTTATGAATGCTGACGGCACTTCTTACAGGAAACGACCATATAATGATAGCTGTGTGCTACCAACTAAACATTTGTTAAATACACCGTTATTTAGCGGTTGAATGTTTTGCTTAACATTACAAATGGTAGAAGACAAATAGTATAACATGGGAAAAATATGTTTTACGTCAACGTTTATTTTTTGAGCGAGTTATCCAATGTTGAACGCCAAAGTGATCCGTAACTGTGTGGGCATCGTACAAGCTAGTAAAAAAAATGTAGGTCGGATTTGATTATCTGGAGTATCGATTTTTTTTTTCACTCCGGATAATCGAATCTTCCGGATAATCGAATCACTAAAAGAGTAATTGAAATCTGCGATAAAAGAACTTGAATATTATCTTTTTTCATTGTTTTATTTATATGATGCAGTGGTGTAGCCAAAAATTATTTCTTAGAACATTAGGGGTCTTGAGAAGAAAAATAATTGTTTGACCCGTATACACAAAAAACCCTTTTTCGAACCCCTCTTCTTTTACTTACGTCCAAAACTGCTAAACCATTCATACTGTATATGGCAATACTAAAATATATCAAAATTATGCATAAAAACTGAAAAACAAGAATATAAAAAATATATTCCGGATAATCGAGTCCAATATTCCGGGTAATCGAATCCCGGATAATCGAGTCCCCGGATAATCGAGTCTCTGGATAATTGAGTCCGACTGTAATGTTAGTCGATAATAACGTTAGTCGTGAAATACGGAGGCACATTATCAGTGAATATCGGGCCTACTATGTCGGGCTGCAGTTAAAAAGACTCACCTCCGCACCAAATTTACCATATACAAAATGCTCATAAGGCAAGGATGATTCTCGAGGAGAACCTGCAAGCACTTTGGGCTCATTCATTTATTTCATAACGCCGAAAACGACCATTTTTGACACCCACCCACCCCTTCGTAACGCTTTTTGTATGAATATTCTACATATTTTGTATGAGCCGTAACATCTTGAGGATACCCACCCACCCCCTTCAGCGTTATGAAATTTGTGAATAAGCCCTTTGAGTCTTAGAACTTTGGTTGTGCAGAAAAACAGTGTGTGGCGGCGAAGGATGAACCACGAGTTCGCCCAACTATACGGCCGCGTACCTAGTATACAGAAGGTAGCCAAAGCTGGCAGGATACGATGGGTAGGGCCTGTTTCAAGAATGCCTGTCAGCAAGCCTGCAAAGATGGTGTTTGCTTCGGATCCGGTTGGTATAAGAAGGCGTAGAATGCAGCGAGCTAGGTGGACGGATCAAGTGCACAATAATTTGGTTAGCGTGGGGCAAGAATAGAGAAATGCGACCACGAACCGAGCATTGTGGCGTGAAATTGTTGATTCAGTGTTATCTGTTTACATGTTAACCATATATATGATATGAACGAACCTTTTGAAAAAACGATGTTCCTTTTTAAAAACAAAACTATATCTTTTTGCCCCACTCTACTCTAGTTGTATAAAGTGCAGCTGCAAACAACGAATTCGTCGAACCACAGATAGGTAGCTCCACTAGGGATATGTCCTCTCCGCTCGGTGGAAATGATAACAGTGTAATAATAATGAATAAACAATCATGCCTCTGCAAATAGTGAATTCAACTGGTATATTTGCTTTCCATTACGATCGAAAGTGTCATTTTTGCCTTCAGGTCCGGTAAATAGGTTAAATGAAAATTGGGAACACACACAGGCGCAATACTCGTGGATAAAAAGTGGAAATCGCAATCAATTATGACATTGCACTTTTCGGAGGGCAGTTTTTGCTGTAGCATAAATGTAGATGTTGACTGTTTCGGAATATGTCGTGCCCATACTGCCATTGGAAAGCAATATACATGCAGTTTTATAGCGACGAAAAATGGGCTGGTATGCTAGAACATAGATTTCCGATAAAATATGCAGGCTAATCTAAATTAATTGAAACTAAAAATTTGACAAAAAGTTTGCATCGATCACTTCTTTTATTTTTTTTTCTGATAATGGATTCTTGTTGTTGTTGTTCTTCTTCTTCTTCTTCTTCTTCTTCTTGGCATTAACGTCCTCACTTGGACAGAGCCTGCTTCTCAGCTTAGTGTTCTTATGAGCACTTCCACAGTTAGAGCTTTCTTTGCCAAAGTTACCATTTTCGCATTCGTATATCGTGTGGCAGTTACGATTATACTCTATGAATCTATGACAAAAGGTCGAAAGGACAAAAGGTCGAAAGACAAAAGGTCGAAAGGACAAAAGGTTGAAGAACAAAAAAGAAGGGACAAAAGGCCGAAATTTTTTTTGCAAAGAAAGAAAAAATTCCCACCAAGCAAATCATGTTCGGCCTTTTGTCCTTTCGACCTTTTATCTTTCGACCTTTTGTACTTTCGACGTTCTGTCTTTCGACCTTTTATCCATAAACCGTTAAATATATTATTATAATAATTGAATGAATATATTTTTTTAGCAAGTTACATTAATAGTGGTAAGCTCCATCAAAGTTAATACGCCAATCGCGTATTATCCTCGATTTTACTATAGTTTTTACATACTGTCATTTGGAGACTAGTGCAGATGACAATCTGATTTTTACATATTTTATTCTTTCACTTACCAAAAGCAGATTTTGAATTTTTAGAGTTTTTTCGCTACTTGTTTGTTGATGTTGTTACATTTCTAGAAGTCAGAGTGGACCATGGGACATTTTTTATATATTCAGAAAAATTGACTTGAAGTCTTAAGGCTTTGTATTGTTTTAATTCGTTAAAATGTTGGTGAAATAATTCTACACATCTTCGTATTACTTTCAAACAATATAATGTGGAGTGATAATCATGAAAAAAAAAATAATCCAAACCTCTGATAGAACGATTTTTTATGGACTATGTGCACTTGGTCCACTCTGACTGAACTAAAGACCATCGTTCAGTGAGTTGGTTAATTCTGGCTGAACAATTTCTAGGAAAATAACAATCATGTAATGCTTGCATGGTCAAACTGGATCTATATCTATAAGGTAAACTGATTATCAAGACCCTTAGACATCAGTATCGTAATATCGTTTTCGTTTTAACGAACTGGGTCGGTGATCAACACATAAACAAACCAACGTCAAGCAAGTTGTAGTTCGGTCGAACCTGAATCGGGTCGGGGTTGAAACTGTGCGCCAGTTCCAACCTAGATTCAAAAACGAATTCGACATAAGTATTTCAATAATCCACATCGTCAATCACGAAACCAGTGGCATTACGATAGCCCGAAAATTCAGGTTTTGCAGGGTCAGTGATCTGAAGACCAGAAATAATCAAATATGAGTTCAGTCAGAGTGGATCAAGTGAAATACTTGAGTACCAACCAAAATATACTGGTCCAATCAGCGAGTTCTAGGACACTCCATTCATACACCATAGAACAATTATAACTATAAATCAGGACAGCGAAGACGATGGCTACGTCAGCACAGCGGACAGTGGAAACCAACCAGCTCCCACGATGAGGGAAGTTAAGGATGCCATTGAACAGCTCAAGAACAACAAGGCCGCCGGCAAAGATGGTATCGGAACCGAACTCATCAAGATGGGCCCGATAGTCAGAATCTGTCAGAATTTGGGAAACGCAACAGCTACCGGAGGAGTGGAAGCAAGGCGTTGTATTCCCTATCTACAAAAAGGGCGACAAACTGGAGTGTGAAAATTATCGTGCAATCACTATCCTAAACACCGCATACAAAGTGCTATCCTAGATTCTCTTCCGTCGTCTATCACCCATAGCAAACGAGGGCCCAAATAGCCGTAGCGATAAACGCGCAGCTATTCAGCAAAACCAAGCTGAGGGTCGTGGGTTCGAATCCCACCGGTCGAGGATCTTTTCGGGTTGGAAATTTTCTCGACTTCCCAGGGCATAGAGTATCTTCGTACCTGCCACACGATATACGCATGCAAAAATGATCATTGACATAGTAAGCTCTCAGTTAATAACTGTGGAAGTGCTCATCAGAACACTAAGCTGAGAAGCAGGCTCTGTCCCAGTGGGGACGTAACGCCAGAAAAGAAGAAGAAGAAGCAAACGAGTTCGTAGGAAGTTATCAAGCAGGTTTCATCGAAATGCCGTGAGTACCAGGTCCCTATGCACCATATGTTCATCGATTTTAATGCGCATACGATAGTATTGACCGTGTAGGTAGAGCTATGGAAAATCATAGCGTTAGCGTAGTTTTGGTATACGTCGTAGATTGGATACTAGCAACATTCATGTTTCTTTTTAATAATCTCATCCTGACTACTTTCAGGAACAAGGCAGGGGAGTATATCTTGTTCTAATCATAAACAAGAATACTAAAAGCATGAATATCACTATTCCCGGCCACGCCCATCTTTTGATAGGGGATGGAAATGTTGATGTAGCACTTACTGAGAGGCCACCGACTCAGCGACACCCTGATAAGTGCTACGGAGTTGGAGGTTGGGGAAGAATCTCCGGCGACGAAAACACGCGCGAAACCGCGAGCAAAATCTATCGGACGACGCTCCAAACAGGAAAAGAAAAAAAAATCTCCAGCGATGAAAACACGCGCGAAACCGTGAGCAAAATCTATCTGACGACGCAAAACCGAACTGTCCTGCTTGGGCTTCACGAAGCACTACACAGCAAGACGCTCCGAAACAGGAAAAAAAACTCCGGCGACGAAAACACGCGCGAAACCGTGAGCAAAACCTATCTGACGACGCAAAACCGAACTGTCCTGCTTGGGCTTCACGAAGCACTACCCAGCAAGACGCTCCGAAACAGGAATAAAAAATCTCCGGCGGCGAAAACACGCGCGAAACCGTGAGCAAAACCTATCTGACGACGCAAAATCGAACTGCCCTGCTTGGGCTTCACGAAGCAGCTACATAACTGCTATGGAAAATCATGGACAAGAACAGCTTTCCCGGGAAGCTCACAAGATTGATCAGAGCAACGACAGACGGTGTGCAAAACTGCGTGAAGATCTCGGGCGAACACTCCAGTTCGTTCGAGTCACGGCGGGGACTACGAAAGGGCGACGGACTTTTGTGCCTGTTGTTCAATATTGTGCTTGAAGGTGTCATGCGGAGAGCCGGACTTAACAGTCGAGGCACAATTTTCAAGAGATCCGGACAATTTGTTTGCTTCGCGGACGACATGGATATTATTGGAAGAAACGCGGTGTTAGTTTTACAGTGATTTGGAAGTGAATGAAACGAGTAATTCGGTAAGAACCGATAAGTGATTACATAATGATCTGCTGCAAGCTCAATGACGCGAAAGGTAACATCTATGAGAACCTGGATAAGGCCTACAGAGAATAATCAAAAAAGATGTTTAGATAATCTTCGGCAAAAAAAAACTTCTTTCAAACCATCATTGTGCCGTCAGTTATATTGGCCTGCAGCTTATGACTGTCGCTGCAGCGCGAGAGATTGCACCTTCAACATATTGGGTACAATGTTGCTGAACAAACTTGTGTCAACATATTTACCCATTTTTGGTCATAACAGTTTAAAATTGACTGCCATAAGCCATGTCTGCCAAACGTACAACCCGTGGACCGAATCATAAAAAAGGAAATATTGGGTCATTCTCGCCTAAATACATATTGCCAAAAATGCTGAGAGCAGTGTTCAAAAGAACTGCCGGTAAAATAAAGAAGGGCACATATCAGATAACCGGTTCATTCACCACCCTGAAATGAATGAAGTTATGACAATTATGAGTGTCAAGCACATTTCGGGGAAATAGGTTATTCGAAAAAACGGGGTATTCGGAGAAGTTGCACTTGGGAGAAGGGGAACTTGCGTTCGAGGAAACGACATTCGGGGAATCAACATTCGGGGAAAAGTAGCACAACCTTTTATATTCGTTTTTTTTTTGTCAAGCTGAAAACGAAACTGCTGAGCATTTACTCTGTAACTGCGGAGCATTGCTTAATAAAAGAATGTTAGCATTTGGAAAAGGGTTATTAGAGCCCTTGGAAATATGGCAAGGTAGTCCCAATAGGGTAATAGGCTTTATAAAACGAGTTGTGCCCAGTTGGGACAGTGTGACACATCAACCAATGTCTATCACATCTGAATTGTGAAAGTATATTTGATGAACACCAAATAAAATATGGGTCATACCACAATATTCCTAAATAATGGAAGCAGTGGTTAAAAGGCTCTACAGATGAGGAAAAAAAAACCTTTTATAATATTTGGCTTGAATGCCTTCAATGCGATTTTGAAAGTTAAGTTTAATCTATAAGCCCTAGATACTTAACTTCATATGTCCAATATATTGGAACCACTCTCATTGTTACAATATGTCTACTTGAAGATTTCAAATGAAAAGCTTTTGATATATGCGGGAATATTATAAGTTGAATTTTGGAAGCATTCGGAAAAATCTTCCATTTTTTCAAGTATGGAGAAAAACATTTAAACTTTTTTTTTGCAATTTCTCATCGTAATAGGCTGATTTTCATTACGCCAATCTGTCATGAAACGGCCTACTTTCCTGCACTGAAGTATGCAGTGTGGGAATAGTCATTACGCAACTGAAACCAGTGCTGTAATGATTCATTACACAACGCTTTCTCATTATGCAACTATTTTGAGTTCCGTAATGAATCATTACACAACAATTTTTCAGAAATTTTAAAATGATGGTGAATACATTCCGATATTATTTCTGATATCCTCAAGTGGTCTTCTAGGAAATTGCAAAAATTGTTGTACGTTACTCGTTGCAGAACTCGATTTTTACAGCACTTGTCGTAATTATCTTATAAATTTACGACTCGTGCTGTAAAAATCATCATTCTGCAACTTGTTCCGTAAACTACTATTTGTAAACTACTACAGATGGCACGCAGACTTCGTCCTTTTGCGGAGAGGCCTGTGTCATCCGCAAACAAAGCTTTTTGGTATCCCTGCCTGTCTGGAGCAATACCAGTTCTTACTGGAAGTTTTTCAGACTCGGAGTTCTGATAATTAATCTAAAGTGTACGATTTCACAGATAATTTTGAATTTCTTCTCCAATGTATGTTGGATTTTTTTTATTTCACAATCAACCCTTTATGACGAACACTGTTGAATGCCAGACAGCGACTTATTTCTCATATAAGCAGGTGAATTATGTGAAAATTCTGAGCTTCGGTAAATGAAATGTAATGTATTGTTAACTAAATGTTAATAATAGCTTGAATGGGTTTCTCCAAATGAGACTGATAGTGTTGCCAAACACAAAACACTAAGATATATTTAAAATATTACTAATAAAGAAAATGAAAACAAAAAAAATAAAGAAACGATTGATTCATAATGAAGTACGAACGAGATGTCAGTTCCTTGATAAACTTGTTACGTTAAATGGATTGAAGTGAGTAAATGGACTGAAATCAATGTTGAATATTGCTTTCGAGGTTGCGATTAGGACATCTGGCATGCTGAGGGATTCTTCTTCTTCATCTTGACATTACGTCCTCACTGAAACAGAGCCTGCTTCTCAGCGCTTAGTGTTCTTATGAGCACTTCCACAGTTATTAACTGAGATCTTTCTTTGCCAAAGTTACCATTTTCGCATACGTATATCGTGTGACAAGTACGATGACACTCTATGCCCAGGAAAGCCAAAGAAATTTCCATCACGAAAAGATCGAGGACCGACCGGAAGTCGAACCCAGACACCTTCAGCATGGCTTAGCTTTGAAGCCGCGTACCCTAACCGCTCGGCTAAGGAAGACCTCAGGAAGCTAATGGAAGGCTATCGGATTTATTGTGATATGTACAATAAATCCTGTAGCTCTCATCATATAGCCACAGATATAAAGTACATTTTGTGTGGTAAGATACATAATATTTTTTTAAAGCAAAAACAATGTAATTACCCAGGGTTAAAAATCTCGTTAACAAAGATAGAAAAAAGTGTAGTTTAACTGAACTCGATGAAGTATGAAAATAATAAGCCTTCAAGATACAAGGAGATTCCTATGTCACCCCGTGTGCTCTTAATTCCTCAACCCACTCCACTATGCAAGGGAGCCTTACTCTAATGCGTAAACTGCAGATCAAGGTGTCAAACGTTAAGTGGTGGCTTCGGAAACTAGCATTATGCCAGGCAGGTATCGGACATTAATCATTATTTTCGCATCAACACCAACCCCAGCTGAACGCTACCTTACAACAAGTGAACTCGGCGAAACCGAGGACGAGAGAGCGTGTTCAGTCTCCCTTGTAGCTGATAAACATATCATTATTCCTTATGCTGAGTTTTCCCTTTGGAAGCATAGAGCAGACTGGGGAGACTTGATCCCTTTTTCTTAATGTGGTTGTTTTGCACAGGCTTTTAAGTACACATGTTTTTCTAGACATCACACATCACGAAATGTCTTGCAGTTGCGTTTAAGTTATTCAAAATTTCGTTCTATCGCCGACATGTATTATGGAGTATTTCAAAAAATTAAGTGATGTTACTTTTTTAAATCTCCAAGTTATGAAAAGACGTTTTGATAAAATATACGTAAAGTTATTAAGAGTTTTCTAGGCCACTCAAAAGATCTTTGTTGAAATTTATGTGAGTTAATGTAAACAAATTACTCCTGAAACATAATTCTGTATACAATCTGAAGAATTTCTCGAATAAAACTGTTTTAGATTCCGAGAAAATGGATTGAGATCAAGTCTCCCCAGTCTCCCCTATTAGTAGACTGGACAAGGATGTATACCCAAGTAACCACAAGCATTAAGGTATTACCGTATTTTAACTTTAATTCAACGAGTGCAATGCATCATTGCTTCTATTCTGCAATATGCGTGCAGTAATGCTTTAATTCCATTTTATGAATGCAATGTAGCATTGCTTTATTGTAGCAATTAAATGTGCATTAATGAGTGATATACGGTCACCATTCAATGCTTCATTGCATCATCTTACTTAATGCTTCATCGCAACAAAAATGGCAAGATTTCATTGCTCTATTTATCGTCAATCCTTCCCTCACTCAGGCAAATAGGATAAAGAAATACTTAAATATCCCTTATGAAAATTCGCCACAAGAAATCTTGTTGAAATTCGTAGATTTGTCTTACGAGAAACCAGAATTTGAAAACAAAAAAATAAGCAACAACCTGGAATTGAACCAAAAACCTTACGATTGATAGGCCCGTGCGTACACCACACGGCTATCGACGATTCAATATGCCGAAACGCTAAAACGATACATAAAACGTGAAGATTTAGCCCCACACAATGAAAACAAAACAAAATCTCAACTGCAAAGCGACAGCCGTGGTAAACTTGGAAGTGCAACAGTCGTGTCCACTTACTTATTGCACACTTCACCCCAAATTGGACTATCACAAAAATTATAGAGTGCAAAAAAGTGTGATAAATAAGGGTGCACACGTGCATCGGATCATCAAAACGTATTCGTTACACTTGTTCCTTGAACCACAAGGAATAAGTGCACTAAAAACACCACCATGATTTGACATAACCCTGAGCTGCTTCCACACTTTGAAGGAGCTTACACACTTGGGACGGTCCAACTTGGAGTCAAATCGACAGTATTTATCACTGGCAACGAAAGGGCGCTACTTGAAGTTGCACAATTTTCCCGGCCAAGACATGCAGCATTCATGGTCCGGAGGATAGGCGCGACAAGTCATCGAAAACATCACACAATTAATTTAGGTTCAAATCCCACCAAAGGAAGTAAACAAACTACACATATGAATCATACCAAAAAAAGCAACACTGACCTGACATCCAACGAACAAAAAAAAATTTTTGTGTTTCTATTTTTAATCCTTTCCTTCATGCATTAAATACACTTTGGCTAAAGCTTTTATACGGTACAGGCCGTAACTATACTTTAGCAATTGCTAACATAGAGCTAGGAAATGTAGCCGTATTTACACTTTAATAGCGCCCTTTTCCACTTTAATACTGCATTAATGAGACATGTAATGCAGTATGACTTTATATGCCATATTTTATAGAAGCATATAAAGTGATATTGATGCAACTATATACAGCTGTACGGTTACTTGGGATTTCTTTAGTTACTAAATCCACGAACTGGCAGTCCTGCTCGGCACAAGATGCGTTTAGTGACAAAAAGCTATCCTCAAAAGAATGGACGATACATCGAAGTAACCTACACACAAGTTATACTTTCATGAAATGAATGTGCGAACTGCTTTCCGTCACGGCCTTCTGGAGGATACTATATATTGCAATTTTAGGGAAAACTTCCCGTTTTACGGTTCAATAAAAAGCTACCGCAGCTGTCACATCACTGATTTCCACTGGTAAATCATCAGTAGGCTTCAATGATACCTTGGACACCATCTTGATGATTGTTGTTTGTTGCTATTTTCCATAACATTTTCTCTTTCAAGCATACTATGATTGAATTGTTTGCTTCAATGATAGAATGATTTCGAAGCCTGCGGTAGAACTTTGACAGCTGCGGTAGAACTCTGCGGCTACCGCAAACCGGAAATTTTTCTTAATAACCGTAATACATGGAAGTTCCGACTGGTGTGCAAGCGAATCCTGGTCAGGGCTGTCGTTTGATCAAGTCGCTCTATAGGCTCAAACAATCTTCTCGATGCTGGAACAAGCGCTCTAATGAAGAACTTTTGAAGATCAGCAGCTTTTCCAGATCGAAGCACGGTTATTGCTTTAATACGATACTAACTATCGGTGATGAAGTGACCCTGACACTCTATGTGGATGATCTGTTGGTTGCGGGTCGGAAGCTCTCTTCAATTCAGAAGCTCAAGTGCAACCTGGCTAAGCTATTCGGGGAACAAGATTGACTATATCTACGAAGTCAACGGTTTAATGCAATTGTCCTACAATGTTGGCATCGAAAGTCTGCTGAAACGTTTCGACAACTGCAACCCGGCAAGCGTCCCATTGTAGAAGAGATTGGTTTGACACAGGAGGGAGAGCGTACTCAAGAACCGTAGCAAGAATTGTTGGGATCCCTGATGTATCGTGCTGTGCTTGTGACCCGATATTTGTTTTCTAATTGGATACTTGGGCTCCAGACAAACAGACGTAACTCTGTTTGTCTGTGCCTGGGCCGTTTCCAGCAAAACCTGATTGATCAACATTGACTAGCCCTGAAGCGTGTAGTCCGGGATATCCAGGGTACCAAGGGAGAGATGTTACTATTCCGACGAGACGAATCAAACTCACCATTGATAAGTTACGCGGATGCGGATTGAGCGTCTGACACGAGCGACCGAAAGTCGGTGAGTGGTAACCTCTCCAAGGTGTTTGGCTGTTTCGTATCCTGGTGCAGCAAGAAGCAGTCAACCGTGGCAATATCATCATGCGAGGCGGAGTACTGAGTATGGCTGATTTGGCTCCAAGGAATTCTGGAAGATCTGCATGAAGCGAGCAAACCGTCTGTTATTTATGGAGACAACAGAGGTTGCATATGCATGGCGAAGAATTTTGAGACGATAGGCACAGAACACATTGACAACAAGCATCACTTTCTTCGTGACCATGTGGCTTCCGGGACCTTGAAAATAGAATTAATCAAGACTCAAGACCAGCTAGCTGACATGTTTACTAAGCCTTTGGAATTCTCCCGTTTCAAGGGTCTGAGAACGAACCTGGTATTAACTGTTTGAGAGGGGGTGTAATCAAGTAGGCATCCGGTTCATGAGCCTTAGCGATGCGGTGGCGCTTTATCTCCTAGCAAAACAGCAACCCAACAACTCGCTTGTTGTCCACAACATCAGCGTGGTTGTGCTGATGGTGACAAATTGTAGGGCAGTCTCGTGAGTATAGTCAGTTCCGCCCTCACATTTTATCATACCACAATTAAGATTTTATCTACAGTCAACTCTACCTCTCTCAATATTTTGTATCTCGATATCGAGCTAGAGAACCATAGTAAGAGTTGGTTTTCATGGCTACCTTGATAGCCCCTTGGATTACATTTGCTCTGATTTGGTGTTCTATTACTCTATATCTACCTACTGCCCTTCTACGCCTACTTGTCCCATGTTCTGTGATAACCTTATGGACCGTGTGACAAATATGGGTAGAACGGCAGCCTACCCAAGCAGCACATATTGTTACAAGTAGCTTACAGCAACGGCTACTTCACATATTCAATAGTTACAATATGATACATTTGCAACATGAAAAAATACTGCTATGTAACCGAAAAAGCGCAAAAAGTCGAGCCTTATGTAACTTGTTTGTTCGTTACATAAGAAGTTTACAAGCGACTGCTATGTAATTTGTTGATTACGCATGGGTTTTCCTGCGACAAAATAAATGAAACGGCGTTGAAGTTGTTGTTACTTTCTGACAGTTTTGAAACCGAACAACCATTTTAGAATTGAATGTCAATAAAAGTAATATGTATGATTTTCGAACGCGTAATTATTCACAAGTACATAATAGATTTAACATGCCGATTTGGATTTGTGGTGAAATCAATCATTTTACTTGCTCAAAATTGACGCGCTCATAAAATAGATAATAATTTTATATTGAATAACACATGATACCTGGATTGTTGAGATATTATTCCATTATAACTGACACAAAAATATGGAAATTGGCACTGTTACTCAAATCAGCAGTGTTTTTGATTTTCATTTAATTGTTTGTGGAGATTGTGATTCCAAAATCACAGTGGTTTCGTGTCCCACAGTTGGATTTTCTGGGTTGCCTATCATAAATCGCCATTTAATTTCATCTTGCTGCAGATACACTTCCGAATAACTGTTTGAGGACAGCCAATCTAAAATGATGACAACTATTAAAAAGCTGTTAGAGAGGCTACAAATTGTAAATTCAACAATTTTAATTAATCACTGGAAAAATATCTATGAAAACAATAATTAGTCATAAAATAATAAAGTTCTTATATCAAAATTAACAATACATATGAAAACTTTTGACATGTAGTGTTAACCACTGTCAGCAAGTTACTCGTTTGTTACACATTAGTTACCCAGAAATCTTAGGTTATTTGGAAACTGATGTGTAACTATACTGAAACTGCCAATAAATTACACTGCTGTCAATAGGGGAAGGGGTATTCAAATGAACACCTAAACGATATTGTCTTGCTTTTAATGGGAAAAATGATGAATTCGCGATAAATCATCAAATAATGTGCAAAAATCCCCTTAGCCAATTGACTGGAACCATACAAAAGTATGAAAATAAAATGCTCCGTCCAAGAAAGCACATGGTTTGTGACGTGCTCAAATGGCTCAAATAGCTCGAAAGAAGGCAAATTCAAGCGTGTGCTATAATAAGGGCGCAAGTCGCATGATCGATTTCTCTTCATCGATCCTCTCTTCTGTGAATAAAGGTGACAAAATGCGAGTTTGTTAAAAAAATTTCACTAAAATACGCTAGGAAGTAACGCAATCTTGCGTCCTGAGGTGAAACAACGAATTGAATTTAGAAATTGATCAATTTGTGCCAATATTAGGGACTGAGGGTAATATGGAATTGCGATTTAGATATGAAAAATATTCTTTTTTTATTATAATCGGATATAAAAATATGTTCTCTATCAAATATTAGAAACAACATCCACCCATTTGCACGTAATACAAACTATGACAGTGCATAAGTGGACCCTGAGGGAGTTGGAATCCCAGAACAAATTTCATCAAAGAAGACAGCCACTGACTGCTTCCGTAGTTAAGCTTAACAAAACACAATCATTTACGGGATTGACAGTTTAACAAGAAACTTGCAACGATCGACGCGCCACAATAATTCGTGGACGGAGGGTATTAGAACTAAGTTGGAGATGTTGATTTCGATATTTTGTAGCAAACACTAGCGATTTTCCGGTGAAATGATGACGTTTGATTACGAATTGTCTAGAGGATCCAAACACTTTATCGTTCAAGGATCCGTCATCGTAATCATCAAAACTTCAACAGCAATTTTTCTGTTCAAAACTGACTTTCGAAAATGTGTTCACTGTGTTCCGGTTGGAGAATAAAATACAGTGAGCACATGAATATATTCATGATTTTGAACGAAAAAACTGCTTTTGAAAATTATTTAGTTGATGACGGATCCTGACCCCTTAAACGAATTCTCGTCATTCCGTGTCATCAGCTCAAAGATTGGCGTTCCCCACAACAGTAGTGAAGAGAACATTACAAATGTAACTTCATTTATAAATTTGTTTATTAATTATAACTAGTTCTATCGCACAACATCAAAAATAGAGATGTTAATTAACGCAGCGATACGAATTAAGACTAAGACAGCTAAATTTTCACATACTTTCATCGTCGTTAAAATATTATGGAAATGTTTATTTTATGTTGTTGGTAAAACACACGAGCAAAACAAACATTTTTTATTTTTTTTATCACAGTCCTAAAAAACATTTAAGTCCCTTCGAAAACAGTTCTAAAGGTTTCTGCTTCGACATCATACCATTACGATATTCAATTCATTGAAAAAAACCTCAACATCACTGTGCCTAAAATTACATTAGTTTTAATTTCTGAACGTGGTTCTGACTTCAATTTATCTCAACAAAAACACTCTTGCTTATGCTCTAAATCATCCGCGCGTAATAAAAATTATTGAAATTTGTTGTTCATGTGTAACAAGTTCGGTTTTCATTTTACCATCCTGTACATTTTTTCACCCCTTCCCCTATGACAAATGGTAAACAAACTTCATGCTGTTACACACATGTGACTTAGCAATCTGTATGTAACCTAGCGTGTTATTTGTTTCTTTGCAACCACAGATTCAATTCCAATGTAACTTATTCATTTTGACAGCTCTAGGTTAAGTTACATGCAAGTAAAAATGCAACACCTATGTAATGTAAACAAAACGTAAGTTACAATGTAATAGTTTAGTAACCAAAATTGAAAATCATCAATAAGATATGCTACAAATTATCTGAAATGTAACGGCAATGTAATTTGTTTTATTTTTCTAAAATATTGCATTTGTTACCAGTGCTACTTGGGTAGCTCGATGGTCCCTTAAATATCGAGTTATGGAGATAATAAATCTTCGAGCTGTTTAGTAGAATACCTATAAGTAGATGAAAAAACCGAATTTAGTACTATACCATTTAATTCCACTAGAGTTTGTATCCTTTGACAGATACGCGTATTTCGACCTCAACTGTAAGGCCGTCTTCAGTGTCGTGTACTAGACTCGACTTGTCGAGTCTAGTACACGACACTGAAGACGGCCTTACAGTTGAGGTCGAAATACGCGTATCTGTCAAAGGATACAAACTCTAGTGGAATTAAATGGTATAGTACTAAATTCGGTTTTTTCATCTACTTATGAGTTATGGAGAGTTGACGGTATATTTAAGATTGACCTAAGAAAATGAATAATCTATAATCCAAACAAAGGCTAATATAAACATTGTACTATAATCTTACATGTATGATTATCTTACACTTTTTGTATTAAAATCTTTAATTGACTGCGTAAGAGACATTCAATTATTGTATATGTAGCGATATCATACATTTTTTAAGGTTTTCATGCAGAATTGTATTAGAATCTTGCAGACACTGGTTGGGTTGAAAATTTTAGTTTTAAATCCTAATATTGAATCTCTCGGCTCTTAGCCGAGTGGTTAGAGTCCGCGGCTACAAAGCAAAGCCATGCTGAAGGTGTTTGGGTTCGATTCCCGGTCGGTCCAGGATCTTTTCGTAAAGGAAATTTCCTTAACTTCCCTGGGCATAGAGTATAATCGTACCTGCCACACGATAACGAATGCGAAAATGGCAACTTTGGCAAAGAAAGCTCTCAGTTGATAATTGTGGAAGTTTTCATAAGAACACTAAGCTGAGAAGCAGGCGCTGTCTCAGTGAACTTTGAACTTCAAGTTTATTTCTTCTACATGGATTTATTGACTCTTTGTTATGGGGAAATTCAGCCTGAGGCTGATGTTCCCGAGTGGGGAAACCAAATTTTTCCTCAGCAGCCAAGTTGTTTTCGGCGATGCTCAAACTGCAAATTTATTTATTCTTATATAAATTACATTATTAAGACCATTTAATTGCTACTTACAAGAAGTGGTTTCCTTTTACTCTAGACTCCCTTTTACTCTTCCACTTTGCAGGTGTCGAACTAAGGTCCAACTACCCTATCTGCAATCAGCTGTTTTGGTCGTGTGATCTTCGCCTAAGTTGTAATTTTCCAATTAATGCTTCTCTCTTCTTTCCATTTCAGGTCTACTTACGTTCTAATCCACCGGACTGTTAGATTAACTACGATTTCCTATTGAAATAGTTTGTAGCAATCCCGATCTACAGGTAAGTAAATAACAAGCAAATCAAATATTATTTTCTCCTAAATTTTCGCACTTATTTTCTTTTCTTCCTTTTCAGGTACACTTACGGACTTCCCAGAAGGCACTTTACACACCGATTTTGACCTGTTGATCGCTAATTAACTACCGGAATAATATGTATTTCGCAATAAAATTCTCAAACAACCGACTTTAATTTGCAATGGCGTTAATTCACTATATTTCTCCCGCTACACTTTTGCTTTTATTTACTCCTGCTGCCTACTACTACTTCGAACCTGTTTTTTATGCTCTTACGCTAACCACTACCACCGCGTTGCGAACTGTCATGTTCCACTTATGCTCCGTAAGTAGGGGTGTCCAAGCGGCGTCGCAACACCCCAGCCCGTAACATCCGGAATTCCCGGATTTACCTGATCTCCAGCGCCGCTAGGTTGACCACGCCTCGTCTTAGCACCTTACCATCGGCTGTTCTCACGTCCACTTGTCGAATTCTTCCATCCGAGCCCTTGATCACCGCCTCGACTACACCTCTTTTCCAGGACTTCCGGTTCTTTCCGTCGACCACGAATACCAAGTCGCCCTCTATCAGCGGCTTCTGCTCGTTGAACCATTTCGACCGTTGATTTATCGTCGGAAGGTACTCCTTACTCCATCTCTCCCACATTCGATCGGCGAGGAACTGCGAGCGTTTGTATATGTTCCGCAATGCTTCTGCGGTATTCGTCGATCCTTCGTCCACCTTCAGATCTGCGCCAGACACCGTTCCCCGTAGGAAATGATTCGGGGTCAGCGCTTCACTTTCGCCCGACTCCTGCGGCAGGTACGTCAGAGGACGTGTGTTGATCATGTCGGCAGCTTTGGCTAGTGTTGTCACCAGGATCTCGTCGGTCAATTTCCTTCCGTCGTCGAACGCACGCATCGCCTCTTTCACCGACCGCACCATGCGTTCCCACACTCCGCCCATGTGTGGGGTACCGGGTGGAATGAAATTCCAGACGGTGCTGGAACTGCTGACGACCTCCGCACACTCTTGATTTATTTTCTCCATCCTGACCATCTCGTTGCTCGCTCCCCGGAAGCATGTCGCGTTGTCGGAGAAGATCTGTTCTGGCTTGCCGAATTTGCTCTGGAAACGAGTGATGGCCATTCGGCATGATTCGGTCGTGAGACTGTGCACGACTTCTAGGTGCACCGCCCGCACCGCCAGACAGGTGAAAACTGCTACCCAGCGCTTCTCCCTACGCCGCCCAACCGTAACTTCCACCGGACCAAGGTAATCCACACCTACCGAACTGAACGGCCGAAGATGAGGAGTGATTCGCTCAACTGGAAGTGGAGCCATTCTCGGTGATCGTGGACGACACTTGTTGACCTTGCACCACACGCACTTTCTTACCACCTGCTGTATCGCTGGGCGCAACTTTGGAATCTGGAAACGCTGTCGCATCTCGTTGAACACGGTCTCAGAATTAGCGTGCCCAAACGTTTCGTGGTAGTGCTGGATCAGTCTCTGAGTTACTTCGTGGAACCGCGACAGAATTATCGGGTGCTTCTTGTCGAAGGAACTTTCCTCGGAGTTGGCCAGCCTTCCCTCCATGCGCAGGACTCCTTCGTCGTCCAGAACCGGTGAACTTTTGTAGATTTGACTACTCTTCTTGACCGTCTCCATCGGTGTATCCGGCGCACGCTTCAAGTTGCCAGTGAGCGCACTCATTTCGTCCGGAAAACTGTCCCACTGTGCCTGACGCCAAAGAATTGTTTCCGCCTGCTGGAGCTCTTCTCGGCCGACTGGTGCTGTCACCGACGCATACTTCACTGCCGTCGATCTCATCAACTGGCGCTGCTTAGCCGTGGCTCGTGTGACCACTATAGGCTCTCCTTCCCTCTTTCGCCGGCAGTTGGCGATGAAGCGTATTACGTTGGCCGTCACCCGTAATAGTTTTGTCCAGCGTGAAATTGGTTGGACGTCGATGACCTCGTGGAACAGTACAACACCTCTCGCTTCTTCTTCTGTTTCTTCGATCGTCGATTCTTGAGTTGGCCACATTTCTGGCGGCTGGTATAAGAAAGACGGCCCGTTGAACCACTCACCCTCACTTTGTAATGGCGGGCCTTGTCCCCACTTCGTCAGCACATCAGCAATGTTGAGTTTGGTCGGAATCCATCGCCAGTCCGCTACTTTCGTCAGCTCTTGGATCTCACCGACCCGGAATGCAACGAATTGCTTGTACCGGTGTTGATCGGAATTGAGCCAGCTGCACACAGTGCGGGAATCTGTCCAAAAGACGGTGCGGTTGATCTGGTAGGAGTGCGTGCTCAGGACTGTTTGATTCATCCGCGCTCCCAGAACAGCACCCATCAGCTCCAGACGTGGAATCGACTGACGTTTTATCGGTGCCACCTTTGCCCGTGACATCATTAGGCTGCAGTGGACCTCCCCTCTGATGACCGCTCGCAGATATGCAACGCAACCGAATCCATGCTCGCTGGCATCGGTAAAGATGTGTACTTCCAGCGCGTCGACTTCTGCAGACTTGGCACAGCCGAGATAGCAGCGGGGTATCCGGATGGCCTCAACCTCCGGCAATAGGCTTGTCCACCGCTTCCACAGCTCCAAGGAATTGGAATTGATTTCTTGATCCCAGTCGCAGTTGGATCGCCACAGATGTTGGATGATGATTTTCCCGTGGATGGTGAACGGTGACAACAGTCCGAGCGGGTCGAAGAATCCCATCACGCAGCTTGCGACGAGTCTTTTCGTCGGCCGTTGTCCTTCATACAGGTACGGTATCAAATCTTCCCGGTGTTTCGTTGAGAATGAGAACTGGTCCATCTCCGGGTCCCATATCACTCCGAGAACTCTCTCCTTCGATGTCTGCTTATCCCGGCCGAAATGAACCGGCGCAGCTGGTTTTTCCTCTCCCAGTTTTAGGAGAACTTCCGGTGAATTGGATACCCAGTTCCGGATCTCGAAGCCAGCCTTCTGGTGAACTGATCGCACGTCCTGGGCTAGGGTAACCGCCTCTTCCACTGTGTCAACGCTATCAAAGTAGTCATCGACGTAATGTCGGTGCGTGATGGCCGCAGACGCTTCGGGATATTGTGTGGCGAACTCTTCTGCGTTCCGGTTCTTGACAAACTGGGCCGAGCATGGAGAACTCGTCGACCCGAATGTCGCCACGTCCATGACGTAAGTGCTTGGTGGATCCGCCGGGTTTTTCCGAAAGATGAACCGTTGCTTCTGCTTGTCTTCTTCGCGAATCTTCAGCTGGTGAAACATTTCCTTCAGGTCTCCACCGAATGCAATCCTCCATTCGCGAAAGCCGGAGAGAACTTTGACCAGTGGAACGAGCATGTCCGGTCCTTTTAGCAGCTGGGAGTTTAAGGAGACCCCTTGGACCGTCGCAGCCGCATCCCAGATGAGACGAACCTTTTCGGGCTTCTTCGGATTTAGGACGACGTTGATCGGAAGGTACCAGGCCTGGTCGGATGGTGTATTGGCCAGTTCCTCAGCGGTGGCAAGATGAGCGTACCCTTTCTGCTGATACTCGTCGATCTGCTTACAGACATTTTGGTGCAGCACCGGATTCTTTTCTAGCCGCTTCTCCAGCTGCTTCATCCTTCGCAGGGCCATGGGATAGCTGTCCGGAAACCGTGGATCTTCTGTCTTCCACAGCAACCCGGTTTCGAAGCGGTCGCCGACACGTTTGGTGGTGCGCTCCAATATTTCACGGGCCCGTTTCTCCTCCGCCGTTTCTTGTGGAATTACTACCACCGACTCTTCCAGCGCGTAGTGGCTTTTGAGCAGCTCGTGCAGGTCCTCGTTGGTAACTTGTTGGTGGTAACCGAAAAAGCCACCGGTCGCCACAGTGGTTGATTGTCGTGGTCCATAAACCGTCCAACCAAGGTTGGTTCGAACGGCGATTGGCTCCATCGGCGTGCCCACCTTTGCCTCCATCGGAGCGAAGGAATAAATGTTATTTGCCCCAATGAGCAATTGAGGCCTTCCATCGTAGGACTTGATTGGCAATCCTCTCATATGACTGTGCTGTGCTGCAAGCTCCTCATAGTCCAGTTTCTGGCGCGGCAGCATCAGTTTTCCGATCGTGTGGACATTGTACAGCATCATCTTGTTGTTGGCACCGGCCGTCGTGCCTGTCGCCCACAGGTTCATTCTCCGGGATTCCTCCGTTCTGGAAATATTTCCGGTCCACTTGACTGTAAGCCGCACTTGATCTCCTCCTACTGCGTCAAGGCGATCAGCGAGCGCTTTCTCCATCAACGTGTCGTTGGCGCCTTCGTCCAGGAACGCCAGCACAGTGGTTGATTTCCCTCCGCAGTGCAGCTGGACTGGAACGATCCGGAACATGACCGTGCAGTTTGTCCGAATGTGCGCATTTATTCCAACGACGTTTCCAACTGGGTGCATTAGAGGATTGTGGAACTCCCTGCATTCGCCGATGTTACACCGGATCTTGAACCGGCATTTCCCGTCGTGCTCGTTGAGGCAGACGTGACACAATTTTTCGCGAGTTGCCAATTTCAACCTTTCCGTATACCGCAGCTTCTTGAATTCCGCGCAATGCCGCAGGCGATGATCTGTTCGTCGGCATTTTTGGCAGGGCCTCAGCAACTTCTCCTCACTCGCGTTGACGGCCGGACTGCTGACTTCGGCGTGGGCATAAAGCCTACCTTTCTCCTTCGCTCTTAGCTTCTCGGAATGGGAACCTCCTCTTGGCTGATGCGATGGCTTGAACTCCACGTCAACGTTGGCTTCGCAGGCATCTGCCACAATGTCCATAAGGAAATCCGTCAGTGTCCTCAACGTTGCTTCACCGCGACCTCTCTGGTAATGGACCCACTCTCGCTTCTCACGGTCTGGGAGTTTAGCGACCAGCGATTTGATGAGTAGTGGGTTGACGAGATGTTGTCTCAGGTCAGCGGCCTCCAAATGACCACAGAGTTGTTCCACCGTATTTCCGAATGGAACAAAACTCCTTAGACTGTCCGGCTTTGGGGGATCCAAACGGTTAACCTTCTCCAATAGACTCTCCAGCAACTGCTCCGGCCGTCCGTAATGCCGTCGTAGCTTTTCGATCACCCGCGGGACCGTCTCCGGGAGGAGAAGCTGGCCTGATACCAACTCCAGGGCATCTCCTTCCAGCGCCTCCTGCAGTCGCATCATGTTCTCGTGGTTCATATAACCACACGCATCGTTAGACGCGTTGTAGGCCGCAAAACAGGGGCCACTGTGCTGGCTTGCCCGAGAACTTGGGGAGCTTGAATGTCAGGCCCTTTCTCGCAGCCAGCTGCGCCTTTGTCGGCCCTACTTGCCGATGCCCCAGCCCGTCTTGGCTCACACTGTCGACGTGACTCCTAATCGATGAAACTGAATTCCTCTCCATTCCCAGCCTCGAGCAAACCGGACTCTGCTTACTCGACTGATTCTTCTTACCCGCGTCGACAGGATCGTCGCAGTCATCTTCATCCTCCTTGTCTTCATCTTCGTCGGTGTCCTCGTCGGTATCCTCCGCCAGTCTTTTTAGGTTGGCCTTCGTCAGCTTCAACACGTTTTTGTTGATTTTTCCGGAAGGTTCTCCTGCTTACGTACCGCTGCCGACGAGCTTTGACCCCGATTGTGGCACATGGGGGACCGAAAGCTCTTCCAACTTCTTGTCCATAGCCGCCATCTGCATCTCGAATGATTTTCGATTGGCTTCCATCCTCTGAATATGCTCCCTTTTACGCTGGAGCATTTCCGCTTGCCAAGCCTTTTGCTCCTCCTCCTCCTCAGCACGCATCTCCTCTTCCATTTCCATTTTCTTCCTCTCGAGCGCGCGCTGGAACTCCTTTTCCTTCCTTTTCAGCTGCATGGCCGCCTCCAGCTCTGCCAACTGCTGCTTTTGCCGATCCTCGAGTGCGCGCACCTTCGTTCCGACGTTGGACACGTTGGAACTTTCCGACTCGTTGGTTTGCTTCCGGTTGCGCGTCGGCTTTTTGCTGTCCTTCTGCTTCTGGTACTCCTGAGCCTTCTCTTGACAGGCTTCGCTTTTGCAGTACCACTTTTTAGGCAGCTTACCTTCCGTAAGGCCCACGCAGCGAACGTGGAACCAACCGGGGCATCCATCGCAACCGATCATCGCTTCGTCGCATGTCGACGGACCGCAGATCCCACACGGAGTTCCCGTGAGATCCAGGAGGGTTTGATCCTTCACGGATTCAGCATCGGAAGGCATCTTGGGGCAGGTCCGACTTCTCACAGGGACACTTGGTTTGCGTCACTTCTTTTTGAGAATGTTCCCGAGTGGGGAAACCAAATTTTTCCTCAGCAGCCAAGTTGTTTTCGGCGATGCTCAAACTGCAAATTTATTTATTCTTATATAAATTACATTATTAAGACCATTTAATTGCTACTTACAAGAAGTGGTTTCCTTTTACTCTAGACTCCCTTTTACTCTTCCACTTTGCAGGTGTCGAACTAAGGTCCAACTACCCTATCTGCAATCAGCTGTTTTGGTCGTGTGATCTTCGCCTAAGTTGTAATTTTCCAATTAATGCTTCTCTCTTCTTTCCATTTCAGGTCTACTTACGTTCTAATCCACCGGACTGTTAGATTAACTACGATTTCCTATTGAAATAGTTTGTAGCAATCCCGATCTACAGGTAAGTAAATAACAAGCAAATCAAATATTATTTTCTCCTAGATTTTCGCACTTATTTTCTTTTCTTCCTTTTCAGGTACACTTACGGACTTCCCAGAAGGCACTTTACACACCGATTTTGACCTGTTGATCGCTAATTAACTACCGGAATAATATGTATTTCGCAATAAAATTCTCAAACAACCGACTTTAATTTGCAATGGCGTTAATTCACTATATTTTTCCCGCTACACTTTTGCTTTTATTTACTCCTGCTGCCTACTACTACTTCGAACCTGTTTTTTATGCTCTTACGCTAACCACTACCACCGCGTTGCGAACTGTCATGTTCCACTTTTTTTTTTTTTTTTAATTTCTTTATTAGTATCATTCCAAACATTACATTCATTATTTCTTATATCTAGGTGTTCTGTGTTATTAGACAACACTATCATCCTAATTTGGTAAAACAAATCTAAGATTTTATTAACATTTTGTTAACAACATATTACATTTCATTTGCCGTAGCAGTTCAGATTTTTTACAGGTGAGTTGATTTCACCTGCTTATAGGAGAAAAAAAAAAAGTTTTTAATATACTTAACCTAACTTAACCTAAACATATAACGCATTAATCGTGGCAATAGAAGATTGTAACGATTTTTGCCTGAAATTATTGATTATTTTATTTGACATTTGTTCCAATGTTTCAACATTGGATATCCTATGTAACTCATTGGTACTATACCAGGGAGGAAGCCTCAGAATCATTTTCAAAATTTTATTTTGAATTCTCTGCAGAGCTTTCTTCCTGGTATTACAACAGCTAGTCCATATTGGTACAGCATACAACATGGCTGGCCTGAAAATTTGTTTGAATATCAAAATCTTGTTCTTAAGACAAAGTTTTGATTTTCTATTAATAAGGGGATAGAGACATTTTACATATTTGTTACATTTGGCTTGAATGCCCTCAATGTGATTTTTGAAAGTTAAATTCTTATCTAGCATGAGTCCTAGATACTTAACTTCATCTGACCAATTTATTGGAACCCCTCTCATCGTGACAACATGTCTACTTGAAGGTTTCAAATAAAGAGCTTTTGGTTTATGTGGGAATATTATTAGTTGAGTTTTGGAAGCATTAGGAGAAATCTTCCATTTTTGCAAGTATGAAGAAAAAATATCCAAACTTTTTTGCAATCGACTACAGATGACACGCAGGCTTCGTCCTTTGGCGGAGAGGCCTGTGTCATCCGCAAACAAGGATTTTTGACATCCCTGAGGTAACTCAGGTAAGTCAGATGTGAAAATATTGTATAATATTGGTCCCAAAATGCTGCCTTGGGGAACACCAGCTCTTACAGGAAGTCTTTCAGATCTGGAGTTCTGATAATTAACCTGAAGTGTACGATTTGACAGATAACTTTGAATTATTCTAACAATGTATGTTGGAAAATTAAAAATTTTCAATTTTACAATCAAACCTTCATGCCAAACACTGTCGAATGCTTTTTCTATGTCTAGAAGAGCAAGACCAGTAGAGTAGCCTTCAGATTTGTTGGAACGGATCAAATTTGTTACACGTAAAAGTTGATGAGTGGTCGAATGTCCATGGCGGAATCCGAACTGTTCATTGGCAAAAATTGAATTCTCGTTGATGTGGGCCATCATTCTGTTCAAAATAACCTTTTCAAAAAGTTTACTGATGGAGGAAAGCAAACTGATTGGACGATAGCTAGAAGCTTCTGCAGGATTTTTGTCTGGTTTTAAAATTGGAACAACCTTAGCATTTTTCCATTTGTCAGGAAAATATGTTAATTGAAAACATTTGTTAAATATATCAACTAAAAATGATAAGCTACTTTCTGGAAGTTTCTTGATGAGGATGTAGAAAATTCCATCATCGCCAGGAGCTTTCATATTTTTGAATTTTTTAATAATAGTTCTCACTTCTTCCAAATCAGTCTCCCAGGTATTTTCGAAAACGTTCTCTTGATTGAGAATATTTTCGAACTCCTGAGTAACTTCATTTTCAATTGGACTAGTAAGTCCTAAATTAAAATTGTGCGCACTTTCAAACTGCATAGCAAGTTTTTGAGCTTTTTCGCAATTAGTTAGTAATAATTTGTTTTCCTCTTTCAATGCCGGTATAGGCTTCTGAGGTTTTTTCAAGATTTTAGATAATTTCCAAAAGGGCTTAGAGCCGGGGTCCAATTGAGAAATTTTATTTTCAAAATTTTTGTTTCTTAAATCTGCAAAACGTTTCTTGATTTCTTTCTGCAAATCCTGCCATATAATTTTCATAGCAGGATCACGAGTGCGTTGAAATGGCCTTCTCCTCACGTTTTTAAGACGGATCAAGAGTTTAAGATCATCGTCTATAATCACGGATTCAAATTTTACTTCACATTTTGGAATTGCAATGTTTCTGGCTTCAACAATGGAATTTGTTAAAGTTTCAAGAGCATTGTCAATATCAATTTTAGTTTCTAAAGAAATGTTAACATCAAGATTAGAGAGTTGTGTTTGATCTATTGATCGTATCGCTTGCTCTTGCGAGGGCGAGCGATGAACACTTGTCCGGCGTACAATGCGATTATCGAATTATTTCGCGAATTCGGTTAGGCGTAATTATATAATGGATCGCATCACCTACCATTGGTGACTCCCAGATCTATACCTTACCCACTAACCCAATATCCTGTCCATGACAACCGTGGAGATGCAGAGGTGATCTCGGTCTCTAGTAACAACGGTAGTCACACTAACATTCCTTCCCTTCCCCGATGACCGTAAGGACGTGGCCGGCGCCGTTATTGACTTTTAAAATTTGAGCTCTCGATTTGTGCACATTGAAGAATGGTAAGCTAATCCCAAGCCCCATTCATTAATTCCCTGTGCAACTTCGATTGTTCTGGTCAATCACGGAGTAGCAACTACGAATTGTACGGTCATCTATGCTTATGCTTATGCTTATGCTTAAATGTTAACATCAAGATTAGAGTCAACATACGTTTCATATATATTCCAGTCGGCTCGTAAATAATTGAAAGTGGAGCTGATAGGATTGAGAATCGCTTCATGCGATATTTGAAATGTAACAGGGACATGATCAGAATCAAAATCAGCATGAGTAACTAATTGGCTACAAAGATGACTAGAGTCGGTTAAGACCAAGTCAATCGTAGATGGATTTCTAGAAGAGGAAAAACATGTAGGGCTATCAGGGTATTGAATTGAGAAATATCCTGAAGAGCACTCATCAAATAAAATTCTGCCGTTGGAATTACTTTGAGAATTATTCCATGACCGATGTTTGGCATTAAAGTCACCAATGACAAAAAATTTTGACTTATTGCGAGTTAATTTTCGCAAGTCAGTTTGAAGCCAATTAACTTGCTGTCCAGAGCATTGAAAAGGCAAATAGGCAGCTATGAAAGTATATTTACCAAACTGTGTTTCAACAGAAACACCTAAAGTTTCAAAAACTTTAGTTTCAAATGACGAAAACAGTTGATGTTTTATACGCCTATGAATGATGATTGCAACTCCCCCACATGTCCCATCAAGTCGATCATTACGATAAACAAAAAAGTTAGGATCTTTTTTAAATTTGGATCCAGGTTTTAAATAAGTTTCGGTAATAACTGCTATATGCACGTTATTAGCTGTAAGAAAATTAAACAGCTCGTCCTCTTTACCATTCAGAGAACGAGCATTCCAATTTAAAATATTTAAATTATTATTTGGATCCATTAGAAAAACGTAATCCAATAACAATTTGATTTGTAAATTTTACACCTACTTGGACTGCTTCAGTCATAGTGGTGGCTTTGAACATTGCATCAATCATTAGATTCAATTGTTCAGTTAGAAAATTAAAATCAGAGGCAGACATATCATCTGATGATTTCCCATTGGAATTTTCGGTAGACGAAGAAGCGGGGTAGAAGTTACCTGTGGCGGTAGGGTTTTTTCCATTTGATTTGAAACAAGTAGAATGGGTACTCATGGAACGAACAGGGGAAGAGTTCAAATTACCTGCTACGATATCGGCAAAGGATTTTCCGTGGGTAGATACATTCGAAATTGAAAGATTCGAACGGCTACCCGACGGATTAAAATTTGTTTGTGAATGAGCATGATTATGATCTTCCTGGTGGGTATGATTCCTAATCAAGCGATCGTTAACTGAAAAATGAACATTGTTCGATACTCTACCAGGCAAATTCCGGAAACGACCGTTATCGTAACGGATATTATCCTTCATCTGCTTGGCACGAGCCTCAACGACTCTTTTGCGTGAAATGCATTCCCAAAAGTTAGCTTTGTGAGGGCCCTTGCAATTGGCGCATTGAAATTTTCTGGTATCTTCTTTCACAGGACAGTCGTCCTTAGCGTGAGAAGAACCTCCGCAAATCATGCATTTAGCATCCATGCGACAATTTTTTGTACCATGACCCCACTTTTGGCACCGACGGCACTGAGTGGGGTTCTGGTAATTTCCTCCAGGTTTCTGGAAATGTTCCCACGTCACACGGACATCGAACATAAGTTTAGCTTTTTCTAAAGCTTTAATATTATTTAGTTCTTTTTTGTTAAAGTGAACTAAATAATATTCTTGAGAAAGCCCTTTCCGAACAATGCCAGATTGGGTTCTCTTTTTCATAATGATTACTTGGACTGGGGAAAATCCAAGTAAATCATTTATTCCATTTTTGATCTCTTCAGGTGACTTATAGTCACTTGAGAGACCTTTCAAGACGACTTTGAACAAACGTTCAGTTTTGTCGTCATAAGTAAAAAATTTGTGCTTCTTCTCTTCAAGATATCTGAGAAGAAGTTCGCGATCTTTAAGAGTTTCCGGCAAAACGCGACAGTCTCCTTTCTTTGCGATTTGGAAGGAAACCTTGATTCCCCTAATGGAGTTCAAGATCTCCTGCCTAAATCCCCCAAATTCGGAACAACTGACCACGATAGGCGGCACTCTTTGCTTCCTCACTTGAATCAAAGAGCCTGGGCTAGAGGCTGCTTCGATTTGGTGTTCGGAAAATTTGTCTAGAGCATCGAACTGATTGCTCATTTCAATACAATTATTCATTTCACCCTTGGAAGAAACTTCGCATTCCGGGGAAGCGTCCTTTCTTCCATTCTTGCCACGTGTAGTGACAGTTTTAAAACCCACTTTTTTGGAAGGAAGTAGTGAATTCAGAGATTCACCCTTCCTTTTGTTAGTTGTTGATACCATGTTTAGTTAATAAACGAGAAAGACGTGACCTTCGAGAGGTTTTTTCCCTAGACGGTGTCCAAGAAGGATTACCACCGCTAGCTTTCGCCAACGGGTCCAACGAAAAATCGAAGGCACGGGTCCAAACAAGGATCGTAAAGGGATCAATAGTAGAAAAAATAGTACTGAAAAGTACTGTTTAAGTAGCACTGAAAAGTACCGTTTTTAATTTTAGCACTGAAAAGTACTGTTTTTGTAGCACTGAAAAGTACTGTTTTATTGCTTTAGGTAGTTTTTAAGAAAACTTCCAAGAGCAGAGAGAATTCGTGTACGCACAGCACGAAGGTACGATGCGCACTGTCATGTTCCACTTATGCTCCGTAAGTAGGGGTGTCCAAGCGGCGTCGCAACAGCTGATTTATCCCCGTTCTACATGGAAATTTTTCATATCGATTGAAAATATTATATTTAAAGGCATGTTTACATCTCGAAAAAAAAAATTGTTTATCATAGTCTAATTGCTTATCAAAGAGAATCCTGTGACCCAACGATCCTTTCCATTAACAAACATCCCTCCCAGTATCCTTTGTGGAGATGCAGAGGTAACCTTCTTCTTCTTTCTGGCGTTACGTCCCAACTGGGACAAAGCCTGCTTCTCAGATTAGTGTTCTTATGAGCACTTCCACAGTTATTAACTGAGAGCTTTCTTTGCCGATTGACCATTTTTGCATGTGTATATCGTGTGGCAGGTACGAAGATACTCTATGCCCTGGGAATCGAGAAAAAGATCCTCGACCAGCGGGATTCGAACCCACGACCCTCAGCATGGTCATGCTGAATAGCTGCGCGTTTACCGCTACGGCTATCTGGGCAGAGGTAACCACGGTCTCCAAATAGCAAAGGTTACACACTAACATTCCTTCCCTCAATCCCACCTGACTGCAAGGACGTGGCCGGCGCCGTTATTGACGCTGTATAAAAAGAGGCACTGAATTATGCACACTGAAGAAGATTATGGTCAATCCCTGTTGAACTTCTAATTGATTCTTTGTGCATATTCACTAGCTTCGGTCAATCACGGAATAGCAATCATTGATATGTGTAGTCAGTCTAAGCTAAGCTAATCTTGAATCTTGAATCGTAAAAAGAAAAATAAACAAATTTTATTCGATTACTAACAAATATTTTTGCGCTCGTTGGTATACCTGCTTTGAAAAACTATTTTCATATCCTCTCCATATTTTTTTCAATTTGAACATGAATTCCAGTATAAAGAAAGTAACCAACTAATCTCCGATTTTAAGTGATTAATTATCCACTGCGACACAATATATCACGTTGTGCATACCTGGGTATAATTAATTATTCTCGGCGTACCTCCACACTTTCAATTTGGAAAAGGGAAAAAATCTGACCGGTACCATTTTGTCGGTTCAGCAACAGCTACTTCATTTTGTCCAGTATGGGCTCAGCCAACTAATTAATAATGAAAGCAAATAGACATTTGGAAGCCATCGCTAAACATGATGTAGCTTTGTCGTCCTTCATTCTCATTATTATTCATAGAGGCAGCGTTCAATCCATAAGGGAATCTCTGTTTTCACCAGAAAATCAATTTTTCTATTTCAATATGATGTGGGCTTTTTGTGTATTTGAATGTGTATGGACCCTTCCTTATTTGTTCGTTAAAGATCTTGTTTCATAGGAAGTAGGCGAGTAAGTGGGACCGTACGTTGTAGCTTATTTGTGATATTCTTTCCTAAGAGGTATATTTCAGGAGGTATTTTTCTAGGAAGTTGAAGAGACAATGGTAAAGAATATATTTATGAACATGAGCATGAGCACAGATGACCGTACATTTTGTAGTTGATACTTCGTGATTGACCAGAACAATCTAAGTTGCACAGAGGTTTAATAAACGGGGCTTGGGATTAGCTTACCATTCTCAATGTGCACAAATCGAGAGCCCAAATTTTAAATGTAAATAACGGCGCCGGCCACGTCCTTACGGGGCAAGTGGATGTATTTCACTTGCCCCGTTTCGTGGGGTAACCACGTCTTATAGCATATTTTTATTACTTTCTTCTAAGATTTTCAAAATTTTGATTCTTTTTAAATTCATCCAAACACTAGTAAGTATGCCGCCATAATGTGATCATGCCCTTAGACATACAAAATATTGGCATTTGAAAATTATATTGAACAATTTGTCTGAATTATTTTTTTCTCAGGTCCCATTTGTCCTGGGGTACCTTAATCAGATTAATTGAAGATATTTCTGCAAACAAAGTCACAAACGAGAGACAGTACGGAACACGCAGAATAAACACTTAATTCGACATAAACATTTACGGTCTGATGTAATGCGTGTGGTCGGCCGCAGTCAGAATAAATCAGCTGAGATGGTCATAAACCTTTCGTACTACAGCATAAAATTGATTTTATTGTAGGTGGCTGGTGGGTAGGTATCTTCCGATAGTCGCTTCTGGAAATCAATGCCACGGGGTCGTTTTAGTACCAATATTGCAGCGGTAACAACGTGGCCAAAAACCTCGTATAACCGAGTTAACGGTTCAAGACAGCTTCTGGCAGAAAGAACGTGGCAATTGTATCGCTATGCTATGATGGGGATAAGGCATGCGGTAAAGTTTAGCTGGTTGGAGAATTTTATATTCACGTCACGCGAAATGGTCCACTAGGAGAAGGAGCGATTTGCGAGCGACACAGCTTTGACCCATAGAACCATTCTTCATTTTTTGTGTCTCCTTCAAACATGTCCAATAAAGAAACTTTGCTTTCTATTTCGCCTGGATGAAATCCAAAGTTTACTGATTAAAAGTTTGTTGATTAAAAGTGCTCCGGACGCACAGAACAAATTGAGATGAGAGTAACAAACTGAATACAGTCTCTGTTTATGCAAAACATGTCGAGCGTTCATTGTACATATAGTTTGAGGACAAGTTCTAGCTCTCAAATTATAGTATACATGGCAGCTATCACCGTCAATTAAGAAGAAAGCCACAAGTTTTGTTTATTTTGTTAGTTGCTTGTTGCTGCATGGGGACTAGATCATTATGGATGGCAAAATTTAGTTGTAACTGACAACAGCTTCAATTCATAAATGTGTGCACTTAACATTTATTTTATTAAAGTGTTTACCTACTAAGCTGTTATCCCCATATGTATAAAGTAGACACTGAGAAAATGTCCTTAAGGCCGCACAGGAAATCTCAAGTATCACTCCATATATCGATGCGAACCATTTATCACTATAATTCTATATATGTAGTGCACTACCTATTTGATTTCCAGCATCATCGGTTCACTAAAACTCGAGATTTGCTTTTGCAAAGTTTTGATGATAATTGTTCGAGTGAGACAAAAGATAGAGATAATAAGGTTGTGAACCATTTCACCAATACGTTTAACTAATAATTAAAATTTGACATTTCGATAGTTATTTTCCCCTCAAATGGTTAAATTGAACTTCGCGGTCGACCCATTTGAGCTTTGACATTCGAGTAGTTATTTCAGAACAAAGTTGACAGATGATTAGTTATTCTCAAATTCACGGGAGCAGAAAAGAGTGCTTCGTGAAGCCCAAGCAGGACAGTTCGGTTTTGCGTCGTCCGATAAATTTGGCTCACGGTTTCGCGCATGTTTTCGTCGCCGGAGATTTTTTTTTTCCTGTTTTCAAGCGTCTTGCTGGGTAGTGCTTCGTGAAGCCCAAGCAGGACAGTTCGGTTTTGCGTCGTCCGATAAATTTGGCTCACGGTTTCGCGCATGTTTTCGTCGCCGGAGATTTTTTTTTTTCCTGTTTTCAAGCGTCTTGCTGGGTAGTGCTTCGTGAAGCCCAAGCAGGACAGTTCGGTTTTGCGTCGTCCGATAAATTTGGCTCACGGTTTCGCGCATGTTTTCGTCGCCGGAGATTTTTTTTTTCCTGTTTTCAAGCGTCTTGCTGGGTAGTGCTTCGTGAAGCCCAAGCAGGACAGTTCAGTTTTGCGTCGTCCGATAAATTTGGCTCACGGTTTCGCGCATGTTTTCGTCGCCGGAGATTTTTTTTCCTGTTTTCAAGCGTCTTGCTGGGTAGTGCTTCGTGAAGCCCAAGCAGGACAGTTCGGTTTTGCGTCGTCCGATAGATTTGGCTCACGGTTTCGCGCATGTTTTCGTCGCCGGAGATTTTTTTTTTCCTGTTTTCAAGCGTCTTGCTGGGTAGTGCTTCGTGAAGCCCAAGCAGGACAGTTCAGTTTTGCGTCGTCCGATAAATTTGGCTCACGGTTTCGCGCATGTTTTCGTCGCCGGAGATTTTTTTTCCTGTTTTCAAGCGTCTTGCTGGGTAGTGCTTCGTGAAGCCCAAGCAGGACAGTTCGGTTTTGCGTCGTCCGATAGATTTGGCTCACGGTTTCGCGCATGTTTTCGTCGCCGGAGATTTTTTTTTTTTTTCCTGTTTTCAAGCGTCTTGCTGGGTAGTGCTTCGTGAAGCCCAAGCAGGACAGTTCGGTTTTGCGTCGTCCGATAAATTTGGCTCACGGTTTCGCGCATGTTTTCGTCGCCGGAGATTTTTTTTTTTCCTGTTTTCAAGCGTCTTGCTGGGTAGTGCTTCGTAAAGCCCAAGCAGGACAGTTCGGTTTTGCGTCGTCCGATAGATTTGGCTCACGGTTTCGCGCATGTTTTCGTCGCCGGAGATTTTTTTTTTTCCTGTTTTCAAGCGTCTTGCTGGGTAGTGCTTCGTGAAGCCCAAGCAGGACAGTTCAGTTTTGCGTCGTCCGATAAATTTGGCTCACGGTTTCGCGCATGTTTTCGTCGCCGGAGATTTTTTTCCTGTTTTCAAGCGTCTTGCTGGGTAGTGCTTCGTGAAGCCCAAGCAGGACAGTTCGGTTTTGCGTCGTCCGATAGATTTGGCTCACGGTTTCGCGCATGTTTTCGTCGCCGGAGATTTTTTTTTCCTGTTTTCAAGCGTCTTGCTGGGTAGTGCTTCGTGAAGCCCAAGCAGGACAGTTCGGTTTTGCGTCGTCCGATAAATTTGGCTCACGGTTTCGCGCATGTTTTCGTCGCCGGAGATTTTTTTTTTTTCCTGTTTTCAAGCGTCTTGCTGGGTAGTGCTTCGTGAAGCCCAAGCAGGACAGTTCGGTTTTGCGTCGTCCGATAAATTTGGCTCACGGTTTCGCGCATGTTTTCGTCGCCGGAGATTTTTTTTTTCCTGTTTTCAAGCGTCTTGCTGGGTAGTGCTTCGTGAAGCCCAAGCAGGACAGTTCGGTTTTGCGTCGTCCGATAAATTTGGCTCACGGTTTCGCGCATGTTTTCGTCGCCGGAGATTTTTTTTTTTCCTGTTTTCAAGCGTCTTGCTGGGTAGTGCTTCGTAAAGCCCAAGCAGGACAATTCAGTTTTGCGTCGTCCGATAAATTTGGCTCACGGTTTCGCGCATGTTTTCGTCGCCGGAGATTTTTTTTTTCCTGTTTCCAAGCGTCCTGCTGGGTAGTGCTTCGTGAAGCCCAAGCAGGACAGTTCGGTTTTGCGGCGTCCGATAGATTTGGCTCACGGTTTCGCGCGTGTTTTCGGCTCCTAAGATTTTTTTTTCTGTTTTGGAGCGTCTTGCTGGGTAGGTATTTGGAAGGCACAAGCAAGACGGTTTGTTTTCGGGACGCCAAGAAGTTTTGCTGTCAGTATCAGTTTTGTGTTCAGTCGAGGATGGATTACCAACTGGTGAGTTCGTTTCATTCTTGTGATAACACATATTTTCTTGAAAGCGTAACTTTTAAGTAATTTTAAAACAAACTTTGTATGGTTCGTCACTGGAAGTGTCGGCATTATGTTTTTTTCTTTTACAATTTCAATATACATATATTTGTCTCTTTTATACGTTATTAAAAATTATCTTTTGAATTGTTCGACATTGTGAGTGTTGACGTGTTTTTTGAAACTTGTACCATATCGAGACAAAATGCACAGTAGTACTCGTATGTAATTTTCGGGCAAGCTATGTATGGTTCGTCACTGCAAGTGTTGGCATTGTTCCTGTTTCATATAGTTTGGAATGTGTACATGTAATTTTCGGTTTTCGTCATTAATAAAAACATCTTTTGAATAGAGTAGTGTTTGATCCTTCGACCTTGACACTTGCTCCTGCTGGGGCGGGTGATGAGGGCAGGATCAAGCATGTCGCGCGTCGGTAGTGAAGCGGTGAAAAAGTGATCGGTTCGTAAGTAGTGTTTGATCCTTCGACCTTGACGCTTGCTCCTGCGGGGGCGGGCGATGAGGGCAGGATCAAACTTGTCGCGCGTCGTTCGCTCAGAGAAATGAAAAAGCGCCGCGGATCGCTAGTAGTGTTTGATCTATTGATCGCGTCGCTTGCTCTTGCGTGGGCGAGTGACGAACACTTGTTCGGCGTTTAATGCGATTATCGAATTATTTCGCGAATCCGGTTAGGCGTGATTATATCATGGCTCGCATCACCAAACATTGGTGACTCCCAGATCTTTACCTTATCCCACTAACCCAATATCCTCTCCATGACAACCGTGGAGATGCAGAGGTGATCTCGGTCTCTAGTAACAACGGTAGTCACACTAACATTCCTTCCCTTCCCCGATGACCGTAAGGACGTGGCCGGCGCCGTTATTGACTTTTAAATTTGAGCTCTCGATTTGTGCACATTGAAGAATGGTAAGCTAATCCCAAGCCCCATTCATTAATTCCCTGTGCAACTTCGATTGTTCTGGTCAATCACGGAGTAGCAACTACGAATTGTACGGTCATCTATGCTTATGCTTATGCTTATGCTTAATTCACGGGAGCAGAAAATAACTTTCGAACTGTCTAGTTTAACCATGCTCCAGAGCAGGGTTATTTCCAGGGTTGGGAAAAAATCTGAAATTCATTCTACAGTAGCCAAACAAAGCCAATCGCAGTCAGCGAAGCCATTGAAACCCACGCTCATCGCTGCCTAAGACAAGACGTGTCAGGTCAAAGTACAGAAATGGAAATTGCCTGTCAAAAAAGACCACTTCTCATTGGTCGTTTTGGCAAAGGCCTACTTCCACATCGTTGAGTTGGATTGCAACAGGGCACTTTGTTTCTAGCCCGGCCGTGTTGCTAGTTCATAAATTAGAGTTTTCATCAAAAGTTTGGAAATTTTTCACAAAATCTTTTTGTTTCAAATCGGTTTAAATTCGATGTTAAATGTACCACATGAGATCTTACAACACTAAAATAAATAAAAAATACTGAATTGAGAGCAAAACAATGGAAATTATGTCGATTTTCTTTAAAAATATCGCCTGTTTTGAAAATAAACCTGAATTTTGAAAGAGATAACACCCCTAATTGCACTAAACGGATAAAGTGTGTAAGAAACAACCAAACTATGAGTCTTGATATCTGAATTTGTTCACAAGATATGCTTGAAAAGAATACTAGCAGCACTGGCTTTTGCATCGTCAAGGTTATCGACTGAAAAACAACGGGGCAGTCTTAGTTAAGCTGTCACGTCCTGTCCTAGATCGCTGCTATAGGCAAAATGCCTTGAAAATTGCAAAACACCCGTTGCTAAGGGCGACCCAAAATTACTGTAGAAAAATATTCTATTTTCCGCTGCATTTCCCGCATTTAGAGTCTTCAATGACACTAACGATTTAGAAAACTCATGCACCCAACATAGGCTACTTGATGAGACTCACGTTTTTGAACTACTGTACTGGGAAAGCCACGTGATTTTCGCGAAATTCAAGCCTACCACTATTACCGTTCCCAGCACTGGTTAATTTTAACCGGAGGGGAAATAATTATCGAACTGTCAAATTTTAACTAAAAGTTAAACGAATCGGTGAAACGGTTCACAGTCTAACACGGTCTTCCATGTTACCCTAAAGATTACAAGTTCATTTTTTTGTGAACAAATTCACTAGTTGGTGCCGTCAATGACAGACCATGGTTACTAGTGAATATGGAACCGCTCAAGTTAGTGAACTTGGGGAAAGGTCCGTCTATCTATCTATATAAATAAAAATGAAGTAGTGTTTGTATGTTACGATATGGCTTGAGAATGTATCTAGTTTTCCATGCAAATATTAAAAAAATCCAAAACGATGGAAAATGTTTATGTAGTCAAGTTCCGTCATCAATTTGAGAATTTTCAAAAGCAGGTTTTTGTTTAAAATCATTAAAGTTTACATGAAAATGTATTCACTGTACTCCACTCTCCAACTGGAAGACAGTAAACACATTTTCGCTGAAGAAATTTCAGTTTTAAATAGAAAAACTGCTATGGAAGTATCGATGTTGACGATGACGGATTCTTGAACGTTAAATCTGAATAAATCTTTCACAATTTACTTTCCACTAAAAATCGATTAATTTGTGTCACACGATGTGGAAATATGCGACGGATAAAAAATTGCTCGCATTGAAACAAAGATAATGCTTGTTTATTCTATTAACTCAGTATTTATAAGGATTAATTGTGATTGTGAAATCGAATATTGTGAAAATGATAATAATTTATTTAAATTAAATGAGAATGGTTATGTTTATAATAAATAGCATTGGCGAATCCCTCTATAGTATTCTTGTCAAATAGAGTACCACGTTTTTTTTAGGGATTACTTGATTTTCGTTAGGAAAAAATGAGATGAAATTTCAAAAGTACTTCATACTGCTTTAACTGTAGGTAGTTAAAAACCTTTAATCAAAGTGGCAAATATTTATCCAGAACAACATGATTTTTTCCGATTTCAGATGAATGCACGGAAATGCTTTCCCCAATCTCCTTACGAACTATAACAAAGTAAAAATGCGTTCCATATGGTCCTAATTGGTCAAAACAAATGTACGTCATATTAAATGTCACGCTACTGTGAGAAAAAACCGTGGACGACGGTGAAAACAGCGTCAAATGGATTAAAAAACTCATAACTTTACAAATGGGGGACGGAATTTGTGTAGTAATTAGAATACACGCCTCTCACGCCGAGGATGTGGGATTGAATGCCATCCTCGAGATAGTTACCCAAGATCCCATTCCTCGAGATAGTAGAAAAGGTTATAGTGACGACTTCCTTCGGAAGTAAAGGCGTTGTTCCCAAGATAAATTAGCCCAGGTCTAAAAATCTGGTTAATAAAGTTTAAAAAAAAATCTTTACAAATATTTGTCCAAAAACTGAACATGTTTCACCAACGAAAACATTACCGTCTGACCAGGTCCGTCACACTCGGGCTCAGATTGGGTACCACTTCTAATACTGCATTTGGTCCCTCGGTAGTGCAAAAGGTACCCAAGTATGACAGATCACAGTACACTTTTCACGGCATTCTAGATTACCTTATGAGCCATAAAATTTTGGGCAACTGCAAGGGACATGGTGGTCTTTAATTTGTCTTTGGTCTGACGCTTTTTGAAAAATAATACACATGGTCGAAGCAAGGTAGACGGTCTCTAAGGAGCTGAGCAAAGATGGCCAACCCAAAAATAAAAAGCATTACAATGGTTCAGAGTATCTCAGCTACCAAAAAAATACATTTTAATTTTATTTCAGCGCTGGAAACATTCAATACCACCATTGCAGGAAAAAATATCAAACACAGTCGTTACAAGGCAAATGGAGAAATGGGGACTCACACTGCAATATTTTTTTATTTTTCTTCATGATTCGGCACAACACTGGAAGTTCTGGAAGAATCTCCAAAAGAATAATACTAAATATGGTCGTAGTTGGGAAAAACAGTGGTAGGGGGCTTCCATTGAAAAATGCTTACAATTTTCAATAAATCATAACTTTATCATGAACAAACCGATTTTTGATTTTCTTTTATTATTTGAATGCTTAAACTTGTGTTTTAGAGAAATACACATAGCAGAAGTAAGATACAAGGGTTATAAGGAGTATGCTCAATTTCTTGATCCCGTTTGCCTGTAAACCGAAATTCAAAGCAATGACATACAGTTTTTGACGTTAACTATGTCTTACGACAATATAATAGGTGTCAATTGGCTTGTTTAACGGTTTCCAGATAAAAAAAAAAATGGACTTGAACACAAAATATCAGAACTTTCCGTGCCCTGGAACTATTTTTAAAGCGTGTTTGAAATTAATATGGAAATCATTTTTGAATCAATCCTCGGTAAATTTTACTTCGGGACGAGCTATGATGAACACAATTGAAATGTCACTAAGTCTACAGATTGAGATCTTCTTTAATCATTTATATAATCAAAATCACGATATTGAAGCGCAATAAAATTGTGTTATACTTTAAAAAATCTAATATTTTTATTTTGCGACGACGATATTATGTTTTGAACGCTTATAACTCAGTAACTCAGCCATTTATCGACAGAATTTGGTGGTAATGTCGACCCCTTTCTTACGCAACCAATCACGTTCAAGCAGTTTTCCATGCTTCTTTTGCGTTCCGCTTTGCACTATAAAAGCAGACCGATTTCTGCTTTTTCACTCACCATCATTCATTCTGTTTCGGACTGCCGTTCTGAACGGTCGTGTTTTTCGAGTCGTAAACACAAGTTCAAATTCGTTTTCTCCCGTGTGCGAAGTGCACTTTATCGCGATTTCCCGTTCCCGCGACTGCGCTCCAGCTCTAACCTACTTCCTTGCTCCTTGGGGTGGCTAGCCAGAAAGCATCTCTGCAAGCAACAGCAGACCAACCGCCGCCCATAGCATCTGCGATGGGTCGCAACCGCAAACAAGAGGCGGATTCCCCCAGTTCACCGCGTCGAAGGACATCTCGGCGCTGCGGTCCGAACTAGCGGCCAACAACATCAGGCCGATGTTCAAGCTGTGCCATATCGGTACCAAAATCATGTGCGCTTCTGGCGCCGACTACGACAAGGCCGGCAAGCTACGGAAGGCAAAGGGGATGAAATTTTTCGCCCACGATGCCCCGGTAGCAAGCCAGTGATGGTTCTCGTCCGAGGGCTGCCGGAATACAACTGGTGTTTACAAACTGGTCATTCTTCCAGTCATTGAATATGGCGGACCAATCTGGGAGAGTTGCGCCAAAACCCACCATCAGAGGCTCCAGAAGACCCAAAATATGTTCCTCCGGATGATCCTCAACAGTCCTCCGAGAATGAGGACAACCGAAGTCCACCGTCTGGCTGAGATCAAAACACTAGAGGAGCACTTTGGTGACTCGATCGATAGATTCAGGGCTCGTTGCCACCAATCTAGCCAGCAGGTCATCCGGGACCTCTTTCCCCCCTAGGTTATCAAACTTTTGTAGTGTAAATAGTAGTAATTAGGTTATCAAATTGTTATTTTAAGAAAACTACCAGAGCCCATAAGGCCAAAATATTATTTCACCGAGGTAATAGAAAATGTATTAAAATGCTTCTCTATTAATATTTTTAGGTGTTTCCTAGAAAAAATCGAGAAAAACTCGAAAAAACGGTTTTAGCTGTTTTCGTTGCAATTTTGTGTTATTTTCTAGGTCATTTTTCAGGTCGATAAACAACAAAAAATTTGAAACTATCACCGAGAAACGCCTTATGCACTCCCACAGTTTGTGTATTGAAGGACTTGAACTTTAATAAACTTGTGGGGCAAAACGGCCAATCCTATCTCATAACACCAAAATAGCCGTTTGAATTCAAATTCCACGCTGTTGTTACGTGGCCATTTAAACCTTACAGTAGCACCTTTTTCGAATCAGCATGTGTATTATAATTGAACAATAACATCTGATTAAACGCTCTTATGTATGCAACGTATACGCAAGCATGATTGCGCATGCGTACGCGCAGACGGCTAACGCCTAGCTCAGGTAGGGCGTTTTACCCTGCAAAAAATGAAAATGCAGATAAACAAGCATTTTTAAAAATTGATTTATTAACTCCAGAAAAAAAATGAATGACTGTTTCTACTTTTTGATAGAAAACATGTTCGTATATAAGATTACGATTAAAAAAAAGAGCCTATAATAATGTACTTCATAGCTAAAAACGCTTTCCTTAGCCGAGTGGTTAGAGTCCACGGCTACAAAGCAAAGCCATGCTGAAGGTGTCTGGGTTCGATTCCCGGTCGGTCCAGGATATTTTCGTAATGGAAATTTCCTTGACTTCCCTGGTTATAGAGTATCATCGTACCTGCCACACGATATACGAATGCGAAAATGGCAACTTTGACAAAGAAAGCTCTCAGTTAATAACTGTGGAAATGCTCTTTGAACACTAAGCTGAGCAGCAGGCTCCGTCCCAGTGAGGACGTAAGGCCAAGAAGAAAAAAAGAAAAACTAAAAACGCTTCCTTCCTTAGACGGCGCGTTTTGCCCCCAGTTACCATACAGTGCACACACCTTGGTTTTGCGTTTGAACACGCGTCTCAGTTTTGTTTGAGACGTTCGACGCGGAGGACGTGGGGCTCGTTTATCAGCTCGCCGCTGGAAATGCCGTAAGGGACGAATGACCCTCGCGTTAAAATGTGAGTCGACTTTAATCCAACTGGTGTATTTTCCTGCCTGATATTATGCATTGTTAATTCCTCGATTGATAGCCTCGAATCTAACAGTTCAATCAGCCCTTTTCAGGGCCAACAAATGTGTACAAAATAGTTAATTGTGTAATATTTCCTAATGTATATACCACTTCTAGCTATAATCTCTTGATTTATCTTGGCAATTTGATAATGTTTCCGAGGACGCTGCTGCAGAGCCTTCGGGATGCAATAACAGCATAATGCTTATCTTGCACATCCCTTGCTAAGACATCACTTTCGAGTACCCTATCGCCCAGATCAGGAAGTAAAGCATACAAAAAGGAGGAGCATCACCTGCTATTGGAAGGGTATATAACATACCTCACCTCCTTCTTAGAATTCGGTTTCATTCCATTTACGCTTCCGAGCTGGTAAGAGCTAGTAAGCTAGTAAGCTAGTAAGAGGCTGAGCATTGGTACACTGAGAAAAATCCACAAGTACGATCTGTTGGGGCCTTCCTTAGCCGAGTGGTTAGAGACCGCGTCTTCAAAGCAAAGCCATGCTGAAGGTGTCTTGGTTCGATTCCCGGTCACTCCATGATCTTTTCGTAATGGGAATTTCCTTAACTTCCCTGGGCATAGAGTATCAAGAAGGGGCTCTCCTTAGCCGTGTGGTTAGAGTCCGCGGCTACCAAGCAAAGCCATGCTGAAGGTGTCTGAGTTCGATTCCCGGTCGGTCCAGGATCTTTTCGTAAAGGAAATTTCCTTGACTTCCCTGGGCATAGAGTATCATCGTACCTGCCACACGATATACGAATGCGAAAATGGCAACTTTGGCACAGTAAGCTCTCAGTTAATAACTGTGGAAGTGCTCATAAGAACACTAATCTGAGAAGCAGGCTCTGTCCCAGTGGGGACGTAATGCCAAAAAGAAGAAGAAGAGTATCATCAACTAATGGTAAAATGGCAAGAAGAAGAAGAAGATTAGAATTTCTCGGATGTATTCATGTATCTTTTGAATATCTGAGAAAACTATCAAAACCCCTGTAATGATCGCTTTTAAGGCGAAGTAGGCCGTCATTGAAATTTGTACGCGTCGTTGATGATTGTTGCTAATTCATCTCACGATTTCGAATCAAAGAAAATCAGTTGGTTTTGCACTGACACAGCTGAAAAAGTATCAGCATACTTTATGCATGTTAGCGCGTACAGTGATACATTTTCAAGTCAATATAAACTATCAAGACTGAGTTTTATCACTTTGAAATGCAAGCTGAAAAGTCATCATTGTTTCCAAAACGAATGACGGGCTACTTGGCCTTAAGATAACTTGTGAACGAATTGTTGAATGTTGTTCGATTTCCCTCTTAACGAGCCTGGTACGTCTTTAATGAATATGAATTTAAAAAAGTAGAGTATTTCACTTGATAATATTCCCAGTCTTGCACAAAACGGCCCTAATTGGTATCAATATAATGGAAATTTACTTCCCAATTAAGCTGTTCTAAGCATGGTATTACTGTGTTTGTGCCGTGCACGTTACCACAGAGCTAAACCAAATCAAGCGATCAATTAGATTTTTTTTAGGGACGAATGACCTTCGGGTTAAAGTCCCTCTCAAACAACAACAACAAGATTAATTAGTTGTTATTACAATTCGACAACAGCTGATACAATTGATTCATCAGCATTCACTTCACTGTTTAATTTTTGATTTACACCCTCCAGTATAATTAAACTCTTGTCGTTCACACAAACACCTTCAGTTTGAGCACTTGCAATTCAATAGTTTATTGCCTTTTCCCAGTTGTGCTAAACAACTTGAGATGGAAATCTCTACTGAACTACTGAAATTTGACCAAGAACTCTCCATGGTGATAACGGTATTTGCTTGTTTCGTGAAATTTATCCCAGCTATGCAGCCAAATTCAGAAACGACCAATCAAAAAATCGATCCATTCTGAAGAGTTGCCCGTGATTGACTAACCTACAATAAGAGCTCTCGAGCTAATAATTGAGAAATGTTTGGGAATGAAATATACGCTAGCGCCGCTTGGTGCCCAGTTGCAGAAGTGGGGCTCTACCATGAATTGCGCATGAGCCTACATTGGACGTATTCCTGGAAATCAAGGGTTGTGCTAAACACAGTTCGGTCGCAGAATGACAGCTGTCTCTGCTATAAAAAGTGAATGTAAACTAAGACGTTCTTATTCTTTGCATTACGTCTCCATTGGGACAGAGCATTCTTCTTAGATTAACATTTTAAGAGCATTTTCACAGATATTAACTAAGAGCTTTCGTTACAAATTTTGCAATTTTCGCATTCGTGTAGGGGATACTTGATCCCCTTTTCTTAATGCGGTAGGATATCATTATTTGACGAGTTTTCTGCACAGGATCTCAAGTAAAAATGATTTGCAATAATATATTATGAATTACAGTCAACTCTCCCTTACTCGATATTGAAGGGACCATCGAGTTAGGGAGGTATCGAGTTATAGAACACAAAACCAGTGCAATTGAGATCCAAGGGATCGTCGAGGTAGCCATGAAAATCAACTTTTGATATGGTTCTATAACTCGATATCGAGATACAGAATATCGAGTAAGGGAGAGTTAGCTGTAGTTATAAATTACGTTAAAAGTATTCATTCTTTTCACGGCATGACTTATGAAGCGTTTTAAAAGTTAGGTGTCACTTGATTCCTTTTTGTATACATTTATTAATATACGAGTAGCTGAAATCGAAGAAATGTATCAATTATGCCATTAAGATCTTAATTTAAAACGGCCTATTTGAAAAATATGTGATCCGTCTAATATGGGAATTAAAGTTATTACTAAACAATTATTTGGATCCGTTAGAGAAACGTAATCCAATAACAATTTTATTAGTTACCAGCTAGAACTGCTTCAGCCATAGTGGTGGTTTTGAACATTGCGTAAAAAAAATTGATATTTTTTATTATATATCAAAAGAAAGCCCATGAGTTGCCCCACAAGACGTCACATTTAGTTTTTTGACATAGTTCGGTTGGTGAGAAAAAAATCGGATCGAAAGTCACTAAATTTTTCTTGAAAAACAGGTTTTTCTCGATTTGAAGCATTTTTTCAACCAAAATACCAAAATTATTTTGCTTGTTTTGTGACATGAAATCATTATAGGTTATTTTATCCCACTTCTCCCTTAAATAAAAATTTAAAAGTTCCTGAAATGTCTGCTTTTACATGAAAGAACCAACCCTGAAAATTTCAGCCCGATCGAAGAACATCGATGCAGGATGTGGTTGCGGGTCTCGCGAACTCGCTCTTAATTCGGTTTTTACTGACAAGAATTTCACTTAACAGCTTTATCAAGTTTCATTCATTATCTCCATTATATAGAATTATTGCTCCATACAGATTTTTTTTTGATGGAGTTCGAGTTATTGCGCGAGAGAGATGAATCAATTTCCATCGTTACCGTCTTCAGTACAAATGTGCTAGAATATCCATTGGAATGCCTAAACGCACGAAATAAGCAGGCACAAATTGATTTGTTATGTACCGATTATTTTTAATCATCTTACGACATTTTCACTGCCATGAGAGAAAAATCCTCAAAAACTTTTCCGGTAAGCTGTAATCTGCCTTCATTCTACTTTAATAATTTCACATTCATTAAACGAATTTGACCGCCAAAAAAATGAAACAATGGAAGTGGCTGTGCCGAATAAACACGATTATGAAATTAACGGAACAATTTCCGAAACGCTGACGCTTTTCCGATATAGCAAAGTAAATACATTGAGTGGAAATGAATTTATAATCCGATTAGAGTGACGAAATAAATCAGCGCCTTTTCCACACGCCTCTGTATGGGGAAACACTTCGACGAAAACGGCGTATTTGTATGTGATATTCTGCCAGCAGATCGTCATTTCCTCGCTTTTTAATCAGTCTCCCATCAGAGCGCAAAAAAACGTATCCCAAAGCAAATGTGGGATTTCAAATCACATTTTTGTGCTGATGGGATGTTGAATAGACTTTGTGATTGGCCGGGTCCATTGTTTGCATGCCGAATTAATCGCTCGACAAAATACGAATGATTTATATTAGCACGCTGCTGATAAGGCCAATGAAACAGTTGAGCTGGCATAATCCGGTGTTTCACTGTATCATTTATTTTTATTTCTATGAGGTAAGTACTATACTATTTAATGGAATTTAATTTTCTTTGACGTTAGGAAATGAACTAGCATCCTCTGACTTATTCATTTGTTAATTAATGCTAATCGCTGAGAGTGGAGCATTCAATTTTGGAGATTTCTAAAACTTGTAATTCTTGGTAGGCTGCAGTACCACTTGGGCATTTTCCTGATCCAATTTGGCTGAGGGTTTTCTCAGCCGAATTGTCTGAAACTTTGCAATAAGAAGGACATCAGTACGACGCATATTGTGGCCAAAAATGAGCTTCTTTAAATCCACTGCCGAAGTGAATCAAAAGTGCCAGGCTCCCTATATAGCAAGAAATTTCAAATTACTTCGACCATTTGAGTTTATTTTTGCTGTGTAGGTGGACCTACAATAATTACACAGCAGAAAAACAAACTTTTTAGAAGCCTTCCTCAGCCGAGTGGTTAGAGTCTGCGGCTACAAAGCAAAGCCATGCTGAAGGTGGCTGGGCTCGATTCCCGTTCGGTCCAGGATCTTTTCCTAATGGAAATTTCCTTGACTTCCATGGGCATTGACCAAGAAATGGCCAATCGTGATCATACCGAGAAAACGATGGTATACTAGTGAAGAAGGGTGTCACCCAGACTAAGTTTTAAAAAAAGAACTTATTCGATCTACTGCCTAAAACGAACTGAACCTTTATTCAATTATTGATTACGATCAAACCTCACTACCTACTGCAATGCTTATGCTGTTGCTGTGGAAGAACTGCTGATGCCGCGGGTCCAAAGGGCTGTGGCTTCGTTTAGTGGTCTCGTTCGGTGGTTGTCCACGTAAATGCTACCTATGTTGTCAGGTGATGAAATGCTGATGCTAGACTACTGTTTCCGTTCTACTAGCTGGGCTATCGTCGTCGGTGTGGTGGACGTCGTCGTTGTTGTTGTTGTTGCCGGGAATGATGAAAATGATGATACACCAATAAAGCGATTGGTGTATGGATGATTGTTGAGGATCGGTAAGGGTTCGATCTTAACTACTCCCCCTTTTGGAGACGATTCGTCCCGAATTGTACTGGTCTCAGGTTTAATTTCTGGTTTGCTTTTAGACTCCATGGATGCTCCAATATGAAGAGATATCTGTCTGCGTTTTCTCGAAATCCATGAAAGACCTGCAACGATACTTAGAAGAAAACATACGGTCGACATACTTAGAGATGTGTATGTCTGAATTTTGTGTTCCTTAGTTAATGCTTCAATCCGATGTCTATTATGGATGTGAATTTCTTCTATATTATTCTGGATTTCCAGGGTCTGTTCATTGATATGTAAACCATCTAATGGCATAACAAATGTCGGTTCTGATTTGTTTGCTTCGACATTTGAGAACTTGGTGCCATTTATTATGACAGAGCAATTGTGGAACTCTATCAAATACGTTCCAGATAAGTTTCGTTTTGAAAGACCACAATTCGATTCGATTTCTGTGTTATTGATGTTTTTAGCGACAAGGTAATTGTCCATGATCGCTTTGATCTCCGTTGATTGATAGCATTTTACGAAAGTACAGTTTCCTGATAGTCCTCTTAGTAGGTTTGAGTAGCATAGGTCGCCGGTTATGTCCTCTAGGCTGCTTAGATTGCACAGCCTTGTCCTTTCGATTCGCAGGCAATCCTTCTTGATGAAATATGTTCTGTTGTCGCTTTGCAAAGCAGCATTAGCAGGAAATTTTAAAATTTTATCTACTACTGGAAGAGGTTCTAGGAAAAAATGTGTGTACATAGCTTTTTCTATTTTTGGAATTGACACAACAAATATTAGTTTTGAATGGTTATAAAATGCTGACAATTCTAAATATTCATAAATTTGATCTAAACTGTTCGTCCTAATGTTTTGTTCTTCTAATATATCTGAAACAAATCCTAACTCTTCAATTGAAAGTATTTGTTTGGGAATAATGTTAGTTCTTGCTAACTGAATTGATTCAAAAATGTCTTCTAAATGTGATTTAAGGTTGTCTAAGTTGTAATTGATTTTCAAAATTTCTCTAAATAATTTAAAGTTTTTGTTGGTTTCGTTTTCAAATCTAGCTGATATAATGTTTTTAGTTATTTCACTCTGTTGTTGATTTAAACGGTTGATAATGGAATTGATTCTATTTTGGAGTTGTAGATTAATTTTAAGCTGTTCGTTGTTTTCGTTAATAAGTCTTTTGTTCTTGATCTGCAGTTCAAAAATATTTTTCGAAATTTGTTCATAGTCGTTATGGTCCATATTTCCTGTAATTCTTTTTATTCCAGTTCCGAGAAAATTAAATAATCCTCTTTTATTTCTTTGCTTTGGCCGAAGATTATTGAATAAACTGTGAACGGTTCCATATTTCGATTCTAAGATTTCAAACATATCAGTAAAATTTGAGAATGTCCGTATTCCTTGGATATTAGCAAGCAATTTTCTAAAAATAGGTTCGTAATTATCCAGTTCTAGGATATGAAACAATCTGTGATTGCCTATTTTTATAAAACTGTTGCCAGTTTCTATGGTTAAAAGACCGGGGTTTTGTTTGAGATTAATGACGTGGATGGATTGTGGTTGGGATAGCTGAGTAAGGAATGTGGTTGTTATCAGGATATTCCAAATAAACGTCATCTAAAAAGAGAAAACAAATGAAAAAACACATTAGAGATTCTGTGGTGTTACTTTCGGATTCGTCGCAGTTTTTCTTTATGCAATTTTCGACTTAGGATATCTTTGTACGTGTGTTTCCGGTTAGATCGTACTCGCACTTGTTGGTAGCGGTCCTTAATTTTCGACTTCACTCCTTGGATGCGGTTGTATGCCAATTCGTTTTGTTTTAGTTTTGGCGGATCCTCTCGCTTCTTGTTGTGGTACAGATTCTGTGAGTTTTGTGTCTTGGTTAGTTGTACTTGAACTTCGTCGTACAATTTGTCACGAAGTTCAACAAGGCGTTCCATTTCTATCGGTCTCTCCTGTCCATTTTTGGCTGCATATAAAATTTCACGTGGTTTCATGTTGGTAGCTGTATGGATGCTGTTATTGTATAAAGAACATGCGATTAAAAATTTTTCTTTGTTTGACACTTCACCGTATTTGTGTTTATTAGCGTTAAAAATTTCGGTTATTGTCGAATGAAATCTTTCGACTATTCCGTTTGTTTGACTGTGGTTCGAAGGAGTAAAATATTGTTGTATATTGAGATCTGAGAGTAGTCCTCGAATTTCGATGGACTTAATTGCTGGTTCGTTATCCGAGACAATCAAGCTTGGAGTGCCGTACAGTGTTATGTATTTTATTATCGCCTTTCGTATATCCGCAATTGATCTTGATTTTATTGGGATTAATGTTCCATACCTTGTGAACTTGTCTACTACAGATAAAAACAAATTTGGTTGAGCGATGTAGATATCTATGTGAATAATTTCAATGGGTTGTTTCGGTATAGGGGTTTCACCAAATTTAATTTTGTAAGGTTTTCTCTCGTATTTTGCTTTATTACAAGTATCACATAGGATGATGTACTTCCTAACTTTCCTTTTCATATTAGGAAAAAAGAATCTCCTTTTTATCTCCTCCAGATTTTCACGAATACCTCTGTGAGCTGTTTCGTGGGTATCCTCGATAATTGAGTTTTGATCTTCTAAGTTTGGTAGATCAATGAGAATTTTTTGTGATATGCAGAGTTTGAAAGTTTTGCTTCTACTAAAATAGTTTTTGTATACAATTTGTAAGGATTGTATCACGTTTTCAGGACACATAATGCAGTTTGATCGTCTGGGATCCATGTATTCTTTCAAAATTCGAATTAAAAGTGGTACACCAAATGTTGTTTTCGTAATAGTTCTTCGGTACACACGAGGGAAAATTTCTTCGTATGTCTCAGATTCGTTAGGGTCAATTTTTAAAATAATTTGATTGTGAAAAAAATTTATTGGTTTTTCTGTACATTTGATGAATTCAGAGTCATCTGTATCAGCAGAATGCACTGAACAGTCGTCTGAGTCGGAATCATCTTCGTTCACGTTGATATCATGTGTTATCCTCGATAGAGCATCAGCGACAACGTTTTGCTTACCGGGTCGGTGTTTTATTTCAAAATCATATTCTAATAACTGTAGACGCCATTTAACTAGTTTTGTATTGGGTGTTTTGAGGTTTAGTGCGTATGTTAAAGGTTGGTGATCCGTGTATAATGTAAATTTTCTACCAAAAAGGTAGGGTCTAAAATATTGAGTTGCCCATACGATCGCTAATAATTCTTTTTCTATTGCTGAATATCTTTCTTCGGTTTTCGTCAATGTTCTAGACGCATATGCTACGGGTCTGTCTTGTCCAATAGCACCTTGAGATAGAACGGCACCTAGGGCAAAATTACTAGCATCTGTGGTTAACACGAATGGTTTTTCGAAATCTGGATATTGAAGGATATCACTTTGAGTTAAAAGTTTTTTGCATGCAACGAATGTTTTTAAAAAAATATCTGTGTGCTCTACGTGTTCGCCTTTCCTCAGTTGAGCAGTGAGAGGTTTTGTTATTCTGGCGAAATCGCGAACGAATCTACGATAATATCCTAAAATTCCTAGAAAGCCTCTTAGTTCTTTCTGGTTTTTAGGGATAGGCCAATTTTGAATTGCTTCGATTTTGCTTGGATTTGGTTTAACGCCATTATCTGTCACAATATGGCCTAGAAATGCCACTCCTTTCTTAAGGAATTCACTTTTATCTAGCTGTATTTTGAGGTTTACTTTTTCCAATGCCATAAATATTTTTGTCAAATTTTCAATATGTTCTTGAAGAGAAACAGAAAAAATAATAATGTCATCCATATAAACAAGACAACATTTTCCAATTAGGTCACGGAGTACGTGATCCATGACACGCTGAAAAGTTGCTGGAGCATTTTTCAGTCCAAATGGCATTCTTAAGTATTCGTATAATCCATGTTCTACGGAAAAGGCTGTTTTCTGGATATCATCTGGGTGAACTTCGATCTGGTGAAAGCCAGATGCTAGGTCCAATGTTGTGAAATATTGGCATTTTCCTAGTTTGTCTAATATTTCGGTTATGTTGGGTAGTGGGTATTTGTCATCTATAGTCTTTTCATTAAGTTTTCTATAGTCGACTACTAATCTCCACTTCTGTTGTCCAGATGCATCTAATTTCTTTGGTACGATCCAAATTGGAGAGCACCAAGGAGACGTGCTGGGACGTATGATGCCTTGAGACAGCATCTTAGAAACTTGTTTTTGTACCTCCTCTTTATGACAATAGGGGTACCTGTAGCTTTTTGCATGAACGGGTAGATCGTCTTTGGTTTCTATTCTATGTTTAATGACGTTCGTAAAGCTTAGATTGTCACCTTCCAAATAGAAAACACTTGGAAATTTCGAAATCAAATTGATCAATTTTCGCTTCTCTTCTATGTTTAAATGGTCGATTCGAAGCTGATTTTTCAATCTAGGATCTATTGATGTGTTATCAAATACGTATCCAGGTTCATAATTTTCGACTTTTTGCACTACTTCAAAATTATTCAATTCGGAGAAAATGAGTCGATTAGGGCTGATTTTCACTGGAACTTCACAGCAATTTTTCAAAAGAACTGTAGCTTTGTTGTCTTTTGCTGTGTAGAGTCCTGGTAGAATCATTACTTCTTCTGTTAGAGGAAGTGGATGTTCGACGAAAAAGTCGCCATTCGGTACATTCGTTTTTAGAGGTAATGGAATTTCTTCATATGCATTTAGATTGCGACTAAATGAATCGGGGTATTTTCGAAGCATGTTAACTGATGTAGTAGGGAGTTTGAGAGTATTAGATGAGGTTAAAATTTCTGCTTTTAGATTTCTGAGTGATTCGTATCCAATCAGTCCGTCGAAGTATGGATGGAATTTCAAAGCGTAAAAGGTTAGTGGTTGGTTAAACATTTCGATTTCAACACATTTGTTAATGTTGTGTTTCCCATTGATATTTTTGACTCCTGTAGGTGTACAGTTTTTCAGAAAACATATGCTAATTTTGTCAGGATCCACGTAGTTCTTGTTGGCACCAGTGTCAACTAAAAACTTTAGTTCGCCAAATTTAGTTTTCATTTTTATATAGGGTAGAAAATTATTACTGTTCATGTTTCTGGTGTTTCGGGCAATTCCATCTGAAAATTTAAGGTATCACCCTCTGGTTCAGTAACGGGTTGTTCTTCGGAACTATTATTGATATTAACTTGCTCATAATTAGTTGCATCATATTGGTAACAGTTAGATGGCTCACTATATTGACCGTAGTAATCGATTGGTTCTGTCCAATTTACTTCATGAAAATTTGGTCTATTCATATAATTTACTTTTAAACTTCTCAATGACTGGTCGATTTCCATTGGAGTGGGTTTTGGAGGACGATAGGTTCCGGAAGGAGGTTTACTAAATTGGTTAGGATTTCGGTTGAATGGATTGGATGGGCCAGGTTGTTGTGGTCTTTGAGAATGATTTGGTTGACTGGGAGAAAATGTACGTTGAAATGGTACTTGAGGTTGGAATGGAGAGAACTGTTGAGGGGTGTGCTGTAGTTGTTGTGGACGTTGGATTGGTGCAACGCGTTGGAATGGATTAGTTTGGATTGGGTAACTTGGAAACGAATTTTGTGTTACCGGAGTTTGCTGAAATCTTGAAAATGGGTTTGAAAATTTGTTTTGAAATTTGTTCCTAGTAGGGACAGGTGGGGTATAAGATTTTTGTTTGTGATAATAAAAGTTTCTTTCTTCAATACATCGTCTTAAAGCGTCTTTCAACGATGTGGGACATTGAGCACGGATGACAGTGCCTACCGGTTCATTGAGCCCTGCAAGAAACACTTTCAGGCCTATTTCCTGGTAAAATAGATTTTTCGCGGCTCTTACGTCACTGTTGTGTTCGTTTAAATTTAATTGATTTACCATAAGGGACAACATAAAAGTTATTTCCTTATAGAAATCTTCAATCTCCTTATCCGCTTGTGTAATTTTAAACAGGTCCTTTGTGAGAGATACTTCATCTCTTTTGTCGCTGTAGTGTGTAATCAGACTGTTTTTAATTTCGTCCCAGTCTGTGCTAGTGCCATAAAATTCTAGAACATTGTCAGCGTCTCCTATAATTTTGGATCTGATGGCAAGAAGCCATACAGTGTAAGCTGGAGTGTTCTTGACCTTTGAAATTTCAGGCATAAGATCATCAATAGATCTTATGAATGAGTGTAACTTAATGGGGTTACCATCAAATGGTGGCAACATCCTGATAATTTGGGGGGTCTGAAGGGCTCGCAAGGCGCCTTCTACTGAATTTTGTTGCTGAACAACAGCGGCTTCTTTTGCAATTGATTGTTGGTGCGTAGCGAACGCTTCCAACTCTGCTATTCTAGAGTCGCGTTGTTGCATTATGCCTATTAATTCTCTGATCTGGGTTTCTAACTCCTCGACTTGGATAGTGATCAAGTCGCGGTTCTCGTCAAACTTTGCCATTTTTCACACTTGAAGTCAAAATTGATAAAAAAAAATCCTTTCAGAAAATGGTAAAAAAAAAAAAAAAATACAGGTGAAGAGAATTTATGTTTTCTAGGATTTTTGTTTTAAATAAAAAAAAGCTAAATTAATTATTTTTCTGTCACTGTAATAGATATTTTTTCTTATATTTTGTTATTTTGATCATTCACTTAAATCACTCTGATAATCACTTATATAAAAAAGCTTAATTCTACTTACGGTTTTATCCGATGTTCCCTCGGATGGTTAAATTGTCCGATATTCCCTCGGATGGTTCGATTGTCTTCTAGCAGGTGTGAAGCTTCGTTAAAGATGATTTTGGTGTCTCGGTAAACCGCCGGTGCACTAGAATCTGTAGTTTAGGTGTTTCCTCCTTTGCTCTTCGGTAAGCCGCCGATGATTTCGGATAAGAACACTTTTCACTACACTTTAACTACTCCACGCTAGAACTGCCGACTGCGCCAGTGAAGAAGGGTGTCACCCAGACTAAGTTTTAAAAAAAGAACTTATTCGATCTACTGCCTAAAACGAACTGAACCTTTATTCAATTATTGATTACGATCAAACCTCACTACCTACTGCAATGCTTATGCTGTTGCTGTGGAAGAACTGCTGATGCCGCGGGTCCAAAGGGCTGTGGCTTCGTTTAGTGGTCTCGTTCGGTGGTTGTCCACGTAAATGCTACCTATGTTGTCAGGTGATGAAATGCTGATGCTAGACTACTGTTTCCGTTCTACTAGCTGGGCTATCGTCGTCGGTGTGGTGGACGTCGTCGTTGTTGTTGTTGTTGCCGGGAATGATGAAAATGATGATACACCAATAAAGCGATTGGTGTATGGATGATTGTTGAGGATCGGTAAGGGTTCGATCTTAACTTACTCATTTAAAGTCCATCACTGCACGTCGTTTGAAAAACTCCCAGCTTTCTAGGTCAATTTTTAAGATATGTCCACTTCTACGGTTGTTCCGGATCTTCCGAAGGACCGTTAAGTGAACTTGACCGCAATCGATTGCTCCACGATATCAGAATATTACCCGAGGATACATAATTTCCGTTTTACTTTAAATTTGAGGTTTTTCAATACCATTTATTATGGTTAAACTGTCCAGGAAAGGAAGTGGATCGATTTTTTACCCGACCTGACCCAGGAGAACACCGGATTAACTCCGGCCGGGAGAATCCTGAGAAAATTGAGAGAATCTCTCACGTTTCGCTCTCTGTAACTATCATATTATGTAGCAAATTATGAGAGACTGTTTATCGTATACTGCCACAACTTTCATCAGATCGGGAAGAAAGCAGTGCATGATGAACCCCCTCTAAACAAGCTCTAAACCTGGAGGGCCCAATTGCTATTGGAAGTTCGGGGATTGTTTATCGTGCCAGTAAAGTAAAACACCTACCCCCAACGGTAAACAAGCGAGAAAAATTGATTTGAACGTGCTTTAAAATCAAATGAGAGCGAATTCTGCAATGCCTGTTTGGTACTTATAACTATGTGAAAATTTTGACCAACATTTTCTAATAAAAATTAAGCCCTGATTTGTGTGGAATTATTACCAATAATTCTGCAAAATTCTGCTGTTTTAATCTGAACCAGCTCAGAATCCTAATATGGCCAACATCTACCTAACTCACTTAGCACGTCGCCTGAAAAATCCATATTTTGCAAAGATGTTGAAGCTGCTAAAATCCGGTGGAAAAGTCTGGGCTAAAAGCGCGCTTAGCTGAATAGAACGCGTAAAAAACTTAAAAACCCGTCTGCGGCTGCAAATCGAAATATGGAGGTAAGAACATTCCGCATATTAAAAACACACTGAAACTGAAATTGACCAGATCAATATCGAGTGCGTTAGCGTTAGCGTAGTTACGGTATACTTCGTAGATTGGATACTAGCAACATTAATGTTTCGTTTGATAATTTCATCCAGACCGCTTTCAGAGACAAGGCTGGGGAAAAAGCCTTGACCCAATCTTGGACAATATTACCAAGCTCATGGAAATTGCTATTCCTGGCCACGCCCATCTTTATCGTAACTTGGGATAGGGGAAGGAAATATTGATGTAGCACTTACTTAATGAGGGGCCACCGACTCAGCGACGCCCTCAGAAGTGCTACGGAGGAGGAGGTTGGGAAAGGTATTAGGCCATGGTTCACCTGAAAAGCTGGCGATGACCCAGGGAATTTGTTGTTTATGTTTTTTTTTTTAATTTAATCTTTTGAATGCCGGCAATCAAAAGAGAAAACAGTGCTTAATTAACTGTAGTGATAATTAGTTTTCTGCTCAATAAAATACAAAGCAGAACCGATCCCTCTAGGGTCATCGGATAGTTCTGAAAAAAAAAGAAAAAACAAAAAGAAAAAAACACGTTCTGAATATGTATGCAGGTGGTAACAGTTTTGCAAGCAGAACGCGTTATCAAGTGCCTAACAATAAATAGACTGGAACGTGCAAACCGAGCAACAGTTTCATTTCTAAAAACGAAGGACAAAAAAACGAGCGAGAAAAAAAAATACCGCGGAACAAAATTTGAGCTAGAAACGACAACAAACAGCCAGTTTCCTGACAACTGACATGTTGGAACGCGTATATTTAACATACCCGCATTACAACCGGAAAACGCGAAAAAAAAGACGTAACAAATAACTTCACTTCGTCATGCATGTCGGAACGCAAAAACCTAACAGATTCTAAGATGCTACTTCCAAGTAATCGGAACAAACTCACCGGATTGATTTATTGGAGTCGTCTGTCTCATTTGGATGCAAAAATACATTCCGTCCTAGATACGGCAGTTACAATCTAGCTGAACCTCCGCACCAGAAACACACATCAAATCACTCACTGCACTTCACTTTTGCTCACTGTACTCTTTTTTTACATAACTTTTTAATAATAACACTGCCTAAAGGTAGAAATAGTCGAAATTCTACAGATTTTTGACGGCAGAGACAAAATTTTTGTGTCTGTTTGCTATTTGTGATCAAACGTCAACATCCCACCGCAAAATCGCTAGTGTTTGGAGGTGATTTTAACCTTCAAATTGCCAAATAACCCCCAAAACATCACCTCCAAGTTAGTTCTAATAACTTCCGTTACATGAAATATGGTGGCGCGTCGATCGTCGCAAGTTTATCGTTAAACAGTCAATCACGGCACACTTCGATCCGCTGTACAGTTACCCACAGTTATGGATAGCACACAGATATGGATCAAAGTTGGCTTAAACGGCGAATATCTCTTCAAATAGAGTTGCAATTACGCAGAACACATTTTATCTACGTGAACCATGAATCTGTAAAGCATTGCAATCAATCATAACATCTTCTAGCATATTTTATTCATCCGTATAAAATAAAATGTTATCCGTATTCATAGAATCGTTGATTCATAACTGTGGGGCATTGAAACCCGTACCACAGTTATGAATCAACGATAAGACGATTCCGAAAGAAACGCCTAAACGTATACTTTCTCTAACACACCATTCACTTGCTTCACAGATAAATTGCTTTTATAGTGTTCTGATCCATAATATGAAGCCCTCAGTACACTCTTTGTCAAGTGTGCAAATTTTTCCACACGTTTGCATGTTGGTTTACGCGTGCGGAAAAATTTGCACACTTGACAAACAGTGTACTGAGGGCTTGAGTCGATTTGATCCATAATAGGGATCCTCCTCTCCCACTGATCCACATCTGTGAGGTGGACATTTTTTATGTGTATTCTCGAAAACAATTATATTCGCCATTGCCTGGCGGGTAAATTTGTTTTGTACAAGGTCACCATGATTTGTAATATTATTTTATTCTAAAAAATGACCCTTAGCTGATCCATAACTGTGGGGTGACTGTATGTAGTATGTAGAGTGCAAACACAAAGTGGCCATTTCGAGGCCCTATTTCTAGTCGGATCATTATCTCGTTGTTGCTAAAATTCGGGCGCGGTTATCCAGCGTCACGAGTTCTGGAAATCACAGAACGTCGCGCTTCAATATCCAACGCTTGTCGACGGATGTGGAAGCTGCACAGTACTGCAGCAGCTATATGAGCTGTTGGAAAGAATCAAGGTTTCTGGAGATGTCTACAGCCTATGGGACCTTATCCATCGAAATTGACCAGATTAATATCGAGTGTAGCATTAACGAAGTTCAACGAATCTAAGTTGTGAAAATCGCATTTGGTTTGACAAATTTTTGCAAGATACTGAAAATGAACTGAAAAATCAATTTATAAGAGTTAAAAATGCAACACATTTACCAAAAAAAAGGGTGTATTTCATAAAGTTTCAAAAAAAAAAAATATTATTTCGAAAATCATAAATTTTTCTTGATGGTATTCGTTCATTATGCAATTTTTTCATGCGAAACGTTCTTATTGATTGGCAACGTGTTTTTTTTTTTCTCAGAATAAAAGATGTTTGTCTATGTATTAATAACTCTAAAACGCATAAGTTTAGAGGCATGATATTTAGTAAAAAAATACCGTCTTTCGATATAGGAAGGATAACTAGCGTTTTATAGGGAACCCGTTTCTGATGATTTAAAATTATAATTTTCAAAAAAAAACATCGTATTTTAAGATTCAAAAATGCAGTTTGTTGATTTTTTTTTGGGAAAAACAAAGTTAGTTTTGTTTCATTATGTTTGGACTCCGAAAGAACCACAGAAATATAAATATAATAAAAACTTCCTTCAAAGAGCTATAGCTATACGCTCATTGGAAGTGCGGTTATCGCTCAAATCATTCAATTATACTTAGTATTTAAAAAGATGAGAAGGTTTCATGCCTATGGGAGAAGTGGCTTAAAGTAGCTACACTCACACGGAATATTCCCTTCTCCTAAAAAAAGCATTAAATAAAGGAATAAATAAAAATAAAATATTAAATGAATTTCGAAAAATTTGCAGCACTACAAATATTTTGTTGATATTTGTCACAAAAATCAAACTTTTTTCAAAAATGTCAATGAAGCGATTTTTCAAAATGTCTTTTGTTAGAGTTCCCGCTTTAAAAAAGCTTGTTTGTAACATGTTTTATATGTTAGCACTCCAGGTTTTAAGAACCTTATTGATGCTAAAATAATTCATGATTAGTAAAATCTGAACTGAAATCTTGACAAATAAAAAAATAGTGAATACCTATATTAATTATTATAAGGTGAGAGATATCGATATTTATTTATGAAAAGAAATTTTAATATTTCAGCCTCTTGACGATATATTCGATCCTTTTTACGAAAATGATTGTTTTAAAATGTGATAATTCATATCTAGTATTAAAAACATAACAGTGGCCAAAGAACCGAGGAAGAGCGGGATAATATGAAAATTTAAAACCACCGGAAAAAGTTGGGAAAAGTTGAATTGTTTACTAGAAAAATCAATTAAAGTAAAAATATCATAGTTTCAAATTTACTAATCAACACAAATAATTTGCAGAAAGTCGAGACATATAGAAGTATACTTTATGTAATAAAATGTAATCAATTATTTGTGCAGGGGCCATGTATATCTATGGGAATTATTACAAATTCATTATACAAATTGTTGATTGGCAAAGTAATCTTCAACATAACATATATAAGCAAATTTTGTTCGGCAGGAAATCCTCTGGAGCTAGTTTGAAATATATTTTACTCAGAATTTTGAATCAATTACATAAAGTATAGACAATGGCAGCATTTTATTGTAAATTTTCTCTAGCGATCGAATAGTATAAAAAAATCTCATGTATAAAACACCTTTGTTTTTACAAGCTCCTTAAATCTTCTCCTCTACTTATCGAACCAAGATTGACATGCAATCATATGCAAGTTGAAATTCTATTGCTCTATAAAAACATTCATTTCAAATTATGAAATAAAATCATAACATTAGAAATTAAAAAAACCTTAGAATTGACACACAATTTAAAACCGGAAAAATGATTACAATACCAGGAAAAAGTCTGGAAATGAAAAATAGGGTTCCGATGGCCTCCCTGTAATATTTATTTCATTTCCCCATTAAACAATAAGAAAAATCAATATTGATCCGCAAATACATCTCTTTTACAGCTTTGTTTTTGTAAATTCTGAGTCAGTCGAAATAATTTTAACTTTTACAAAGGTATTCGGAAATTCATTAAACAAGAATTTGGTCTGAAGCCCCTCGTGCCATGGAATGATATGATAGAATACCGCAAATCAATGATACCGTCATTTTCAAATCCAAACTGGGAAAAAGGATATCTATTTTATTTATTTATTTATTTCGTCAAGCATAGGTAGACTACATACAATAATTACAATACTTTCTTACATGCTATGGATTACTTCTATTGTTCTTTAGTTGTGTTTTAAGCTGCTCTTTGGACATAGTAATGCCAATGAATTCGCAATGTACATTATACTGACGCATCATACGGTTTATTGGTCCGTTTTGAGCATAATGCGTTCTGCACCCGAGAGGGTGTGTAGAAGTTTAGTTGAGAAAGAAGTGCAGCGGAGTCTACACGGTTCGAAATAATGTTGTTTATAAAGAGAATCATTGCGAATTCCCGGCGTTGCTTAAGTGTTTCCAAGTTGATGAGCATGCAGCGTGCTTCATACGACGGAAGTGGCAGCACAGTCCAATTCAATTTCCGAAGGGCGTATAAAAGGAATTGCTTCTGTACTGATTCTATGCGTTCTTCGTGTACGACATGATACGGGTTCCATACTAGGTGACAGTATTCCAGAATTGGTCTTACATATGTAGTATACAATAATTTAATAGTATATGGGTCTTGAAAATTGTTGCTGAACCTCTTAATGAAGCCAAGCATGCTGTTTGCTTTGTTTATTATGGAATTATAATGTTCTACAAAAGTGAGTTTAGAGTCTAGGATTACGCCCAAATCCCTTACAATTTTACACTTCTGCACTACTTGATTTCCTAAAAATACTTCAATTGGTGGTGTTACATATTTTCGACTAAATGCTATTGAATTACATTTTTTGATATTAAGCTGAAGTAAACTTTTTTGGCACCAAGTGAAGAATAAGTTAATGTCATTCTGGAATTCTTCTGCTTCGCTAGAATTACTTACTTCCATGAAGAGCTTCATGTCGTCTGCATATATAAGAAATTTTATTTTTCTAAGTAAAAAGGAAATGTCGTTTACATACAAAATAAAAAGAAGTGGGCCTAAATGAGAACCTTGAGGTACTCCAGAGGTTACAGAAATGGGTGCTGATAATTTATTTTGAAAGCGCACAATTTGTTTCCTATGTGATAGATATGACTGGATCCAACTCAAGAGTCCTGGCACCATTCCTATTTTCTGCAATTTGAAGATTAATAATGGTATGTCGATTCGGTCAAATGCCTTACTGAAGTCAGTGTAGAGGGCTTCTACGTGCTTGCCATTGTCCATTGCGTTGAGAATAAAAGATACAAATTCTAGCAGATTGGAAGATGTTGAGCGGCCTTTAAAAAAGCCATGCTGCCTACAAGTAATTTGGTTTTTTACTTGCTGGAAAATTTTGTCGTTTACGAGAGATTCGAAGAGTTTGGGAATACATGAGATAATGGCAATTCCGCGATAGTTCCTTATGTCAGATTTTGTACCTGATTTGAAAACAGGCACCAAATATGAGGATTTCCAAGCTACTGGGAATTTTCCATTATTTAGAGACATGTTGAAAAGGCGTTCTAAGGGAAGGGTATGTTCTTCTGAGAGATTTTTGAAGAACACGGGTGCAATGCCATCCGGTCCTGCTCCCTTAGTTGCGTCCAGGTTTTTTAGTGCCGATAAGATTTCTTGTTGTGATAGTTTTTCAATAGATATACTATTAGAAATTTCTGGGAAAAAAGAAAAGAAATTGCGGTCGCGGTCTTCTTCAGAGTAGGTGGTATACACTTCTTGAAAGAAATCTGCAAAGAGGTTGCAGATATCGGAAGAGTTTTCACCTACGTTTCCGTCAAAATGCATTCGCGAAGGGAAATTGCTACTTTTTAATTGTGTGTTTACATAATTAAAAAAGTTTTTAGGACATGATTTGACTTCGGATTCGACCTTACGATTATATTCTTCATGTGCGGAGTTAATGGCTGAGTTGAGTTGGTTACATGTGTCATGATAATTTTGTAAGTTGGTTTCAGTATTTTCTTTTTTGTATAATTTATGCGCTTTCTGTTTCTTGTTCTTTAGGTTTTTCAGATGTGGGCTAAACCACACCGGTAATTTGTTATTTTGTATTCGTCTTTTTCTTCTTGTTGGCACAGTTTCATTAATTATTTGTTGAATAATTGAATGGAACTTGTCTACTTCGGTGTCGACATTTCCATCAATACTTATGATATGTTGCCAATTGATTGTACATAGTCTACGTTTGGCTTCTTTGTAATTTGCTTTATTGTATTCCGGCACTTCCTCGTACTCCCAGTCGCTGGGGAGAGAAGTTTTATGTATGAAGATTGAATATTCAATTGCTGTGTGAAATACTTCATTTTTCCATAGAGGTGATAATGATGTATACACACAGAAATCTTCAGTGCAATTTGTAAATAAGAGGTCCAAGTAAGAATTTTGCTGGTTTTTTACGTGATTGATTTGATTTAGGCCAAAATATGATGTTTTGTCGAATAAAAATTGTAAAGTACTGTCTTCGCCTACGACTGGGAGTAAAAGTGATTCATTTTCATTGTCTGTAATGAAGTCGGCATTGCGTTGGTTGAAGTCGCCATAAATATGCAGTTTTACTTCAGGTTCCATATTTGAAATAATAGTTTCGACAATTTTAAAAAATAATTCAAAAGAATGTTTGTTAGCGTGTTCAGGTGGAAAATACACGGATGAAAAAATATGCGTTTCTCCATTAATTAGAGCTTTAGCCCAAACATTTTCGAATTCTTTGTGTTTGAAAGTTTCAATTTCTTCAGAAGTAAAGTCTGCATTAATGGCTATGAGAACTCCACCACCGGACTTCTTATTACAGTGTTGCAAATTTCGGTCGTGCCGAAATACATTAAAATTGTTTCCAAAAATTTCTTCGCTTCTTACGCTTTCGTCCCAGCTAGTTTCGGTTCCAAGAATTATATTGAAAGAAGAAGATAAAAGTTTTTGATGAATTTCCTTCATTTTGGCTGAGCTTTTCATGCGATTGAAATTTTGGCAATATACCAGAATTTCAGTCGCATTCTGTTGAGAAGACAAAGAAATTTTTGGATTATTTGTAATACTTACATTACTATGTGCGTCAGGTAGCGTGTGTAGGGTGGATGTTGTGGAGACGTCAGTGATGTCTGCTTCCAAGGAATGCGTCTTTATTTTCGAAAATTTTGTGAGCCGGCTGAGTAAAATTTATTAGCACTCTCCCTGGTAAGCTGCAGTCGCTGTATGCGCTCGCTGGATAAGAATGCCCGGTACGACTTCAAGTCTTCTAAGGCGTCGCTTCGCGAAATTCCGAGTTCTTCGTGAACGTCCAAGAAAATTTCGCGCAAAAGATTAGTGTCCGCTGGTAGTCCTTCTGCTGCTAATGTCAAAGATGCGCTAGTTTTGGTAAGCCCACGAATACATGTTGAAGGGGTCTGGTCATGCAAGAATGAAAGATAGGTCCGCACTATGTCCATGATTTTCGGGTCCCGTAGACGTGCTTTCAGGAAGCGTTGGTCCCCGGCTGCAGATTCTTCCGTGAGTCTGACTATAGGTGGACGCATGGGGTCAAAAAGTGGAGGGTTTTCAAGCCTGGCAGATTTTTCAGGACGATAAGGGTTGATGGTTTCCCCTTTTTGGAAATTTATGAATTTCGGTCCATTGTCCTTCTTTGGCGGCTGAGAAAATTGTACACGTGCCGCTGCCAAAAGTTCTTTGTCCAATGGTAACGACGAATTTCCACGCACAGAATTCATGTGCGTTGAAGTGATTTCTGTGTTGTTAGTAGTACTTTTGTCGATATTGTGGTTGTTGTCGTTGATGTTGCTGATGGTACTGTTATTTCTGCTATTGCTATTGTTGTTGATGTTACTGATGCTTCTGTTGTTGTTGTTTTTGTTATTGCCATTGTTGTTGTTGTTGTAGTTGTAGTTGTAGTTGTTGCTGTTGTTGTTGTTATTGTTGTTGTTGATGTTTCGGTGGTTTTGATTCCTGGCGTTGTTTCCTCCTTCGTCTGGCCTTCTTTTCCTTCTTTTCCTGTGTACGACGTGAACGCTGTTTAGCGTCATATTCAGTCCAGTCATGCTTCCATACTTTTTTATTGCCTAGCATGCGCCAGCTGGGGGAGGGTTTGATGATGTCCCCCAATTCATTGGCTAAGTTGTTTGCCATTATTGGTTCACATGTATGTGTATGTGTCGCCGAAAATGTTTTTGCCATTTCTTCGATGTGCGATTTTACATCGGAAGCTAGAATGGCATTTTTGTCGACCAAGTCATTAATTAATTGGGGCAGTTGGTCAATGGAGTGCGCTGCAGCTGATGTTGATATTATTATTTCTTCTACTGCTGCGGTTGCTGCTGATTTGACCGCTTTTTCTACAGCAGCGAATGGGTCTGTTGGAGGTGTGTCAAGAAGTGCCGATAGTTGATGTTTTATTTCTGCGGCACTTGTCTTGCTGCTACTGTTGACGATGGAAATGCTCCGTTTAATTTCGCTCAGCATTTGTTCAAAATGTGCCAGCGTTTCGTCGTGCATAGCACTAAGGCTATTAAAATTAGTTGCTAATTTGTGGTTTGCTGTCAATGAATGTCCAATACTTTCCGAGATATGTTTGAAAGATGTGGACAGTTCATTAAGATTAAATTCAGGGATGAATTTATCCTGACAGTCTTGGCACAAAGGAAGCATGAAGGTACGTAAAATTTCTTCGTGGTGTCGTTGTACGCCAATGCAGGCAGCGTGATAGGTCCGCTTACAGTTGCCTTGGCAGCGCCAAAGAAAACGATTGTCGTTTTGTGTACAGTTCACAACACCACACTTCATTTTGCACACGCGTCGATAAAAAAAAAAAGTGTAAATTAAAAGCTTACGCGAGGTGCGCGCGCGGGTCAAATAAAAATGTTTATTAAAAAAAAGTTAAAAGGTAAAAATATATACAAGAGCGCCGAGACAGCGCGTCCGAACACAACGGAGGTTCGTAATGCAATCTGTCGTGTAGTTTACCCATTCGCAACCTAATTGAAAATGATGCTCTCAGTATAACCAGGGCAGAATTCTTGGTAGCGACGATTCCCTCCTATCAGAAAATTTTATGTGTTTACAACAAATAACTAGTTCTGGGGATGAAATTCACAACAATCTGAACCAGCAATCAGATTTCTTCTGCCGTCCAAGATCACATGTTCGAGAACATATAGTTCAGTATTATTTATAAATAAACAAAAATCTACCAGAAGAGTAGATCATTTTATTATTTTAGCAGTTTTTTTTTGAAAACCATAATTCAACATGAAATTCAGTGTTTTTAGAAGGTTATAAGAACTATAATCAACATTACACATAACCAGACGATTAACTGTAGATATTGATTTCGTTCTTAAAATCCTCCAATTACCAATTCCTATTGAAGGATTTTGGAAGTGAAGCCTTTTAAGTACATCAGGGTCGCTTAAACTTTCGTTTGAGATCAAAGGAATGTTAAATAACACCTTATTTTGGTGAAGACCAAATGGTTCAATGTAGAAGTTACAACCATCTACCGCTTTTTCATTTATTTCGTTCAGTCTTTGTTTCAACCAATCAGAGCTCTCTTCATTCTCTGGCGAGAACCAGATTTTACCAAAGCGAAGCCCATGACCGTTGAAACTGGGAATGAACGAAGTAGATGAATCAGCTGGTAGTTGATAAAGAAAGTTATTCAGATCGAATAACAGCTCATTTTTCAGCTCGTTTGTAAATAAGCCATGTTTCAGACTGATTTGAAAACGATAAGCATGAAAAGATGAAAAGAAGCCACTCGTATTATCGAAGGAAGTCTTTTTTTGAGACTTTCCGGCCATGTTGGATGAAATTGTAGTACCAATTCCAGTTCCACCGTCCTTTGAAAAATTTTCCAAAACTTCCTCAGGAATGGAAGAACTAGCATACTGATTGTGCGCATCCAAAGCTGATGGTAAAGGAGAATTTTCAGCTTGATTGGTAGCCATAGCTCCAGAAAGATGGTAAACTCTCAGGGTTGATATGTACCGACTGTCTTCGAACAAGGTCGAAATGGAAAAGAAAGATCATAGTAAAACTACACTCTTTCCAATGCCTAAGATGAGGGATACACATTTACAATTTATTGAAATTGTAGATGTAAAAACTGTATAGGCCACAATCTTTGAGAATGTGCGAATTCAGAGTGAAATACCATTACTATGGATTATTCAATAATTGCTATAGTATTGATTTGTAACATGCGTGCTGGTAAATTGCAACACATTGGTCATGCAACACTATTTTGAATAGTATGAATAAACAAACACAATCCTAAAATCTCATAAGAGACAATTTTGAGAATGTGAGAACGAGAGAAAGCTTCTCAATATCTTGTAATTTCAACAGGGATCATCCTTAAATGACGTAACCGATACTATTTAAAAACCTACAAAACGAACAAAAAAAGAAAATGCGAATGAAAAAGTAAGAAAATAATAGCAAACGATAATTTAAAAAAAAATAATGGTGAAATAAATAAATGACTACAATGAAAAATAAGTCAATATAAACATGGAACCGCGATAATATTTTCAAAATTACGTTACTTAAAAATATGTTCAAACCCCCACGAAAGTTCATACATTTAGTATGTAAATCATAACGACAAACTAAAGCTTATCAGAATTTAACAATAAATAAATAGAAACAGTTATGAATAGTTTCTTTCCGATATTATTTCGAGAAGAAACAGCTTCAGATGTTCTCATCATTTCTGCAAGTAGGAAAAAGAAATCCAAGCTTGATGATAGGTACAAACAATGTAATATTGACCTATCTGATGTCTGATACCACACAACTGCATCTCCATCACCAACCCACTAACAAAGCGTAGATGGACGAGAACTCCATCTGTGCTTAGTGAGTCCAATAGTAGTGCAGACATGTGAGTGCACAGACATCAGATCGGACACTTTTACATATAGTGGTGAATGTCTCTTTGAGGCAAGAGTTTCACAAAAAGCCTTCTCGAAAGAGAATGATAGGAGCATACTGAGGATACTGTTGCTCACATTACACATAGTAACAAATATACTATAAGATGTATGATGTGCGGTGAGCACCACACATCATTCTGTTGTAGTTAACATACGATGAGAAACCATCACTGCTGATAACTCAAAAAATTTGCTAACGCTTCATTCCAACACACATGTTGTATAAAGTATTCGAAGTGATCGGTTGCAATATTCACAAAGGAGTATGAAATACTTACGGCACCACCACATGATAAAATATAGTGGTGTAACTAACTCGCCAACATGGCTGTAGTTTGAGAAATGGTCCCATATTTCTTAACACTATTTCTCAAAGCACTGTTTCTATTTCTATAGCACTACACAAGTTTATATGCTAAAATAACACTATAAACATTGATGCACAACAATCTGAACCAGCAATCAGATTTCTTCTGCCGTCCAAGATCACTAAGCTGGACAAAAGAGACTAATGCGATAACATTGGGAATGTTCACCAAATTTCACGAAGAGGTGAATGGAATAAAAACTGACCCCGTGATTATCACTGTGGATAATATTTGTCTTCAAATAACTGCAGAAGCTATATATTCTTTGATAAAAGGCAAAGCTGCTAATGCTATCGTCGGCAATAAAAATACCCGCGCCTGCCTAGTGTGTATTTCAGGACCAGATGGAGTTATGGGTCCATCATATTTTCACTGCCGTTTGAACTCCACGGAATAGTTGATTCGTAACGCTGCCAAAAATAGGATTTTCAATAATCCAGCATTGAAACATCCGGAAGTGCATAGAAGAATTTCGAACAGAATTGAAGATCGTTTCAAAGCGCATGTTAACCGACCAAAGCCAGGTGGATGTGGAAGCTCGAATAACGGATATCTTGATCATCTTCTACTCTCCGATCTTACAGCGTTTTCTGATATTTTGGGAATCAATAGAAAATTGGTGGAAAATTCAAGAATAATAAGCAGTTTGGCACTCTCATCGTAAAGGCTCGAACCCGAAAAGGTTAAAATTCATACGAGGAGTTAGAAAAAAGCATACTGACAGAATTCCCTTTTATAACAAAGTTGCCACCTTGCTTGAAAAATTACAAACACTTGTCCGAGTACATCTATGAATTTTGTTGATGAGCAGGCAGGCTAACGCATGTACAGACGGCATAAATTTTCGAGGCTTAACCTAGCCCGACAAACAACTCCGAAAGACAACATATACGATATAATGGTTGCTGCTTTGGCGTGGTCTGACATCAAAATATCGTTCACTACTTGTAAAAAACGACGAAATTGCATCGCTAATGAAGACCATGGTATTGATTTGGCGCAATATTATGAAGGTCATCAAATGGAGATCGAAAACAAGGAATCAACATTAATGGGTGAGGAAAGCTCTGACATAGAAAGTTCTGAAGAATTGTCTAGCGAAGAGAGTTCAATTTCTGTTAACGAATAACAAGCATCATTTTTGTCAATGTTTGTTAAAAATTGTTGGTTTTTTCTTCGTTAGTATTTGATTAATGTTTAATTTTTGGTTTTTGGTTATTAACGTTTATTGTATAATTGGTCATAATTTATTAATGTTATTGACTTAAGAAATGTGACTAGAATTATTTAAACATAACAAAAAGGGATATGAGATAAATATTTTGTTTCCATTTTCACATTTCGTATATTGTTTGCTATGTAACATTTACATAATATGTTATTCTGTGAGTATCGATCGAAATTTTTGGAGAAAACCGTTTGCGGATTGGGAATTCAGGTTTTTTTATCATAAATATGTCTCAGGAGGGGCATAATATAAAAGATTGATGGAATACCATTGGAAGTTTTCAATCACTACCTTTTATAGGGTGGGGGAGAATAACAACATATGATTAAATTCAAAATTGAAGATGCTTGTTTTGCGAAAAGAAATCTTAAACTTTGTTCAACTTAGACGTTTAAGAGAAAACTAATTAGATCTTGTACCAAAGACCTCGATTGTCCACAACATCGTTGAATACTAGTTGAACGATGCACATAAAACCATTTACGATTTCATTATTAAATAGGGAGACTAACGGCTTCGACACCATTCGACTATTATCGGCAACCAAATTCCAAACGCCAAATACACAGTGTTTTTCTATCGAAACACATCAATGAAAACATTCAGATAATTCTTTGTTCTGTCAACTTACCGCTGACGAGATTTCCGAGACTGAACAAACAATTTCGCCAGAGATGTCATCAATTCAAATGAACACGCCTCAAAATGCGACTGATTTGCAGCTGCCGAAGAGATTCACCAGCAGTTCTTATGGGAATGTTGCCGAAGATAATGGGGCTGCCGACAATAGTCACATTGACAAGAGATGTTCGCAGCGTTGTAAAAACGTTTCCAAAAGCATTTAGTCAAGCCGGTCGGTGTGAATCGATAGAGAATTGAGCAAGGTATAAATGTAAACAGACAAACATGCAATTTGTACGCTTATGTCCGACAAAATGTGGGCTTCGTGGCCGAGCGGTTATCGGCGTCAGTCGTCTAGGCGTATTGCGTCACGAAGTGTGACGATTCCCGCTCCAGTCGGAGGAAACTTTTCGTCAAACGAAAAATTCTTCACTAGACTACTGGGTGTTCCGTGTTGTCCGTTGCCTAACGTTAGTGATTGTTCAGTCTGTGTAGCCTTTGGCTGAAGACGGTGTAAATTGTCTTTTCAAAAAATTACCAAAGAAGCACGGCATCGGCTTAGACTTCCGAGAATACGTAAGTTCCCCTACTAGTTAAACGATGTACAGTAGGGCGATTCAAAATTTAAAAATGTTTGAGAATCCAATCTCCCATATATTTCTTACGATCATTACTATAAAAATAGTGTTCTGTGAAATTTTCAGCTCTCTAGGTGGTGATTTAAAGGTGGCCCAAAGACAATGTAGGTTTATATGGAAATTACTATGGAGAAATTTTGAGATATGTTACAAACACGCTAGTACTGTAATGTAAGTACAACCATAGTAAAAACTCATTCTTAGACCCATAATAATGAAATTTGCTTAAGAGAGCAATTAATTCCGATGTATAACAGAAGAGATATACATGAGTTTGTTTGCAATAATTTAGCTTAATATGGGATTATAGTCCTGCAAACATGTACAAAGAAACCAAACAAAATTAGCTCAAAAGGAATTTGTTTCATCAGCAACATCCTTCATTAAGGGCGCGGTAGATGGCTGGGCATGACGTACCATAGGTACCTCGCCTACCTGCAGAAATAAAATAGACCCCTTTTGTGCGGTCCTTAACCTCTTGCCTAGCAACTCCTATCCCTACCTCCTCGTGGTACTGGCCGGGGTACGAGTAACCTTGGGGAAGATCGGGTAACCGACCCCTTTTGGGAACTTTGGTCGTATGCTGAAAGGGAAGGGGGGGTTTGCTTTTGCTTTTGCAAACCTGGATCGTCTGTACTCCATGTTAGGAGCGGCTCACAACAGGCTCTGTTCCCCATGTCAGGGGCGGCTGATGATCGTCCGAGTGCCAGAGAAGGACTCTAAGCTAAACTGCGCACTATGGCCCTCCGAACATTTAGGGGGAATGGTCCTCCGGGCATCTAGGAGGTTGGTGTCAGGCCCTGCAAGCCAACCGTAAAAACACATAAGCACAGGAACGTCAACGAGAGAATACGGACCGGAACAATCGGCAAAGATCACAGCGACGAAAATGGGCTAGCGATTGGAAACTCAGTACGTGGAACTGCAAATCTCTCAATTTCATTGGAAGTACTCGCATACTCTCCGATGTACTGAAGACCTGCGGTTTCGACATCGTAGCGCTGCAGGAGGTGTGCTGGACAGGAGTAGCACGAACGTTTAGAGGTAATCATACCATCTACCAAAGCTGCGGCAACACACGCGAGCTGGGAACAGCTTCCATGGTGATGGGTGATATGCAAAGGCGCGTGATCGGGTGGTGGCTGATCAATGAACGAATGTGCAAGTTAAGAATAAAAGGCCGATTCTTTAACTTCAGCATAATCAACGTGCATAGCCCACACTCCGGAAGCACTGATGATGACAAGGACGCATTTTACGCGCAGCTCGAACGCGAGTACGACCACTGCCCAAGCCACGACGTCAAGATCATCATAGGAGATTTGAACGCTCAGGTTGGCCAGGAGGATGAGTTCAGACCGACGATTGGAAAGTTCAGCGCCCACCGGCTGACGAACGAGAACGGCCTACGACTGATAGATTTTGCCGCCTCCAAGAACATGGCCATTCGTAGCACCTATTTCCAGCACAGCCTCCCGTATCGGTACACCTGGAGATCACCTCAGCAGACAGAATCGCAAATCGACCATGTTTTGATCGATGGACGGCACTTCTTCGACATAACCGACGTCAGAACCTATCGTGGCGCTAACATTGACTCCGACCACTACCTGGTGATGGTGAAACTGCGCTCAAAACTATCCGTCATCAATGATGTACGGTACCGACGCCCGTCCTGATACAATCTCGAGCGGCTGAAACAACCAAATGAGCGGCTGAAACAACCGGATGCTGAAACAACAATGCGTACGCGCAGCATCTTGAGGCAGCGTTGCCGGATGAGGGCGAGCTCGATAGGGCCCCTCTTGAGGACTGCTGGAGGACAGTCAAAGCAGCCATTAACGATGCTTCCGAAAGCATTGTCGGATATGTGGAACGGAGCTCAAGAAACGATTGGTTCGACGAGGAGTGCCAGGAGGTTTTAGAGGAGAAGAATGTAGCGCGGGCAGCAATGCTGCAGCATGGTACGCGGTAAAACGTGGAACCATACAGACTGAAGCGGAAACAGCAAACCCGCCTATTCCGGGGACAAAAAGCGCCGCCTGGAAGAGGTGGAATGCCAAGAGATGGAGTTGCTGTACCGTTCTCAAGAAACGCGGAAGTTCTATCAGAAGCTCAACACATCCCGCAAAGGCTTCGTGCCGCGAGCTGAGATGTGCCGGGATAAGGATGGGAGCATCTTGACGGACGGATGCGAGGTGATCGAAAGGTGGAAGCAGCACTATGATGAACACCTTAATGGCGCAGATAACACAGGCACAGAAGGTCAGGACAGCGAAGGCGATAGTTACGTCAGCACAGCGTACAGCGGAAACCAACCAGCTCCCACGATGGCGGAAGTTAAAGATACCATTCAATAGCTCAAGAACAACAAGGCCGCTGACAAGGATGGTATCGGAGCCGAACTCATCAAGATGGGCCCGGACAGGTTGGCCGCTTGTCTGCATCGGCTGATAGTCAGAATCTGGGAAACGGAACAGCTACCGGATGAGTGGAAGCAAGGCGTTATATGCTCTATCTACAAAAAAGGCGACAAATTGCAGTGTGAAAATTATCGTGCAATCACCATCCTAAACGCCGCCTACAAAGTGCTATCCCAGATTCTCTTCCGTCGTCTATCACCTATAGCAAACGAATTCGTGGGAAGTTATCAAGCAGGTTTCATCGACGGCCGCTCGACAATGGACCAGATCTTTTCCGTGCGGCAAATCCTCCAGAAATGCCGTGAGTATTAGGTCCCTACGCACCATTTGTTCATCGATTTCGAGGCGTATCGTATGTATCGACCGCGTAGACGTGCAAAACTGCGTGAAGATCTCGGGCGAACACTCCAGTTCATTCGAGTCTCGGCGGGGATGTCTACGACAGGGCGACGGACTTTCGTGCCTGTTATTCAATATTGCGCTTGAAGGTGTCATGCGGAGAGCCGGACTTAACAGTCGAGGCACGATTTTTACGAGATCTGGATAATTTGTTTGCTTCGCGGACGACAGGGATATTATTGGGAGAAAATTTGAAACGGTGGCAGATTTGTTCGCCCGCCTAAAACGGGAAGCAACAAGAGTCGGGTTAATGGTGAATGCGTCGAAAACAAACTACATGCTGGTAGGCGGAACTGAGCGCGACATGGCCCGCCTAGGAAGCAGTGTTAAGATAGACGGGGATACCTTCGAGATAGTGGACGAGTTCGTCTACCTCGGATCCTTGTTGACGGCTGACAACAATGTTAGTCGTGAAATACGAAGGCGCATCATCAGCGGAAGTCGGGCCTACTATGGCCTCCAGAAGAAGCTGCGGTCAAAAAAGATTCACGCACGCACCAAATGCACGATGTACAAAACGTTCATAAGACCGGTAGTCCTCTATGGGCATGAGGCGTGGACTATGCTTCATTAAGGTTTGAAGAATGAGTTTTCAATATGGGATGATGAGTTTCTACGGTTCCGGGTCATTTGGCCGAATGACATTTGCCCGAATGCCGTTTGGCCGAACGCGGTTTGGCCGAAAGGGTCATTTGGCCGAATGCCATTTGGTCGAATGCCGTTTGGCCGAAATTGAAAATAATAGTGAACTACAGTTGAGGGCCCAGATAGCCGTAGCGGTAAACGCGCAGCTTTTCAGCATGACCATGCTGAGGGTCGTGGGCTCGAATCCCACTGGTCGAGGATCTTTTCGTAATGGAAATTTTCTCGATTCCCAGGTCATAGAAGTATTTTCCTACCTGCCACACGATATACACATGCAAAAATGGTCAATCGGCATAGAAAGCTCTCAGTTAATAACTGTGGAAGTGCTCATAAGAACACTAATCTGAGAAGCAGGCTTTGTCCTAGTTGCGACGTAACGCCAGAAAGAAGAAGTGAACTACAGTTAGCATGGATTTGTAATGAATTTCAAAGACATTATTATGTGGGGGTAAAAGCTGTCAGCAGAGGTTTTCACATCGCGTTTGTAGTCTTGTAAGCCTCTGACAGTATCTAAAACAGTTCACAACTTAATCGTCCTTCTGCTGGATCGGGTTGCTTCGATCTCTCGAATCGTACTAGTAAAATATGTCATAGTTCCAGCAATCACAAGTCTTTGTTTCTTTTTTTCACAACGGAGAACCACTGAGCTTTTTCGACGTAAGTGTTCACTGACGCATCTAAGACATCTCACATAAGTTAACCATTGTGCTAAAAAATATATATATTGAAAACAATATTCTTTATAAACGAGTCTAATTTCCAATAACTATGAAAAATACTTCTCTCTTAAAAGAATAGCCTATGATAAAAAAAGGAAAAATCTATTATATAAGTTAAGCACGTGTAATGCAAATATTCGTTTTATCAGTATATCTACAAAGAACTGCCGATGATTTAAAGAAGGTAAAATTCCCAATGAAAATATAAGCTAAATTATTGCCAATATCAATTAAAAACACTTTAAACCTGAGCACACCGTGGAAAACCTAGAGACGAATCAACCATCAGCTTTAAGTCTTGCACAATGTGTGAAGTCCACAACTTCGTCCTGAATAGACGGTTCAATTTTATCATAATCGTCCCTCCGCATCATACAAACCAACAATTAATTTAACTATTGGGCCAGGTTTATGAATCCTTTACATCAGAGTTATAGCAATTTGTTTTATTTCGTAATTCAGCCAAACGGCATTCGGCCAAATGACCCGTTTGGCCAAACGGCGTTCGGCCAAATGGCCGGGCAACGTTTCTACTTACATTATAGTACTAGCGTGTTTGGAACATTTCTCAAAATTTCTCCATAGTAATTTCCATATAAACCCACATTGTCTTTGGGCCACCTTCAAATGACCACCTAGAAGCTGTACATTTCGCAGAACATTATTTTTATGGTAAGGATGGTAAGAAGCATACGGGAGATTGGACTTTCACGTATGTGCACAAATCGAGAGCTGAAATTTTAAAAGGCAATAACGGCGCCGACCGGGTTCATGGGCCATATTTTTCGATAAACGCATTGCACGCCGAACAAGTGTTCATCGCTCGACCTTGCAAGAGCGAACGCCGCGATCAAAAGATCAAACACTACTAACGCAATCCGCGACACTATTCGATACGGCCAAAGGATCAAACACTACTCCTTAAACAAATGGTCCACTTTATAAATGAAAATTTCTCAAATGTCAAACATTTATATCACTAAATCCGACTTGTAAGAACTCTCCATTTTAACCAACAAGAAACAAAAGAACTCTCAAAACATTTTTCAATATTGTCATTTTTATGGATGTTCCGGGTAAGTTCCGCAACGACAAAATAGCCATATTGATCAAACATTCATATCATCAAATACGAAATGTAAGAATACTTAATTTTAACAAACAAGAAATATATGAAGTATTAGATTTTTTTTCAATATGGAAAATTTTACGGATGTTCTGGTTTAGGTACGGAACAACAAACTTCAGATCACTAAATCCGTTATGTCTTCTTCTTCTTTCTGGCGTTACGTCCCCACTGGGACAGAGCCTGCTTTCTCAGCTCAATGTTCTTTATGAGCACTTCCACAGTTATTAACTGAGATGCTTACTATGCCAATGACCATTTTTGCATGTGTATATCGTGTGGCAGGTACGATGATACTTTATGCCCTGGGAAGTCGAGAAAATTTCCAACCCGAAAAGATCCTCGACCGGTGGGATTCGAACCCACGACCCTCAGCTTGGTCTTGCTGAATAGCTGCGTGTTTACCGCTACGGCTATCTGGGGCCCTAAATCCGTTATGTAACAATATTTATTTTTGACACATGAACTATCAGTTTTTTTTCAATATGGAAAATTGTACGGATGTTCCGCGTTAGTTGAGGAATCATAAAATGGCCATAATGGTGAAACATTCAGATTACTAAATCCAACTTGTAATGTTACCCCATATCAGCTAAATAAAAAAATCACTTTTTTTAACATGTTTTAAACTTTCAGAAAAGAAAATACAGTACATAGGCACAAGCATTGGGTGTCAGTACTTGTTTTAAAAACATAAAACTTACAAAATTTGCATTTTCAGATGAAATTTTTAAGAAATATACAAACAATATCAATGTTACCCCGGATTACAGTACACACTAACTTGATAAACAGATGGTTAATAGGGTGTTCCCAAATTTCACTCTGTCAAAAAACTTGGAGGCTTAACCTCCAAATGATAAATAAAGATATTACAATCAAAATTTTGTATGGAGGAACTCTGAGAAATGACGTTTAAAGGTTGTCCAATTTCATAAAACCCAAAGTGTTAATTTTTTTTTGCACACCTGTTGGGAATCTAAAATATCTGGAAAAAATAATTTAACTGAATGCTATATACGAAAATCTTGGACACTGATTTTCTAAATGTTTGAAAATCATAATTTCTCCTACATATTTTTATTTTATATTGTGAAAAATAATTTTTGTAATGAAAAACATTGCCACAGACATCATACCTCTAATTCTAAGTCTTTCCGAGTAATTGAAGATTACTGAGGACATAAATTTGACTCTCTAGGTGTTTTTATTTTTGCAGAATATCATGCAAATGTGATCCAGTTTCCAACACACGTTCCCATAAATCGTAAAAAAATCAATTGCACATCGAATTTCACATAGATCATTATAAAAATCAGTGTGCAAAGTTGTCATGCAAAACAATAGGAATAATAGTAGTAGAACGCTAATGGCGTTGTTGTCACAAACTGATTTTAATTATTATTACCTTAAATTAGGGGTTTCATTGTTTGTTCAATACCATGTCGTTGTTTTGGTTTTTAGAAGTAATCTGACACTTTGAGGCCCGGTACTCAAGCTGTCAGTTCGTGGCAAACTAGATGTTAGTAACACGTACAGCAGCGACATTAGCATTCTTAGGTTAATGCTTCTACTTGCAAAACGAACAGGTAAATCATTTTTTCCAGATAGCTTGGACCTCAATGGATGTGCAAAGAATATAAAAACTATGGGTTTTACGAAATTTTTCTGAACCAGAAATATTTGTTTGACTTACTCACTCAAATATAAGCAGGGCAACCTATAAACGTCATTTCTCAGTGTTCTCCTCATACAAAAGCTTGATTGTAATATCCTGAGCTACCATTTGGAGGTTTAGCCCCCAAGTTTTCTAACAAAGTGAAATTTAGTACACCCTAATGGTTATTGCTACTAGATGGTGCACACTGACATTGTTTTTCTTTGATGATCTCGGGGGATCAACAACCGCGATGCCTTTGGCATTATTGACACGCACACATTGCTCGTAAAATGTTCAAATGAACATTTTGCCTTGAAACATTTTTAATGTCTTATAAAAACCAAGGTTTGTTCATTCATATTTTTTTTTCAAATTTTCATATAGGATATAGTTTGAAATGAATCACACTATTGAACTTATTTTCAACGTGATTGCAGTCTCCATTCAAAATTATTCGCTTCTTTTATATGGCAAGAATAAAAGATACTTTTTTAAATCATCAAATATCAACTTTTTAGTACAAGATGATGAACTTGCGTGCAAGTTAACTAGATGTCTCAAAAACAAGACGTGCTATGATATTTTTGAAAACGGCAATGGATTCAGCAATCCTGAATAAGGTATATAGCGGTTCTTTGATGCTTAAGAAAAAAAAATCCGCAGTGTTTTGAGAGCTTTGTTACGATCCATATTTAAATCTTAAACCTTAACTTACGCTCCTCCTTTTTCCTTGCAAAGTTTGTCTTGGGTATCCTTTTTGGAGCTTGTATTTTCATTACCCGCTCTCCCAGTAAAATGCATAAAAACAGATTCAGATTTTTCAGAATTTATATGTTGTCAATGAATAAGTATTTGGAACCGATTTGTGTTATGTAGATTACACCAAACTTTATATGGATTGTAACCACTGCACAATGGTCGGAAAAAAGTGAAGTTTGGCCAAAACTATTTGTATCACCTTTATCGATGAAATATGTAATCTGAATATGTTCTTTTGCGTTTTTGTTGTTTCAGAAAAAGTTATTCACAAATTACTTAACTTTGAAAAAAGATTTTTTTTAAATTAAAATTGTTATCAAACTGGTTAAATATATTTTAAATAAAATTTTTAAATTATTTTAAAAGTGGTTAAATATATTTTAAATAAACTTTGTATGAAAAATTTCGTCAAAATATATGTAAGATATTGAATTATTCAAATAGCTCTAACTTGCAAATCAGCAAATTTCTGCAAAAAAATTAAAGGGTTTTTGTAAAATCCAAGGATGCTTTTTGATGTGCAATATTCGAAATGGCGGCGACATGACGCGACAAGAGTTGTTTTTCATGTTCAAAATCATCAAAATTACTAAAGTGTAATATTGAATAATATTAAAACTTCAACCAAATATTTTTTTTCCATCCTCATGCTCGATAAAAGTGTTGAACTATAAGCTTTCAGATAGTGGGTAAATTTATGAAAATATTGCATTCCTAAATTATAAATTTTGTGCTCTTTTTTTTTGTTACATTTTTCAATTTTTTAACTTCAGTCGGTTTGCCGTCATAGAAGTCATAGAAATTTAAATTTTAGTTGGATTTCAATCAAGGAACATAATAATATAATACATGAGGTATATTTTAAAATTAAAAAAAAATATAAAAATCTAAAAAAAAAATTTGGTAGTTTTGGCTGCCCATTTATATAGAGCCCGACCATTGTTCACTGTGCTTGCTTGGTTATAAGCATAGCAAATAGTAAAATGATCTACTGTCAGCTTGATTAAAACTAGTCACAGTTTCACTTCCCCATATCATCTGATAGCTACAGGCTCAGTCCGAGATTCTCTGTATCGTCAAAGGTGTACACGAGAATTTCTTAGCTCGGAAGCAACATTTTCGATAGCACAATGAAGCGCGAATGGGAACAGAAAGAGAAAATATTATAGTTTGAATCTATTCGCAGGTGGATATACACCTGCTTCGACGAGCTGGCTGGCAGCTTAAAACAATAGCAAAAGTTCTGGTGAAGCGTACCGTGTTCGCGTAATTCAAACACGCTTCAAAGAGTTTGCTTTCGCTCATGTGCCGGAAAGTTTGCATGAGTGACTCAGAATGGAGGGGCACCGTATAGTCATCAAGGGCCACCAAGCTCCGGCGTTCCTGGCATTGCTGCAGATAACCCACTACTTCTACGGTACAAACCCAGCGAAGCCAACCGACCGCTACATCCATCTATAGAGCATTTCCAGGCCAAAATGCAAATCGTGGAGGCGCTACCTTTTCCGAAATGTTCGAAACTTCTGAAGTTATTATGAATTTTAGAGTGAACTTTACATGTTATAGTTTGTAGTACCATTTCGAATGTTTCAGTCCGAGTTTATACTGTGCTTATTATAATTTATAAGTACTGAGTAAACATCCTAGGCTGTGTAGAAAAATATGGGGAAGGACTTTTCCTTTGAAAAACTAAAGAAAGGTTCGAAAATAATGTTTTGAGAGAATCGATTTAGTAAGGTTATAGTATCCACTGTTTTTGTTTAAATGTAGAGTAAGGTTGAGCAAACGTTCGACTATATCGGTATAATCAATATTTTCAGATTTACTTTGCTTTTCGCTCAGTGTACTTTTGTAATAGTCCTTGTTATTTACTGAAACTTCCTAAAAGACACCATTTTAATCAAATGTACCGTGTCTCAGTTAAATATTTTCAAATTATTAAAACCCTTTTATTTATTTATTATTATCGTCAATCAAAAGTATACTACATGTTAACACTTAAATCTATACTACTATATTTTACAGAGTTAAAGTGTATTCTTAGGTTACTACGCGACATTGTAAGTCTATTGTTTCGCAATGTTGATTGTATAAACTCATCATTTGATAGAAACTTTTCAAAATTTACTCTCATAAATATAGAAAAATTTCGACGGGAGATTTCATACTGTATAGCTATAAATACATGTGAAAAGTTTCATTTGCTTTGGAAATAGCCAGTCTGAAAGTGCCGTTTTCATTTGTGTTTTGAGCCGGAAATGCTCTATAGACAACGTGATAACCTGGCAGGGGATGCCGGATTCCAGTTCAGTTGAGGTATGTTTCCCATCTGTGTAAGCGCGTATTTCGTGCGAGACGGTTTCATCATCTACTTTAAGCCGTTTTTGATGTGGGAATAAGGGAGCTGAGAAGCAGTTAATTAAAAAAGTAAACACGTGCTGGGAACACGTTTCGGCATAATTTAGCCATTTCAGCGCTTCCTTAACGTGAAGCTCTCCGTAAATCTTGGCGCCACCACAAACTGCGGCGGTATGTATGCTCATTACTTCCATCCGTGGCATTAGGATCTAAACAAAGATTTTTAATTTACGATAATGCGCAGAGATTGCCTTTCTCTGCACGAATGGCAGAGAATAGCTTGCGGTACGGTTTCTTTCTTACCCGAGAATAGTTAGTTGCGGTGCACAATGCACGTACTTTTGCAAGGGTTCCTTTTGAAATAACGCAGAGTTTTTTATGCTGAAAAAGTCTACATTCAATATGAAATCCCATAAATTGTGCACATGCTCATAGATTTAGGTTGAGATACCGAAAAATGATTTACGTGATATGTGAACAGCCCCAAGAAAAGGGAAATACGTTTACAGGGCGCATCGTACTCTCTTGCTGTGCGATCACAAATTCTTTCTGCGGCTGGAGGTTTTGGAACTACCTACAGCAATAAAACAGTTCTTCCGTACCTTAGATCATTCGTTGGACCCATTGATGGAAGCTAACGGTGAAGTAGGCTGAGTCCAACGCCGGGGTCTAGCAAAGTCATTCGCGGAACCAGCACCGGCAAATGGTCGTCGGGGCGCCTGTGAACCGGAAGTTTTCCTCCTCCGGAATCGCAGGACCGACCTCGTCATCTGCCCGGCCAGCTTCGGAGTTGGCTAAGTACACCGTCGTGGACTAGTTGAGTATAGTGCGTTGTTGCACTAGCAAATGATCGTCGGGCACCTGTGAACCAGAAGCTTTCCACCACCGCGGTGCACCGGAATCGCAGGACTGATCTCAGCATCTGCCCGGATAGCATCGGTTCGGAAGATCTTTCGTCGCCGGGGAAATCTTCGTCGAAGTAGGATAGATCAACCGCCGGGAACTAGTCTGAGTAGTACGTAGGCTTGAGTCGTCGTGAGTGAACCGGAAGCCATTCTCCAACCGGAATCGCTGGACCGACAGGCTAGGCTTTTGAAGTTTTTTTGTACCCTACTATATACAGTATTGGACAAAACATTTGCAACTTTTTCGATTTTCCATACAAAATGCCCAACTTTGATGAACTATATCTCAGTTATTTATGGACCGATTTGTATGAAATTTTCACTGAATATCAGACATAACTTGAATTTTAACGTATATTTTTGAGTGATTTTTCCAATCAGGCATTCTTCACATCCAGAGTGACAACCGCACAGTAACTGATGCTGCTTCTTTTATTTTCTATTGCCGCATCAGCTTCTGAACGACCGGCTAGATAACATCCAGAGTAGATTTACCTTTTCTGAACCCAAACTGGTTGTTGGACAGGCCGTTCGCACCTTCCGTGTACGGTAATAGCCTGTTGAGGATCAACCTCTCCGACAACTTGCCCTAGACATATAGGTTATACGCCGACAGGCCACCTGGTGGTTTCCTCACCTTTGGTAGAAGCACCAATTACTGTCGCTTTTATAGGTACACCCGGGAAGCATGACCTATGCAGCACAGCATCGCGGTTCTGAACATGTCCGGATCCGCATTGACTTCTGCTTTTAGGGCAACATTCGGTATACCATCGGGTCCCGATGCCTTATTTGACACGAATGATTTCACGACTTCTAACAGCTCTTCGTTCGTCACCCTCGCCACTTAATCTAATTCATGGGCTTGTTGAGATGGTGCGAGAAGAGTACATCTATTATCGATCGCAGCAGCTCTAGCGACTTCTCTTGGAGCGCCACGACACCTTTGGTCTTAGCCGTTACACTAAAACCTCAATTTACGAAGTCTTTTTTTACGCTACCTCAATTTAAGTCACTTTTTTACGAAGTAAACTCAATTTAAGTCACTTTTTTTTACGCAGTGCGTAAATTGAGTTTTGACAATTCTGTGGGAAATCATTGACCTCCGGTTTGGGAAAATCGTTGGAAACCCATACAATATGGGTATTTTTGGAACGGGCACGACGAGGGGATGACGAAAATCGATGTCCGACGCCATTTTGGAATCCAAGATGGCGACCTTTGGTTTGGGAAAATTGTTGGAAACCCATGCAATATGGGTATTTTTGGAACGGGCATGACTAGGGGATGACGAAAATCGATGTCCGACGCCATTTTGGAATCCAAGATGGCGACCTCTGGTTTGGGAAAATCGTTGGAAACCCATACAATATGGGTATTTTTGGAACGGGCACGACTTGGGGATGACGAAAATCGATGTCCGACGCCATTTTGGAATCCAAGATGGCGACATCTGGTTCGGAAGATCGGTGGAAACCCATACAATATGGGTAATTTTAAAACGGGCACGACGAGGGGATGACGAAAATCGATGTCCGACGCCATTTTGGAATCCAAGATGACGACCTCTGGTTTCGGAAAATCGGTGGAAACCCATACAATATGGGTATTTTTGGAACGGGCACGACGAGGGGATGACGAAAATCGATGTCTGACGCAATTTTGGAATTCAAGATGGCGACCTACGTTTGGAGAATATTGTTGACGAAAATCGATGTCTGACGCCATTTTTAAATTAAATTCACCTAAACCTCAATCAACGAAGTCTGTTTTTACGCAAATTCAATAGATGTCACTTGTTTAACGAAATAAATTCATGAACATCAGTACAGATCAGTACATTGATCCATTTGCGAAGTGGGCCGTCATTGAAATTTGTAGTGGGCATCGATGATTGTGGCCAAACCGTCTCACGATTGCGAATTAAAGAAAATCACTAGGTTTTGCACTGACATTGCTGAAAATGTAGCAGCATATTTTCTGTATGTAAGTGATACTTTTATGAATCAATATTACTTAAGATGACTGAGTTTTATCACTTTGAAATTGCAATCTGGAAAATCAACAAGGCTACCAAACCGAATGACGGGCTACTTAGCCTTAAGAGTTTATATTTTATGCTATAAATAAGTATCATCAATGTACAACTACTTAAGTTTGTAGATACTCAGGTCTATATATCGTGGAGTCCTCGGAAGTACAAAAACATCGACACAACTCAATACAACACTTCATTTGCAAATATGGACAGTAAGAGGCCTTTGCAATATTGAAGAACTATCTATTGATGATTGGTAACGCTTGTATATCCTAAGGCCCATATTCGATAGAGATTTTAGAGGACCAAGGACATCCCCACAAATTCATACAATACATCGTTTACCCACAGAAATGGTAAGGGGCCTTTGGAGTATTTGAAAACTATCTTCTATGCACTTATTATGGCCGTAGATCCAATGGCTTTTATTCAATGGAGTCCTTGGAGCACCAAAAACATCCTATAAATCAATAAAATATTCCGTTGACTTAAATGAATGGTTAAGAGACTGTGTCATTTAAAAAAAAACTTCCTATAGACCATTGATCACGTTTGTAGATTCAAAGGCCTCTATTCAAAGAAGTCTTTGGTAAACCTAGGATATCGGTACAGATTATAACAATACTCATTTTATTGCTACATATAGATAAGGGCCTGTGCCATATCAAAAAAGCATCTATTGATAATTGGTTACGCTTGTAGATCCTAAGACCTATATTCGATATAGATCTTGGAGGAACTAGGACATCCACACAAATTATTACAATACACCGTTTACTCACATGAATAGTTAGGGGCTTGTGGAGTAAATGAAAAGTAACCTCTAATCTCTTATTACGGTCGTAGATCCCAAGGCCTATATTCAATGGAGTCCTTGGAGGACCTAAGACATCCGCACAAATTATTACAATACACCGTTTACTCACATGAATGGTTAGGGGCCTGTGGAGTAATTGAAAAGTAACCTCTAATCTCTTATTAAGGTCGTAGATCCCAAGGCCTATATTCCATGGAGTTCTTGGAGGACCTTGGACATCCGCACAAATTATTACAATACACCGTTTACTCACATGAATGGTTAGGGGCTTGTGGAGTAAATGAAAAGTAACCTCTAATCTCTTATTACGGTCGTAGATCCCAAGGCCTATATTCCATGGAGTTCTTGGAGGACCTTGGACATCCGCACAAATTATTACAATACACCGTTTACTCACATGAATGGTTAGGGGCCTGTGGAGTAATTGAAAAGTAACCTCTAATCTCTTATTACGGTCGTAGATCCCAAGGCCTATATTCAATGGAGTCCTTGGAGGACCTAGGACATCCGCACAAATTATTACAATACACCGTTTACTCACATGAATGGTTAGGGGCCTGTGGAGTAATTAAAAAGTAACCTCTAATATCTTATTACGGTCGTATGATTACAATACACCGTTTACTCACATGAATGGTTAGGGGCCTGTGGAGTAATTAAAAAGTAACCTCTAATCTCTTATTACGGTCGTAGATCCCAAGGCCTATATTCAATGGAGTCCTTGGAGGACCTAAGACATCCGCACAAATTATTACAATACACCGTTTACTCACATGAATGGTTAGGGGCCTGTGGAGTAATTGAAAAGTAACCTCTAATCTCTTATTAAGGTCGTAGATCCCAAGGCCTATATTCCATGGAGTTCTTGGAGGACCTTGGACATCCGCACAAATTATTACAATACACCGTTTACTCACATGAATGGTTAGGGGCTTGTGGAGTAAATGAAAAGTAACCTCTAATCTCTTATTACGGTCGTAGATCCCAAGGCCTATATTCCATGGAGTTCTTGGAGGACCTTGGACATCCGCACAAATTATTACAATACACCGTTTACTCACATGAATGGTTAGGGGCCTGTGGAGTAATTGAAAAGTAACCTCTAATCTCTTATTACGGTCGTAGATCCCAAGGCCTATATTCAATGGAGTCCTTGGAGGACCTAGGACATCCGCACAAATTATTACAATACACCGTTTACTCACATGAATGGTTAGGGGCCTGTGGAGTAATTGAAAAGTAACCTCTAATATCTTATAACGGTCGTAGATCCCAAGGCCTATATTCAATGGAGTCCTTGGAGGACCTAAGACATCCACACAAATTATTACAATACACCGTTTACTCACATGAATGGTTAGGGGCCTGTGGAGTAATTAAAAAGTAACCTCTAATATCTTATTACGGTCGTATGATTACAATACACCGTTTACTCACATGAATGGTTAGGGGCCTGTGGAGTAATTAAAAAGTAACCTCTAATCTCTTATTACGGTCGTAGATCCCAAGGCCTATATTCAATGGAGTCCTTGGAGGACCTAAGACATCCGCACAAATTATTACAATACACCGTTTACTCACATGAATGGTTAGGGGCCTGTGGAGTAATTGAAAAGTAACCTCTAATCTCTTATTAAGGTCGTAGATCCCAAGGCCTATATTCCATGGAGTTCTTGGAGGACCTTGGACATCCGCACAAATTATTACAATACACCGTTTACTCACATGAATGGTTAGGGGCTTGTGGAGTAAATGAAAAGTAACCTCTAATCTCTTATTACGGTCGTAGATCCCAAGGCCTATATTCCATGGAGTTCTTGGAGGACCTTGGACATCCGCACAAATTATTACAATACACCGTTTACTCACATGAATGGTTAGGGGCCTGTGGAGTAATTGAAAAGTAACCTCTAATCTCTTATTACGGTCGTAGATCCCAAGGCCTATATTCAATGGAGTCCTTGGAGGACCTAGGACATCCGCACAAATTATTACAATACACCGTTTACTCACATGAATGGTTAGGGGCCTGTGGAGTAATTAAAAAGTAACCTCTAATATCTTATTACGGTCGTATGATTACAATACACCGTTTACTCACATGAATGGTTAGGGGCCTGTGGAGTAATTAAAAAGTAACCTCTAATCTCTTATTACGGTCGTAGATCCCAAGGCCTATATTCAATGGAGTCCTTGGAGGACCTAGGACATCCGCACAAATTATTTCAATACACCGTTTACTCACATGAATGGTTAGGGGCCTGTGGAGTAATTGAAAAGTAACCTCTAATATCTTATTACGGTCGTAGATCCCAAGGCCTATATTCAATGGAGTCCTTGGAGGACCTAGGACATCCGCACAAATTATTACAATACACCGTTTAGTCACATGAATGGTTAGGGGCCTGTGGAGTAATTGAAAAGTAACCTCTAATCTCTTATTACGGTCGTAGATCCCAAGGCTTATATTCAATGGAGTCCTTGGAGGACCTAGGACATCCGCACAAATTATTACAATACACCGTTTACTCACATGAATGGTTAGGGGCCTGTGGTGTAATTGAAAAGTAACCTCTAATATATTATAACGGTCGTAGATCCCAAGGCCGATATTCAATGGAGTCCTTGGAGGACCTAGGATATCCGCACAAATTATTACAATACAACGTTTACTCACATGAATGGTTAGGGGCCTGTGGAGTAATTAAAAAGTAACCTCTAATATCTTATTACGGTCGTATGATTACAATACACCGTTTACTCACATGAATGGTTAGGGGCCTGTGGAGTAATTAAAAAGTAACCTCTAATCTCTTAAAACGGTCGTAGATCCCAAGGTCTATATTCAATGAAGTCCTTGGAGAACCTAGGACGTATATTCAATGGAGTCCTTGGAGGACCTAGGACATCGTCACAAATTATAAAAATACACATTTTACTACTATGAATAGATAAGGGCCTGTGCCATATCAAAAAAAAAAACATCAAAGGATCGCTAAATATGCCAGTACATTGCAGGTATATATTCCAGGAAGTTTTTGGATGAACTAGAACACATGTTGTACTCACTTAATTACCAAAACTTGAATCTGACAATACAAACGCTTCTTGAAAATATAACAATCTTCTAGGGTCCAGTATTGTGAGACATTCTTCTACATAGAAATGATAAATTGGCAAAACCTCGTTTTACGAACTGAGCTCCCTCGTTTTACGCACTGATTCAATTTACGCACCAACTCAACTTGCGCACCCCCGATCTAGTTCGTAAATTGAGGTTACAGTGTACCACTATGTAGGAGGCACCCCACGGACTCGAGCTGGCACTCTGGCACTTTGATTTCTTTTTTGAGAGCTTACTTTGCCTTGCGTTCTTCTTTTTGTGCTTCTGTGCGTGCGCGTTGCAATCTTTATATAGCCCGAAGGCAGATTGCTCGAAGATTTGCAATTGATTGACACCATCAGTACACCGGCGGCCTGTTCTCGCTGGGAGAGGGCTTTTCTCGGCATGGAAGCATCACACACTCGTGATATCACAGTAACTAGCTTTTCACCGTTTAGGTCCAGAGTGATCCGTTCGCGCCTCAGAGATGCAGTGAATACTTCGCCGTCGAAGCGTGCTGTTTTCCAACCTCGGACTTGGGTCGAGTTACATCGCACTGCCCACCGGCCACCAAATATTATGCTATAGCGAATCACTTGATGATCGCTTCGAGTAGAACTGTCATCATCGCGTTAGTTCATTATTCCTATAAGGTTAGGACTACTGATCGATACGTCGATAATCGATCCCACATTGCGGAGTACAGTAATTGTACTTACATTTGGCAGTTCTACATTTAATGAGGCCAGGGATTCCAACAATAGTTGGCCTCTTAGGTTGATGCAGCGGCTACTTCATTCCACTGCCCATGCATTAATGTCATCAGCTATCACTACTGGCTGCCGATTAGCTAGTTCGGCTATGACCATGTGGGAATAACCTCAATTGACTATCTTGGGGGATGCGTAACAATAACAATAAAATGCAGTAGAACACGCCGAAAAAAATCAATTGGTGCGTTCTTAAACATTATCTCTTTTGTATTTTTTATTACTTTTGTTTCTTGACAAATTTTATCTTCATTGCAACATATTTGTCACAAAAATTGGTTCTTTCATATAAGCGGCTTACAAAGGGCACCTCCCGTAATGTATTTCATGTGTAACGTGTTCCATCATAAATTGGTTTGTTTCGTCAGCCGGGGTTCGCTCCCTGTCACTGTCTTGCGATGATTGTGCGTGGCGGGTCGTGACAAATGATATGCGGTGCCAAACTAAAACAAACATTCACAGTATGGAAGTAGGCTTGTGTGTAAATAATTTGCATTTCTGATGGGCACGAGTACCAACGTGTTTACGAATTTCTCCCGAGTGAGCGATAAATATATCAATTACGTTATGTGCGTCTTCCAAAAGTGCAGATAAAATATTGCCATATCCTCTTGCTACAATATATGGCATTGTAGTTGTCAGTGTAATACAATCGTCTGGGTAATATTGGGTACGTACATGGTTGAATGGGTGGACTTCTCGTTGGCTGTTGTTAATATGAAGTTTCATTGAATGTACCAAATATAAGTGGTAGTTATAATTAAACTTATTATCCCATTAAATCTTCATTCTCCGAGTGTTTTCTTCTTCTTCTTCTTCTTCTTGGCTTTACGTCCTCACTGGGACAGAGCCTGATTCTCAGTTTACTGTGCTTATGAGCACTTGCACAGTTATTAACTGAGAGCTTTCATTGCCAAAGTTGCAATTTTCGCATTCGTATATCGTCCCCTTGATGCATAACAACTAGATAGGGTGCCGGTGCCATTAGTGGACTACCTAAGCTATAAAAAATCATAACAAAATAACGAAAAGCCCTAGCAGAGATCTTTTGGCGTCAACAGAAAGATTTCAACCTACTATATGGGAAAAATATAAAAAGAGTGATAAAACTAATTTTTTAACATAAAATCGCTTGAGCCACTATTGGTACACGTGTTCCAGTAGTTGCGCTAGTGCTCCAGTAGTAGACGTTTTGGAATTATACAAGGAATTTTAAACAAAAAGGCAAACTTTTACACAGGTTTAACATTTTTCCCTTCGAACAGCAACTAATATCTTACGAATGAAGCATTAAGAACATCTCTGGGACTTTTCTTCATTTTCATACATCCATTTTAAAAACTGCTTCCATCCGTTGATCCACTACTGGAACACGACGGCAACTATTGGTGCAAGGGAGCAAATTTTTTGCCTAAACTTAATTATTTATATGACTTTTTGATGAAATTAAAAGCTGAAATTTGGCAAATCGACTAAACTAGGGACGATCTATCCAACAAAAATAGCACATGTCGTTTTTATCAAAAAATGTACGTTTTATTCCATAGTCCAATCTACTGGTACATTACAACCATTGGTTGGTTGTAACCCTAACTCAAAAATCAAAATTTGGAGATGTGCAACTTTGAAAATATCTTGCATAACTAATGATCTCGCCTTAAAAGCCATTGGTAGCCATGTGTGTAGCTCATTGTTTCTGAGAATTTGAATGAAGTTACACGTTATTTAACAACGCTTCGGTGAAGAAAGGATCATTCTCTACCTGCCAGTGGTTTTGTTTTCAATGCTTATTCATTTATTTGCTCAAAAATAACGTGCTACACACGTGGTTACCAATGACCGTTATGTGGTTACCGAGATATGATCAAGGGGTGGATCACTTCTTCAGTGCACATCGAATGTACATCAAATTGCATCAAATGCATTTTTTCGACATTCACATCAGCTTAGCACTGGCCCTTTTTATCGCACGTCATGCTATAGCAACGCGTTATTGTTTGTTGTGAAAGGATCAACATAGTTTTTCTCTGGGAGGGAGAAACCGATACGAAATTTATGTACGTCACAGTGAGCCGAGATTCTGCTGTCACGAAATGTCACTGTGAGCCCAGATTTTGAACACTGGACTAACATGATAATAGCGCGTAATTGATCAAAACATATTTTTGCATTTCGTCAGAGGTGACAAAAATCAAACAAAAATCAATTCAAAAGTATTCAAAAGTAATGTCACGATAACACCTTTTATTATCATTGAATACAAAGTATTGAAATATGCATCTTTTCACATTTCAAATAAAAATGAATATTGAATGCATAGAATACTGTGGCCCTTTTTCCATGTTAGTCCGGAAAGATCGAAGGTACACAATAAAAGAAAACTAGCGATTTTCATCAAGTCTGCCTTGATTGTCTTTGGCAAACTGGAGTTATCTTGCGGATTGAGAAAAAAATTGTTTAACATTTCGTGTGTAGTATCTGTGCCTCCCTCCCAGGTTTTTCTCTTCCAAATAAAATAAGCTATTCACTAATATTTTATTCCTTTCAGATACTCAAGCTGTTGCTTCAGAACGAATATGTATCAAATATCAATTTAAAGGTTTATCGGTGCCACGGCAATCCACTAATGGATCCTTGGAGCTGAAAGGGTCTTATTACTAAGGGGCTTTTTGAAAAACGGTGATAGCTTGAACGTCCCACGTCCCTGTCGGAACCACATTCATGAGAAACCCACATTACTGTTTATTATTAGTGACGGTGGAATAAATAACAGAAGCTTTGAAAATTTTTGGTTTGGAATATTTTTAATTCCATTAAGAACAGTACAATAAACTCTAGATTTTCTTATACAAAAATGTTCACGTGCCTATTGAATGTGTTGTCTACGGAACATATATTGGCTATGGATAATGTCATAAAACTGTTCAAGAATGACAGTAAGTGGACAGATCTTCAGATCATAAAACATTTATCAAAGCGTTTTAATAGCTACTTCCAGATAAACTCCTCCCTATAACAGAACGCGATACAGCAAAAATTTTGATCTGATGTCTATGAATTAGCAGCTTTGACAAATAAAACAATTACTGATCATTTCGGAAAGGATTTCTTTTGTTTTTATTTAGCACGTCAATGATCCATCTTCGTAATGTGACGATTTCAAGCTTCCCCGAAGCTGGAGTCCACCTTGTCATCAGCCTAATGTCCACGGTGATTTAACGCATTTTGATGAAGAATTGTTTCAATCCTTCTTGGCACCATATATCCATATCGACCATTTTTTTTGGGTGAAGTAGTGTAGCTCTTCTTAAGTTAATAGAAAAAATGAGTTTGACACTTTAACAACGACAACAATAAAATGTTTGAGCAAACCATGATATGGATATGATCGTTTTACAAGGTGATTTGTTAATAAACTTCAAATTATGTATTTGAAACACACGCTTATGAGCTGTGAACATTTTGCAGATCTACCGTTTTGACTCGAAATCCGGACATTTAAGCACCATGTTAGCTTCAAGCACCATTTTTATAATTCATGAGACATATTTTCTTAAGTTTCTGTGGTTTTTTATGAACCTAAATGTTCATTCTTTGGCAAAATGTAATACAAATAGCGATTTATTGTGCGAAAAACGTTCAAATATGCAAAAACATGAGATGTGTCTTGATTCGAAATCCGGACACTATTGATAGGTTGCTTCGAATTCCGGACACTTTTGCTTCGAATTCCGGACACTTCTTTTTGACGAAATATTCGCATATTTTAAATAAAATTCAACACACCAACTCTAAATTTCATAATTTTCAAGTTTCCTAATGTACTCACACAAGTACCATGCCCACACAGTTACGGATCACCCACAGTGACGGATCACTTTGGCGTTCAACATCGGATAACTCGCTCAAAACATAAAAGTTGACGTAAAACATATTTTTCCCATGTTATACTGTTTGTCTTCTAGCATTTGTGAAGTTAAGCATAACATTCAACCGCTTAATAACGGTGTATTTGACAAATGTTTAGTTGGTACCACACAGCTATCATTATATGGTCGTTTTCTGTAAGAAGTGCCGTCAGCATTCATAAGCTCCCACAAGTGGTAAAATTCATATGTTATAGCATTAAACATGCTCGTTCGCTTCGATTTAGTGTGAACTCATCTTTAGAAAACAGTTTTCTTGATTGTTGATTCTAAATACCGAATATAGGCACTTCTAGCTAGTGATCCATAATATGGACCAGGAAATGATTGTTTACCACGGTTATGGATCACTAGCACAGAATGTAGATTTCTACCATTTTAAGCATTGTATTCGACATTTTCAGACAATAGTGCTAAGGATAAAACTAATACAACATCAAGGTTGGTAAATTTCATTTTTTAGCAGACAAAAATGGGTGGAAAACTTGGTGTGGAGCGAAAACAGTTCATGCCTCAGTTACTACAATGCAGTATATCATAAAAAAAGGACATTTTACCCTTGTTTCCAGCTCGAACAATGCTATTTTTGCAGTAATATGTGACACATTGTTAACTTTCACCAAATCATGCGATACAGATGCATTGAGTTTAAAATCTCTTGATTTTGCGCACTGATCCGTAATATGTCACAATTTGATCCATAATATGAAAATTGATCCATAATATGGTTTTCAGAAACCGATGCAATTTTAAATTTTTATGCAATCCTATGTAAATATTACACACAAAACAGTTTACTAACCGAAGTTCCAATGTGAAACGATTCAATTCGTGCTTTTAAATTACAATTTTACGTTTTCCATGTCGTTTTATTGAATTTTGTAGGTTGGACTCCACACTATTTGATCCATAACTGTGGGGTCATGGTATCAAGCCTCGAGTAACGCTGAAGCTGCCAGAAAAGTCTAGAAAGTTTTGGCAAAATTGCTTCACTCACCTTATGTTAGCGCCTGAATGTATTGCCCCACCTATTCCTAATAACACGATGCTGCATCAAATTGCCGGACGCTTTGGAAGCTGGAGGCTGATCTTTTTCATTGTGTTTTTGGACAAAATTATGTTTTTTCCGCCTCGAATCCATAATTATGAAGTCGTCTACATTCTCCATGCATGAAAGTTGTCGAAAAAATACTTTTTGGGTGATTTAAAGCCGGTGTACGCGATGCGAAGCATCCTGACACTTAGAATCAACACGGTACTCTTGATTTTATTCACCAGACACAAATGTAACACAATTTCTTCTTTATAATATTCAAAACTTACTGTTAGTCGATAAACTAGACACTACAGCCCCCAATGATCTGGATTAGGCCTAGTTTTCTTCTAATATTCGTGTGTGTCCGGCTTTCGAAGCAGACAAAAAATTCGCTTCTTAATCCGGACACCGAGAATTGATCACATTTAATTACTAATTCGAGCATTTCGGTAACTTCCACTTGACAACAATAGGACACAATAATTGGCTCTTCATTTAAAACGTAAATTGGCACGATAACACTGTTTTCAATTCAATTTATACTGAATGTTACTTTAACGGCAACTGTAAGGTGCAGTCTAACACGGACTGAATTGTGTGGAATATTGAAACGCATTTTGTATTTTTATTTTTATTTTTAATACTTTGCAGCCTACTGCGATAAATTAACAACTATGACATACAATTGAAGCTAGAGAACAGTGTTGCACATAAGTATTATAGAGAAAATTTAAATAATATTATTAAAAATGTAAAAAATAGCCATAGTGTCCGGCTTTCGAAGCGTCCGGCAATTCGAAGCAAAACGGTAATTGAGAATATTGAATTCAAAAATTTCAGACATATTGAAGTCAAAAATTTCAGATTTCGAGATATCTAGTTTAAGCATCAAGGGGACGATATCAAGTAGGGGGACTGGAAGTAGTTTGATCATGCTAAGGAAAACAGCGATTTTAGATGCGAATAGCATTATTTTATACTCCTTTTTAATTATCAAAGTAGCATTGGTAGCAGAATAACAGCTTGTTTAGCTAAACTTTTGTTTATATAGCCTCTTTTCAGCTTAATAAACTGATATTCAGCTACCCATGTTACCTGGGTATGGTCGGATAAATAAACATGTTTTCTATCAAATAGTAGAAACAGATAATCATTTTAACTTTTCTGGGGCTTATAGGGTAAAAGCGGGGGCCCAGATAGCCGTAGCGGTAAACGCGAAGATATTCAGCATGACCATGCTGAGGGTCGTGGGTTCGAATCCCGCTAGTCGAGGATCTTTTCGTAAGGGAAATTTTCTCGATTCCCAGGGCATAGAGTATCTTCGTACCTGCCACACGATATACACATGCAAAAATGGTCAATCGGCAAAGAAAGCTCTCAGTTAATAACTGTGGAAGTGCTCATAAGAACACTAATCTGAGAAGCAGGCTTTGTCCCAGTTGGGACGTAACGCCAGAAAGAAGAAGAAGAAGGGTAAAAGCATCGGTTTTGGCCAGCCTAAGAGAATGTCGATAAAAATTATATGAGAAGCCGTATTTTTACTACAAATATGTCAAATACAAGCTTTCAATCTATATAATGTGTGTAAAATACAGAGGTGCTCGCTGTCACTATCAATGCTTAAATTTTGCTGATTTGTACTGCGATACAAATCGGATCATTCCATACCACATCAACACCATGCTGTTTACTCCGATTGTACGACATTTCCCAGAATGACGTTCCCCAGAACGACATTCCCCAGAACGCCATTCCCCAGAATTGGACATTCCCCAGAAATCCATTCCCCAGAATGGGATATTCCCCAGAAAACCATTCCCCAGAATGGGACATTCCTCAGAAAAAAATTACAAGAGATCTTTAAGGTGTTCAAATCCAGGAAAATGGTAAATAGTAAATAGTGAATGCATCTAACTGGAAAATTCGAGAAAACCATAATTTTCATAGGTAAAGCATTTTCGTATTGTTTTTTTTTTATTTTTAACGGTAGGACTTTCGGTTTGTTGCAGTCTTTCATTTATTGAATGGAGAATCTTTAAATCAAAAATTCTTAAAAATTTACCAGCTATGGTCGGAAATGTAATTCGAACCATTTGGAAGATTTTTATATTTTTTGACGATTTTCTCGTCGAAAAAGTTAAAATTTAGCGTGACATAATATGTGTACCATCCCTAATTATTTAGCCAATAAACCTAGGAAGAACAGCATACGTTCAAAAGAAGGGAGAATATGCCATAAAAGCCGAAAAACAAATTCCATTAATTTACTTTGTGACATATTACACTACACCAATCTCCCTTTGAAAGTACAATTAGAAAGAACAGCCAATTTTAAAAGAAGGAAGAATAACTATGAAAACAAAAAAAACAATAACTTGGATCAAGTTTGATCATAAAACACAGTATGGCATATGTAGGAACAGCTTATGTTAAACGGTTGAGCTACTTTTCCTCCAATGTCGGATTCCCAAATGTTGTTTCCCCGAACGCCAGTTCCCAGAATGCCAGTGCCCCGAACAACCCGTTTCCCCGAATAGCCTAGTTTCCGAAAAGTTTTTAGCTCTTATAATTATCATAACTTTTGTGTTTCGAGGTGGTAACGAACCGGTCATCTAATATGCACCCTTCTTCACTTGATTGGCGGTTCTTTCAAGTTTCACCATCATTGGTATTTTTGGCAAGATATATTTAGTCGAGGATGACGTTCAAATCTATATTATCTTCTTCTTTTAATTGTTAATCATTCATTCTAGTTCAGCACCCAGCCCTTAAGGACTATTCTTGCACCTGTTTGAACTGCATCACTATTCGGGGAAACGGGTCATTCGGCGAGGTGGCATTCAGGGAAATGATATTCAGGGAAACGGCAGTAGCCCAATAATGAAATTAATTAAGACACAATTAAGAAAATTTTTAAACAGCATTTTCCTCCTAAGATTATGGTTGGGTCTGCCGATGAACCACTTAGCCACAAAACCACCTCTTTCGTGATTTTTTGACCGTACAAACTTTTTGAAATTTGTGTGCCACACCCCCCCTTCCATAGAAGACCAAGTGATTTATGGACGGCAGCTTAGATGGTTTGCCTGAGAAAAAGGAAGCAAACACTCGCCGTTCAAAAGATTTTTTAACTCAATTCCGATTTTATTCGCTTGAGATCCATAATAATGAATTTGACAAAATAATATTTTTGGTGAATTGACGTCTGTGTCCGGAATTCGAAGCTTCTGGGAATTCAAATCAATTCAGTAGGTACATTTCTTAACGACAAAAAAAAAAAACTAAACTACCAATTTTTTTCCACTCTTTACAAACGTATAAAACCCATTCTGGGGAATGTCCTATTCTGGGGAATGGTTTTCTGGGGAATGGATTTCTGGGAAATGCCCTATTCTGGGGAATGGGTTTCTGGGGAACGTCATTCTGGGGAATGTCGTTCTGGGGTTTGACTTTCTGGGAAATGTCCTACAACCGTTTACTCCATCACCAGTGCATTGATGACGATAGACTATGGATATCACTGATGGGTTAAGTTTAGCTTTAACTAACTTACTTATTTGGCTTTACATCAATTATCTTGATAAAGCCTCGCCAACAATATTTCGCCAATTCCCTCGGTTCATGGCCGCTTCTCTCCATTCTCGACTGTTACCCACGCTCTCCAGGTCCTGGTGTACCTGGTCAATCCACCTAGCTCGCTGCGCCCCATGCCTTCTTGTTCCGACCGGATTCGTGGCAAACACCATCTTTACAGGGTTGTTGTCCGGCATTCTTGCAACATGCCCTGCCCAGCGTATCCTTCCAGCTTTAGCTACCTTCACGATACTGGGTTCGCTGTAGAGTTGAGCGAGCTCGTGGTTCATCCTTCGCCGCCACACGCCGTTCTCCTGCACGCCGCCGAAGATCGTCCTTAGCACTCGGCGTTCGAAAACCCCAAGAGCTTGCAAGTCCTCCTCGAGCATAGTCCACGCCTCATGCCCATAGAGGACTACCGGACTTATGAGGGTTTTGTACATCGTGCATTTGGTGCGGGGGTGAATCTTTCTTGACCGCAGTTTCTTCTGGAGCCCATAGTAGGCACAACTTCCGCTGATGATGCGCCTTCGTATTTCCCGACTAACATTGTTGTCAGCCGTCAACAAGGATCCGAGGTAGACGAACTCGTCCACCACCTCGAAGGTATCCCCGTCTATCGTAACACTGCTTCCTAGGCGGGCCCTGTCGCGCTCAGTTCCGCCAACCAGCATGTACTTTGTTTTCGACGCATTCACCATTAGCCCGACACTTGTTGCTTCGCGTTTCAGGCGGGTGAACAAATCTGCCACCGTTTCAAATTTTCTCCCAATAATATCCATGTTGTCCGCGAAGCAAACAAATTGTCCGGAGCTCGTGAAAATCGTGCCTCGACTGTTAAGTCCGGCTCTCCGCATGACACCTTCAAGCGCAATATTGAACAACAAGCACGAAAGTCCGTCGCCCTGTCGTAGTCTCCGCCGAGATTCGAACGAACTGGAGTGTTCGCCCGAGATCTTCACGCAGTTTTGCACACCGTCCATCGTTGCTCTGATCAATCTTGTGAGCTTCCCGGGAAAGCTGTTCTCGTCCATGATTTTCCATAGCTCTATGCGGTCGATACTATCGTATGCCGCCTTGAAATCGATGAACAAATGGTGCGTAGGGACCTGGTACTCACGGCATTTCTGGAGGATTTGCCGCACGGAAAAGATCTGGTCCGTTGTCGAGCGGCCGTCGATGAAACCTGGGATAGCACTTTATAGCACTTTATAGGCGGCGTTTAGGATGGTGATTGCACGATAATTTTCACACTCCAGTTTGTCGCCCTTTTTGTAGATAGGGCATATAACGCCTTGCTTCCACTCCTCCGGTAGCTGTTCCGTTTCCCAGATTCTGACTATCAGCCGATGCAGACAAGCGGCCAACCTGTCCGGGCCCATCTTGATGAGTTCGGCTCCGATACCATCCTTGCCAGCGGTTTTGTTGTTCTTGAGCTGTTGAATGGCATCCTTAACTTCCGCCATCGTGGGAGCTGGTTGATTTCCGCTGTCCGATGTGCTGACGTAGCAATCGCCTTCGCTGTCCTGACCTTCTGTGCCTGTGTTCTCTGCGCCATTCAGGTGTTCATCGTAGTGCTACTTCCACCTTTCGATCACCTCGCGTCCGTCCGTCAAGATGCTCTCATCCTTATCCCTGCACATCTCAGTTCGCGGCACGAAGCCTTTGCGGGATGTGTTGAACTTCTGATAGAACTTCCGCGTTTCTTGAGAACGGTACAGCAACTCCATCTCTTGGCATTCCACCTCTTCCAGGCGGCGCTTTTTGTCCCCGGAATAGGCGGGTTTGCTGTTTCCGCTTCAGTCTGTATCGTCCCACGTTTTGCCGCGTACCATGCTGCAGCATTGCAGTCCGCGCTGCATTCTTCTCCTCTAAAACCTCCTGGCACTCCTCGTCGAACCAATCGTTTCTTGAGCTCCGTTCCACATATCCGACAACGCTTTCGGCAGCGTCGTTAATGGCTGCTTTGACTGTCCTCCAGCAGCCCTTAAGAGGGGCCCTATCGAGCTCGCCCTCATCCGGCAACGCTGCCTCAAGATGCTGCGCGTACGCATTGTTGTTTCAGCATCCGGTTGTTTCAGCCGCTCGAGATTGTATCGGGGTGGGTACCGTACATTGTTGATGACGGATAGTTTTGGGCGCAGTTTCACCATCACCAGGTAGTGGTCGGAGTCAATGTTGGCGCTACGATAGGTTCTGACGTCGGTTATGTCGAAGAAGTGCCGTCCATCGATCAAAACGTGGTCGATTTGCGATTCTGTCTGCTGAGGTGATCTCCAGGTGTACCGATACGGGAGGCTGTGCTGGAAATAGGTGCTACGAATGGCCATGTTCTTGGATGCAGCAAAATATATCAGTCGTAGGCCGTTCTCGTTCGTCAGCCGGTGAGCGCTGAACTTTCCAATCGTCGGTCTGAACTCATCCTCCTGGCCAACCTGAGCGTTCAAATCTCCTATGCTGATCTTGACGTCGTGGCTTGGGCAGCGGTCGTACTCGCGTTCGAGCTGCGCGTAAAATGCGTCCTTGTCATCATCAGTGCTTCCGGAGTGTGGGCTATGCACGTTGATTATGCTGAAGTTAAAGAATCGGCCTTTGATTCTTAACTTGCACATTCGTTCATTGATCGGCCACCACCCGATCACGCGCCTTTGCATATCACCCATTACTATGAAAGCTGTTCCCACCTCGCGTGTTTTGCCGCAGCTCTGGTAGATGGTATGATTACCTCTAAACGTTCGTGCTGCTCCTGTCCAGCACACCTCCTGCAGCGCTACGATGTCGAAACCGCGGGTCTTCAGTACATCGGAGAGTATGCGAGTACTTCCAATGAAGTTGAAAGATTTGCAGTTCCACGTACCGAGTTTCCAATCGCTACACAGCTAAAAATATGTTGTAAATTTAAGTTTATTTTCATGCACATATTTGGAGCATCAAAATAAACCTAAATTTCAACGACCAATCAATTATTTTTCAATCGAATTCACTTTAAATTTACACGATCATGTAATATTCAACCATTTCTAGTTGAAAATTGAATGTATATTTATTCAAATTTACATAATGCTGTAACAACACACGAATTGGATTTATTTTTACAGTAGACTTCAGTTTACATCACATTGAAAATTAAATATTTTTTTCTGTGTAGCCCATTTTCGTCGCTGTGGTCTTTGCCGATTTTCCGGTCCGTATTCTCTCGTTGACGTTCCTGTGCTGATGTGTTTTTACGGTTGGCTTGCAGGGCCTGACACCAACCTCCTAGATTTCCTGAGGACCATTCCCCCTAAATGTTCGGAGGGCCATAGTGCGCAGTTTAGCTTAGAGTCCTTCCCTGGCACTCGGACGATGATCAGCCGTCCCTGACATGGGGAACAGACGCTGTTGTGAGCCGCTCCTAACTTGGAGTACAGACGCTCCAGGTTTGCAAAAGCAGACCCTCCTTCCCTATCAGCATACGACCAAAGTTCCCATCGGGGGTTGGTTACCCGATCTTCCCCAAGGTTACTCGTATCCCGGCCAGTACCACGAGGAGGTAGGGATAGGAGTTGCTGGGCAAGAGGCTAAGGACCGCACAAAGGGGTCTATTTTATTCCTGCAGGTACGCGAGGCACCAACGGTACGCCATGCTCAGCCATTTACCGCGCCAGTTTAGCTTTAAATTAAGCAGATAAATTGGCAATTTATCTGTACGATATTTTTGACAGTATTGCAGATACACTGAGAGGCAAAATAAAGTGCCCACCTCACCAGTTTTCGAATTTCTCTCATTGATTTGGTTCAAATTGAAGTTAACACACTTAAATCTTTTTTGATATTCTTTTAAAGTTGCACTTACGAAATTTTGATAAAAAAAAAAGAATTTTACTCAAAGAAATAGAAAATCAATTTGTATTGAAAAAAAAATAGTGACAAAATAAAGTGCCCACTTCCTTCTTGGCCCCAGAAAAGATGATTTAAGAAAAATAAAGAGCAATTTAATAGTTAATGTGTCCTGCTTTGGCCTTAAGGACTTGCTGGAGGCGTTTCGGCATGCTTTTCACCAGGTTTTGTAGGTGTTTTGGTTCTAGTTCTTCCCAGGCGCGCTCCAAGGCTTCAAAATAATTATTTTTGTTGGTAACACCAGTTTTGTCAACCCTCGCATCGAGAATCGCCCACAAATTCTCGATGGGGTTGAGGTCTGGGCTTTGTGGAGGCCATTCCAGCGGTTTAATCCGACAAGATCGGAAGAAAGACTTGGTCTTCTTGGCAGTATGCTTCGGGTCGTTGTTCTAGAGAAATATGAATTTCTCTTCAAGGCCCGTCTGGATCACGAAATCTCCAGATTTTCCCGCAAGATGTTGATGTAGGAATCTGCCGTCATTATTCCGTCGATTTTCACGAGGCTTCCTACTCCACTCCATGAAAAACACCCCCAGACCATCACATTTCCTTCTCCATGCTTCGCCGTTCCTTGGATGTGGCGCTCTGCACCACACACGAGCCCGCCGCTTTCGGTTAAACAGCTCGAGCTTCAGGAGCGCTACATCCAAGGAACGGTGACGCATGGAGGTGTGATGTGATGAAATGTGATGGTCTGGGGGTGTTTTTCGTGGAGTGGAGTAGGAAGCATCGTGAAAATCGACGGAATAATGACGGCAGATTCCTACATCAATATCTCGCGGGGAGATCTGGAGATTTCGTGATCCAGACGGGCCTTGAAGAGACATTCATATTTCTCTAGAACAACGACCCGAAGCATACTGCCAAGAAGACCAAGTCTTTCTTCCGATCTTGTCAGATTAAACCGCTGGAATGGCCTCCACAAAGCCCAGACCTCAACCCCATCGAGAATTTGTGGGCGATTCTCGATGCGAGGGTTGACAAAACTGGTGTTACCAACAAAAATAATTATTTTGAAGCCTTGGAGCGCGCCTGGGAAGAACTAGAACCAAAACACCTACAAAACCTGGTGAAAAGCATGCCGAAACGCCTCCAGCAAGTCCTTAAGGTCAAAGGAGGACACATTAACTATTAAATTGCTCTTTATTTTTCTTAAATCATCTTTTCTGGGGCCAAGAAGGAAGTGGGCACTTTATTTTGTCACTATTTTTTTTCAATACAAATTGATTTTCTATTTCTTTGAGTAAAATTCTTTTTTTTTATCAAAATTTCGTAAGTGCAACTTTAAAAGAATATCAAAAAAGATTTAAGTGTGTTAACTTTAATTTGAACCAAATCAACGACAGAAATTTGAAAACTGGTAAGGTGGGCACTTTATTTTGCCTCTCAGTGTAGATTGAAACTATGTGTTGGTCACTGAAAAACCTTAGCAGCATGAATAACTACCACGTGATCACTCATTCTGCAGTGATTATGATCTAGAGTGCGATGTCGCATCACTGCTGTTGGTTGTCAAATCAAAGTGATATTGATAGTCTTAGACCATCAGCCATCAGCTGACATAATTAATATTAAGCAACTCTAGTAAAATATCGAAACTGAGTTTAAATCATTGTTTCGCTTGGAAAATTGCGTTGGTCAATATAGGCCACCAGAACCAGTTTCGGCCAGAGATTTAACTTCGGTTCATAAATTGGCCAATCGCATTGATTTTTTGTGGGAGTGTCCAAAATAGGAGAACCCTGACTAATTTAGGTGCATGGGAGTTAAAGTTATAAGGAAAATTAATTGTTTTTCTTATGTTTTGAATCAATTCGGATGAGTATATGAATGTAACTCTATCATTTGAAAGTGATCTACTGAACACAAAAGGTTTCATGCTGATTGGCTATGTGAAACGGTGTATAATGCACTGTGGCTACAACTGGCCACTATGGGCGATTAGGTGGCCAATAATCGAAAAAATGACTTGTTCTGATAGGTTCTTGTGGTACATCAATACATAGTAAACACTTATATTAAGATATTCCTGGAATACTAGAGCAAGATCATTTGTAGTTTTATTGATACAGTATGCCAAAGTTAGAGTTTTTAAGAAAAACAGGGAATGCAGTACAAATATAAGGTTTATATAAGGTTGGATGGAATATACTGTAGAATAGTAATATTTCATACATATCTTTATCTTTATACACTGTTCGAAAGCTTACTAAAAAAGCTATCTTAGAAAAATAAAATGAAAAAAAATTGGTACCGTAAAACGGGGTAACTTTGATAGTTTTTTCGAAGAAAACTTGAATATTGATGCATGCTGCTTCAAAGAATTATAATTTACATTTTTAAAACAAGTACTAGCATCCTAGCTATCGATTGCAGTTGATAGATTGCCAAAATATTTATTTTAAAAGGATATATAATTTATCATACAATCGAAAGTCTGCTTTCTATTTTGGGGTAACTTTGATAATGGAGTATAAATGTGTGTGTGTGTGTGTGTGTGTGTGTGTGATCCATCTAACCCCCACTGTCCGGCAGTGGTATTATGGAAAAAAGTTTTCAGCAAAACTGCTTTGGTACTGCATTTTTGCAAAAAGCTTCAGTCCGGGAGTTAGAAGGTGATAGCTCTATTGCAGATCCGGTGACCCGTTTCAGAATGGCTGGAGAGACACGTCCATTCAGAAGTCACTTTCACTAACAACAAGCCCCGCATGTATACATTACCGTTATCAAATGGATAATGGTAATGCATACAAACTTCCTGTTCCAAAGATGGTTACTTTGGAACTGGCGCGTATTTACTGTTCAAGTATAGATAATTATATAATCAGAACAATCTCACCAAAATTCATCCAAGGTGGCGTTGTCATCAAATCACATCAGCAACTAATTTGGTAATGCATTTTCTTCTCCTTGTGACGCACATACCACTTGTCATTTCTAGACCACATTTTTTACTTCTTCTTTCACGTATTTTTCACAATTATTACAATAATGTTTATTTTTCATTGTCGAAACCATCCGGTGGCTTGTCAGTCAATATACAAACACAGCAACAACAACAAAATCACGTGGAAATTCATTAGCAAAGCCAAATAGAACCGGTCATAAAACATCACATTAAAGAAGTCTTCGATTGCACGAAACGCGCTGGATTTTTTTTTTTTTCACTATTAGATATCGAGGTTTTTTTTCAATATTAACATCCTAACTACAATCCGAATGGCGTAGCCCCAAGCCAAATCATCGCCAAAATCGCGAAAAACTAGAGCACGAAAAAAGTGTGGCAAGCAAAACAAAACACGACCGTTCGCCTCCCACCTACGGCCCAAGTTATTAGCCAATAATAATATATGGTTTATATGGATAATTTCACAAATTTAGAGCTCTTATACGGCTCTTTTTTTTACGGCTAGCTCAATAACTTGTATGAAACGTCCACTTACAATGTTCAACCCTCACTTTGATAATGGAGTAATCGAACAAAATTGAATGAATTACGTAACATTTGTAGGGCATTGCATACCTCTAGGCGTTTAACGTTATATGGAAATTTCTGACTTAGATTACAAAAATGGTCACAGTTTGTGAAAATGCTTTTCGCTAAGAGATTTGATACCGTTTTCAAGTTCTATGATAACTAGGCTGTCAAAGATAAGTAGCCAACTATTCAAAACTGCATCAAATAGTGATCGTAGAACAGATTGTTTGTAAGCGTTTCGAAAATGCTAAAATTGTGTCAATTTTTGATATTCGTTTAAAAAGGTTCAAATGTTCTTGATTCAAGTGAAAACCGCTCTTACATGAAGTGTTATACTGATATTCTTTAGTTTTACATTCGTTTTGCTTAACTGGTTAACAGAAATTATGATATATCGTTTAGTATGTGGTGGGTTACGCACTATCAAAGTTACCCGCATTATCAAAGATACCCCGTTTTACGGTACTTTAGTTTTGGTGAATGTGGGGATTACACTGAAAAAAACATATTCGATTTTTTACCAAAACTCTACACATCCCATACTTTTTTGTCCCAATTTATCCCAGGCTAAAATTTATTTCCAAGGTTATTCAAAGATGCTAACTAAAGGATCGTGAAGAATTTAGCTACACATATTTGCACTTTTTTCAGTTAGGGCTTATTGACTTTTTTCAATATTTTTGCCATTTTTTCTTCTATATCAGCTAAAGATAACTTCAGGGGATAATTTAATAACGCTAAATAATTCATATTATCATCATTTTGTAAGTTATATTATTTACAGTGGTTTTCACAACGTTAATTGCATAAGTGGCCTATATGCATGATATGTGAAAAACGCATTTTTTCCTCAATTAGGGTTGTCATGTCTATTACGGCTTAACCAGCCGACGGTGTTTTGAAAATACCTGAAGGTCGTAGACACAAAAGTCAATTTGGACAAATTGAGTTGTAAGATTGTGAAAAATAATAGAATCGTTCTGGTGGGATTCGATTCCACGACTCCCAATACGCTAGACTGGGCGCGTTAACCAACTACGCCACGAAACGGGTAACGATTCTGCAGCGCAATCGGCCAACCTGAAACCAAAGTCCGTCACGACCCCATTTTCTCCTTCACAACCCTACACCTCCTTCGGCTCTCTGAGATGCCCAATTCGACCCTCCTAAGCGTGCCTACGAACAACAGTGAGAGATTTTATTTTTAGCGTCGCACTGTTGCCTTGTTTATGCCACACTACTCATAAGCCAACGTTGGCTCAATGAGATGGTTAGTTAGATGGTCCGGCTTTCGACGTGGTCGTATCTCGTCATATCAACCCCTTTTGCTATAGAGAGATCGCCGCTCAAATTTTCTCAACTTTTTTCGCTATAAGCCGTTTTCAAAAGTTGGTCTCGAAAACTTATTCATTGAAAACAAAATATCAAATTTGTATCACATAACTCATAAATATGACATGAGCCGGCAAAAATATTTTTGGCCGCCATTTTATATGGAAACTGCCCATAGTGCTGGCGTATGGCCAAAACCGGTGCTTCTACCCTAAATAATTTAAAAATGATATGATGATAATGAGTTAGGCGTTACTCGTGTTTTAACGTACGCCCAAAATTATGCCTGCTTATATGTTGCATTCATCCGGGCGTTTGCTCAGATGTTATTGTTCAATAATTCTGATGCGAAAACTGTGCAAGGTTCCATTTTGCGCGTAACTTCAGCATGGCATTACGTTTGGTAGAATTTGAACTGCTGTTTTGGAGTTATGAAATAAGGGTGGGCGTTTTGCTTCCATAGTTCATTAAAGATTAGGTCCTTCAATAAGCCTTTTTAGAACAAATTTAACAGACACTCGGCTCAGGAAGATCTCAGGATTTGTTCGCGACTATAAAGCAGAACCGCGCTGAGGGTTCAATTTCCGGACGCTTCGGCATCTTTTGGTAATGGAAATTTCTTTGACTACCTTCAGCATAAATTATCATTATATGTATAGGTACAGCACAAGATAGCCTACGCATACTTTGCAAACTTCGGCAAAGCCAGATCTTAGTTAATAGGCCTTTTCATGTGACAGGTCCGTCTATGCATTTGTTTACAACGGTGGAGGACCGCTGCTAACACAAGACTGTCATCTCCATGGAAGAACTGTCAAAGAGCTTCCCGATCAGCTGATTTGAAACGTCTTGTGAATAGGCCTATAACGGAATGAAGAACCAAGCGTGAGTGAAGTGTAGACAAAAATAAACTAACAAATAAATAACTATAGAAGTGTTCATATAACACTTACCTGAAACGCGGGCGTTGTCACAAAGGAAACGCAACACCAAGAGGATGAATTAAAGTTTCTAGTTTTCCTAGGGAATGGGAAACAAAATGGTAATTTCCTAGAAACCCGAGAATATTTCAAAATCATGGAAGTTTTGGTACGAAAACTGAAATGTTCTATAATATGGGTTTGCCCGTAAGTCATTTCTGGATTAATTCAGTGACCCGAAATAATATAAGAAGCCAATCATTAATTATTATGTGAGATGGATCACATGCTAAAAAAACAGAAAAAATAAGCCATCGAATGTCTAGTTTCGGTACAAAAACTGAACTGTCATAAAATACGGGTTTCTTTAGTGATCATTTCTGGATTATTTCGGCGGCAATAAAAAGAAATAGAAGTCCTTCATCTGTAATTCAACTAGAGAAGTCACAAGTAACTATAAAATCACGAAGATTGAGCCATCGTATGCCTTGTTTTGGTGCTAAAACGTAATGCTGCCATATTACGGGTTGTTCAGTGACCATTGTGGTGCCCAAAAAAGACCAGAATAGCCATTCATTCACCCATTTGGTAAAATGCATTCAAACATTATAGATACTGTGACATAATTTATTTAGATTTAGGGCTTAAATCGCAGGAATTGAACCACTTTTTGGAAGCCCAGAAACGGGTTTGCATGGACCATAGTACACAGATTTTTTCAGGAAATGTCGTACGGTAAGATGTTTACTGTTACAGATTAACAATTATCTAATTCAATTACATGTACATGATGTAATAACAATTACATGTGAATTACACATACAGAACTACAATGGAAACTTACTTAGCGGATGTTCCGGGTCACATATATTCTATGCACTGAACAGCTACCAATCCACAGCAGAAACTACCGCAGACCAAGCGTCTCCATCAAAAGTCGGGATGAAATCGAACCAACGCACTGTGTTTTATTGACTGCTCCACTGAAAATGATACACCGCGCGGCTGTAGTAAAGTTTCCAAAAACGCGCATTTGCCCAAAACTCCACGCGGTGAATGGTCCAGGAAAGGAACAACCGCGTTCGATGAAATACCGCAATGTTTGCTCCCATAAGAATGAAGTAAAAGGGAGCAAAACCGCGGTTGTTCCTTTCCTCTGGGGAACACCGCGTGTCCTTTTGAGCAAATGCGCTAATATTTTCTCGATTTCATTCGCTTTTAGAATAGTGCCTAAACCGTTGATTTTAGCGATATAGTTTGTTCGGAGAAGTTTCTTGGTTTATTAAAGCGCAACTGTTGCCGAAAAAAGTTTTGTGATCAATCCACCTAGCAGTGAGATAGAAAAACTATTTTTTTCAAAATATTTAGATGGACATATGGTGTCTTCGGCAAAGTTGTAGAAGTGGCAATTTGAAACAACTTTGTCGAAGATACGATTTTTCTATCTCTTATTCTTTTTGAGATATATGCCGTTGTATGTGAACGCCCCCTCAAATCATACTTTTTATCATAACATTTTCCCAAGATTTTTAACATATTTATTTTAACGTCATGTTAAGTTTCCCCTTAGATTTTGATAAAGGGCCAAGCAGTGTTATGTTACATATCTAAACCATTCCACTCATTTTCACAACATCACTCAATTATATAACACACAGTAGCTAGATCTATCTCTCATGATGATCCACTGCTAATTAGTATTTTGTTGTAATAAATTGAACATAATACTGGCAACGCACATCTCTTTCAATTATGGATGCGAAGGAATACCCCAAGAGACTGTTCGGAATCCGAATCAAAATGGTAGCTGCTCTTAGAAGAGGTTTCCACGACAGGTTCAAGATGTTGTAATTTCTCCTGAAGTCAACCCTGTTACCTATGTTTGCGAAGGTGCCATTCCTCTTCTCCACATCATGATTCATGAGTGGGCATAACAGACATTATCCGCAAGGAACGTTGTTGGTGATGAGAGATTATTAACAAATGTCGCACTACACACTACACTATTTATCATTATCGATCTTACACACAGTTGGCCTTCCTTAATGGCGTCGATATTATAATCGACTGCGGAGAAATATGTCTGCCAGACGCCAACTGGCCAAAGGCCACCAGTAGTGCGTTGCCTGGGCAGGAATGTAGGTATCAACCACAGTCGGTGGCCTGGTGTAATGTCTTTTTCGTAGAGTGTATTGTCCTTCCATATCGTAAGGCGTTGACGTAGCACAGTGGTGAAATCGCGTTTCATTAAGGACTCACTAGCTCAATTGAAAATCAAGTTTCTCGGGATTTTGGAAGCATTCTCAAACAAGAAAAAGTTATCGAAAATTCCTTGGGGAGTGATTTGGAAGAAGTGGGAACTATTATTTTAAAAAAAATCAAAAATATGAAAGCACCTGCCGATGATGGAATTTTCTACATCCTTATCACGAAACTTACAGAGAGTAGCTTATCATTCTTGGTTCATATATTCAACAAATGTTTTCAGTTGGCACATTTGCCTGACAAATGTAAAAATACCAAGGTTGTACCATTTTTAAAACCAGACAAATATCCGACAGATGCTTCCAGCTATCGTCCAATCAGCTTACTTTCCTCCATCAGTAAACTTTTTGAGATGGTAATTTTGAACAGAATGATTTGCAGTATGGTCTAGCTGTTGAAATATCAGGAAATAAGTTCTGCAAAGAATTGAAAATAAAAATTTGAAAATGATTCTGAAGGATTCTCCCTGGTAAAGCACTAATGGGTTACATTTACAGCTGAGTTTTCTAATTTTTCGATGAACGTGTCGGCTATGTCAGGTCAGAACTTAATAATCAAATGCTTCTTGCTATGACAACTTGTAATTAAGGTAAAGATGCATCGAAGCCAAACCTCAAATTTTCAAGAGCACAAATCTAGAGAACTAAACATCCGTTCAAGCTGAAACCTTAATCGATTGATCACCACCAGTGTTTTACCAATCGATTAAGTTTTGTCTGGTTCTTTAGATTTGTGCAATTGAAAATTTGAGGTTTGGCTACGATGTATATTCACCTTAAAAAGAAGTGGACCAATTTTATGTGAAACCGGCTTTATGATCCTTGTTTTACCCCATATTCCTCAAATGAAAAATTAATTTTCGAATATTTTTTTCTGTTGAGTATAGCAAGCTATGAAAAGTCCAGCATAAATTTCTATATGAATATTTTGGACGATTTCATAGGTTTTCTCCGATTTTTGTGAGGATGCCCGCCACTGTGCGCACATTTGGTGAAGCGGCCAGTAGACTATGACCGGTCACGGATCTGAAAGGATCTCATCGTCGTCGTTGTTCACCATCCAACCATCCAAGTCTCGAACGATGAAAGCACCGGCTGCATGACACACCAGAAAGCGGTTTTGCGGCAACCAGTGCAAGTTTTCGGTGGACGGTGAAGAAAAAAAATCGACGATGAAGTTCTATGCATCGCACGGTTTGTGGTCCCTATTCGGGTCCCTTTCACTCTATAAGGAACGTGTAATAATAATTTCTCAATATAATGGCGCGAAATTTATTGTTATCGGGGAAAATATATCATTCTTTCCAAGCGAGTGACATTGTTTTTCTGCTTCAGCCCAGCGCAACCAGGAGCTTCTTGTCTTACGAATATGAGGTATAAGATTGAGGCTTTCAAAGCTCGTGCGAGCAAAGCGATAATGACTCAATTTATAGATTCCCTCAGTATTCATAAGGAGCCCTATACCAAGCACGGGGACTATGATTTATCGTTGTGGCTCGTAAATATTTTACTTCCGCTGTGGTTTGCCCAAGGGATGGAAAGTTATTAGTAAGCCGTTCTTTGCTCTGCTCGCCAGCAAATATTTGTATACTTTGCCATCTTGAGTGGGTCACTTCAGGAATGTGCTCCAGGGGTCGGGGGGAAGATTTTGAATAGATTTGAACTGCCGTTGCCTTCGTTCAGCGATGCGAAATAAATGTTATCAGTTATTGTGGCTGTGAATGGAAATTCCATTTTGTGTTCGAGTTGAGAGACACTTATTTCAGGAATGATGACCTGATTTTGGTTGGATTGATTTGCTTGTGGGAGAATTTACTTATTTTGAGAATGTACAATTTTTGGTAATACCGTAAGGGATGTGTTTTGCAATCTGCGTACGCACCTCTATAAAAGGGCGTAGGCAGGATTTTCATCAAGAATGGTGAACAACCCCAAAGGCATGTTCAACAATTTCCCATAAGGTGCAAAAGAAAATGGCAAAAAAGACAGAACTGAAAAAGCAGTTTTCTCCTTTTAAAACAACAAATTGATAAAAATAAAAACACACAGCCTTTTTATTTGGCAAATAAAAGAGCCTGATGTTTTTATTTTCTTTAATTTGTCTATTCAAAAAGAGAAAACTGCTTTTTTCAGTTTTGAATTTTGCATCTTTTTTACTTGGACCATAAGCTACCTAAACAATTTTGACATCTACGAATCTTCAGAGTCTCTCCCAAAGCATTTACAGTAATTGCATCAAAGCAGAAGTGTTTTCACCAATGCTGTTTAAAATTCAACAGCGCGACCTTCTTCAGAAATAGTTTCAGATTTAAAATCCAAGAAAATTTATGCCTCAAATGTTGTAAAAAAATAATTGTGTGCATCCTGAAGGAAATTAAGACATAACAATTAGATAAATACATTAAAAGGATTTTTCGAACGAATTCTTGGATTGTGTTTCTGAGGTAAAATGTTCAAGAGACATCTCTTGTTTTTATATTTATACATAGGGTAAAACCACCGGTTTTGGCCAGCCTAAGAGAAAAAGTTAATAAAAATTAAATGGGGAGCCGTATTTATACTACAAATATGCCAAAAGCAAGCTTTCAATCCTTATTATGTGTGTAAAATATCAAAACAGAGCTTTAACCATTGTTTCGCTTTGAAAATCCCGTTGATCAATATAGGCCAACGAGAGCAGTTTCGGCAGAGATTTATCTTCGGTTTCTAAATTGGCCAATCGCATTGATTTCTCATGAGAATGGCCAAATAAGGAGTGCCTTGGCCAAATTAGGTGTATGGGAGTTAAAATTATAAGAAAAATGAATTGTTTTTCTTATGTTTTGAATCAATTTGAAGAAGTATATGAATGTAGCTCTATCATGTGAATGTGATCCACTGAACATAAAAGGTTTCATGCTGATTGGCTATGTAAAACGGTGTATAATCACCTATGGCTACAACTGGCGTATGGCCAAAACCGGTGCTTCTACCCTATTTGTTATTTATTATTATTTATCTTTATTAGAGAGATTTTCAGCCAGATGCTGGTTCATCTCTGTCCCCCTATTTGTTAAATTTGGCTTGAATGCCCTCAATGTGATTTTTGAATGTTAAATTCTTATCTAGCATGACCCCTAAATACTTAACTTCATCTGACCAATTTATTGGAACCCCTCTCATCGTGACAACATGTCTACTTGAAGGTTTCAAATAAATAGCTTTGGGTTTATGTGGGAATATTATTAGTTGAGTTTTGGAAGCATTAGGAGAAATCTTCCATTTTTGCAAGTATGAAGAAAACATATCCAAACTTTTTTGCAATCGACTACAGATGACACGCAGGCTTCGTCCTTTGGGGGAGAGGCCTGTGTCATCCGCAAACAAGGATTTTTGACATCCCTGAGGTAACTCAGGTAAGTCAGATGTGAAAATATAGTATTAATAGTGTTCCTCAATATTACCCAAAATGCTGCCTTGAGGAACACCAGCTCTTACAGGAAGTCTTTCAGATCTGGAGTTCTGATAATTAACCTGAAGTGTACGATTTGACAGATAACTTTGAATTATTCTAACAATGTATGTTGGAAAATTGAAGTTTTTTAATTTTACAATCAAACCAAGACCAGTAGAATAGCCTTCAGATTTGTTGGAACGGATCAAATTTGTTACACGTAAAAGTTGTTGAGTGGTCGAATGTCCATGGCGGAATCCGAACTGCTCATTGGCAAAAATAAATTTTCGTTGATGTGGGCCATCATTCTGTTCAAAATAACCTTTTCAAAAAGTTTACTGATGGAGGAAAGCAAACTGATTGGACGATAGCTAGAAGCTGCTGCAGGATTTTTGTCTGGTTTGAAAATTGGAACAACCTTAGCATTTTTCCATTTGTCAGGAAAATATGCTAATTGAAAACATTTGTTAAATATATCAACTAAGAATGATAAGCTCACGGTGGAAATTGGATTTTAAACATTTTTAAATTTTGAACCGCACAAGGTACAGAAACACATAGATACGCAAATACAAACATTTGTGCAAGTCACTCGAAAAAAAAAAAAAAAAAAACAAAAATACTCAAGACGCCCCGACCGATTTTTTTGCAGCAAATAAACGCGAGAGACCTAGACTTTATTGTGGTGAAGTTTCAGACTTACCTATTTTTTTGTAATAAAGTTGTTCTACGAAACACACCGTGAGCTACTTTTTGGAAGTTTCTTGATGGGGATGTAGAAAATTCCGTCAACGCCAGAAGCTTTCATATTTTTGATTTTTTTAATAATATTTCTCACTTCTTCCAAATCAGTCTCCCAGGCATTTCCGAAAACGTTCTCTTGATTGAGAATATTTTCGAAGTCCTGACTAACTTGATTTTCAATTGGACTAGTGAGTCCTAAACTAAAATTGTACGCGCTTTCAAACTACATAGCATGTTTTTGAGCTTTTTCGCAATTAGTTAGTAATAATTTGTTTTCCTCTTCCAATGCCGGTATTGGCTTCTGAGGTTTTTTCAAAATTTCAGATAATTTCCAAAAGGGCTTTGAGCCAGGGTCTAACTCAGAAATCTTATTTTCAAAATTTTTGTTTCTTAATTGTGCAAAACGTTTCTTGATTTCTTTCTGCAAATCCTACCATAAAATTTTTATAGCAGGTTCGCGAGTGTGTTGAAGTTGCCTTCTCCTCACGTTTTGAAGGCGGATGACCATCGTTTATGACCATCGTCTATAATCACGGATTCAAATTTTACTTCACATTTTGGAATTGCAATGCTCCTGGCTTCAACAATGGAATTTGTTAAAGTTTCAAGAGCATTGACAATATCAAGCTTTGTTTGTAAAGAAATGTTTACATCGAGATTAGAGTCAATAAATGTTTTATATATATTCCAATCGGCTCGAAAATAATTGAAAGTGGAGCCGATAGGATTGAGAATCGCTTCATGGGATATTTGAAACGTAACAGGGACATGATCAGAATCAAAATCAGCATGAGTAACTAATTGGCTACAAAGATGATTAAAGTCGGTTAAGACCAAGTCAATCGTAGATGGATTTCTAGAAGAGGAAAAACATGTAAGGCTATCTGGGTATTGAATTGAGAAATATCCTGACGAGCACTCATCAAATAAAATTCTGCCGTTGGAATTACTTTGAGAATTATTCCATTTTGACTTATTGCGAGTCAATTTTCGCAAGTCAGTTTGTAGCAAATTAACTTGCTGTCCAGAGAATTGGAAAGGCAAATAGGCAGCTATGAAAGTATATTTACCAAGCTGTGTTTGAACTGAAACACCCAAAGTTTCAAAAACTTTAGTTTCAAATGACGAAAACAGTTGATGTTTTATACGCCTATGAATGATGATTGCAACTCCCCCACATGCCCCATCAAGTTGATCATTACGATAAACAAAAAAGTTGGGATCTCTTTTGAGTTTGTATCCATGTTTCAAATACGTTTCAGTAATAACTGCTATATGCTGCTGTAAGAAAATTAAACAGCTCGTCCTCTTTACCATTCAGAGAACGAGCATTCCAATTTAAAATATTTAAATTATTATTTCAATCCATTAGAAAAACGTAATCAATCCATTAGAAAAACGTAATCCATTAGAAAAACGTAATCCAGCAATTTGATTAGTAAATTTTACACCTACTTGGACTGCTTCAGTCATAGTGGTGGCTTTTGAACATTGCATCAATCATTAGATTCAATTATTCCGTTAGAAGACTAAAACCAGAGGCAGACATATCATTTGAAGTGGGTACATTTGATGATCCTCCGTTAGAATTTTCGGTAGACGAAGCGGCAAAGTAAATGTTACCTGTGGCGGTAGGGTTTTTTCCATTTGATTTGAAACAAGTAGAATGGGTACTCATAGTACGAATAGGGGAGGAGTTCAAATTACCTGCTACGAATCGGCAAAGGATTTTCCGTGGGTAGATACATTCGAAATTAAAAAACTCCATCGGCTGCCCGACGGATTAAAATGAGCATGATCTACCAGATGGGTATGATTCCTAATCATGCGATCAATAAATGAAAAATGAGTGCTGTTCGATACTCTACCAGGCGAATTCCGGAAACGACCGTTATCGTAACGGATATAATTGTTCATCTGCCTGGCACGAGCCTCGACGACTCGCCTTCGCGAAGGTCAAGCACAAAAATTTGACTTGTGATTGCCCCCGCATTTCGAGCATATAAACTTGGTGGTATCTTCCTTCACTGGCCAGACGTCCTTGTCGTGTGAATTCAGAGATTCACCCTTCCTTTTGTTAGCAGTTGTAACCATGTTTAGTTAATAAACGATAGAAGACCTGACCTTCTAGAGATTTTTTTCGCAATACGGTTACCAGCGCTAGCCAACGGGTCCAACGAAAAATCGAAGGCACTGGTCCAAACAAGGATCGTAAAGGGAACGATAGTAGAAAAAAATAGTACTGAAAAGTACTGCTTTAGTAGCACTGAAAAGTACCGTTTTATTGCTTTATGTTGTTTTTAAAAAACTTCAAAGAGCAGAGAGAACTCGTGTACGCACAGCACGAAGGTACGATGCGCACTGATGGGCTCGTTAGGTGAATTTATCAAATCGGCATTATTGAAATTAATTTATTTTTGTGCGGGGCAATCCAACATGGCTAAACCGACTTAAACTCGATGATAATATTGCGGATAAATATTAACAATAAAAATATTGTCAATATCATTGTCGTCTAGATGTCAATCTATCCAGCAGGATACTTTTCACAAAAATGAAAACTAATATCGTATCGTGAGTGTACTAACTGCGTACTATAGCGTACCTCGCGGGATTTCATCAAAAACGGTGATCCTGCTGAATAGATGGTCGATTTTTTGAAAATCTAGGCAAACCGTTTTGATTTTTTCGGAAAACGCATGTACCAACAATGTACCTTCCGGATCTAACATCGGTTTTAAACGTTCCTCAAAATTTTCCATACTTCCTTATATAAACTTTTTTAAATCGCTTTATATGTTTAATAATTGCACAGAATCGGATTCCTTGTAAAGTTTTAGCCCGAAAACATGTAAAAAACTTTATACTTAAGTTAAAATTTTGACAACTTTATGGCAAAAAAACGTAATCTCATAACGCTATAAATGAGATTTCGAATAAACCCCTTACTGTATACAACAAGATGTGTTCATTATAATTGCCTGGATGTATGCACGACTCAACATTTTACATAGAAGTACAAACTTAATATGAGCCGTGATGTGAACGGGTTTAATATGTAACATATAGAAAATATATGATACTCAGGGATACATAAGTATCAACTATAATATATTAGGAAAGTGTAATGTAATGCAGTAAACCCAAGTAACATTTTTAGTTTTTTTATTTACTACAAGCTGTTCTTACCACCATATCGTTAAAACTCATTTTAGAACTTATTAGTCTTAACAACCTTAATAAACCTTCGATAAAACTCCGTTAAGCCCGAAAAGGCCCACACTACAGGAGGTTGTTAAGACTATACCTTAAAACCGTTTCTAAACTTCTTAGTTTTGTATCGTATGAATACATCTACTCTTGTAGTATGCTATAAACATTCATAAGATCTATTGTATAGCCTTATTGAGCTCAACTAGCGGTATTAAATCTTTTACGATATCCTAATACACGGAATAAAACCAATGTTAAGAGCTTATGATTCAACCAACATCAACCAATAAGTTGTTTATAAACCATAACCTTTTTTAAATTGAAACCATCATGATGTCTGCCGACTCATAATAATCAATTAAAACAATATTTTTTTGCGTGGCAGAAAATTTTCTTACGATCGCGTGAAATTCCTGCCAATAAAAATTTACTGGTGGAATGACATTAAATTTTTCGTTTTACAGTAACGCGCCACAGTTACGACATCATAATTTGCTATCTAATATTTTACTCCATTCCATTTTCAGAATAATTTCATGCTCATCTTAACCATAAATTGAAATTTCCCCCATTATCAATCCGAAACGGCGACAATAAAAATGGATTCCATCCAATTAAATCTTGCTGGTCTTGTCTGGGATAGTTTAAGAGGAAAATAACCATCATCGTTTTACTATTTTTCAAAACAGGTTTTTCTGCTCAAAATCGAAGCAATGCTCATGAAAATCTATCACTGCATTGCACTTGCTACCTGTAACGCAGTGATAGATTTTCTTGAGGATCTGTTTAAAATTGAACGAAAAAACTGGTTTTTCATTTTCGATCATCGCTAATGATTGAATGATGGATTCTTGAGCCTTAAGATCAATTGGTGATTATTCTGATCAATATAATCAATCATAAGCGCTTTTGATCTTAAGAACCCGTGCGCAAAACCCTCACTGGCTAAAATATTCCTAAATCAGATAATTTGTTCTGCACTAAGACAAATAGGTTTTTTGGGAGCCTTGATTTAAACTTAATGCACTCACGAAAGCTAGTGCTGCCAAAAACGTAAACAAATCGGAAGATTCAGGTTTGTGATGAAATTCATTTTATTGAATTTGTGCCGTTATGTATCTGTAAAACTGATACATAACTGATAAATGTAACTGTTTTATTGGACTGGATTGTTATAATGAAACCCATCGTGCTTGATCGGTTGTACTTATGCAGAAAACGGTAAGTGATAAGTGCCTGAAAAATGAAAGCTTTTGTCGTGTAGCTCAGCTGTTGTGTGCAGCATAGTTGTCCCACTAGAACGGGAAGTTCAGGCAAGCATGGGAAAAATATGCTTTATACGGTAGTCTGTTGATTCTTCGAGAGGAATATTAGTCATTTATATGTTTGCGTTTTGATTAATCCATAATTCACTACATGATTATCATTATCAACATAATGATATTGATAACCACACGCAGATTGCTTTCCAATAACATGCATCAGACAGTTGAGATTTAAGAAGGCTTAAACATGACTTAGTGTAGCCTTAGAAGTTTTACCTATGCCTTGACAAGACAAACAAGATGAGGTTTTAAATATAGGTTTTAATAGACACTACACAGCTCCTTTAAAATACAATTTATTATCAACAAATGTGGCCAGCAAATAAGTTTTAACGAGAGCTCTTGTAAATATCTACAAAGCATTTTATAGTGGGTTTTACCGAAAAGAACGTTTGGCACTTTGCAATGCTTTATTAAATCTGTTAGGAATGAATACATCTAATAAAACCTCCATAAATAACATCTAAGATCAAGAAGCAGTGAAATTGTTACTTGGGAAGTTTACTAAAATCAACTGAAAATCATTTGTAGCTCTGAAAACTACATTCTCACTGTAGGGGATTTTTTTTTATTTCCGTACAAAGTGGGCCGAAGGGTCTCAGATTTTCATGAAACTTTTTCCACAGGCAGGGCTCATCAATATATGAATAAAAAATAATGATAAAAATTCAGGGTCGCTCATTTTCCCGGGAAACTCAGTTGGAATTTTTTTGTTTTCCTCTGACACTACTTACTTTGAAAAACCATAACTCAAGAACGAAGCATCGTAGAAACAAAGTTTTTTTTATTAAAATGAAAGCAAATTTTCTCAGGAATAAAAAAAATATTAACTGGAAAAAGTTTTCCACAAAATATTCCACCGTTGAGAAAATTCGTAAAGAAAAGCCGGAAAAACTATGCTCCAACTCGTGGAAAATTCTCAAAAAAATATTTTTGAGAGAATAATTTCATAAGCTCTAATCGCTGAAATTTTTTAAATGTACTTTTTTTCGTTTTTGAGTTATGGCCAATTTTGTAAAAATGTGCAAATGTGCCATTTTGAGCCTTTTCTTTGAAAAATCAAAACTCAAGAAAGAAGCATCGTAGAAACAAAGTTTTTTATGAAAATGAAAGCAAATTTTCTCAGGAATAAAAAAAAAAAATATTAACTGGAAACAGTTTTACACAAAATTTTCCACCGTTGAGAAAATTCATAAAGACAAGCCGGAAAAACTATGTTCCAATTAGTGGACAACTTTCAAAGATATATTTTTGAGAAGGTAATTTCATAAGCTTTAATCGCTGACATTTTTGAAATGTACTTTTTTTCGTTTTTGAGTTATGGCCAATTTTGTGGAAAATGACTAGAGATGGCTAGAGATGCTAGTATTAGAAAGTCAGCAGAAATTAATAACGCAAACAATTTTTCGATTGGGCTGTGTCGCAAAAGGTGAAAGATCAATTTAAAAAAGATTGGGAATTTATCTATGCAACTGAAAATGACTATTCAGAGGCTGAAAAATTTCTTTAGGAAAGATTTTCTAACCTTGTTCCAATTCCTGGAACAAAAAATATTATTCATTTTTACCAAAAGACGAACGAAGCATTTTTGCTAGTGAATTCTCAGATGCACATGAAAACAAAGAAAATACAGCATGCTTTGTTCTTAATAATACAAAGAAACGAAAATCTTCTGGTGTTAGCAACCAAAGACAATCTTCCCGGTTGAAAAAAATAGATAGTATTAGGATGAAAATATAAGTTATATACTGAATAATTGAACAAATAAAATTAAATAATAATAATAATAATCTTATTTGTTCCATAGAAAAGAAAGAATCCCTTTTCAGTGTAATGAAAAATTGAGGCAGAAGCAGTTTTTTTTCAGTTTTTCTTAGCGGTGTAATTTTTCATGAATAATATCATCCATTCCGACATCTACTTCATTAAAACCAATCCCATTTTTTTCAGATGTTTTAGAAAATTTGCAATTGCTTTGATAAAAAATCTTTGTTTTTCCGATGCTTCGATTAAAATATGGGTTTTCAAAGAAAAGGCTTATATGGTCATTTTCCACAAAATTGTCCATAACTCAAAAACGAAAAAAAAGTTCTTTTCAAAAATTTCAGCGATTAAAGCTTATAAAATTATCTTGTCAAAAACATATTTTTGAAAATTTTCCACGAGATGGAGCATAGTTTTTCCAGTTAATATTTTTTTTTATTTTTGAGAAAATTTGCTTCCATTTTCATAAAAAAAAACTTTGTTTCTATGATGCTTCGTTCTTGAGTTATGATTTTTCAAAGTAAGTAGTGTCAGAGGACAAACAAACAAAAAGATTCCAACTGAGTTTTCCGGGAAAATAGCCGACCCTGAATTTTTCTCAATTTTATTTTTATTCATATATTGATGAGCCCTGCCTGTGGATAAAGTTTCATGAAAATCTGAGACCTTTCGGCACAAACCCGTATGGAAATAAAAAAAAATCCCCTGTACTTACATTGAACGTACCTCGATATATTTCATATTTTGTAATTAATTAATATGCATATGAAGAAACACCCATATATAGAGGTTTCAGCCAAAATTACATAAGTACGTTGCATATGCATTGAGCCTTCCTTAGCCGAGCGGTTAAAGTCCGCGGCTACAAAGCAAAGCCATGCTGAAGATGTCTGGGTTCGAATCCCGGTCGGTCCAGGATCTTTTCGAAATGGAAATTTGACTTCCTTGGGCATAGAGTATCATCATATCTGCCACACGATATACGAATGCGAAAATGGCAACTTTGGCAAAGAAAGCTCTCAGTTAATAACTGTGGAAATGTTCACAAGAACACTACGCTGAGAAGCAGGCTCTGTCCCAGTGAGGACAGAGTGAGCAGGCTCTGTCCCAGTGAGGACCTAAAGAAGAAGACGTGGCATAATTGTTATTTAAATGTACTTAAGTTATATATATATATATATATATATATATATATATATATATATATATATATATATATATATATATATATATATATATATATATATATATATATATATATATATATATATATATATATATATATATATATATATATATATATATATATATTACTTAAGTACATTTAAATAACAATTATGCATACAAATTATTTATAAAATATTAAATCTAACGAGGTATGTTCAATGTGAGTACAGTGGGAATGTGGGAATGTAGTTTACAAACCTACGAATGATTTTCTGGTGATTTTATTAAACTTAACTGCATTACATTCGTCTTCTTTCTGGCGTTACGTCCCCACTGGGACAGAGAGCCTGCTTCTCAGCATAGTGTTCTTATGAGCATTTTTGCATGCGTATATCGTATATGCAGGTACGAAGATACTCTATGCCCTGGGAAGTCGAGAAAATTTCCAACCCGAAAAGATCCTCGACTGGTGGAATTCGAACCCACGACCCTCAGCTTGGTCTTGCAGAATAGCTGGGTGTTTACCGCTATGGCTATCTGGGCCCTCTTGCATTAAATTAAATTTTTCTAACATATCGTAGTTGATACTTATGTATCCCTGAGTATCATATATTTTCTATATGTTACATATTTAACCCGTTCACATCACGGCTAATTTTTTTTGTGCTTCTATTTTTAATGTTGAGTCGTGTATACATCCAGGCAATTATATGAACACATCTTGTAGTATACTTTAAGGGGTTTATCCGAAATCTCATTTACAGCGTTATGAGATTACGTGTTTTGCCATAAAGTTGTCAAATTTTAACTTAAGTATAAAGTTTTTTACAGTTACGCAGTTAGTACACTCACGATACAATATAAATTTTCATTTTTGTGAAAAGTATCCTGCTGGATAGATTGAAATGTCGTCTAGGGGTTGCTTAAAGGCACGAGGTCCGATCTGGACAAAACAGAATTTTGCTTTCGTGGGGCGGATGAATGGTAATAGGCGCTGCTGGAGGCATTCTTCCTTAAATATTGGGCGTCAGGTTGCTGAGTTTGTGCGAATCCATAGACCGCATACCACAAGAAGTACTTTCCATCAAGTCAGTCGAAATTCTATGGAACACCCAAGCGGGAATTGGGCGCCAACTCAATGTACGTCTCTTTGACCATTAAGATCCATTTTGGCTGCATCAATCACTCGCGGTACAGCTTCCAAGCGCAGGATTTGGCTAATAGAATAATTTAGTGGTTCGGTTAGGCGCCTTTCTTTCTAATGGAGTTCAAGTTCAGCCGGCTTCTTTGTCGCTAGACGAACTAGGCGGAAGAATTGAGCTTCTTGGACACAAGAATTGAAAGCTTTGGATTACGCTTTATGTATTCCTTACCTCCTTGTACAATCACAGGGTCTTCGCTTTCCTTCTGCTGCCAGCACGCCGCAGGGTCATCTGGGTCTCCTTGAACGATTATACCACACTGTCGAATAGTCGACTGGCCTGAATTTTCTAAGTCCGCATCAATTTTTATTGTTGATGCACTTCTTGCTTAAATGCCATCTCGAAAACTATCAAACCATTTAATGAAATTTTGTACATGTAAACATTACACTCTTAACTAGTTTTTCCCTTAATTTCATAAATGTTTACACATGCGATTAAAAGCCATGCACAAAAGAAATGTTGCATCACAGACGTAACACTTAGCAAAAAAACGCGATCAATATCATGGTCGAGAAAACATGTACGCCCAATTCTAGAATCGGTGTGTTTGGCGGCATATACGATGTGAGCGCTGCGGGTGGTGGATTGACCACCTACAATATATTTGACCGTTAAAAAGTTAGTCGATGGACAATGGTGAGAAGGTGACGTCTGTTTGTCTGTGGTTTCATTTTAAACACATACCATTGATGATCACCTACCTCACTGTCAATTTATTAGTTTAACAGGAATCATGAAATGGGGAGAGTTGGTGCGCTCATATAAGGCCTGGCGACCTTCGCTAATATGGAAAATTTAACTCCTAAAACCCTTCCCCTGTTCACGGTTTTGCTCGTTTCAGTAAACACGATATGTTTATCCAGTCACTCAAGCTACAAGGTATGATAAGCGATTAACTGAGAATCAATTAGCGACACAAACAACTGCTCAACTTGGTTGTGGTGGAAATGAAAGCTTTTCCTTTATATCCGAAACAAGCTCGGGAAAATCGCCCACAGTATCACCGCTTCCAGAATAGTCAACAATGCTGTACAAGAAAATCATCACCAGTGAAAACACTGAGCACATTATTCCGAGCTAGACATCGACTCCCATTGTTGGTTTCCTCCAGTCTATAACGTATTGAACTTTACTACGTAGGTAGGAGGATAGACTGTGAGCTTGAAGTATTCATTATGACATCAATGCTTTTTATCCGTTATGCACATAGCCTCCCTATCTTCACTTACGGCCTGCGGGAGATGGGCAGACAAATTCTTTCGATTCCACCCATTCTATCCATTTCACTTTTCCTTCATCGTCATGTGCTCCATCCAAACAAAGGAAAAGCTGGCAGGGACATTTAATGATGATACAGAAACATATTTTTGCTGTTTTCATGGCATCGTTGCAAAACAGCCTCCATCTACTCTGAAAGCCGTTGTCGATCCCAAATGTGTCGAAACGAAAAGAGTAATACCTGCCTTACCGAGGTCATAGTGGATCGAACGTCACTGAGAATGCAGGCAAATTTTAATACCACAGTACCAATGGAGCACATACTGAACAAATCATACATGTGAAATCCATTATCAATTCAACTTGTTAAAATCCTTTTTTGGTTATACATGTTGAGGGGTAAGTGCTTCTTTTTTTCTTGTGATGAATTGAACCAGCATCAATGGTTCAATGGGTCATTAGTCCCGTATGATCCGTTGGTGATGTAATGCGTCGATAAGTCGGAAGTCACTAGACCATAGTTTCCCAAACTGTGGGTCGCGACCCCCTGGGGGGTCGTGAGCCAGTCTTTGGTGGGTCGCGAAAAAAATCCAAAATATTAATTTATTTCCAAAATTTTTTTTTTAATTTCCAACCACATTGGCCACTAGTTGGGACTTATTTCTCATATTCTTACTTAATCACTTAAACTGTTTCTTCCAGTGATAGGACATTGGGTCAGCCGTCACTATCAAAACTATTCTGCCGTAAATCGCAAGTCGGTCCTATCTGCATTTTCATCAAAATTGAGTTGAGTTTAGCTTTCAACATAATCTTTCAGTGGTCTTTCAGCTGCACTAATGGGACAACACGATTTGTTTGGAAAATGCCAGTAAAATACTCCAAGTCGAAGTCCCACTACTGATTTCCGCACCGTGTAACACAAAAAAGAGATGATGTTTTGGTCATCTTTATATTTTTATTGGAAAGATATTAAAGTGAAAAGCAAATTGTGAAAATTTCATTCAAATTGAAGCATGCTTCAATCTTCTGGAATTTTTGAACTTTCGTATAGAAAACGAGTTTGTTAACTTCAAAGCCGATTTTCTCAATGCAAACTTTTTACAGATGGGACTGAGGCAGCATCCACAAATTACGTAACGCTTAAAGGGGGGGAGGGGTAGGCTCAAGCGTTACGACTCTTACACATTTTTAAAAAGTTCCATACAAAAAGCGTTACGGAGGGGAAGGGGGGGGGGGTTAAAAATTTCCAATTAGCGATACATAATATTGCAATTTTAGGGAAAACATTCCGTTTTACGGTGCAATGAAAAGCTACCGCAGCTGTCACATCACTGATTTGCACTGGTGAATCATCAGTAAGCTTCAATGATACCTTGGATACCGTTTTGATGATCGTTGTTTGTTGTTATTTTTCATAGCGTTTTCTCTTTCTAGCATACTATGATTGAATTGTTTGCTTCAATGATAGAATGATTTCGAAGCCTGCGGTAGAACTTTGACAGCTGCGGTAGAACTCTGCGACTACCGCAAACCGGAAAATTTTCTTAACAACCGTAATAAATGGATGCTGTCTGATTTGCGATTCACAGCAGTATTCTAAGGCTAAAACATTTGAATAATTATTAAAGAAAGGGTCTATAGTCAAACTTCCATTATCGGCCTATGGAAATATCGAGTAACGGAACAAATATTTTCTGGGAAGCTGTTTGAGAGGATCATCATAGCACTCATGATTTTTTTTATTTTAGTGTAGTTTACGGTGTCAAAATCTCAATTACTATCAGACCTTCATGCTCCTCCGATATTTTTACGGAAATGTTTAGCATTCTGGCTAAGATTTCATACTCGGAAGAATGAAATGAATTCTGTCGTAGAAAATTCCCCATACATTTTGTATGGGACTGTTCTAGCTGTAAATTTGGCTTTTCTTGTATAAGGTATGTGAAATAACCCTTAAATTTGAAAATATTCATTTTTCTCCGCCAAGGTTTCAAGGTTTGAAAGATATTTTCAGGGTCCAAACAAATCTGAGGTACATGCTGAAAAGTCGATTATAATCGAAATATTGATCCCGTGTATTGAGCATCTACTCGTGGAGGTTTGACTTAATTGGGAAGTTTTGAAAGAATATAATCAGTTCTATATGGAATTTTGATAGATGTCGAAACAATTCATAGTTGTTATAAAAGTTTCAAACAATTCATGTTGTTATAAAAGTTTTCTATGTTAATATTTTCATCTTGTAACAAGCAGCATTCAAGCATAGTGCATGTCAATGTCAATTACGTCTTGTGATCAAATCCCATTTCGAACGAAGTAATAAGTGATCTCAGAAGCTTCAATACAAAACTTGTCTCTGGACAATTTTCCAGTGGTGGGTCACAAGGAATATGCTTATTGGCTAGGTGGGTCGCGCAACCAAAAAGTTTGGGAACCTATGCACTAGACTATAACATACATCAAAATTAACTTAGAAGCTTTCATCATCGATTTGTTATTAATATTTATTTAGTTAACATCTAAACAGATAACACTGAATCAATAATTTCACGCCACGATACTAGGTTCGCGGCCGCATCTCTCCATCCTCGATTCTTCCCCACACTCGCCATATCGATACGCACTTGATCCGCCCACCTAGCTCGCTGCGCTCCACGCCGGATCCGAAGCGAACACCATCTTTGCAGGGTTGCTGTCCGGCATTCTTGCAACATTCCCTGCCCATCGTATCCTCCCAGTTTGGCCACCTTCTGGATACTGGGTTCGCCGTAGAGGCAGTATTTTGCGAAGGCCCAAGCTGACATGTTCGTTTTCGCGCACTATCGGTTTTTTTTCTTCCGGTTTTCGTTAGATTATGAGTGCTCAAGCAAACGGTATCGTTTTTTCACCGCTGGAGTGCTTCATGGAAGCCCAAGCATTCGTGTTTTTGTTTTGTGTCAGAGCGATTTTTTGCAGCAAAAGTGTTATCTTCTCACGTCGCCAGAGCGATGCGTTAAGTGAAACTGAAAGTGGATTGTGGCTGCTCAGTCTAGGATGAAGGATCAATTGGCGGTGTTTAGTCAGACTGGACCAAGTGCTTTCGAATGACTTCAACCGAACATACTCCAAACATTCGGAATGGCAAAATATCATCATTATTTGCCGCTATATTGGAATCTATCTATTCGATAAAACATCTGTAAGAAAAAAACTTTGAAAAGATCAGAATTATTTGCGTTCTTGGCTTATCTTCAAAATATTCTAGGTCAAAATAACATGTAGTTCGGTCTGTCTGAACAGCATTAGCTCGGATTCATAAATTACTGATGTTCACAAATATTTTTTATTTTTCCAAAACACCTCTCTCTTTTTACTTTTGTTTTTGTATTAAAAAAAATGAAGGCTTCGACACTATAAGTGTAGACTTGCAAAAGGTTCTATTTATTCAACAAATTTTAAATGGTTCGCCACTATAAGTGTCGGCATAAGAGTGTTCTGTGATGTTTCAGTCATTTTTTTCCATATGACTAAAATATGTGAACACATGTTCTCGTCCTGACAGCTGTAGAAATGTTGCGTTTAGCTTTAGTCTTCCCAAACGAACACCGAACACGTTGGTTCAGGCGGTTTCGTACTCCCGTTGTACTCTGTACTCAGGTTCAAACCGAAACGCTCGAACGTGAAGCTAAACCCAAACATGTGTAAAATGAACATCGGTTTGAACGCCGCTTTAATTGTACTTTGATTACAATCGCGGTTCAAATTTTGGAAATATCTTCGGTTGCATCCGAGGATCAGAACGATGCACAGTGCGTCGAATGTATTGAGATGCGGGACAAAAATCAAAACAGGGAGATCAAGCCATTTGAGCATCTTGGTATGAAAGGGAAAGTTGTTTCTGGTCAAAAGAGCTACAATTTGCATAAATGACATAAATCATGAATGACGCATAATCGCAGAACAGTCCCAATTTCATTTTTTTTCCAAGAAAAACCTTGCATTTTGCACTTTTATTGTTCATAATGATGTAAAAAGCTATTTGCAAACATGTCTTTTCTCACTCGTAGCTGCAAAAATGACTTATACGCCTTTATGAAAAAAAAATCGCATTTTTTTAAATTATTCAGTGTTTAATACAAATTTTGAATAACATCTTGGAAACTATATTAAAAATATATTATTTTTAGCATGAAATTGCTCTGGTGTATTGTTTGGTTGAGCCGTGACCACAGACCATTGCAAGACTTCAAGATTTTTTATCACAATCAACTCATTTTCATACTTATGCTGGTTAAGGAGTATACCTAAAAATAGTCAAAAATCTCGATGAGCTGCAGGGAGTTGCAGCTGTATCTTTCAGACATCTTAACATGTCTGTGCGCGATTTAGGGTGGAACTCGGTGGAACTTTTTTTGAATTGATAATCAAAGTTACTTGTTGGTATTTCATAAGTTTGATTTCATAGCTAACTCATCGTGACGAGTTCTCATATTCTCAGTTAAAATTGGTGTTCTTATCACATCAAATTTACCTTACTAACCTTTAGCCATGTTCTCTTTTAGATTTTGATTGAATAGATTGGTTTCAACACTCTCCGCACTAGTTGAAAAGAATGCTGAAAACATGCGCAAAATCTAGTTTTTCTACTACTCCGACAACTGTCACTTTTGACGCATGTTGTAGCAGTTGTAGTGCTTTGTAAAGCTTATAAATACTTGTTTCAATAGTGTATGCTATCTATAAGCACTTGTGGATACTTATCATCGCCGGATAAAATAACTTGAAATTTGATTTTTGTCTATCGAGCAACGCACTGTGCGATGACACAAAACAGACAGACAGAAAACAGTTGATATCCACGCTTATCAATAACTACTTATCATGTCTTGTGATATTATGTAGTAAAAGCCTTTTTTTCATAAAGTTATCTTTAAATACTACCTCAAACCCTTAAGCAGATCAACCAAGATAAACTAGTTGATCTGCTTAAATAAAACATTTATTTATGCCTCATGGGTCTTGCGATGTGTATTAAAAAGATGCATATATGATCGTAGAAGTTTATCCGCGTGGATTTCAATCGCTTTCTGTCTGTCTGCTTTGTGCCAATATTTGCACCTTAGTTTGAACCGAAGTTTAAACCAAAGTACACATGTACCAGGAGTCTGACCACTTAGAAATATGACGTCTTCGGCAGTTGTTCAGTTACTCAAGGACTATCATTGTTCGAGCTAGTTGACTCAAAATTTTGCCACCATACAGCGCTAGCCATTCTGAACAGTGAGCATAAAACATTTGTTTTGCAAATATCTCAGGAGCCTGATCACTTAGAAAGATGGCGTCTTCTGCAGAGTTGTTCAGTAGCTCAAATTCTTTCTTTGTTTGATCCTTGAAGTTTGAGATTTTGTAAAATAATGATAGTTCTTGAGCTTCTGAACAACTTTGCCGAAGATGCCTGTCTAAAAATTCAAGACCAAAATTTCATGCTACAGAACTACTTTGCCGAAGACACTATCTTTCTAAGGGGACAGGCTCCTAAGATATTTGCAAAACAAATGTTTAATGCTAATTAGCGCCGCCTAGTGACAAAATTTTCAATCATATAGCTCGAACAGTGATAGTCCTTAACTTACTAAACAACTTTGCCGAAAACGCCATCCTTTTGAATGGTCAGGATCCTGAAATGTCTGCAAAACAAAAGTATAACTTCCATGCCCACTAGTGCCACCAAGTGGGCAAATTCCGAATTGAATGAGGTACACTAAAGCCTCAATTTACGAAGTCTTTTTTAACGCTACCTCAATTTAAGTCACTTTATTTCACGAAGTAAACTCAATTTACGTCATTTTTTTACGCAGTGCGTAGATTGAGTTTAGACAATTTTGTGGGAAATTATTGACCTCCGGTTGGGTAAAACCGTTGGAAACCCATGTAAAGTGGGTATTTTCGGAACAGGCACGACGAGGGGATAACGAAAATTGATTTCCGACGCCATTTTGGAATCCAAGATGGTGACCCCTGGTTTGGAAAAATCGTTGGAAGCTGATGTATTATGAGTATTTTCGGAACAGTCAGGACGAGGGGATGACGAAAATCGATGTCCGACGCCATTTTAAAATCCTAGATGGCGCCTTTCGGTTGGAGAAAATCGTTAGAAAATTCATGCAAAATGGGTATTTTCGGCACGGGCACCACGAGGGGATGACGAAAATTGATGTCCGACGCCATTTTGGAATCCAAGATGGCGACCTCTGGTTTGAAAAAATGTTTGAAACTCATGAAATATGGGTATTTTCGGAACAGGCATGTCCGAACGCCATTTTGAAATCCAAGATGGCGCCTTTCGGTTGGAGAAAACCGTTAGAAAATTCAAATAATATGGTATTTTCGGAACGGGCACGACGAGGGGATGACAAAAATCGATGTTCGACGCCATTTTGGAATCCAATATAGCGCCTTTCAGTTGGAGGAAATTGTTAGAAAATTCATGCAATATGTGTATTTTCGGAACGGGCACGACGAGGGGATGACAAAAATCGATGTTCGACGCCATTTTGGAATCCAATATAGCGCCTTTCAGTTGGAGGAAATTGTTAGAAAATTCATGCAATATGTGTATTTTCGGAACGGGCACGACGAGGGGTCCATTTGCTTATATTAAGGCGAAGTAGGCCGTCATTGGAATTTGTACTGGGCATCGATTATTATGGCTAATCCGTCTCACGATTGCGAATTAAAGAAAATCACTTTCACTTTGGATTGCCAGTACAAGTTGTGCACAAAAAAGGAAGTGATTTTCGTAGCTACACTCCCGTGCATAAGTTTGGGTTCACCCCCTAAAAAACATACAAAAGTGTTCAGTCCATATCTCTGTGATTACACGTCCAATTGAAACTCTTTAAGCGGCATTCGAAAGGCAAAGAGTTATTTTTACTTCGTATGTATTTTTCCAAAAACATTCTTTGAACTTTGTATACTAAATATGTACATAAAGTTGTGACATTTTTTCAAAAAACACACTGAAAAAACATTACTAATTTCCTCAGCATTGGATCGACCAAAATTTTAAAACAAGGTGTCTTTAGAATCGTAATCTTATATTCTTTGAAGAGCACTCATGAAATTTTTGCGGAAAAATCTGAAAAGTATTCAAAATCAATGAAACAGTAAGTCAAGTCATCGTGCAAAAGTTTGGGTTCACCCCTCAGTATGGTGTATCGTGCAAAAGTTTGGGTTCACCTGAACTTACTTAAATCTGTGAAATCTCAAACCAATCATGTACGCGCCATTATTTGCGCTCAAAAAAGCTTTAAACTATTAAAATCGGTTGAAAAATGAAAGAGATATTGACAAAAATGATGTGCGTGCGGCTCTGGTGAACCCAAACTTTTGCACGATTTGCATCATACTGAGGGGTGAACCCAAACTTTTGCACGATGACTTGACTGACTGTTTCATTGATTTTGAATTCTTTCCAGATTTTCCCGCCAAAATTTCGTGGGGTCTCTTCAAAGAATATAAGATTACGATTCTAATGACACTTTGATTTAAAATTTTGGTCGACCCAATGCTGAGGAAATTAGATATGATTTTTCAGTGTGTTTTTTGAAAAATGTCACAACTTTAAGTGTAAATTAAGTATACAAAATCAAAATAATGGTTTTGGAAAAATACATACGAAGTAAGAATAACTCTTTGCCTTTCGACTGCGGCTTGAAGAGTTTCTATTGGACGTGTAATCACAGAGATATGGACAGAACACTTTTGTATGTTTTTGAGGGGGTGAACCCAAACTTTTGCACGGGAGTGTATGTACCAAAAAAATCTACACAGACAGTTATAGTTCGACAAAACATAGGACAAAGAACGAAAACTATATTTACCCCCTGAGGAAGACACAATACCCGTGTCGAAACGTCGGGCAAATAAGTACCCCGTTTTAATTTAATAAAGACTGCGTTGCCGGAAAATTAAGATTAAAACATACAGTCGATACTCCACAAATTAAAAACAAAAAAAAAAAATCACTTTGTTTTGCACTGACATTGCTTAAAATGTATCAGCATACTTTCTGTATGTAAACGCAAGTAGTGATAATTTTATGAATTTAATAAAAAAAAAAAAAAATACAATGCACCGTTTACTCACATGAATGGTTAGGGGCCTGAGGAGTATTTGAAAACTAACCTCTAATCTCTTATTACGGTCGTAGATCCCAAGGCCTATATTCAATGGAGTCTTTGGAGGACCTAGGATATCGGCACAAATTATAAAAATACTCATATTACTACTATGAATAAGGGCCTGTGCCATATAAAAAAAATCAAAGGATCACTAAATATGCCAGTACATTACAGGTATATATTCCATGAAGTTTTTGAATGAACTAGGACACCTGTTGTACTCACTTAGTTATCAAAACTTGGATCTGACAATACAAACGCTTCTTAAAAATATATCAATCTTCTTGGGTCCAGTATTGTGAGACATTCTTCTACATAGAAATGATAAATTGATCTCCGTTAACTCATGTAGAATCATATGCCCAAACTCCAAAGAGTTATTGGAAGACCTTAACTTGCACACATTCTAGCCTGATTAAGAACCTTATTTTTAAATATTATATAATAATTTCATACAAGTAGACTCCAAACGGCAAATCCTTGTTTTACGAACTGAGCTCCCTCGTTTTACGCGCTGATTCAATTTACGCACCAACTCAATTTACGCACCCCCGATCTACTTCGTAAATTGAGGTTACAGTGTGCCATCAAATAGCGCTTCACCTCTAGAACAACTTAACTAAAGACCCCAAGTTTCTTTATTATCTGGATCTTTAGATATACCGATTTCAAACTGTGGTTCATTATTATTCGACTTTCATGAACACTTGTTGATTTAACCGCATTATAAAAGCCATACTGAAATAAAAACTGTCAAGTATTGTTTTTAAGAAGATTCTTGAGGAATACATTTTGGTTTGATGTCGATAGATATCTTCGTTACAAAATGATAACATATAAATCACCACTGTTGTACAAAATACAACAGCGCGACAGCCCGATTGTTAAATGCATGTTTATATCTCACAAATAATTGTTTGTCATGGTCTAATCGTTTATCAAAGTAGATTATGTCACCCAACGATCCTCCCCATTAACAAACATCCCTCCCAGTATCCTTTGCTTAGATGCAGAGGTAAACAAGGTCTCCAAATAGCAAATATTACACACTAACATTCCTTCTCTCAATCTCACCTGACTGCAAGAACGTAGCCGGCGTTGATATTGACCTTCTATGATTGGAGGCACTGAATTATTCACACTGGAGAAGATTATTGCCAACCCCAGCCGAACTTCTAGTTGATTCTTTGTGCATCTTCACTGACTTCAATCAATCACGGAATAGCAACCATTGATATGTGTAATCAGTCTAATCTAAACTTCTGGATACTGGGTTCGCCGTAGAGTTGGGCGCGCCCGTGGTTCAGCATTCGCCGCCACACATCCTTCTTCTGCACACCAGCAAAGATCGTCCTAAGCACCAAAAGCTTGCAGGTCCTCCTAGAGCATCGTTCAAGTACTATGCCCGTGGAGGACTACCGGCCTTATAAGCGACAATATGATACCATCCTTACCAGTAGCTTTATTGTTCTGGAGCTGGTGAATAGAATCCTTAACCTCCCTCAAAGTGGGGGCAGGTTCCCAAGTAACACGACTTGTTCTATAAATGTATAAAATACTTGTTTCATACAAATTGATATGTTTTGTGGCGAATATGGACAACTTCATTTGTACACTTATATCACCGAAACAGCGGAAAAAAATGCAGCTAATAAAACAGCTTTCATGTCATAGAAGATGTTTCCCAATACATCATTAGAACATGCAATTATGTGTTAAAGATGTATTACATAGCATCACTAATAATTACTTGTTATATTGAAGCTAAGAATATGTATTGTTTTACAAATTATATCTATTTTGGTTTTGATAGAATCACTTAAAAACAAAATCAAAATAATTTTCTTCTTCACGAATTGCTCATAGTCAAAATATTTAAATAATCGATGATTATTAACTTGTCTTCTGTTAATTCCGAATAGTTTACTTAAACTGTGTGCGGTTCCAGATTCATTGTGAAATGCACAATTTTAATAATTGTTAATTCATACGCCTCACATGAAATGAAAAAAAAAACAAAACAAAATATCCAAAAAATAAGGCACAAAATATGTTTTTTTAATTGAAGGTTGTGAGGCAACTTGTAATCATCAAACCTTACAATGACTGTATTTCACCACAAGATGTTTTTCAATAAGATTATAATACTGTTGTAACACATCATATTTCAATCTCGAAAAGCATCGAATGCAATCGCTGTAGCTTAGCTGTGATGACGGTGGACTTCAAAGAAAACCAGAGCATGTGCTACTGTATAGAATGTTTGCATTTAGGGTAGAAGCACCGGTTTTGGCCATACGCCAGTTGTAGCCATAGGGGATTATACACCGTTTTACATAGTCAATCAGCATGAAACCTTTTATGTTCAGTAGATCACATTCACATGATAGAGTTACATTCATTTACTTCTTCAAACTGATTCAAAACATAAGAAAAACAATTCATTTTTCTTATAATTTTGACTCCCATACACCTAATTTGGCCAGGGCACCTTATTTGGCCATTCTCATAATAAATCAATGCGATTGGCCAATTTAGGAACCGAAGATAAATCTCTGCCGAAACTGCTCCCGTTGGCCTATATTGACCAACGGGATTTTCAAAGCGAAACAATGGTCAAAGCTCTGTTTTGATATTTTACACACATAATAAGGATTGAAAGCTTGCTTTTGACATATTTGTAGTATAAATACGGCTCCCCATTTAATTTTTATTGACTTTTTCTCTTAGGCTGGCCAAAACCGGTGGTTTTACCCTATCAAAGTGGATGCTATCTAAGCACTTCGCACGACTCTATCATGTGAATGTGATCTACTGAACATAAAAGGTTTCATGCTGATTGACTATGTAAAACGGTGTATAATCCCCTATGGCTACAACTGGCGTATGACCAAAACCGGTGCTTCTACCCTAGGTGTAAAATGGTTTGTAAAGTTTATACCAGATGAAAATTGTCTTTTTGTCACCTTAAAAATTAGGATTCAAAACTTTGATCGTTATACGGGAGTGGGTTAGAATGGCCCGGGTCAATACGAACAACTTGCCTGATGTTAGTGCATCTTCATGGTGTTTGAATGTTGTTGAAAACTAGTTCAAAATACTTTTTTAACGCATACGTTTTGCCACGGTGTGCCAGAAACCGTTATTAACGCAAAAAAATGTCCAAGAATTTGGCACCCACCATTTGAAAGATATAGTATTCAAGCACCTTCTCCGTGAATTTGAAAATATTTTAACAAGGGAATCCAAAATTATCGTAATTTGAAGGTTTTGAGCTATTTTGCATGGGATTTTTACATACTTCACAATTTTCTCAACCAGTGCATTATTATTAATTTGTAAACTATCCAAATAATCATCAGCTTTGCATTGAGCATTAAAAATATATGATATCTAAGCATCTTCTCTTAAAATTTGCAAGAATTTCTTCGAGAAAATCAGAAGTTACAGTGATTTGTATATTTACTCATTAATTCTATGAAGTTTAAATGAGAGCTTATTTCTGTGACTATTTTAAATTCATACAAATAATTTAGACATTTTTAAGTCTATAGGACTTACACTCGGCATTCAAACGATATAGTTGACTAGCATCTTCTCAGTTGGTTTGAAAAAACTTTGTCAAAAGACAACATGACTACAGTTCTTTGAAGTTATGGAAGAGCAAATTTTGAATATCATTAATTAGCGCTTTTAATGTTTTTACCATTACTAAATCCAACAAGTTCTTGTCAATATGTTAATCAATGTCATTAAAGGGCGTGATTGACCGCCCGCTGCTGCTTCTTTGTTATTACAAGAGCAACTATACCATGACCCCACAGTTATGGATCAAATAGTGTGGAGTCCAACCTACAAAATTCAATAAAACGACATGGAAAACGTAAAATTGTAATTTAAAAGCACGAATTGAATCGTTTCACATTGGAACTTCGGTTAGTAAACTGTTTTGTGTGTAATATTTACATAGGATTGCATAAAAATTTAAAATTGCATCGGTTTCTGAAAACCATATTATGGATCAATTTTCATATTATGGATCAAATTGTGACATATTACGGATCAGTGCGCAAAATCAAGAGATTTTAAACTCAATGCATCTGTATCGCATGATTTGGTGAAAGTTAACAATGTGTCACATATTACTGCAAAAATAGCATTGTTCGAGCTGGAAACAAGGGTAAAATGTCCTTTTTTTATGATATACTGCATTGTAGTAACTGAGGCATGAACTGTTTTCGCTCCACACCAAGTTTTCCACCCATTTTTGTCTGCTAAAAAATGAAATTTACCAACCTTGATGTTGTATTAGTTTTATCCTTAGCACTATTGTCTGAAAATGTCGAATACAATGCTTAAAATGGTAGAAATCTACATTCTGTGCTAGTGATCCATAACCGTGGTAAACAATCATTTCCTGGTCCATATTATGGATCACTAGCTAGAAGTGCCTATATTCGGTATTTAGAATCAACAATCAAGAAAACTGTTTTCTAAAGATGAGTTCACACTAAATCGAAGCGAACGAGCATGTTTAATGCTATAACATATGAATTTTACCACTTGTGGGAGCTTATGAATGCTGACGGCACTTCTTACAGAAAACGACCATATAATGATAGCTGTGTGGTACCAACTAAACATTTGTCAAATACACCGTTATTAAGCGGTTGAATGTTATGCTTAACTTCACAAATGCTAGAAGACAAACAGTATAACATGGGAAAAATATGTTTTACGTCAACTTTTATGTTTTGAGCGAGTTATCCGATGTTGAACGCCAAAGTGATCCGTCACTGTGGGTGATCCGTAACTGTGTGGGCATGGTACTTGCACAAGGAACCAACGGCTGCTACTAAGGATTTGTTGCACCACCCTCAGTGTGTAAGTAATGGAATTCTCATTTCCTGTACTAAGCAATATCGGCGCCGGCTACATGCGAATACATGTCAATTTGGGTTACGGAATAAATGTATTACGTGTTGCTATCTCTGACGAAGCCGTTGGGGTACTCTGCATTTCCACGAGAAATCATTGGGAGTTTGGAAAATGGAAAGGGGTTATATTACAGGACTCGTCTTGGTAAACAAAACGCTTAATTACAAGAGTCCTGGAAATCATCTTATCATATTCACTGGTTACACCTCCCTCCAAACACAATAAAGTCAACAAAATAAAATAAAAAGTAATTCTTCCATATGTACAAAACTTGACTGAAGACTCAATATGACGACACCCTTGATGACGAATCGAAGATTTTGCATGATACGAATCATGTAACATCAATTTAAAACGTAATCTATCCGTATCTAAAGGAATAATCGATATTCATGTATCTAACAATTCACGGATCATGTGTTATTATGTAAAACTAAACCGAATATGAGAATTTTTGCATTTAAATATTTGAAAACATGAAACAAGTTCTATTTCGACAATAACCGACTACGCACAATTATTTGAACAAATATATGAATGTATCCCCTTCGTTGTCCAAATAAGCTCTGAATAATCATATTTAGCCCATTTAGAACAGTTGTATAAAACGTTCTCATCAGTTGATAATCTATCCTCGACTGTGCAATAGAGAATCATTTTCAAATTGTTCAGGTTTACCAATACGCTTATTTGGGCCATAACAAATCAATGCCCAGCAAAACGACGAAAATGGAACAATTTTCAAAAATGAACACATTTGCTAATGCTGTAACGAAGCACTGACTTTCTTGGATGAAAGATACAAGTTAAATACAAATCTGGTAAGTTAATTTGTGTCGCAATAAAAATGCGTGTTACGAATTCATTTTAGACGATTGAAAACCAAACCTTAAAGACAGGTTAAAAACTTCAAAGTATTCCAGTTATGTTGGTTTTCGATAAAGTTTTCTCAAACTAACTGCGAAGATGCTCGACTACTGTATCTTTTGAATACTGAGTGTCACTCCTGTAAACATTTTTATTTGTGAATTATTTACATTAATATAAAAAAGCCATAGGAATAAGCTCTTATTTAAACTTCATAGAAATAATGGTAAATATACAAATCATTGTAACTTCTGATTTTCTCGAAGAAATTCTCTCAAATTTTCAGAGAGGTTGCTTAGATATCATATGCCTAATGCTTAATGCAAAGCTGATGGTTACTTGGCTGGTTTACAAATTAATAATAATGCTCTGGTTGGGAAAATTGTGAATTATGTAAAAATCCCTTGTAGAATAGCTCAAAACCTTCAAATCACGATAACTTTGGATGCCCTCGTTGAAATATTTTCAAATTCACGGAGATGGTACTTGAATACTATATCTTTCGAATGGTGGATGCCAAATTCTTGGACATTTTTTTGCGTTAATAACGGTATCTGGCACACCGTGTTTTGATAACGTTAACATGTGCGGTTTAAATCCTAATAAAGTTATATTAACGCTCATGAAGCTATAATAATACCCAGACAGTTTGTTTTATTTCTAATTCATGATCTTGCATGAAATGTTTTTCGAATACTGTACTATAGCTCCTATATAACACAAGATGTTATATAATACTAAAACAAAGCTTCAATAGAACAATATATAGTTAATGCTGCACAAAAAGATGTATTTGGTGTTACTTGGGTTGGTTTCCATCGTCCGCGAACTACCGAAAGTATTTTCTGTCTTGTTTCGATCTTAATTGCCTGTGCTCTTAGTGCCATTCAGGTGTTCGTCAAAGTGCTGCTTCCACCTTTCGATCATCTAACGCTCGTCCATCAAAATGCTCCCATCCTTATTCCTGCACATCTTGTCTCGCGGTACGAAGCTGTTGCGGGATGCGTGAGCTGCTGATAGAACTTACGTGTTTCTTGAGACCGGCACAGCTGTTCCATCTCTTTGCACTCCGTCTCCTCCAGGCAACGATGTTAGCGCCACGATAGGACCTATCGTGGCACTAACATCGACTCTGATCAATATCTTGTGATGGTTAAACTTTGCCCAAAACTCTTCATCGTTAACAACATACGGTACCGACGGCCGCCCAGGTATCACCTAGAGCGCCTTAAGCAACCGGATGTCGCAGCTACATACGCGCAGCACTTCGAGGCTGCATTACCGGAAGAGGGTGAGTCAGGAACTGACGTCGATAATATCGGAGAAGTTCCGTCCATCAGTCATAACGTGGTCGATTTGTGATTCTGTCTGATGTGGTGATCTCCCCAAGTGTACCGGAATGGAGGGCTGTGCTGGAAGTAGGTGCTACGAATGGCCATATTCTTGGAGGCGGCGAAATCAATTAGTCATAAACCGTTTTCATTCATCAGCCAGTGAGCAATGAACGTTCCAATAGTCTGTCTGAATTCATCCTCCTGGCCAATCTGAGCGTTGAGATCTCCTATGATGATTTTGACGTCGTGGCTTGGGCAGCTGTCGTACTCGCGTTCGAGCAGCGCGTAAAAAGCGTTCTTATCATCATCAGTGCATCCGGAATGAGTGCTGTGCACGTTTTTTTTTTTTTTTTTTTTTTTTTTTTTTTAGTATCATTCCAAACATTCATTTCTTATATCTAGGTGTTCTGTGTTATTAGACAACACTATCATCCTAATTTGGTTAACAACATATTACATTTCAGTTGCCGTAGCAGTTCAGTTTTTTTTTTACAGGTGAGTTGATTTCACCTGCTTATAAGAGAAAAAAAAACGTTTTTAATATACTTAAACTAACTTAACCTAAACATATAACGCATTAATCGTGGCAATAGAAGATTGTAACGATTTTTGCCTGAAATTATTTATTATTTTATTTGACATTTGTTCCAATGTTTCAACATTGGATATTCTATGTAACTCATTGGTACTATACCAGGGAGGAAGTCTCAGAATCATTTTCAAAATTTTATTTTGAATTCTCTGCAGAGCTTTCTTCCTGGTATTACAACAGCTAGTCCATATTGGTACAGCATACAACATGGCTGGCCTGAAAATTTGTTTGAATATCAAAAGTTTGTTCTTAAGACAAAGTTTTGATTTTCTATTAATAAGGGGATAGAGACATTTTACATATTTATTACATTTGGCTTGAATGCCCTCAATGTGATTTTTGAAAGTTAAATTCTTATCTAGCATGAGCCCTAGATACTTAACTTCATCTGACCAATTTATTGGAACCCCTCTCATCGTGACAACATGTCTACTTGAAGGTTTCAAATAAAGAGCTTTTGGTTTATGTGGGAATATTATTAGTTGAGTTTTGGAAGCATTAGGAGAAATCTTCCATTTTTGCAAGTATGAAGAAAAAATATCCAAACTTTTTTGCAATCGACTACAGATGACACGCAGGCTTCGTCCTCTGGCGGAGAGGCCTGTGTCATCCGCAAATAAAGATTTTTGACATCCCTGAGGTAACTCAGGTAAGTCAGATGTGAAAATATTGTATAATATTGGTCCCAAAATGCTGCCTTGAGGAACACCAGCTCTTACAGGAAGTCTTTCAGATCTGGAGTTTTGATAATTAACCTGAAGTGTACGATTTGACAGATAACTTTGAATTATTCTAACAATGTATGTTGGAAAATTAAAGTTTTTTAATTTTACAATCAAACCTTCATGCCAAACACTGTCGAATGCTTTTTCTATGTCTAGAAGAGCAAGACCAGTAGAATAGCCTTCAGATTTGTTGGAACGGATCAAATTTGTTACACGTAAAAGTTGATGAGTGGTCGAATGTCCATGGCGGAATCCGAACTGTTCACTGGCAAAAATTGAATTTTCGTTGATGTGGGCCATCATTCTGTTCAAAATAACCTTTTCAAAAAGTTTACTGATGGAGGAAAGCAAACTGATTGGACGATAGCTAGAAGCTTCTGCAGGATTTTTGTCTGGTTTTAAAATTGGAACAACCTTAGCATTTTTCCATTTGTCAGGAAAATATGCTAATTGAAAACATTTGTTAAATATATCAACTAAAAATGATAAGCTACTTTCTGGAAGTTTCTTGATGAGGATGTAGAAAATTCCATCATCGCCAGGAGCTTTCATGTTTTTGATTTTTTTTAATAATAGTTCTCACTTCTTCCAAATCAGTCTCCCAGGCATTTTCGAAAACGCTCTTTGATTGAGAATATTTTCGAACTCCTGAGTAACTTCATTTTCAATTGGACTAGTAAGTCCTAAATTAAAATTGTGCGCACTTTCAAACTGCATAGCAAGTTTTTGAGCTTTTTCGCAATTAGTTAGTAACAAAATGGTTTTCCTCTTTCAATGCCGGTATTGGCTTCTGAGGTTTTTTCAAGATTTTAGATAATTTCCAAAAGGGCTTAGAGCCAGGGTCCAATTGAGAAATTTTATTTTCAAAATTTTTGTTTCTTAATTGAGAAAAACGTTTCTTGATTTCTTTCTGCAAATCCTGCCATATAATTTTCATAGCAGGATCGCGAGTGCGTTGAAATTGCCTTCTCCTCACGTTTTTAAGACGGATCAAGAGTTTAAGATCATCGTCTATAATCACGGATTCAAATTTTACTTCACATTTTGGAATTGCAATGCTCCGGGCTTCAATGGAATTTGTTAAAGTTTCAAGAGCATTGTCAATATCAAGTTTAGTTTCTAAAGAAATGTTAACATCAAGATTAGAGTCAACATACGTTTCATATATATTCCAGTCGGCTCGTAAATAATTGAAAGTGGAGCTGATAGGATTGAGAATCGCTTCTTGGGATATTTGAAATGTAACAGGGACATGATCAGAATCAAAATCAGCATGAGTAATCAGTTGGCTACAAAGATGACTAGAGTCGGTTAAGACCAAATCAATCGTAGATGGATTTCTAGAAGAGGAAAAACATGTGGGGCTATCAGGGTATTGAATTGAGAAATATCCTGAAGAGCACTCATCAAATAAAATTCTGCCGTTGGAATTACTTTGACAATTATTCCATGACCGATGTTTGGCATTAAAGTCACCAATGACAAAAAATTTTGACTTATTGCGAGTCAATTTACGCAAGTCAGTTTGGAGCAAATTAACTTGCTGTCCAGAGCATTGAAAAGGCAAATAGGCAGCTATGAAAGTATATTTACCAAACTGTGTTTCAACAGAAACACCTAAAGTTTCAAAAACTTTAGTTTCAAATGATGAAAACAGTTGATGTTTTATACGCCTATGAATGATGATTGCAACTCCCCCACATGCCCCATCAAGTCTATCATTACGATAAACAAAAAAGTTAGGATCTCTTTTGAGTTTAGATCCAGGTTTTAAATACGTTTCGGTAATAACTGCTATATGCACGTTATTAACCGTAAGAAAGTTAAACAGCTCGTCCTCTTTACCATTCAGAGAACGAGCATTCCAATTTAAAATATTTAAATTATTATTTGGATCCATTAGAAAAACGTAATCCAATAACAATTTGATTTGTAAATTTTACACCTACTTGGACTGCTTCAGTCATAGTGGTGGCTTTGAACATTGCATCAATCATTAGATTCAATTGTTCAGTTAGAAAATTAAAATCAGAGGCAGACATGTCATGTGATTTCCCATTAGAATTTCCGGTAGACGAAGAAGCGGAGTTACCTGTGGCGGTAGGGTTTTTTCCATTTTATTTGAAACAAGTAGAATGGGTACCAATTGATCGAACAGGGGAGGAGGTAGAATTTCCTGCTACGATATCGGCAAAGGATTTACCGTGGGTAGATACATTCGAAATAGAAAGATTCGAACGGCTACCCGACGGATTAAAATTAGTTTGTGAATGAGCATGATTATGATCTTCCTGATGGGTATGATTCATGATCAAGCGATCGTTAAATGAAAAATGAGCATTGTTCGATACTCTACCAGGCAAATTCCGGAAACGACCGTTATCGTAACGGATATTATCTTTCATCTGCCTGGCACGAGCCTCAATGACCCTTTTGCGTGAAGGACAATTCCAAAAATTGGACTTATGATTAGCCCCGCAATTACAGCATATGAATTTGGTGGTATCTTCCTTCACTGGACAGACGTCTTTGGCGTGAGAAGAACCTCCGCAAATCATGCATTTAGCATCCATGCGACAATTTTTTGTACCATGACCCCACTTTTGGCACCGACGGCACTGAGTGGGGTTCTGGTAATTTCCTCCAGGTTTCTGGAAATGTTCCCATGTCACACGGACATCAAACAAAAGTTTTGCTTTTTCTAAAGCTTTAATGTTATTTAGTTCTTTTTTGTTAAAGTGAACTAAATAAAATTCTTGAGAAAGCCCTTTCCGAACAATGCCAGATTGGGTTCTCTTTTTCATAATGATTACTTGGACTGGGGAAAATCCAAGTAAATCATTTATTCCATTTTTGATCTCTTCAGGTGATTTATAGTCACTTGAGAGACCTTTCAAGACAACTTTTAACAAACGTTCAGTTTTGTCGTCATAAGTAAAAAATTTGTGCTTCTTCTCTACAAGATGTTTGAGAAGAAGTTCACGATCTTTAAGAGTTTCCGGCAAAACGCGACAGTCTCCTTTTTTTGCGATTTGGAAGGAAACCTTGATTCCCCTAATGGAGTTCAAGATCTCCTGCCTAAATCCCCCAAATTCGGAACAACTGACCACGATAGGCGGCACTCTTTGCTTCCTCACTTGAATCAAAGAGCCTGGGCTAGAGGCTGCATCGATTTGGTGTTCGGAAAATTTGTCTAGAGCATCGAACTGATTGCTCATTTCGATACAATTATTCATTTCACCCTTGGAAGAAAGTTCGCATTCCGGGGAAACGTCCTTTCTTCCATTCTTGCCACGTGTAGTGACAGTTTTAAAACCCACTTTTTTGGAAGGAAGTAGTGAATTCAGAGATTCACCCTTCCTTTTGTTAGTTGTTGATACCATGTTTAGTTAATAAACGAAAGAAGACGTGACCTTCGAGAGGTTTTTTCCCTAGACGGTGTCCAAGTAGGATTACCACCGCTAGCTTTCGCCAACGGGTCCAACGAAAAATCGAAGGCACGGGTCCAAACAAGGATCGTAAAGGGATCAATAGTAGAAAAAATAGTACTGAAAAGTACTGTTTGGGTAGCACTGAAAAGTACCGTTTTTAATTTTAGCACTGAAAAGTACTGTTTTTGTAGCACTGAAAAGTACTGTTTTATTGCTTTAGGTAGTTTTTGAGAAAACTTCCAAGAGCAGAGAGAATTCGTGTACGCACAGCACGAAGGTACGATGCGCACTGAGAGCTGTGCACGTTTATTATGCTGAAGTTGAAGAACCGGCCTTTGGTAGATGGTATGATTACCTCTAAACATTCGCACAATTGATGCCTTCCAACACACTTCCTGCAACGCTACGATGCCAAATCCGCGGTCCAGCACGTTGGCGAGTATGCGTGTGCTCCCGATGAAGTTGAGAGATTTACAGTTCCACGTGCCGAGCTTCCAATCGCTAGTCCCTTTACGTTGCTGTGGTCTTCGCCGATTGTCCCGGTTCGTATTCTCTCGTTGATTCTTTGTTGCTTGATTTTCTTACAACCCCCTAGATTTCCGAAGGACCATTCCCTCTAAATGTTCGGAAGGCCATAACGCACAGTTTAACTTAGAGTCCATCTCTGGCACTACAGACGCAGAACCAAACCCCCCCCCCCCCTTCTTCCCTGACAGCGTATTACCAAAGTTCCCAACGGGGTTGGTTAGCCGATCTTCCCTAAGGTTGCTCGTACCCCGGTCAGTACCACGAGGAGGTAGTGATAGAAGTTGCTGGGCAGGAGGCTAAGGACCGTACAGAGGGGTCTATTTTATTCCTTCATGTACACGAGATACCAATGGTAAGCCATGTCATCATTTATCAACCTTGTAAATAGCCCTAATAGCAAATAGCTATAAATATTTTCATTTATAAGTTATTTCTTATTCAAAATTGCACGATTCTTGTCAAAATTGTAAATTAACCATAAAGTTTGTTTAGAGGCAAAGATCCAAGCCTCCAAACTTGACCATTTTGTATGAAAAAAAGGCCAATGCGTACTTTATTCTCTTCAATGCTGTATATATATCTCCACGAGACTTCGTATTGCATGACAAACAATTTTTGTTTAGCAACATCTTTGTGAGCGACCCTCTGAGGAGTTTTGCCTTTTGTCAACCCCTCTCTCATCAGTAGTTCAACGTCGCATTTATAGCACTTAATTCGCGGCAATAACGTACGTTATCAAACCAATTGTAGCTATAATTATAACATCAAGCAGAATTGTTACCCATTTATTTTATGCAGTCATCCCAGCACCATTAGAATTAATTGTTACGCCCACCAATTAACGATTTCACCGAAAATGCTATCATGGGACGAGAATCAATTACGTGCTGCTCTCGCACTCAAGTACCTATCGTTTTGCGCCATAAATTAGAGTCCTTTGCCCGGTGAACACTTTGTTTGCTCAAAATGTGTGGTAATTTATTTTTTGGCCGGGCTCCGGGCGTTTCGGAACATTTAACGCTAGTGGAAAGGCGAGTTCTAGAGGACTACGTGCTTCTCGAGAAGTTATAATCAAAGATAAAACACGCCCGCCATATTCCACCCCAGTGAGAAACATGGCAAAGTGATGGAGGCTATTTAGCTCGAGATTCAAATCATCGGGGTGTAGGAACAAAGCACGAGAATAGCTCGTCTGCAGTACTAAACAATTATGCAGCAGAAGCTCTGGATTATGCCCGGTAGCCCAAGGAACCACTGAAGTTTTGAAATACAAATTCGAATCCATTCTTTGAAAAGATTCTAGCAATTTGTTTTGTTGGCTTGGTTTTCTCAAGAGTCCGAAGTTGTTAGCATTCATTTTCAAACAAGCATTCATTCGTTGATATTGCCTTGAAATGCCATTTCTAGATGCACTTGATTTCGTGAGTTACATTCTAGCTGAATGTCATATGATCACATCCACAGACATTAACTGCGGGCCAGAAAAAATATTGTTGCTTAGAAAAGTTGACATATTTTTTCTTCATTGTTTTTTAATTTACAGCTTGGACATCATCAGCGAAGCAAACAAATTGGCTGGATCTGTTAAAAATTGTACCCTGGCTGTTAAGCCCAGCTCTTCACGTAACACTTTTTGTAGCGCAATATTGAGCAATAGGTTCAAAATTCCATCACTTTGTGAAGTTTCTGGCAGGAGTGTTCGCATGAAATTTCCACATAATTTGTCACAACTTCCATTGTCACGTTTGTCTCGTGAGCTGCCCGTTCTTAATTGTTCATAGCTCTTAGCAGTCACTGAGAAAATAAAAAACCTTACAAACTGGGCCGAATATTATGTTTATTCTCTAGACACATAGACATTGAATATACCTAGACAAGAATACAGCTAGCTATTAAGCTGGGAAATCCCAATTAATTATCATCAATTCTTCGTTTTTAATGAAACATGTGTTCATTCACTTCCCCTTTATCTTTCGGATACAAAAAGCTTTAAATATTTTTTTACTTGAGACCCATGCTTTGGTTTGCCAAATGGATACTTTGATCATCGTACATGCATGCTGCATTAAGCTTCTCTTCCTCCGTAAAGTCACCGAAACGAGTGCTGTCATTAATCAAACACATAATCCTGAAACAAAATAAAACGACCAAGAAAGATCAATAAGCCGTTGGCCGAGCCGAATAATAAAAAGTTATAATCTTTTCTCAAATTGCTCTGGCATGACTAACGAATCGTCGCGTCGGTTTCCGTTAAGCCGACCTAACCTATGCGGCACCACCATGGTGGTGCACTTTTCACGCTTTTATCCAGTCTGGTACCATGAATAAATCAATTTTATGATAGAAAACTTTTTTAATTAGACTGTTTTCCGCAGCAAATATTTCCGCCCAGAAGCCAACCAGTCAGTGAGCGAGCTCTGATGCCGGAAGCAACCACAAAGAATTTTGTACCACATCTACACCCAGAAAAGTTTGGCAGAAGAAGAGCTGTGCTGTGCGTAGGCTTCATACAGCCATTGGTAATATCGAACAGTTGAATCGCAGGTCTGGTAGTGGCTGGTCAGCAATAATTAATTTTGGCCGGTCAGTAATGTATAATTGGGGCCTTCATTAGCCGAGTGGTTAGAGTCCACGGCTACAAAGCAAAGCCATGCTGAAGGTGTCTGCATTCGATTCCCGATCGGTCCAGGATCTTTTCGTAATGGAAATTTCATAGAGTATAATCGTACCTGCCACACGATATACGGATGCGAAAATGGTCACTTAGGCAAAGAAAGCTCTCAGTTAATAACTGTGGAAATACTCTTAGAATACTATGCCGAGTAGCAAAACGAAAGTTTGCTATTTTTGCTGCCAAATCTTCACCAGCACCTACCACTACCGGACGGTCCGGCCACCACGTGTTTGGTATTGACTTCTTCGGTCATCTTTGGAAGGTTCCACACTGATCAAACGATAGCAATTACACTTCGTTTCGCGACACGTGTTCTTCAAAACTGGATACACTTTTGTATATCAGCCTATTGTGCACTGAACAATCGGTAACACTTAACCTCACTCTGTTTCTGCGCTCCACGTGATTTTTGCCATGCGGTAGGTACACTTTGCGTTGATCATCACTACACTCTCCACTTTACCTTGTCGCTAACTTTTGTTGTACCTATTCGGGGACTTCGGAAGCTGGGAGTAACTTACACACGAGTTGTTGGTTTCACTTATTAATTCTTATCAACAATAGATAATAGAGCAATAGATAAAATAAACCTACACAATACCTCTGATAGCTTTTATAGTCTTTCAATAGTGTTGCCTGATGAGATAATTCTCGCGTTTAGTATCATACAGGCTTATCTGCATTGATCGATTTCTCTTCGTCGATTTTCTCTTTCGATTAGTACATAAAAATCGAACAATTTTCGTCACATTTTGCGATGCAGCATGAATAAGGACGATGAGTATTTTACTGTACTACTGAATCGAAAAAAGCAGCTGTAAACAGTCATCCGGCCGAGTAACTATCTAAAGAGAAATCGATCACTGCAGTTAACCCTTATGATACTGAACGCGAGAATTGGTCATCAGCTAATGACGGATATCGATCATCTCTGACTTTGTTCTAGGTCATTATTGCTAACCTTATAGAAATGATTGACGTTTGGCGTACGCACACTAACATTTGTTATCCCGTCAAAACCACCGTTGTCACAAATGTTTGTTTATCACTCACATAAGTTGAATTTTAAATTGTTCAAAATGGTTTTAAATTGTGTTGTTGCTGGTTGTCGCAATTATGGAAGTGATAAAAACCTCAGTTTTTATGGTATACCATCGGTACATAAACGGACGGACGAAATATCCCGCAAGTTGATGATGAAACGAAGACTAAAATGGATCAAAATATTGATGTTGGATCGTAATCCACCGCCGTACATTCGCGTTTGCAGTAGGCATTTCGTTTCTGGAAAACCTGCAGGGAGCTTGGGGACATCCCCCAAGTAGACTGGATTCCAAAACTGAATTTGTCCAAGGCCTATGCATTCAATCAAGCTCCACTCCAGATATATCAAGCAGCTAACAATGCGAAAGCTTATGGTGCTCCCTCCAGCATTGCTGTGATTCCAAATTCCGAGAAGTAAGTCAGAATGTTTCAAATAATATTTATGTATTTTAACAAACAATTTACATTGCAGGTACGTAAGTAGAGCTAAGAGAGTACTTATATTGAAAGCATTTGATTTGGACATGGAAAATTGCTAGAGAGCAACGATATTAATCATACCACTCTTAATGATTTCACCGTCTCCAGAGATGTCAGTATGTCAAAATATACTTCTTTCTCAAGTGATGTTTGTGTACAAACTAGTGAAATTTTGGATAAGGAAACTAGAGAGATGCAAACTGCATTGAATCACAAAGATATGAAATTGAAAAAATAAATGAGTCAGGTTGCAAGACTACAGTGTGAATTATCGAACACTCAAGGAACATCAAAGCTCACGCTTACCGCACTTGCGTCCAATGATGTAAAGTGTAAATACTTCACAGATCTTAAGAGTGAACGCGTTCTAAAACATTTGTTTGATGCTTTAGTTAGGGGAAGACATACCGAGTTTCTCGGAGCTTACGTGAGAGGAAGCATTCGTGCTGACTCTGTGTAAGATTCGGCTTAATGAGCCATATTATACGTTAGGTTACTTATACAATTTCAGTATTCAAACATGAATATAAGGATGTAGTAACGATTATTATTGATTGCTTCGATATTCATATGAAATCACCAAACCCAAAGGCAATGAAAGCTAATGCGAATGTTTTTTTTTATGATTACAAAAAACACAAAACTGTAAACATTTTGATAGGAATAAGCGCATCTGGAAACATTATATATGTATCCGAATGCTTCGGTGGCAGAACATCAGACAAAAAAATTGTCAAAATGTCCGGATTTCTTAATACGATAGAAGAAGGTGATTTTGTGATGGCAGACAGGGGATTCTTGATAGGTGAGTAGCTTACACCACTCGCGGCATCCGTGACCTATCCTGCATTCAAAATAAAAAACCGCCAGCGAGAACCTCTGGACGCTATCTTCACTATGCATACACGTGGAAAAAGTTATCGACAATAATATCTGATTTTGTCACATGAAATTCCTATCAGCTTGATCCCGGAAATGGAATAATGATTTACCTGCGATTGATCAAATATTAGTCGCAGCTGCAGTTCTTGTTAATTTGTGCCCTTCCGTTGTTTCCTCATGATTCAGTGCAGAATTGTTTATCGCATTTTTAATTTACTCAATTTGCTCAGAATTCTAAACAAGAGTGCAAATATGCTTTTTAGACTGTTTAAGTGTTGATCAATTGTTTTTTGTATTTTGTTCCTTTTCAATTTTGGGTTTGAATTGGAGTTAAGGTTGGAGTATAACATTTAAACAGTAATTCAGGCAAGATAACGTTACTAATAAAACAAATGGCGTCTTCCTATAAATATTCGAGAATGTTTCATTTCGTTTGACTTGAAAAATCAATAAAGGCTCTGGTGACCATACGACAAAGTATCCGCAGCTAGCGTTGCGCAAATGAATCTGCATGATAATTTGTAAACAGTATTTATGGTTAGGGTTGAACAAAATTTCCCCGTTTGCATTCGTAATAATGTGAGGATTGCAGCTTAAACGTCTGTACGAATGTGTTCATTTAATCGTCCGACCGAAATCTATGCCCCGCACTTTTAATATTAATCTGCAGTAACGGAAACGGGAGGTCGTTTTCAGTACGCTGGCAAATCCATCGCCAATATCTACAAAAATGTTGGACTGGCAGAGTGTTTTGTAAGTTATAGCATTCATCATTTCTTACCTTTTTTCCAGTACAACATTTCGGATACCATCAAGTGCGAGAAGGGTTGCACCAACGTGACTACATGCCTTCAGTATTCCTATAGCTCAATCGCAGTGCGCTGCTAAAATGCTCCCGTTTGTATGAACTAGTACCCATGGTCGCGAAGATTTTTGACTGAGCGAAAAGGAATGATGCACTACGCCATGTACTACGTGAACATCCTTGATTTTCCGTCCCGAGATACCATTCATAAAATGCAGCACGGCGTCCAATCCTTTTGTAATCCCGTGAACGGATTTGTGTCCAGCACCAGATATTGATGGATTCGGGCGAACCAGACGTTGAGAGGCACATCTGTTTCGCATGTTTTAACGGAGGAAAGGTCTACAAAACAGATCTGAATTTTCGGTTGATATCGGTTAGCAGCGTACCTGGAGTCCTGTAAAGCAGGTTGGCATCCTATTTTTTCACTATGAGATTTGACATATCGTAAAACGGGGTAACTTTGATAATGCGGGTAACTTTGATAGTGCGAGACCCACAACATATTAAACGAAATAACGAAGATTCTGTAAATCAGTCAAGCAAAACAAATGCAAAAGTAAAGAGTATTAGTATGACACTTCATGTCAAAGCTGTTTTCATTGGAATCAAGTGCATTTGAGGCTTTTTATACGAATATTAAAAATTGACACAATTTTAGCATTTTCGAAACGCTTACAAACAATCTGTTCTACGATCACTATTTGATGTAGTTTTGAATAGTTGTCCACTTATCTTTGACAGCCTAGTTATCATAGAACTTGAATACGGTCTCAAATCTCTTAGCGAATAGCATTTTCACAAACTGGGACCATTTTTGTAATCTAAGTCAGAAATTTCTATATAACGTTAAACGCCTAGAGGTATGCAATGCCCTACAAATGTTCGTTATTCATTCAATTTTGTTCGATTCATACTCCATTATCAAAGTTACCCCAAAACAGAAAACCAACTTTTGATTATATGAAAAATTATATATCCATTCATAATAAATCTTTTGGAAATCTATCAACTGCAATCGATAGCTAGGATGCCAATACTTGTTTTAAAAATATAAATTATTATTCTTTGAAACAGCATGCATAAATATTCAAGTTTTCTTCGTAAAAACTATCAAAGTTACTCCGTTTTACGGTACTAAGCCGTGCCTTCTTATCGGGAGTTTAAATTTATACTCCAGTAACGAATTGCACGCACACATGTATATTTTTGGGATGTTTACTAGAGATGGTCGGGTTTCACATTTTTCAAACCCGAACCCGACCCGTACCCGACTTATTTTATTGCTTCAAACCCGGACCCGACCCGAACCCGAGACAAAAATTGAAAAGCAAACCCGGACCCGACCCGAACCCGAAAAATTTTCGCTGTTCAAACCCGAACCCGACCCGAAACCCGAAAAAGTTTTCTACGAAAAAACCCGAATGGAACCCGAGTTCAAAAAGATAATAAATTCATCGTTTTTGATGCATAGGGAAGCTTTCAGGTTGTTACTTTGTGAACAATTTTCACCAAAACCGACCCAAACCCGACTGAACCCGACTATTTTTAAGCCCGAACCCGATCCGTATCCGATAACACATAGCTTCCCAAACTTTTTGATTGCGCGACCCACCTATCCAACAAGGGTATTCTTTGCGACCCACCAGTGAAAAATTGTACAGAAACAAGTTTTGTACTGAAGCTTCTGAGGTCACTTATTACTATGATGGGAATGAGATTTGATCACAATATCACAATACCACACGTAATTGACATTGACATGAACTATGTTTGATTAAAAAAACAGTGAATAAAATCATTTATTTTACTTTTGTACTTGCAACTGCTCGTTACAAGATTTCTGTCTCAATATAGAAAATTCTTTTAACAACACTAAGGATTGATTGAATGTCTCGACATCAATCAAATTTCCATATAGAACTGATTATATTCTAGCATTTTTTGTTTTTCAATTAAGTCACACCTCCATGAGTCGATGTTCCATTGCTCAATATTGACTCACGGAACCACACGGAATCAATATTTCGATTATAATCGAAGTTGCATGCACCACCAATAACTATTCGACCTTGAAAGTTTGCTTCACATACTGAAAGTTTGAAAATATTTTGTTGGAGAAAATGGAATACTTTCAAGTTTAAGGATTGTTTTACAAACTCAATCCAAGAAAAGACAATTTCGCAGCTAAAATTGTAGGTATGTGAATTTTTTTTCGACAGAATATTTTTTATCCTTCTAACCACAAAATCTTAGACCGAATGCTGAACGTTTTCGTAGAAATATCGGAGAAGCATGCAGGTTTGATGATAATAGAGATTTTGAAACCGTGAACCATATTGAAAATTAAAAAAAAAAAACCTGAGTACTATAATGTTCATCACATTCGATATTTCCATGGGCCAATATTCTCTTCGACTCATGGAAGTTCGAGTATAGCTTATTAAGAAAGAACGATTAAAGAAGGCTTTATTGGCGACGTTCTTCTCAGCCTTAGACCTTAACCTTAGAATAATATAGATAGTGCCAACTGACTGAATTCCTGATCATTGGAAAAAACTTGTTTTGTCATAAAGTAAGAATTTAAGTTTAAGGAAACATAGAAAAAAACTTTGGAAATAAATTCGTACTTTGGATTTTTTTCGCGACCCACCAAAGACTAGCTCACGACCCCCCTGGGGGTCGCGACCCACAGTTTGGGAAACTATGCGATAACATATTTCATCATATTTCATCATCATTTGAGCAAGAAGTGCATTTAAAGTTAAGATAACTATCACTACAAAACTGCATCACGGCGGCAACTTTTATATTATCACTTTGAATAGCACCTGACGTATCAGATGCATCCGGCCGTCTGTACGAATGTGTTCGTTTAATCGTCCGACCTAAATCTATGCTCCGCACTTTTTTATATAAATCTGCAGTAACGGAAACGGGAGGTCGTTTTCAGTACGCTGGCAAATCCATCACCAATATCTACAAAAATGTTGGACTGGTAGAGTGTGTTGTAAGTTAAAGCATTCATAATTTCTTACCTTTTTTTCCAGTACAGCATTTCGGATTCCATCAAGTGCGAGAAGGGTTGCACCAACGTGACTACATGCCTTCAGTATTCCTATAGCACAATCGCAGTGCGCTGCTAAAATGCTCCCGTTTGTATGAACTAGTACCCATGGTCGCAAAGGTTTTTCATTGAGCGAAAAGGAATGGTGCACTACGCCATGTACTACGTGAACATCCTTGATTTTCCGTCCCGAGATACCATTCATAAAATGCAGCACGGCATCCAATCCTTTTGTAATCCCGTGAACGTATTTGTGTCCAGCACCAGATATTGATGGATTCGAGCGAACCAGACGTTGAGAGGCACATCTGTTTCGCATGTTTTAACGGAGCAAAGTTCAACAAAACAGATCTGAATTTTCGGTTGATATCGGTTAGCAGCGTACCTGGAGTCCTGTAGAGCAGGTTGAAGCAGTCGGATGGCATCCTATTTTTTCACTATGAGATTTGACATACTAAGCCGTGCCTTCTTATCGGGAGCTTAAATTTATACTCCAGTAACGAATTGCACGCACACATGTATATTTTTGGGATGTTTACCTTCCATACGAGGGAGAACAGTACAAAACAAATGGAGAGCGACAAAATCTGTACAATTAAATGAATGATTTTAAGCTAAATAAAATTGTCAAAGTTTATTGAGATAATTAAACCATAGATTACAGATAAAAAAAATGTGAGAACCTGTGCGAATTTGTTTCTTTAGAACGAAATGCAAGTATTGATTTTGTGTGCTATGGAGCGTTTCCCCACAATCGCACCAGCTACATTGTTGATGTTGTGAACAGTGAACATCCGTACACTCAAAATAAATACAAATCATGATTAGTTTAAATAACAATATTTGTTGTCATTGTTTGAACATATACTAGACACTGTCTACGATGTATACTAAATGAATATTATATCTTAAACTATGCTAAATTTTCTTGATGGTAATTTTTACAGTTTTTTCTGTGAACACATTTTTTTCACGGTGTCGTTCATTTTGTTTTTGTTTTGTTCCCGTACCGGCTGCCTAAAACTTGGACTTTTTCGGCCATAAAACAGGTAATAAACTGAATAAATTTGACAACTGATACTGAAAGATCGATTTATGAACGGCGGTTTTTGTTGTAGGAACATTTTGGAACAAATTGGCCCGTCTAGTTTGCATTTTTGTGTGGAAGATACGGTGGCCGTACACTTTCCGAATTAGCCTCTACAATTGCTGTTCTGTTATTGATTTCCGGATAACGTTCCACCACGGCCCTAGTAGAAGAAATGCCACAATCGGGAACCTGGACTATGGCGTAAACATTGGAAGCACTGTTTTCCGGATAGATGAAACACCATCGGAAATGTCACATCGGTGATTACCTCGAAGACAGGATTGTGCACGAGATCTCTAGTGGAACCGCATTCTGGAGCGGCCAAACTATCATCCCGACGTGGAATGGGATTCCTGATGTTCCAGCAACAACAGTTTGACCACATAAGTACCTCCTGCAGGAACCCCAAGACGTTCATTGTGGATATCAGTATTTACGTTCGTCAATATCGCGTTCCCCGTGATTGTATGCTTTAAGAGCAATCAAGTTTTTTGTTTCATAGTTCAATAAATGTTTTATTCAGGTTTTCTTTTATTTTAGTAAGCTTTGGATTCCAATTTATCAAAATGAAAAACATATGCTGGTTTGGGTTGTAATCAAGATCCAGGATAGCTCCAGTATAAACTAGGTTACGTCTACCACAAGGTTATACTAAGGCCGTATAGCTAGCTCCTAAACAAGACTTGGGGTCAACCAGGCGAAACGTGATTTAGTGTGACTTTTAAACTGATTAGTTTAGATTTTTTTCAGAGTGTATGAGTGAGCTCTGCTCTCGTTCTATAAGAGACAACAAAAAGAGATCGAGAGGGATTCGCGATAAGGGCCTATCTGACAAATCAATAACAATGAGAAAATAATCAATGAAATTCTCATGTGCAATTTTAAATCCCAATTGGAGAAAATATACTCAAACTTTAACCTTTTCACTTTAATACACATTTTATAAACCAAGTTTCAAAATCCTCATCAATACCACAAACATCTCCTACAATTCCCCTAGCTATTTCGTACTCAAATTTTTTTTAAAGGTTTCGCCTAAAACGTACTCGAGAATGCCAGTATCGCCCAATGTTATGAGCCTGTAATCGATATTATTTTCAGTGTCACCTATTACTTTTGCGCCGTGTTTACATTCTGGTTTCAATTAAGCCCGCCATGTACGCCTTGTTAATTTTTTGTTTGCAGTGTCGCCGTTTACTCTCGCCGTGTTTTGATTTCGATGCCAGATGCGCCCATCACTTTGATAAACAAAAACACAGGCGTAATCAATAAAGTGTGTGGTTTGGCATGAGGTGAAGTTTCGTCTTCTACAAATTTGCGTTTTTTGAATAGTTAAATTATCGATAGGGGAAAAGTTCAAGTGCAGTGAATAGACATTCAAGCCACAATTTCAACGGTATATTTTCTTAAATTGTGTACATTTTGTCAGTTTCGCCTGATTCGCGAATCATTCTAGAGATCATCCTAGCAGCCCCTTGGTTTAACCTTCGGGCTGTCGCGCTGTTGTACTTTGTAAAACAGTTGTGATTTATATGCTAACATTTTGCAACAAACATATCTATCTACACCAAACCAAAATGTATTCCTCAAGAATCTTTTTAAGAACAATACTCGACAGTTTTTATTTACAGTATGACCCTTTACAATACGGTAAAATCAACAATTGTACATGGAAGTCGCATAATAATGAACGCACTATATACGGTTCAAGGAAACCACAGTTCCAAATCGTTATATCTCAAATCCAGGTAATATAGAAACTTGGGGTCTTTAGTAAAGTTGTTCTGAAGTTAAAGCGCTATCTGATGGTACCTCATTTAATTCGGAATTTGACCGCTAGGTGGCACTAGAGGGCATGGAATTTTTATTTTTGTTTTGCAGATATCTCAGGAGCCAGTCCATTTAGAAAGATGGTGTCTTCGGCAAAGTTGTTTAGTATGTTAAGGACTATCATTGTTCAAGCTAGTTAATTCTAAATGTTGCCACTAGGCGGCACTAGTGAGCAAGAAACTTGTGTTTGCAGATATCTCAGGAACTTTAGCACTCAGAAAGATAGTGTCTTTGGCAAAGTAGTTCAGTGGCTCAAGGGCTATCATTATTTGAACCAAAAAATAGGATATTTTGCCACCAGGCGGCGCTAGTTAGCATGAAATTTTTGTTTTACGGATACTGCCGGATCTTGACTTTTTAGACAGGCACCTTCGGCAAAGTTGTTCAGAAGCTCAGGGATTATCTTTATTCTACAAAATCTCGAACTTCAAGGATCAAACATAGAAAGAATTTGAGCTACTGACCAACTTTGCCGAAGACTCCATCTTTCTAAGTGATCAGGCTCCTGAGATATTTGCGAAACAAATAGTTTATGCTCACTAGCGCTGCCTGGTGGCGAAATTTTGAATCAATTATCTCAAACAATGATAGTCCTTGAGTTACCGAACAACTTTGCCGAAGACGCCATCTTTCTAAGTGGTCAGGATCCTAAGATCTAAGAAACAAAAGTATCATGCTCACTAGCGCTGCCTAGCGGCAAAATCCCGAATTTTATGGCTCAAATAATGATAGCCCTTGAGCTACTGAACAATTTTGCCGAAGACGTCATCTTTCTAAGTGTTCATACTCCTGGGATATTCGCAAATTCAAGGGTGTTGTACAAAGTACAACGCGTGACTACTCGCGTTACAAAAATTCGCGCGATGACTGAAAGGTTAAAGAGAAACATGAAGGCAATTACTTGATAAAATCATCTCAATTTGAAAATTATTTTCTTCTGCATCATCTTACCGTTTTCGATCTTTGACAGCTGGTTTTGTTTATTATCCCCTAAGTTTCACTACTATAGTCTCATTTGAACGTGATAACCACTATTGCCTTATTTAGATGCATAACAGTGTACTTATTGAAGTGTACTGCAAGAAACTTTCGCAAGGTATGGCAACCCGCATACTCTTGTGTTATACAATGGTAGCTAGTTCGTCAGCGGTATCCAGCATCTGATGACAGCCTCGTACCGTCAAGCTACCATTCACCGTGCATTTAAGAAAAAATTGCACTTCAAAAAATTATATAACTTTTCCAAATAATTTGAAGCGAACTAGAATACCACTACCTAGCGTGCAATTATATAATAATTCAGGGAAAAATCTAAAACTAGTGATGCATAACAAAAATTACTCAAAAATTATGTTTGAAAATGTCATGTTAAGGTCACCTCGTACCGTTCTATGTCACCATTTACCGTGCACGCTGGTGCACCATTCACCGTGCGTATAGTTTTCGTCATAATTTAATTTTGTATCTTGAAAAAACGTTGTTGATGGAGCAACTATGTTGCTAGTAGTGTGCGCACTAATTTTCAAGAGTATTAATATCTTCATTTACAATAAAAACCATAAAAAGTTTAAAAATTGGCTAAATAATAAATTTTTCACTAAAATCGTTATAAGAGGTTTGACTGTATTGTCCAAACCATTCCATGTTCGCTCAAAAACTAAATATGAAGTAGTTTAATGACCACATAACAACGAATTTAATATTACCGAATGATTTCATTAATTTTACACTAATGCACGGTAATAGGAACCATATATATTGAAAGAGATCCATTCACCGTGCATTTGGGTTTCGACTGCAAAACAATAAAAAATTCTAATTTGCATAAAATGTCATTGCTCATACGATGAAATACATCTTACTAAAAGTATCCACAATGAAAACTAGCTGAAATTTTGAAAAAATTCATACTCTCTCGTTAAAATGAAAAATGTGATTTTTTGGCGTTTCTACTAGGAGTGTTGAAAAATCTCATTATCAAACAGAATTCACATGATTTTGACTACATAAACTAAGTTTTTGAAAATGCTTTGTGACAAGAACTACTTCGTTTCATCAGTTTTATCTTATTTTGCTAACAAAAGAATAATTTGTGAAAATTTTATGAATATTCTGTAGGAATTTGTATATGTGCACGGTGAATGGAGGCCGCACGGTGACTGGTGACTTAACGGTACCACACACAGCCGAAAAGACAAACTGAAAGTTTCGTAGACACACCTAAAAGCAGGCTTGATAATGCTCCTAAACATCATTCGAGTTTGGTGACATAATCTAGAACAGCGTGCTGCCTTTGCCTCTTTGCGAGGGAGCGAAAAAATGCTAAGCAGAGAGGCAACGAAAAATGAGCGAGGAAGATGCAGCACAAAACACAACAGAGTAAAATTCCACCAAAAACGAATGCCATCACAACTCTCCGAGAACTGTCTTGGTCAGACGGGACACTCAAGAGTTCTTTTGAAGCGTGAGTAATGGTGAGCATCGCAACAAAAAAAAAAAAAAAGAGAGAGAGAGAGTACCAGAAAAAATCCTCGCATTTTTTTGCACTCTTACTCGAATCGCTTGAGGATCTGTGTTGAAAATTTTGATTTCAGTTTTTAATCCTCAGAAAAACTGCAAAATTGTCTCATCCTTGCATTGCAGAGGAGTTTCTATCAAGCCTGCTTAAAAGAGGGCTGGACAGACTCGTTTGCATAAACAGGGAAAAACGGTGATGTTCCAGCATATTCATCGGTCTGCACCAAACAGAAACTCGCCTGATGAAGATGAAATTACGAACGACGACTCGGATGTACTCGTTGTTGAACATTCTCCAGAACCAGCTGAAGGAGAACTTAGAAATCGCCAGCTCCCAGCTTGACTTGCGCCGTACGATGTCTTCTAAAAAGGGAGATGTTGTGCCATCAGAGTAGTCACAACAGAATATTTTTTTGTCTAGTAAGCGACATGGCTTAAGATTAACAAAGTGAAAATTTTTACTTAGTTTTGTTACAGCCATCAAATAAATCAGTCGCAAATTAAATTAGTTCCTTAGCCTAACAAGTAATTTCATTCTTTTCTTACTGTTAGAATGTAACAATTGTACAATAATATTTGTTCAAGCACTGCTAGAAACGCGTTGTGGTTATATAAATAGTCGATCAAAGGCGTGGGAAAGAAATGGTTACGATTAGTCAGCCGATAACGTTTCACTCATTTGTTTAAACTACCAGTGCAATTATTGAAACTATTCCTTGAAAAAAAAAGTACTAAACGTATTTATGAATTACTGAATTTCTAAATAAAGTTTAAGCGTTAGTCCTAGAAGAGATTTTAGAAAAAAATCGCTTAATAATGTTTGGTTGGAATTTCTGAATCTCTGTATTACCTTTTGAAAAAGTTTTTCCTTTGAGAAGGTAGATTTGAGATCTTTTTTATTCACTGCCGAAGAATCCTGGTTCTCGTACGAATAAATTTTAATACCCCGGAAAAAAGTTCAGCCAAAAAGCGTTTCTAGAACTTTGCTCGGATTTTTACCGAAAATTTCACAAAAAGACCTGACAAAAATCAGACTTTACGACAGTCTTGATCATAAATTGAAAAGAAAGTGACTTTAGTGACGGATTATAACTAATAGTACCTTTTCAGAGACCAGTCCGAAAATAGTGACCGAGTCACTTAAAAATGACTCGCCACCAGCCCTGTTGAATCGTTTCGACAATCTAACTCATTAGGTTGAAGGCAAACACCAACTCGGTGGTGCTCGCTTCTCCGATGAAACATGTGTTTCGATTCATGCTTGCATCGATTCTAGTGTTTACAGATAGATTGAATAGATGGCAATGGCGTGCTCCGCCACTCCGAGTCGGTTTGTCTTTTTGCTAATTGAATACAAATAGGACGTCGGATGTGAAATAAATAATAATATTCACGGTGGTCTATATGTGTGCTTCATAGATTTTGCGCTTCGGTGATGAGCGATAATTGAATGGCCGCCGGCTGTTAGTTATGCTAGTCGGGTGATTCTAGTTAGGAGCATGATTTCGCTGATTTCTGCAATTGAAGGAAAATTGATTTGAAATACTTGCAATTTGGTAATGGTTAACTTTATAGCTGATACTGATTACATTACACGTTGTTGGGAATCAGTAAAAGGTTGAGTTGCTACTAAATCTGTATAATAGAGTTTTGAATAGGCAAAACTCGCGAATTGCATCGTAAATTTGATATAATTGACAGTCAAAGCAGTAATTAACAACGCTGCTGAAAGTATTGTCGATTACGTGGAACGGAGCTCAAGAAACGATTGGTTCGAAGAGGAGTGCCAGGAGGTTTTGGAGGAGAAAAATGCAATTCTGTAGCATGGTACGCGGACGAACGTGGAACGATACAGACTGAAACGAAAACAGAAACCCGCCTATTCCGGGACAAAAAGCGCCGTCTGGAAGTGGTGGAATGCCAAGAAGTGGAGCTGATTTACAGTTGCCAAGAAACGTGGAAGTTCTATCAGCAGCTCAACGCATCCTGTAAAGGCTTTATGTCGCGAATTAAAATGTGCCAGGATAAGGATGGGAGCATCTTCACCACGCATACATTAGTGGTGGAAGCAGCACTACGATGAACACCTGAAGGGCGCAGATAACACAAGCATAGAAGGTCAGGATGGACAGTGAAGAAAAAACAACTCCCACGATGAGGGAAGTTAACGAAGCCATTCAATAGCTACAGAACAATAAGGCCGCTGGAAAGGATGGTATCGGAGCCAAAGCCATCAAGATGGACCCGGAGAGGTTGGCTGCTTGTCTGCATCAGCTGATAGTCAGAATCTGGGAGATGGAAGAGCTACCGAAGGAGTGGAAGCAAGGCGTTATATGCCCCATCTACAAAAAGTGCGACAAACTTGAGTGTGAAAACTATCGTGTAATCACTACCCCAAACGCCTCCTACAAAGTACTTTCCCAGATTATCTTCCGTAATCTATCACCTATAGCAAATGAGTTTTTGGGATGTTATGAAGCAGATTTCATTGACTCTCGACCACGAACCAGATCTTTTCCGTGCGTCAAATCCTATAAAAATACCGTCCCTGCGCACCACCCGTTCATTGATTTCAACGCGGCATACGACAGTATTGACCTGTAGAGCTATGGAAGAACATGGACGAGAACAGCTTTCCCGGAAAGGTCACAAGATTGACTAGGGCAACGATGGACGGTGTGCAAAACTGCGTGAAGATCTCGGATGGACACTCTAGTTCGTTCTAATCCCGCCGGGAACTACGACAAGGGAATGGTCTTTCGTGCCTGCTGTTCAATATTGCGCTTCAAGGTGCCATGTGGAGAGCCGGATTTATCAGTCGAGGTACGATTTTAACGAGATCCGGATAATTTGTCTGCTTCGCCGACGATATGGATATTATTGGAAGAAAATTTGAAATGGTGGCAGATTTGTTCAACCGCTTGAATTGCGGGTTTACCTCGAATGCTTGCTGAAGGCCGATAACTACGCTAGTCGTGAAATACGAAGGCGCATCATCTCTGGAAATCGTGCCAACTATTGACTGCAGAAGAAACTGCGGTCAAGAAAGATTTACCCCCGCACCAAATGCATGACCGGTAGTCCTCTACAGGCATAAAACGTGGACGAAACTGACGACTTAATTTTTTTTGAAGTCATGCCATATTATGTGAATTAAATGTAAAAAGTTAAATGTACTTTAAAGAGCTGGTTTCCATCTTTATTTATTATTTTTTTAATTCATAGCATATTATTTTATTTTCACACTTGATACTTTTTAATTCCTTGTTTCGAATTTACAATAAGGCAGAAACCTCAGACACAATACGGAACAAGATAACAGAAGAAAGGGAGAAATATTGATGTGACTTGAAGAAACTTGGATTCGCATCTAGTTTTTAATAATAATATCACAGAACATGCTATAAATCATATCATAGAAATTTCCCACTTAAAATATTTTCTCCGATTTCGGAAAGAATCTGATTCGTTCATATTCTTAGATTGACGACGAATTCGTTTATTTGTTTTAATTTATGAATACTAATCTTGTTAAGCAGATTCTCCATTATTGGTGACTATATGTTGAATTCGTTTGACATTCTGCATTCAACTGGTTTGAAGGACATGCAACTTTGTTACTAAATCAATAGTTATTTACATAAGTTTTATTGAGTGATAATTAATTCACCCCTCATATTTTAAATTGTTGGAATTGCATACGACTGGTTGATCAAATGTGGTCAGCATTGCATGTATCCGAAGATATAAATCGAATCAAATGGTACAGAATGGCTATTGCATGCTCTGTTTTCATTTACCCCCCACTCATTGTTGGTTTCCGCTCATAACATTCCTCTACTTAGTTAAATACAATGTTGCATTGTTAACGTGCACAAAAGAAGTACCTATACCATGTATAAGAGGCATTGAAGCTTGCACAAAACGTGAAACGAATCGAATCGGGCAAGATGGGACTCACCATATGCTGCTCCCGGGGATTGCAACGAATCCAACCGGAACGGAATCACAATGCTGTCAAGGAAAATAATCAACGGTCGATTGTTTTATAGCAATTGTGATTTCTTATCGTGGTTTCCAGCTATTATATTTTACCAACGATTTCTTCGAATGGGTCGACGTTTCCAAGCTTCCCATTCGATGGTGGAAGGAAGAATCAAATCACGCCAGCATAAACCACACAATGACTCAGGGCATGTTTTTCCCGAAAAGAAATTCGTTGAACAAAGAAACAATAAAATACGTGATTTCGGGCAATCGCAATGTGATATTCAACGGTTGAAGCGAGGAAGAGAATGAACATCATCTGCATAAACGTGGTATTGAATAACAAATAGTTCTATTGTTGATCCGACGAATTTTGGGATAGAAACTCGCTCAACATCGATGATTTGCCGGGCATTAGGGCAGTCACCGTGATTGATTCTTCTGCTTAGGCTTAGTTTACATTCCATTCAGGTCACTGAACATCTTCTTCATCGGTTGTGTAGGTAAGTATTACATCAATTTTGCACTTATTTTTTAAAGCAAACCAAAATTTTGATTATTTTTTCTGCGGATTATGCTGTTGTTATAAGGTACAGCGGGGTAAGTTATCAAAAAAAAAAAAAAAAAAAAAATGGGAGACAAATAAAAAGTCTTATTGTCAGTGTTGGTTTTCAGTATTTTTCGTGAAAGAGAAGAAAACTACTACAGGTATGTTCCGTTTTTATCAACACAATCGGCGATTTTCAGTTGACAAAAACGGAACCGTGACAAAAACGGAATAATTTTCTTAGACAAAATATTTTACAAATATGAAATGGAAATTGCAGTTTCGTCAGGATAATACACATATTCATCATATAAATGCACAGTATTGATGTTTAGGAGCTGTGAGGAGCATTTAGATTATTCATTCTTATAGATTCATAATGAAAGTTAATTTCAGAGTCCTATCAATCAATATGATTTTGTAATAAATCATTAATAGTTTTGGTTTTCTTGGTTAGAATCAATAAATGTAACATAGAATATTAAAACGATAATCACATAAATGTTCTTTACATCACAATTTTTTTTATGTTTGTAAAAATAACTACAAGGAAGTGGGGCAAGCTGATCATTTTTTTTTTAAGAAAGATTAAACAAGAAACATATTTTTTTCTATTGTTAATCTTCATCCTTTTGCTTCTTCTTCTTTATGGCATTACAACCCAACTGAGAAACAGCCTTCTTCTCAGCTTGATGTTCTTATACACTTCCGCTGTTATCAACTGAGAGTTTTTTGCCAAGGTACATTTTTTGAATTTTTGGGCAACATCCGACTGATGATTAAATGTAAAGTTATGATGCGAAAGTTTTGAAAATTGAGATGAATATTTACGCTTTCCTGTGCTTTGAATTGACAAATTTAACAGTAAAGTAATGTGTTGATTTTTCTTGTAGAGTAATTACTACCAATTTCGACAAGCATGCACTAATCGCCCATCTAGAACAGCCCCAAGATCGCTTTTTAGCTTAACGTTAGATCACAAATAGACAGGCAATAAACAAACCTTAAGTTCTAGTTTTTGTTGAGTAAAATAGTATTAAATACTAGTGGTCCCGTCAAGCTTTGTTTTGCCATCAAGTAGGCTGCTTAAAAATGGCATGAATTCTCCCATACAAAACGACAGATTAGTCTCCACGTGTTTGTCCAGTTATTCCAGATGATTTTCCATATCGTTTCACTCACTCAAACACGTGGGAACACTTGACCAATGCAACAGTAAAATAATCACGTAAGTCTATCAGGCCGTTCTTAAGACTTTCGTGACGTACAAACACCATTCAATTTTTATTTATATAGAAGTTCATCAAAAACACACAAGTGTACAAACTCTAGAACCAGCATCACCAAATAAGAACTTTTTGTTAAGAAACTCTTTTGTAAAGTTTTCTGAATAAGCGTATGGCTGTTGGTATAAGAATCCTAATTCAACTTTTAGTCTCCATGTGAGGAAGGGGTTCATATCTGCTCAAAGCTCAACATTCCAACAGATTTGGAATGACAACAAAATCTTCTACAGATTGCTTAGTTTTGTTGGACCTCTTCCCCTACCTCTTGGAACAGGATCTAATCAATGGCTGTTTGCTATATTTGTGCAATGCTATCGAGTTTGAGATATAAAAGATAACGTCCAAAATATGACAAGGTCGACAATCTTATCAAAAATAAAATAAACTCGATCATGTCTCTTGTTGTTGCCCAAATATTCTTGAGTTTATTCCCAAGTGTATCCTTTATCAAAAATAACTAAACATATATGGGATCGTCCATTAATAATGTAAGCGGTTATGGGGGGAGCCAGGGGGATTTGAGATATCTTATGTGCCATACAAATTATTTTTTATTTTCATACATATTTTCATACCATAGGGGAAGGGGTAAATATGTCTATCAAATTTACATAGAAAATTCTTTTATGCCATTGTATATAAGAAAAAGGAAAGGTCTCTGCAACTTTCTTAAACACGTATTCAACTAATCACAAATTCCAGTTGTTGTTATGGCCAGTTATGGACGTGGCCAGAGCAACTTTTGATTATTGATGGATGGGCTAATCAGCCAACAAACCAAGCTACGTTTGAAAACTCCAATTGATTAGTACATAAGAAGGAGTCAAACCTTATTGAATAGTAAATGACTTGACACCTACCATGTATCGTAGATGCTCAATATTGACATAATGTCGAAAATTCAACTTTGAGGCTATCAAAAAGCATTTAAATTGGTTCCAAATAAGTTTTTAGTTTATATTCTAAACATTTTGAAAATAAAAAAAATATTTTTTGTGTGTTGATAAAACCGGAATAATTTGTTGACGAAATTGGAACGTGACAAAATCGGAACATACCTGTAATTGAAATTCAACACTTCACTTAACTTTTTGCAAATGAAAAAACTACTTTTCGTGTTTTAGTTAGTTTTGTAATTCATCCCTCACATTATTGTATGAGATAACAGGTATTGTGGATTTCAAGTTTGAAGTCTTCTAAGTGTGTTTGTTTTAGCAAATATCTATTTTTTCTCTTTCTTTGGCATATAACTTTCGCTTTATTACTAATATATACTAAAACGTTGATTTTTTTCTGAATACTTTGTATCAAACACTTTCAGAACTTCCAATTTTGCACATTTTTTTCCGAAGCCACCAAAGAGCTTTCTCGGTTACTTTTCAAGTTATAGACGTTTTTTTTTAAACCATACTATTTTCCATGTGGACCACCCTAATTTCACATCACTAAAAAATGTCTGAACAATATGGAAAAACTTTCCCGAAGACACCACATATCTAAAACTGACGGCTTAGGCGCAAACATTTTTTTCTTCCTGGAGATGGATTTGGGATCAAACTGTGATTCCAGTGATTCCAGTGAGGATCATGTGATTCCAATGTGGATTCTTGGATGCCATTGAGGATCCTGGGATTTCAGTATGGATCCTGGGATTTCAGTATGGATCCTGGAAATCCAGTTTCCAGATTCTGGGAATCTAGTATGAATGCTGGGAATCCAGTGTGGATCCTAAGAATGCAATGGTGATCCTGGTGTTTCAGTCTGGATCTTGAGGTTTCAGTTTGGCTCCTAGATTTCCAGTTTGGATCCTTGAATTTTAGTAAAGCTTGTGTCATTGTGGATCCTATGCTTCTAATGTGGATATTGCGATTCCAGTGTGATTTGTTGTAGTTCAGTGTGGATCCTAGGACTGTTGTGTGGGATTCAAGTGTATACTGGGATTCCAGTGTGAACCCTGGTATTCCAGTTTTGATCGTGGGATTGTAACGTTGGTCATGGAATTGCAGTGTGAAATCTGAGATTTCAACGAGGATCTTTAGATTCCAGTGTGAAACCCAGTAATAACCTTGGAACTCCAGTGGGGATCATGCGATTTCAGTGTAGATCCTGGGATTGGAACAGGGGTCTTTGTTTTCATTGGTAAACCCTGGAACTTAAGTGTGGATCCTAAAATTTTCATTGTGGATCCTGTGTGGGGCGAGATGACATCAGTGTGTTTGTGTCGTCTCGGCCCGATCGTTGCTCACTGATCAATCAGGCTTAGTGGAGTGGATTGCAAAGGAAGACGTGTGATCCCTACTGGAGCGGTTGTCTGCGTGATGGATGATTTCCCAGTTACAGTTTGATGTTGCACACACAGGTCTGCCACCTTTTCAAATGTTCGGCCGACAATGTCCATATCATCCGCGAAGCAAACAAATTGATTGGATCATGTAAAAATCTACCCCGGCTCTCCACATAACACCTTCTAGCGCAATATTGAACAACAGGCACGAAAGTCCATCACCTTGTCGTAGTCCCCGGCGGGATCCAAAAGAACTGGAGTGTTTGCCTGAAACTTTCACACAATTTTTTACATCGTCCATTGCCGCTCTTATCAGTCTCGTGAGCTTCCTGGGAAAGCTGTTCTCGTCCATGATTTTCCTCTTCGCTGATGCGTTGGGATCTGGTATTCACAACATTTTTGGATGATTTGCCGTACAGTAAAGATCTGGTCCGTTGTCGATCGGCCGTCAAAGCCGACTTAATAACTTCCCAAGAACTCGTTTACTACAGGTGACAGACGACGGAAGATGATCTGGGATAATACTTTGTAGGCCGCATTTAGAATGGTGATCGCTCGAAAGTTCTCACAATATAACTTGTCGCTTTTCTTGTAGATAGGGCATATTATTCCTTCTTTCCACTCCTCCGGTAGTTGTTCTGTTTCCCAGATTGTGCCTATCAGTCGGTGGAGACAAATGGCCAGCCTCGTCGGGCCCATTTTAATGAGTTCAGTTCTGATACCATCCTTACTAGCAGCTTTATTGTTCTTGAATGACATCCTCAACCTTCCTCAAAGTGGGGGCTGGTTGGTTTCGATCGCCCGAAGTACTGACGAAGGCACCGTTGTCCCTTCTTTCATTTCCTGTGCTTTCAGCATCATTCAGGTTTTCGTCGAAGTGCTGTTTTCACCTATCGATCACCTTACGCTCGTCCATCAAAATGCTCCCATCCTTATCCCTGTACATCTCGGCTCGCGGCACGAAGCTGTTGCGGGATGCGTTGAGCATCTGATAGATTTTACATGTTTCCTGACACCGGCACAGCTATTCCATCTCCTCGCACTCCGTCTCCTCCAGACGGCGTTTTTTTCTTCCGAAAGAGGCGGGTCTGCTGTTGCCGTTTCCGTCTATAACGCTCTATATTCTGCCGGGTCCCTTGCTGCAGCATGACCGCTTACGCTGCATTATTCTCCTCCAGAATCTGTCAACATTCCTCGTCGAACCAATCGTTCTGTCGACTCCGTCCCATGTACCCGACGGTGCTCTCAGTTGCATTGTTGATGGGTGCTTTTACTGTTCTCTAGCAGTCCCATTTACCATCAGTCCAACCTTTGCTGCACGCTCGTCCGTCAAAATGCTCCCATCCTTATCCCTGCACATCTCGGCTCGCGAGACGAAGCCGTTGCGGGATGCGTTGAGCTTCTGATAGAACTTACGCGTTTCTTGAGACCAGCACAGCTGTTCCATCTCCTCGCACTCCGTCTCCTCCAGGCGCCGTTTTTTCTTCCGAAAGAGGCGGGTCTGCTATTGCCGTTTCCGTCTATATCGTTCCACGTTCTGCCGGGTTCCTTGCTGCAGCAATACCGCCCGCGCTGCATTCTTCTCCTCCAAAACCTCCTGGCACTCCTCGTCGAACCAATCGTTCCGTCGACTCCGTCCCACGTACCCGACGTTGCTCTCAGCTGCATCGTTGATGGCTGCTTTTACTGTTCTCCAGCAGTCCTCAAGAGGGGCTTCATCCAGCTCACCCTCTTCCGGTAATGTAGCCTCAAAGTGCTGCGCGTATGCAGCTGCGACATCCGCTTAAGCCGCTCTAGGTCATACCGGGGCGGCCGTCGGTACCGTACGTTGTTAACGACGGAGAGATTTGGGCGCAGTTTGACCATCACCAGATAGTGGTCAGAGTCGATGTTAGCGCCAAGATTGGTCCTAACGTCGATAATGTCGGAGAAGTGCCGACCATCAATCAGAACGTGGTCGATTTGCGATTCTGTCTGCTGTGGTGATCTCCAGGTGTATCGGTATGGAAGGCTGTGATGGAAGTAGGTGCTATATTTTGGAGGCGGTGAAATCAAGTAGTCGTAGGCCGTTTTCGTTCGACAGCCGGTGGGCGCTGAACTTTCCAATCGTCGGTCTGACTTCCTCCTCCTGGCCAACCTGAGCGTTTAGATCTCCTATTATGATTTTGACGTCGTGGCTTGGGCAGCTGTCGTACTCGCGTTCGAGCTGCACGTAAAAAGCGTCTTTATCATCATCAGTGCTTCCGGAGTGAGGGCTGTGCACGTTTATTATGCTGAAGTTGGAGAACCGGCCTTTGAGCCTCAACTTGCACATTCTCTCATTGATCGGCCACCACCAGATCACGCGCCTCTGCATATCACCCATCACTATTAAAGCAGTTCCCAGCTCATGTGTGTTGCCGCAGCTCTGGTAGATGGTATGGTTACCTCTAAACGTTCGCACCATTGATCCCTTCCAGCACACTTCCTGCAACGCTACGATGCCGAATCCACGGTCCTTCAGCACGTCGGCGAGTATGCGTGTGCTCCAGATGAAGTTGAGAGATTTTCAATTCCACGTACCGAGCTTCCAATCGCTAGTCCTTCTACATCGCTTTGGTCTTCGCCGATTGTCCCAGTTCGTATTCTCTCGTTGATTATTCGTTGTTTGATTTTTTTACGGCTGGCTTGCAGGGCCTGACACCAACCCCCTACATTTCCGGAGGATCATTCCTCCTAAATGTTCGGAGGACCATAGTGCACAGTTTAGCTTAGAGTCCATCTCTGGCACTCGGACGATGATCAACTGCCCCTGACATGGAAAACAGACGCTGTTGTGAGCCGCTCCTAACATGGAGTTCAGACGCTCAAGGTTTGCAGAAGCAAAAGCAAACCCCTTAGCAAGAATTTTTATCCGTTCGGGAGAAAACTGCTGTTTCAATTTTGGCAAATGACCGATTCTTAATAGAACCCTTATATACATACATATGAGAACAATTTATTTTGGCTTTCATATTTTAAACCTGAAACACAGACGAAAAATTGAACTTGTACAGAAAAAAACTTGTTTCTCAATTGGTGATACAGGTGATGGGTCAATTTCGATGCCATTGACTAATGCCACCTTGAAAACATGGCAACGTATGTTCTGCTCAAAACGCAAAACCACTTGTATGGTAACCAAGTTCACATTTAAAAATTTCCAACAAAAAGAACAAGTGTCGTCTTCATTTGACACCACTAGATATCAAATGGAATTATTTTCTCTCGCGGACTGAGTTAGATCGATTGAAAATCAATTTATTGCCGCTGTCAACTTTGGCATTCTAAAATAGATATATCAAGCGCCCGGTTGGCGTGTTTTGTAGAAAAATCAGGTCAGTGCACATTTGGAGTTGCATCAGCTCGCGGGGAAAGGATGGACAGAGGCGCAGTAGCGAATCGTTTGCCAGTTGCTCTTCTATCGGATGGGGGACTCGAGCAATGTCACGTTCAACAACACTCCATCCTTCATTCCGCTAAAGCACTTCTGTACACACTTCATTCGTGCATGCTTCTAGGCTAAAGACGGCGTCTCTTCAACCACTTTCGACAAACAGTCTTGCCAACATTCCACGACGAACGAAATTAAGTTTGCCTTCTTCCATTCTCCAATAATCGATCGAATTTATTTCCCGCATGTAAACATGAGGTGGAAATATTTATGCGGTTCGTGTTCGTCTGCCATCCGAAGGGCTGCTGGCTGGCGGGAAACATGAATATATTTGCACGAATCAAACTCCCGTCCATCATGACTTTTTGCAATAAGGTTGGTACTAATCGCTTTGAGCGAGGAAAATCATCGGATTCGGCTGCGGAGGAACTTCCCATGCTCATGAATACGAACTCGCAGAGCGACGTGTGTATGAAAAGAAGCGACGACTGATTGTTTGCTTTATCGATGTGGAGAACATACAATATACTTTTTAAATTCGAAATTGAATCCTTTGTTAACTACAAGATGTATTCGTTTGTGATTATAATACCATCAATCCTGGTGGATTTTTTTCCCCCAAAATTACTCGGTCAACATGATGCCACTGTTGGGGCGATATAGCACATTTGCATATAATTTGAACGTAGGAAGCCGCAATGTGTATACATGATGTGTTTTTATAATAATTCATCTCTTTGTTGTATTGTGCTCAAGTGTGTTATTGTATTTGAGCCAGTCTGGTGAAAAGAATTTCATAAACGACAAGGTCGGACTTTTTCCTTTTATAATAACAGCACTTGTCAAAAGTCTAAAAAAAACGTGGAGATATATTTTGCTTATATTTTGGTAACACTACAACTTTATATTCAGCATAGCGCATTCAGACCGATTATAGGGAAGCTCAGCGATCACCAGCTTTTACGAACGAAAACGGTCTTGGAGTCATTTTTTTTATTTCTTCATTAGTATCATTCAAACATTGCGTTCATTTCTTATATCTAGGTGATCTGTGTTATTAGACAACACTATCATCCTAATTTGGTAAAACAAATTTAAGGTTTTATTAACATTTTGTTAACAACATATTACATTGCATTTGCCGAACATGGCAGTGTGCATCGTACCTTCGTGCTGTGCGTACACAAATTCTCTCTGCTTTTGGAAGTTTTTCAAAATCTACATAAAGCAAAAGAACAGTGCTACAAAATGAGTACTTTTAAGTGCTAGAAAAACGGTAGTTTATTTTCAGTACTACTTTTCTACTATTGATTCATTTTAGATCCTTGTTTGGACCCATGCCTACGATTTTTCGTTGGACCCGTTAGTGACATCGATCGGAGGTAATACTTCTTGGACACTGTCTTGAAAAAAAAAAAACTCTCAGAAGATCTATTCCTCTTTCGTTTATTCACTAAACATGGTTGCAACCATTTAATTCCACTAGTAAGGCAACAGTAAGGCCGTCTTCAGTGACATGTTCGAGACTAGACGAAATCGAGTAAAACACGACACTAAAGACGGCCTTACAATTGCGGTCGAAATACACGTATCTGTCAATTTCAAAAATTCAAAATTCAGACATCAATGTCAAAAAAGGTTTAAATGTTTTAGCAATTGCTAATACTTGCATATGATTAATGTTAGTTTATTTTTTTAAGAGTGCAAATCCTTGCAATGTCGTTACATTATCAAATATTTGTTTTAATCTTTTTCATTGAATATGAAGCTGTATAGCGCAAAGAACTTTTTCCCAAAGTGAAATCAGCACAACAAACCCTTTTATAGGTTTGGCAGAATGTAACCACATATCAAGCTCAGCCAAAAAAGTTTTCCCTGCTGAAATACGATCATTAGACAAAAAGCATGCCTTTCAAGCTGGCCGGGGGAACTTCAAGAACGCAAGGGGTTATACGTAATTTATCGCACCCTACATGCTATCGAGTAACGTCGGGACCGAAGCGATGGGATGGAACACTACATCAGACCGGAGTTATTTGGTCCCATTCTCCGGAAAATTACACCCGAGGATTTATACCCTGTAAGAGGAAACATTCACAGCCCAAGAATAGGGAGCCCTTTTTGGAATCTAAGAAACTGTACTGGCAACCGTAGTGGTAGCGAACTGAACCCAAAGCATATACATAATTCACCATATTGTTGTTCGCTTTTTGGACGGATCGAGAGGAAATGCTGCCGGGTAAAACATAAAGGGAGGTAATTGTTTCGCTTGTTCCATTTGGTGTAAATGTCAGGCGAAGATAATTAAAAGTCGAGATTTAGCTTCCTGCTTGGTAAACTGCTCTCGGACACTTACGCAGTGACGGTAATACGAATTGTGTACGGAGATACTGTAAAAACGGGAACATATTTTTTTATCATGGCATTTTTTTTTACTTTTCTCATGTACCGTAAAACGGTGTAACTTTGATAATTTTTCGGAAGAAAATTTGAGGATTTATGCATTCTGTTTTGATGACTTTTGTATGCGACTACCATTCGGTGTATAATGGCCATGAACCGATCACGAATTCTGACAGTACGACTGGCATTGACAGGACAAATTAAAATGATGAGACAACTGAAAAGAAAGTAATAACTGATATCACATGTGCAAACTAAAACTTATATCTTATTACTACATGATTGTTCAAATCTACAGGGGATAGGCAAAATGATTGAGATAGGCAAAATTTTGCCCAAATTCAAATGCTTATAACTTTATGAAAAATGGATGAAATTGGATGCATCTGGAAGCAGTCGACGGCAAATTTGGTCCAGTTTTAGGAACTTCTTTGGCCATGCAGATTGGCCACTGGACACCGGAGATGTTCCGGATTTTCTGAGGTCATGTCCAAATGTCATTTTTTCTGTCGCTTGTATTTTTGTGTGGTGTAAAGTTAGATAGATGTTTGCAATTTTCCTGGAAACTAGAACTAATAGGAAGTTGAATGCCACCGGACGCATTAAGATTGGTTGGAAATCTTCAGAAATATGACCATTTCCGTAAAACTGGTTCCGGAAAGCATGGTCAGTCATGTTTGTATTTCCAATCATGTAAATATTATCCGGAGCTATATCCAAGCGGACACCAACCTTGAAAATGATGTTTCCTGCAGCGTATTCAGAACCATTAGATGCACAGACCACTCTATAGAACGTTCCAGGTGCCCTGGGGGAAGTGGTCAATTAGGAACATATCCGGAACCATATCAATATGGGCATCAAACTTCATTATTTTCAAAGGTTATGCTTTCCGAAGCATTTCCAGCATCACCGGCTGCCATAACCACTTTATAGTAGGTTCCAGGTGCCCCGGGGGATGTGGCCAATTCGGAATTGGTGGACCCCATCGCCAACACTTCATTCAAGTACCACATCTACTACAGCGGTGGCGACAGAGCAGAACGTGGGGTTGGCTTCATAGTGATTGGGAAGCAGATGAAGCGAATTATTCGGTGGAAACCGGTAAGCGACCGAATCTGTGTGTTGAGAATGAAGGGCAAGTTCTTCAACTACAGCCTGATCAGCATATATGCACCAACGAACGATAAGCCCGATGACATGAAGGATGAGTTCTATGAGAGCCTGGATAAGGCCTACGGAGAGTGCCCAAAACAAGACGTCAAGATAGTCATCGGCGACGCAAATGCGCAGATCGGGAAAGAAGATTTCTTCCGACCCGTCATTGGAGCGGAAAGCCTTCATTCCGTTACCAATGATAATGGCCTGCGGCTAGTAACCTTCGCTGCTGCTAGAGGGATGGCAATCAGCAGTACATACTTCGTGCGAAAGAATATCCGCAAACACACCTGGCGACACCCGAGTGGCGATGCCTGCTCCCAAATAGACCACGTGCTGGTTGATGGGCGACATTTCTCAGATGTCATTGATGTCAGGACCTTCCGAGGCCGACTCGGATCATTATCTCGTTGTAGCTAAAATTCGGGCGCGGTTGTCCAGCGTCACGAGTTCCGCAACACACAGAACGCTACGCTTCAATATATGTACAACGCTTGTCGACTGATGGGGTACCTGCGCAGTACCGTCAGCAACTAGACGAGAATTTGGTAAGAGTCAACGTTGCTGGAGACGTCGACAGCCAGTGGGACCCTATCCACGAAGCTGTGACAACAACGGCGCGGGAAGTGATCGGCACTGGTCAACGACGAAGACGGAACGACTGGTTCGATGAAGAGTGCCAGAGGGTGACAGACATGAAGAATGTCGCCAGAAGCCGTATGCTTGTGGCCGGTACCCGACAGAACAGAGAGCGGTACAGGGCAGCGAGAGCCGAAGAAAAGCGAATCCACCGCAGAAAGAAAAGGCAGCACGAAGAAAGTGTGGTAGCTGACGCACAAGAAAGCATGAACCGGAATGATATGCGGAGATTTTATGCAACGGTCAATGGTGCGCGGCACAATACCGTACCAGTGCCCGCCATGTGCAATGACCGAGAAGGGAATTTGCTGACCGATAAAACGGCGGTGGCTGCCAGGTGGAAGGAGCACTTTCAGCAATTGTTGAACGGTGAGAATGGAAATGTAGCGAGGAACAGGATGAACATAGATGATGACGATCAAGCTGTGGACCCACCGACCATAGGAGAGGTTAAAAAGGCTATCAGCGAGCTGAAGAACTGTAAGGCTGCTGGGAAGGACGAGATCCCGGTCAAGCTTATCAAGCACGGAAGCGAGCAGCTTTACCAGTCGATCCACCGAGTACTTCTGAAGGTATGGGAGGACGAAGAATTGCCCCAGCCGGTGGGCTCATCCGCCCTATCTACAAGAAAGGGCACAGACTGGAGTGTGCCAATTACAGAGGAATTACCTTGCTGAATTCGGCGTACAAAATTCTGTCGCGCAGCCTGTTTAACAGACTGAGACCGCTCGAGGATTCCTTCTTCGGCGAATACCAAGCTGGTTTTCGTGAGGGCCGTTCGACAACGGACCAGATGTTTAGCTTGCGAATGATCCTAGACAAATTCCGGGAGTATAACTTGCAGACTCACCATCTGTTTATTGATTTCAAGGCGGCGTCTCAGTGAAAAGAAATGAGCTTTGGCGGATAATGTCTGAAAATGGTTTTCCGGCGAAACTAATTAGGCTGATACGTGCTACGCTGGATGGTTCGAAATCAAGTGTTCGGATCGCAGACGAGGTGTCAACCTCGTTCGTGACGTTAGACGGATTATTGAAGCAGGGAGACGCACTTTCGAATTTACTGTTCAACATTGCACTTGAGGGTGCTATTAGGAGATCTGGCGTGCAAAGAAATGGCACTATTATCACAAGGTCGCACATGCTCCTTGGCTTTGCGGACGATATAGACCTGATTGGAATCGATCGCAGGTCAGTGGAAGAGGCCTTCGTCCCTCTGAAGAGGTAGACAGCGAGGATAGGCCTGACCATCAATTCTGCCAAGACGAAGTACATGGTTGCAGGTAGAGATAGAGTCAGGCATGGTGGTGTAAGTGCTGAGGTAGTGTTTGATGGGGATGTGTTTGAAGTTGTTGAAGAATTTGTTTACCTTGGAACACTTGTGACATGTGACAACGACGTTTCCCGCGAAGTGAAAAGACGTGTTGCGGCTGCGAATAGGGCCTTTTACGGACTACGTAACCAGCTTAGGTCCCGCAGCTTGCAAACCGAAACAAAATTCGCCCTGTATAAAACATTGATTCTTCCGGTGGCTCTCTACGGGCACGAAGCGTGGACGTTGAAAGAGTCAGACCGGAAAGCTCTCGGTGTTTTCGAGCGTAAAGTGCTGCGGACAATACTCGGTGGGAAACTCGAAAGTGGTGTGTGGCGCAGACGCATGAATCACGAGTTGTATCAAGTGTACAAAGATGCGAATATTATCAATCGTGTAAAATACGGCAGACTTCAGTGGGCTGGTCACTTAGTGCGAATGTCGGAAGAAAGAATTGCGAAAATAATATTCAGCAGGGAACCAGGTAGAGGTCGGCGGCTTCGGGGAAGACCACGAATACGCTGGCTGTACGCAGTGGAAGAGGACCTGGCGACCCTAAACGTTCGGGGCAACTGGAGAAGTTTCGCCCAAGACCGACGAAGATGGAGCTCTACAATACGCCCGGAAATGGCGTGATGCTACGCTGTAGCCATCAAGGTATCAAGGTAGGTATTTGATATTTTCAAATAAGAACTGGCATAGTAATTGATTGCAATTGAAGGATTGCAAAGGGCAAAAGCTTTCTTAGTAGAGGTAGCTCCAATTGAAAGGTAGTGTATTTTGACACGCTAGAAAATAATTATTTGATATTTTTCTATGATCTTTTTCTTCTTCTTCTTGGCATAACGTCCTCACTGGGACAGAGCCTGCTTCTCAGCTTAGTGTTCTTATGAGCACTTCCACGGTTATTGACTGAGAGCTTTCTTTGCCATTTTTGCATTCGTATTCGTGTGGCAGGTACAATGATACTGTATGCCCAGGGAAGTCAAAGAAATTTCCTGGACCGACCGTGATTCGAACCCAGACACCTTCAGCATGGCTCTGCTTTTTAGCCGTGGACTCTAACCACTCGGCTAAGGAAGGCCTACGATGTGCAATGCAAAAATGTTACAATCAATCGAATAATATTCATAAAATTTAATGTTAAAGCTATTAAAAACAATTATTTGGCAAAAAAAAATAGCGGAGGGTCCCATAAGAAATCAATGGTTTGCACCATTAAGGGAACCATTTTAAAAACATACCTAACAGTAACAGTAACAGTATTCCTAATATTGGTTAAAGGCTTTTTGCCGTGGAATTTTAAATGATTTTCACATATTTGAATAAAAGAGGGATTTGACATCTATCCACTGATAAGTCAAAATATCACATTTCTAGATTTTTTCAACATGTTTTAGCAGCTTTCCCTCACGTACACCGCTAATGATACGTTTTGTATAAACCCTGATGGTTCATTTTGTATAAACCTGTAACTTTTTATGTAATCGAAAGGGCAAACTGTATGGGAGCCAAAAAAACGAGCCTATCTTCTATATATTTTTTCTGCTGGATAGAAAAGTCACCTAAAATGACCGTCGGTAAGTTTGAAACCAGTATTTTTTTTGGTATACCTAACTCAAATTGACGAAAATGTTACCTTTGCGCTATTGAGGGGCATTTATATTTTATATATTTGCTGAAATATTTTAAAATATGTTTCAAACCATTGTCATCCCTCTGATCCATTGTCACCCTTTTCGACGGTAGCTTGAGAATGATTAATAGACAAAATTGTATTTTGCAATGTTGTTAGTATTTGTTTGGCTCTTATTTTAGTGTTCTTTAAAATTTGGGTGGTTTACATCCTGTGTTTGGAACATTTTCGAGCATGTTCTCGGTCATTGCGTTTCTCTAAAGATGATCCACTAGAATTCTTTATTCATCTCAAACTGACCCATACACATGGCTACAATAGACTTGTGTACTTCAATTCATGTATTCACCGCCTGATGCGGGTTGCCTAGTATCCGTTACAATCTGTATAACTGTTTTTTATACATCTTTAAGAAGCAAAATAAATAAAAAAAAATGGTTTTATTTATTTATTTCAATGAAAAAAAAACAGCAAATGTTTCGAAACTCGGACACCCGTTCTAGTTTACCCAAAAATATTAGTTTATTAAATCATTTTCAAGAATCCCAACCAAAACAAAAAAAAATCATTTGAATGGCAAATGTTTGCTATCCTTATCGTATTTTTAGTCAAAATTGATGCGATTTCTTGAATGCTGTCCAGCAATAATTCTTCAGCTTTGCGTTAGATAGTACGTTCAAGTTTATCAATTTGTTCAATAATGCTTTATTCACTCGTTTTACTCAATATTCAATTTTGAGCGTTTTTCCTGATCATATGTTCAAAAGCAATGCATTGCAATGGTATAGTATTCTCAGCAAAATTGTATATTTAGACAAAATGAACAAAGGTTACATTTAACCGTTTTCACTTTCGAACGCGTTATCGAAAAAATATCGAAAAAATCGCGTGATCAAGTGGCCGATCAATGAACGAATGTGCAAGTTAAGATTCAAAGGCCGATTCTTTAACTTCAGCATAATCAACGTGAATAGCACACACTCCGGAAGCACACGCGAAGCATTTTACGCGCAGCTCGAGTACAACCGCTGCCCTTGCCACGACGCCAAGATCATCATAGGAGATTTGAACGCTCAGGTTGGCCAGGAGGAGGAGTTCAGACCGACGATTGGAAAGTTCAGCGCCCACCAGCTGACAAACGAGAACGGCCTACGACTAATAGATTTTACCGCCTCCAAGAACATGGCCATTCGTATCACCTATTTCCAGCACAGCCTCTCGTATCGGTACACCTGGAGATCACCTCAGCAGACAGAATCGCAAATCGGCCACGTCTTGATCGATGGGCGGCCCCTTCTCTGACATAACCGACGTCAGGACCTATCGTGGCGCTAATATTGACTCCGACCAACGATGTACGGTACCGACGCTTGCTCAGTACAATCTAGCGGGACTGAAACAACCGGATGTGGCCAATGCGTACAGCATCTTAAGGACTGCTGGAGGACGCTGCTCAAAGCATTATCGGATATGTGGAACGGAGCTAAGAAACGATTGGTTCGACGAAGAGTGCCAGGAGGTTTTGGATGAGAAGAATGCATCGCGGGCTGCAATGCTGCAGTATGGTACGCGGCAAAACGTGGAACGATACAGACTGAGGCGGAAACAGCACACCCGCCTATTCCGGGACAAAAAACGCTGCCTTGAAGAGGTGGAATGCCAAAAGATGGAGTTGTTGCACCGTTCTCAAGAAAGGCGGAAGTTTTATCAGAAGCTCAACACATCCCGCAAAGGCTTCGTACCGCGAGCTGAAATGTGTTGGTATAAGGATGGGAGCATCTTGACGGATTGGCGCGAGGTGATCGAAAAGTGCAAGCAGGAGTACGATGAACACCTGAATGGCGCAGAGAACGCAGGCACAGATGGTCAGGACAGCGAAGGCGATGGCTACGTCAGCATAGCGGACAGTGGAAACTAGAGTTTCCAAATTTCCTGGGATTTGATTTCCCGGGAAACGGGAATGTGTATATCGTGTGGCAGGTACGAAGATACTCTATGCCCTGGGAAGTCGAGAAAATTTCCAACCCGAAAAGATCCTCGACCGGTGGGATTCGAACCCACGACCTTCAGCTTGGTTTTGCTGAATAGCTGCGCGTTTACCGCAACGGCTATCTGGGCCCCGATGTAGTGAGTTCATTGGTTAGAATTTCATGAAAAGTAAATTTTGCGATGGTCTTTGTTTGAAAATATATAGTAAATTTTTTTTTATATAGAGCTACCCGGGAAATATGAAAATCCAGGGAAATACGGGAATCCCGGGAAACATAAAATCATTTCCCAATCTGAAAATAAAGAGAGAAAAGAGAAAAGCCAAAACGAGCGTCGCGCTGGCTCGGTTAGTGCAGCCATGTGACCGAGACCAGTCTTGGGACCACAATTCACCACAGTTCATCGATTCTGCCATTCAACCAAAACACAAAGCAGCAGCAGCATCAATACCATCAGGCGTTGCGCTGCCAACGGTTCACACACTGCTTGACTGTTTTTGTCTCTCCACTATGACTGTTTTCGGGCAGCCATTCCAAGGTGAATGATTGAAAAAAGTGTTAAATCATTCAATCGCTAATATTTCGCTAGTGTTTTCAAATAATTGAAATCTATTAGATCTAACAGAAAGAGCACAACCATTCCGTTGCGATACATATAAACAAGTTCAATTTCATGCTACCTTTATCGAGCAAAAATGCAAAACCCCGTAAACCGCAAAAATCGTGTCACCACTGTGCTCGATTCATTTCGCGTTCGGGGTTGAAAAACGTTAGGAAGAAGAAGATTACAGTTTTGAAGAGCCGTGACATTTTTTGGTTTTGAACGGTCATGGTTTGCTTTGGATTTTGATGGTCGTGTAGAAAGATGTAAATGTAGAGGCGGTAAATGTTTGCTCCAGTACTTTTCTCATCACTGACCGAGACCTTGTTGGGGCGTTCAGTCAGCGCTGTCGGGTGACACACGAAAATTAAAACAAAAACATTCTCCGGCATTGGAGCACGTTAACCAGCAACAAGCAGTAAGGTTCTTCTCTTCTGCTTACATCGCTTGTTTCTAGTTAACCTAGTGAAAACCCACATCTGATGTAATCCACTAACTTGCGTGGAACGTCATCGGAAAATAAAAGGGTTCTTTCTTAGATCAATGGTGATCATTGATCTTTCGAATTATTCAATACGCTTCTTTCGGTCGGCAGGACCGCTACAGATGAACCACGAGCTTGCTCAACTTTATGGCGAACCATGTATCTTCAGGCGTTTAGGCCCCACCTTCAGGGTGGCTAAAGCTGGAAGGATACGCTGGGCAGGGCGTGTTGCAAGAATGCCGGACAACAGCCCTGTAAAGATGGTGTTCTCTTCGAATCTAGTCAGAACAAGAAGACGTGGGGCGCAGCGAGCTAGGTGGATTGACCAGGTGCCTGGAGGACCTGGAGAGCGTGGGTCGCAGTCGAGGATGGAGAGAAGCGGCCACGAACCGAGTGAATTGGCGAAATATTTTTGGCGAGGTTTTATCAAGTTAATAAATGTTAAACCAAATAAATAAATAATAGTGTATGCTCTTCTGGTGTACCACAATCATAGGACAAGGAATAACTTCAAATCATGGTTAAAAATACGTAATTTTATTTCAAAATTATATTGTTTCACATTAATATACTTCAAATAATGAATATTTTCAACACTTCACTTTGCAAAATACGATGATTATCAGGTTTAGGAACATGAAATGTGTTATAGAATTGAACACCGTGAATAGGTTCTTCATAATATTACGGATACCCTAGTTGATAAGATCGCATAAAGCAGGCCTGCCCAACTTTTTTGGCTCTTTTTTGACATAAATGGTTGGTGAATGGCTGATTGATCCATGTATTCAAATTCAAATTTAAATTAAACTCTTTACTCGCGATGCATGTAAAGGCTGAAATCAGTCCGGCCATTTTTTTCGATTTAACTGCATCTGTAGCGAAGAGTTTGACATGAATACGAATTTTAATGCATGGATCAATAAGATATAATACCAAGCTTTCATTCAGTGCGCATCGTACCTTCGTGCTGTGCGTACACGAATTCTCTCTTTTCTTAAAAACTACCTAAAGCAATAAAACAGTACTTTTCAGTGCTACATAAACAGTACTTTTCAGTGCTAAAATTTAAAACGGTACTTTTCAGTGCTACTAAAACAATACTTTTCAGTACTATTTTTTCTACTATTGATCCCTGTACGATCCTTGTTTGGACCCGTGCCTTCGATTTTTCGTTGGACCCGTTGGCGAAAGCTAGCGGTGGTAATCCTTCTTGGACACCGTCTTGGGAAAAAAACTTCTCGAAGCTCACATCTTCTTTCGTTTATTCATTAAACATGGTATCAACAACTAACAAAAGGAAGGGTGAATCTCTGAATTCACAACCTCCTTCCAAAAAATTGGGATTTAAAACTGTCACTAAACGTGGCAAGAATGGAAGAAAGGACGCTTCCCTGGTATGCGAACTTTCTTCCAAGGGTGAAATGAATAATTGTATCGAAATGAGCAATCAGTTTGATACTTACTTACTTATTTGGCTTTACATCAATTATCTTGATAAAGCCTCGCCAACAATATTTCGCCAATTCACTCGGTTCATGGCCGCTTCTCTCCATCCTCGACTGTGGCCCACGCTCTCCAGGTCCTGGTGCACCTGGTCAATCCGCCTAGCTCGCTGCGCCCCACGCCTTTTTGTTCCGACCGGATTCAGGGTTGTTGTCCGGCATTCTTGCAACATGCCCTGCCCAGCTTTAGCTACCTTCAGGATACTGGGTTCGCCGTAGAGTTGAGCGATCTTGTGGTTCATCCTTCGCCGCCACACGCCGTTCTCCTGCACGCCACCGAAGATCGTCCTTAGCACTCGGCGTTCGAAAACCCCAAGAGCTTGCAAGTCCTCCTCGAGCATAGTGCCCATAGTGCTCATGCCCATAGAGGACTACCGGTCTTATGAGCGTTTTGTACATCGTGCATTTGGTGCGGGGGTGAATCTTTCTTGGCCGCAGTTTCTTCTGGAGCCCATAGTAGGCACGACTTCCGCTGATGATGCGCCTTCGTATTACCCAACTAACATTGTTGTCAGCCGTCAACAAGGATCCGAGGTAAACGAACTCGTCCACCACCTCGAAGGTATCCCCGTCTGTCGTAACACTGCTTCCTAGGCTGGCCCTGTCGCGCTCAGTTCCGCCAACCAGCATGTACTTTGTTTTCGACGCATTCACCATTAGCCCGACTCTTGTTGTTTCGCGTTTCAGGCGTTTCAAATTTTCTCCCAATAATATCCATGCCGTCCGCGAAGCAAACAAATTGTCCGGATCTCGTGAAAATCGTGCCTCGACTGTTAAGGCTCCGGCTCTCCGCATGACACCTTCAAGCACAATATTGAACAACAGGCACGAAAGTCCGTCGCCCTGTCGTAGTCCCCGCCGAGACTCGAACGAACTGGAGTGTTCGCCCGAGATCTTCACGCAGTTTTGCACACCGTCCATCGTTGCTCTGATCAATCTTGTGAGCTTCCCGGGAAAGCTGTTCTCGTCCATGATTTTCCATAGCTCTACGCGGTCGATACTATCGTATGCCGCCTTGAAATCGATGAACAAATGGTGCGTAGGGACCTGGTACTCACGGCATTTCTGGAGGATTTGCCGTACGGAAAAGATCTGGTCCGTTGTCGAGCCCACCGAGCCGTCGATGCAACCTGCTTGATAACTTCCCACAAACTCGTTTTCTATAGGTGATAGACGATGAAAGAGAATTTGGGATAGCACTTTGTAGGCGGCGTTTAGGATGGTGATTGCACGATAATTTTCACACTCCAGTTTGTCGCCCTTTTTGTAGATAGGGCATATAACGCCTTGCTTGCTTTCCTCCGGTAGCTGTTCCGTTTTCCAGATTCTGACTATCAGCCGATGCAGACAAGCGGCCAACCTGTCCGGGCCCATCTTGATGAGTTCGGCTCCGATACCATCTTTGCCAGCGGCCTTGTTGTTCTTGAGCTGTTGAATGGCATCCTTAATTTCCCCCATCGTGGGAGCTGGTTGGTTTCCGCTGTCCGCTGTGCTGACGTAGCCATCGCCTTCGCTGTCCTGAGCTTCTGTGCCTGTGTTCTCTGTGCCATTCAGGTGTTCATCGTAGTGCTGCTTCCACCTTTCGATCACCTCGCGTCCGTCCGTCAAGATGCTCCCATCCTTATCCCGGCACATCTCAGCTCGCGGCACGAAGCCTTTGCGGGATGTGTTGAGCTTCTGATAGAACTTCCGCGTTTCTTGAGAACGGTACAGCAACTCCATTTCTTGGCATTCTACCTCTTCCAGGCACGCTTTTTGTCCCGGAATAGGCGGGTTTGCTGTTTCCGCTTCAGTCTGTATCGTTCCACGTTTTGCCGCGTACCATGCTGCAGCATTGCAGCCCGCGCTGCATTCTTCTCCTCTAAAACCTCCTGGCACTCCTCGTCGAACCAATCGTTTCTTGAACTCCGTTCCACATATCCGACAACGCTTTCGGCAGCGTCGTTAATGGCTGCTTTGACTGTCCTCCAGCAGTCCTCGAGCTCGCCCTCATCCGGCAACGCTGCCTCAAGATGCTGCGCGTACGCATTGGCGACATCCGGTTGTTTCAGCCGGAGTTAATGTTAGCGCCACGATAGGTTCTGACGTCGGTCATGTCGGAGAAGTGCCGTCCATCGATCAAAACGTGGTCGATTTGCGATTCTCTGCTGAGGTGATCTCCAGGTGTACCGATACGGGAGGCTGTGCTGGAAATAGGTGCTACGAAAGGCCATGTTCTTGAAGGCGGCAAAATCTATCAGTCGTAGGCAGTTCTCGTTCGTCAGCCGGTGGACGCTGAACTCTCCAATCGTCGGTCTGAACTCCTTCTCCTGGCCAACCTGAGCGTTCAAATCTCCTATGATGATCTTGACGTCGTGGCTTGGGCAGCGGTCGTACTCGCGTTCGAGCTGCGCAAAAAATGCGTCCTTGTCATCATCAGTGCTTCCGGAGTGTGGGCTATGCACGTTGATTATGCCGAAGTTAAATAATCGGCCTTTGATTCATAACTTGCACATTCGTTCATTGATCGGCCACCACCCGATCACGCGCCTTTGCATATCACCCATCACTTTGAAAGCTGTTCCTAGCTCGCGTGTGTTGCCGCAGCTCTGTTAGTTGGTATGATTACCTCTAAATGTTCGCACCAATGCTCCTGTCCAGCACACCTCCTGTAGCGCTACGATGTCGAAACCGCTGGTCTTCAGTACATCGGAGAGTATGCGAGTACTTCCAATGAAGTTGAGAGATTAGCAGTTCCACGTATCGAGTTTCCAATCGCTTGTCCATTTTGGTCGCTGTGGTCTTTGCCGATTATTCCGGTCCGTATTCTCTCGTTGACGTTCCTGTGCTGATGTGTTTTTACGGTTGGCTTGCAGGGCCTGACACCAATCCCCTAGATTTCCGGAGGACCATTCCCCCTAAATGTTCGGAGGGCCATAGTGCGCAGTTTAGCTTAGAGTCCTTCTCTGGCACTTGGACGATGATCAGCCGCCCCTGACATGGGGAACAGACGCTGTTGTGAGCCGCTCCTAACATGGAGTACAGACGCTCATTGTTTGCAGAAGCAAGAGCTAAAGCAGACTCCCCCTTCCCTGTCAGCATACGACCAAAGTTCCCACCGGGGAGTGGTTACCCGATCTTCCCCAAGGTTACTCGTACCCCGGCCAGTACCACGAGGAGGTAGGGATAGGAGTTGCTGGGCAAGAGGCTAAGGACCGCACAAAGGGGTTTATTTAATTCCTTCAGGTACACGAGGTACCAATGGTACGCCATGCCCAGCCATTTACCGCGCCACAAATTTTCCGAACACTCTAGACAAATTTTCCGAACACCAAATCGAAGCAGCCTCTAGCCCAGGCTCTTTGATTCAAGTGAGGAAGCAAAGAGTGCCGCCTATCGTGGTCAGTTGTTCCGAATTTGGGGGATATAGGCATGAGATCTTGAAATCCATTAGGGGAATCAAGGTTTCCTTCCAAATCGCAAAGAATGGTGACTGTCGCGTTTTGCCGGAAACTCTTAAAGATCGCGAACTTCTTTTCAGACATCTTGAAGAGAAGAAGCACAATTTTTTTTACTTATGACGACAAAACTGAACGTTTGTTCAAAGTTGTCTTGAAAGGTCTCTCAAGTGACTATAAGTCGCCTGAAGAGATCAAAAATGGAATAAATGATATAATTGGATTTTTCCCAGTCCAAGTAATCATTATGAAAAAGAGAACCCAATCTGACATTGTTAGGAAAGGGCTTTCTCAAGAATATTATTTAGTTCACTTTAACAGAAAAGAACTAAATAATATTAAAGCTTTAGAAAAAGCAAAACTTATGTTCGATGTCCGTGTGACATGGGAACATTTTCAGAAACCGGGAGGAAATTACCAGAACCCCACTCAGTGCCGTCTGTGCCAAAAGTGGGGTTATGGTACAAAAACTTGTCGCATGGATGCTAAATGCATGATTTGCGAAGGTTCTTCTCACGCTAAGGACGTCTGTCCAGTGAAGGAAGATACCACCAAGTTCATATGCTCTAATTGCGGGGCTAATAATAGGTCAAATTTTTGGGATTGTCCTTCACGCAAAAGAGTAGTTGAGGCTCGTGTCAGGCAGATGAAAGATAATATCCGTTACGATAACGGTCGTTTCCGGAATTTTCCTGATAGAGTATCGAACAATACTCATTTTTCAGTTCACGATCACTTGAATTATACCCATCAGGAAAATCATAATCATGCTCATTCACAAACTAATTTTAATCCGTTGGGTAGCCGTTCGAATCATTTTATTTCGAATGTATCTACCCACGGAAAATCCTTTGCCGATATCGTAGCAGGTTATTTGAACTCCTCCCCTATTCGTACTATGAGTACCCATTCTACTTGTTTCAAATCAAATGGAAAAAAACCCTACCGCTACAGCTAACTCCTACTCCGCTTCATCGTCTATCGAAAATTCTAATGGGAAATCATCAAATGTACCCAGTTCAAGCGATATGTCTGCCTCTGATTCTAATTTTCTAACTGAACAATTGAATCTAATGATTGATGCAATGTTCAAAGCCACCACTATGACTGAAGCAGTCCAAGTAGGTGTAAAATTTACAAATCAGTTTGTTATTGGATTACGTTTTTCTAATGGATCCAAATAATAATTTAAATATTTTAAATTGAAATGCTCGTTCTCTGAATGATAAAGAGGACGAGCTGTTTAATTTTCTTACAGCTAATAACGTGCATATAGCAGTTATTACTGAAACGTATTTGAAACCTGGATCTAAACTCAAAAGAGATCCTAACTTTTTTGTTTATCGTTATGATCGACTTGATGGGACATGTGGGGGAGTTGCAATCATCATTCATAGGCGTATAAAACATCAACTGTTTTCATCATTTGAAACTAAAGTTTTTGAAACTTTAGGTGTTTCTGTTGAAACACAGTTTGGTAAATATACTTTCATAGCTGCCTATTTGCCTTTTCAATGCTCTGGGCAGCAAGTTAATTTGCTCCAAACTGACTTGCGAAAATTGACTCGCAATAAGTCAAAATTTTTTGTCATTGGTGACTTTAATGCCAAACATCGGTCATGGAATAATTATCAAAGTAATTCCAATGGCAAAATTTTATTTGATGAGTGCTCTTCAGGATATTTCTCAATTCAATACCCTGATAGCCCTACATGTTTTCCTCTTCTAGAAATTCTTCTACGATTGATTTGGTCTTAACCGACTTTAATCATCTTTGTAGCCAATTAGTTACTCATGCTGATTTTGATTCTGATTATGTCCCTGTTACATTTTAAATATCCCACGAAGCGGTTCTCAATTATATCAGCTCCACTTTCAATTATTTACGAGCCGACTGAAATATATATGCAACGTATGTTGACTCTAATCTTGATGTTACCATTTCTTTAGAAACTAAACTTGATATTGACAATGCTCTTGAAACTTTCCATTGTTGAAGCCAGGAGCATTGCAATTCCAAAATGTGAAGTCAAATTTGAATCCGTAATTATAGACGATGATCTTAAACTCTTGATCCGTTTTTTAAACGTGAGCAGAAGGCAATTTCAACGCACTCCCGATCCTGCTATGAAAATTATATGGCAGGATTTGCAGAAAGAAATCAAGAAACGTTTTTCACAATTAAGAAACAATAATTTTGAAAATAATATTTATCTATGGACCCTAGCTCTAAGCCCTTTTGGAAATTATCTAAAATTTTGAAAAAAACCTCAGAAGCCAATACCGGCATTGAAAGAGGAAAACAAATTACTACTAACTAATTGCGAAAAAGCTCAAAACTTGCTATGCAGTTTGAAAGTGTGCGCAATTTTAATTTAGGTCTTACTAGTCCAATTGAAAATCAAGTTACTCAGGACATCAAAAATATTCTCAATCAAGAGAACGTTTTCGAAAATGCCTGTGAGACTGATTGGGAAGAAATGAGAACTATTCTTCTTGTTCTTCTTCTTTCTGGCATTACGTCCCAATTGGGACAAAGCCTGCTTCTCAGATTAGTGTTCTTATGAGCACTTACACAGTTATTAACTGAGAGCTTTCTTTGCCGATTGACCATTTTTGCATGTGTATATCGTGTGGCAGATACGAAGATACTCTATACCCTGGGAATCGAGAAAATTCCCTTTACGAAAAGACCCTCAATCAGCGGGATTCGAACCCACGACTCTCAGCATGGTCATGCTGAATAGCTGCGCGTTTGCCGCTACGGCTATCTGGGTCCCTCGATATTATTAAAAAAAGCTCCTGGCGATGATGGAATTTTCTACATCCTCATCAAGAAACTCCCAGGAAGTAGCTTATCATTTTTAGTTGATATATTCAACAAATGTTTTCAGTTAGCATATTTTCCTGACAAATGGAAAAATGCTAAGGTTGTTCCAATTTTCAAACCAGATAAAAATCCTGCAGAAGCTTCTGGCTATCGTCCAATCAGTTTGCTTTCCTCCATCAGTAAACTATTTGAAAAGGTCATTTTGAACAGAATGATGGCTGACATCAACGAAAATTCAATTATTGCCAATGAACAATTCGGATTCCGCCATGGACATTCGACCACTCATGTCAAATCGTACTCTTCAGGTTAATTATCAGAACTCCAGATCTGAAGGACTTCCTGTAAGAGCTGGTGTTCCCCAAGGCAGCATTTTGGGACCAATATTATACAGTTTTTTTTTCACATCTGACTTACCTGAGTTACCTCAGGGATGACAAAAATCTTTGTTTGCGGATGACACAGGCCTCTCCGCCATAGGACGAAGCCTGCGTGTCATCTGTAGTCGATTGCAAAAAAGTTTGGATATTTTTTCTTCATACTTGCAAAAATGGAAGATTTCTCCTAATGCTTCCAAAACTCAACTAATAATATTCCCACATAAACCCAAAGCTCTTTATTTGAAACCTTCAAGTAGACATGTTGTCACGATGAGAGGGGTTCCAAGAAATTGGTCAGATGAAGTTAAGTATCTAGGGCTCATGCTAAATAATAATTTAACTTTCAAAAATCACATTGAGGGCATTCAAGCCAAATGTAACAAATATGTAAAATGTCTCTTTCCCCTTATTAATAGAAAATCAAAACTTTGTCTTAAGAACAAGCTTTTGATATTCAAACAAATTTTCAGGCCAGCCATGTTGTATGCTGTACCAATATGGACTAGCTGTTGTAATACCAGGAAGAAAGCTCTGCACAGAACTCAAAATAAAATTTTGAAAATGATTCTGAAGCTTCCTCCCTGGTGTAGTACCAATGAGTTACATAGAATATCCAATGTTGAAACATTGGAACAAATGTCAAATAAAATCATTCAACATTTCAGGCAAAAATCAATTACAATCTTCTATTGCCACGATTAATGCGTTATATGTTTAGGTTAAGTTAGGTTAAGTATATTCAAAGCGTTTTTTTCTCTTATAAGCAGGTGAAATCAACTCACCTGTAAACAATCTGAACTGCTACGGCAAATGAAATGTAATATGTTGTTAACAAAATGTTAATAAAATCTTAAATTTGTTTTACCAAATTAGAATGATAGTGTTGTCACCTAGAACACCTAGATATAAGAAATGAATATACCGTAATTCGGGGTAAAATTGATCATATTTTTGAATATTTCTTAAATATTTTGTTTGAAAATGCAAATGTTGCAAATTTTATATTTTTAAAACAAGTACTGCCACCTATAGCTCGTGACTATATACTTTATTTTGTTTTTGAACGATTTAAGAATGTTTACAAAAATGTTTCATATGATCTTTTTATTTAGCTGGTATGGGGTAACATTGATCACTTATGTAAACAACGTTCGGTAATATTGAAAATGCTGTTACATACTTAAATCATGGCCCCTGAAGCCGAATATGAAGGCCAAACACTTACAAGTCATTTACTTTTTGAGTTATTTTAAAATTAAAAACACTTCGAACCACGGAATAAGCCTAAAGGTAGGCAATTTCCTAAGGGCAATTTACATACTTAACAGTAATTCGGTAATATTGCTTAATTGAACATATTTATTTATTTATTTATTTATTTATTTATTTATTTATTTATTTATTTATTTATTTATTTATTTATTTATTTATTTATTTATTGCATTTTTTACAAGCAGCGTAAGATATTAATCTTATAATTGTCACAAAGTAGTTATTATGGAGTGCGTCATGGTAACAATCACTTTTACTTTTACATATTACAGAAAAAAATATACTAAAACTAATTTAAGTGTACTTTGCATTGCTTCTTAAACACTATGATTGAATTTATTTCCTTTAAGAAATTCGGCAGAGCATTCCATAGACCGACACCCTTCACGAAAAATGTACCTGAATATTGTGACGTATAATGAACTGGAATGGAAAAATTTCTGCTTCAATTACTTCTTAAGGATCTCAATTTTGTGTGCAAATATCTAGGATTTTTGGTAAGAATTAACTTATGGACTATGATACTAATACGTGCCTTGTAAAAACCATGAAAGGAGTTGTCCAAAAGTGTTTGTTGAAGGTGAGAAACATGGTCCAGACGTTTTAAACCATATACAAAACGAACACATGAATTAAGCGCTACTCTAAGTTTTTCTTGAGTTCTAGACGTTACACTGAAGAACAAAAAATCACAAGATATAAAATATGGTAAAATGAAAGTTTTGAACAATTTCAATTTCATATCGAAGCTGAACAGATTGGCCTTTGAATAAAGAGATCGTAAAACACCATAAATTTTACCGCACTGACCTAAAACGTATTTGTCCCATTTGAAAGAAGTTTCAACAGTGTACCCTAAACTGGTTGCACTATCAACAAATCTTACGGGGTCAGAACCTATTTGAATTTTTGGACATTCACAGCTATTTCCACGATTTATTAAAAGAGCATTGGTTTTTCGAGCGTTCAGTTTAAGAGAGTTCAGTTCAGACCATTTCCTGATAGATTCAAGATCTTCATTAATGAAACATGCAATAGTCTCTGCATCATATTTTTTACAATCAAAATACAACTGAACATCATCAGCGAATAAATGTATAGAACAATACTTAATAACAGATGGTAGATCATTTATGTATAAACTGAACAAGATAGGACCTAGAACAGATCCTTGCGGAACGCCCGAGCTGACATTAAGAAAACTTGATAAAATACCATTAGAAAAAACGGCCTGCTTACGATTCTGAAAATATGATTGAATCAATTGCACAGATTGTCTACAAAATAAAAATTGTTCTGCAAGCTTATTACACACCATTGAATGTGATATGGAATCGAAGGCCTTTAAGAAATCCAGTAATATCATAATGACTTTATTTCCTTTATCCAAGACAATACCAATGTCATCGCAGATCTTTATCATTGCAGTTTTGGTACTGTGACCTGGACGATATCCCGATTGATAATCGGTAAGTAATTGCTTATCGTGAACATAAGCAAAAATTTGCTTTTTTTTAAAATTCGTTCGAAAGCCTTGGATAGTGCGCAAAGAATACTTATCGGCCGCAGATTCTCAAGCGTATTGCAATTATGCTTCTTCTTAATAGGTATTACTTTCGAAAGTTTCCATGCATCAGGATAAACTGATGAGTTGATTATGCAGTTGAAAAGGAAAGTTATTGGCTGAAGGAGCAATGATAAAATGAATTTAATGAATCTTATGGGTAGTTCATCGAGCCCGACAGCGTTAGAATTTACTTCAAAAATTGCATTAATTGTGTCGTAGTCATTGATGTTCTGAAATGTAAAACCATTTTGTGCATCACTGTGACCTCCAGCTATATCTTCAGAGGGTGAAGAAAAGTGTTGATGAAACGACTTGTTGATTTCATCTGCACTGAAGTCAATTTCAGCACTGGAAGGACGAATGGAGAAACCTAGCTCACGTAGTTTTAACCAAAGTTGTTTCGAAGGCATTTTTACATCTATCTGAGTTTTAAAATAATTACGTTTAGCTCTTAAAATCAATGTGTTTGCAGCATTTCTTAGTTTTTGAATAGCTTAAAATCATCTTCAACGTTTGTACGCTTCCATTTCTTATATTGTCGATCCCGATCAATCATTGCTCTTTGAACTTCTGCATTGAACCGTGGATTGTGCCTTGCAACAGAATTTTTAACACGTCTCAGTGGAACACATTTGTCGTGCAAAGATTTAATGTACTGATTAAATATGTTTATTAATGTAATGGGATCTGTATTCGAATAAAAATATTCCAATTAAGTTCATGGAATTCAGCTATCACAATGTTTGGATTGATATTTTTATAATCACGATAGTAGAACTCATTTGTTTTAGAAGTTGTGTTAAAATCAACAGAAGCAAAGATGAGATCATGATGGGAGATAAGAGGGACGCTAATTTGTCCAAATTTAAGGATTTTATCTGGGTTATTACTGATAATTAAATCAAGCTGTGAGGCTCCATGAGAATGGAAAAAAGTTGGTTCTTGACCGACATTCCGAAGACCAAACGCGTTTAAAGTATCCAAAAACCGATCGGTTTTTCCACACTGTTTCAAAATATTGGTGTTGAAATCTCCCATCAGTATAATTTCATCATACAGTATCCCAAATTCAGTTAGTTTATGGCTGATTAAATCGGAACATTCCAAATCTGGATGGTTATAAAAATTACCAATTAATAACTTACTACCGTTGCACAAAACTTCACAAAAAATAAACTCGATGGTATGGTTTCCAATCAAAACTTGCGACGCTTCAATAGTTTTGTATTTCAACCACTTTTTCAAGTATATTATTAAGCCACCACAAATTTTCCCACAACGATCATTCCTTATCATGTTGTATCCATCGATATTAGACTGGCCCTCAAACAAAAAAGTTGTAAAACTCAACGGGGCACCCCCTAGATATAAGCCTTAGGGTAAGAAAAACGCTCTCTCAAAATTTCAACTCAATTGGTTGCTCCACCAGCTAGCGCATTCGATTTGAAGTTTGTATGGAATATTCGTCTCAAATATATTGAAAATTGATCCTATGTCACTGTTTCGTTCCGTATACTAATTGTTCGCGTTCAAATAAGCCCAGAATGACAAATACACTAGTTGTACCCTAATGAACATAATTGCAGAAGGTTATATCTAGATTTAATCTCATTTCCATTACTCTTTCAGTTGTTGAAAGTTAGGCATAGATCACACAGCGTAACAAAAATGACATTTTTGCGTGTCTCAAGAATCAAATTATGTGTCTCTAGTAAATTTGGGGCTGCTGAATCTGGTGCCATTCTCAGAAATGTTCCAGCACGTCACAATTTTTAGCTACAGGTCGCCAAAGTTGTATAAAACACTGGTTTTATTAATGTTTACATGAAATTTAAAATACAATTTATCAAACATTTTTGTAATCTTATCCACCAAACATGCAAAATAGAATTTGAACTTTCATTTCAGACATAATTTGATTGAAATTGCGTGACTAAATTTCGATTAAACCGATTTTTTTAACATGCTTGCAGTCTCCATACAAAATTCTTCGTTTCTCCTATATGGAAAAATACAACAATTCTCTAAACCATCAAAAAATAACTTTTCCGTATATGTGTATGTTATACACATAAAGTTTGAATTCTGTGGCAAATTGAGCCAATTTATTACCTTACAAGCTGGCAAACTTGCATGCAAGTTGGCTGAAATAGTCATTTTTTACATTTTAAACAGCCAATATCTCAAAAACTAGACGTGCTATGATATTTCTGAAAACGGCAATAGATTCAGCAACCCTTAAATAAGTGAATAGCGGTATTTTGGTGCTGGAGACAAAAACGTGTTCCGCAGTGTCAGCATTCCCGTACAGTCACTTATATGCATGCGACATGTGCCTCAGCTCGCCCAGCGTCATAGGTGGCTATGATGCGCTTAGTGGCTACCTCCAAGCTATGTTGAAGAAATACAAGCAGTACTGCATGATATACTTCAGATGGTTAAAACACCAACTTTATTAATTTTGATCATGTTACAATCTTCTACAATATTCTTCGCTATTACATCAAGTAGTGTTTTTGACATTCTGGGTCCAATTGAACGCGATCATCAATTTTCCTGAACCCAACAGTAGATGATGTGCTGTTGCTCATATGTTTGAGCTGAAAATCCCATATTAACTTCAATTCAAATGCGCCAGCTCATGGAACGACCAAATGAACTGAATTTTTCGGAAAGGCTTCCTCTAACCCCAATGAATAATCCTGGGGGTGCCCCGTGGAATCATACAACTTTATTTTTCTCCCATACTGAGCTGGGCCAGTCTAATCGATATTAATAGTTCCCATACCAGTTCTGTCATTCAACCATGTTTCGTTCACTTCACGCATGCAACATCTACGTTGGATACACTCATAATTTGGCGCAGTTCATCAAACTTAGTCATATCCCTAGCGCATAGACTTTGAACGTTCAAAGACATAAAGGATAATTTTTCAGCAACAGGCATAGATTTCATCACAATCCCAGGTAAACATAAATCCGTTGAGGTGTCAGAATTATGATGACTATCCATAATCACTGGAGAAAATGTTTAAGAAGCAATGCATTGTACAAAAACAGTCTAACCAAAACATAACTCGAATCAATTAAATTCACTCATAATGACGCAAATAGAACTCAAAAAAAAAAAAAAAATGCGTGGTAAGTTCATGTGTAGCAATTTCAATAGATATTCAATATTAACATCGTAGTAGCTTCAAGACAAATGAAAGTAACTTCCCAGCAGTGCAGCCAACAGCAACAACGACAGCAGCAACAGCAACATCACGCAGTCCGCCCAGCAGTATCCATTGATGAGTTTCGTTGATAACTTTTAGGAGAGGATACAAGGAGTAACTGCAGGAAGGAGTGGAAGGACAGAGAGCTCTTATTGGATAGGTATCATGTTGTTAGCTTTCAGGAAAGAAATCACGGGAGCAATCAGGAATGGAAGCAAAGGAAAAGAGAGCACTAACTAGGAAAGGTTAAGATTGATGTATTATGTTGTTCAGATGATCCACAGACGATATAGGAATCACTCCAGCCTCCACCGTCTTCTTGATGCATATTTCACCGTTTCTGGAGAACACAGCTTGCAACTTGCCATCCTTTCTAGCCAGTAGTGCTTTATTTTTGATTTCTCTTGCGATCGTAGTGAGATTCTCGTTCATAAAAATCCTATCGTTGCTTTTGAACCCGATCTGATCAAGCGTTAGCGTTCTCGTGCGAATATACTTGTAATAGAAATCGCATCGTTGATTTGTTATTGCAAATTGCAGAAGGATTTATTTATAACAGTTTTGACAACGGAATCGTTTTCGGCGATGCCGTTTTTAGTAAGAACCGCATTTTACTTGCTCATATCGTTCACAGAACTTATGTGAGACATGAATGTTTGGTAGTGTAATCCTTAACCATTTATATCATTGTTTCGAAAAGTTGCCAAATTTACGTATAAAGTAAACGCAAATTTCGCAAATATCTTCACTTTTATTAGCTCATGAATATAAGAAAGGGGAGCACCGCTCATGGTTTGGAAATGTTCCATCATTAAATGATAATGCGAACTTTTTACGAGATGAGTCATTCCGATCAATGTTACCCCGCTGATCAATGATACCCCGGATTACGGTAATGTTTGGAATGATACCAATAAAGAAATTAAAAAAAAAACTTTCATTTCAGATACAAATCTCTCAGATTGGATTATTATTGTGAACGCGGCAACCATTTATATCAAAAAAGAGCCAAAAGGGTTGGACAGTCCTGGCATAAAGGGATGAATCAATCCAAGGAAATATGGAATCGGTACCTTTCGATACTATACCAAGTAGGTATCGAATGAAACTTCTTGATTCAAATGAACACTTACATTGTAGAAACTCGTACGCTTTCAGCAAAAAAGATGAAAAATCTTCTACGAAAATTTATTGAACACCAGTTAATTAGTCGGAACGCGTTTTTTTCTCAACTCCTAATATTTGAAGATTTACACCTGTGTCTGAAGCGATTGTGGCAAACCCATTCGGAATTCGACCAAGTATTACTCGCTTATCGGGACGTGACTGAAGATCAAACAATTTCTACTAAAACCTTCGTGCAAAAGTGTTTTAAAATTGTGTTCCATTTCGAAGTTGCCATTCTAGAACAACGAAAAGTACCGAAAATTGAGTACTAGTTGTATTGGTGTTGATTGGATATAGGGTACACTCACAACATTGTGCCTGCAGTCATAGCTGACAAGTACCATTATCGCTCAGTTTGTTTTGCTCTGTGCATTTGCACGCTTTTTCAAGCGGTGCTGTTGTGTTGGATAGAGGAGTGTTTCTGGGTGCGTCTGGTGGTTTCAAAAACCAGAACACTTTAAGGGGGCAGGATCCGTCATTGATTTCAGAATTTTCAAAAGCAGTTTTTTCGTTCAAAATCAAGAAAATTTACAGGAAAATGTGTTCACTGTATTCTTTTCCCCTACCGAAACACAGTGAACACATTTTCATCGAATAATTTTTAGTTTTGAACAGAAAAACTGCTTTTCAAGTTTTGATGATGACGATGATTACGATGACGGAGCGTTAATCGTTAATCGAGACGCATGATCTGGTTCAACACCGGCTTTAGCGAACAGTACTAATACAGCGAAACAATAGTAGCAAGATCTGGGAACGTTGCTTACTTGTTTGGTACAAGCAAGTGTTTGTACTCCTATATCTTCTCTTCATCAATACTTCTACTACTCTTTCGTAAGGAAATTCAAATCTAGTGTGGATTTTACTTAGGGTGGGACATATATTTTGAGACATGGATGCATGCAAGGCCTGCGGTAGTAATCTTGGGCGATCGGAAAGGAGCGTTCTGTGCAGTGGGCTGTGCGGAAGCGTTTTCCATCCTGGGTGCGTCGGTCTAAATGCCACGAACTTCAAAGCTTGGACAGCAAACGTCGGCTTGCTCTGGTTTTGCGAGCACTGCAGAATTAATTTCAATCCCAGCATTATCGACCGTGAAGCCGTCATTATCAAGACAATGCGAGACCTCCTAACGCGCGTCGATTCGATGGATTTGAGAATAGGGCAGTTCGGAGAAAATTTAAAATCGATGTACGGTCTGCTTTCTCTGACAACCTCGATGCGAAGAGATTCGACTGTTTCAACACGCCCACAACGTTTTCCGCTATCGAGTATGGCAACACATGATCCTACCGATTTCTACAACAGTATTGCTCGCCTGAATCTGGACTCGACTCTGCAATCCAATGCTGCCAACAACTCCATCCAATTTCCCGATGAAATAGAAGTTGAATTGGATGACTGTCAAGAGGTGATTTGCCCAGAACGTATGCAGCTGCAGTGGCAGCGCCTATTGTTTCCAACGCATCTGAACATACAAGTGCTTCGATCATCGTTCCCGCTGCCAGAACCACCACCATCGCCAACTCCGCAACCTCCGTCACCTCCGTCGCCAACGCCTCCGTCGTCACCGCCTCCGTCACCACCGCCTCCGTCACCGACACCGCTGCTGCCACCCCTGTCCCGCGTGTTGCTTTTAGTATTCCCATCGATGATAATCTTTCTAGTACTCGTGCATCGGCTATTGTTCCTGCTTCACATGATGAAAACTGTCGTTTAAAAGTAGTCAACAGAAATCGCTTAATAGCTAATCGCGAAACACCAGATGAACCCTTGAAATCATTTTATGTTACACCTTTCACCGTTGAGCAAACAGAAGAGGACATAATTGAGTACCTCCGGGAAACCGTTTCTATTGACGATTCGACAGTGAAGTGTGTGAAGCTTGTTCCTCGTAATAAGAATATCAGCGAGTTGTCTTTTGTTTCATTTAAAGTTAGTGTGTCGGAGAATCTTGCATCCGTTATCGGTGATCGTTTTTATTGGCCTGAAGGCGTTGAAATTCGAGAATTTCAGCCAAAAAACGGAGTTCGACTCAATCAACCTATACAGATTCAATGAACGTAAGTGACACTAATGTCAATGTACTTTTGAATTGCAATTCTCCTCCATTAACTGTTCTCTCACACCCTGCTCTTTCTCACGAACTGACTTATAATAAGGAAATCATAATGCACTATTTCGATTATTCTCAAACAAAAGCATTAATTCAAAAGTTCACGCGCAATTTTTTGAAAATCGGATTTCACAATGCTCGAAGTCTTTTAAAAAACATTGATAACTACCGTATGCTTTTCGAAAATTCCAAAATGAACATTTTTGCCATTGTTGAATCATGGCTTAAACCTTCTGTAACAAATAAATCGGTAGAATTGAAAGGATACAAAATAGTTAGATCGGATCGTTGCAACAAAGATAAAAAAAGAGGTGGAGGAGTTGCATTTTATATTAAATCAGATATGAAATATTCTGTTATTTGTAAATCTGAGAGAGACAATGATGTTGATTATCTGTTCATAAAGTTGATTCAATCAAAATTAGTTTGTGGCGTTGTGTACAAGCCTCCAGATATACATGTTTCAAAATTAGATGTTTTTTTCAACAAGATTACCGAAATCTATTCAACTGAGGCTAATATTTTAATAATGGGAGATTTTAACATTAATATGCTTGCTACTGATTCATTGAAAACTCGCAGTCTAGTTGACCACGTGAATGCATTGTCTTTTAAACTTATTGACAGTTGGCCATCCTGTCATAAACCTGGATGTCAACCGTCTCTGCTTGACCTGTTAATGGGAAATTGCACAACTAATATTAGCAATGCTTACCAATCATCAATCGGAGGAATTAGTGATCATGATCTGATTTGCGTGGATTATAGATTTAAAAACTCAAAAGTCAAACCTGAAGAGTACTGGGGTCGAGACTACCATAAAATAAACGCTGAATCTTTCGTATCTGATCTCCAAAATTGCAGTTTTAACAGGTTGTACTATTGCTCTAATGCAAATGAAAAACTTAAATGCTTTAATGAATTGCTTCTGTCCACCCTTGATCGTCACGCTCCTTTGAAGAAAAAGACTTTCAAAGATCCCAGCTGTCCATGGATCAATAAACATATAAATCAAATTTTTTCAAACCGTTCCGAAGCTTATGAGTGCTGGAAAAAAGATAAGAACAATCTTCGAAAGTGGAATAATTTCAAATGTTTACGAAACTTTGCTAATCGTGAAATAATTCGTGTCAAACGTGAATATTTCACCACACAGCTGAATGCAGATCTGCCGACAAAACAGTTGTGGAATAATATAAAACGTTTAGGACTAAAACAAACAAATACAAAAATGGGTGGTGGTGATGTAAATGCTTCAACGCTCAATAACTACTTTGTTTCACACTATGTACCAATCACGTTTATTGAAAATTGTGATAGTACTGAACTGCAATCAGAGTTTACGTTTCGTGGAGTAACTAACGATGAAGTTCTTGAGGAATTTACCTCAGCGTCCTGTGATTCGGTCGGTGTTGATCTTATTCCACTTAAAATCCTAAAAATGTCTTTGCCAGTAACCTTGCCGTACATAACTAACTTGATAAATTACTGTATAACCTGCTCTCAGTTTCCTGAAGATTGGAAAGTTGCTAAAGTTATTCCCATAGGCAAAGTTGATAATCCAACTACCACTAAGGATTTTCGTCCAATCAGCATTCTTTGCGCTCTGTCCAAGATATTTGAGTCAATACTTGCTAAACAATTGAACGACTATTTGAGAAGTAAAAATTTATTGTCTCCATTTCAATCAGGATATCGTAAATCTTGCAGCACTGTAACTGCGTTGATAAAGGTTGAAAACGATATAAGGGAAGCTCTCGACAAAAAAATGGTTACAGTCATGGCACTACTAGATTTCAGTAAAGCGTTTGACACAATTAGTCATAGTTTACTTTGTGATAAACTTTTACGAATTTTCAAACTTGATTATTTTTCGGTAAAATTGATACGTTCGTACTTGACACGCCGCTCACAATACGTTGAATTTAACAACAAAGAATCGGAGAAGATCACAGTTCCCTGTGGTGTACCCCAGGGATCCATTTTAGGTCCACTTCTTTTTTCCATGTATATCAATGATCTGCCACTCACTCTATCTTTCTGCAAATTTCATTTATATGCTGATGATTGTCAGCTATATTTGTCCGATACTGTAAATAATTTACCTAATACTGTAAGAAAAATGAACTCTGAAATTCAAAATATTTTGAAGTGGTGTAAATTGAACGGGCTATTATTGAACTCGAAAAAAACACAGACAATTATCTTCAGAAATAAGCGTATGGCAATAAATAACGCTCCCAAAATCAAAGTGGACAATGATACGATTGAATATTCCGATACTGTTAAAAACCTTGGCTTACTAATGGACTGTAAAATGTGTTGGAATGACCAAGTAAATGCAGTATGTAACAAAGTATACAAAGCTCTTCATTCTCTCGTTGTTTTAAGAAGTTGCACTCCACAACATACACGTCTTCTACTTGCAAGATCTTTAATAATTCCACTGTTTGATTATGGGGATGTTTTATTTTCTCTAGTTTCTAAGAAAAATTTACAAAAACTGATTCAGCGTTTAACACAGTCATAAGATATGTTTTCAATCTTGGAAAATTTGACCACATATCTAGTTACGCCAATTCCTTACTCGGTATAAGTTTCACCAATTATCTAAAAACTCGAATGTGCACTCAAACATTTAAAATTCTAAATAATCCTCCTACGTATCTTAGGAACTTTTTTGCATACGCCCGGTCCTTGAGAGCACCTTTATTAACAGTGCCTAGATGTTTTTCTGGATATCTTAAAGATTCGTTTCGACACCGTGCAATTAGAGCGTGGAATGAATTGCCAAGAAAGTGTAGGTGTGAGAGGAGTTATCTATCATTCAAAAATAGTGTTGATAAATTTTATAATAAGTAACAAAGTACATTGGTATAAGTCGTCTAGTAATAGCATATACTTTGGAAACCGTTAGGAGGTTATTTGTGCTGTTATACTGTAGTTGGAAATAAAATAAAATTAAATAAATAAATAGGGTTTCAATGTGTTAGTAGCTACCCCTTAGTAGCTGAAATTCATTCTAGACGCTTTTCCGCAATGATATCTCAGACGCATATACGTTTTTTGGAGTCTAACAACAAATTCAATGTCTTTACTTCATAATACGTCTATGAAACATACAAAATCATTCGATTTTTCCAGCGAAATATGCATTTGAAAAACTGTTGTCCGAATGCCTATTATGGACCCTCCCGGGGTCCATAATAGGGTTGTTTACAAATTTGACGTTGCGTATTATGGACCCTCCATTTGATTCCCATGTAATCCGGCTCGCTGCCGACGAGCCTATTATGGACCCATCTGGAAATGCGTATTATGGACCCTCTTGTGTGGTTTCATTTAGAAAACTGTTCAAATATTTGTATTTATGCGTCTCAAACCAAATATTTTGCCTGAAACTGCTGATTAAAAATGTAATTGAAGTTCCCCCGGTGGATTTTCATAGGAATAAAGTTGCTTTGAGTGTTAATTTTATGTTTTTCTGTAGGGGGTCCATAATACGCAAAGGGTCCATAACCGGCATCGACTCCCTACTTTGGTTTAAAAATATTTTTTTTTAATGAATAAATCAATCGCACTGATCCTTAACAAAATAATTATCAAAATCACGTTCATACTATATTTTCTAACAAAACAAAAAGCATTCATATGATTCAAACAGGTATCGATACTACAGATTCGAGATTTTGTTGGTATCGTTACTTTCTTCCAATACTACTTTCAAGTAATATACAATATTAGTGTCTTTAAAGTAGTGTCTATATATTAAGGAAACGACTGAGGATTGACTCATGAGCTTTGGATATGTCTCAGAGCAGAGTAAAACATTTTTTTTTTAAATAGTGAACCAACAAAAATCCAATTACCTGTGGTTGTAACATTTAGAGCAACAAAACAAGATGTTGTACGTACCAACTAAATCGGTAGGGGAACATTGATAAAATAACTATGAATTTCAAAATTCAACAAGAATCATACTTGAAATGTTTCAATGGCAAATATTACTTACAGCTGATTGATTCCGCATTCCATTTCGTTTACGAAGATGAAAATGAAAAAATGAACGTCTTAGGAAAATAATCAAAGCCATGCCTAACTGAAGTATATTTCTTTGCCTCCATTCAAATTCATTTGTGCCACAACATCAATGCACAGGTGTGTAGCTGCCATCTTGGGGGAAAAATAGCACAGCCTGCGTTTCCATAAAACAATGTTTCTGATTTCCCCTGTCGAATCTTGTATTAGTTTTTGCTTTTCTTCCTAGTCTTCTTTGCATCCCGTTTTTTGACACTCAATGGTGCGAATGGCTTCCTGTAATCGTACAAAATTGTATTCATTTTCCATAAAGAAAATTGAGATTCCATAGCTGAACGGCAGCACAACCTGGAACATTGAAATGCATAGAAGATGACAAAAAAAAAGAATAAAAACCCAATTATGGGAGAAAATTAGAAACGCTTTTCGTGCTTCCATGGCTTTCCCCGTTCCTTCTTATGTCGTAATTTCGGTTTCGACGAAAGAAAATCCGAGAAACTCTCTGCGCAAAGTGATATCGCTTCTTACCGTTCGCCATCGTTGAACACCTTTATTGGAACGGCAGACAGTGGAAAAAAGGTAGTGATAGTAATATACATGAAACGTAAAAGCTTTTTAACAAGAAAGAAAAGCGCCCTTCGGAATGCTATGTAGATTACCATCAGCGGGGAAGTGATTATCATTTCCTTGGAATAGCTTGGAAGCGGAGATCATTCGGTAAGAAATATACTGGCTAGTGGATACGTGAGAGTCAAGGCAATTGAGTAAACAAATTAAATTGTTGAAGCGATGGGACTGTAGGAACTTGATTATATAATCATAAGAATAGGTAGATGTTTTGTTCCAGTGTAATTACGCTCCCGACCGTTGCTAGGGGCAACGTGAAGAAAATAGCATAGTAGGCTGTTAAATGTGTAAGAGGGATTCGAGAAAAAACCGTTGTGTAATAAAGACGTGTTTGAGTGCAGTGAAGGTGGTGATTCAATTTATTTGACCAATTCGTCGGCCGATTCTGTTTCTCCGTATTTCTGCTGTTCCGCTCCGGATACGACCCTACAACCTGGCGACGAGGATGAACTCCGGTAAGATTTCATTACCACAATAACGAAAAAACGTGAGCTTATATAGTAAAAAAAAAACTGAAAATAATGCCAGAACTGGGAGAGTTCACTTTGAGAAGATGCTTAAATGCGGAGTTTTATGTGAAAGAACCAGTAAAACTCGGATCGGGAGGGTCCACTGAAGTTTATAAAAAAAGCTGTCTTCTGGCAGTTCCCGGGCTGGGAGAGTCCACTATCAGGTTACTGTAAGTAAAAAAAAAAACGGGCCGGGAGGGTCCACTGAAGTTGACAAATTTGCTGCTAGTTGGCAATTCCTGGACTGGGAGAGTCCACTAAATGATTATGAATATCTTGAAATTTTCTGAATTTGACGAATATACAGGACGATCGTTTTTGAAATAGTGAAAAAAAAAAAATCTTACTCAACATTGTAAGTGTCATCCAGAATGTTCAAAAAAAAAAAAGAGTTGCTATGGAGACAAGCACAAGTGCACACGAGTCGATGACTACTTTGATTTTTTTTTTAAGAATGGATGACGTTTTTAAAAATTACAAATTAATTGAACTCTATGTAAGCTCATGTCAACGTTAAGTGAATAATATAATAAAAAAAATAATAATAAATAATAATAATAAACATATATTGCAGCGATGGAATTTGAAATGAGACCATTACCCCCGTTCCGTTGTGAACAAATAGAGAGATCGAAGCTAAGCCGAGAGTGGAGGTCGTGGAGAAACGCGCTTGAATGTTATTTCGAAGCGCATTCCATTTTTGACCAGAGAATAAAACGAGCAAAACTTTTATTTCTTGGTGGACCACAACTCCAGAGGGTGTTTGAGCATCTTGCTGACACGGATAAAATTCCGTTGGTAGCCGTAAAGGAAACGTGGTACGACGTTGCGATTGAAAAATTGAACGAGTATTTTCAACCAGCTCGTCAACATACTTTAGAAAGACATCGTCTTCGTGAGATGAAACAAATGAAAGATGAACGTTTCGCTCAATTTGTAATGCGCTTGAAGCAGCAGTCTGCGGATTGTGGTTTTGACAAGTACTCAACAGAAATCTCCAAGATTCTGACCGAGATTACTTTGATAGATGTAATAGTCCAAGGATGTACGTCGAATGAGTTACGTCGTCGTATATTGAAAGAAGACCATTCTTTGGCTGAGATCGAAGCCCTTGGGGCGATGTTTGAATGCGTAGATGAGCAGGTGAAGAGTCTGAGTAACGTTACCGCAAATACGCAAGAAAAGATTTTTAAAGTGACCGAAAGCAAAAAGGTTGAGGATAAACCCGATACAAATGGCCAACTGTCGTGTTATCGGTGTGGAAACACAGGGCATTTTTCGAAATCTCCTAATTGCCCTGCCCGGAATAAAACATGCAGACGATGTAAACGTATTGGCCATTTCGAATCAGTATGCCGTGGGTTCTCGAAACGACCAGCACAGAAACTGAATGACAATATAACAGCGAAAAAGGTTCGAGCCATTGAGACCGTTGACAGCGAGACTGAGTTGATGTTACCAGGTAAAGATTCCAAGAAGGATGAACAGACTCCATCGAAAACATACTATGTTTTTTACACGGGTAACGAAACGAACATGATTGAGTGCCACATTGGAGGAATTAAATGGAAAGTGATCATTGATTCTGGGTCAGAATGCAATTTGATCACTAAGAATGCGTGGGAAAAAATGAAGACTTGCAACATCGCGGTACAGTCATCTACGAAGGGTTGCGATCGGGTATTGAAAGCATATGGTAGTAATGTACCATTAAAGGTAAACTTCAAAATTAGGATTAGATATGATTGTACTATTTCTATAATCAATACATTTATGTTTTATATAGGTTGTTGGTTCATTCACGGCTGAAGTGCGAATTAACGAACGACATGTGGTTGCTGAATTCATTGTTGTGGATGGTGGCCAGCAGTGCTTGCTAGGTGATACAACTTCAAAAGAGCTCGGTGTTCTAAAGGTAGGTCTGGACATCAACAATGTTGAAGAGTTGAAGCCGTTCAACAAGATTATCGGATTACAAGTACAAATTCATATGGATACATCGATCAAACCGGTATTTCAACAACTGCGCAAAGTACCTGTTCCTCTTGAAGCTGCTGTGAACAAAAAGCTGGAGCAACTACTTCAAAGGGACATAATTGAGGTAAAGACTGGAACAACGCAGTGGGTGTCACCCATGGTAGTAGTTGGCAAAGCAAATGGCGAACCGAGACTTTGTTTGGATTTACGTAGAGTAAATGAAGCCGTATTACGCGAACGGTATCCCATGCCTGTCGTGGATGATTACTTGGCTAGAATGGGCAAGAATATGATTCGTAGCAAGCTTGACATTCGCGAAGCATTCCTTCAAGTTGAGCTAGAGCCAAACTCACGAGACATCACCACATTCATCACCAGTAAAGGATTGTTCCGGTTTAAGAGGATGCCTTTTGGTTTGGTTTCCGCTCCTGAAACATTCCAAAGAGTGATGGACGAGATATTGACTGGCTGTGAAGGAGTATACTGGTATCTTGATGATGTCATGGTCGAAGGTGCAACCGTCGAAGAGCATGATGCACGACTCAATGAGGTATAACTTGATGGAATTTTATTAAATGCGATTTTATTTGCATTGCATTTGAATATAAGTTTGCTGAAATAGAAAACAATAAAACATTATTTTTTTTAATAATAGGTTTTAAATCGTTTCAAGAATCGCGGTGTTCAATTAAATTGGGAAAAATGCGTTTTTAGGGAACAAGAACTTGAATTCCTGGGACATGTAGTCTCACCTGAAGGAATTTTTCCAGTAAAATCTAAAACAGATGCCATTCAGACCTTCCGAATTCCAAAGAACGAAACTGAAATTAAGAGTTTTCTTGGACTAGCTAATTATATGAACAAGTTTATTTATAATTTGGCTACCATTGATGAACCGTTGCGTAGGTTGACTTTGAAGAAGGTGCCTTTTGAGTGGACTGAAGAACATACTAATGCTTTTGAAAAAATTAAGCAAGAAATGAGAATAGCTGGGAAATTAGGGTATTTCAACCTAAACGACCGCACGGTGGTGACAACTGATGCAAGCCCGGTTGGACTTGGGGCTATTCTTGCGCAATATGATGACAACGATCAAATACGTGTCATAAGCTACGCGTCCAAATCTCTGACTGACACAGAGGCAAGATATTGCCAAACTGAGAAAGAAGCGCTTGCGCTAGTATAGGCTGTAGAGAAATTTCAAAGATACCTTATAGGGAGATCTTTTGAATTGGTAACCGACTGTAAAGCATTGCAATATCTATTTACTACCAGATCCCGTCCTTGTGCACGCATCGAGCGATGGGTTTTGCGCCTACAAGCGTTTGACTATAAAGTTATTCATGTTGCTGGTGAATGTAACGTTGCAGATGCACTGTCGCGTTTGGCCACTTTAAACCCACTTCCTTTCGATCAAAACGAAGAACTTATGATTCGAGAAGTAGCAGTATCTGCAGCAAATGCAATGGCTTTAGATTGGCAGCAAATAGAAGATGCCCCTAAAGAAGATGAAGAAATTCGTAATATAATAGCGCTTCTTGATTCCAACCGGCAACGAGAACTATCTGTTCCATATCGGGTTATAGCGAACGAATTGTGCCACATTGGAGACGTTCTTATGCGAGTAGATAGATTAGTTGTTCCCTCGAAACTTCGAACTGTGGTACTGAATCTAGCCCATCATGGTCATCCGGGCAGCCGCATGATGAAAAGCCATTTGCGTAGTTCAGTATGGTGGCCTAAGTTAGATCAGCAAGTTGAAGAGTTTGTACGAAATTGTCGCGGATGTTGTTTAGTATCTGCACCGGACGCACCTGAGCCAATGATAAGAAAACCCCTACCATCTAGACCCTGGGAGGATATTGCGGTAGATTTCATGGGTCCTCTACCGGAAGGTCAATATTTGTTGGTAGTAGTGGATTATTACTCACGATTCATAGAAGTGAAAGAGATGAATACTATTTCTGCAGATGATACCATCCAAGAGCTAAGTGTAGTTTTCAGCAGATATGGATTTCCGAATACACTTAGAGCTGACAACGGACCTCAACTAAGTGAACACTGTGAAGAGCTGAAACTATTTTGTCGTGAAAATGGAATAAAGCTAGTAAACACAATTCCGTATTGGCCGCAGCAAAACGGTGAGGTAGAGAGACAGAACCGTTCTATATTAAAAAGGTTGAAAATATCTCAGGAACTAGGCAAAGATTGGAAGAAAGAGCTAAGTCAATATCTACTGGTGTATCATTCAACAAATCATTCGACAACAGGAAAGTCTCCGGCCGAACTGATGTTTGGTAGACGCATCCGAAACAAACTGCCTCATGTTCGTTGCAAAACTCGATTTTTTCAGCACTCGTCGTATTTATCCAACTCGGCAAGCCTCGTCGGATAAATGTACGACTCGTGCTGAAAAAATCATCATTTTGCAACTTGTTGCATAAATAACTATTATCATTGTTAAACTATATTGGGTGTTGAAAGAAGTCGATCCACATTTTTAAATATATTTGAGCAACTTTCTTTATCCTGATCGATTTAGAAATTTATTCCATTGTATGTGATCGGATTAGACATAATTTGTATAATTTCACCTCGGCTCCCGGACAACCGGTTCAGTTTGAGCTACTCTTTTGAAGTGTTCTGGCAACACTGAGCCGATCGGATCCGATCGTACTCGACCCGAACAGCATCAGCTGTGTGATGCTGGTCTGATAGAAAGTGAATTTCGAGGTCATATCTGTTTTGCTAGGCTTGAAGAGCAGAAGTACCAGTGAATAAAGATTAGTATACGTTCAGTAGTTGTTTTCGGAACATAATTTGTAATGTGTTAGATGATTGTGCCTATGTTCATGTCCTGCTGAAAGTTTAAAGTTAAATAAAAGTGCATGCTAATACTTACCTGTGTGTCGATGTTGAGTGGAAATTGTGTATCACAGCTGCTGGAACCCTGAAAGAGAAGAAAACTATAAACTTACCTGTGCCTGTTCGCTACTGCCTCGACCGCCGTTAGCCTGTGGGTGGAAGAAATTGAACGAGAAAGACAACAAAACGTAGGGCCTTCGCAATCAGTTTTTTGTGGTAAGATCGACCAGTATGTGATAATCAAAATAATGAAAATTTCATAACCGTTAGGAAATTTAAATAAGCGTGAAATTTTTGCATGCATCCCTCATTTTGGGTAAGATTTGCTTTCGTTTGATATTTACTCAAATTACTCAGATCAACAAAGTATATATACAATAACAAAGTATATTCATATCATTTAGTCGAAAATTTTTAAGAGTGAATGGTACTTTAAATGAAAACAGCCCAAAAACAGTGTTTTACAAAATTCTAAATAATGTATGAAGCTGCAAATGGCGGTAGTTGAATTTTTGTCAAAAACATTAGTTGCATTGTCACTCAAATTCGGGTGAATATTCATAAATTTGATTATAACATAATATTATATTATATTATATTATTATTGTAAAAGCTCCATTAAGCGCCATGTAAGTCAGCGACAGAGCAATTGTGTCGGAAAATATATCTTAACCAATTAATATGCTTCAATAAACTTATCAGAAGTATTTTTAGGATGATCCTATCAAAAGATCAAACTGTTCTAGATCAAAGCCGAAGGAGCCAAAATGTAGTACATTTTTCCCAAAATACTTAGTCGGAGACACCAAACTTCTAGTCCATCGTTTCCCAGCCAAGCCAAGCTTTCGCGACCCCCCAAACTCTAATCGCTTCAGCGTCTTATAAGAGACCTGAATGTAGTACTGACCGGGGTATGAGCAAACTTAGGGAAGATCGGGAAACCAACCACGTTGGGAACTTTGGTCGTATGCTGACAGGAAAGAGGGGGTAACCTGCAAACCTGGAGCATCTGTACTCCATGTTAGGAGCGGGTCGCAACAGCGTCTATTCCGCATGTTAGGGGCGGCTGATCATCGCCAGTGCCAGACAAGGACTTCAAGCAAAGCTGTGCACTCACTATGGTCCTCCGAGCTTATATGAGGAATGGTCCTGCGAAAACGGTGTCCGGCCATTTGGCCGCAGACGGAAACGGCAACAGCAGACCCGCCTCTTTCTGGAGAAAAAACACCGCCTGGAGGAGACGGAGTGTGAGGAGATGGAACAGCTGTGCCGGTCTCAAGAAACGTGTAAGTTTTATCAGAAGCTTAACGCATCCCGCAATGGCTTCGTGCCGCGAGCCGAGATGTGCAGGGATAAGGATGGGAGCATTCTGACGGACGAGCGTGAGGTGATCGGAAGGTGGAAGCTACACTTCGACGAGCACCTGAATGGCGCTGAGAGCACAGGCAACGAAGGAAATGCCTTCGTTGGTACTGCGGAAGATGGAAACCAACCAGCCCCCACTTTGAAGGAGGTTACCCACACAACCAAAATGTACGTATAACGAAATCACCTGGAGGCTTTGTATGTGCAAAAATTCACTTATAAGATGTCGCGAAAAGGCCTTCTACGTACAAAAGTGGAGGCGATATGCGTGCATATATTATGTGATGAATAATAACATACATTGCCAGTGAATAAATATTCTACCGAATTAACCTGCGATGTTATGCGACTTAACTTATGATAATAAATGTTGATTTGACAGCTGCTACGGATTGATTCGACTTACTTTGTACGAGTGTACGAGACGAAACAAAATCTACAAATGAACTCAGAAAAGAAGTCTTTTATGCGAGGAAACTCATCAATCTGACGAGTTTATCCACGGTGTTTTGCGGGTTTGATGTAATTAGTATGAATAAACGAGTTGTAACGTGAACTTTCATGCGATTTCAGGTTGTCTGGGTAAGGATGCCATTCACCAGCTCAAGAACAATAAAGCTGCTGGTAAGGATGGTATCGGAGCTGAACTCATTAAGATGGGTCCGGAGAGGCTGCACCGACTGATAGTCACAATCTGGGAAACAGAACATCTACCGGAGGAGTGGAAGGAAGGGGTAATATGCCCCATCTACAAGAAAGGCGTCAAGTTAGATTGTGAGAACTTTCGAGCGATCACCATTCTACATGCGGCCTACAAAGTATTATCCCAGATCATCTTCCGTCGTCTGTCACCTGTAGTAACCCAGACAATCAAAATGTACGTATAACGAAATCATCTGGAGGCTTTATATGTGCAAAATTTCACTTATAAGATGTCGCGAAAAGGCCTTCTATATACAAAAGTGGAGGCGATATGCGTGCATATATTATATGATGAATAATGGAGAGCTATGGAAGATCATGGACGAGAACAGCTTTCCCGGGAAGCTCACGAGACTGATAAGAGCAACGATGGAAGGTGTGCAAAATTGTGTGAAGGTTTCAGGCGAACACTTCAGTTCGTTTGGATCCCACCGGGGACTACGACAAGGTGATGGACTTTCGTGCCTGTTGTTTAATATTGCGCTAGAAGGTGTTATGCGGAGAGCCGAGCTTAATAGCCGAGGTACGATTTTTGCGAGATCTAGTCAACTTGTTTGCTTCGCGGATGATATGGACATCGTCGGCCGAATATTTGAAAAGGTGAATAAAAAGAATGCCGTACAGCAACCCTGCAAAGATGGTGTTTGCTTCGGATCCGGTTGGTACAAGAAGGCGTGGAGCGCAGCAATCTAGGTGGGCGGATCAAGCGCATATCGATTTGGCGAGCGTAGGGCAGAACCGAGGATGGAGAGAAGCGGCCACGAACCGAGTATTGTGGCGTGAAATTGTTGATTCAGTGTTATCTGTGTAGATGTTAACTAAATAAATGAAATGAATGGCTCGCTGGTCAAGTGCAACGAACCGAGGGGCAGAGAGCAGTGTCTGCGTCATCGGGGCGCTAATGAACCGGAAGTCCACCCCCAATCGGAATCATATGACCGACCTTGGCTCTCGAGTCAGCCTGACGAAGAAAGAAACCGAAGATCTCCGCTGCGATATCCACCGGTAGTCGGGGCACCATCAGTGCGGACGTCTCCCCAACCGGTACTGGTGAAAATCTCAGACACCGGTAGACAGAGATGCGAAGGAAGATGAGAAAGCAGTCTGCTAAACATGAAAGAGCAAACCACTGGCAGAATGCGCAGAGTGCAAGAGCACAGAGCGGGAAAATGTCAAGAGCGAAATAGAAATGCACAGTCCCCCTGAAGAAGTTGCATCTAGAGGAAACCGGGGGGATCTAGGCTACCGCCGAATGTTAGGACTAGTGTTGAGTGAATAGGCATGCTAGTGTATCCCACGCAGTGCCAATTCTCTGCAGGCCAAGTTTTTGAAACATTTCTACTCCTCACTATAATACAAAAAGGGACCAGAAGCACTGATGATGATTAAGACGCGCAGCTCAAATGCATGCACGAGCTGTCCAGGCCACGACGTCAAAATCATTATAAAAAATCTGAACGCTCAGGTTGGTCAGGCGAATGGGGCTCAGACCGACTATTGGAAAGGTCAGCGCTCACCGGCTGACGAACGAAAACGGCTTACGACATAGTAGATTGTGACAACTTCCAAGCGATCACCATCCCAGATCATCTGCATTATGAGGTAAAAATAGTTGCAGAGGCTCTCCGTTACTAAACAGTTGTTTTACAACATGGATACTGATGGCGAAGGTGACACGGAAATAACTTTGGGAGCACGCGCGGACGACGAAAGACTTCCGCCTCCAGATCTCCAAGAGGTAGAAACGGAGATTAGACAGTTGAAAAACAACAAAGCCGCTGGAGTGGACCAACTACCGAGCGGTGGTGATGCGCTGGGTTATTTCCAAGATTTGGGAGGAGGAATTATTGCCGAAGGAGATTGCTAGAGAATTCGTTGGGCAATATCAGGCAGGATTTATGGGCGAACGAGCAACAACGGACCAGATATTCGCCATCCGCCAGGTGTTGCAGAAATGCCGCGAATACAATGTACCAACACATCATTTATTCATCGATTTTAAATCGGTATATGATACAATCGATTGATTGATTGATTGGTGTTGCAGAAATGCCGCGAATGCAATGTACCAACACATCATTTATTCATCGATTTTAAATCGGTATATGATACAATCGATTGAGAACAGCTATGGCAGATTATGCACGATTACGGTTTCCCGGACAAACTGATACCAAAGATTGATCAAGGCGACTATGGAGCTAGTGATGTGCGTAGCTCAAGTATCAGGTACACTCTCAAAAGAGGACACGGCAAACCCCCCCCCTCCTCGAGTTTATATTGACGGTGATGAAATCGAGGTTGTCGAAGAATTTGTGTACTTGGGCTCACTGGTGACCGCCGACAACGACACCAGCAGAGAAATCCAAAGACGCATCGTTGCTGGAAATCGTGCCTACTTTGGACCCCGCAGAACGCTCCGATCGAGCGAAGTTAACCATCTACAAGATGCTGATTAGACCGGTACTCCTCTATAGGCACGAACCATGGACCCTACGTACAGAGGATCAACGCGCCCTTGGTGTTTTCGAACGGAAAGTGTTGCGGACCATCTACGGCGAAGTGCAGATGGAAGACGGAACGTGGAGAAGGCGGATGAACCATGAATTGCACCAGCTGCTGGGAGAACCTACCATCGTCCACCTCGCAAAAATTGGGAGGCTGCGGTGGGCCGGGCATGTCACCAGAGTGTCGGATAACAACCCGGTGAAAATGGCTCTTGAAAAAAATCCGACCGGCACAAGGCGACGTGGTGCGCAGCGAGCAAGATGGGTCGATCAAGTTGAGGACGATCTGCGAAATTTTCTTAGAATGCATGGCTGGCGACGGGCAGCCATGAACCGGGTCGAATGGAGACGTCTCCTTCGTACATGATGAGCTGAGAGACGGTTTGTATGGAGACTCGTTAGCACATTTATGTACTCAAGAGGAATTTGTAACTTTTCCTGTAGTAAACAAATTCGTGGAAAGTTATCAAGCCAGTTTCGTTGATGGCCGATCGACAACGGACCAGATCTTCACTGTACAACAAATTCTCCAAACAAATCGTGAACACTAGGTTCCAACACATACCCTCTTCATTAATTTCAAGGCGGTATACGATATTATCGACCGCGTAGAGCTCGATATTATCGACCGAGAGTAGCTCCTCGGGGAAGTTTACAAGACTAGTAAGAGCAACGATGGAAGGTGAGCTAAATTAAGGATATGGACTTTCATGCCTGTTGTTATCGTACTAGAATGCGTTATGCGGAGAGCCGGGCTGAAAAGCCTGTTACGATTTTACCGAGATCCAGCCAATTCGTTTGCTTCGCCGATGATATAGACATTGTCGGCTAAACATTTGAACCTGTACACCCACCTGAAACGCGAGGCAACAATAGTTTAATTGGTGGTGAATACGTCCAATGTTAAAGTACATTTTAGTAGGTGAAATTGAGCGCGAGAGGGCTCGCCTAGGTAGTAGTGCTATGATATACAAAGATGCGTTCGAAGTGGTTGACGAGTTCGTCTACCTTGGATCCTTGCTGACGGCTGATAATAATGTTAGCTGTGAAGTACGGAACCGCATCATCAGTGGAAGTCGGGCCTACTATGGCTTCCTCAAGTAGCTGCGGTCAAAAAAGAGTCAACCCCGTATCAAATGTACAATGTACAAAACGCTAATAAGACTGGTAGTCCTCTTTGGGCATGAAACGTGTACGAGAAGGACTTGAATGCACTAGGACTCTTCGAACGTCAGGTGCTCAGGACGACCATGGCGGTGTGCAGGAAAACAGTGGTGGCAAAGGATCCAAGAGCGCGCCCAATTTTAATGTGAATTCTGCATTCAGAAGATGGCCAAAGCTGGCAGGATACAATAGGCAGGGCATGTTGCATGTTATCTGCTTGGGTGTTAACTAAATATATGAAATGAAGCGTTAGTATCGCACATAATTACTTACAATAAAACGGTTTTGGGTGCTTAGAAATAAGGGTTGTATCAGGCCTTCCCTACACTGCACTGTGTATTATTTCCTCGATTTCATGCGCTTTTTGAATAGCGCCCAAACCGTTGATTTTAACGATATAGTTTGTTCGGAGAAGTTTCTTGGTATATTAAAGCGCAACTTTTGACGAAAAAAGTTTTGTGATCAATCCACCTAGCAGTGAGATAGGAAAACTATTTTTTCAAAACATTTAGATAGACATATGATGTCTTCGGCAAAGTTGTAGAATTGACAATTTGAAACAACTTTGTCGAAGACATGATTTTTCTATCTCTTATACTTTTTGAGATATATGCCGTTGTATGTGAATGACCCCTAAAAATCATACTTTTTATCATAACATTTTTCCAAGATTTTTAACATTTTTTGTGTTTTTACAAAGTTGTTTGTCATGAAAAAACCCGTGTTTTTGCTGAACATATCATCACTTTATCTTTAGAAGTAACAACTGGGAATAAAATTGAATCCAGTTTGTGATCCAGTCGCTGATTGGTTGAATTTGATGTCTGCGAGTGTATAGCTGCGTGTGGAAAGTTACCATCGGATGCGTTTGTTTTGGTTTTGCCCGTGTTGCCGGATTACTATATTTGGTCGTTATTTTTTTGCGGTTATGCAAAAAAGTTCGTAGCCGACTGATGTAAACCTAACAAAAAAGTGAAACGAAATCAGATCGGAATGAATGAAAAATTTGAAACTGTATGTTGTAAAACTACAAATAATAGTAACATTTCCAGGAGAAGACGGCACAAGGCGAAGTGACAGAACTTTTGCCTTTGATAGAAATGCCCTTTTTTTCTTCTTCTTTTTGGCATTACGTTCTCACTAGGACAGAGCCTACTTCTCAGCTAAGTGTTCAGTGAACACTTCCACGGTTATTAATTATGAGCTTTCTATGCCAAAGTTGCCATTTTCGCATTCGTATATCGTGTGGTAAATAAGATGATACTCTATGCTCAGGGAAGTCAAGAAAATTTCGATTACGAAAAGATCCTGGATCGACCGGGAATCGAACCCAGAACCCTTCGCATGGTTTTGTTTTGTAGCCGTGGACACTAACCACTTGGCTAAGGAAGGCCCTATAAATATGTCTAAAGTAAATATATGAAAAATTGAATCGATTGAAATTATTCGAATTGAAAAACAAATTGAAAAAACAAATTTTAGTGTCCGCGGCTACACAGCAAAGCCATGTTGAAGGTGTCTGGGTTCGATTCCCGGTCGGTCCAGGATCTTTTCACAATGGAAATTTCCTTTCCCTGGGCATAGAGTATTATCGCACCTGCCACACGATATACGTATGCGAAAATGGCCACTTTGGCAATAAAAGCTCTCAGTTAATAACTGTGGAAGTGCTCATTGAACACTAAGCTGAGAAGCAGGCTCTGTCCCAGTGAGGACGTAATGCCAAGAAGAAGAATACACTATAATTCACCTAATCAATACAATTAAAAATAAATAATAATTAGGAATATTTTTTTGTGAAATAGTGTACCTTCTTCCATACAAATGGCAACACTGTTTCTGCGTAACACGCAAGGGTGGAAAATTCACAACTGGGCTCATGGATGAAAAGAAGAACAACTAAAAGAAGCCAGGTGTCCGATCTTATCTTAGCAATGAATTACTCTTATTTCAAGGGGTAGTTTAGGCCTCTATAACTGGCTTCGACGCAAAATGGCGCAGACAACTCTTACAAAACATGAAAGTACCAAAGTTCTACAAAGTTGTTAAGCATCTTAAAACGCGTGTTTTTGCTGAACATCACAACTCTCTATCTCTTAAAATAAAAGAATTATCAGTCGAATTTGTTTTAATAAGGCTTATTTTTTTGATTGTAAAAACCCATGCAAAGACGCTTATAGACAAAAGTTTTTATCAAATGCTAAAAGGGGAGATATGGTACTTTCATGATTTGTAAGAGTTGTCTGCGCCATTTTGCGCCGAAGCCAGTTATAGAGGCCTAGACTACCCCTTGAAATAAGAGTAATTCATTGTTACTTCTAAAGATAGAGTGATGATATGTTCAGCAAAAACACGGGTTTTTTCATGACAAACAACTTTGTAGAAATCACAAAAAATGTTAAAAATCTTGGAAAAATGTTATGATAAAAAGTATGATTTTTAGGGGTCATTCACATACAACGGCATATATCTCAAAAAGTATAAGAGATAGAAAAATCATGTCTTCGACAAAGTTGTTTCAAATTGCCAATTCTACAACTTTGCCGAAGACATCATATGTCTATCTAAATGTTTTGAAAAAATAGTTTTCCTATCTCACTGCTAGGTGGATTGAACACAAAACTTTTTGCGTCAAAAGTTGCGCTTTAATATACCAAGAAACTTCTCCGAACAAACTATATCGTTAAAATCAACGGTTTGGGCGCTATTCAAAAAGCGCATGAAATCGAGAAAATAAAACACAGTGCACTGTGGTGAAATTAATAAGGATCGCTGGATATTTCGATACCAAATATTCGAATTGCAGACAAGGTGTCTACTTTGTTCGAGATGTAAGACGTATTAAAACAATAAGATGCATTTTCGAATTTACATCTCAAAGTTGCGCTCGGGAGTGCTATTAGGATATCTGGCATCCAGTAACATCGTTGGTTGCTCGAATGTAGTTTCTTGTTGATGTTGGATTGGCTTTTCAGTCTTGACAGTCTTGAGGAAGGTCCCAAACGGACCGAAACGTTGAGTAGAATAATAAACAGTTTTTTTTTAATTTTGTCAAGACTGATGATACAATCCAACATCAGTTCAGTAAAATGACATATCATCATACGTTGCATATGCTCCTTGGCTTTGCGGATAATATTGACATCATTGGAATTAGTTGTGGGCAGCAGAAAAGCCTTCGTGCATCTTAAAAGGAAGACAACAAGGGTAGGCTAGACCATTGTTCGAGTCAAAAGTACATTGTTGCAGAAATTTAAATAAGAAATTGATGAAGAGAAATCTATCATTACCGATACGTCTAAATGATACTCAGCTTGGGAGTTCAATTAAATCTTGAAACAGATTTGTCGCAGAACTCAAGCGTGAAATGGTGATTCAAAATATTGAGGTGTTGACAAAATTCGGTAATACAAAATTTCCGTCATTATGGGTTAATATTGGGTTATTCAATATTTAGTTTTCAAAGACCAATAAAACTGTCAAATTTTATTATCAAACAGTTTTTCGGCAGATTACGGAACCAAAATGGTGCTGGCGTCTTTTCAAGGGTATCTCTAAACTCAAGTGCCAAAATCGACTGAGGAGGCTGCCCGGTTGCACGTACCTTCCCACAGAGCGCACGGTGGACTATTATTATCTCAGGGGTTTCTCCCACGTTGCAGAGTAATTTCGAAGATCTAATTAGACTCGCAATCTAATCCATGTCATTTTAGCGGTGTTTCCGTTTCCTGTGCCTCTAGGGAAACCGAGGGAGGAAAAATGGTCGGAAAGTGGAATATTTCTCATTAAAAGGTAAATTAGATTTTAAAGAGCAATTTTACGGTTATCTTGCAACCACCTTCGGTCGTTTGCTCTGCCTCTGATGTGGGTAGTAGATAATACTGTCGGAACCATGTCACTTGGGTGGGAACATTCGTTTGATGTAAGGTAGGGCAATTGCTGTTATAAGCAAATTATTATTGACGCGTAAAATTTTGTCGCTAGGAAGTTTTTTTTCGCGGAATACCTTCTCAAGAAATGTGTGTTTAGTCAAAAGGATTTAATTTATTTACGGTTCGGAACTCGAATCATATGTTGAGAACATTTTCAGATCTTACGGAGTACTTGTACCAATTCATCTTATATAATATGCATTGCGTCGAGATATCTCATCAGTTGTTATTAGAAACTTTCACCGCGCTTGATCCCAAGGAGATTATTTATTTATCCAAGTTGTCCCAAACTAAGAGAAAGGAGACAGCTGTTTACAAACAACAAGATGCCAATGCAAACCTGTTTAAATTTTTGGGGGTATCCATACAAAAGATACAGTGATTTGTAGGAAGATGGAAAAAGATTCAAAGTCCTTACTAAGGTTAATGGAAAAATCCTAGGCACGTGCTTCATGACTATTTAACGATAAAGAACTGTAGTTACTTAATGATTATAGCACTCTGCAACCGGTAGTGTTGGTGCTTTCATACTCTCGTTCAGTTTCCAGTGCAAAGTTTTCTTTCATATCATTATGTCGTTTAATTGCATCACATGGCACATTCAGTCATGAGCCGTACCATTAACTTTATCTTCAATTAGTAACTCAAGAAGAAGATTGCACGCCACAGACAACGGAGAGCGAAGAGGAACAAGCAAAGGAATGCGTTCTACTGTGAAAACTAATTAAAACCGTCGAAAGTTGTGCTCCATCGGCAGGAGCACCTCAGAAAGAAAATGCACATGCAATTGCTACCCTGGAGCAGTTTAAGATTCAGCAGCTTGAAACAGCAAAAACACTAATGTCAGTTGGGAGTTTTATTTGTTTTGTTGAAGCTACATCTGTATGATCAAGAAGCTGCGCAAAGTTTTGATTAAGAAAGTGTTTCTTGCTTCTGTTCGACAAACAGCAGTCATCCGGAATGTCGCCAAAAGTATCGCTAGACAGAAGACTATGCTTTTCCGGTGGATGCATTATAAATAAATTAGTAAGTTAGTTAGTTGGCATGAGTATGGTGAACAAATAAGATGAAACGTTATAACGTATATTTTCTATAGCCGCCTTAAAAGTTGCAACAAGTTGAAAATATGACTACAGAGCAGGGTTGGGAAAAAATCTGAAATTCACTCTACAGTAGTCAAACAAAGCGAATCACAGTCAGCGAAGCCAGTGAAACTCACGTCCATCGCTGCTGTAGGCAAAATGCCTTGAAAATTGCAAAACACCCGTTGCTAAGGGCAACCCAACATTACTGTAGAAAAATGTTCTATTTCCCGCATTTAGAGCCTTCAATGACACTACTGATTTAGAGAAATTCATGAACCCAATATAGGGTACTTGATGAGATTCACGATTTTAAACTACTGTAGTGAGAGAGCCACGTGATATTCGCGAAATTCAAGCCAACTACTATTACCATTCCCAGCACTGCTACAGAGGTTTGTCGAGTTGAACATATACGACTCAAATACGACAATAATGAAAAGTTCAAGAGCCTTCTTCTCAGCTTTTTCTCTTCAGAGCATTCAGAGCTGTTTGAATATTTTTGCTTTTGTATATTTTATAGCTCGAAGAACCTCTGTACTCTTGGAATTTCAGCGAACTTCCATTTCGGAGTAAGTTCCGGTCAGGATTTGAACTCGTCATTCTTAAACCTCAAACCTTTTCACACTTCTCTCCGGATTGCATAACTTTATTGCATATATGTGATGATCTCGAATTGTGAACAGTTTTACATAGCTTTATTTGAATTACAGGAGTTTATTTGACCTTAACTGCCGTGAATCGCAAGTCAGTCCCATCTGTAAAAAGTAGGCATTGAGAAAATGGGCTGTAAAGCAATGCTGGGAATGGTAATAGTAGTAGGCTTGAATTTTCGCGAAAATCACGTGGCTCTCCCAGTACAGTAGTTCAAAAACGTGAATCTCATCAAGTAGCCTATGTTGGGTGCACGAATTTTCTAAACCATGAGTGTCATTGAAGGCTCTAAATGCGGGAAATGCAGCGGGAAACAGAACATTTATCTACAGTAATTCTGGGTTGCCCTTAGCAACGGGTGTTTTGCTATTTTCAAGGCTTTTGCCTACAGCAGCGATGGATGTGAGTTTCACTGGCTTCGCTGACTGTGATTGGCTTTGCTTGGCTACTGTAGAGTGAATATCAAGATTTTTCCCAACCCTGCTGTGAAGTTTTCATACTCGTTTTCATACGAATATTCAAAAAATTCCAGAGGATTGGAACATGTTCCAATCTTAATGAAACTTTCACAACTTGCTTTCCACTACAATATCTTTCCGAGAAAAATATAAAGATAATCAAAACAAGTTACATTTTTGTGTTCCACGATGCGAAAGTCTGTAGTGGGACTGATATGCGGTTACTTTTCATTATGGGACAATTTGACTTGCTGTTTTTTCCTATTTTTTCCGAACAAAATATATTATTTTATTAGTGTAGCTGAAAGAGCATTGGAAGAGATGATGAAAACTGAACTCAACTCAATTTTGACGAAAATGCAGATGGGACTGACTTGTGATTCACGGCAGTTAATATATGAACTAATGCAAAATTTGAACCAATCTCACCAAAACATACGGTAAAACTAATACCCTAGTTTTTCTGACAAAAATCGAAACTAGACTGAACGAATGGCGATCCCTGTATATAGTTTATGATTGAAAACCTTCACAAATATTTAGGCAAAAAGCAATAATTTATCGATGAACTATGTTTCCCCGTCTGAAACTATTTGATGACATTGCCGGATTGCATCATATTTGTCTACCGTGTGCCGGTTCCGGTCTCCTCTGGGCTATAAAGTAATTATAAAGTTCTAATCTGATAAATCCAATTAAAGTTGAAAAGGGTCATTGAAAGTTGCTGCTTCCTGTGAATGTTAACAGTTTTCGCCATCTGTTCCAAAGTTTGTCCTTATCGGCTGCGATGGCACAGTTGTGCTGCAAAACTATTGCGGATCAAATCTATCATTGCTGTAGCGTGTAACATCTTCTTCACCCTTCCCTTGTAATGTATTACACAATGTTCCGGCTCGCAAAGAGGTACGAACGGCAACACCAACAATTTTGGTTGATTCTTTTCATGTGACCACTTATTGTTTCAGAGAGACATACCAACGTATCAATTTATATTTTTTCGTCTAAAAAATCCATTGATGATTTTTGTTTGAATATGAAAATGAAAAGCAAAAATATATATGATGGTTTTAGCAAACGTGTCCCTATTTCCTGGATATGGTGATTATTTTGGTGACACGTGCTTCCGCAAACCTGGAGCGCCTGTTCTCCGTGTTAGCAGCGACTCACAACAGCTTCCGTCCCCAATATCTAGGGCGGCTGATCCCCGTCAGAGTTTCAGCGAAGGACTTTTAGCTTTGCGCCTGAAAATCAAGCAACTTAAAATAAACTATAGATCAAGATAATACGGACCGCAACAATCGGCAATAGCCAAAAATCGAAAATGGACCAGCGGCTGGAATATCGGAACAAGTAACTATAAATCTCTCTAGCCCATCTGATGAGAGCACAGCGAGCAGCAACGGAACGAGTTCAGCCGGAGGTAGAATTGGGTCCTAAAATTTTTAATGAAATCTTGTTTTTATTTAATAACACGAAAGAGCATGTTACTGTAACTACTTTAGCAATTTTTCCCGCTCAAATAATGGCTATATCATGTTTAAACTTTAATTTAAAAATTTGGTCCATAAATGAACCTTGACACTTTTGATCATGTTTGACGTTCGCTTAGTCGACAAAAACACCACAGGGGTTTTAGTTCGACCACTGGGGTTGTTCCTATCTGACATTTCGTATGGGACACGGAAAACAAAATACACCCAAAATTTGAGTTTAAGCCAAAGGATGTGACAAAATCTAAAAACAATGTTTTTTGGGCTTAAACCAACGGAAAACATTAGAAAATTGAGTAAACATCTGTTTTTGGCCTAAACTTAAGCGTTTGGCACTAAAATTGGGACAGGGCTTTAGGACCCTATTCCAAGGGAATGGTAGAGTTTGATTTCGGGCACAAGAGTTCACTATAGTTCACTTGACGTTTATTAAACTTCTTGTTACTTCACTACGCTAATTCAACTTAATTTATTTTACACTAGTTCAATTAACAATTTCGATATTTTAAAATAACTTTTAGAAATTCTCAGTGTGTATTCACGTGAAGATGCATCGAAGCCAAACTTCGAAATTTCAAGAGCACAAATCTAAAGAATCAGACAACCGTTTGTGCTGAAAATGCTACTCACTGGTCACTCGCTGGTGGTGACCAATCGATTAGATTTTCAGCACAAACGGTTGTCAGGTTCTCTAGATTTGTGTTCTTGAAAATTCGAGGTTTGGCTTCGATGAATGTTCACCTTCAGATCCACTCGTGATGGCGCCGAGATGGTGCTATGCGGCAAGAAAGAGAACGAAAATCGTTGCTCGTTCTCCTTTTATAGAAGAGTGTCCCGGAAGATGGTTGAACGCCATGATAAACTTTATTTACCCTTTTGGGCTCTTATCGCTGTCGATGAACTAGGAATATTTTCAAATCTGATTGCGATGTTGATGTGTAGGCGACGCACAACTTCTCATTTTCGTGTCAAGTAGAGCATACACGAACATACTGGCACCTCAGGAACAGCGTTTCTGTCAAACCTTGCGACGATCGATATTCCCTTTCTTCCTCCTTTTATGAGAGCTGGCTGGTGACGGATGACTTGCATACTCCAGGGACGATTTGTTTTTGTTGATCGTGACAACAAAAATTGGATGCTGTAAAATTAAGACCCGGTAGCGGGTTTTGAGAGGAATATTTAATTTTGACAGGTTGCTTCTTAATAGAAGGCCTTGTTTTTTTTACCTTTAGGTTTTTCCCTCGGATAGGAGGTAGATGGTAGGCTCGGGTTCGCTAGATGGTAGCGAAGTGGACAACGATGGGCGTTGGTGGATGGGTCGTTGATTTGCCGGATACAATCCAACCGAACACGGAATTCATTAGCAATGGTTGGTTGTCACCCAGAGGGATTTGGCCAGGGACCCGGAAGAGATCGAAGAAGATTTCCGCCCCTATTATGACGTCTACTGGGTTAGTGGCTGCGAATGATGGATTGGCCAGATGAATGCCGGGTGGCATGTTACAAGTCGAAGTATCGACAGACGAGGCTGGTAGGTCGATGGTGGAAGTACGAGAAACTTGACGTTGGTGGAATACTCGCCAACTCTAGAACGAATGCAGGTGAGGAATTTCTGCCGTGCGTGGGTGGTTGCTTGACCGATGCCAGTAATGGGGATGTGAACTTTCTTCCGTTGAGCCTTGATGCGCTGGGACAACCGTTCGGTTATGAAGCAGCATTCACTTCCAAAGTCCTGGAGTGCGTGGTTTTGTGCCGTCATCGTCGAATGATGTTGATGCCCGCACTAGCGGATTAATGGATTGATGCGCAGATGCGCAGCTCACAATTTCGTTGATTGCAGATGCAGAAGTGGATGGAAGATTGTTCGTTGAAGAAGTTGCCGTCGGGTTAGGTTGTTGTAGCTTGATGGGTTGCAAATTCGATGAGGCAAAGAACGAATCAATCGAACAGAGCTGGGTATGATGTCGTCCACGGCATTTCCTACAGGTGGATGATGATGAGCAGACTTTTGCAAAGTGACCTTGCCATAGGTAGTTGCGACAGAGCTGATGACGGTTAACTTTGTCTTTTTTGCTTTATGGTTAACTTCGAGAAAGCTTCGCAGAGGTATAGCGGATGGTGGTCTGAACAGATGATGCACTTCCGTGGGTATAGTTGGTTTGCTCCGAGGCTCAATACAGATCGTGGTACGGTTTTTTTTTTCGGGGGATTGATTGACTGAGTGTCGATTATTTTGAACGGCTGGAACGACTGAAGAACCTTGATACGACGTTGAAGGAAGTTTTCTAGGTCCTTGAAGGTGATGACGTTTTGCGAAACAGCGTAGTCTTCCCAATCCCTCCTAGTCGTCGGATCAAGGCGCGTACTGAGCATGCGAATTAAGAGGATGAGAATTCGAACGTTTGCTTCGAACTTCTCGGCTAAGCTGTGAAGCTCGGTAGCCGATTTGCATTTGAGACTGGTGAATTCGAAAAAAGCGTCCACGTAAGTTTGCTTTTGCCGATCGGTGTTCGGAAAGTGGTCCAACAGAAGATTCCACGCAACCTGGCGCTGATTGGGATGGATTGGATGAGCTGTAGAGCTTTGTTTGCCATCGACGAGCGCAGGTAATAAAATTTCTGGATGTTGGACAAAGTAGTGAACGAGTGCACCAGCGATAGGAACAAGTCGTGGAACTTTAGCCAATTTTCTAGCTTGCCGTCAAAGACCGGGAGTTTAACGTCCGGTACTCATACTTGCGATGCACACGGGAAGGCTTGTGGTGGTGCATGGTTTATTGTTATGGGCCAGAAGGAATCCCTTGATACGACAGTAGGTGGTCTCCAGCTTTGACCGCTCGTCTAGAAGAGTTTCTGGAGCATCTCGAGCTCATTCTGGACTTCGCTGTAGTCAGACCACAGTTTCGATAGATGTTCCAGCCAGACGGGCACTTCGTCGGCCTGGTGCTCCTCATTGTATCCATCGACAAATATTCTGATGAGGTTAAGCGATGCAATTATGCTCCTCTGCCGCACCTACGCTCGTTAGACATGATGACGTCACGAAGTGGATCTCCTAGAGGCAATTAATTTGCCTGTTATTAGTTCAGTAGTAGTACGGCAGATCGGCCGGACATACGGGCCGAAAATGGTTCCGGAAGGAGTGCGTCTTCGTCGGAACGGTTGTTCTCAAAGATGGCGGTTTCACGATGGAACTTTCTGGAATTCACCAGCAGCTTCACAATGGCGATAGCTCGGTAACTCACAGGCACAGGACTGTCGGACTAGCGGAGTTTCGAGCCGGATAGCTAGAATGACCATATGTCCAAGGGAATGGTAGAGTTTGATTTCGGGCACAAGAGTTCACTATAGTTCACTTGACGTTAATCACACAAACATTAAACTTTTTGTTACTTTACTACGCTAATTCAACTAAATTTATTTTACACTAATTCAATTAACAATTTTGATATTTCAAATTAATTTTAAGCAATTCTCAGCGTGTATTCAAATTTACTTCTCGTGATGGCGCCGAGACGATGCTTTGCGGTAAGAGAGAGAACGAAAATCGTTGCTCGTTCTCCTTTTATAGAAGAGTGTCCCGGAAGATGGTTTAACGCCTGTTTAACCCATATCCGCTCAGCGTCCTAAAATAGGACAGAAGCCCCGAACGCCCAGCGTGCTATAAATAGGACAGTACTTGTAGTGCAAATATCTTGCAAATAAAGAGGTTTAAGAGAAAACTGTCTTCTGCAAAGTTGATCACAGGACTGCTGACTTCCACCTGGTAGCTACTTTAATTCAGAATCAACTCACCAGGTGGTGCACAGACGCCAACAAATCTCGCATATAGAAGCAACATATGAAACAAAATTGGTGTCTTCGACAAATTTGATCAACTAAATGAGATCTAGCCGCCCAAAACAGTATTAGTTCGGAAAACACATACAAGATGGCGCTAGTGGTCGAACGGTTTTAGGACAGAAGGTCGAATGACAGAAGGTCGAAGGACAAAAAGTCGAATGACAAAAGGTCGAATGGACAAAAGGTCGAATGACAAAAGGTCGAATGGACAAAAGGTCGAATGGACAAAAGGTCGAATGGACAAAAGGTCGAATGGAAAAAAGGTCTTATGGACAAAAGGTCGAATGGACAGAAGGTCGAATGGACAAAAGGTCGAATGGACAAAAGGTCGAATTGAAAAAAAGGTCGAACTGAAAAAAGGTCCAAATTGCACCGTTGAAAAGATTATCGTACATTCAGTTGCTAACATTTTGACCACAAATTTCTCCCATCTCATCTGAAGTTCTTTAAATTATAGCTGTTCTTTAGTACACTGTTTGAAGCCATAATTTGTATTGAGGCTATTATTTCTTAAACAAAAGATTCATTTTCTGAGCATTATTATTATTGTTATTTTGGTTATTATTTTGATACTCCAAAGTATAATTATTTTTCGCTTCTTAATAGATTCATTGCCAATAGAGATTTGTCCTTATTTAAACATTGGCTGTTTTTTGGTGTTTTACGCTTGTATTGATGATTATTCCTTCTTTTCAACATCAGCTGTTCTTCATACATTTCTATCTTGTACGTAATTTTTTGCCTTCTTATAAATATCGGCTGTTCTTCATGCTTCAGAGTGTTTATGGTCATTTCAATTGCATTTTTAACAAAAGATTTTCCTTTTTTTTAAGTTTTGCTGTTTTAGGGCTATGTATTAGAGTTTAATCTGCCTTTCAACTAGTCAAACGTTTATTGAGAGCTTTTCTGATAATTTGATAATTGATTTGTGCATCATGCTTTTATTAGGAGATGATCTGCAAACCGAACCGTGAGAAGATGATTCAAGGAATGCGGATGTGATGTCGCACCACTGACGACCTGAGATCTACCCATGCTCTGAATTGAGGTTTACAGAAAACGAAAACACATACATTACTCTTAAACTTAGACTCATTTCTCCTCGGAACCACCTGATGGTATTACTTCGAGGAGAGGCTATTGCATATAGCACTTTAACACATGCAGCAGAAAAAGCCAGAGGCAAACTGCTTCTCCTAGTCGCCTTGAACATTGTAACAGGGATCCAGCCTCGGCAGAGTTAACCATCTAACGAATGGCATGCACCTCGATGCACTTAAAGGTACATAATTATCAGGAGAATATAAATGAACTAACGATTCTCCAACCAAACTGCCTTTCAACGCATCAGAATCGTAGTGTGCTGCTCTAGCCGGAGGTTCACGAAAATTCTGAAAGCGCGAGCCAGGGCGTTACATGCGCTGCTCGGCGCTACGCTCGCCATCGGTATCCAAGTTGTAAAACAACTGCTTAGTAACAAAGAGTCTCTACAACTATTTTTACCTCGTTATGCAGGTTTCTAGATGGTCTACAAGAGACGGTCGAAGACGCGCGATTCGGGAGTTACAATTTCGAAATCGGTTTTTAATTTTTGTGATCACATCAAATTTTGTGTTTTTGAACAGCGCATGCGACGGAGCGCATGAGACGCATTGAGAAATATCTCAAGAGAAATGAGGAACACCAATATAGGTCAATATGTACAGTGCACGGGTGAGCCTGAAAGGATTGTGGCTTTAGCACACCACGTACACAGTAACTCTGATGCACTGAGACCTGAAAAGTCTAACAAAATTCCACCCCAAAAAGATCGTTGACCAGCTGAAATTGAACCTCCCTCAGTATGGTCTTTCTGAAAATATGCGCGTTTTCGTCACGTCTGGATTAGCTGTAGCGCTTGTACTTGGCTTAGTGATAACTTGCTTTTTTATCTACACAGTGTGGCCTTTTGGTCTTTCGAAATTTTTGTCCATTCGACCTTTTTTGCCATTCGACCTTTTGTCCATTCGATCTTCTGTCCATTCGACCTTTTGTCCATTTGACCTTTTGTCATTCGACCTTCTGTCATTCGACCTTTTGTCATTCGACCTATTGTCCGTCGACCTTTTGTCATAGATTCTGGTCGAACATTTTAATTGTTTATATCTCAGTTCAACGTTGGTGTCTTCGACAAATGAGGAATTGTGATGTTTTCAGGATGTTCTTTAATATAGGTTGTGCAAGCGCTTAGATGGAAAGATAGATGGATAGATAGATATATAGAGGGGTGGGACATTTCCAATAAAGATGTTTCGCATACGGACGTTTGGCATAATGGACATTTGGCACAATCAGAATTATATGTATAAATAGATAAAATATCCTGTTCAGAAGAATATTAAATTTATTCACATTTGCATCTATACATCACATTCATAAATATTAATCTATGTATATCCACCTCTGACAAAGTCTCTTTCTTATCCAACGACACTGATGATGGAGCTGAGCACGCAGCTGTCGGCCTAGGCATTAAAGTACACCACGTGATAACATTTAGCGATTGAGTTGTCGAATTTTCCACCACTTAATTTAGGGCAAAAGTTTTCCTTTGATTTCATAGCCCATAAACGGGAAACAAATATCCACGTATTTGCTCTACTTACCAACGCACTTTCTGTGTCGAGCTGGGAAAGTTTCTCGTTTCGTTCCGTTTCCGGTTGTTCTTTGACTGTGCTGTGGAGTTTCCCTCGAGGGCTCATCGGTTTGAGTGTTAAATGGATTCGCGGCGGGAGATAATAGATACAGCCGTCTTCGGTCACGACATCCATGCCGCTTTCCGATGAATTCCAATGATTGAGGGCCCATAAATAGCAGGATTTACTTCTCTTTTGCGATTCGGTTTTTTTTTCTTGTGCTATTCATCAACGGAAACTTGATAAGGGTACTATTGAGGATTCGTTGATGCATAAAAAGGGAGTTGCTTTTTTGTTGACTGCGGTCAGGTCGGTGAAATTCGTATTAGAAAGGTCGTATAACTTCCTAAAAGGATCTAAGAAACAATGATAGATTTCATCTTCTCGCATTATCTTTTCATTTGTTGTGGCGACATTTTATAAATCGCCACACCAAAATAGATCGTCAGATAAATATTTTGTTTAACGATTCATGCAGAGAAATTCACAGAAGGGAACAAGTGGATTTACTATTATCAGAATGGAAGTTTTTCATGTTCCAAGTTAAACTGCAGAGATAAGCAAAAAGCATAATCAACTAAAGGCAGTCGGGTGGAATAAGGGAAAGCATCTGAGGCCCTCACATGGAAATCAATGAGCAAGATTTAAATAAAATCGAGCGTGACCGCTTTCCAGATAACCCCAACGGATGATTGTGCAAAAATTTCTGGTACAAGGTAAAAGCACTTTTTTGTCCCTACTACGGTATTCGCCTTCTGGGTATACACTCCCGTGTAAAAGTTTGGGTTCACCCCCTCAAAAACATACAAAAGTGTTCTGTCCATATCTCTGTAATTACGCGTCCAATTGAAACTCTCTGAACCGCATTCTAAAGGCAAAGAGTTATTCTTACTTCGTATGTATTTTTCCGAAAACGTTTTTTGAATTTTGTTCACTCAATTTTTACTTAAAGTGTGATAATGATGGTACACGTCACAAGCGTTCCTAGGCTCTTAAACAGCTTCAACTACATTCCTATCAAGCACTGCCTCAGCCCTAACACACAACGGAACCTATTTCTTTCTCTACATGAGTGATTCCAAGCAACAGCACCAAAATTTGGTAAATTTTTTAATTCATTTTTTTCTATTGAGCTGAAACTTTGCACAGTTTTCCAGTTCCATCTAAATCGTCATTTTCCGATATCAAATCTTCAAGTTGAGTCACGACTAACTTTTCAAAAGGGTGTATGTGAAAATGGTTCAAAAATATTCAAAAAGCTGCACAGCAAAAACGGTTCGTTCGATTGTTAGACAACTAAAGAAACAAAGTTAGACAACTAAATAAAGATTCCAAAAAAAATACACACAGTAAAAAAAATTTGTTTTGCATTAAAAAACATAATTTTTGACACAAAAACTCAAATATCTCAAAACCCTATCGGAATACCAACGTAATTTTTTGAGGGAAAACGGTCCATTATATTAGCTATCTACCATAAAAATTTGGTGATGGTAAACCAATAAACAAAAAAGTTATGACATTTCAAACATGTCACAATTTTCACATTTAGTAGAAAAAAATTTTTTTTTTTGGTGTAAATTATTACGGGAACCGCAGTTTGTTGCTGATTTTATTGTTAAGGGCCTTGCGTGAATTAAACAAGTCGTTTTCATGTATTCATTAGTATTATGTATATTATATGTATAAATATTATGTATATGTATAAATATTATATGCATATGTATATATGTATAAATTAAAATGAATTAACAGATTACACGAAAATATTTTTTTTTGTTTACCAGGATATTTTTTTTTAGAGTATGATCGATGAGTTTCTAAATGTTATATATAAACTTTAAATGTTTTGGATTTGGGTATGCGTTATGAGATCATGAAAACATTTTATTAATACTTATTTATTTATTTATTGTTATTCATTTTTTTTACAATATCGAACACTTTTGCATCATTATCAGTACAGTTCGAGTATAGTTTTGCTTTAATTTTATTTTCTGACAATGGAATGAAACAGTGAAATTTTTGGGTTCCTTGGATCGTTTTCGCGTTATTATATTGCTCGCTGAGCTCTGATGCCGTTAATTCGTACTCTTCAGTAGTAGTAAAACAAAATGATAATTTTGTTAAATTTTCTTCTTTTCTGCGATTCGCCCAATCAAATAGTTCTTTTGCAGTTTTAATTGGATGCTCACGTTCTTTGGCTAAACTTGCTCTTGTGGCCATGCGCTTTATGGTTCCTCCAATAGCATCACAAGGACCTTTGCCATGTGACGTAGCAAAGAAATGCCATTCGGCATCAATTCCGTACTTTGATTTAAATTGACATAGGCTCGAAAAATTCTTACGGTTTTTGTACTGCGATGCTGCTCCATCAGACATGAAATATATCTTTCTGATTTCTTTATCCTTATCAACGCGTAAAAAGTTAATCATTTTGGCAATGAACAAATTTACAGATACTGAGTCGTGTCTTAAATCTTCGGAAATTACAATAAAACTTGTCGTGGCTAGATTCGAGAACCTTTCCTTCATATTCATAATTACCTCATCGTAGTCTGTATTTTCCACATCATCAGGTCCTAATTTGAAGAGGTTTCTTCGTACAGCTTCGTTGATTTCACGGTATTTTTTCTCGGGATAATTGACGTAACCCATCTTCGTCCATTTAATCGGAGTCACTTTTATTCCAGCTATCCCTTCGTTGAAGCGTTCGATGTTGACCATCTGGATGCACTCATCTTCTGATTGATTTGTTGAAACAGATGTCGCTGATGGTACCGTGGCAAGACTATCTGCACTTGGTACTTCTGGTAACTCCTCAGTTGTTGTCGGTGCATCTAGTAATTCCTCAGTTGTTGTTGTTTTCGAACTTCCTGCAACCTGATCCACCGATGATGTACAGATTGCCCGTTTGTCAACGTTTAAACGGCAGGACGTACAAATGCGTAAATTTGTATTCAATGTAGACATTGGAGCATAACCAGCCGCTTTCAGTTTATCTATGGTGCTTTCGGTGAGATTTCGTAGCTCTTTCGAACACTTTTTTTTCTGCAAACGGCCTGCAACAGTTGAGAAAGCGACTACTCATGTTGCTCGTTAGATTTTAATAAACAAAATCACTTTTAAGTTTTTACTGACTAGTTTGGTGTCGTTTGCTTGACTGAAGAAAAAATTTACAATTAAATCTTTTATAACCATAGTGGTAGTATATTTTTAGCTTTTTCGTGAGTATGTTCATGGTATGTACCTATCATGTTTTTGATGTTGTTGAAGTTACTCGCTTTCTCCCAAATATGATTAACAAAGTCTATTCTCTACCAAGCGGGTCTATACCCAGGTGTAATCAGATTTTAACTTTGTGGAGAAAACCAGCGCCGAGAAAACCGACCTGCTTTACGAATACTAGATCACCTGGGTATAGACCCGCCTTGTTCTCTACGAGGTAAACTTTTTGCAGGTAAACTAGTCGTATGCCTGTATAGAAAACTTTTTTTTGTAGCTTTTGTCTTCAATATTAGATTTCTTATAGGTTTCTTTTATCAAAAGGTTTCAACACTATTGAGAGAATTTTTCTTCAGTTACGTACAATAAAAAATATGACACTATCAAGACTTTAGATCACAACACTGGATCGCGTCTAACTTTCTAATAGATGCTATAATAGTTATGAATAATTAAATAAAATATCATGAAAACAACTCGTTAACCTCATGTGGAACCCTTAACAAAAAATTCAGCAACAAACTGCGGTCCTAAAAAAATTAACAATGAAAAAAAAAATTTCACTAAGTGTCAAATTTGTGAAATATTTGAAATGTCATAACTTTTTTGTTTATTGGCTTACCATCACCAAATTTTTATGGTAGATAGCTAATATAATGGACCGTTTTCCCTCAAAAAATTACGTTGGTATTCCGATAGGGTTTTGAGATATTTGAGTTTTTGTGACAAAAATGATGTTTTTAAATGCAAAAAAAAAATTTTTTTACTGTGTTTTTTTTTGAATCTTTATTTAGTTGTCTAACTTTGTTTCTTTAGTTGTCTAACAATCGAACGAACCGTTTTTTGCTGTGCAGCTTTTTGAATATTTTTGAACCATTTTCACATACATCCTTTTGAAAAGTTAGTCGTGACTCAACTTGAAGATTTGATATCGGAAAATGACGATTTAGATGGAACTGAAAAACTGTGCAAAGTTTCAGATATTTTTGAAATGGTCGATCAGAATCGACTTGCATGCCTCCGTGGAATCCCTCACATGCAACCATATACGTTTGGGTAGAGTTAATAGCACTAGGGTTTTGTTCTACTTCGTCGTAAGCGCTACAATTCGTCGTATCAAACTTTAAATGTTCCACCACGGCGGATATTCAAACTTACCTGCAACATAGATCCATTATCCAAGTGTAATTTTGTGAAAGCTGTTATGGTTTGTACACTTGTACACCAAAAATGCAAAAAAACTACTGTATTTCGGTAAATAAATTCAGTTCAATTATCCACTTTGCACTTTTTCACCGAAATCGCATGGACGAACACGATTTGAGAGAAATGCTTAGCGATCGACTGAGCCACACCACTTTCCAACACAAGTTTCTTTCCGCCCCCCGTGGGTTACTTACTTCGCCGGGCACTTATTTTCACTATGGAAAACCTTCGTACTTCATCACTGAAGGATTTCATTCCAATCACACGCCGTAAAAGCTCTATAAATCACCAAATTTTACGAAATTTCCACAACCGCCGTGTATAATTGAGAATGTAAACAAAGTTCAATCCGTCGTACTGAGAAAAAAAAGCTTGTGCGCATCAATGTGTGCGCGACGCTCGATGTAAAAATACGGTTCCTTTGATTGTGTTGTTTTCGCTGTACTGTGAGCAAATGCCATAATTGTACGGTCAAAAGGAATTGTGTTCATATGTTTGGGCTGAATTTTGATGACGAACAATTAATTTTAAAGGAAATTAGTATTAGTACTATCATACTGAAGGAATGGGGAGATGCCCGTAGATCTAAATATTTTAGTAAAACATTTTATTAAAACGTTGATATGTTGTGTTTTAACCACTCAATACACACAGTGAGCCGTGAGTTGTGAGACGAATCTGGAAACTGATTGTGACGGAGTTGAAAACGATACGACGGATTGAGAATACGGTAAGATGCATTTTATTTGCATTATTTACAAAAATAGATCAAGATTTATCAAAATGTTATTGTACAATGCTAAAGCCGTTTTGAGAAAGAATTGTTTGGCATCGGTTTGTATCAGCATCATTCACTGCAATACTGGGAAAATTGCAGTTCTCACTGATCAATGCTTAATACGATGGACACTAGCACATCACCCTACCAGTGAGTGAAATTATCGGTCACGGCGATAATCATAAGCCTATCGCTCAAGCCGATTTTCCGGAGGAAAAGGACGTGCGATAATATCCTACCCTTCAACCAGCACTGCGAGAGTATGCTCTCACGAGATCTGCAGCAGTGAATTTATATTATCACCAGCAACGAGAAGTTGGCCTCGTTCTTTTCTACTTTTGTTTCGTCGTTTTGAGTGTCTTTTGCTTCTACATGTAGCTTTTGTATATCAAATTTCTCTCCCCTTTCGTTCAACTGGCGTGGTCGAGTGATCATGGTGCATGCGCGTTATGAAAACGTTTTTGCTCATGGACACGGGTTCGAACCCCGTCGGCGGCAAACATTTCTGTTATTTCCCTTGTTATAATTATCGCGATAAGTTTAGAGCCGATAAAGTTGGATCAGAGTGCATATGATCGGATAGATCTTGGCTTTTCGTCAGTACAATGAACAACAATTATAGCAGTTCACGAAATATGTTTCTCGCAGATAAGTGCGGCAGCTAATGGTTTATTCACAAATTTCATAACGCCAAAAATGGCCATTTTCGATACCCACCCACCCCCTCGTGACGCTTTTTGTATGAATGTTTTTTACAAATTTTGTATGAGCCGTAACACCACGAGGACACCCACCCACCCCCTCTAGCGTTATGAAATTTGTGAATGGGCCCTAATTGTCGGGTTGCTTGAAAAATGCCTATTTTCGACTCATTTCCGCGATAATTTCATTCACTGACTTTTGTACTAATGCACGGTAATAGGAACCATACATTTTGAGAAGGGTCCATTCACCGTGTATTTGGATTTTGACTGAAATACAATAAAAAAATAATTTGCATAAAATCTCATTGCTCATACGATGGAATATATCTTATATATATATATATTAACCTTCCTTGTGCATTGGGGTCATTTTTGGCCAATCGGTACGCTAAATGAGCTGTAGCTTTGCAGAGAAAAAAGATAATAATCTGAAATTTTCTGACTTTTCCTAACTTTTGAAAACGAACATTTTCGTGCTAAAACGAGCTTTCAGCGACCTCTAGGAGCGGCGCTACAAAAAAAAGTTACACATTATGCATTAAGGGTCAAAAATGACCCATGACTTTAAAACGCTCTCAAAAACCCATTTTTTAACCGATTTTCGTTCTTTTAGCTTTATATGAAAGATATGGAGCTCTAGAATGGAATCCTGGAAGTTTTTAGTGAGTATGGCCATTCTGGGCACAAGGGAACAAGGGAATCTGGAACCTGTTCCAGATGGAACTGGCGTATATCATATTCAGCAGTTCATATACATGTATATAACGACGATTCGAATGTCATGGTTTTGCATTCCGATTTATAAGAGCACTAAGAGGACCAACATTTAGATCTGGCCGGTTTTTCGGAGTATTCCGGAACCGGTTCCGCTAGGGTGTGATGTGGACATTTTCAGACCATCATATAGTTCCATCATGCGACGGCTCAAAATACACGATTTTTCATCCAGATGTAAATGGACACCATGCCATATACCTGGCGTTACGTCCCTACTGGAACAGAGCCTGCTTCTCATCTTAGTGTTTTTATGAGCACTTTCACAACCAACCCGGAAAGATCCTCTAACAGTGGTATTCGAACACATGCCCCTCAATTTGATCTTTCTAAAAAGCTGCGCGTTTACCGCTAAAGCTTTATGGGCCTCTCAAACATAAAGTTATCATACTGGAATTCCATTTCCGTTATTACCAAATTAGAAATAAAATGTAATATAAGGAATCGGAATCATTCGACAAGTCATAATTCATGTTATGACAAGCAATTCCTCCAAGGAATCGATAAGGAATTCGATTCCTAGGATTCCTGCAAACAATATTCCTTTAGAGATTTCGCAAGTAATTTCTGCAAGAATGTCCCTAGTGATTCCTCGAGTATAATGTTTACTGGGATTCTTCCAGAAATTTCTCTCAGAAATGCTGTATAATTTTTTCCAGGAATTCTTTCAGGAAAGCTTCGAAATTTCTTTAGATAATTTGCTAGCGATTTTTTCTGGCATTCCTTCAAAGATTCCTCTAGAAAATCAAAGATTCTTGCAGAAAATCTTCGTGTACCCTTGAAGATTTTTTTATTTTATGGAGGGATTATAAGAGCATGTTAATGTTCAATTAGTGTGTTTATATCTTTAAGGTTTCCTCCAGGAATTTCTCCAGGAGTTAAACTAGGACATGTTTTTTTTTCAAGAATTACTCAAGATATTTATCTAGTGATTTCTTCAGGATTTCCCCGATAATTCCTCCACGGAAAGATACAGAGATATCCCCAAGTAGTCCTCTCAAGATTCTTCCAAGAATCATTTCGGAAATTTCTTCCGGGATTCCTCCCCGAATTGCTTCTGGGATTCTACCAGGAATTCCTGCAGGTGTTCTACAACTCACAAATTCTTCAAGAATTTTTGGCAGGAATTTTCCCAGAGTTACCACATACGAAAATCGTGACATGAATTATTTTAATGATTTTTCCAGATAATCTTCCAGAAATTCACCAGGAATTTCTGCAGGGATTCGTTCTGAGCCTCCAACGGATCCTTCGGGGATTCCTACAAGAGTTTGTTTTGAAATTTCTTCAGTAATTCACCTATGAATTCCTGCAGAAATTATCTCAAGAACTACTTCAGGGTTTATTTTAGGAAAATCTCTACAAAAATTCCTCCAGTAAATGCTCTACATTAATTCCTTTTGGAAAATCTCTTCATGGAATTCTTTAGAGATTTCTCCTGGGATTTCTCCAAGAATTATTCAAGGTGTTTGTCTAGAAAAGCCTCTACAGGGGGTTTTCCGGGGATTTCACTGCAAATTCTACCAGTAAATTCTCTACAGTGATTCTTTGTGGTATACCTCCAAGGATTCTCCGGAAATTCTTCCAGAAGCTCTTCAGAAATTCCTACAGGAGTTTCTCCAAAGGCTCATCCAGGGATTTCTTTTGTAAAATCTCTTCAGCGAATTCTACAGAGATTTCTTCAGCTTTTTCATCAGGAATTTCACAGAGGATTGCTTCAAAAAAATCTTCAGATGATTGTAGTAAATAAGTAGAGTAAGTTACGACATTCCTCACAATAGCACACTATACACTTAACATAGTAGCCATCGACATAGAGTATCAACTGACGTAGGAAGGATTAAGATTATTCTGTAACCATCGAACAGATAAGACGCTTTATTATTCTGCGTACCACAATGATTTCCTCCAGAATTGTCCAGAGATGAGCTGGTAGACAATCAACTGTACACTTTAGTGAAATATGCTTTTCATCTATGCAGTATTTATTGTAAAAAAGCCGTTGAAAAAAGAACGTAGCTAAAAAGCATAATTATGCTCCAGTAACTTTTTATGAATTCCTCCAGAGATTTTCTCAGGAACTCCTCGATAGGCTCCTGCAAGAATTACTTCAGAGATTTTTCCAGGAATTTAACCGGAGATTCCTCAAGGATTTTTTAGATTTTTTTTTCTAGAATTACATCGCATGTAGTCACATCGACCAAGGAGTGAGGGTTCGATTCTCGCTTCAGTTCGGAAAACTTTTCGTCATGAACGTTTTTCGATAGTGAAATTGGTCCAGTAATCTCTTCAGAAGCTTATCAATTTTCTTTTTCAAAAAGCTTCATTAGGAAAGGAGTTTCAAGACGAATCTCTACAAAATCGCAGATGAAATTTGAAAAATCTCTGTAGGAATTTCTAGAGGAATTCTCGAAGAATTCCCCGGAGGAGTTTTCGGAGGCCCAGATCGAGCCTCTGGAGAATTTTTAAGGGGAATCCCTGGAAGATTACCCGAAGAAAACCTTAGAAGAATACTCGCAGCGATTTCCTGGATGCATGCCTGAGCGAATTCCTAAAGTAAACTCTTGAGGAGTCCCTATAGGAATTCACGAAGTTGTTTCTTGTGAAATCCATAGGTGAATTTCTCCAGAAGAATTTCTGGAGCGACCCCGGACGAAATCTCAGGAACAATTCGTAGAAGAATCACGAGAAGACTACCAGAGAATATTCTGGAGAAATAACTGGAGTAATCCTTGAAGAAATCGTCATAACTTGTAACTTGGAGAAAGACATCTCCGCATAAATGCCTGTAGAAATATTCCTGGAGAAATCTTTAGAGGAATCCCCGACCTGATAGAAGAAGTTAATAGATAGTTTGGCTCTGATATACAGGGGATAAGCAAAATGATTGAGATGGGCAAAATTTTGCCCAAATTCAAATGCTCAAAACTTTTTTGAAAAATGGATGAAATCGGATGCATCTGGAAGCATTCGATGGCAAATTTGATCTAGTTTCAGGAATTTGTCGTTCTATAGATGTTAACATTTTTCCAAGAAACTAGATCCAATCGAAGATTGAATGCAGGTGAACGCAATAAGATTCGTTGGAAATCTTCCATTTCCGGCCATTTCCGTAAAACTTGTTCCGGAAAACATGATCAGTCACGTTTGTATTTCTTATCATGTATATATCAACTGGAACTATATCCAAGTGGAAATCAAATTTTGAGATGATACTTCCGAGAAAGTTTTCAGAACCATTAGATGCTCTTACCAATTTATAGTGGGTTCTAGGTGCCCTGGGGGAAGTGGCCAATTAGGAACATGTGCGGTGCAATATCAATGTGGGTGGAAATTTTAAGATTTTTGAACGTGATGCTTTCGAGATTCCAAGTACCCCGGGAGATGTGGCCAATAGGGTCCTAATATGTTTAATGAAATCTTGTTTTCATTTCATAACACGAAAGAGCATGTTACTGCAGCTACTTTACCAATTTTTCCCGCTCAAATAATGGATATATCATATAAAAACTATAATACAAAAATTGGATCCATAAATGAACCTTGACACTTGAGATCATGTTTGACGTTCGCTCAGTCGACAAAAACACCACAGGGGTTTTGGTTTTAACACTGGGGTGGTTCCTATCTGACATTTTGGAAGGGACACGGAAAACAAAATAAACCCAAAATTTGAGTTTAAACCAAGAGGTGTGACAAAATCTATAAAAACGTAAAAAAATGTTTTTTTTTATACTTCAACAAATGAAAAACATTAAAAAATCGAGTGAACATGTGTTTTTGGCCTAGACATAAGCGTTTGGAACTAAAATTGGGACAGGGCTTTAGGACCCCCAAAAAATGTCCAGAAGTGTATCAGTATAGGCAACATACTTCACGATTTTAAAAGCTGAGGCTTCCAGAAGCATTTTTAGAACAACCATCTGCTACACAGAAAAAAATCCGTTCTCGTATCCGTGAACAGCAGACGTGAACTCGTCAACAACAAAAATACACCGTGAACTAGATCATGTTTATGTGACCATTCGTGGTAGTTCATGGTGTATTTTTGACAGTTCACGTTTTCCAGAATTCTTTTTTGAGCGTGTATGGCCACTCTGGGGGGGCCCAGATAGCCGTAGCGGTAAACGCGCAGCTATTCAGCATGACCAAGCTGAGGGTCGTGGGTTCGAATCCCACCGGTCGAGGATCTTTTCGGGTTGGAAATTTTCTCGACTTCCCAGGGAATAGAGTATCTTCGTACCTGCCACACGATATACACATGCAAAAATGGTCATTGGCATAGTAAGCTCTCAGTGAATAACTGTGGAAGTGCTCATAAGAACACTAAGCTGAGAAGCAGGCTCTGTCCCAGTGGGGACGAAACGCCAGAAAGAAGGAGGAGGATGGCCACTCTATAGTAGGTACAAGGTACCCTGGGGGATGTGGCCAATTTCGTACCTGACCGTTATTATATCAATATGGGAATCGCACAAATACATTTATGATTACATGAAATGAAAACAAACCAAAAATTTAAAATTATAGCAGAACGAACACAAAATATGATATCAAATATTTCAATGATGAATATCAAATTATGATAGCAACCTGATGCTGAAAACACGATATGCTTTCGACTTGCTTTCTTTGTTATGTTGGACTTTGCTCGGGTAAGAACAAAGCCATCTTGGCAACAAAGTAATATGAAATAATCTTGTTATGTGATTCTGATCAGGTGTGTGAAATAAGTTTTGGAGGAATATCAGGAGGAGTCCCAGAAGTAATCTCAGGAAAAGTTCCCTGAGGAATGCTTGGAGAAATTTTAGTAAAGATTTTACTGGGGAAGTCTATGGAGGAATCACTTGAGACATTTCGGCAAAAAATCCTGGAATAATCCTTGGAGGGATACCTGGAGGTACTCATGGCGAAATTCCTAATTGAATTGCTGAAGATATTATTAGAGCCCTATCGGAACTGAGCGAAAACGAACAATATTTGTTTCTTGGAAGAATCTCAGGAAAACCGCTTGTGGAATCCATGGAGAAATCGTTGTAAGGTTAACAGTAGAGATCATCTTGGATCTTATAACTCCTACAAATAAGGCTACAGCACGTACACAGTACGCAACCAGTGAATTACAACATCATTAACCCTCTTGGTAATTATCTAAAATTTTGAAACAACCTCAGGAGCCAATACCTCAATGCCGGTAAGAGGAAAACAAATTATTACTAACTAGGGTGCCGGTACCAATGGTTGTAATGTACCAGTAGATTGAACTATGGAATAAAATGTACATTTTTCGATAAAAACGGCCTGTGCTATTTTTGGTGGACGGATCGCCTCTAGTTTAATCGACTTGCTAAATTTCAGCTTTTTATTTTATCAAAAAGTCATATAAATAATAAAATTTACGCAAAAAATTTGCCCCCCTTGCACCAGTAGTTGCCGTCGTGTTCCAGTAATGGATCAACGAATGGAATCAGTTTTTAAAATGGATGTATAAAAATGAAGAAAAGTCCCAGAGATGTTCTTTATGCTTCATTCGAAAGATATTAGTTGCTGTTCCGAGGGAAAAATGTTAAACCTATGTAAATATTTATCATTTTGATTAAAATTCCTTGTATCATTCCCGAACGTCTACTACTGGAGCACTAGCGCAACTACTGGAACACGTGTACCAATAGTGGCTCAAGCGATTTTATGTTAAAAAATAGCTTTATCACACTTTTTATATTTTTCCCATATAGTAGAGGTTTCTGTTGACGTCAAAAGATTTCTGTTAAGTCTTTTCGTTATTTTGTTATGATTTTTTATAGCTTAGGTAGTCCACTAATGGCACCGGCGCCCTAATTGCGAAAAAGCTCAAAAACTTGCTATGCAGTTTGAATGCGCGCACAATTTTAATTTAGGACATACTAGTCCAATTGGAAATCAAGTTACTCAGGACTTCGAAAATATTCTCAATCAAGAGAACATTTTTGAAAATGCCTGGGAGACTGATTTGGAAGAAGTGAGAACTATTATTAAAAAAAAATAAAAAATATGAAAGCTCCTGGCGATGAAGGAATTTTCTACATCCTCATCAAGAAACCTCCGGAAAGTAGTTTATCATTCTTCGTCAATGTCAATGTCAGATTGGGTTCTCTTTTTCATAATGATTACTTGGATTGGGGAAAATCCAAGTAAATCATTTATTCCATTTTTGATCTCTTCAGGTGAGTCACTTGAGAGACCTTTCAAGGCGACTTTGAACAAACGTTCAGTTTTGTCGTCATAAGTAAAAAAATTGTGCTTCTTCTCTTCAAGATGTTTGACAAGAGGTTCGCGATCATTAAGAGTTTCCGGCAAAACGCGACAGTCTCCTTTCTTTGCGATTTGGAAGGAAACCTTGATTCCCCTAATGGAGTTCAAGATCTCCTGCCTAAATCCCCCAAATTCGGAACAACTGACCACGCTAGGCGGCACTCTTTGTAGCGGGCCCCCCCCGGCTAGGTCACTGGTTTTTTTTCGGAATATTGATCACTCTGTTTTCTTCTAACAATTTTATTTATTACTAAAAGGTCGTCACAATTCACTAGCTTTCCACCCTTAGAATCGTTCTTAAGGAATCGATTGAGACACTTTCACTTTACCCTCGATTCTGATAGCGTATGTGGGTGGTTCCACCAATTTCCCGAAATATACTTTATCCACCTATACTTTATCCACCTTATATCACTACCAAACACTCTCGACCCGAATTGGCCCGCTCGTCAATTTGGCAGAAAATGCCCACTGAACTTTTAACGAAAATGTCGAAAAACGAACGGCACACCTCGTCCGAACTGGGGGACCGTCAGAACTGCGGACGTCGTACACTTTCTTCACACCGAGGCTCTTCCATCTTGGCGGGTCGGTTTTTAAAGGGTTGATTCCACCCCCTGGCGAGGAACTCACTCTCTTAATTGGTAGAACTTGTCGTCTTGTTCTAACGATCCGTGAGCGATGAGCGTAACAAAATCCGCATGTGAGTCACCGTTCTTCGCGGTTTGTGGTGTGGCTGAAATGAAAAACTTAAGCAAAACAATACGATTACCCGCCGCCTATAGGGCTAAGCAAACCAGAAAGCTGCGTAAGTAAAAAAGTTCTCGCGCACGTTTGTTTGCTTTACTCCATAGCGGTAAAATTATGTCACTTTAAATTTGGCACTGTCGGCCAAGGTAAAACAAACAAAAGCAAATTGACTTCTGGTTATTTGCAGTTACGCAACAAACCACTGCAACGAGGAAGCATCCGTTACTTTGCTTCGTCAGGCTAATTGCAAGAAAACCATCATTTCCCGGATACGTAGAAAGTACCGTATCATGATGCTAGGCTGGTACATACGCCCCAACCATTCGAGTTTTTAATTAAATCCTTTTGAATTAAAAACACGGAGAAGGCATATTTGGCTTGCTAGAATAATTATTGTTGGTACATGTAAAATCCCTACTCTAACTATTTTTGGTTCTAACATTTAAAACGTTAACTGATTTCTTCGCTATGTACATTATAAAGAATTTGTGTTCCTATATCTCTAACCGCTGGGTCATCCTTCGTTGTGCCCACTGTTGTGTCCACCATCCATTTCTGTCGACTCCTTTCGTCTTTTTCCTAGCTTCATTTCTGAATCTTTGATCTCAATGGTAATCGGCATCTAATTTCCTTCGTGACTTGATGTAGCCTATTGTCCCATTTTTGTCTATGTTGATGACTTTTCGTAGTATCATGAACAACTGAGGTGAATTTGTCTTCTGTGCACGAATTGTTGTCGGCACCAATGGCCTTTCTTGTCTAAGCTATGTTCGATTTGTCCGTTATATCATATTGGCTTTTCTGACCAAGTTCAAAGTAATATTGTTTACTTAAGACATTAATATGTCATTTTTTTTTCTTTGTTACCTTGGATAATCGTTATCTTGGATAACCGTTATCTTGGATAATCATCTATTATTCAGCTCCAGCTTGTCACATCTCCATTTCGTGCTATGTTTACGTCATCATTCCTCCCTTTTACATCATCTACCTCAACATAAGAATGGTTATTCGATCAAGACGCGACGGGTGTTGATTTGTACGAATTCTAGATGTCAACCATTACACGTTCTTTGTTCCACTGTCTTCCTTCTTTGGCGCTCCCGATGATTACTTTCACTCTCCTTCGGTGGAACAGTGTACACTCCAAAGGACTACTGCTGCCTATGACCTATTTTCCTATTCTATATTATTCTATTGTATTTTATTCCTACTATATGGTAGAACTATTCATATCTACTATCCTACTATCTACAGTTTGGTGAGTCCCAATATATATATATTTTTTTTTCTATTATTTATTTGTTGTGTTTTTTTTTGGAAATCTCACATCTTTTCGTTTTGCTCAGTTTTAAAGGATTTTAATATCTTTTGTGGATTTTGTTGGTCTCTTTTTCCTTTTTGTTTTTGTTTTCGCTTGAGCTTACAATATTTATACATTATCTTTCATACCTTCTACGTGTAATATATACAACTTTAAATATGTCAAAGAATAGTGTTTTTCTAGCATTATTTGTTTGACGAAGTAAAATAAATCATTTTCTTAAAATTTCGTGAAACTTTCAACTTTAAGTCAATTTGTTTTTAGTTTGTTTTGTTTTTGCAGTTCAAGTTTTGATTTATTAATTTTTTTTTTTATTTCTCAAGTTGTAAAATTTTTCATTTTCTTATATCTAGGATACCTTCTTTCTGTGCTGATCCGTTATCCGTCTCCATCTGTAAGGTTTGTTCTTTCTCGCTTGGTGACCTCCCCCCTTTCTTTTGAGGTTGTAGGCAGGATCTGTGAATGAAAACCTCGTTTGCTCATATTAATTCAAGGTATAAAAATGGTTTGTCCCAAAGTGTGTTTTCAATTTCCCATAATTTCTTTTAAATTTGCAGGGGCTTTTTGTAAACCCTCTCTTAATTCTCTTAAGTTTTCATATTTTCATCATATTGATCCTCTACTATTACATTAATATCCAGAGTATGTATTTCAGGACCCCAACCAGTTTCATATTCTTTTCCCTTATGGATCCTCTTATCAATGTCATTATTCCTGCTATTCCCATTTTCATTGCGAAGAGTCTTTTTCCTCTTAGATACTTTATTATTCTTTGAAGGGTGTCTTTTCCTCTTCATATGCATATTCTCTTTATACTCTTTCTATTCCCATTTATATTGCTTTTCATTGCGAAGGGTGTCTTTTTCCTCTTCGATGCTTCGTTATTCTTTGAAGGGTGTCTTTTCCTCTTCATATGTATATTCTCTTTATAATCTTTCTATTCCCATTTATATTTTCCATATTTCCCACTTTTCCAGAGGATAACGACCCTTACAGAATAGTTTCCTATTCTGGTATTTCCAGCTCTTCGGTACGTTCAAAACTGAGTTTGACGGACGCATTTTTGTTATAATTAGCTGTAGGCACGTCACTTCTCTGGTTGATGTCCCACGCCCCTAATTTTTCATTTTCAAGGTTCAACTGTTATTCCTTTGTTCAAATTCATCTTTAGTATATTATGTTTTCTTTCTCATTTTACCACTTTACTCGGAGTGGTGTTATTTTCATTGTCTCTTTGTTTTCAGGATTTCTTGACATTGGCGATATTGTTTGTGTTATATTTTCTATCGCTACTTCTTTTTCTGGTGTTGGATCCATATAGGTTTCTCCCATTTCTTGTACTAATGAGCGGGGTGGCACTGGTGGCAGAGCCCTTACTTCGTCCAAAATAATATTTCCCTGGGGTTCTAGAATGGGATTGCAAAAAATTGTATGCATCTTTTCAATTTTTACATATCTGTCCTCTGGATATCTATACTTTAGAATGAGGTGTTCCAAAACAAGCAAAGTTTGCGTTCGATTCTTTCTGAGCCTTCTGAACCTAGAGAAAATAATATGTACAAAAGATTTACACGGCCGACCGACGCACAAGTCGATTGGCGACCCAAGTAACATTTTTAGTTTTTTCATTTACTACAAGCTGTTGTTACCACCATATTGTTAAAACTCATTTTAGAACTTATTAGCCTTAATAAGCCTTTGATAAAATTCCGTTAAGCCCGAAAAGGCCCACATTACAGGAGGTTGTTAAGACTATACCTTAAAACCGTTTCTAAACTTCTTAGTTTTGTATCGTATGAATACATCTACCCCTATGGTATGGTATAAAACATTTATAAGAGCTATTGTATAGCTTTATTGAGCTCAACTAGCGGTATTAAATCTTTTTCGATATCCTAATATATATCGGAATAAAACCAATGTTACGAGCTTATGATTGAACAAACACCAACCAATAATTTGTTTATAAACCATAACCTTTTTTTTTTGATTTTGAAATCATCATGATGTCTGCCGACTCATAATAATCAATTAAAATAAACATATCTTTGCGTGACAGAAAATTTTCTTACGATCGCGTGAATAATCACGTTAAATCTTGCTGGTCTTGTCTGGGATGGTTTAAGATCAATTGGTGATTATTCCGAACAATATAATCATTCATAAACGCTTTTGATCTTAAGAACCCGTGCACAAAACCCTTACTGGCTAAAATATTCCTTAATCAGAATATTTGTTCTGCACTTAGACATATTGGTTTTTTTTTCGGAGCCTTGACTTAAACTTAATGCACTCAGGAAAGCTAGTGCTGTCAAAAAAGGTTCAAAGAAGATTCAATTTTGTGATGCAATTCATTTTAATTAAATTTGTGCCGTTATGTATCTAACTGTTTCATTGGAATAACTAGAATAACTAGAATGGGAAGTTTAGGTAAGTATGGGAAAAGTATGCGATGGTCTATTAATTCTTCGAGAGGAATTTTTGTCATTTTTATGTTTGCGTTCTGATTAATTCGTGATTCACTATATGATTATCATTATCAACATAATGATATTGATAACCACACGCAGACTGCATTTCAATAACATGCATCAGACAGATGAGATTTAAGAAGGCTTTAACATGACTTAGCATAGTCTTGGAAGTTTTACTTATGCCTTGACAAGACAAGCAAGATGAGATCTTGTAGATATATACAAAGCATTTAAAAGTGGGTTTTACCGAAAAGAACGTTAGGCACTTTGCAATGCTTTATTAAATCTGTTAGGAATGAATACATCTCTAATATAACATCCATAAATAACATCTATGATCAAAAAGCACTGAAATTTTTACTTGGGGAGGGAAATTTGACTGCCCCATCTTCCCATTGGCGTAAAAATGCACTCGTTTTCTGTGCTGCTTTTCCAACACTTGTGTGAGAGATTTGCGTGTTTGTTCTTTACTTTCTGTTTGCTTTAAACAGTGTCGTAAAAATTCAGCCGAATGATACCCGATCAGTGCGAAAACGAACAAAAACAAACTCCGCTAGCAAGAAGCCAATCTGACTTCGAGTGCGAATGCGACGAGAAAGAGAGTGGGTGCAACACACGCACACATTCAGTTTCACCCACTGTTGGTGTCATTTCAAAATTCAGTTTCACCTAGAGGCACTGAAATTGAAAATTGAATATAAAAAATTACAAATGAATTTTATATTACTGGTGTAAGAAAACGGCAATGTGATGCCTCCAGTTGATGAATCATGATTGTCTTTTAATAAAAAATACAACTTTTGCAATTTCCGGATGTTTTGTGGGGTATTCTGACGGAAATGATTTTTTTCACTAGTGAAATTGAATTTGAATGTCAGTAGTGGATGAGAATAAGTGTAGCAAAAGTAATTGAAAAACTGAATGCACGTTCTACCAGATTCGTGCATGTATTGTCAAACAAACATTCACACAAAGAAGAATTCAACGATGACAGAGCCTACTGAGGATCGGCGTTGTTGACTGTATATTGAAATATGCAGACACTGGCTTTAAATATATTTGATTGGTTTTGAGATCGTTCCTTATGCAAATTTATGAACTTCAACTGTTCCATCATTATCGGTTGGCTTTAATGCAGTAATTATAAGTGTGTGTACATTGTTTTGAGTTTCTAAAAACCTGTACTTTGAGCGAATCTTAACTTGATTAAGAAACTTATATTTTTGTATCAGTTTACTTTCCCCCAGATCAGGCTTGTAAGTCAACATACGAGAGTTTTTTCCTGATAGCAGAAGAAATCATAAATCAACTTCCTCACGAAAACAAGGTGCATATTTATGGCGATTTCAATCAACGTAATGCAGATTTCATTCCTGATTTTGAAAACGAGAGTATTCTACTCCCTGTTGTTGGCGATAATGAAACTTTGCAATTTATTTTTGACAAAATTGCATCCTTAGGCCTTAATTAAATAAATCACGTAAAAAAATAAACAAAACTGTTACCTTGATACTTTTATTGACAAATATGCATGAAGATTTCTGTGTAAGTGAGTCAATTTCAAAAAATTGAAGCGTTTCACACGGCAATGGAATATTCTATGTTTATGCATATTTATCATGCTCCTCACGAATGTGTGTATGAGAATATTTTCGATTATAGTAGAGCCAATTATACTAATATTAGACTGAAATTAGATAACGCAAATTGGCAATCTGTTTTGAGAAATCAAAATAATATTGAATCGAGTATAGTCAACAAATTTATAGTATATAAACGCATAGATATTAAGAACACAATGTAATTTAGAATGGTCTACCAAATGTTTGACGTCAAATAAATAATTAAATAAGTACGTTAAAGTTTTCCGAATATGCCCTACAATCGCGCTTAGACTCGAGATAGGTAGAAGTAAATGCAATTTGGAGAAAAATTCATCCCTCATACAACCAAAACAGAATAGTAGAAGGGTTTGTTCGATTCCGTTCGATAATCCTAATGTAAAGATGTGTTATCCCTCTCTTAAAAGTTACACTAGTGGCTTAAAATCTACGCTATTTCATTCACTTTATAATCATCGATATTATTTTTAAAACTTGTTTCAGCAGTCTTCTTATATTGAAAGTTCAAAAGAAGGAAAAAAAACTTATCCTTATCGGCTCTATTTGTACAATGGAACAGAAAACCAAGGTTTTTAAATATATAAACATTTGTTTACAACTGAGGAAATTGGATCGCAGTCAGTTTTTTTTAAAGAGTTTAGAGCTTAACTTATGAAAATAAGAAAATAGTACACACTCACCGCGGATTCGTCCTTATCATCACGATCCTCATCCTCTTCTTCCTGTTGCTGCTGATCATCAATCGACTGTTTGGAATGCGTCGACTTGGCATCGTCCTGTTCATTATCACTTGCACCGAACGCAGCTGCCTCAACTGCTGGAAATACTTGCTAGAAATCTTTGTTTCCAATTACGTTGCACGAGGTTTTCTTCCTTAGGGACGATTCAAATATGACGTCCATCGTTTTTTGAGATTTCTAGACCCCCCCTCCCCCCTCTGTCACGCTTTTTCCAATACCTTCTACACGTACTGTCACACTTTCGCAGACCCCCCCCCCCTCCCCCTAATGATGGACGTCATTTTTGGATGATCCCTTATACGGATTCTCCCCCAACACTTTTATTTCTTCTCGATTCTTATCACACCAGTCTAAAAATGTCCAGTCTGAAAATGTTGGCGGCCGGCGTTTTGAAGAAACGCTTTTCCGCTGTCACCACTTGTAGCGGGCCCCCCCCCGGCTAGGTCACTGGTTTTTTTTCGGAATATTGATCACTCTGTTTTCTTCTAACAATTTTATTTATTACTAAAAGGTCGTCACAATTCACTAGCTTTCCACCCTTAGAATCGTTCTTAAGGAATCGATTGAGACACTTTCACTTTACCCTCGATTCTGATAGCGTATGTGGGTGGTTCCACCAATTTCCCGAAATATACTTTATCCACCTATACTTTATCCACCTTATATCACTACCAAACACTCTCGACCCGAATTGGCCCGCTCGTCAATTTGGCAGAAAATGCCCACTGAACTTTTAACGAAAATGTCGAAAAACGAACGGCACACCTCGTCCGAACTGGGGGACCGTCAGAACTGCGGACGTCGTACACTTTCTTCACACCGAGGCTCTTCCATCTTGGCGGGTCGGTTTTTAAAGGGTTGATTCCACCCCCTGGCGAGGAACTCACTCTCTTAATTGGTAGAACTTGTCGTCTTGTTCTAACGATCCGTGAGCGATGAGCGTAACAAAATCCGCATGTGAGTCACCGTTCTTCGCGGTTTGTGGTGTGGCTGAAATGAAAAACTTAAGCAAAACAATACGATTACCCGCCGCCTATAGGGCTAAGCAAACCAGAAAGCTGCGTAAGTAAAAAAGTTCTCGCGCACGTTTGTTTGCTTTACTCCATAGCGGTAAAATTATGTCACTTTAAATTTGGCACTGTCGGCCAAGGTAAAACAAACAAAAGCAAATTGACTTCTGGTTATTTGCAGTTACGCAACAAACCACTGCAACGAGGAAGCATCCGTTACTTTGCTTCGTCAGGCTAATTGCAAGAAAACCATCATTTCCCGGATACGTAGAAAGTACCGTATCATGATGCTAGGCTGGTACACCAATAGTGGCTCAAGCGATTTTATGTTAAAAAATAGCTTTATCACACTTTTTATATTTTTCCCATATAGTAGAGGTTTCTGTTGACGTCAAAAGATTTCTGTTAAGTCTTTTCGTTATTTTGTTATGATTTTTTATAGCTTAGGTAGTCCACTAATGGCACCGGCGCCCTAATTGCGAAAAAGCTCAAAAACTTGCTATGCAGTTTGAATGCGCGCACAATTTTAATTTAGGACATACTAGTCCAATTGGAAATCAAGTTACTCAGGACTTCGAAAATATTCTCAATCAAGAGAACATTTTTGAAAATGCCTGGGAGACTGATTTGGAAGAAGTTAGAACTATTATTGAAAAAAAAATAAAAAATATGAAAGCTCCTGGCGATGAAGGAATTTTCTACATCCTCATCAAGAAACCTCCGGAAAGTAGTTTATCATTCTTCGTCAATGTCAATGTCAGATTGGGTTCTCTTTTTCATAATGATTACTTGGATTGGGGAAAATCCAAGTAAATCATTTATTCCATTTTTGATCTCTTCAGGTGAGTCACTTGAGAGACCTTTCAAGGCGACTTTGAACAAACGTTCAGTTTTGTCGTCATAAGTAAAAAAATTGTGCTTCTTCTCTTCAAGATGTTTGACAAGAGGTTCGCGATCATTAAGAGTTTCCGGCAAAACGCGACAGTCTCCTTTCTTTGCGATTTGGAAGGAAACCTTGATTCCCCTAATGGAGTTCAAGATCTCCTGCCTAAATCCCCCAAATTCGGAACAACTGACCACGCTAGGCGGCACTCTTTGCTTCCTCACTTGAATCAAAGAGCCTGGGCTAGAGGCTGCTTCGATTTGGTGTTCGGAAAATTTGTCTAGAGTATCGAACTGATTGCTCATTTCGATACAATTTTTTTCCCAAGACGGTGTCCAAGAAGGATTACCACCGCTAGCTTTCGCCAACAGGTCCAACGAAAAATCGAAGGCACGGGTCTAAACAAGGATCGTAAAGGGCTCAATAGTAGAAAAATAGTACTGAAAAGTACTGTTTTAGTAGCACTGAAAAGTATCGTTTTTAATTTTTGGCACTGAAAAGCACTGTTTTTGTAGCACTGAAAAGTACTATTTTATTGCTTTAGGTAGTATTTAGGAAAAAAATCCAAGAGCAGAGAGAATTCGTGTACGCACAGCAAGAAGGTACGATGCGCACTGATTACTGTATATCTTCCTTACTCTATGGTCCATTAAATATCGAGTTATGGAGAGTTGAGTGTATATGTTTTTTCTTCTAATTTGGCCGTAACGGAAATGATATTCTAATGTAATATTTTTATGTTTTTGGAGGCCCAGGTAAACACGCAGCTTTATAGTTAGACCAAATTGAGGGGCATGAGTTTGAATGATGAGAAGCAGGCTCTGTTCCAGTAGGGACGTAACGCCAGGTATATGGCATGGTGTCCATTTACATCTGGATGAAAAATCGTGTATTTTGAGCCGTCGCATGATGCAACTATATGATGGTCTGAAAATGTCCACATCACACCCTAGCGGAACCGGTTCCGGAATACTCCGAAAAACCGGCCAGATCTAAATGTTGGTCCTCTTAGTGCTCTTATAAATCGGAATGAAAAACCATGACATTCGAATCGTCGTTATATACATGTATATGAACTGCTGAATATGATATACGCCAGTTCCATCTGGAACAGGTTCCAGGTTCCCTTGTTCCCTTGTGCCCAGAATGGCCATACTCACTAACAACTTCCAGAGTTTCATTCTTGAGTTCCATATCTTTCATATAAAGCTAAAAGAACGAAAATCGGTTAAAAAATGGATTTTTGGGAGCGTTTCAAAGTCATGGGTCATTTTTGACCCTTAATGCATAATGTGTAACTTTTTCTTAATGCACAAGGAAGGTTAAAGTGACCGTTTCCAAAATAGAGTGACCAAAAAATCGCGATTTTGCAATTTTTTTTTTTTTTTTTAAATCATAACCTTTGAACCGCTTTACCGATTTTCAATTTTCTTGGACGGCATGAAAACTAAAGATTTTAACTTTTCAAGAAAAATATTAAATTTCACAAAAATTGTTTTTTTTTACATAAAACAAAATCAATAATTTTCGTTTTTACGTGTTCTGAAGGCCTCGGGACCAAAGGGGCTACTGCTGTTCTAATTTATTCTTGAAAATTCAGTAAACGGTCAAATTTTCAGCGATGTATGTTTGAGATATTATTTTTTTAAATAAAAAATTAGTCATTTTTCATCGGCACGCACTGTAGGTCTCCGCAAAATAGATATTTTATTTAAAAAAAATCATAACTTTTGCACAGCTCAACCGATTTCCAATCTTTTTCATGGGATAAAAGCTTAAAATTTCAACTTTTTATAAAAATATTAAACTCTGAATTTTTTTTACATGAAAAAATGTTAAAAAATCTAGTCTAGAAACTTCCTAATTCTTTATATTTTCATGTAAAACATTTTTTTTTTCAGGGTTTTATATTTTATTTTGAAATGTTGAAATCTTAAGCTTTCATTCCATAAAAAAGATTGGAAATCGGTTGAGCTTTTCAAAAGTTATGATTTTTTTTTAAAATAAAAGTCTATTTCGCTGAGACCTACAGTGTGTGCCGATGGAAAATGACTGATTTTTTTTATTTTCAAAAAATATATCTCAAACAATAAAAAACATACATCGCTGAAAATTTCACAGTAAATGTAAAATTTACTGAACTTTCAAGAAAAAATCAGAACAGCAATAGCCCCTTTGGTCCCGAGGACTTCAAAACACGAAAAACGGAAATTATTGACTTATGTTTATGTAAACTAACAATATTTGTGAAATTTTATATTATTTTTAAAAAGCTTTCATGTCGTCCAAGAAAATTGAAAATTGTTCAAGCGGTTCAAAAGTTATGATTTTTGAAAAAATAAAAATTTTGCGAAATCGTGATTCTGGTCACTCTGTTTTGGAAATGGTCAACATTATAAAAAATCAAAAACACATGTGTCCTTATTCCGAATAAGGAACACAATAGAAAATTTCCACGGAATCCGGTGACCCACTAAATCGGTTTCTTATGGAATGGCTGTATTACAGTGCATTTGTTTGGACTCCCGAGGCAAACATGGCATATCAAGACTTGAAAAAGGCCCTTATTTCCCCACAAGTTTTGATGCGGTACACCCCTGCGAGTAAGACTGGACTTCGAGCCGTACTATCACATCGGCTGGAAAATTGAACCGAGCGGCCGATAGCGTATGCCAGCTGCACAATGTCCAAAACCGAGCAGCAATACCCTCAAACCGACAAGGCAGCGGTCGCAACCGTGTGGGCGGTAAAAAAGTTTTTCCATTATTTATATGCACGGAAATTTACTTAGATCACCGATCACAAACCACTCACGCAGATATTGCACCCAAAAAAAAAAAATCCCTCCCTACGCTATGTATCAGTCGAATGGCGAACTATGCCGACTACTTGACCCATTTCAACTTCGACGTCGTATACCGGCCAACCAAATTGAACACCAATGCCGATTATTGCTCACGAATTCCCAGCAGGTCAACTCATTCCGACGTAAACAGCCTATCTAACAGGAGAGGAAGTGCCGGGGATGAATTCGACCAGTTTGTTCTACTTAAAATACAACAACTTCCGGTAAGAGCTGATCCCATTGCGCGCAAGACACGGAAGGATCCCCACCTCGGAAAAATTGTCCAAGCATTGGAGCTGGGACAAGATCTTGCGTAATCAGGCTACAAGGCACCGGAAGCGAAATATACAATGGCTGCTAATTGTTTGGTTTTCGAACATCGAGTTATCATACCAGCTGTTCTTCGTCCGGCAATAATCAATAATTTGCACGTTGCTCACTTCGGCGTCGTTAAAATGAAAGGGTTGGCTCGCTCATATGTGTATTTGGCCCGGAATTGATACAGACATCGAACAAACAGCAAAGTCGTGTATGGAGTGTGCGCGCTATGCACCGACTCCTCCTAAGTTTAGCAGCCACCACTGGGAATTCCCGCATCCACATCGATTATACTGGTCCCTTTGCTGATTCTATGCTGCTCATAATCGTCGATGCATTCAGCAAAAGGGTCGAGGTGAAAACCACCACCTCCATGACTACATCTGCTACTATTCAGATTCTCAATGGGCTTTTCTCGACGTTTGGAGTGTAGTGTCTGATAATTGCCCGCAGTTCACGGCAGCTGAATTCAAGGACTTCCGACAGTACAATGGAGTCAAGTACCATAAGCTTTCCGCACCATATCATCCGGCCACAAATGGCCAAGCGGAGCGACGAGTGGAAATATGCAAAGCAATCTCAACACCTTTCTGCAACAGTATCGCAGGATTCCTCATTCGGAAATTGGAGATTCACCAGCAAAGCTGTTCCTTGGACGCAACATTCGGACAAGGCTGGATCTCGTGCGTTCACAAACAATTAACACAGAAATCACCGAAAAACAGCAAGCAGCGTTTGAGCCATCGTTTCGTTCTTTCTCTCCAGGACTGCGGGTTTACGTTCTATCGGGAAACACCAAGTGGATTTCGGGAACTGTTTCAGCTCGATTGGGAACTCCATTCCACCGACGACACTGAGTAGGGTTCTGAAAATTTCCTCCAGGTTTTTCCTTTGGATTCAAAAATTGTTTTCGGTAAAATCAGTACTTCACTGATCTCTGTCAGTTTATGTAATCGATTTTTTATGAAATATATTTTAACATTTCATAAAATTAGTTTTAATATCAAAAATTTAAAATGACAGATTGTGGCGAAATTGATCACTATATAATAAAGCATATTTTAGAATGTAAAATTTCCCTATCTACTAAATTTGGGTCTCCTGAATCTGAAAATGTTGTCAAAATTCTTACAACTCGTGTATATAATAATTTTATTGCAAAATTAAACTTTGTAAATCTGCATAATACGCCTAAATGTATGCAACTTCCCTTGAAATAAGCAAGTTATTCAATAATAAACGGTTTTACGAGCAAAAAACTATTCTTGTAATGCTGTACGATTTCAAAAATGAGTTCAGAAGTTCACACCGAAGCTAACACAACATTTTAAACACTCAAAGTTTACATGCATGCTTAGCACCAGTGGATTGTTTAGTACCGACATTTCCAACAGTATTGATAACACCTTCAAAAACAGTGAATATTTCTATGCAAAACTGACCTTAATAAAAATGAAATAGTTTATAACCATCATTAGACATATATAAACTATAAAACATGGAAGGTCTATGATGGCAACGGGGTATTGAGCACCCTTGAAAGGAAATGCTTTTTGGTACCGACCTGATCAAAATCACCCCAGTGATCAATTTGCCCCCGGATTACGGTACTATTTAGACAATTTTAATCATCATCAAATGACATAACATTTCGCGATGTTTAGAACATCTCCGTAACATCATACCGTATCTATGCAAATCGTAAATTTAATGACGGATCTAAAAGCCCTTAGACCTGCATATTCAACCCATCTTAAACTGTCTATACTGATGCACTGTAATTCAAGAAAGCAATTTATTTTTGTCATTGTTCAACTGGTGCTGTTTGAAACCGTTTTCCGACTGCCGTTTTACCACAAAAATCAATGGTCTGTTATTGAAAGCGATAGAGAAGTGATTTCCGCTTACTCTACAAGACAGCAACTCCGATTACCCAATCCAAATTGTCAAAAGTAGGTACACCGAACGACAGATCGTCGAATCAGAGCAACGTATATCGAGCGTTTCACTGTAAAGATGTGTTGTACTGGTCGTTAACGAAGTATTTACCAAAATCATCTTTGCTCCCTGCTCAGAGCCAGACTCCGACTACGACGACGACCGGCAGATGCTCTCTAAGGAAACAAGCTGCTCTCTGGACCATTTTCCTCCAGTAAGAATAGGAAGACACATTCAAGCGTAACGAAAATTGTACAATTTCTACCCAGCGAACAAACAACTAACGTCGAAGAGAGTAAAGATAACTTTCTGTAATCAGGATAAATGCCACAAATTCAAGCTTGCAATCAAAGTGCATTGGAGATCAGGCCCGGATTTGTGGGGGCACAGGGAGGAAATGTCGCGGGCCTCCTAATCAGACCCCCAAAATTTAAAAACACAGTTTTTGAATAAATTCTCTTAGTGTTGAATTGTGTATTTGAAACCCCTCTATGAGCCTTCGGACCTCACATAGCCCAAATCCGGCACTGTTGGAGATGCCATGTGCTCCAAGATTCCACTTACCTTGGTTGAAGGGTTAGCAGAGGACGAAGGCAAAGGAAGGACGCTGCTGGAAAATCTGTGGAAAGCAAGCACATATCCGAGTGCGCTCTATCAGAACGGCTATCAGGTTGCATTTGGAGTCGGGTTCATTGGATGTATGTGCGATGCGTTTTCTGCACTTGGATGATTTCACCGACTAGGAAATCTGTTTGGCAAGTGGAAACAAAAGCAAACAAGAAAAGGGCGTAGATGCTTGGCATAAAAAGGTCCCACCCCTCTTTTGGGAAACATCCGTCTCAGGGGCGTCTGCTTCCTCAATTGCAATAAAATTGAAAGATAACATAAACTCATAAAAGTTATGCTTAAGATTTGCAAATTTTGAACCCGCAAGAGCTGTGATAAACCATAAAATTGTTATTGCTGTTCGTTTGCATGCCTCACTAGATTTTTTTTTGGGTAAGCCAGTCTTCGTCTACCCGATGAAATTTCATTCTACCTAAAAGACTTTCTCTGAGGTTACATATCTGCGTGATGTAGTATGGGAAGATAGACAACAAAAGGAATGGAATTTTCTCCAGAAGAAGTTCAATCCACATTGCTGTATGTGGGTCTTGCCAAATACGAGCTCAATATACAGTACTGGTTCACTTAACACTTGATACAGGCAAATGTATGGGGTGAATTAGATTCGATTTCACCCTTTTCGGAAGTTTTCGATTATCGATGCCACCAAATTCTTTAAGGTGTAATAAATTTCATCGTAAGCATTATGGGAAGAGAACAGTAAAAGTTTTATTGTTATTATGCAGAACGTGTTGATCAGGTTGGTATATCTTAAAAAAAAGCAATTTGTGATAACTGTTTATTATTTGATATTTTCCCACATATTCTCAGAAACATTTGTTTTGTTATAATTTGTGTTGGATCTGATAATTGCTCACCTGGTTTTGAAGATATTCCATTGTTCATTGGGGACCGATAATCCAATATAAATGTCTCTGACCACTGTTTTGTTTTAAACAATAATCAAAAATACAATATATAACATGCCTAAGCATATTTTTTTCTCGTCCGTTGGAAATGAAATTTAAAATAAGTTTGAAAGATACGTTAAAGAGTGAACCAATTCTGATTTTTCTGATGATATTGTAAAACAGATGTATCATGAAATAGAATAATTCTATTGTTACAGTGGAAAAGGCATTTTTTAATATTTTGAATGATCGGGTATGTTTTTCTGAAACCATTAAAAAACACTTGGTTCAATATGTCTGACCACCGACTAGTTATGAATCAAAGATAAGATGATTTCCAATGAAACGGAATCATATTTTGTTTGGATGCGTAACAACTACTGAATAAGACTGCCAAACACATAGGGTGACGGTGCCATTAGTGGACTACCTAAGCCAGTGATCCTCAGCCTAACTTGTTGAGCGGGCTTTCAGTTCGCTTTTAAAACACGTCGCGGGCCACATATATCTATTCTATAAGTCCGATCAAAACAACTCGACTAAAGTTACTGTTTTCCAAAAAAAAAAAAAAAAATCGCTGGCACGACTCTGTCAGTCGAATGTTTTGACAGTTGCTTCTCAACTTGACTGACTGGGGTTGACAAGTGACTTCTGAAATATGTTTGCTTTTTGTTTTCGACAGTTTTGAACTGTTTCAATAATCTTTCCTAATAACACCGATGTCCCTGGATTCTCAAGAGTTTCTTATTCGTGCTAAGATACATATAGAGAATTTCAGGATTTTCGTAAGTGAAACATCATCGTCACAAACAATCCAATACCGATTCAAGACAAGACAAGTTTTGACAGTATTCTAATGTTTTGAACATATTACAAGTTGATAGGATCCTAAAATTTTGATAAATTCTTCTTTTTAATTTATACTACGATAGAACATGTTCTTGCTACTACTATGGTAAATTTACTGTAATTTACTTACGGCTTATCACATTTTAACATTATTTTAAAAAATGATTCCAAATTTGAACCTTGGCACTTTTGATCCGAAGTCGACAAAAAAGCCACACCTATCTGACTTTTTAAAATTAGGGATGTTGCTATATGACAGAAGAAATTCCAAAAATCGAAAAAAAAAAGTTCGTTGGACTTAATCAAACGAAAAACATTTAAAAACTAAGTAATCATATGTTTCTGGCCTAAACTCAATCATTTGGTATTAAAATTGGGGCAGGACACTATTGCAACAATAAACCTTCGTATTATAAAAAATAGCCAAAACTTCAGCTTAAATTTGGAACTTAAATAGAAAAACTTTTAGAAACTTTTTTTTTCCTTGATATTTGAAAAACTGCGCTTTTGGAACGTTGAAAGTTTGGTGTTTTGAAGAAACGATGATATTAAGAGTTGAAGAATCTTTGGGTTATCGAACAAATTCTAAAAATAAGAAATTATATCAATTTCCCTTAGTTTTTCGATAGCTTTAGCAATGGTGATCGATATTGGATCAGGTACTAAATTCCGGTGCGCAGCTTTAAGTTCGATTTTCCCACCGAAAAAGCATTCTAAACTGGCTGCGGTCGTGCGGGAAAAATCGATCCACCAGACAGTTACAGGTTCTACCGAACCGCACTGGACGAAAGAACTGTAACAATTGAGTCCCTGAGGAAGGTTCCAAACGGACCGAAACGTTGGACAAAATAAAATAACAGTTATTAATTTTGTCATGACTGAAAAGCCAATATATCTAATAAAATACCACATATCAAATGTAGAAAATGGCTTACGATAATATGAGAGATATTCCAATACTATTGTTGTCAATATTCAATTAAAATTCAATTTTTTTAATTTATTTTTTATTTTTTTAACAAAAAGGATCACCCTAATGGAAAGTAAATGAACCACCCTAATGAAATATCACATATAAAATGCTTTCAGTGGCCAACAATGATATAGGATACGTTATAATACTATTGCCTTGAATTTCTCAGCAAAAAAGGTCGATTTTTTCATTTTTGGGAGATTTTTCATGGGTCAAAAAAGCCAAACTTTGACCGCTTTGGGGGTCCACTTAACGAAGGCCGATTGAGCTCAAATTTTGGAGACAAAAGTTTTGAGCACTACCATTTTTTGAAATTCGATGGCAAAATTTGCCATTGGCACCCTATACATCGAGTGTCAGACACGAAGATACTCTATGCCCTGAGAAGTCGATACAATTTCCTCGACAGGTGGGATTCAAATCAACGACCGCCAGCTTGGTCTTGCTGAATAACTGCACCTAACTGCTACGGCTATCTGGGCCCCATAAGGAAGCGTTTTCATTAGTGTTCCCTGAATCCGGTGATAGAATTTTCACGGAGGGGGGTAAATGTAGGAACACCATTCCGCATACCTTACGCAGTTCGAACGAAAAGTGTTAAGTTCTGTGACATTCTTCTTCTTCTTCTTCTTCTTCTTCTTGGCATTACGTCATCACTGGGATAGAGCCTGCTTCTCAGCTTAGTGTTGCCATTTTCGCATTCGTATATCGTGTGACATGGTACGATTATACTCTATGTCCAGGAAAGTCAAGGAAATTTCCATTACGAAAAGATCTTGGACCGACTGGGAATCGCACCCAGACGCCTTCAGCATGGCTTTGCTTAGTAGCCGCGGACTCTAACCACTCGGCTAAGGAAGTTCTGTGACATGTAATGCACATAATAGGAGCATTGCATATCATAGATATTTACATGATATGTCATGTACACTTAAATTAAGTGTCATGCAATCTAGCAGGATCCTGTTAGACTACATGATATAAAACACATTTTACATGATTTCAGACTTAACTTTACTGACTTCATGTTTACATCGCATAATTGAAGTTTACATGACGAGTAATCTTCATGGTTTTAACAGTGTAGTACCTTAAGAAACTAAAAATTTATGACATGTTTTTTGTTCAAATTATGAGGTTTCTGACAGGAAACATTGTCAGAAACCTCAAAATTAATTTCAAAGCGATTCACTAAACAATCTTTGCATGATGGCGATTACCGGTGCATCTACAACACCATGTTTTATCAGATGGGCAAGATATTAAAGCATCCCAACGCCTATCCCGGTACAGCTATTTTGCAAATAATTTGAATTTCACAAAACACAACTGGCGTTAATCAGTATGGACATTTCTTATTGTTTGTCTAACATGCGTTGTTTGTTTGAAGCATGCCCGGTTGTCATTTATACCATTTATCCCTCTGAAGTCCTCTGAATCTATGGGCTTAGCGGGATACAAAACCTAACATGGTAGAGCTAGAAACAAGATTCATTAGCAAAATAATTGAAGAGCCGAGTTTAATGAAATTCAAATATGTTTTGATAACATTAAAATCTTTTCCGATCTGCTCTTGATGTCTTTTAATTAAACTTATGAATCGCGATAAGTGAACCATGGAGACTGGCTGGCGACGTTGAGCTTTGCTATCCATCCGCGTGTTGCTCCACCGACCGTTCTGGTGTGACCTGTGAGTAGACCGAAACATTCGGTGAGTTCGGATCCGTAATAATTAATTTAAATTTCACTGTTTCTGACAGGCCATTATCAATGTTGCCTTCAGCTCGCACTCCACTCCAGACTCAGACGGAAGTCGGTGAAGGCCTAGGAGCTTTTGATGCAAATTTAAGAATCCGGAGTCCATGTCGCGACCCAGATGGAAACACAAAACAAGGAAAACGCGATAATTGATGGATAAATTCAGGTTCCCTGGAGCGATTTATCATGGTACACTTCGAAACTGAATCTGCTTTCATAAAGAATTTGTCATCACGGGATAAAAGGAGGAGATTTGTGCTATGTTGCGAAACTGGTAAGATTGTTCCTTCTTCACTGTTCTGAACGTCGAGAGAGGGTTACTAACATCCAACTGCAAATATTTCCTCTGAATGTGAGACATTTCCACTGCGATCCTTGCAGCATACAGTTTGAGCCGTGTGAATTGGAGAGACCCTTGTTGAAGGATTGTACATACACATAAAATCCCATTCAGCGATAAGTCAGGCAACATTGTAAACATGTTTTCCTGTCACGCCTTTGGAAATGAAAGAATTTACACCCGAAAATGCTGACGGAAGTCAAATCCAGCTGAGCAGTATTCCTATAGTGACATTCTTCCCAATGTTGCCATTCCGTGCAGGGGAAAGTGGTTTACATCCCAACGTTGAGTATTTAATATGTTAAAAGCAACTGAATAATTTTTGATAGACCGAACCTCAGCAAATATATCTTAAAGAAAATGATTCTTCGAAGTTTTCCATTGCGTTTGTTAACGTGTTAGCCTGTAACTATCGGAAGAATAGATGTAGAACGCTATTCAGAAAACGAAATGCTAGTAGTAACGTGTCTTCTAGAGTTTGGTCAAATTATAAATTCATAGTGGAAATATGAAAAATTGTATCGATTTTTTTAATAACATTTAATCTGGATTGATCATCCTTATTTATTAGAGAATGAGTTTAGTTTAAACCACTTCCTTCTAAAAATTGTGACTGTTGCTTTGTCGTTAGCTTTCGTTCAGCATTTACTGGAAAAGATTCTCTCAACCAACGCAAATATTAGGAAGCGGCAGTGACAGTTTCCATACATTCGCTCCGTTAATTTTCCAGTAAACTTTAGAACCGTAGGAACGACAAAATCGCGGTAAAACTTTGGTGTTAGTTGTAGAAGGTTTTGACGTAAAATTGACAAAAAGGTAAGCCAGACAGTCAAAATTGGCTACCTCGCGGTTGGCAATTGTCTTGTACATTTCCAGTATTATTCACATTGAAGCTTGTATATATAATTCACGCAAAACAATATGTTGAACTAGTAAATCTTCAGGGACACTATCATTTAGAATTGTGTTAATAGTAAATTGTTTATGAATGTTTCATATAAAAAGATTACGGTTTATGTTGCAATATTATAAGTTGAGTTTTGGAAACATTAGGAAATTTCTTCCAGTTGTGCAAATATAAAGCATACATATCCAAACTTTTTTGAATTCTATTTTTTCAGTAATTTGGAAAATCAAAGTTTTTTAGATTTACAATCAAGCCTTCATGCCAAACACTGTCGAATGTTTATTTTATGCCTAGAACAGCAAGACCAGTAGAAAAGCCTTCAGATTTGTTAGAAAGGATCAAATTTGTTACACGTAAGAGTTGATAAGTGGTCGAATGTCCGAACTGTTCATTAGCAAAAATTGAATTTTCGTTGATGTGGACCATCATTCTGTTCAAAATTACCTTTTCAAAAAGTTTACTGATGGAGGAAAGCAAACTGATTGGACGATAGCTAAAAGATCCTGCAGAAGCTGGTTTTAAAATCGGTACAACCTTAGCATTTTACCATTTGTCAGGAAAATATGCCAACTAAAAACGTTTGTTAAATACATATATCAACTGGTCGGGGTTCTGCTAAACCGCACCAAGTGCCATTTCTTCTCAAATTGAGTTTTTTACACCAGAGGACTCAAATAATCATAGCCCTTCTACCATAAAAATATCAAGTAATTTGAACAGTCCCTCGTAATCTTAGATCACAAATTTTCTTTGGAAGGACACGTAAAACTGAAATTTAGTTCAGCCAGAGCGAACCATTAACCAACGACGTGCGGAGGAGGGAATTCATTTTTCAGATACTGTTTACCTGGAATTCACTTTTGACATGAAGTGAAGACATTGACATGCAATAAATAGTTACATTTGCTTGTTATATAGTATGTTAATCAAACAACACAGAAGCCGTAATGAAATAACGAATTAATTTAATCTGATACTGTGTGAACAACTGAGGTGGACTTGGTGCGCTTTAGTTGTTCTGAAAATTGTATTATATGTAGCCATCAAACCCCGTCAGACAGAGTGAACATAACTTGTTTCAAGTTTATCACCATTCATTCAACAAGTGAAGATAACCTAGTGGTAGCACACTAGATTACCACTCGGAAGGCACGAGTTTGGATCCCGATGAAACTTTTTTTCTGTTCCATCCGATGGTAATGGAAATCAAACAGCTTCAAGATTATCTAGCTATTTTTATATTGCAGTAAAACATCAGCAGGTTAATGTACAGCTGAAATGATGGTCATTCCTGGTGAACACTTCAAGCATTGAACTGTGAACTTGATCAGCAAAAATGCATCAAATGGGAGCAACTTGGTGCACTTTGGCAGAGCAAATTCATGGCTTTCTTCGATCATTAAAATCTATGTATGAACACGTTAGGACCTTGATTCAATGCAAACGAATCCTTCCCAAGCATAGTACATAAATACTTGTGACATGGATTCAAATATGCATGGTGATGATAACTTTAATTTGTCTCCAATTTTACTAGTGTTGTTGAAAACTATGAAACACATCCAGCCACACCGAACCAAGAATCATATTTTTCAATTTATGTTCAGCCAGAGCGAACTGAGTGCTTCATATGTTTTAATAAAATTCAACTACATCGATAATTTATGATGATTTACTTGTATATTTAATTTCGGTTTACTTATTGGACACTGTTAATTGCATGTGAGCGATGAAAAAATTTAATTAATCGTCCGCGATAATCTAGTACACGATAAGACTTTGAAGTAAAATATCTCGGAATAAAGTTTATGGCACTTGGTGCGGTTTAGCAGAACCCCGACCAACTAAGAATGATAAGCTACTTTCTGTAAGTTTCTTGATGAGGATTTCCTCCAGGTTTCTGCAAATATTGCCATGTCAAACGGACATCGAACATAAGTCTTGCTTTTTCTATATCTTTGATATTATTTAGATCTTTTTTATTAAAGTGAACTAAATAATATTCTTGAGAAAGCCCTTTACTTACTCGTAATGATTACTTGGACTGGGGAAAATCCAAGTAAATCATTAATTCCATTTTAAATCTCTTCACGTGACTTATAGTCACTTGATAGACCTTTCAAGACGACTTTGAACAAACGTCCAGTTTTGTCGTCATAAGTGAAAAAAATGTACTTCTTCTCTTCAAGATGTTTGAGAAGAAGTTCGCGATTTGGAAGGAAACCTTGATTCCCCTAATGGAGTTCAAGATCTCCTGCCAAAATCTGCAAATTCGGAACAACTAACCACGATAGGCGGCACTCTTTGCTTCCTCACTTGAATCAAAGAGCCTGGGCTAGAGACAAGCAGTCTTTTCGACTGCTCATTTCGATGCAATTATCAACATTATTCATTTCACCCTTGGAAGAAAGTTTGCATTCCGGAGAAACGTCCTTTCTTCCATTCTTGCCACGTTTAGTGACAGTTTTAAATCCCCATTTTTTGGAAGGATGTTGTGAATTCAGAGATTTACCCTTCCTTTTGTTTGTAGTTGCAACCATGTTTAATGAATAAACGAAATAAAATGAGACCTCCTAAGAGGGTTTTCCCCAAGACGGTGTCCAAGGCGAATTACAACCGTTAGCTTTCGCTAACGGGTCGCAGGCACGGGTCCAAACAAGAATCGTAAAGGGATCAATAGTAGAAATAATAGTACTGTTTTAGTAGCACTGAAAAGTACCGTTTTTTTTTATTTTAGTACTAAAAAGAACTGTTTTTGTAGCACTGAGAAGTACTGTTTTATTGCTCTAGGTAATTTTTAGAAGAAAATCCCAACCACCTTATTACAATTTTCTTGCCAAATTTCAAAAGGACTCAATATGCCCTTGTTGAAATATTGTCGCAAATAGTGCTGAGCAGTCACAAAGCAAGTGTTGAGAGGTTTTTATCTCGCAGTAACCGACAGATATCAGTTGGACTTTGGCTTATCTTCTTCCAAGGATATCTAGCCGGGCAATGTCCTGTAAGTAGTCCAATAATTATGCAGAGTGTATTTTTATTATATTTAGAAGTTTTTCTGTTATTTGTTTACTTAGAGTTATAAACAGTTTATACTGATAATAAATCTTCGAGCTGTTTAGTAGAATACCTATAATTAGATGAAAAAATCGAATTAAGTTCTATACCATTCCTTAGCCGAGTGGTCAGAGTCCGCGGCTACAAAGCAAAGCCATGCTGAAGGTGTCTGGGTTCGATTCCCGGTCGGTCCAAGATCTTTTCGTAATGAAAATTTCCTTGACTTCCCTGGGCATAGAGTATAATCGTACCTGCCACAGATATACGAATGCGAAAATGGCAACTTTGGCAAAGAAAGCTCTCAGTTAATAACTGTGGAAGTGCTTATTAGAACACTACGCTGAGTTGCCGGCTCTGTCCCAGTAGGGACGTTAATGCCAAGAAGAAGAAGAAGACCATTTAATTCCACTAGACAACTCTAGTGGAATTAAATGGTATAGTACTAAATTCGTTTTTTCATCCAGTTTATACTGCCTTGAAGCTTTTTTACCAATCCAATATGACTGTATCATATTACGCTCCCATTTTTTCACTTCCATCTCTATTTTGAAACTGTATAAAAAACAACCTAAAGAGATGACTCTTAGATGGCGTATATTTTTGCAAGGAAAACAGTTATCCATCATTCCATTGGTATTGAAACATTAACTCCTGGGCCTGTTATTCCAGCCCCTGTGTTGTCACTCATTGTAAAACCATCCGTATATAAAATAATCGATTCTGGAGAAATACTAAGCCCACCCGCATCCCACATTTGGCGGTCTGTTTCAACCACCTTATATGTTCTATCTGGGTTTAGTTTTTTTTTTCCATCCAGTCTTCGTTTATGACTACTAATGGATTAATTTGAAATTTTTTAAGTATTCTTAGATGTCCGGAAAGATTTCCTTCAAGAAGGATATGCGTTTTTCGCAGTCTTAGTGCATTCTTTTCAGCTTCCATTTACACGTGTTGATGTCGTGGAAGCTTATACAGAATTGCCCCTAAGGCCTTTGTGTATTAAGCATTGCTCCTATCATAGCCATGCAGGCCAAACGTTGCAATTTTTCTAGCTATTTTGGGCTGTGCTTAGCTTTATTTTAGGCCTCCATACAAGTGCGGCATAAACTACCTTAGGTCTCACAATAACCGTATAGATCCAATGAACTATTTTAGGTTTGAGTCCCCATTTCTTAACAAAGTATTCTTACTCGCCCACAGATCATTAATGGCTTTGATTATTACCTGCTCTAAGTGCAAATTCTAATTAAGTTTATCATCTAGAATGGCGTCCGGCCGTTTGGCAGAATGCCGCCATTTGGCCGAATGTCATCTGGCTGAACGTGTCGTTTGGCCGAATTACGATCAAAAAAATTATCCAAATTGTACAAGATTGTACCCTGTTCGGCATAAAATCGTTTGGCATAATGGTCGTTTGGTATAATGGCCGTTTGGTATAATGGCCGTTTGGCGTAATGATTGACTTAAAATAAATATCGGCATTTTTAAGCTTTTACCGAGATTAACACCACCGAGGCCATAGCCAAAAAATTTGGTAGGTTCTAAACAAGCGTGGTGTTCGTTTAGAGATTATCCAAGCTAAGAATTTCAAAAATTGTTGTGGCATTATAGATCATCACTAAATAAAACTCGTAACTGATCTCTACATCTCAGAACATAGAGTATCCTTGAGCTTGTTGCGATATACATAATTGAATACAGTAAATTGGTAAGTAAAGTTCGTAGTTATTCATCAAGGGAACGCTCATAGAATATTTTGCTGCAGATCAAGCTCTGTCTCAGTTTGGACGTAACACTCGATGAAAATGACTTGATAAAAGAATTAATTTTTCAGACATAGATAGAAGGGGGCCCAGATAGCCGTAGCGGTAAACGCGCAGCTATTCAGCAAGACCAAGCTGAGGGTCGTGGGTTCGAATCCCACCGGTCGAGGATCTTTTCGGGTTGGAAATTTTCTCGACTTCCCAGGGCATAGAGTATCTTCGTGCCTGCCACACGAAATACGCATGCAAAAATGGTCATTGGCATAGTAAGCTCTCAGTTAATTACTGTGGAAGTGCTCATAAGAACACTAAGCTGAGAAGCAGGCTTTGTCCCAGTGGGGACGTAACGCCAGAAAGAAGAAGAAGAAGATAGAAGTTTCAGACTCTAACGCAAAAAAAAAATCTTTTCACAGCATAGTTTAAATGAACAACACATCTTTAAAAAAAAATTGTGGCAAAACTTTTCAACGGTTCAATATAAATTCTAATTTTGGAAGTGTACGTCAAAACACCGTCTATTATCGAGAGAAGGGAAATAATATTTTTTTCAGCATATCTCGGAAGGAGTTATCCCCAAAAAAAGTATATGTTGAATATTGACAGGTTCTAATATAATTATCATTCTAACAAACATCTGGCAAGAATTGATTAAACAGCAAAATATAAGAATGGGTAACATTTAGCTTTACTAAATAATAAAATTTAAAACAGTGTAAATATACAGAACAGCCTATTTTTAAAATAAGGCAAAATTTACAATTAAACCAATAGAAGAATGGACGCCAAAAATTATTGTGGCAATGACTGGTTCCCCCGAAAAGTGATGATGAGAAAGAACGATAAACAGTCAAAAGAAGGAAGTATTCTGTCTGTCTGTGGCTATACACATGTAGGCAAAAATGCTGAGGACGGTAAAACTCGAAAGAACCGCCAATTAAATAAAAAAGGATGCATATTAGATGGTCAGTTCGTTCACCACCCTGAAATGTGTAAAGTTACGACAATTATGGGTGTTTAAAAACTTTTCGGGGAAGTGGGCTAGTCGAGGAAACGGGGGACTGCCATTCGGGGAAACGACATTCGGGGACCGACATTCGGGAAAAAGTAGCACAACCCATCAAAGTAACTGCAGTAAACGATTTCTCTTTTCGCTGATAATTTGAGCAGATCAATGTTATCCATTGCCGCGATTGTCAGTTAACAACAAAACTACTTTAAAAATATAGCTCCAAAGAACATAGGCTGCATGAAAGAAGAAGAAATTAATTGAAATTTAAAATCAACAATTTTCATACCTATAATTATAGTTACATCATATTGAGGAAAAAAAAATAGAACAATTAAAGGAAGGGTAAATTTGTGCTAAATATATAAAAATCTTGCTAAAATTTGTTCCAATATCGAAACTCAAAAGTAGAATTAATATTTGAAAGAAGGGTAATTTCTGGATAAATAATAAAATACTATTGGCAATAACTTTCCTTATATGCTTAACTTTATTCAAGAGCGAATGATTGTTGAATAAAGTGCCATTTTGTATTAATTGACTCCAAAACAAGCCTGGTGTCATCAGAAAGATTCAATAGAAACGTAAAAATGAAAATTGAAAAATTTTTGGTTTCAGACTCATTATGCTAAACGACTATTATGCCAAACGACTTTACGCCAAATGAACATCATGCCAAACGACTTTATACCACCTGGTACAAAGATGGTGTGTACGATTCATAAGCTCCCTTTATATCAAGAAATGATATGAGAGCAAATTCTTTTCTATAGTACTTTCTATTTTTGTTATCAAATTATGTAGAGAAGTGACTTAAATTTGTTCGGTTGATATGCATACCTGTTAAAAGGAAGTCTAACAGCTCTGTTGTAATTGCCAGCGAACCCAAGCTCCTGGCAGGCCGTGGCACTATCCATAGTTAGGTATGGAGAACCAATCTGGTCAAAAGCGCTTAGAACGGGCAGAAACCAGAAGCGGTTGGAATGCATGTATTGGATCATGTGCTTAAGAGTAGCAAGTGCATACCGAACGGTTTCTAAAGAGGCCGTGTGAACCATAGCCGAGATGACGCCCATCGGGCTCATCATCAAGGAAGAGTGGTCCTCAACGCACAGAGATTGGCAGCAAGAATGGGATAACTCCACTAAAGGTAGATGGACCCATCGGCTAATACCAAATCTTTCAGATTGGTATAAAATAATCCATGGGAAAGTGAACTTCCACCTGACGCAGTTTCTGTCAGGACAGGGTTGCTAAAGGCAGTATCTGCATAGGTTCGGGCTCTCGCAATTTCCTGCGTGCCCCAATTGTGCTGGTGTGGAGGAAACAGCGGAGCATTTCGTGTTCGATTGCTCTCGTTTCATTGTTATGAAAGATCACTTGCTCGGTACATGCGAAGGGAACCTCCGATAATACAATAGAGAGAATGTGTGCGTATGCCGAGTGCTGGCATGCAGTAACTATGGCTGTCACTCACATTATTTTAGAATTGCAGCGCCTATGGCCTTGACCAAGAGTTGGCTGCAGTTTGCCTAGGCTACTTCTGCTACATGTGTTGTGCACTAGCCCCTCCCCGTAAGGTGGTTGTGAGGAGATGAGGGTCTGAGGCCAAGGGTAATGTCTGTGCACCACTTGAGCAATTCAATAAGAATTGTCCAAATACAGTGCATAGGCTGGCTTAAGTGAGTCGTCGTTTGTGCGGCATCCTCACACTCCCTGATTTACCTTCTCAAGCGTCTGTTTGCAGATTTCGTCTTTGTAAAACATAAAAATAAAAATACTTACTTGAGAACATGGCTGATAGGGTTTTTTTTTTACTTGCTTTATATGGTATGAATTGAACCGTTGTAACATATGATATCTCTAGGTCATGTGAGATCAGCAAAGTTGTTCAGTAAGTCAAGGACTATCATATTATAAACCAGTAGATTCGAAATTTTGCCACCAGCGGCGCTAGGGAGAATTTTTGTTTTGCAAAAATCTCATGATGCTGACTGTTTAGAAAAGTGTCCTCTTTGGCAAAGTTCATCAGTAAGTCAAAGGCAATCATTTTTTAAGCCTTGAGATTTTTAACTTTGCCACCAGGTGGCGCTAGGAAGCAATCACTTTTTGTTTAGCAGAAATATTAGGACCCTGAATACTTAGAAAAATGGCGTCTTCGTAAACGTTTCTCAGTAATTCAAGTGTTTGTAGTCGACAAAATACTTTCATTCTTATAAAGCCTGCTCTTCAGCTAAATGTTTTAGCACTTCCACAGTTATTGAATGAGAGCTCATCAAAGTCAAAGAAATTTTCATTACGAAAAAAACCTTGATTGACCGAAATCGAACCTAGACACCTTCTGTGTGGATTTGCTTTAGGCACTAAACCCCCGTTCCACCCGTTGTCCATATCAAACATTTGGGTTATTGTTTTAGATTTGTACAGTTTGGTATTTTTATACTTGAATGGGTCGCATTAGAAATCTTTTAAACTATGACAATAGAGGTTTGTTCTGTCTATATGATGCCCAGCCTTTCGCAAAAAAAAATGATTTCTAATATCACTCGTTCTGGAGCAATGATGCAAATCCTAATTACCGTTTTGTCTCAAATTCCGAACAGACTCATATTCCGAACACTCGGTTTTTGTATGGCGACTTGGTTGAAATGTTTCGCTGAAATATGTCACCAAATAACAAGGAAATGGCAGTCAATTGTAATTCAATTTGAACGTCTCCAATGTAATTTATACCGCTGGAGTAGTGATGATTCTCTAGTTTGAGACCAATTGAACAAGCTCAGATTAATTTATTTGCCAAATTATTCATTTGAATACGATTTATTCGTGCTATTCGGAATTTGAATCAGGGTGTTCGGAATATGAAACAGAACGAACACAGTGTTCGGCATTTGAGTCAAAATGATGTTCCATACTTTTACGTAAAAACAATACTAGAACAAATAAAATCAACATAATTATTGGTACACCCAACAGCTAACAGGTAGACTTTGCGATGAAATTAAAATATACACAAATATCAGCTAATTTATGCCAATCAGATGCATTTGAAGTCCCTGTTGGCCTTAAGTGTTCGGAATATGAGTCAAAACGGTATACAAATTTCAACAGAAAATAAGAACATACTGCATTCCATTTTGTTCATTTCTTTCAGAGTAACCTATTTGGAATGATTTCCTTAATCTTTTATACCTTGTTACCGTTTGCGATTGCTGCCGAAGAAAAACTGGTTGAACTGAAAAATTACAATATGTTATATCATCCAATTACTACCACTGTGGTGATTGCGGCTAGCAACGTGTAAGGAAGGACGGTGTATAAAAATCTCGTGAACATTCCCCCAGCTGCCTGTCCCATTCAACAAGGTTTATCAAACAGGGTTCGTTCATCATTCCGCCGGTACCGACCAAGGCACAGGACGAAGTTCACGGTTCAGAGAGATAAAAAAGGGACGTGCATATCTGTGACGATACATCATGTTGGTACGTGTCTGGGCTGATAACATCGTAACTCTTCTGGAAAATGATAAAAGATCGTGAGGAGCTCGTACATGTATCACACTAGATAATAAGGTTTATCCGTTGAACCGTGTGAGAAGCAGAGACGGAATACGAGAAAACACAATTCACGTGTTCACGCATAATGCCATTGTTGAACCGATCTATCTCTTCCAGCCGTTAAGGGTATGCGATATGCACATTTTTGAATGGCGATACGAAACGCAACGGAATTTGTAGCATTGGAAATAGCACAAATATGAAATAAAATATGAAATTCCAAAAATGTGTGAAATTTTTCTAAACAAAAAGAAATTTTGATTTTGTTTCACGGAATATTTTTCTTATGTTATTGATTGGTTCAATTTCACAGCGGAACACGTTTTTGTCTCAAGCACAAAATTACCGCTATTTACTCAATTGGGGGTTGCTGAATCCATTACCGTTTTCAAAAATATCATAGCACGTCTAGTTTTAGAGATATTTACTGTTGAAAATGATAAATTTGACGTTTTCATCCAACTTGTATGCAAGTTTTCCAACTTGTATGGCAATTTACTTGCTTAATTTGCCACAAAATTCAAACTTCATGTTTTAAACAATACTTTTTAACAAAGTTCACAATATTTCCGATGGTAAAATGTTATTTTTTGGTGGTTCTGAAAAATATTGTATTATGCCATATAGGAGAAACGAAGAATTTGATGTGGAGGCTGCAAGCATGTTGAAAAAAAGTATTTTAACTAAATTTATTCGTAAAATTTACAATCAAATTATATCTAAATTGAAATTTCAAGTCCTATTTCGCATGTTTGGTGGATTAAATCATAAAACAGTTTGATAAATCATACTTTAAATTTCATGTAAACATCAATAAAACCAATGTGTTATACAACTTTGGCGACCTGTAGCTGAAAATTGTGACGTGCTGGAACATTTCTGAGGAAGACATCAAATTCAGCGACTCAAAATCTCTCAGTTTGATCCTTGAGACACGCAAAAATGTCATTTTTGTTACGCTGTGTTTTTTATGGAAAGCGGGCATGCGAAATCAACTAAAACTTACTTTCTGTATTACATGAGAAATTTCAATTGAATTCGCCCTATAGGAAAATTATATCCTTCTTACAACTACCGTTCAGCTGTCTTTTATACATTTTACATTGAAATTCACAATAACTTGAGAATTGTTAGAGTTATGGAAGACATTACTGTAACCAAATTGAAAAGAAATTTTCCGAGGAATCTTGTGTTGATATCGAACACTTCAACAATGTGCTATTTCCCAAAAACATATCTTGAAGCCTTCAACCAAGCTTAGCTTTTTGATCAAACTTAGGACTTAGGCTTTCAAAAAAAAAAGTAAAGGGTGATTTTAAGCAAGGATGGAAATCTACTGATCATGACAAAATCCATGATGCATCGCAGTTGTTCTTTATCATTGAAGCATTGCAACAACGATAAACCTTTTGTCGTCAAGTCATCACCAGTGCTGGGAACGGTAATAGTAGTAGGCTTGAATTTCATGAAAATCACGTGGCTTTCCCAGTGCAGTAGTTCAAAAACGTGAATCTCATCAAGTAGCCTATGTTGGGTGCATGAATTTTCTAAATCGTTAGTGTCATTGAATGCTCTAAATGCGGGAAATGCAGCGGGAAATAGAACATTTTTCTACAGTAATTTTGGGTTGCCCTTAGCAACGGTTTTTTTTTTGCAATTTTCAAGGCTCTTTGCCTACAGCAGCGATGGGCGTGAGTTTCACTGGCTTCGCTGACTGCGATTGGCTTTGTTTGGCTACTGAAGAATAAATTTCAGATTTTTTCCCAACCCTGGTCATCACGACAAACTAGTAGAGTACTGTCATAGTGAACGCGTCACACGACGCGTGTGCGTATGCGAACCCGCAAAGCAGAATATCAACAATAAGAAAACTTTTGATCACAACGCGTTTGCGCACGCACACGCGTTACTATGTCATTGGCCTAATGGATCGCTCGGCACGTACTCTAACGATCAATAGTTCGTTAATCAATGTTATTTTTCAGGATTTTTGTCGCTTCAAGTCCAGTCCAACTTTTGCTGCCTCACGTTTTAGGCGGGTGTACAGTTCTGCCACCTTTTCAAATGTTCGACCGACAATGTACATATCATCCGCGAAGCAAATAAATTGACTGGATCTCGTAAAAATTGTACCCCGACTGTTGACCCCGGCTCTCCACATAACACCTTCTAGCGCAATATTGAACAACAGGCACGAAAGTCCATCACCTTGTCGTAGTCCCCGGCGGGATCCAAACGAACTGGAGTGTTCGCCTGAAACCATAACACAATTCCATTCCATCGTCGTTCTGATCAGTTCGTGAGCTTCCCGGGAAAGCTGTTCTCGTCCATGATTTTCCATAGCTCTACGCGGTCGATACTATCGTATGCCGTCTTGAAAAAGATGAAAAGGTGATGCGTTAGGATCTGGTATTCACGACATTTTTGGAGGATTTGCCGTACAGTAAAGATCTGGTCCGTTGTCGATCGGCCGTCAACGAAGTCGGCTTGATAACTTCTCACGAACTTGCTTACTATAGGTGACAGACGACGGAAATGATCTGGGATAATAACTTGTAGGCCACATTTAGAATGGTGATCGCTCTAAAGTTCTCACAATCTAACTTGTCGCCTTTCTTGTAGATGGGGCATAAAACCCCTTCCTTCCACTCCCCCGGTAGCTGTTCTGTTTCCCAGATTGTGCCTATCAGCTGGTGCAGACAATTGGCCAGCCTCTCCAGACCCATCTTTATGAGTTCAGCTCCGATACCATCCTTACCAGCAGCTTTATTGTTCTTGAGCTGGTGAATGGTATCTGTTCGGCCCATTTAGTTTGCGAACCCCTGGTTCTGATCTCTTTAGATCAGATTGAATTTGCTTGGTTCTCCTTAGATAAGAGATAGGAGCGATAAGAGCTATCTCCCATCTCTCGCTTCCCGGGAGATCGCCGCATCGGCGTTTGTTTATAATTGCCAATTTGGACACAAATAAAGTTAGTTATCCACCGATATCCTTTAAGGGAACACGTCTCTGTACTCGGTTCACGGTCGGGAATAAAGTTTAGCTTTGCTTAAAACTAGTCCCCAGTGTAGTGATTCGAAGTGAGAAAGGTAAAGTTCGGAGGTGGAGGTCAGGGACCTCTGAAGACCCGCGGACGGATTTATCAATACAGTCCATTTAAATTGTCCGTGCCAGAACATGGTCCTTCGAGCCGGATCGTAACCGGTGGGACTAAAAGTGACCGTTTGGACAAGTGATCAGTGAAAGTGGCGATTTGATTCGCAATTAGCCAACCCCACGGTGGCGAAAATCAATCCTCGAGTGGAAGTGCTCTGCGATTCGTTCGCAATAAATCCAAGCCCACTACGGTGGTGAAGATCGAACCGAAAAAGTGAAATTCAATTGTGTGCCGTATCCACGCTGCTGTTGGCGGCAGAGAAGAGCAATCCCCACGGCAGGGATAGAAGGCGAAAGAAACTGATTGTGTGCGGTTTGTGAGATCGTTGGGATTGTGTCGCCGTTGTTCTGCAGCAACCACGCTGCTGGTGCATACACGGAGGAAACGGCACAGGAGAATTTGGCGATTTTTCGACAGAGCAGTGTTAAGATCGGCCGGCAGCAAGAATTTGCACGTGTCGTCGGAGGTCAGTGTAGCAGTTGCTTGCGGATAGCGGTAGCAGTAAACGGAACCATCCCGATTGCCGTCATCGTTCAGGGAAGTAGAAATTTGCATGGTTTTGTGTTGCATGGTCTATGTGGTTGGGTTGCATGTGATGGGTTCGAGTAAGGCGATGAGTGATAAGCAGCAATAAAATTTTAAATCGATAATTGAGCGTTTTCTTCCGGGTATTGTGGCCTGGGCTGAGTTGGATTCCCTTGGATAGATGGTTCTTGGTTTTTCTCGTTGGTTCGATACTCTTTGCTGTCTTTTTTCGCTGAAATCTTCAATGCTGTCAATTAGCTGGTCAATCGGTCGGTCGCGTGGAGCGTAGAAGTGAGTAAATCCAGTTGCAGTGTTTGCGGTCGAACTGATTCCAGTGAATGAAGTGAAGTGAAGTGAATCATAAACTTGATTGGCAATTTTACAGTACTGCTGCTGCTGTGTTTCTAGCGACTGTTAAGTGACACGAACTTGAGTGTGGACTCTTTCTGTGAACAGTGAATTGCTATCAATCTGAAAGTGACTTTATCATCCAGCAGTACTGTAATTTTGCGGGTGATTTTTAGAAAATTGTGAAGATGGTGAGAGCTGAAGAATACAAGGAGTTGAAGAAGCAGGAGAAGCAGCTGATCGACATCATCAATGGAATTGCACGGTTCGTTCAGGAATTCAAGAAGGGGAAGTATGAACCACAGCTCGATGTTCGCCTGGAGACCTTAGAAGAAGCCATCAAAAAGTTCTACAGCGTTCGGCGTAAATTCGACCTGATCCATGATGAGGAGGATAGTAGCGAGACTCTGAAACCTGGAGAAAAAACCCGTGCGGAAAAGGAACGAGCGAAGAAAAGCGAAGATTCGCTCAACAGTATGCAGGAGCAATACTATGCGGTTAAGGCAGCTCTAATCCAGCTGCGCCCTAAGCCGGAAATCCCGAAAGCTCAGGAAGACAATAACTTGAACGAGGTGCAGCCCATGTCTCGTGTCAAACTTCCTGACATTAAGCTTCCAAGCTTCAGTGGGAGGATCCAAGATTGGACCAGCTTTCGCGATACTTTCCGAAGTCTTATCCACAACAATCAACAGCTAGCAGATGTCGACAAATTCACCTACTTGCGGTCGTCAACAGCCGGAGAAGCCTTACAAGAGCTGAACTCGGTTGAGCTGACAGGTAACAATTACGAAGTGGCCTGGAAATTGTTGGAGAAGAAGTATGAGAATAGAAAACTCATCGTCAGGGCCCATCTAGATTCTCTGTTTGCCGTTGAGCCGATGCGGAAGGAAAGTTGCGAAGCCTTAAGTCACATCATCAGCGAGTTCGACAAAAACCTGTTGATGCTGAAGAAAATTGGGGAGCAGACGGACAACTGGTCAACGATACTAGCGTACATGGTTTGTTCTCCCCTCGATTCAACTACACTTCGTCACTGGGAGACGCACCATAATAGCAAGGAGGTCCCCAAGTACGAAGATCTGATGCAGTTCTTGAGGGATCAATGTGCAGTGTTGCAATCGATTGCACCTGCGAAGGCCTACGACGTCGACAAGCGACAGCGGTCTTCAACGATTCACACGTCGTCTCAGTCTCAACGACGGTGCTTATTCTGCGGAGATTCTTATCATTTGCCTTTCAAGTGCAGCAAACTTCAGAACATGACTGTTGCTCAACGTGCAGATGAAATCAACAGGAAGCGACTCTGCAGGAACTGCTTATCTACGGGACATTTTGCTGAAGGATGTTCCAGAGGATCGTGCACCCGCTGTGGACGAAACCATCACACTATGCTCCATTTCGAAAGGTCGTCAAGCAGCGGCTATCAAGTGAAGTCATCCGCTCCTGTTAGTGCTCCTCCTTCAGTTCCAAACGCGCAAAATCGACCAAACTTTACTCCAGCAGCTAATCAGCAACAGTCACAGCAAAGTCGTTCCAAACAACAAAGCCAAACACAAACACCATCCACTCAACCAGTCACACAAGCACAACCAACATCGTCATACCCCGTGATTCGCTCACAAAACACTCACCCACAACCCACCACTGACCCACAACCTGCAATTTACCTTGAAACCACTGAATCTTCACGTTGCATTGGCACGACAACTCGTCAAGTATTAATGTCAACTGCAATTGTCAAGGTGGTAGACCGTTTTGGCAACATTGCTCTTGCCAGAACGCTTCTTGATTCCTGTTCGGAGTTCTGCTACATGACCAGCGGACTTTCAAAAAGGCTGAAGTTCCACGAGCAGCGGAATTTCCTGAAGGTGCAAGGAATCGGTAACAGTAGTGTAACGTCGTCGAAATCTGTAGAAGCCAACATCGAACCAAGACACTCGTCGATCTCCTCGTTCGGTGAGCGCATGCAGTTCCACGTTTTGCCGAAGATCACTCAAACTCTGCCACTCCGCCCTCTGCGAATGGACTTGTTGGAGATTCCGTCCGATGTGGTGCTAGCAGATCCCACATTCGGTGAGCCTGGCCCCATAGATATGATAATTGGTGCGGAGTTCTATTTCGATCTACTGAGGGCCGGAAGAAGAAAGTTATTCGAGACTGGTCCAACGCTGCAGGAAACAGTTTTCGGCTGGGTTGTGTCCGGCAAGGTACCGGAAGTGTCAAGCAACGTACCAACCACCTCAAGCTACGTGACTTCAACTGTTGACCTGCAAGAACTAATCGCTAGATTCTGGGAGTTGGAGACTTGCCATGTGAACCGAACACATTCGGTAGAAGAGACAGCTTGCGAAGAGTTCTTCAACAGAACAACAATTCGCAATGAAGATGGCAGATTTGTAGTCACGATTCTCAAGAAGGAGCACATGCTGGAGCGACTAGGGCAGTCCAAGGACATAGCCATGAAGCGGTTCATTGGATTGGAGAAGCGGTTCGCCTTGAACAATGACCTGAAAGAGGCCTACAAGGAGTTCATCCACGAATACATCCTGATGGGCCACATGAAGGAAGTCGACGAAAAGCAAGACACTGGATTTCCAGTGTACTATATGCCGCATCACGCCGTGCTGCGGCCCGATAGCACAACTACCAAGCTGAGGGTCGTGTTTGACGCGTCGTGCCGAACTTCCAGCGGAATCTCACTCAACGATACTCAAATGGTAGGACCGGTCATCCAGAATGATCTGATCACTACGATTCTACGATTCCACCATCACCGTATAGCTGTCATCGCCGACGTAGCAAAAATGTACCGCATGGTCCGAGTTCCAGAGCAAGATCAACATCTACAGCGCATCCTTTGGAGAGATACGCCAGAGGAACCTGTGAAGACGTTCGAGCTGCTAACGGTCACGTACGGCACTGCGAGTGCACCATATCTGGCCACAAGATGCCTGAAGAAGTTGGGAGAAGATAGTGTATCGACGCATCCGATTGCTGCACAAGTGGTTCAAGAGGACTTCTACGTCGACGACATGTTGCAGACACTGTTAGCGAAGCACAAAAGCTGATGGATGAAGTCATTGAGTTGACAAATTCCTCGGATTCATCTTGAGAAAGTGGAACTCAAACGCGCCAAGGTTGCTCGCCAAGCTGCCCACACATCTACGTGACGAACGTTCTGTTCTCGACCTAGACTCCTCAAGTGCGACGGTCAAAACTCTAGGGCTGCGATGGGACACACAGTCGGACTATTTTTGCTTCACCTTCCCCGAGTGGAGATCGAATTCTTCTGCAATCACCAAGCGCAGTGTCCACTCCGACGCAGCGTGTTTCTTCGATCCACTCGGTTTGGTCGGTCCAGTGGTAGTTCAGGCAAAGATCTTCATCCAGCGGCTCTGGCTGCTGAAGTGCGATTGGGACGAACCTCTTGAAGAATCCCTACAAATATTGTGGCAGGGGTACAAGCAGAACATGATCGCTCTGGAGTCGATAGCAGTTCCTCGCTGGCTCGGATTCAGCAACGACTGTAGTGAAGTGCAGTTACACGGCTTCTGCGACGCTTCGGAGGCTGCATATGGAGCGTGCCTCTATCTACGTTGTACTGCTTCGGACGGCACCGTCACCGTAAGAATAATCACCTTCAAGTCTCGAGTGGCACCTCTGGAAAACCTCCAGAAGAAAAAGATAAAGCAGAACATCCCACGCCTCGAACTGTCCTCGGCACTCTTGCTGAGTCATCTATACGAGAAGTACAATCAAGTTCAACCCAACATCAAGGCGTACTTTTGGACAGACTCGATGATCGTCAAGCACTGGTTGGCATCGTTACCCTCTCGCTGGCAGATATTCGTGGCTAATCGAGTGTCTGAAATCCAGCATCTCACCAAGGACGGAGTTTGGAACCATGTTCCGGGCACCGATAACCCAGCAGACCTCATCTCGCGGGGATTGTCTCCGGCTCACCTTCAATATCAATCCATTTGGTTTGAAGGTCCCCAGTGGTTGTCTCAAGATCCACAGCATTGGCCACACGCATACGATGCTGAAAACGTTGAATTAGATCCAGCATTATTGGAAGAACGACCGTCACCTGCTTTTGCAGCTCAAGCAATCCCACCGAGTGAAATCTTTGGAGAACGATCATCGTTTACGGAACTAGTCCGAATCGTAGCTCTTCTGCTTCGGTTCAGGTACAACGCGCAGAAATGCAATCGGCAGTTCAGGAAAACTGGATGCTTGTCGTTACAAGAGCAAGAAGAGGGAATAGTTGCCTTGGTTCGCTTGTCCCAGCAGGAATGCTATCCCCAAGAACTTCGAGATCTGGCGAAAAATGGTTGTGTGAAAGATTCTTCTAATATCGCTGCTCTACATCCACGGTTATTTGACGGCGTGATGCGCGTCGGCGGCCGGCTCTCTAAGGCACCGATATCGTCCAATCGCAAACATCCCTATATTCTGCACAACAAACATCCGTTTGCCGCAATGATCGTACGACATTACCACCACAAGCTCTTCCACGCTGGTCAGCAGCTACTAATCTCGGCTGTCCGAGGCAAATTCTGGCCAGTTCACATCCACAGTTTGGCAAGAAGGGTGATCCACAGCTGTATTCCATGTTTCCGCAACAAGCCCAAGGTCTTAGACCAAATAATGGCCGATCTCCCGTCGGCGAGAGTAACCCCAGCGCCGGCATTCCTGAAGGTCGGAGTAGATTACTGTGGTCCATTCTTCGTGAACTATCCCAATCGTCGAGCAAGTCCCGTGAAGTGCTATGTGGCGATATTTGTGTGCCTGGTCGTCAAAGCGATCCATCCCGAGGAGGAACAAATAACTCCCCAATAACTCATGCATACCATATTTTGGTATCATACCAAAATTAGGTATTGTTCAGTTGTCAATACCTCAATTTGGTATTATATTGGTATTGCGAAAACTGTTTAAAAAAAATCAATAATACTTCATTGAGGTATTCGACAGCTATTGAGGACTGCTTGAGGTATTGAACTATTATTGAAAAATTTCACTTTTATATGAAAATCCATCACGTATTATTTAGGTATTACAATACCTGATCGAATTATCAGTTTGGTATCAGTAGAACATGCTTGAGATATTATTTGAGGTATTTTACCTCTTATGCAGGGCTCATTCATACCTCATTCAGGTTGTTAGTATTGGAAATTGTCTGGTATGGAATACCTCAATTTGGTATTCAGTAGTTATTTTCTTCTGCTCGGGATCTGGAGCTGGTAATGGATCTAACTTCTCAGGCGTTCTTGGCAGCGCTAAAACGTTTCACGGCTCGTCGTGGTAGGCCGCAGCTGATAATGTGCGACAACGCAACTACGTTCGTTGGTGCAAAACGAGAACTAACCGAGCTGCACCGCCTCTTCCACGATCAACGATTCCAAGCACAGCTTATCAAGGACACCAGTTCCGACGGTATCGAGTTCCGATTCATCCCTCCACGCACACCCAACTTTGGAGGCCTCTGGGAGGCGCAGGTGAAGTCGTTCAAGGGACACTTCAAGAAAGCTATCGGCACCAAGGTGCTGAAGGTCGATGAAATGTTGACTGCGCTGTACCAGATCGAAGCAGTACTCAACTCGCGCCCGCTGACTCCACTAAGCAACGATCCGAAGGATTTCGAAGCCCTAACGCCGGGGCACTTTCTGGTTCAACGACCGCTAACCGCCATCCCGGAGCCAGATTTGCAAGATGTGCCCAGTAACCGCTTACCTAAGTGGGAAAACGTTCAACAAGTGTCGCAGCAAGTTTGGAAAAAGTGGTCTACCCAATACCTCTCGGATCTACACAACCGCACAAAGTGGACCAAGCAGTGGAACAACATCTCCGTCGGTACGATGGTTCTACTCAAGGAGTAGAATACCCCACCTCTGAAGTGGCACTTGGGTAGAGTCATCAAGGTGTTCGAAGGTTCGGACGACAACATTCGTGTGGTAACGGTCCGCACGAAAGACGGATGCTTTGATCGAGGAATCTCAAAGGTCTGTCCTCTTCCCATTCGGGACAACGAAGAACTCAACAATCTCCAAAACGCCTAAGTCACTCACTGAGTGCACCCTGGTGCAACTGCACCACTCAATTTTTCAATTATATCAGTTAAGTCGTCTGAGGGTAATCCAGTCGGAAGAAGGTTAATTTGGTATGGTCTGTGCATGTATTGTAAGCGTCATTCAGTCTGGTGAAGGTCTCGGCGCACAAGGCGTCGGCGTTGGCTACAGGGTCATCGCAAGGTTAAAGGCATCACACTAATCCCTATGCATATCGTCGGTAGCACCACAGCGCTCGCTATCATCTCTAATCTGGAGGAATCCATGGTACCCCTCCACACCGCCGTTGTCAACTGTTTGGCATTGGGCTTGGCCAGCCCATCCTGTCGATCAGCGCACCGATGGCACGAAGTCCAAGAAGTGGTCTCTGGACCACCAAAGCATCTACCCAAGACGAACACTGCCACCCAGGCGTTGAAACTCTACGGAGGATCCTCAGGCACCGTTCTTGCCTGGGTAGGTAAGTTGTTCCAGTTTACAGAAATCTATGCCAGTCACTACATCCATTCCTTTTCGAGGAAATCATCACCAACTTCACCATCACCAATCGCACCAAGTCCCACATGTATGAGGGAAGGAAGGAAGCTAGTCATCACCCGATGTACTGAGCGCAGACGATCGTACCGATGTTACCTCATTCAAACTGAAGCACCCCAAGAAGCCCACTGACGTCATGAGAATCTCGTAGCTAGTCCCAACACCGAAGAAGAAAAAGAAGAAGAATCCCCGCTGTGCACTCGGCACGGCAACCCCGATGAAGCAACATCACTCTCCATCACGAAGGCAGCGCCCGTGAGCCCTAGCTTAACGTGTGCCGGCGCAGAAGGCGCCTCGAAGCAGCAGTCCCCAACTACGCGTACAAGCGTGGTGGCGTTCCCGTCGACAGGAGTCGACGCAGTTCAGCAGTAGCAGCAGCAGTGATATAATAAAGTGAACTCAAAAACAAATTCAATATTGTTAGATGTAAGAATAAGTCAAGGTAGCTCTTTCTCGAAATCCATCTGGTTTCAAGGCGGCCGGCATGTTCGGCCCATTTAGTTTGTAAGATCATTGTGAACCCATCATGAAGCGTTTGTTTTTATCCGTGTCTGTTTTGAATATTGCTGTCAGTTAATATGCTGTCAGCTATCGAGCTTTTGTATGCTGTCAGTTATTATGCTGCCAGCTACTGTATTTTGTGTTTTGCTGTCAGATCTTATAAGCGAACCGAAGACAAGAACCAAACCTGCGCCACCTAGGTTTTGATAAGGAAAACAAAACGAAATATATCAATTTCAAATTTATTGCGCAGTAGAGAAATTAATTGCGTCGTAGAGAATCAACCCAGGTAGAAAACTCTAAAACAATGACTATAATGATGCTTTAGTTAAATGTTCTCTCTATAATCGACCAATGGGTGGAAATTGCGTCGCAGAAATTAGGTTGAAACCAATCTAGGACGCGTCGGTCAAATCATTATTGTGGAGTGCTTCGAATCGAGTAGTTGATTTTTGTCGGAGTGATATTACTATTGAAAAGTTAATAAGTAATCTTTATTGTACTAAATTTGAAGTGAGTTTTCGATCGTTTAAAGTTATTTAAGTGTTGTTAATTTAATTTGTGTGCTTTTTTGTGTTTAGCGTTGAATTTGTCGAGCGTGAATAGTGAGTTAGAGAAATCCTCACATTAACCCCTGGTTCTGATCTCTTTAGATCAGATTGAATTTGCTTGATTCTCCTTAGATAAGAGATAGGAGCGATAAGAGCTATCTCCCATCTCTCGCTTCCCGAGAGATCGCCGCATCGGCGTTTGTTTATAATAGGGTAACGACTGTTTATTTCGTTCCTGATCGCTAACAGTTGGCGCCAGCGCCAAAAAGTACAGGCAACAACCTTTCGAACATTCAGTTTCTTTCACCAGCCGCCGAGCGACGACACTGTTGTTTATATTCCACCCACTGATCGCGCTGCGCTGGATTCTCAAACTTTCAACACAAGCGCATGGAAGAATGGTAGTCGGAGAGCTGTCAAAACGTATGGAAAATAATGAAAAACGTAAATTACTTGCAATTAGGAAACTGGATCAAAAAAATAGTGATTACAAATCAAGTGTAAAGTGAATACATATTTTTTTGTTTTCAGTTCATCTTCCATGGTGCTTTCTTTGCTTCAGAATTTCGTTTTTACTACCACTGAAAAAGAGACATCTATTGCCTTTTAAGTTTTGAATATCGCCCTATTGCCAATTTGGACACAAATAAAGTTAGTTATCCACCGATATCCTTTAAGAGAACACGTCTCTGTACTCGGTTCACGGTCGGGAATAAAGTTTAGCTTTGCGTAAAACTAGTCCCCAGTGTAGTGATTCGAAGTGAGAAAGGTCAACGATCGGAGGTGGAGGTCAGGGACCTCTGAAGACCCGCGTCTGGACGGATTTATCAATACAGTCCATTTAAATTGTCCGTGCCAGAACAGTATGCTTAACCTCCCTCAAAGCGGGGGCTGGTTGGTTTCCATCTTCCGCAGTACCGACGAAGGCATTTCCTCCGTTGTCCCGTCTTTCATTGCCTGTGCTCTCAGTGCCATTCAGGTGCTCGTTGGAGTGCTGCTTCCACCTTTTGATCACCTCACTCTCGTCCGTCAAAATGCTCCCATCCTTATCCCTGCACATCTCGGCTCGCGGCACGAAGCCGTTGCGGGATGCGTTGAGCTTCTGATAGAACCTACGCGTTTCCTGAGACCGGCACAGCTGTTCCATCTCCTCGCACTCCGTCTCCTCCAGGCGGCGTTTTTTCTCCCGAAAGAGGCGGGTCTGCTGTTGCCGGTTCTGTCTATAACGCTCCACGTTCTGCCGGGTCCCTTGCTGCAGCATGACCGCCCGCGCTGCGTTCTTCTCCTCCAGAATCTGCGTACATTTCTCGTCGAACCAATCGTTCCGTCGACTCCGTCCCACGTACCCGACGTTACTCTCAGCTGCATTGTTGATGGCTACCTTTACTGTTCTCCAGCAGTCCTCAAGAGGGGCTTCATCCAGCTCACCCTCTTCCGGTAATGCAGCCTCGAGGTTCTGCGCGTATGCCGCTGCGAGAAAAAAAAAATAGGAAGTAGTAAAATTAACTCATTGTCTTTCGAATGTATTATAGAGTCACACGTGTAATCACAGAGATGTAGACAAAATACTTTTGTGTGTTTTTAGAGGTGACTCCAAACTTTTGCACGGAAGTGTAGGTCCTTATTTTTAGGAAGTGTAGGTCCTTATAATTAGGAGACAATAATTATTTATTATAACTATCTAATGCTACGCAGGTTCAGACTAGAGCTGATATTACGTAATATAGGCTCTCTTGATATCAGAAACCATACATCTAATTTTCACTGGAAATAAAAAGTATGACGTTTGATATCAAGATAGCCTATATTACGTAATATCAGCTCTGGTCTGATCGTAGCATAAAATTTCTTGTAAATATTATTTTTTTAAAGAAACAAAATCCAAAATATTTCGAATTACGGAATCATTCAAAATACCGCATAACCTTACCAACCGTACGCCTCACCAGGAGGGTACCAACTAGCAATAATGTCATACGATACCGAAGTATAGGATATCCTGTCGCCAACCGCAAAACTAAGCATAATAATGATGACACTTCAAATTCTGAAGGATAACGTGAAATGTGTTTATCTCATCCTTTAACAACAGTCTACACAACTTCGTTCCCGTAACAATCTTTACGATGATGATGATGATCATCCTCATAGCGATGATGGTTTTCCACTTTTCAGTTTGAATTGTGTCGAACCACAATATGATACAAAATTGATGTTCGACCGTCGGAAGAGAAGTGATGCTTGTTGTTTTTGTGATTGAAGAAGAGACTGTGTTTCACCGAAAGGAAGGCCGCTGGATGAATGGAGATTGCTATTCTGAGAAATGATGGAAAAGGCCCCCGTATCAAAAGTTTTTAGCACGTCCGTTTTATGGGAATTGAGACAATGCTTGCCATTGTGTTACCTAGTTAGAAGTGACAGTGCAAAAGAGCTGTGGCCTATGACACGAAGCTTTGTGAAAACCTAGTGCTGGAAGAATGAGACTTGTTCAGCTCAAATAAGTTTTTACGTATCTGTAGTTCTGAATTGAGAATGATTCGACAGTTTTAAACGATAGATTATACTGGAAGATTCAAGAACAGTGCATTCTATGTTGAAAAATATTGCTAGTGTGAATGTTTTTGTGTGTTTGTGTAATACTTTTTTTTTAATATTGAAATACGTAACAAATTTTATTCTATTTAATGATTAGTGAATGAGAAACATCAATAAATAATATTTCAGTGCTAGTAATTAATGTTGCAGTAGCATTCACGCTTCTATTTTGACCTTTAATTTTTGCATTGTAGTCTTAATTTCTATTATAAAATTTCCGTTTCCTATTCTAATTTCGCCCTTTCACCTTTGTGACCTGAACTATTTTATTTTTCTCATCCGTGATATGTTGGCTCTAATTTCTACAAATTTAGCTGATATCATTAAAATTTTTACACATTACTACAACACTATTAAAGTTTTTTTTAGTTATACTTGGAAGCCAAGTCTGACAGAAGGTTCTTATTTTGACTGGACCAAACAAAACTCTGTTAGCTCATTTAGAACATTGGACAATTGTGTGCTAAATAAGCCATTTACAAGCACTTTCGGGATATTCTGGAGCTGATTTTGGGACCATGAAAATGATATCAATCCGATGATTGCAAACCATATCATGCGACACATCTTTCTTCTTTTTTCGCCGGAATGATGCATATTAAATAATTGTTTGCAACTTAGTGCCATTTAAAACTATTATCGAGATATCCTGAAGCCAGGACCCTGGAAATTATGTCAATCTCAAGGATTCCATAATTGCATGCAACAAAGGGTCATTTACAAGAATATACTGCAAGTTAGGGTAATATGCACTTTCGGGGTAAAATGGTTTTTGATGTTTCTATGAATATTTTGGATAAATTGAGATACTTTCCTTGGAAATTTTCTTGTCAAATCGTATTTTGGGGATACTTACAATCAGTCCCTGATGAAAAATTGTTCCCAATCACTTCGCAAATAGCCTAAAAGAGCACCGTGGGACGTTTAACCTCAAGGGTGCATATTACCCCAGATTGTAAATGACTCTATGCTGCATGCAAGCACTCAGTTTGCATTATATAATAATGCAAGAAACCTTGAAGATGATAGTGTCATTTGATATGGTTTACAATCATTGAAATGATGTCCGTCTCCAGGGCCCAGAGAGAGGCTCCAGAGCATCCTGGAAGAACTTGTAAATGGCCCTGTGTTGCATACAGTTGCAACGCCGCTTGAACAGTCCTGGTGATGCGTTCATATATTTAGTTAACATCTAAACAGATAACACAGAATTAACTTTTTTTTTTTTTAAATTTCTTCATTAGCATCATTCCAAACATTACATTTAAATATTATATCTAGGTGTTCTGCATTATAAGACAACACTATCGTCCTAATTTGGTAAAACAAATTTAAGCTTTTATTAACATTTTGTTACCAACATATTAAATTTCATTTGTCGTAGCAGTTTTTACAGGTGAGTTGATTTCACCTGCTTCTAAGAGAAAAACACGCTTTCAATTTATTTAACCTAACTTAACCTAAATATATAACGCTTTAATCGTGGCAATAGGAGATTGTAACGATTTTTGCCTGGAATTATTAATTCTCGGGTTCAGTATCATGAGGGCGTAACTGCAGTGATCGATTTCTCTTCATCGACTTTCTCTTTAGCTAATTACTTGGCCAGGTGACTGTTTTCGACTGCTATTTTTGCTTCAGCATAAAGTACTCATCGTCGTCTGTCATGCTACATTGTAAAAAGTTTCGAAAATCGATTGAATTTCATTTACCAATTCAAAGAGAAAATCGACAAAGAGAAATCGATCACTGCAGATACGCCTGTATGATACTAACCGCGAGAATTATTTTATTTGACATTTGTTCCAATGTTTCAACATTGAATATTCTATGTCACTCATTGGTACTATACCAGGGAGGAAGCCTCAGAATCATTTTCAAAATTTTATTATATATCAAATGCTTGTTTTAAAGATAAAGTTTTGATTTTCTATTAATAAGGGGATAGAGACATTTTAAATATTTGTCACATTTGGTTTGAATGTCCTCAATGTGATTTTTGAATGTTAAATTCTTATCTAACATGAGCGTATCTAGGGCTCATGCTAGATAAGAACCCCCCTACGCTCAGTGTCCAGTTTGATGTTTGTGAAATCAGTTGTAAATGAAAGCAGACTGGCCCAGCTTAGTATGGGAGAAAAATAAAGTTGTATAATTCCACGGGGCACCCACCAGGATTATTCTTTAGGGTTAGAGGAAGACTTCCTGAAAGTTTCATCTCATTTGGTCGTTCCATGAGCTGGCGCAATTGAATTGAAGTTAATATGGGATTTTCAGCTCCAACATACAGGAAACAGCACATCATCTCCTGTTTGAGTCAGGAAAATTGTTGATCGCGTTCAATTGAACCCAGAATGTCAAAAACACTACTTCATACTATAGCAAACAATATTGTAGAAGGTTGTATGATGATTAAAATTGATAAAGTTGGTGTTTTAACTATCTGAAGTAGATTTGTAATATTGCTTAGTTTTCCTTCAGCTTAGCTGGGTGGTAGCCACTAAGCGCATCATAGCTACCTATGACGCTGGGCAAGCTGCGGCACAAGGTGCATGCACATGTGTGATTGTACGGGCGTGCTGATCTAAGCCTAACTTTCAACAACTGAAAGCTTAATGAAAATGAGCTTCAATCCAGATACAACCTTCGGCAATTATGTTCATTAGCATATCAACTAGAGAATTTGTCATTCTGGGCTCAATTGAACGCGATTAACTAGTGTACGAAACGAAGCAGTGACATTTCAATATAATTTTCAATATATTTGAGACGAATATTCCATACAAACTTTGAATTGAATGCGCCAGCTGGGGGAGCAACCAAATCAGTTGAAATTTTGAGAGAGCTTTTTTCTTACCCTAAGGCACATATCTAGGGGGTGCCCCGTTGAATTTTACAACTTTTTTGTTTAAGGGCCAGTCTATAATATCTAGTCAATCCAGAGTGGCCACCGGGAATCGACTCCAAGCAGAAAAAGTCCATGTTCTATTTTCAGTAATAAAGGGATATCAAAACGACATTTTATTTCAAGCTATTCGTGGTTTGCATTGTTTTCAGATGTGCTGTAAATATATTTGAGGTTTTTAGTTTTTGGAAATAGTATGCTCTTGTTATTCCGATTTTTCAACTCTGACAAATTTTCGTCAATCCATTTGCCATGACAATGGATTGCAATAATATTCAGAAAGTAACTTCAAGAAGCGATGAATAGTAGCCGTAAGGTGTCGAAAAAATAACAGAAATGGCCACCGAGGTCTTTATTATGGCACCCAGAACCTGTTTTGGGAAGCATCTCAGAGTCCGAAAACTGTTTTTATTGAAAAGATGAATACCGCGTTTCGCAGTTCAATTCAAATGCGCAGTATTTATCTATATTCGGTAACTTATGATCAAAATATTACCATGGTCTAATGTTGAACCTACGTGGCAACAGTTTGGCCCTCTGGGAAATCCAGAACATCCGTAAAATGGAAATATTGTTCTAGAGCGTCGCGATATTTTCTAATTAATTTGTTTCCATGTGCTATAGATAACACCAATGTTGAAACCTATTTATAAGCTAGGGTGACACATGAGCGTGGAATATCATGGATATTTACATGGTATGTCATGTAATCCGGCATGATTCTGTGTGATTACATGACATATACCACATTTTTACATGTTTTCAGACTTAAATTTACATGACGTCATGTTTACATCGCATAAATGAAGTTTACATGACGTGTAATCTTCATTATTTTTAACTGTGTACTTCCCCATACAGTGTGATGCGTATTCGCGTCACATCCGATGACAAGAGGAATGTTTTTTGTTTCACAGTAGGAGGTTAGCGCAGCAATCTCTGGAGGAGGAACATCTTCTGCGTCGTCTGGGAAATACGCCGAGACCATGACGATATCAGCTTTCCCCCTAGAGGTAGGAACCTCCACCCTGACTGCTACGATGTCGCGTTTAATGAATTCCGTAATTGGAAAGCATTTAGTGTGATTGCGTATTAGAATAACTGCTCTTGGAGAGAGCTGGCTGTCATCATATACCGACTTACATGAGTTTACATGAAAACCCTGTATTCGAGATAAGAGCCACAGTGAACAGTTCTTTTGTGAATCTCCGGCAAAGCATATCTGTTGCGCTTCGAGCATGATGCTGATTGACTTGAATGATCTTAGTCATTTTTAGGTGTGTCGCAGTTTCCAGGATGGCGGTCGTCCTTCTTTGGATGCTGCGGATCATCTTGTATTTGTTTTGGATGATGTTTCGGGTGTTCGTGTTTGTCAATCTTCTTCCCTAGGTCAGCCTTTTTTTTGTCTCTGTAGACGAATTCAATCTTTTACCAGATCCACTGCTCTTAGATGGCACCAATCTGCCCCCGCTAGAGCTAGGAGTATAGATGGAGCTTGAATCTTTAGAGACAGACAGGCTTGCCTTTTTAATGGGGTTTGATTGTGGGATTTTGCTAGAGGCTGCCTTAGTTTTCTCTTGAGGTAGCCTGTTAGTTGAATGTTTGTTCGACTGAGTGGTTTTGCCCATTATTTTTGTATTTCGCCAAAGCGATAGTTGAGGATAAAGTTGGATTTTTTTAGGTTCTCCATAGACGGTCCATCAACCGTAAATATCCACTCGACATGAACATCGTTTGGTGTGCTTCTTGGCAGAATACGCCAACTAGAGGTTGTGATGTCGTTTTAGCTCTCGATGAGAGTTTTTATGCGCTCATCACAGTATTTCGCACTTTGGGGAAAGAACGCACGAATTGGTTCTGGACGCTGAATTTTCTCCTCGTCCATTGCTTCCAACTCGGGATGAGTGAAGGAGTTATCTCTTTCACCTGCAGACTGGGTCTCGAGATCCATGCAGATAAGGACCATGCATCCAGACTTTGCAGAATTTTGATTTCATCGGCTCATTACGCTGTTTCTCCACTTTTAGCAGCAGGGCCTCCTGAAGAGCATCAAGCTGAGTCGTGGAAAGATGGGATGTGGGAAAGTGTTTCGGAACAACTTCTACCTTCCTACGATTGGTCATGTCACTGTAGCTATGACCAGCCGTTTGGTTTTCTCCGCTATTTTGCTGACCGTCACTTGACTGCTGAGCCATTGGGCCACCGTGGTTGGATTGCTCAGCTCGATCTCTGGGATCCAGACGTTTCTTGATTCGATTCTGCTTGGGGACGTCCTCACTAGTTGCTGACTTGTCTAGGTCCGTCCTGCCACGTTTAGAGGAAGCTACCTTATCTTCGCCCTTCCCGAGTTGAATGAGGGCTTCAGATCGACTTACGCCGCTCAGTGCTTTAAACTTCTTCCTTTGTCCTCTCGTGAGGTTTATTTTGGTCGTCTGTTGGTCATTCGCGTTGTTCGGATGACATGAAGGTTCCGTTTTGGATTCAGATACTGATGGTTGAGATCCTGGGATGTTGTTAATAACATTTATATCATCGTTCTTATCGTCGTCCATGTCTAGTTGGGTGTCCGGATACGGATGTTTTGTTGAATTTTTGTTGCTTACTTCGGTTGCTCTTCGGTTAGCTCAGTATTGCTCTGCACGTCCTTTACTACCATTGGCTCCGATTGAGAGAGGCAGTCGACACCTTCAAGGTTGTTGTTGTTTTGATTTGTACTCATATTTGTTCCCACGAGTCGCTGGGGGAAAAACGGTCCGCTGCATCATTGCCCCGCCGTAATGAAGTAAGGGCTACATACTGGGGATTTCGCCCTGGTGCACCCCAGATTCGGTACGCGATTGAGCATCTTTTGAACCCCCTCAACCATTTATCCATCAGCACGGGTCACATGACACCTTGGAATTGGGGTTCCTGACTGGTGGATTTCTACCACCGGATCAGGCAATCCGTAGTATTATTCTTAGCCAGTTGAGTCAACCGCTACCAATAACTACACGGCTCTCTAGTCTGCTTGGAAAAGTTGCTGACATTGATGTTCAACAACTTATTTTGCCAAGACAGCCGAAGGGAAGGACTAGTTTACCCATTGAATATGAAGTACAATCGTTTGCAAATAAGTTGGAATGAAAATACGGTTGATGATTTGGCATTAGTAAAACAAAACATTGTTAAATGGTGTGATCAAAAGAAAAAAAAAAGTGATCAAGCAATTCTTACAAGGTGAAGGATAGGCCATACGCGATTGACTGAATGCCATTTATTCCAAAACAAAGATCCTGACATTTGTGATAGTTGTAATACTCCATTAGATGTAAAGCATATATTACTAGAATGCAGTAAATTCGATGACATTAGAAACAGAATAGAAATCAATTCAAATATTGCCGTAGCTTTCGGAAATAATAGAAATTGAGAAGAAAAATGTTGAAACACTTAAAGGATACAGGATTTTATAGTTTACTTTGAACAGAACTTTAGATTAATAAGAGGCGAATGAATTGTCAATTTAAAGCCTCTATAAAAGTAAAGCAAAAAAAAAAAACAACTTCTTTCCCGATCGATGTGGTATTTTTCCTATACAAAAAAAAACTTTGTTTGCGGCGTATTCAACGCCATTTCCCCACATGGTTTATGAACGGTCTCTTGATAGTTAGTTAAAATATTCATCTTCCTCTTCTTCTAGACATGACGCTCCAACTAAGATGCAACTTGTTTCTCAGTTTTGATAAGAACACACAGTTATTACTTGAGAACTGTAGTAATTGACTATTTGTGCATTGGTTTATCCTATGGCAACCAAATTCTAAAACGCTCTAAGTACTAAGTACTAATAGCTCCAAATTTGCGAAACAATGTTGGTGCGAAGCTCATAAGTCGTAAAATCGTTTTATGTAAGTATCATATGCCTATTGTGGTGTAATATAGGGCTTTGAGTGTTTGTGGGCTATCAAGGGCCGTTCTTCGTAAAAAATGTTAACCGTTAGAACTCGAGTTCTGCCATATACATTGTCGTAAAATGTAGAAACAGAATCTATATCACATTATTCAACCTTGAAACTATCCCCAGCAAATGTGTGTTCAAATCGAATAATCCTTTGTTAAACCATTATTAGGTGTTGCATTCTTGACTTCGAAGTAGAGTGATAAAAGCTATCTCTAATTTTCCAATCTATTTTATGATTGGTTCACCACAGAATGTGCAAATGCAATTTGCACATGAATAGCTGAGATCCTACAATTGATAGATTCAGGCGTATCGATTTTCCATTAAAAACAATTTCATTCTGCCCGGTCGGTTACTGCTATCGTTGCCAGTTTTAGATACCGTCTGTCGACCGAACCATGCTGGTGATGCTGTGTGAAGTCCGTGGTCCGTGTGTTGAAATGTCTGCTGCTCCAGAATCTAGGTCAATTGATTCTGATCCTGTCAACATAGACGCGGCTCTGTAGTAAAAGCTACCTTCAGCATATTATGTTTGTGTCTGGAGAGATGCGCTGATATGTATTGATACATGGTTACATATCGCTCTTGAAAGCAGTTGAAATGCTGTGTGAATATTTGATAACGTCCCCGTAGTTTGTGTTTTAACTGTTCTACTGGAGATATTTTGCTGAAATGCTTCAAGCTTCTATCAAAAATAGTCAGTTATGGTTAATACAGCGATATTATGTTTTTGGCATCATCTATTTTTGGCACCCCAGGTTTAGACAACAATAAGGGGCCTTCCTTAGCCGAGTGGTTAGAGTCTGCGGCTACAAAGCAAAGCCATGCTGAAGGTGTCTGGGTTCGAATCCCGGTCGGTCCAGGATCTTTTCGTAATGGAAATTTCCTTGACTTCCTTGGGCATAAAGTAGTATCGCACTTGACACATGATATACGAATGTGAAAATGGCAACTTTGGTAAAGAAAGCTCTCAGTTAATAACTGTGTAAGTTCTTATAAGAACCCTAAGCTGAGAAGCAGGCTCTGTCCCAGTGGGGACATTAATGCCAAGAAGAAGAAAAAGGCCAGTAAATGTCAAAATGCCATACAAAATCTAAACAGTGCAGAGCCCCATAGAATATATTTTCAATTACATATTTTTAATTTTCATATGAAATTGGCTTATATAAATAAAATATATGATCATCTTTAAACAATATAAGAAAGCTGAATTTTCAAAACTCAACTTTTTTAAACAAAGTGTTGTATTTTTTATACACAGTTAAAAATAATGAAGATTACACGTCATGTAAACTTCATTTATGCGACGTAAACATGACGTCATGTAAATTTAAGCCTGAAATCATGTAAAAATGTGTTATATGTCATGTAACCACACAGAATCTTGCTGGATTACATGACATATAATTGAAGTTTACATGACATATCATGTAAATATCCATGATATTCCACGCTCCAATTATGTGCATTATATGTCTCAGAAATTTACACGTTTCGTTCGAACTGTGTAGGTACAATGAAATGAATATTTAAACAATGTGGCAATGAAAGCAGTTGATTTGAAAATCCATATGGGATACTTATACTTTTAAGAGCAGTACAGATGGTTGCTACTCAATCATCTCATCATTTGCATTCAAATATACCTTACCAACACGTATGTAATCAATATGACTACACGTTCCTAACTTGCACGGTTCGATAACTCTCCCCGTTCCGATGCAAAACGTCCGATTGATTCCCACTTCTATTTAAAGGATCATTTGCTTCCAACGTGGCTTTAATTATAGCCTCTTTCGATCTGAAAACACGACTTCGGACAAGAAGTAAATTATTCTGCAACTTTCCCGAAGAGGATACGTGACGTGCCTTGGCAATGTCTCTTTCCGCTTGGCTCGGGATTCCATCTTCATCAGCTCAACCCTAATTCATCACTTCGCCATGGCAACACGTTTCTACCGGTAGAGACCACACCGCACGGTGGTTTGAAGGTGGGCAAAGCTTTGAAAATCAAAGATATTTTCTCCGAACGATAATATTTCCCAGCTTTTGAGGATAAAATCTTAAGGCAGATTCATTGGATTTTGAATTTCATTCAAATTGTTGAGTTGACTGTGGACATGTGTAACACTGATTATGAAGTTTGTTTGCTTTTTTGTAATAGAATAACCATTCGTCTCACATTTTAGAATTGAGGTTTTACATTTGAACTAACAAAATATAATTGTACATAATCATATTAACTATATCCTAATCAACACAAATTAGGAATCATTTCAAAATAGAAGTCCATAATACTGAATTTCAAATATTAGTTAAGCAGGGGCCCAGATAGCCGTAGCGGTAAACGCGCAGCTATTCAGCAAGACCAAGCTGAGGGTCGTGGGTTCAAATCCCACCGATCGAGGATCTTTTCGGGTTGGAAATTTTCTCGACTTCCCTGAGCATAGAGTATCTTCGTACCTGCCACACGATATACGCATGCAAAAATGGTCATTGGCATAGTAAGCTCTCAGTTAATAACTGTGGAAGTGCTCATTAGAACACTAAGCTGAGAAGCAGGCTCTGTCCCAGTTGGGACGTAACGCCAGAAAGATGAAGATGATGATTAAGCAGAAATATATCTATATTCACCATTTCAATGAGATGTTTAAGGGTTTGGCTGACATTTGTTCTGGGATCGAACCACTGTGCACACCGGCGATGCGGAACTTCAGCTTCAGGTTGAGCTTGGCGCTTTGCGGAGACCATGAACACAATCTATAGCTGGCAGTTGCAGTGGTTACAGGAAGAAGTATGGTTACCAACAATGTGGTAGGTACTTGCAGGGCGAAAAAAATATAGAAGGTTGCCAATGACGCCACTAACATTGGCAACGAGAGTAGTGACGAGAGAAACGATTTGGTCGCTTTCTAGTGCAGGTTGGAACGGATGAAAGGAGCTTCAGCCAGGGCTGAAACAAAATTTCTGAAAATATGCTTGCAGACTGGAAGGCTGCTTCAGTTGGTAATGGTATAGTTTAACAGTCAATGTATCATCATGGAAAAATTTACTACGGTATTTTCCTACATCATCTAGATAAGGCCGTTTCAACTTGCCCCACTGTATCTTATAAGATTTTAATAGAAAATATGAATTAAAGTACAATGGGGGCAGATAACCAACAGTGTAAATGGATCACTTGACCGTATTAGGAATACTCCCGTGCACAAGTTTGGTAGGGGAAGACGGGGTAAGAGCGCCCACCGGGGTAAGACGGACCACCTTCAGTTTGGCATGAAAATGGCAATTTTCTCAAAAGTTCACCATGCACTTTCCATAAACACAAGATTTTTGACATTCCGAACCATATACGGTGATATTTGCATACAATTTTTCATAACAAATATCAAAAACAAAGTTTCTGCTCGTCAATATTGAATTTGATCTTAATTTAAAAGATGCTCACTTAAGGATTCCGGTAGGGATTTTGTTGTAAAAACATAACAAATTACCCGTCCTTGCTTTAACAGAAATATGAAAAATGCTTTAGTGAAGTGAAATATTAATTGTAAATATTTATTTTTGAAATAAGGCCATAGTTGTGAAAATTGCGTAAGCGGGGTAAAATCGACCACTGTTGATGGGGTAAGACCACCACCCCTATTTATACCAAATAAAATGTCTAAACCATTTTGAAAGTTGTAACTACGTTGAAATCTCGCCGGGGCTTTGTTTAGCTTGCTGTGCGAAGATGCATTTTACTCTTGGCCTAGCCTCACGTCAAATCCCTGCTGATCTTCTACTGAACGCTCATGTGCACTTCGTTACTCTACGACGACTCGTTCTCCGCTGCTCAGTGAATAAATTGTCACCCAACATGCAGCAACAAATACATACTTCTTCTTTCTGGCGTTACATCCCCACTAGGACAGAGCCTGCTTCTCAGCTTAGTGTTCTTATGAGCACTTCCACAGTTATTAACTGAGAGCTTACGATGCCAATGACCATTTTTGCATGTGTATATCGTGTGGCAGGTACGAAGATACTCTATGCCGTGGGAAGTCGAGAAAATTTCCAACCCGAAAAGATCCTCGACCGGTGGGATTCGAACCCACGACCCTCAGCTTAGTCTTGCTGAATGACCACGTGCGCAACGATTTTTTGGGCTTCGCATTGCAATTTTCTAGAACAATCTCCATGTTGGTAAACATTCTATCCGCAAAAGTTGAGACAAACGGTTGTGAGCGAGCTTGCTGTGTTGTTTGTTTTTCGTCTGTGTTGATGACAATTTGATTCACTGCCGCTGCGCTGCTGCTTTCCGAGCTCTCCTTATAGACCGGTTGATGGCGAGGTCAGTCCAGTGATTCCGGTTGGAGGATGGATTCATGTTCACTGGCGCCCCGACGACCCAAAACTGGTTTGTGACGATCGATGCTACTCGGCCTAAGATTTCCTCGGCGGGGGTAGATCTCCCGAACCGTTGCTATCCGGGCTGATGCCGAGGTCGGTTCACCGATTCTGGTGGTGTGAAGCTCCGCTTCACAGGCGCCCTGACGATTGTTTGCCGGTGCAACTACGCGATCTACTCGACTAGTCCCCGACAGTTGACTTAGCCTACTCCGAAGTTGGCCGAGCAGATGTCGAGGTCGGTCCTGCGTTTCCGAGGGATGGAAACTTCCGATTTACAGGCGCCAGACAACCTTATGCGGTGCTACTACGTGATCTACTTATCTAGTTCCCGAGGGTGGACGTAGTCTACTTCGAAGCTGGCCGGGCAGATGCCGAGGTCGGTCCTGCGATTCCAGTGAAGGGAAACTGTTTCCTGACGACCATTTGCCGGTACTGTTCCACGAGTTACTCATCTAGGCCTTGACGGTGGACTCAGCCTACTCCGACTCGACGTTGGTCGGCCAAGTGCCGGGGTCGGTTCTGCAAACTCGGTTGAAGAAATACTTCCGGTTAGCAGGCGCCTCGACGAATTATTACTACGCTACACCAGCTCTACTCGATCTAGTCCTCGACAGAGGATCTAGCCTACTGCGCTCACGGTCCGGAGCTCTCTGCTCTTCAGGCCATCTCCTTTGCAACGACGACATAATCTGCGTTATGCTTCTGGGTAATTTATCTCCTTCGATTTGGTTTGGGGTCCTCAACACTTGAACAGATTGACGATGGATGGAAAAAAGGGATCCAAATGAGACCTTCTAAGTTGAGCATTCAGACCCTTACCGGGGTAGTTTTGGGGTTTGGGCACAATTCTTCCGGGGCAATAGTATGGTAATACATTCGCGGTACATTAAAACACTGTATTTACAAAAAAACGAAACTAAACGGATTATATTTATTCACTTATTAGGTAACATGAAATTCTTTAACACTAGACACCTTTAATGAATAGAGCGGCCGCCTGAAGGTCTCTACAGACGCGCTTGTAATCGGTTGGAGGTAAATCTAACTGGGCTGGCTACAACTATCTACAGGATACCGAATATCGGATCAAATGCAAGAACAGAGAATGCTCACCTAACTACGATCTATCTCTTTGCAACATATATTTTACATCAGATTCAGATGCAAGCGTTTTCCCGATATCTCATAGACCACCAACTTCTCTCAACGCCATAGAAAGTTTTTTATCAACTTTAACCCCTTCCCATATACCTATTGCTCCGCTACTTCTGATCCACCAAATATCTTGGCTCACAGTTAGTTCATTGTTCTGCTGAAGCAACAGATCGCAGTAAATCTGAGCAGAACGCAGGGATGTCATTTGAGAGGGGGGGGGGGGAGATGATCCATAAGGTCGAGAAGCGAGGATCAAAAGGCAGTTGTGCGGGAATTAGAGTGCCAATTCAACTCTCTGAACCAAGCATGCTTAGGTCTTACGTGATTCGCATCGAAAACGATATGAAGGTGAACCCACAGCATCTATGGAAATATATTCGGCAGCGTACAACGAGCAACGGAATTCCTCTGAACGTTTTCTACAAAGATACCACACCTACGTCGCCCACCGAGTCCGCAGGCTTATTCTCGTGTTTCTTTCAAAGTGTGTCAAGTAAAAATTCACCACCTTTAAATGAAGGATACCTGAGTAGTCTTTCGTCCTTTGATATCAACTTGCCTTTAGTATCGTTCAATAAGGAAGATGTGAAAAGTAAGCTGTTCCTCATCGATGCTTCGAAAGGTCCAGGTCTAGATAAGCTACAGCCTTCGTTTATCAAAGCGTGTTGCTCCTCGCTGGCTCTTCCTTCGACGTTACTCTTCAACCGCTCTCTAAGGGAGGGATGTTTTCCAGAAATATACTACATAGGTATATCGATCCTCGATTGCGTACCGAAGATTTTTGAGAGTATGCTACTCGACGTCGTATACCCGTCGGTGCACCATATCATCGCAGACGAACAACACGGGTTTATCAAAAAACGGTCAACTACCACCAACATCATGAGCTACATGTCCTTTCTCATAGACAAAATCGAAAAACGACAGCAAGTGGTCACTATCTACGTCGATTTCTCGAAAGCATTTGATCGTGTCCCTCACGCCATCACAGCCGAGAAACTGAAACGATATGGGTTTCCAAATTGGTTAACAGATTGGATTCATTCTTATCTAGCAGGTCGCAAAGCATACGTAAGGGTCGGATCATCAATCTCTGCCCCATTCGAAGTCGCATCTGGTGTCCCGTAGGGCAGCCACCTAGGACCGCTTCTTTTTGTGCTGTTTGCTCTCGATTTATGCACTGTGACCAAATCCTCTAAAGTGATGTATACTGACGACTTCAAATTCTTTTGTGTGGTGACATCTCCTGCAGATTGCTGCGCACTACAAATGGATATCAACCGTCTGCTGGACTGGTGCAAGGAAAATTATATGAAGGTGAACATTTGAAAATGCAACGTAGTTACATTCTCGCGGTTAAAATCAACGTTCGCTTTTGAATACATTCATTTATTTAGTTAACATCTACACAGATAACACTGAATCAACAATTTCACGCCACAATACTCGGTTCGTGGCCGCATCTCTCCATCCTCGGTTCTGCCCCACGCTCGCCAAATCGATACGCACTTGATCCGCCCACCTAGCTCGCTGCGCTCCACGCCTTCTTGTACCAACCGGATCTGAAGCGAATACCATCTTTGCAGGGTTGCTGTCCGGCATTCTTGCAACATGCCCTGCCCATCGTATCCTTCCAGCTTTGGCCACCTTCTGGATACTGGGTTCGCCGTAGAGTTGGGCGAGCTCGTGGTTCATCCTTCGCCGCCACACACCGTTCTCCTGCACACCGCCGAAGATCGTCCTAAGCACCCGACGTTCGAAGACTCCAAGTGCTTGCAAGTCCTCCTCGAGCATCGTCCACGTTTCATGCCCGTAGAGGACTACCGGCCTTATGAGCGTTTTGTACATGGTACATTTGGTGCGGGCGTGAATCTTTTTTGACCGCAGTTTCTTCTGGAGGCCAAAGTAGGCCCGACTTCCACTGATGATGCGCCTCCGTATTTCACGGCTAACGTTATTGTCAGCCGTCAGCAAGGATCCAAGGTAGACAAACTCGTCGACCACCTCGAACGTATCCCCGTCTATCGTAACACTGCTACCTAGGCGAGCCCTGTCGCGCTCGGCCCCACCAGCTAGCATGTACTTTGTCTTGGCCGCATTCACCACCAGTCCAACTTTTGCTGCCTCGCGTTTCAGGCGGGTGTACAGGTCTGCCACCTTTTCAAATGTTCGGCCGACGATGTCCATATCATCCGCGAAGCAAACAAATTGACTGGATCTCGTAAAAATCGTACCCCGGCTGTTAAGCCCGGCTCTCCGCATAACACCTTCTAGCGCAATATTGAACAACAGGCACGAAAGTCCATCACCTTGTCGTAGTCCCCGGTGGGATCCAAACGAATTGGAGTGTTCGCCTGAAACCTTCACACAATTTTGCACACCTTCCATCGTCGCTCTTATCAGTCTCGTGAGCTTCCCGGGAAAGCTGTTCTCGTCCATGATTTTCCATAGCTCTACGCGGTCGATACTGTCGTATGCCGCCTTGAAATCGATGAAAAGGTGATGCGTTGGGATCTGGTATTCACGACATTTTTGGAGGATTTGCCGTACAGTAAAGATCTGGTCCGTTGTCGATCGGCCGTCAACGAAGCCGGCTTGATAACTTCCCACGAACTCGTTTACTACAGGTGACAGACGACGGAAGATGATCTGGGATAATACTTTGTAGGCCGCATTTAGAATGGTGGCTCGAAAGTTCTCACAATCTAACTTGTCGCCTTTCTTGTAGATGGGGCATAAAACCCCTTCCTTCCACTCCTCCGGTAGCTGTTCTGTTTCCCAGATTGTGCCTATCAGCCGGTGCAGACAAATGGCCAGCCTTTCCGGACCCATCTTTATGAGTTCAGCTCCGATACCATCCTTACCAGCAGCTTTATTGTTCTTGAGCTGGTGAATGGCATCCTTAACCTCCCTCAAAGTGGGGGCTGGTTGGTTTCCATCTTCCGCAGTACTGACGAAGGCATTTCCTCCGTTGTCCCGTCCTTCATTGCCTGTGCTCTCAGCACCATTCAGGTGCTCGTCGAAGTGCTGCTTCCACCTTTCGATCACCTCACGCTCGTCCGTCAGAATGTTCCCATCCTTATCCCTGCACATCTCGGCTCGCGGCACGAAGCCGTTGCGGGATGCGTTGAGCTTCTGATAGAACCTACGCGTTTCCTGAGACCGGCACAGCTGTTCCATCTCCTCGCACTCCGTCTCCTCCAGGCGGCGTTTTTTCTCCCGAAAGAGGCGGGTCTGCTGTTGCCGTTTCCGTTTATAGCGTTTCACGTTCTGCCGGGTCCCTTGCTGCAGCATGACCGCCCGCGCTGCATTCTTCTCCTTCAAAACCTCCTGGCACTCCTCGTCGAACCAATCGTTCCGTCGACTCCGTCCTACGTACCCGACGTTGCTCTCAGCTGCATCGTTGATGGCTGCTTTTACTGTTCTCCAGCAGTCCTCAAGAGGGGCTTCGTCCAGCTCACCCTCTTCCGGTAATGCAGCCTCGAGTTGTTGCGCGTATGCCGCTGCGACATCCGGTTGCTTGAGCCGCTCTAGGTCATACCGGGGCGGCCGTCGGTACCGTACGTTGTTAACGACGGAGAGTTTTGGGCGCAGTTTGACCATCACCAGATAGTGGTCAGAGTCGATGTTAGCGCCACGATTGGTCCTGACGTCGATAATGTCGGAGAAGTGCCGACCAACAATCAGAACGTGGTCGATTTGCGATTCTGCTGTGGTGATCTCCAGGTGTATCGGTACGGAAGGCTGTGCTGGAAGTAGGTGCTACGAATGGCCATATTTTTGGAGGCGGCAAAATCAATTAGTCGTAGGCCGTTTTCGTTCGTCAGCCGGTGGGCGCTGAACTTTCCAATCGTCGGTCTGAATTCCTCCTCCTGGCCAACCTGAGCGTTTAGATCTCCTATGATGATTTTGACGTCGTGGCTTGGGCAGCTGTCGTACTCGCGTTCGAGCTGCACCTAAAAAGCGTCTTTATCATCATCAGTGCTTCCGGAGTGAGGGCTGTGCACGTTTATTATGCTGAAGTTGAAGAACCGGCCTTTGATCCTCAACTTGCACATTCTCTCATTGATCGGCCACCACCCGATCACGCGCCTCTGCATATCACCCATCACTATAAAAGCTGTTCCCAGCTCATGTGTATTGCCGCAGCTCTGGTAGATGGTATGGTTACCTCTAAACGTTTGCACCATTGATCCCTTCCAACACACTTCCTGCAACGCTACGATGCCGAATCCACGGTCCTTCAGCACGTCGGCGAGTATGCGTGTGCTCCCGATGAAGTTGAGAGATTTACAGTTCCACGTACCGAGCTTCCAATCGCTAGTCCCTTTACGTCGCTGTGGTCTTCGCCGATTGTCCCGGTTCGTATTCTCTCGGTGATTATTCGTTGCTTGATTTTTTTACGGCTGGCTTGCAGGGCCTGACACCAACATCCTAGATTTCCGGAGGACCATTCCCCCTAAATGTTCGGAGGACCATAGTGCGCAGTTTAGCTTAGAGTCCTTCTCTGGCACTCGGACGATGATCAGCCGCCCCTGACATGGGGAACAGACGCTGTTGTGAGCCGCTCCTAACATGGAGTACAGACGCTCAAGGTTTGCAGAAGCAAAAGCAAAAGCAAACCCCCCCTTCCCTGTCAGCATACGACCAAAGTTCCCACTGGGGGTTGGTTACCCGATCTTCCCTAAGGTTACTCGTACCCCGGCCAGTACCGCGAGGAGGTAGGGATAGGAGTTGCTGGGCAAGAGGCTAAGGACCGCACGGAGGGGTCTATTTTATTCCTTCAGGTACGCGAGGTACCAATGGTACGCCATGCCCAGCCATTTACCAACCATCCGCTTTTGAATACACTATGGGCGATAGCGTGTTGGAGAGAGTTGCATACGTTAAAGATTTAGGAATTACGATCGATGCTTAGCTCAGATTCCCGCAACATATATCATCCGTGACAGCAAAGGCATTTGTTGTTTTGGGTATTATCTGACGCAATACTCAAACGTTTCGAGATATATACTGCCTTAAATCATTGTATGTATCTCTTGTACGCAGTATATTGGAATGATTCTACCCCATTATCCTGAATGCCATTTCCCCGAATGCCATCACCCCGAATTCCATTACTCCGAATGTACCATTATCCCGAATTCCATCACCCCGAATGCTATTTCCCCGAATATACAATTATATTGACATGATGATATTGATGACATTTCCTCATGATATTGGAATTCGGGGTAATGACATTCGGGGTGATGGGTCGTTCGGGGTTTTGGAATTCGGGGTTATAGCGTTCGGGGTAATGGGGTAGAATCTTTCCTCCGATTTGTACTTCGTCATCTCCCATGGCGTAACAATAAACATCTCCCTCCTTATGAACAGCGTTGCGCCCCCATAAAGTTGCCTACACTACAAAATCGACAGGAACTTCTTCAACGATTGCTGATATTCGACCTGCTCAACAACAACCTTGACTACTCTGATCTCTTGGAAAGGCTACGCTTCAACGCACCGGGAAGGTCGACGAGAAGATTCGATTTCTTCAAAACAGTAGAAGCATTAACCTAAGATTAACCTAAGAATATTAATGTCGCTACCTGAGACGAGACTCGCGAAGTCGGTCTTCTTTTTTTGTGATTGCCGAGTTTTTTTTCTTATTCCACTTTGTGTTTATACCAATTATGCTCATGCTGTTCAAATCCTCCCATGAACCTCTCAGCAAAAAAATGTTTGAGTTTGCATCACATCGAATCATAAATAGCCGTTTGAGTGAAATTTCATGCCAGCAAACGTAGCAGACATAAGAAATAATTAATCTTCTGCTTAGATTTATCAGCAACTTTGGAAAAAACTGCTCCGCCGACTGAGGTTTTTAATAACAGTTTACTTTGAACACAATACTTTTCACTTTTTCAGCCATAATAACGGTGGGCTGCATTTGACGTTTCGTGAGAGGGAAATCTGGGCTGCATAAGACGTTGATATTTTTCCTCTTCGCGAGTCTCTCTCAGGTCGCTTCTATTCGTGTTACCAACATCTAGTTTGCCACGCGCTGACAGCCTGAGTACCGTAAAATGGGGTGAAGTTGATCACTTTTGAGCAATTCTGATCTATAATTCCTAGTAGGATATATGTATTACCACCCAAATATTTTTATAACCCGTACTGTTTATTGAATTATACAAACGTAATTTTAACGACATGTTATCATAATCAGGGCTGTTAAATGTCAAGAATATCACGTGACTTTGACAATTGAATATTGCCAATATCATCGTTCGCCGTGGAAAAAGTCATCGGAAAATGTACGATCTCTTCAGAAATATCGTGGTTTATGAACAACCCTTTGACCATATTGTGGAGCCGTCGTGTTCATTTTAGGGGGCGGGATCTTTGAACAGGTTACGGTTCATATAAATAAAAATAAAACTTTTAAGAGTTGACCACAGGGGGAAGGGATTGAAAAATACCAAAAAATTAACCACGTGGTTTATGAAGAGTCCTTTCAGGCTATTATGTTCCATGTTTAAAATATAGATTTTTTTAGATCAAGGGACTCTCCATAAATCACGTGGCTGTTTTTAATTTATATATGAGCAAAAGGCCACAACGGAGGAGAAGGATCTTGATTTCCAAGTGCACGTGGTTTATGAATGTTCCCTGACAGATCAACGGACTTTGAACTAGATTTAATTAATCCTATGCTTGTGTGATAACTATACCTTCTTATGGATATCCTATCGATATGGTGCCCGTAAACTGCTTTGTTCTGGGTATTAAACACTGAAAGATAAAAAATGCTGAAATTGCATTTATTTCAAATCGGTTCACTTCATATTGATTAATTGTAAAACAAACAATACTTATGATCAATTTGTAATGAAATCTGAAGAGATTGATGCTGAGGATGAGGAAACTGCTTGTCCTTATATCCTCGTGGATGAGTTACCGCTAATAGACTCGACGCCTACAGTAACAACAAGTTTATCATATCATCTACAACCGTCTACGTCGACGGGTCATGCTAATAATCCCGACTTGGTTGGTCAAGCTACCTTTGATGATTTAACCCGGGATCTAAATTTGTCTTCAAACTTTTTTGAATTGTTGGGTTCCAGATTGAGGGAGAAAAAAACTCAAAATTTTAAAGTGAAGGAGCATCTGAAGGATATTTTTCCAAAATTAAGTGACATAAAAGTTAAGATGGGCATATTCGTTGGGCCTGAAATTCGAGATATACTCAAAAGCACTGTTTTTGATAATGATGATGGCTAGCTATAATAAGCTTAACATTAATATTACATTGAGAATGCATTCTCCGATTTGTCAACTTGAAAGATTTTCTTCAAACCTTGGAAGTTTTTCAAACGAGCAGGGCGAGCGAGCAATTGTAGATCTCCGTGAACAATAAATGAATTCGTTTTGAAAATGTATATTTTTTATATATGTAAAAATGCTTAAATGCTCAATAACAATCAAAAGGCCACAATTACATTACAACATAGGGGCCCAGATAGCCGTAGCGGTAAACGCGCAGCTATTCAGCAAGATCAAGCTGAGGGTCGTGGGTTCGAATCCCACCGGTCGAGGATCTTTTCTCGACTTTTCTCGACTTCCCAGGGCATAGAGTATCTTCGTACCTGCCACACTAAGCTGAGAAGCAGGCTCTGCCAGAAAGAAGAAGATATTACAACAATTTTGACCAAATGAAGTAATGTTATTGATCTGTTAATATATGAGAAATGAAGCAAAGATGATATAGCCATCACACTAGCAAATAATATGATAGAAATAAGTGAAAAGTTCGTTAGTCTGTTAGTCTGACAAAATAACCTGCAAAGTGTCCTCCATAAACCATGTGGTATATTAGGTAATTTCATCCCCCTTCCCCTTGTGGTCAACTCTTCAAATTTTTATTTTTATTTATATGAACCGTAACCTTTGAACAGCCACCCCCCCCCCCCCTAAAATGAAGACGCAATTTATGGACGGCTTCACAGTATGGGATGGTACACAAATTATGTCACGCTAAATTTCAACGTTTTTAACCTCCCACCCTTTGTCACGTTTTTTGTAAGAGTCTTCCGAAAATTTTGTAAGGCTTGTCACACTTGCTTTGCTCCCCTCCTCCCCCCCTCTCGGAGCGTGACGTAATTTGTGCATGACCCCTATGGTCAAGGGGTTGTTCATAAGCCTCGATATTTCTGGATTGTAGTATCACTAAAATCGCTTATTTCAACCATTTATATCAAATATTCCATTTTGTGATACTTTTAAAATGGGGAAGGTACAAAAAAAGGGGGGGAGCCCATGCAAATCAAAGTACAACTCTTCATATTGAATTTCAAGTTTAAAACATTATATGGCACAAGAATTCTGCTATCCTGAAAATAAAACACTGTGTCCGGTTATTGATGAAATTAGATATTTTAATAAATAATGCAAAATGTTCAAGTATATTTTAAAAATGACCTGGGACAGACACGAGAATTCTGAAAACGCCATTATTTTTGTTTATTTTTATACTTTCAAGCCCAGGGTGTCCGGTCTCTGTGCATTCAGAACGACTTTTTTTGTCGAACTGTGTTACATTGAGGTGCTATGCGAAATGTGTTATATTGAGGTGACAAATTCTTAAGGCGAAGTAGGCCGTCATTGAAATTTGTACTGAGCATCGATGATTGTGGCTTATTCGTCTCACGATTGCAAATTAAAGAAAATCACTAGGTTCTGCTCTAACATAGTTGAAAAAATATCAGCACACTTTCTGCATGTAAGCGCAAGTAGTGATACTTTTCTGATTCAATATTACTTATAATGACTGAGTTTCATCACTTTGAACTTGCAAGCTGCAAAATCAACTTGGCTGCCAAAAAGGAATGACGGGCTACTTAGCTTTAAATTTCGATGAGATTATTTCAAAATATTGAGTTATATGACATGAAACTTAGCTACTGAACAAAGTGTCATCTTGGCTACTGAACGAGTTTCTTAGCTACTGAACTGAGTTTCATCTGTCGTTAAAACTACTACATTTTACTTCAGATATAGACATTAATCCAGCTTTATTGAAATACCTGATTGTTAAACTCATGAACAACAGTATCGTGATAGTTCATTTCCTAATACTGGATCAACGTGATAAGCATTCAAGTTTTTCATTTGAAATTAAACATTAAAACAACGTAAAATAGCAAATCAATTTGTGTTGGTAACATTTGTTGCATTTTTTCCAAATAAACTAAACTACACTGATTCTAACGAATAGTAGTAGTTACCACATCTCTTTTTTGTCTTTGAATTAATTAATATTTCCCCACCGAGTTTATACACTTTAGAAACAATTCAACCTCACCGATATTTTCCTTTGTCAGCTTTTCATAGATCCACTGCATGTTTTCTCATATATTCCCATTTACAGTCACTGCTTGATTACTTTTATTATTTGTGATCTAATTATTCTTTGTTTAAACACTCACACGAAGTTTTATGAAATTATAATACTGAATCTTTGGGTACGTTGCAAACTCGTCGCCAATGTAATGTTCCGTGAAGCAGGTTTATTATGTATCAGTAAACAATCAAGAATGACATTTATTTGCCCAACATGCTAGTTTGGCTTACTAGATTAATATTAAGTACATCAGCCTATTACATGTACCACTTGTTTGATTTTAATTTGTACAAAAATGTGTTTAGATTAAGAATTAGCGCATAAGCTACAGTCTGTACGATAGTTAGTTTTGTCGAAGACTTTTACAATAAATTAAATTAAATTAAACACCCTCTGTTCACCACGTTTCAAGTGCTTTCATCTGGCACATGTTTTCCAGATTTAGCACGCTAGAGGTTTCTGACATCATCTCGCTTCGTATATCCCTGAATCGTGGGCAGTCGAATATAAAATGCTCCGGTATCTCTTCGGACCGGCTGGACAATGTGGAGACTCTGCGTGTCTGAATCTGTGCAGATATTTCCGGAAGCATCCATGGCCTGACAAAAACTGGGTCAGGAAGGAGTTAATTTCTCTATCTTTTCTGGTCGTCTACACCGACACGTTAGGATTGAGCCTGTGGGCCAACCTTCCTTTCTCCGAGTTATTCCACTCCTGCTGCCACTTGGCCATTGTATCCAATCTAATGGTGTTCCTCACATTCCTTGTGTCCCTTTGCTGGTAACATGCTATGTTCTCAGCCAGAGTGATCCAGATGGGGATCATTCCGGCGATAACGCACACTGCCTCCGACAATATCATTCGGTACCCGTATAGCCATGAGTCTGTCGTCAATCATTAATCCAAGTTGCTTTAGAAAGCGTTTCGATGAGATTGCGTGTCCTGGAACTGCTGAACCGCCTTGTAGTTGCTTTCCAGCACCATCTCCGTTTTGTGATGACTCCAGTCATCCACGTTTCAATGATGTCTAGCGTTTCCGCCGTCAGCATCTCCATCACCTTCGCAGTCTCACCAGTTATCGCAAGAACAACGTCATCTGCAAACCCGACGATCTCGACTCCATTCCACACCAATCCGCATTCTGTGTAGGGCAGTCGCGATAGCCTCTCAACGCCTCAATCGCGTTCTTAACATCTATCGTTACCACAGCGCAGCATCGATTGCCTCTCTTCTTCTGCTTGGACACAACGGAATCCGAACTGTCTTTTAGGCAATTCGTTATTGCCTTACGTGTAGATCGTCAGCCTGCCGAAGATGACCTTCCCAAGAAGTTTTCCAAGAGTATCCAGCAAGCATATTGTTCTATATGAAGCAGGATCACCTGGCGGTTTTCCCGGTTTTGGCAGGAACACCAGCTCCTGCACCTTCCATCTGTCTGGGGAGTAGCCTTCCGCTAGAAACTTCTTCCACGCTGTCCTAAATATATCTGGGAACGCCAAGATTGCTGCTCTTAACGCTACGTTAGGCATATCATCTGGACCGGGAGCTTTGTTCAGCTTCAATCCTTCCGCAACCGTTATAAGCTCGGCGTTAGATACTTGGATACCGTCGTTTTCGTCATCTACGTCAGCATACGGTGTGGGCGGCTACGCGGTGGGACCATGCGTAGGAAACAGACCGTCCACTATTGACTTCAGTTTGTCGGGGTATATTCCAGCTGGTGTTACAGAGCCCTTGATCTTTGCCATCACTGCTCGATAGGAGTTGCCCCAGGGAGTTTCGTCAGCTTCCCGGCACAACTCCTTATAGCAGTTTGATTTACTTGACGCTATTTCCCGTTCTGGCCAACCGGTACGCTCTCGTATGATGGCTTTTGGTCTAGCATTTTGCACGTGTCTTCTGGCTCCTAAGTAGGCTGCGGGAGGGTTTTGAGCCTGTCGTTCTACCAGTATACAGGACGCCGCTGATTTATTGACTCCAATTCGGCATAGTTGCGTCACACGCTCTCGCCAACGCTTCTGTCAGCTCTCCTGCATCCATGTTTGGAGCATCGCATACTGTTCGGAGTGCTTCGACGAAAAGATCCTCGTCGACATGTTCTGTCTTCCACCTACGTTCTCCATTCCTGATCTGCCATACTTAATGGTCACTGTAAGTGTATTCTTCGCTAACTCTCCAGCTCATATTGTTGATCAGTGACGGGCTGCAAAAGTTCACGTCGCCTACCGTCTTTGTGAAATGTGCTAGCAAGACCGTCGTTGCACAGCCTTACGCTTTAGCTTCGCTAAAGTTTCCAGCAAACTGTACCCTCTTAAGTTGGTCACCCCACTCTACGGCCCAAGCATTGAAGTATCCTGTGATGATCACCGGCGTTCGACCGATCATCTTGTCGATTAGCACATTAAACATCTAGGTGTACTGCTTCAGTGTCCACCTCGGGGGCGCGTAACAGATACACACGCAGGTTCCGTTAGTTTTGACGATCACGGATCCCACGTATGAGCGTTCGACTACTTCCTGGATGGGGAATCGGTCCATTACTTGGATTGCCATCATCTCTGCTCTGTCTGCTACCCTATAGCTGTTATCGGGAGGAACCCGATACGGTTCTGCAATAATTGTAAAGTCGCACTTTGTTTCCGTTGTCGACTGCCACAACAGTTGTTGTGCGGCGTAACAATGATTGAGGTTCACCTGCGTTATCTTCATCATTATTACTGTCCTGCCTTCGTCTTCTGATACATGGAGCATTTAAAGCCACCCGTTGTATGTGCGTTACCATCTTCTGGGTGTCTTCAAACAGTACCTGCCAACATGACCTTTTTCAACACATTTCCTGCTGTGTTCGGAGCCGTCCGGGTCTTTACAGATAATTTCCCGGTGGCTGAAACCCATATATCTGAAGCATCTCTCCACCGAATTTGTCAGCGGGCCTGTCCACCTCCCACCTTGACCTTACCAGCCTCGACGAGTATTTTGGCTGCTGCGACAGGTAGTCAGATCGCCGCTATTTGCATACCACCGTACCGTTTCTCAGCCGCATGGACTGAGGTGCTTACATTACATTTACATTGTTGGTATTACATTGATATTACAATAAAACCGCGTCAACAATTCCACGCCATACAACTCGGTTCGCATCTGCCTCCCTCCATCCTCGGCTGCGACCCACACTCGCCAGATCTTGCAGCACCTGGTCAGCTCACCCTGCCCGCTGTGCTCCTCGCCTTCTTGTACCTGCCGGATCAGAAGCGAACATCATTTTTGCAGGGTTGTTGTCCGGCATTCTTACAACATGCTCTGACCAACGTATTCTTCCTGCTTTTGCTACCTTCAGGATGCTAGGTTCGCCGTAGAGTGCAGCGAGCTCATTGTTCATCCTTCGCCGCCACACATCGTTCTCCTGCACAACGCCAAAGATCATTCTAAGTGCCCGACGTTCGAAGACTCCGAGTACTTGCAGGTCCTCCTCGAGCATCGTCCACGTTTCATGCCCGTAAAGGACCACCGGTCTAATCAGCGTTTTGTCTTTTTCTTGGCGTTACGTCCTCACTGGGACAGAGCCTGCTTCTCAGCTTAGTGTTCTTATGAGCACTTCCACAGTTATTAACTGAGAGCTTTCTTTGCCAAAGTTGCCATTTCCGCATTCGTATCTCGTGTGGCAGGTACGATGATACTCTATGCCCAGGGAAGTCAAGGTAATTTCCATTACGAAAAGAGCCTGGACCGACCAAGAATCGAACCCAGATACCTTCAGCATGGCTTTGATTTGTAGCCATGGACTCTAACCACTCGGCTAAGGAAGGCGTTTTGTATAGGGTACATTTGGTGCGGGGACGAATCTTTTTTGACCACAGGTTCTTCTGGAGCCCATAGTAGGCACGACTTTCACAGATGATGCGTCTCCGTATTTCACGGCTAACATTGTTGTCCGCCGTCAGCAAGGATCCGAGTTAAATGAATGCATCTACCACCTCGAAGGTATCCCCGTCTATCGTAATGCTGGTTCCTAGGCGAGCCCTGTCACGTTCGGCTCCGCCCACCAGCATGTACTTTGCTTTCGACGCATTCACCACCAGTCCAACTCTTCTTGTTTCACGTTTTAGGCGGGTGTACATTTCTGCCACCGTTTCAAATGTTCTTCCGATTATATCCATGTCATCAGCAAGGCAAACAAATTGACTGGACTTTGTGAAAATCGTGCCTCGGCTATTAAACCCGGCTCTCCGCATGACACCTTCTAGCGCAATGTCGAACAATAGGCACGAAAGTCCATCACCTTGTCTTAGCCCCTGCCGGGACTCGAATGAACTGTAATGTTCGCCCGAACTCTTTACGCAGTTCTGCAAACCGTCCATCGTCACTCTAATCAATCTTGTGAGTTTCTCGGGAAAGCTGTTCTCGTCCATGATTTTCCATAGCTTCATGCGGTCGATACTGTCGTAGGCCGCTTTAAAATCGATGAACAGGTGATGCGTAGGGACATGATATTCCCGGCAGTTTTGGAGGATTTGCTGTACTATAAAGATTGACTGGTCCGTCGTCGAGCGACCGTTCACGAAGCCGGCTTGATAACTTCCCACGAACTCATTTGCTATTGGTGATAGACGACGGAAGATGATCTGGGATAATACTTTGTAGGCGGCATTTAGAGTAGTGATTGCTCGATAGTTCTCACATTCTAGCTTGTCGACCTTTTTGTAGATAGGGTATATAACCCCTTGATTTCTTTCCTCCGGTAGCTGATCAGTCTACCAGATTCTGACTATGAGCCGATGCAGACAAGCGACCAACTTCTCTTGGCCCATCTTAATGAGTTCCGCTCCGATACCATCTTTCCCAGCTGCCTTGTTATTCTTGAGCTGTTGAACGGCATCCTTAACTTCCCTCAAAGTGGGAGCTGATTGGTTGCTATTGTCCAACATTCCGACGTTGTCATTTCTTCCGCTGTCCTGAACTTCCGTGCCTGTGCTCTCAGCGCCATTCAAGTGTTCGTCGTAGTGCTGCTTCCATCGTTCGATCACCTCGCGTTCGTCCGATAAAATGTTCCCATTTTTATCCCTGCACACTTTGGCACGCGGCACGAGGCCTCTGCGGGATGCGTTGAGTATTTGATAAAACTTTCACATTTCTTGGGTACACAACAGCTCCATTTCTTCGCATTTTTAGGTGCTTCTTCTAGGTTGCATAGAGACAACAGTGCATCCCCTACGTTGTATTCTGTTGTGATTTAATCCAGTTCTCTACATTCGATCACTGCCTCCTGAGATAACCCTAGTAGCACACATGTTATAATTGAAGCTGAATAACTCTTATATAGCCAGATCTGGTCATATAAGACTTTTTCTGCCTCAATTATAACATGTGTGCTACTCGGAAAGGCTCTCACACTTGCCTCGTTGCCCAGCGACTTCGCGATGAGCTCCCAGCAGGACGAACTCTTGATGGACGGATCTTTTAAGAGTTCAAAGAGCATAGCTCCTTTCTGAATGCACCTGGTTATCAACACGTTTTCACCCAGCTCTTTCAGCTCTGGATCCTCCATCACTCTTCTAAGAATCGTCGCGTAGGTTGTTTTGTCGCTTGTCTCAATGACAAGAGCATCGTCCTTGAACCTCTCACGAGGTGACCGTCGCTTTTCTTTCTTTCTCGGTTCCTTTCTTTTTTCTATTTTTCTCTTTTCGTGCTGATTTTTTTTACTTATGACCTTTTACGGTTCACGCACTCATTCTCGCTTCTCTGCTTTTTAGGATCTTCCTGGTCTTCTGGAGTATCTCTCGTTCTTTTTTCCGAGCGGATGGTCAGATTGCTCCTAGGCGACTCTTGTGAAATGGCTGTTGCATTCACCGGGATCAATGCCTTTTTGGCTTTGTCCACTCTAATCTGCAATTCCTTCTGTCCTGTCTGTGGCTGTAACATCAAAAATGTTTAAGAAAAATGCATCAGTGTCAACCTTTTGGGAAACTATTGAAGTGGATGACCATGTTTCCTGCATTTGATTGATCCTGATCCTGATAGGCAAAATAAAGTGCCCACCTTACCAGTTTTCGGATTTCTCTCATTGATTTGGTTCAAATTGAAGTTAACACACTTAAATCATTTTTGATATTTTACTTCTGATATTCTTTTAAAGTTGTACTTACCAAATTTTTATAAAAAAAAGAATTTTACTCAAAGAAAAAGAAAATCAATTTGTATTGTTAAATAAATAGTGACAAAATAAAGTGCCCACTTCCTTGTAGGCCCCAGAAAAGATGATTTAAGAAAAATAAAAAGCAATTTAATAGTTAATGTATCCTCCTTTGGCCTTAAGGACTTGCTGGAGGCGCTTCGGCATGCTTTTCACCAGGTTTTGTAGGTGTTGTGGTTCTAGTTCTTGCCAGGCGCGCTCCAACGCTTCAAAATAATTATTTTTGTTGTTAACACCAGTTTTGTCAACCCTGGCATCGAGAATCTCCCACAAATTCTCGATGGGGTTGAGGTCTGAGCTTTGTGGAGGCCATTCCAGCGGTTTAATCCGAAAAGACCGGAAGAAAGACTTGGTCTTCTTGGCAGTATGCTTCGGGTCGTTGTTCTAGAGAAAAATGAATTTCTCTTCAAGGCCCGTCTGGATCAGCGAAACCTCCAGATTTTCCCGCAAGATGTTGATGTAGGAATCTGCCGTCATTATTCCGTCGATTTTCACGAGGCTTCCTACTCCACTCGATGAAAAACACCCCCAGACCATCACATTTTCTCCTCCATGCTTCACCGTTCGTCTGGTGTTCGAGTCTCGCTGGCTACTTTTTTTTTATTTTATCGGAATTTTGTGGCATCGTATTGCTGACCATGGAAAGTCTGAAAAAGTCGTGTGAAGTGCGTATATGGCCTCCACTTTGGCGTGTATATAGCGTTTTTATGCATTTTATACGAGTGATATGATTCATATAGAATGATGTATAGCAAAAAATATACCCGCCATAATGTTTACTGGGTGAGGTCCGAGTTGTGGCATCCGGTAGATTACAAGTTGCACCGCTTTACATTTATAATATGGTATATCAGATCCTTATGATCTATGCAAATAAAAATGATTGTCATTGCAAATAAATAATGATAATTTAGCATGTCCCAAAAAATATACGTTTTTACCCAAACCCGGCCATATCAATATTCCCGCGTTTCTCTGAATTCTTTCAGAAACTAGATGAAAGGACCAGTATATTGACAAGAAATTATATGAATCCGTTAATTACTCGATGAGCGGTGAGGGCATTAGTATTTTTGCTTTCACTCAGGCATATACGGGTTAAAGCGATTTAATGAACACTTAACATTTTATACCTAGCCGTAAAACGGTATTTAATTCGAGGTAACGAATACTGTGTATTAGGACTTTATATTTAAAGTATAATCTATCGGAAATATAAATCACACCATCGGATCAACATAGTTTCAACCCTGCAGATTGCAACACACCGAATACCAGCAGGAATAAAAATGTCTATCCTTCCCTCACTTCCTCAGAGTGAAAATATCACGTTCGGAGCTTATTGGTGCATTCTTCGAGTGAGACACAATTTTTCTGATGTGCTTTTTCTCTTATTAGACAAGCTATTGTCAGTTCACAAATTTTCATTCTTACGGTGGTTCACCAGCCACCTAGTTGACGAAAAGGTTTTTGCGGATAGAAAATGAATTGCACAATCGCATGGCACGTGGTGAATGAAATTCATAAAACGAGATTACGTGTAGAGTATGCTCTTAGCACGTAATTGGGTCTAGAATATTGACTTTTTTTTCTTTCAAATGGAGTGCAAAAGTAGAATGGCAAAATGGCCTTGCAGATATTTACATCTCAATATTTTAATAACTTTGAGATTCCAATGAAAATTCAATGACCGTGTAATAAACCGAAATATGCCAGTAGTTTTCGATGGATGGATCGTATGATTTGTTCAATAACGCCACCTACAAGCGTTGCCAGACGAATTGTTAGGTTTAATTGCCAAGCAATACTTTTGACGAGAACCAAAGAATATGTTTGCTTCGCGGTTGACTTATATGGAACCGCGGTTCAATAGATGTTAGAACACTTATTGTGGTTAATCAGGGCAAGTTGAAACAGCAGGGAATGAAATGGGAAAGTATCATATCCAAGCTTTATATTGACAAGTAAGGCCAGCTTGTATTGCAGAAGTTAGTATGTAATGTGATTGAAGAGAATATACTTTTTGTTTGAAATTTGCCGAATAGCTTGAAACCTAAACATTTTCATCCAAATTTGTAAATGTATGAGCATTGTCATTTGAACCCACTTCATCTCAGATTTCGTTTAAATTTAATGACAAAAAGCACTGCGGAAGTATAACCTGAAATACTAAAGTGTAGGCCAACGTTAAGGTGAAACGAAGCAAATGAGATTGTGAAGATTTTTTAACCAACAAAACTAAAACAATATTCATGCTTTGTGTTAAATTATTATATTAGACTGGCCCAGCTCAGTATGGGAGAAAAATAAAGTTGTATGATTTCGCGGGGCACCTCCCAGGATTATTCCTTAGGGTAAAAGGAAGACTTCCTGAAAAATTCAGCTCATTTGGTCGTTCCATGAGCTGGCGTATTTGAATTGTAGTTAATATGGGATTTTCACCTCAAACATATGGGAATCTGCAAATCATCTTCTGTTTGGTTCAGGAAAATTGTGCATGCATATATGTGATTGCACGGGAGTGCTGATCAAAGCCTAAAGTTCAACCACTGAAAGGATAATGAAAATGAGCTCGAATTAAGATACAACCTTCTGCAATTATGTTCATTAGGGTATCAACTAGTATATTTGTTATTCTGGGCTCAATTGACCGCGATCAACTAGTATACGGAACGAAACAGTGATATTGGGTGGATTTTTAATATATTTTCAACGTATATCCCATACAAACTTCAAATTGAATGCGCCAGTTGGTGGAGCAACCAATTAAGTTGAAATTTTGAGAGAGCATTTTTCTTACCTTAAAGCTCATATCTAAGGGGTGCCCCGTTGAGTTTTGCAACTTTTTTGTTTAAGGGCCAGTCTATTATTATATGTGCTTGTTAAGGACAATATATTTCACATTTTATGTATAGATTTGATTTCAGATACTATCCTCGAACCGTAATGTCCAATTTTTCGTTACCGTTGGAATATTTCATTGTCATTCAAATAGTGAGTAAGAGTAGAGCGATATACACAGCAAGGCGTTGCATTGATTTTGGCGTGAAAATTGACATTTGATGTGTGGAATCAATGAAATAAGAGGCCCTAACTGAAATTTCGTTTCACCTTAAACCAAGCTCGCCATTATACTGAGGCTATGATTGTTGCACTCCCGTGGCGTGGTAAGACCAACAAAAAAGCCCTGCTGACGACAAAAAAAAAGCAGTCCGATGCTGGTTTGGAGTGTGTTCTTAATTTTTATTCCTTTATAATGGCGGAAGCCGGATTTGAGCTACGGGTGGCAAATTTAAGAAATGAAAAATTGTACTTTTATTGTAGCGTCCGTTGACTTGCCGGATGTGGAAAAGGTAGCTCCGTGGAGACCCATAATAGTAACTATAATTTACATGGCGTGACATTTAGGCTGGCGTAGTCGTAAAGCGGAGGACCGGTCGCCAGAGGATGCTCTTCAAGCAAATAAAAATTACTTAAGAATAAAACTTTGAATGTGATGTCAGCGGAAACGGAGCAACACTACCGTTTCATTGCGGATTTCATTCAAATGACTTTATGACATTTTTTTTATTTCTCCGGAAGTCATCACCCCGAATACTTTATTGCCCCGAATGGCATTACTCCGAATGACCCATCATCCCGAATTGCAATAACAATGTGCTTAGAACCTATACCTATTTTTTTCACGAGGTCAGAGAAATCAAAACACTATTTTCACAACTTACTCTCATATTGAATAAATAGCGTCACATAACCATGCGTTTTATGCAAATCAGAACTGCAAAAGAGTAGGGCAAACGCTCCATTAATGGAGGTAGCTCCAATAGTGGAGTTAGTGTGTTTTGACATGTTTCGTGTAAATGATTATGTGATATTTTTCTCTGATGTACGATGAGAAAATGATACAAACAATCGAATGGCTGTATGGCTGTATATTTTAAACGGATCAGTTCCAGATTATTATCAAATTATCAAGGCATGCGAAAGCCTTGAATAGGTGAGTAGCGTTCCTGTTTCTTTACATAAGTGGTTTGGACCTACCTGGTCTTATTATTCCCCAGGACCCTCATCTCACACACCGACGGATGAGCGACAGCTGCCCTAGCGAGGAAGAATCGTCTAATTGGCACTCGCAGTCGTTGGTGTTCGTTGGAAGCCGGTTTTTTTCATCTACCGTCATGGACCAACCAAGGATGCCGTTACTGGTGCCACGAGTTCCAGTCCCTAATATCGTGGGATCTACTCCGGTCCGAAGAACACCTCAATCACCAGGTCCAGTGCAACAGCAAGCATATTCAACCCAGTGAGGACTCAATCAGAGATCAGGGATTTGGTGATAACTCGGAGGGTGAGGTTCCAGAATTACATCAACACCCTCTCCCTGAAGATCTTCAGCAGAGCAGCGTTGGGCAGACACTGTCTAACCAAGTGGGGGCCCTAGATGCGCTTAACTTTAAGTTGAGTTCAATGGAGCGAACACAGCAAGCTCAGCAGTACCAGTTCCATCAGATGCAACAAAATTTGGTAGCATCACAGGCAGAACCGCCGCCAGCAGCCGCTTCTCATTCGAATGGACTCGAACATTGGAGTGATTTGAGCATTTTCCATCAACCCAGAGTATGGCCCGGTAATGTCGCACCACCGACGATGCCAATCGCCAATCACGGAAACCAATGGCCAACAGCTTCACAGAAACAATGCATCACCGTGCGTCGGTCAGCATGCCGGTCAGCATACCGGTCAAAATTTGTGTGCGAATCCGACATTCAACTCCGTACCTCACAGCACCAGAGCTGAAAACGTTGGTTTCACGGCCTCTAGAACCTTCGATGTCCCAAAACCAGCCTTCAAGGGTGATTTAGAACAAAGTCATCCAGTCGAATTCCTGCAAGATGTCGATCGTTATGTAGATTCGGTCAGGTTGGAGCAGAATTGCAAACTACCATTCGCCCTTTCCTGCCTGGACGGAAAAGCTAGAACATGGGCCAGGGGTATTGGTTACCTGCTAGTAAATTACGACCAGTTCCGCTTCCATTTTCTCCAACAGTATTGGGGACAGCGTGCACAGAGGCTAGTTCGAGAAGAAATTATGTATGGAAAGTACTTATACAATAAAAACTCCATCCAGAATGGCCGAACATTTTTTGGCGCTGATCACCAAAGCTCGTCATCTGGATACCGCTTCATCAGAGTTAGAGCTAGTTTTGCATCTAACGCAACACTTTCCTCGTAATGTCGGGGCACGACTGAGTAATTGCTCTGACATACAATCGGCTTATACCCTACTACAAACTGAAGATCATCACCACAACACTTACAATCGAAACGTGTCTAGAGCAAGAGCCGAAGTAAATCAGTCCAGTACGATGGCCAGTGCGAATGCCGGCAACCGGCCTTGGAGAGGTCAGCAGAATAACAACAATGATGGACAATGGAATCGCAATGTAAGAGCTACGGTAGCCAAACTAGGTAGAAGACGAGAGAGGGGCGGAAGTTCATTCCGTTGCGAATATCTTTGTTGGTTCGGATGAACTGTTAGCCGAAGACGAAGTGAGTGGTCAGCCTAAGCACGAGAAATCACCTTTGATCGAAGCCCGTATCGACAGTTTAGTGAAGCTAGTCTTGCTAGACAGTGGTAGCGAACTTAGCTGCGACAAAGCACTGTATAACGATTTGAAGTCCAGAGGAATTCCACTGGGGGAGTTTCCTGTTCAGAATACCACCATACAAGGCGCCTATGGGAAAAAGAAAATGACAATTTCAAATCAAGTATTCGTTCCTGTATATATTCAGAACGAAACCATTGATGTTTGCCTAGCAGTTGTAGAGGAACTTTGCAGCCCATTGATATTTGGCATGAACACCTTGCATTATTTGAAAGCTCAGATGGATTTTCAACGCCGCGAAGTCTATTTGACTCTTAATGGCAGGGAAGTTGTGCTGCCGTTCTGTGCGGATGATTCGAGTCGACCTCAGCGAGCTGCACAATTATGCCGTATTGAAGTTGGAGAAGTGTGTGAACCGCCAGCGAAAGATTCAACCAACAGATCTCCACTGGACGGAGATTTCAAACGAAGTGACGAGGAGCAAGCAAAACTTGATTTACTGTTGGAGGAATTTGCCGATATATTCTCCGATGTGCCTGGTCGTACAACAGAATTCGAACATGAAATCCGCGTAACGGATGACGTTGGGTTCAACCAAAAGCAATATCCAATCCCATACCGCTACGTCAACAAAGTCCGTGACCAAATCGATAAAATGGAAATGTGAGGAATCATCTCTCGAGAATCAACAGCCTATATTAATCCATTGGTGGTCACTATGAAAAAGTCGGGAGATGTTCGAGTGTGTTTGGACGCCCGCCGTCTGAACGCCGTTATGGAGAAGGACAACGAGAAACCATCAGATGTGCAGCAGTCCAAAAATTTCATGACACTCGTATCTTCTCCTTAATAGATCTTACCAGATCGTACTGGCAAATACCAATCAAACTAAGCCACCGGAAGTTCACTGGGTTCCTGTTTGAGACAAGGTCGTACATATTACATGTCCTTCCATTTGGATTATGTACAGCAGTGGCCAGTTTTTCCCGTACAATGGATGTCATATTGGGACCGGAGATTCTAGTGTTTATCGAAAAATATTTGGATGACCTTCTTGTGAAATCTAGTTCATTCAACGAGCACCTAGAACATCTCCGAAAATTATTTACACGACTTCGGGTTGCTGGGTTGACTATCAGCGCATCGAAAAGTGAATTCTGCAAATTAAAACTCAAATTTCTGGGGCATATTGTTGGACAAGATGGTGTTAGCATCGACCCGGATAAAGCCATTCAACAGTTTCCCGAACCCAGTGATCCGAAATCCATGAAATCTTTTCTGGGACTAGCAAGTTATGTGTCAAGATTTACGCCTAAATATGCGTCTGTTGCAAAACCACTCTATGCTCTTCTCCGAGTTGATGCAGGGCGGAGATGGTCCGATGAAGAGCGACAAGCATTTAGCGCAGTGAAGCAGTTAATTTTACGCCACACTACTCTTCGTTATCCCCTCCTGGATAAGGAGTTTTGCGTCCAAACGGATAGTTCGTACCTAGGACTAGGGGCCATGTTATTCCAATGGGACGACCAGAATGACCGAATGGTTATATCGTATGCTAGTCGGCTGTTGCAAGCAGCGGAACGAAACTACACTGCTACTGAACTGGAGGTGTTGGCGGTGGTGTGGTCGCTGAACAAATGGCGACAATACCTGTTGGGGACTCAGTTTACAGTTTACACCGACCACAAAGCCCTTATCTTCCTGAAACGATGTCAACGGCCGGCTAACAAGATGGATCCTTTTCCTCCAGCAGTTTAATTTTGACATTCAGCATTGCCGGGGGAAAGATAACGAAATAGCCGATGCGTTATCACGCTATCCTGAAGGAAGCACGCCTATGTCGTTGCGTTCATCAGAAAGACAGTTCGTTCTTGCCAGACTTACTGCAGAGGAAAAAGGGTTTCGTCAACTGATGAGACAACTACCAGTGCAACAGCAGACGGATGAAGCCTTGTTACCTCTATACTTGAGCTCTAAGGATGGAGTCCATCGTTCAGGAACAAGAGAGTTTACGGTGGTTGATGATGTGCTTTTTAATACTTAATACAAAGGCCGGTTGAAAAATTGTTATACCAAGGAATATGATAGGAGTAGTTTTGCGTTTCTATCATGACCAATCCGGTCACTATGGGCTACAAAAAACGGTCCAAGCAATGAATAAGGTAGTGTACTGGACAGGCATGAGAGCAGATGCTAAGGCTTACGCACGTGGTTGCTTTATATGCCAACGCACAAAACCCATGAACTCTCGGCTACACGGTACCCGACGGAGCATAATTCCAGATGGGCCAAATGAACTGTTGTCGGTGGACTTATTTGGTCCACTTCCACCAGGACCGGCCGGCGTACGTTATGTATTTGTAATGATTGATGTATTCACATAGTACGTTACATTAGACGCAGTGAAAAAGCCAACAGCCTTCGTACTTTGGGGAAAGCTGGAGAGAAGAATGCAAGAGCTTGGAAAACCACTGGCGATACTATGCGATCAAGGTACTCAGTTCACCGCAAAATATTGGGTAAGGATGTTGAAAAGTAGCCACATTCACTTAGTGTATACATCGGTGCGGCACCCTCAAGCCAACCCGGTAGAGCGAACCATGAGAGAGTTATCTAGATTATGCCGAGCATATTGCCGAGTCAATCATCGGTTGTGGGCAAAGAATCTACATCAGTTCACTTGTTGGATCAATTGTGCCTATCATGAATCCACTGGCTCAACCCCTTATGAACTACAATTTGGAAAATCGGCAAAGGATGCTCTGCCATATCTGTTTAATTCCCTCCTTCGGAACGGTCACCCGTCAATTACGACCAGATCCGAATCATCCTGCAGAAGAAAGCGGACAAACGAAATGAGCGGGCGAAGAAGCAAACAAAACTATTTGTCGCTGGAGATCTGGTATTACTGAAGGCAAATCCAATGTCATCGGAAGCAGACGCAATAATCAAAAAGTTTCTGGATGTTTACGAGGGACCATATGAGATAAAGGATGTGGTGCATGACGATGTGTTTATGCTACACCACAAGGAATCTGGAAAAGCGAGGGGCATGTTTCACATCAACCTTCTGAAGCCGTTTGTACAGCCGTGGCAACCGCAAACTTCATCAAACACTGCGTTTGCTGGAGGGGGGAGCTGTAATCCTATGGATTGAACCCTGGTGGGAGCAGGAACGGGAAAAGAGAAGAGCGAGATTGAATCGGGAGTACTGCAACCATACTCAGTGGAGGATGGCGGGTTTTTGCTACGCTGCGTGAAGAAGTCGCGGAGAACTAAATAATATTAAATCTATAGAACCTTATTTGTGAATTTCTTAACCAAAACCGAACAGAATTATAACAAAAAGTGAATTAAACCAAATTTGACTATTAATTAAAGTGATAAAGCATCACATGGTGAAATAAAAATATTTTACTGATGTTTTCTGTTTTGTTTCAGGTATGCTTGAGGAGGAATTGTTACAGATGAATACATTGATGGCAGAAGTACAGTAAAATCGTGGAGTTTTTGTGGCCTTAATGCTTATTGTTGACCACGGCTCCATCCCGTTACCCCGAACGCCACTACCCTGAATGAGCCATCACCCCGAATGGTATGGCGAACAGTATCTTGTTTTACCGACAAAAATGTTGACCGTACTGTTGTAAAGGTGACCATTTATAAATGCGTCTCTTATATAAACTGGTAATTAATAATGCGTTAAATTTGTCGGTAGAATTTTCATCATATACCTATTTTCCCTTCTTATATATGTCAGTCTCCTTCTTCTTCTTGGTATTTACGTCCTCACTGAGACAGAGCCTGCTTCTCAGCGTAGTGTTGTTATGAGCACTTCCACAGTTATTAACTAAGAGCTTTGCCAACGTTGCCATTTTTGCATTCGTATATCGTGTGTGAAATATCCAGACACCTTCAGCATGGCTTTGCTTTGTAGCCGTGGACTTTAACCACTCGGCTAAGGAAGACGCTTTCATGTAATTATTATTTATATTTATTCCAGAAACATATTGGTACAAGATTAAATTTCTTCATGCATTTCCTCTTGAACTCGTACAGAAACTTCTCCCGGAATTCCTATGACGTTATTTTCATTTTCAAGGAATGACCTCAATTACTTTGACTTCTTGTTTCATTCTTTTAGGGTTTTATTCAGTACAATCTCGAAATATTCATTTAAAATTTGGGGGACGGACCTGGTGTAGTGGTTAGAACACACGCCTCTCACGCCGAGGACCTGGGATCGAATCCCATCCCCGAGATAGTCACTAAAAATTTCAGTGACGACTTATATATATATATATATATATATATATATATATATATATATATATATATATATATATATATATATATATATATATATATATATATATATATATATATATATATATATATATATATATATATATATATATATATATATATATATATGTATATGTATATCATTTAAAATTTGCTCCTTATGTTTTATTGTGATTCTGTCTTGAATAACTCCATCAGTTCCTGAAAGTATCCTTTAAAACTACATTTTGATCAAATTTGCTTGCATTATTCTTAATGGAGTTTCGCCAAGGACTCATAAAAAAATCATTAATAGTTCCAAAATTCCTCTCAAAACTGTCTTAGAGATTCCTACAGAATCTTCTCTAATTTCACTTCTGAATGTTTTGCAAAATTGCTAAGATTATTGAACGATTCTCACAGAAATCATCGCACAAGGTTTTTCAATAATTCGACCAAGAATTTCATTAGGAAATTATACATTTATCGTTTACCAAAACGAATCCATTACCCAAACCTTTCCCAAATCCAAACTCCCAGTGTCTACTTGTGGAAGTGCAGAGGACTCCTCGGCCATAAAGCAAGTAACACGTCAATATTTCCATCCCATCCCTAAATTGACCTGCATTCGGACGCAGCCGGCGCCGTTATTGTTTGTTATGATAATGAGAGCACCAGTACTTACACATTGAGGATGCTACTGATCCAGAGTAGTGTCTGTTGGTTCCCTGTGTAAGTACAGCTGTTCTTGCAATAACGAAGTAGCATCTGTGGGCGGTCAAACATGCTCAATTCGACCAAGCATTTCATTAAGATCTTTTTCAAGCATTTAATCATCCCATATGCGTAGGAATAATTTCAGATATTCATTCACTTCTTTATCAATTTTCATTTAAGAAAAGGAAAAAGTTTCTAAAAATATTATTTTTTTGGTTTTTATACTGTGAGATTTTTTTTTTAACAATTCCAGATCACATTCTTAATGAAATTCCTGTAAAATTTCTAAAATAATTCTATAAAAATCTTGAAATTAATTCTGGATGAATTTCAAAACGTTTTTAGGAAAATTTATATAGGAATTTTTAAGTAAAACATTCTTTAATTAACTTAAAGGAATTCCAAGAAGAGCTACTTACTGATGGCATATTGAAGAAAAAAAAACTTAAAGGAATTTTCATACGATTTATTTTTAGGAATTTCGGTGTTGTAAGAAATGTTTTTAGATAATTCAACGGTCATGTAGAACTAGGATTCAGATTGATTCCGGTTGCAGAGCAAAATTTCTGTTCAAAGGAATCCTTATGAATCGAATCTTCAGAACTTTTCCAAGTTATTCTCCAAGACGTTAAATGGACCCGTTACTCAAGACGCGTTTAGGATCTTTGTTTGCTTACTGTAAAAAGTAGGGTGGATATCCTGCATAGTTTGCATACATAAAGGGTGCAGATGCAGTGTATAAAGATCTTTTTGGCGCGAAGTTTGAGAATTAAATTGCGAGGGCCGCTTTTCTCCCCTTGATAAGAAAAGAACCTTGCTAAAAAATATGGCCCTATTTTGTCATCCTGAAATTCATCAAGGAGCTGACAAAATCGGGGCCCTACTGTATCTATATTCAGTTTAAAATTATTTTTACCATACTATACAAAAAATAATTGTTGTACTTTTCCTCAAATGTTATTTTCGCGAACAACAGTTCCCCGTATGAACATTTTACTGAATGACCCGTTTCTTGGAAAAGTGATGCTTTTCGTAAAAGTGCTAGAATAGCTCTCTATAACAGGGTGGTGAACTAGAAAGAACGATTAGCAATCATAAAGGTTAAGTTAGGTTAAGTAAATTGAAAACGTGTTTTTTTTCTCTTAATAGCAGGTGAAGTCAACTCACCTGTAAACAATTAGAACTGCTACGGCAGATGAAATGTAATATGTTGTTAACAAAATGTTAATAAAGTCTTAAATTTGTTGTATCAAATTAGGATTATAGTGTTGTCTAATAACACAGAACACCTAGATATAAGAAATGAATGTAATATTTGGAATGATACTAATAAAGAAATTAAAAAAAAAAGCAATCAAAATAAGGAGATGTTTGGTCATTCTTGACATTTTTTCCAAATATGCCGAGGATGGTGAAACTCGAATGAATCGCCAATCAAGTAAAGGCTGGTGCAGATGACGTCCGGTCACTGCCCTGAAATGTTTGAATTTGTGATAATCATGACTACCAAAACCTTTTTGGAGAAATGGACTATTCGGGGAATTGGAGTACCGTCGGACGGGGCTACTTTAATTCCAGGGGCTACTTTGGACACCCACCTTTTGTATTTATTAGCAGCGTAAATACTAATCTGAGCAATTTTGTGTCTTCAGCACTTTTATTAACCAATGTATGCTCTACCACTAGGCATGACTTTTTTTGGAACAACATCAACAATAACAGGATAAATAAGAAAACATTTAAAAAAAAGTCCAAATAAATATTCACAAGGTATAAAACATTGGCTATGCAAACATTGTTTGAATTTTACCCATGTCGTGGAAATTTATTGGGAGCATCAAAAAACTTTCAAATCGTCAAATTTCATGAAAATTTTGTGATTTGTTTTGCTAAAATTTGTTGTTTTATTAAAATAATTGATCAAGGGTCTTATTTTTGCGACTTTCATTTTATGATTATGTTTTGGTTTGTATATTTTACAACATAAAAAAATAAAATAAATGTTTGTAAAAGTGAATAGACACAAAACACACATATTTCAATACGTACCAATTAATGACAAGTCGGTTCTATACCATTTCCCGGATACCCCATTTCCCGGAATAACCCATTTCCCGGAAAATCCTTTCCTGGAATACCCCATTTCCCGGAAAGGTATTCAAAAATAATATAAATAATCAACTTCTAAGAAAACTTTTAAACAAATGATATTCCGTCGTTTGGGCTGACATCGGGCCACTATTTTTACTGAAAAATAATATCAGAATCATGAAAAAAATAAAAAAAGTTTCAAGAATCCTTTGTAAATAGACACTAGATTGTCATAGTTTAGTTTTTTGATGTTCATGTTCGCCATGAGTTGCATCGAAGAGGGTAGTCATAGTCACCCCCTAGGCCCAATGTCACCCCGAACGCCGATTATACTTCATTGATGTATCGTTTAGAAGATCCATGCTCAATTGCATCCTCACCTTTTCATGTTGAATTCTTCTTCTTATTGGCATTTACGTTCTCACTGGGACAGAGCCTGCTTCTCAGCTTAGTGTTCTTAAGAGCACTTCCACAGTTATAAATTGAGAGCTTTCTTTGCCAAAGTTGACATTTTCGCATTCGTATATCGTGTGTTGCAGGTACGACGATACTCTATGCCCAGGGAAGTCGAGGAAATTTCCATTACGAAAAGTTCCTGGACCGACCGGGAATCGAACCCAGACACCTTCAGCATGGCCTTGCTTCGTAGCCGCGGACTCTAACCACTCGGCTAAGGAAGGCCCCTTATGTTGAACTAGAATATAAAAAAAAACTATTAGTTTACCAACAGGCAACGTAACTTTAATTTTTGTCCTCCTATTTGATATTCTGGTTTGTAAAGTTCCTGGCTTATTTAGTGGTATATCAATAAAACATATTCCAGTGAATCGCATGAAAAAACATGTTTGTAGTTATAATAATTTTATCCACCATATTTTTAGTTAGTGAGCAAGGTTAAGGGTTGGTCTAGATTGTTTATTGGATCGATATTTTTTACGGGTAGAATTGTTTTCCAGACAATCCGATTGTAAGCTTAGTTTAATCTATTTATGAATCATGTAGTCCAATTTTCTAGATCTCAAATACCTTCCAATTGTAGACTTACTGTAAGAGTAAATAATCTCATGACATTTTGAACCTCTACTATGGTACTTTGTTCAGTCTGTGAGGAACTTTTCGGCCAGTCTATTTTCGTGTTATTCTGGTAGAGCTTTTATTGTCTATACTATCTACATTTTCATTGGATAATTGCCCTTCTTTCATGCATAGGCTGCTCTTTCAAGTTATGCCATAAGGCATTGTTGGCCAAATAGCATTGTTCACAGGATTAAAAATTTCATTTAAATGAATTCCACTTACACCCTATTCTGTTTTTACATGGGAGATGCGTACCGTGCAATAAACAGTTTTCAGTTCAAAATTTCGAAAACCGTGCAAAAAAAGTAACACCATTCCTTGACGTTTCATGCAATAGCTACTACCATTTTCATAGAGAATCACCCTTCTTTTGAACATTTGCCGTTCTTCCGAATTATACCGACAGAAAAATATTTGGCATAAAGGCTGCTAATATTAAACATAATTATTTTTCCCTTCTTTCAAACTGTTTACTCTGTTGGTTCAATTGATTATGCAAGAATTATTTCGTGGCTGCTTGGGCACGTCAGGAGTTAATCATCAATATTAACCTCCTTTTCCCGAGCAGCCTAGATAGCCGCGTAGTGTCGGTAGCGGTAATTTCAACTGGCTAAGAATTAACACTACGGATTGCCTGTTCCGGTGGTAAAAGTCCACCTCACAGGTGACCCCTAATTTATGGTGTGATGCGTACCGTGCCTAAGAATGAATGGTTAGGGGGGTCTAAATAAAACCTAACCGCAAACGGAGCCTGTGGGGTACCAGGGCGCCCTCCACAGTATTGAGTCCTTCCTGTGCTACCCGGAGCAATGGTGCAGGTGACCTTGTGTTTCTCCGAGATAATCGGCTGCCCTTCTTCAGTCTCTATCTTGAGGCTTAATAAGGGTGGGATTATGAATATGTTGACATCTAATTTAAATTATCACCTATATGGATTCGCATTATGCGTTTTACACAGTGTATTCTGTGCTCTTTCGCCTTTGGCGACTTTAAATAGATACCGATCTGGTTTTTTTCGTTGCTGGTCTTTTTTCGTGCTGAGATTGCAAAAAGCTTAATCCTGCCTAGTTTGGGTAGTGGCTACGGTTAGGTTAGCTCAGATAAATCTTCAGCATAAAAGAACAGCAACGATCAATCTTTGCAGACTCATGCAAAATGGTGCAGCCCAAGTGGCGCTAGTTCAAGAACCCTACTTTCGTAGAGGGAACTTCTATCTAGGTAACCTTGTGGACCCAGTTTTTGCTACTTTTAGCAAGCTTGAAATGTCAAACTCGCGCTCCATGCCCCGCGCATGCGTGCTCGTTAATAAAGCAATCGTTGCTACACTCATTTCTGAGTTAACTACCAGAGATGTATGTGCTGTCACAATCGATGTTTCTGTTGGTGACCTCAACAGGAAATACGTCTATTGTTCGGTATATTTACCACATGATGAACCATCCCCAACGGATGACTTCAAACGAGTTGTCGTACACTGCGTAACAAAAGGCCTTCCGCTGATTGTGGGCAGTGATGCCAATGCTCATCACATCATCTGGGGCAGCTCGGATATCAATTTGAGAGGCTCCAGTCTGATGGAATACTTAAGTAGTACAGACCTTGGATTACTTAACATAGGCAATCGCCCAACCTTCATGGTTTCTAATAGAGAAGAAGTGTTAGACATAACGCTCTGCTCGAATAGAATCAGTCACGAGTTGACGAATTGGCATGTATCAGATGAGGAATCATTATCTGATCATCGCTACATCTTCTTTGAACATTCAAATGTAACTGCGCAGACTTTGCGTTTTAGGAATCCCCGGTCAACAAACTGGGAACTCTACATTGAATTGGTTGCGTCCAAATTTCATGGATATTCTCCGTCCATTGAAAATCCAAGTGATCTGGATGATGCCGTTGATACTACAACATCCTACATTATGGAAGCTTTTGAAGAAGCATGTCCTCTGCGGTCTGTAAAGACTACAAGAGGGAGCCCATGGTGGAATTCCGATCTGACTAGACTCAGGAAACAATGTAGAAGGAGTTGGAACAGACGCCGTTCAGCTGGATCAGAGTCGTTCAAGTCAGCTCGCAAGGCTTACAAGAAGGCTCTTCGTTCTGCTGAACGATCCGGCTGGAAAAACCTTTGTACAAATGTTTCCAGTTTGAGTGAAGTCAGTCGGTTGAACAAAATTCTTGCTAAATCTAAGGATTTCCAAGTGAACGAAATTCGCTTACCTAATGGTGACTTTACTTCTTCCGATGAAGAAGTTTTAGAATGTTTATTCAATACACACTTCCCCGGATGTGTGGACATAGCATCTACGGATGAACCAAATGTCTTTTCATGTAGTTACGAGTCTCTGGCCTCGGCTCGCAGTATCGTAACTACTGAATCGATTCAATGGGCACTTAATAGTTTTGCTCCTTTCAAATCTCCAGGAGCGGATGGGATTTATCCTGTTCTGCTCCAAAAGGGGTTTGAGTTTATCAAACATGTTTTGAAAAAGCTACTTGTAAGCAGTTTTGCTACCGGGTATATTCCCAAATCCTGGCGTGATATTACTGTAAAGTTTATCCCGAAAGGAGGACGTGCGTCGTATGAAGAAGCGAAGAGTTTTAGACCAATCAGTCTGACCTCTTTTCTTCTGAAATGTCTGGAACGCATTATCGATCATCACATCCGTGATGTTTATTTGGCAAACATGCCTCTTCATGTGAATCAACATGCTTACCAATCTGGAAAGTCCACTGTGACTCTTTTACACAAAGTTGTATACGATATCGAAAAAGCATTCGCTCAGAAGCAATCCTGCTTGGGTGTTTTCTTGGATATTGAGGGTGCCTTTGATAACGTGTCTTTCGATGCCATATTGGAAGCAGCACGAAACCATGGGCTACCTACAATGATTACCAATTGGATTCATCAAATGCTCAAAAACCGACATCTCTTCTCGACATTGCGTCAAGCAGCGATTCGAAAATTGAGTGTTTGCGGATGCCCCCAAGGGGGAGTCTTGTCACCACTTTTGTGGAATCTCGTAGCAGATACGCTTTTGAGGCAACTCAATAATTGCGGTTTTCCAACTTATGGATTTGCCGACGACTATCTAGCTCTGATAGTTGGTATGTGCATAAGCACCCTATTCGACCTGATGCAAAGTGCTCTTCAGGTAGTCGAGAGTTGGTGTCGCCAATATGGCCTTTCGGTTAACCCGAATAAAACATCTATTGTTCTTTTTACGGAAAGACGAAACCGCGATGGAATTCGACCTTTACGTCTTTTTGGCTCTGAGATTAATGTGACTGATCAAGTAAAGTATGTCGGAGTCATTCTAGATTCCAAACTTTTATGGACAGCTCACATTGATTTCAGAGTCAAAAAAGCTTGTATGGCCTTCGGTCAATGCCGGCGAACCTTTGGTAAAACTTGGGGCCTCAAACCCAAATATATCAAATGGATTTACACAACAGTTGTTCGACCAATATTGGCATATGGATGTCTTGTGTGGTGGCAAAAGGGCGAAGTGAGAACAATCCAATCAAAATTGGGCCATCTCCAAAGGATGTGCTTGATGGCGATGTCTGGTGCGTTCTCTACAACTCCCACAGCAGCGCTCGAGGCCCTTTTCGACGTTGCGCCACTACACATACATCTTAAACAAGAAGCACTTTCTTGCTCTTACCGTTTATGGGTACTGGATCTACTGGAGAAAAATCCAGTGAATCGTAGATCTACACACACTTCGTTGTTTCCACTTTTGGTGAATTGGGACAAAATCGTCCTTGCTCCAAGTGATCTCACAATTGCTTGTCACTTTCCTTACAGGACATTTACCACACAATTCCCTTCACGGGAAGAGTGGACGTCTGGCTATTTGGAAAGAAGTATATCAAACAATGTAGTATGTTACACTGATGGCTCCCTTCTTGAAGGTAGAGCTGGTGCAGGAGTATATTCTCGTGAGCTAAGGCTGCATCAGTTTTACTCACTTGGTAGAAACTGCACCGTTTTTCAGGCGGAAATATTTGCTCTTATGTGTGGAGTGCAATCAGCACTTCAACAGCGCGTAATGGGTAAAGTCATATACTTCTGTTCAGATAGTCAGGCTGCTATAAAAGCTCTCGCTTCGGCCAACTCAAGGTCGAAGCTTGTTATCGCATGTCGAACTCAAATTGAGGAACTGAATTCAGTCAACTCTGTAAACCTTGTATGGGTACCTGGCCATTCTTCCATCGCTGGAAATGAATTGGCTGATGAGCTAGCTCGCGATGGAGCATCGCATGACTTCATTGGCCCTGAGCCGGCTATTCCAATTTCGAAGTGCTGGGTGAAGCTTCAGATAAACTCTTGGGCGGCAACTCAGCACAAGCAATATTGGAATAGTTTGGAGTCGTGTCGTCAAACAAAATTGTATATTACTGAGCCATCTCCAAAGGTGGCGAAGTATTTAACAAATCTGTCAAAGCAGAATTGCAGTCTCTTGGTCAGAGCGTTGACAGGCCACTGCCGACTCAACTATCACATGGCAAATATTCAGCGTGCTGACTCATTTGTGTGTGATAGTTGTGACTCCGATTATGGAACTTCGTATCACCTGATATGTAACTGTCCAGTTTTTGCGCAAATGCGATTCCAATTACTTGGTAAACACTTATTAAGTGAAACTGAATACAGAAGCCTGAATCTTCAGGATATCCTGTTATTCTTAACCCGCTGTGGTAATGAGCTATAGGCTCTCTTTACGCTCATGCGTTTTGCAGTGCCCTTTTTAGGGCGCTGTTCGAACCCATTGTGGTATGGAGCTACATGCTCTCATTTCGCTTATGCGATCTTCCCTCTTCAAGGGACCCCACTCCTATTTCCTCCCATCTTTCCCTTCCCTTTCCTCTCCCATCGGGTAGATGATGAAATAGGCTCAAATATGGCGATGGCGCAAATCTCCCAACTGGTGGGGAACGTGCCTTTGGAGCCGGCCTTCTGATACCTGATAGATCTCAAATACCTTCCAATTGTAGACTTACTGTAAGAGTAAATAATCTCATGACATTTTGAACCTCTACTATGGTACTTTGTTCAGTCTGTGAGGAACTTTTCGGCCAGTCTATTTTCGTGTTATTCTGGTAGAGCTTTTATTGTCTATACTATCTACATTTTCATTGGATAATTGCCCTTCTTTCATGCATAGGCTGCTCTTTCAAGTTATGCCATAAGGCATTGTTGGCCAAATAGCATTGTTCACAGGATTAAAAATTTCATTTAAATGAATTCCACTTACACCCTATTCTGTTTTTACATGGGAGATGCGTACCGTGCAATAAACAGTTTTCAGTTCAAAATTTCGAAAACCGTGCAAAAAAAGTAACACCATTCCTTGACGTTTCATGCAATAGCTACTACCATTTTCATAGAGAATCACCCTTCTTTTGAACATTTGCCGTTCTTCCGAATTATACCGACAGAAAAATATTTGGCATAAAGGCTGCTAATATTAAACATAATTATTTTTCCCTTCTTTCAAACTGTTTACTCTGTTGGTTCAATTGATTATGCAAGAATTATTTCACGCACAAATTTGTCATATTTGTCAATTTTGTAAGGCTTACATCTCACAACTGCTTCTCCACCTTTGAAATGAAATATTAGCATGAATATGCTGTTATGTTGGTTTCTAATTGCTATTATCTTTTTCTTTTTCTTCCTGTCATGTCGCTCTATCCGGGACACAGTCTGCTTCTCGACTCAATGTTCGTATTAGTACTCCCACAGTGATTAACTGATATTGACCAATAGACAAAGGAACTCTATGTCCACGAAAGTAGAAGAATTTTCCAACCCGAAAAGATTCTCGACCGGCGGGATTGCAACCCGCGACAATTAGCTGAGATCTTACTGAATAGTTGCACGGTAATCTCTACAATTATAACACTCAGGCAAATAAACTATCGAAATACATACAAACCCCTTATAATTAAAGTTCATATATTTGCCTTATTTATATATCAAGATTTGAAAACAAAAAATGCCTTCATGATAACCTGGAATCGAACCAAGACCCTTGCGATTGACAGCCCCGTGCGAACATCACTCGCCAATCGAAGCCTTGATAAGGAGCGACGTTTTAGCAAACATAAAGCGTTCTTTTTTCAATAATCGTACCAGGCGAAATGTATGAATTTCGATAGCCCAGTCTGCTGCGTGTAAGGCTCTTGTAAGCCGTTCAGTTCTAACATTTATTCATATCACAAACAAATCCGCGAAGTGCATTTTTAGTGTATTCCGAGAAGTGGCATTCCGGGAAATGGTACTTGATACGAAAACTTGTTCCACAATGTTTATTACAATTATAACAATCAAACCCGAAGGATGCATTAAATGAAGTAATTTCGGAAATTTAAATACAGTCGACTCTCCACATCTCGATGTTCTACATCTCGATAACTTTCCCTATGTCGATGATTTCATAAGTCCCTTCAGTCTGCATACATTTTCACTTTCCATATCTCGATATCCTCCTTATCTCGATATCTCCATATCTCGATGTGTTTCTGTTGATTTTTTGTTCTCAATTTTCTCTCCGTATGTCGATATGATCATTATCGAACGTTACTAGACCAAAGTTTTGAGTTTCAAAACAAATTAGGAGCGCAAAAGGACGTTTTTTTGTGTACTACTTTCTTGGCAACGGAGTGTTTTTCAATCAAGTATTCATCAAAAATTTGTTCTTTGTCTCGATCTCTCCCTATCTCAATGGTCCCTTCGATATCGAGTTCGACGAACGGTTACAATGTGGAGAGGCGACTGTATACATTTTCGAAGCACTTTTTTAGAAATCACTAAAAAAACCAGGGAGTATTTCTATATAAAATTCCTGTAAAAATCTTCAATGGAGCCGTAGAGCAATGAAGAAATTTTAAAACAAATTTATGCGATCCTTGGAGTAATTCCCAATATTATCTGAAAAGGAATTCTTGGAAAAAGGTACAGAGAAAGTTTCTAAACAATTCCCAAATATCTAAAGAATTTTACAAACTTCGTTGAAAAAGCATGAACTGGAATTACTGCAAAAATCTTTTTAGTACTATTTTGAAGAACACCTACCCAAGACAATACGTGGAGATGTTCTCAGTGGAGTTCCAGGTTTGGCGAATTAATTCTTGAAAGAAAACTGCATTTCTGGAAGGAATTCCAAAAGATTCTTAAAGGAGTTTTTTCGGGTTATCCAGAACAAACTATTTGATTAGTTGCAGTTTGTATATCATCACGGATTCGTAGCGAAAATGGAATTTATGGAGTAATTAAAGGCAAAACCCCGATAAAGTTGTCTGTATTAATTTATTAAAGAATATTTTGAGGGATTACTAAAGATACCTGAAGAAACAAAGACTGATCAAATATAAAAAAAAAACAAAACAAATCTTAGAGTGATACTTTGTAAAACACAAAATTCTTAAGCGTTATTATGAGTGTGATTCAATTGAGCTCGAGAAGGAATGCATAAAGAAGTTTACAAAATATATGGAAATGAATTCTCAAATATTGGATCTTGGATCAAAACTTGTAAGAATCATTAGAAACTTAGCAGTATGTTCTTCGTTAGAATTTATGAAATAATTCATGATGAAATTCCACATATAAAAAAGTCTGTCTTTTCCATAGATGAATTTTTGAAAAAGTGTCATGAGAAAAATTCTTTGTGAAATATTTGTAGAGATGTTATACAAATTCTCGGATGAAATCAAAAATTTCTTTAGAAAAATGTTGAGATCAGAAAAATATTTTGAGATATTGCTAGAAAAATTAAAATTACCTCAAGAACGATTCCTGGGATAAATTAAGGACATATCTCCTTGAGTACCAAAATGGCCTCTAATATGGCACCTTACTCCCCCCTTCACTTTCCGCTCCCTCCTTCCACGGTTCTCACTGTGTTTTCGAGAGCGATCACAAAAAATGATTATTTGAAGTTACTAACCTTATTTTAGAGGGGCGGTTTCTTAACTGAAAGCATTCCATAACATGTTTTTCACAAATCATTAGTTTTTGAATGCAAATACGTAGTTATTGCTGTGATTTGTGTTGTAAAATACCACGCACTACTGAATCACTTCTTCTTCAATCACCTTTGCTGGCTTTTCGGTGCCCGTTCTAAAACTCATTTTTAATCGTATTTCTACTCACCCTAGCAATTCAAAAATCTAATGCGATACTTGAAACACTTAGATTTTTCACGCATAATGCTCCTGGGAGCAATAGCGGAATTTGGGGAAAGTGTGCCACCTTAAGCAAATTTTCTCTAACTTTGTCTAAAGCTTATAAAATCCACCAATTTAGCCTCATGATGTTAGTTTCACATCTTTTCATAATCACTATGCCATTTAAAAAGAAAATTATTTCAAAAATTATTAGTTTTGGAGCTTCTCAAACATCATCCAAAATAACCTATTTTTCGACACTATGGGGCAAGTGTGCCACCCATATGGGGCAAGACGGCCACCGAATGAACATCGCATGTAATTCTACTAGTAATGAAATTTTCTTTATTTCATATTAATATAACTTACAAAGCAGACGCTAATCGATAGTTTAAAAATTATTTTAAGTTTACCGTAATAAGGGGATGCTTTATAACAAGGTTCAAAACATGCGTAACTCCCTATTACTCAATTCGAATAACTAAAATGGTTATTTTTGTATCCATTTGATACAATGTAAGTATTACCTTAATATTACGGCGAATATGTATATGTATATGCACTAAACAACGGTAAAATATTGATGAAGTTATGTAAAACGGTACTTAATAAACCGAAAAACATGTTATTATTGAATATTTTGAGAAAAAATCACTTTAGGGGCAAAAATGTCAGTTATTCCCCTACTATACTTCAGAAATTACTATTGGTGCCTCATTTTGGTATATTATTATGATTTTGTTGATGACGTTTACCTTTTTATAAATTTCACTCCAACAATTTTTGCTTACCAAATAGGTGGCACACTTGCCCCAATAAGTATACATTTCAACCAAACTGGATTTCGTATGAAAAACTAAATAATTTTTTCGTTCAAATGCCACAATAACTTACACATTTGAATAATTTCACGATGTACAGAACGTTAGAAAAATCTGGTAATAATTTACTCTTCACCATGCTATTTTGAAACAACGAAATCTTATAAAAATTCACTCAAATTTGGTTGTCTTTGCACAAGTCGATGTAAATACGTGAAAAATAGAGTAATTTTCATCATATTTTGATCATTGTATTGTGAACTATAAGGGAACATATTGTTAAGCTCAAAGAGAAAATAAATATTATAGTTTTTATAAAAAACAGGGGTGGCACACTTGCCCCTATGGCACACTTGCCCCAAAGTCCGCTAGATCAATTTGTGCTTGAAAACAGATCCGGAACGCGAATTCACTAAGCCAACATTGTTTATGAATCGGATGCGCCACTCTCACTGTTTGGAAGTGATGTCAGTTTTTATGTTTGGAATTAAAATTGTTTGAATATTCATACACTTCCTACAACCACGTATTTTACAATTTCATAACAATCAAAAGGTGTACAATGTCACAAGTGTTGCAAAACATTTTTATGCGTGAGAAAAACAATGTGCCACGCAATTTAACAGCAGAAATGAATATAAGATATTATACAGTACAATTGACTGTAGAATTCAAATGCATATTGATGGCAATTTTCTCCTCACGGACGGAGAAGCGAGAGAAGAGAGGAGAAAACTGCCAAAAAAAGTAAACAACACACGCATGGTGTGAAAAATGCTTATAATTTTAGCTTAGCTTAGTTTAGCTTAGCTTAGACTGACTACACATATCAATGGTTGCTATTCCGTGATTGACCGAAGTCAGTGAAAATGCACAAAGAATCAACTAGAAGTTCGGCTGTGATTGGCCATAATCTTCTTCAGTGTGCATAATTCAGTGCCTCTATTTATACATGGTCAATAACGGCGCCGGCCACGTCCTTGCAGTCAGGTGGGATTGAGGGAAGGAATGTTAGTGCGTAATCTTTGCTATTTGGAGACCGTGTTTGCCTCTGCATCTCCACAAAGGTTACTGGGAGGGATGTTTGTTAATGGGAAGGATCGTTGGGTCACAGGATTCACTTTGATAAGCGATTAGACCATGATAAATAATTATTTGTGAGATATAAACATGCTTATATGTAAATATAATATTTTCATTTGATATGAACAACATCTATGTAGAGAAAAAATATGCCGACACTTGATGTGACGAACGTTTCAAAGTTTGTTGAATAAAGTGAACCTTTTGGAAGTCTACACTTGAAGTGTCGAACCATTCAAAGTTTTTTTTAATTACAAAAATAAAGGTAAAAAGAAGAAAGAGTTTTGAAAAAAAAAAAATTTAGACATAAATAATTTATGAATCAGAGTTTATGTCGACACTCACAGTGACGAACCATTCATATTTTTTTGAAAAATCATATTTACGTCTCACCGTTGTAACGATTAACGGTGCAATCATACATATTTTATAGATTAAAAACAGTAGCATAAAACGAGCTCACCAATTGATCCGTCATCCTTGAGCAGCAACAATCCTCTTTGAACTTCACTCGTTTAATAGGCTATATAAAAGCACTCAGAGAAAATAGGTGTGCAACCCGTGAGGGAAAACAACTGACGACTGCTCGGGCTTTCTTGACGCACTGCCCAGGAGCAAGCGTCAACGTCGGAAGATCAAAAAGAACTAATCGAAAGCGGCACTTTTTCACTTTACTCGATCGACGCGCGACATGTTTGATCCTTCCCTCATCGCCGGCCCCCGCAAGAGCAAGCGTCAAGGTCGGAAGATCAAACACAACTCCATGCCATGGAATCGGAAGACCACACACTACAAACGCGAATCTCTTTTCGCACTCGCGCCACGCGGACCGAAAACAATTGGTCTTGATTCCATCGCTCGCCCTGCAAGAGCATGCCATGGAATCGGAAGACCACACACTACTAACGCGAATCTCTTTTCGCACTCGCGCCACGCGGACCGAAAACAATTGGTCTTGATTCCATCGCTCGCCCTGCAAGAGCATGCTATGGAATCGAAAGACCAGACACTACTCAGTGTGAAAAATGCTTATAATTTTGGTCAAAAACATGTTTTCACTACCAAATGAAATAAATTGTGATTTTGAGCTTTTATGAAGTTGTTGATGAATTCATATCGACAATAATACCTTTGTATGAAACGTGTGCTGGTAATACTGCCTACATAATTCTGTGGGTGGAGGTATACATGGAACATGATGATTTATTTTTGGCCGACGCACATAACATTGTGCTCCGCTTTGTTTGGTGGCTCGATAGGATGCTTTAGCGGGTGGCTCGAGTGGGTGGCAACATTATGTTTACGTGCTCCACGGACTTTCACCTTAATGGAATGGTTGGAGAAATTGAATTGAAGAAAGTCCTTGAAATTATCTTTTATCGGATTCTTTAGCAAATTCTTCCAGGAATTTCTAAACGAATTCATTTTAAGATAAATTGACAGATGCTTGGCAAAAACGCAAGATCAATTGAGGACTGTTGATAAAACGTTCAAAAGATGTGTAGTAAGATCTACGGCAGAAGTCCTACTTTCAATCTATATCATAGAATTATTAAAAAAGTTTATCATGCTGGAATTTAACGTAAACATGTGATGACTATCTTTAAAAACAATATATCCACCTATGCAGCAATCCAGTTATTTTGATTTGTTTCGTCAGGGAAGGGAAGGGGAAGTTTATTAGCAATTTATGTTGCTTACCACATTTTCCTACACAGCCAATTCAGATTACCGACCCCAGTAAAATTTTACTGGGTTTTGGAACTATGGTTTTTTCGGTAATTTTTACGATTACCGAAAAAACCCAGTAAATCACAATATGTTTTGATTGAAGGAAATTACTGACTTAGTCAGTAAAATTGTAGAGCGTTTTTACTGACTTTCCAGTTTCCCATGCTCCATGCTTTGCTTTTCCGGATATTGTTTTTTCAGAAATCAATACAAATTAAAACCCAATCGACATGAACATGAACATCGACATGCATTTTTCGTATGAATAAACATTTACGGTAGTGGAAGTAACCGAAAAATGTGTGACAAAATCATTATTTGGATGGTTTGCACACAAGAGGCAAACTCAATGATGCAGATGAATTTACCTCTTGTATGTAAACCAACCAAATTTACCAACGTAAGCAGTCCTGAGAATGGGCGTAAATAGCCGTCAGACTTGAGGGGGGCAACGGCCCATTCTTATGAGAGATAAAATTCGTAAAGGATTTAGATAAGTTTACAGTGTTTGTTTCGATAATATTAGTGAACTGATTAAAGTGGCGCACTTTCATACAGATTTACCTCTACCAAAACCTAAAAATCGTCTAAAATTGATTGATCAACTTTCCATGCTACCAAATGTCACTTTTATGGAAAAATAGTAAACGTATTCAAAAATCTATTTTTTTCTGTTATATTTCCAAGATGACGTATTCAACCCAATCTCAATCAAGGTTCAAGATCAAGGTGAAATTCTACCCTCTTGAAGACAAAAAAACCTAGCCTTTAAAGAAAAAAAAAACCGCTTGCTCGTTAGAAAATATGAATTATTGTTGCTCGACATTTCATTTCTCTAAACCACTCGAAACCAAAATTTTAACATAGAATTGAATAATACCATTTTTGTTTGAGTTAGGGACTTTACATCTTAAAGCTGCTTAGCGATCATCAATTGAAAGCTAATTTTTTTATTTTTTCAAAAAACTGTCTTCATTAAACTCGTACAGTAGCTTGAAGAAAGCAAAATGGAAAGTATTTTACTCAAAGATTTTATAATATCCAATTCGAGTAGAGTAGGGCAAAAGTTCAAACTTAGTGGTATAATCATTTTTTTTCATAAGAACGATAGCAGTTGTAAGTAAATAAATACCCACAGTGAACCATCAACTTATTTGTTTATAATTTTGCTGAGCAAATTTGCATTAACATATTTACCCATTTTTAGTTATAATAGTTTTAAAATTGATTGTCAAACGATCTTTTGCCCCACCGATGGAGCAAGAGTTAGAATCTAGTGTAAGGCAATAGGCCGCTGGCCATACAATCAGGCAAATTTTGCTAAACTTAAAGATAATATGTGGATTTAGAGTAATTTGTAAATTTCTCCCCGAGTTTATATGTGGGTCGAACTTTTGCCCCGCTGATTCGAACTTTTGCCACACTATGGCCCAAAAATTGATTCCAAGCATTTATGTAGTAACTATTATACCTCAGAGCATCCTGATGATAGGCCTAGAAGCGCCCTTACATAAAAAATCGAAGAAGATTTTATCCTTATTTGTTTCCATGCAAAAAAAGTTTGACCAAAAATTACAATTTTTACGTTAAAATACAACAAATAACTATATTTTTTCCAAATCTCGAACCTTTGGTCCACATTACTCTATTGTTCAATTTTGGGCTACTAAAAATCGAAAAAGAAATTCGGTTTCAAAATTAAAATGTAAGACTAAAAAATACATATTTACTGAAAAATACAAAAGATCATTCTTGAAAAACAATCAATTTTCATAAGGGAGACTGACATAGATGCAAGTGAATGTCTAACAAACGGCTGTGTCGTTGGACTTGGTAAAATAAGGAATCTGAGCCAAGAGAAATAAAAAAAATATTTTGCGATTTTACATGCACAAAATTCTAATGTTAGTGTAACTTAAAGGAAACCGTTTGCAGTTAGTCTTTCTAGATTTGTTCAAACTTGCAATGCAACGTCGATATTTCGTTATCAATCTAGAGGCAAGTTTTATCTAAGTAACGCAACGTCTTCTAATTACAGAAATTTTACATGAATGTAGATATATTTAAAACAATAAAACAACTCTGAACAGGATTGATGTGGGGACGGACCTGGTGTAGTGGTTAAAACACACGCCGAGGACCTGGGATCGAATTCCATCCCCGAGATAATCACTTATGACGTCTACTTACCAGCAGCTAATATCTGTTCTTAACGGCTCAGATACAAATTTATCGAATGGCTCCTGAATTTGAATACAAAATAATTCAAAGTTCGTGAAAATATAAACTTGGCTTGATGCATCAATTTTTATTTTTGAGACATGTTTGTTTTAATTAACCATAACTCTCATACACAAATATTTCCCAGTAACAACAATTCGTTCTAGATAATGGATCACAAAATATTGCAGTTTGTTTTAAAATTTGAAGAGGCTTTAGTTTTCTAATTGACAATAGAACTACAAATGGATGGAACCAGGTCTGCCAATATTAAAACGTTCTTCAATGAATTTCAAATCGGGAAAGGGCGGAAAGGAAACAGTATCACTAGTTTTAACTATATAGTCATTATTTTTCCATTTTTTTTTCGGGGGGGGGGGGGGGGGGGGGCAGCCCCATGATTCAGGGGGGCCAGGCCCCCCTGGCCCCTCCCTATTTACGCCAATGGTCCTGAGCCTTTTTGGTTGCTTAAAATGGTTGAGTTTCTCACTAAATTTCGACTACTTACCACAAGAAAGCGCAAAATAAGTGCAGGAAAAGATTGGTTGCCATAGTCGTGTCTCCCGGCGCCGGACGATTTTACAGCAGGTGATTCTCATTTGACACTTCCCCGCATGCGCATAAGTTTGTTTTGATTTTATTTTGACGACAAGTCAGTAAAAAACATCAACTACTGAATAGTCGGTAATTGTTTTTACTGACTTTTCGGCCTGTTCGGTAATGCTAGAAAATTGGGTCTGACAGCAACCGTAGTTCAGTAAAAAGTAAAAATTATTACTGAACCTCAGAAGTTTTCAATCAAAAAGCTGAAAGTTCGGTATTTTTTATGATTTACAATTCGTACCCAGTATAAAAAAACACCGAACAAGCAAATCGTGATTGAGTGTGTATAGACATGGTAGGCAGACAAAATAGGGCCAGCACTGTCTGATACACCCAAATCAAAAAGTGATATTACGACATTGTGGTTTTAACAGGGATTATTTGACATGTTCTCATTCTATTCATCTTGTCTGGCATCATTGCAGACAGGTTATTATAGTTTTGGATCGATTACTCACGAAACAAGAAACTGATTTGTCCAAGCTATTATCCAATGAGAAAATTGATCGCGTCAGTCAAACTCTAATGTAGCAACAATGTTGAACTATACGTAGAAGAACTGAGCTAATGCAAACAAAACAAGATAGAACGGTTTACGAGTGCATAATTAAGACCAGGAAGTGACTGCGAAGGGGTTCAGATAGCTCTAGTGGTGAACGTTCAGCATTTTAATGCTTGCCACACGATACCAATGCAAAAAAGGTTGATTGGAATACAATGCTGAGAAACAGGCTCAAAAAATGTGGGGACGTAAAGTCAGGAAGAAGTGTTCTGCGAAATATGCAATGGGTTGCAATTTGAAGCATCACCAGTAGTGCTGTTATGGTGATTTGATAGCATTTGAACTGCTCCCGTGAATAGAGGGAAACCAATAAACAAAGCAAAGCGAACTGTAGCCTCACAATGCATGCTCATTCTTCACATCTTGCTCGATTCCCACACTGGAAGGCTGTAAAAGATTAGCTTTCATTCCGATTGCTTTCCTTCCGGAGAATGTGACCATGCAAGTTCCTTCTCATCCGCAAGCATCGTCTATGTGCTTATTTTTCCTAATGCGTTGAAAGGACGGGATTCCCCTGTGTAACCCAATTTCCTGCAGTATTTTCTCAGCAGATTCTATCCGTTGTTGTTACAGTCAGTGCAATGGGTAGAGCAGCACCAGTAGAAGCAAGAGCAGCATCCTACAAAGCTGGAGAAGGTACCGACAAGTTTATGCTTGCGGCGCTCGACAAAACTGTCCCTCTCCGTCTCATGTTGATGTTTGAGTAAAAATTTGTTTTTGTTAAAAACATACACACAATAGGGGGAAAAAGCAGCAAAAAAGTTTTCCTCCTGAATCAGTCTCAATCTACTGACAAAGGGATGGGGAAAAAACTTGCCATTCATAAATCATGGAGCGGTTTCTTCGTATCTCTGCTGCCTTCCGCACAGACTGTTGCCAATAGTGCATCAACATATGTAACTGTGTCTATAGAAATATGTAGTCTTTTGAATGTTTGTAATGCTTTTACAGGTTGCGTCAAATTTTATGAAAATCTTCAATTTTGCGTCAGAAGAAATCTGTCCGGTTTAAACAAAGAATCGAGCCTCAAATGGCATCAGCATTATTTTCTGCATTAATGTTTTCCAATATACTTCACGAATTGAAAACACAGCCAAGGTAGCCAAGATATATTTAGGGAATGAGTCCAAATACCCGTAAGGGTGGAAAATAGGTTTACCTAAATCCTGTCGGCCAAAAATCTTTCTGGGTTGAACATTTTCTGTCACCTCAGGGCATAGAGTTACTTCATACTTGTCACATTATAAGTATGAACGTAAGCAGCATGGACAAAAGTCCAGAGGCTTAACCTTAGTAAGGACCTTGGCTCTTTTTTGATCAATTTCAAAATTCAAATCAATGTAACTTTTGATTGAAACCTAGCAATTTGTAATATTCTGACAATTTTATTTTTGTGGGAAATTTTACTTGCGGAAAAAAAGTTTTGAATGACCCCTAGGGGAGCTTCCATAAAAAAAGTTACAAACTGTGATTCAGGGTCAAAGGGAAATTTCAAACAGCTCGCAAAAATCAGTGTGTTGACCGAATTTAGTTCTGTTGGGCTTACATGAAAGGCACACAAGTCTTGTTTCAGAAACCGATCCGTAGATCCGGATTTGGTCACTGTGGCCACCGGGAACCTTCTGCATCTGAAAAAAATCCCTTTAGAGACCCTTACTTTGAAAACTTGTAGTTGTATTGTTAAATAGGCATTCACGTGCACTGTAAATAAGGATTCTCAAATCACTTAGTTATTCATACCCGGTTCTGGAAACCCAAAACATCCGAAAAGTAAGTTTTCATCGCAGTTTTGTATATGTAATTCATATCGGTACTATTCGTTTGATGGATATTTTGGCATATTTTTTTTCTGTAATAAGGAAACATTTACCGGCACACATATCCTGTAAAACTCGGTCCAGTATGGTCCATGCGGAACCGGTTCCTGGAGTCCCGGAAGGTGGCCAATCAGGACAATTCGATGAAATTTCTCGGATTTATGCCCCAAAACCAAATGAATTGTGTTCAATTCTTTACGATTTTTTATGTTTGGATATACTCTGCGAACAGGATAAATGTATGGTTGTTCTGGTCCTTTGGAGCACCGGAAAATCAGGACCACAAAGTTTAGCACCAAAAGTAGGCATACGACGGCTCAATCTTCATGATTTTGAATCCCTGTGACTCTGCTTGTTAAATTAAAGATGAATAACCACTTTGGTTCTTCTGGACCACCGAAATAACCCAGGAATGATCACCGGAGATAACCGTATTGTGGGACATTTCAGTTACTGTATCAAAACTTGGCATATGACGGCTCATTCTTCATTGGACGGGGTTGGTGGTCTAATGGCAACCGCTTTTACTTCATAAGCAGTAGGTCATGGGTTCAATCCCAGGCCCGTCCCTTTTCCAATACTTTGTAGTTGGATCTATCACTTGCTTCTATCTACCATTCTTAATATATCACAGTTGATCTATCGCAGTTCATAGCATTTGCTACAACTCGAGACGGACAGAAATAAACCGTTTCCCTACGCTTCCATTCTTTCACGCCTTTCCCTACGCCTGATATATAAGCAGTCTGCTAACCAAATCAGCAAGCCTCTCTGCCATAAAAATTACCCGACCCCTTCACCCCTCCTGCATAAACTGGCGTAGACGCAGTGGTATATACGGTCTATCGGGGGAGCCAGTTGAATGCATCATCAACTCCTTCCCATTCCCCTCATTGGTCTGCATTCTGAAGTGGCAGGCACCATTGTTGCCTAAAAATAGAAGATCACCAGCACTTATACACTGAGGGTGTCTGTTAATCCCAAGCAGTCATCTGGTTGGTTCCTTGTGTAAGTGCAGCTGATCTGGCGATACTGGAGTAGCAACCACAGGCGGAAAATTAAGCTCAAACTCAAAACTAGGCATGTGACAGTTCATTCTTCATTATGTTGAATACCTGTGACTCTTCTGTGACTTATACATACATACATGAATGATAACTCTGGCTAATTGTGACAGAAAAAAAAAACTGAAGTTCTTAGATACAAAAGTCAATTTGGACAAAGTGAGAGTAAAATTGTTAACAATAATGGAATCACGCTGGTTGGCTTCGTTCCCACAACTCTCAATACGCTGGACTTGGCGCGTTAACCAACTACGCCACAGAACGGGTAACGATTCTGCAGCGCCGTCGACCAACCTGAAAATTGTGGACCTTAGTGGACATTTACTTATTATTGTGTGAGAAAAGTCACATGCCCGAAAAACCAGGGAGATTGAGCCGTCGAATGTTTTACTTTGGTACAAAAACTAGTGTACCCCACGATACGGGTTTCTTTGGTGGACCCTCCTGGGTTATTTCAGAGGGAGCAAAGGACCAGACTGGCCATCTATACATTATTATGTGAAGTGGGTCACGTGCTCAAAAAAACAGGAAAATTGAGCCATCATATTTCTAGTTTTGGTACAAAAACCTGAAATGTCCCACAATAGAGATATCACCAGTGGTCATTCCTGGGTTATTTCGGTGGTAACTATGAGCCAGAGTGGTCATTAATCTTTAATTGAACTAGATTCAAAATCATGAAGATTGAGCCGTCGCATGTCTAGTTTTGGTACAAAAACTGAGATTTTTCACTATACGGGTATATCCGGTGGCCATTACTGGGTTATTTCAGTGGTTTCGAAAAGCCAAAGTGCTAATTGAGCTTGAACTTGAAGAATCACAGGTATTGAAAATCATGGAGAATGAGCCCAGTAAACACGAACTCGTATACGATAGCGCATAAGAGTACAAATGTGGAGGCGATATACGTACATGCACCATAAGGATCCATGCAAGATGTACGTATATCGCCTCCACATTTGTACTCTTATATCCCATCATATACGATGGTGTGTTCACTGGGAGCCGTCGCAGGTCTAGTTTTGGTACAAACACCTAAATACCGAACAATACGAGTATCTCGGGTGGTCATTCCTGGGCTTTTTTACGACAAACCACTGTTATTTAGGTTTGTGCTTTTGAAATTTTAAAGTTTGCCTTCGATTCATTTTTAACTTAAACGAGGAAGATGCGTTCATTATTGTATATCAAAAAATCAAGCTTTGTTTATTCTCTCCACCTCTCGCATAAATTATGTCTGCACGGATCCCATTTATAAAAATGCATTTTTAAATTTAGTTTATTATTGATCACTTATCATTACAAGTATCGGATACAAAACGAATTGGTCTTAACCTCACGAGTCTATAGTTTCGATCAATTTTGATTTTTTTTAGAAAAAATCACAAATGAATTTGATTTATGCATTTATTATTTCGAAATTCCGGTTCAAATTTGTTAGAAATGGAAAAGCACAACAGTATTATTCCGATTCTTCGCACATCTGAACTGCGAGAAATCAATAAACTAGCGCAAACATAATATTTTGCTCATTGAAAGACGAACTGTCTGAACGAACATGGATGAAGATTTCAATCTAATTTGCAGTTCTTAAATGTGTTGTCCAGGTTAGGATTTTTTTTCCAAATTTTCCAAATAATTTTTCAAACAGTATTTGCTCATTTGGTAGTTTTACCGAATATACTTCCAGTAATTTCCACATGTACTACTCTAAGAAATTGCTTTCCTCCTGATTTTTCCAATTATTCTTCCAGCCATTTATAGAATGATTCATCCAAGAATTAATCCACATTTTTACAGGAAATTTATTAGAAACTTCTAATTGAAAGAGTTTAACCCTTGTTTAGTTATCCCAGCAATATTTCTTGGAATTTTTTAATCTTGCAGTTCTTTCAAATTTATCTTGACTGATTTATCAAGTGTAAATCATGGATTTTTTTAAATTTAATTGATTTTAAAACTTCAGGAAAAACTACTTCAATTATTTCTGTAATTCCTCCTTTTCTCTTCTTATTCTTTTTCGTTTTGGCATTATGTTTCAACTGGGACAGAGATGAATCGAAGCCAAACTTCAAATTTCCAAGAGCACAAACCTGGAGAACCGAACACCCGTTTGAGCTGGAAACTTAATCGATTGGTTACCAGCTAGTGATCAATCGATTAGATTTGCAGCTTAAACGGATGCTTGGTTTTCCAGATTTGTGCTCTTAAAAATGTGAGGTTTGGCTTCGATTCATCTTCACCTAAATGGTAGTTGGTAGTGACATAACATCATCTTTACATGATTTTAAATGCATTGTGAAGCATTTCTAAAAATTACATTGCTTGTGGGCTCAACTCCACATTTTTAAGATTGTTGACTTACTTTCAGAAAAGCCTGACTGCTTTTAGATCCCCTCCTTAGTTGTAACAATTTAAGAACATCCACCCATTTCCTTGAGCTTTGTAAAAATTGTAAATGAGCTTTTATCAAACAAGAAATAAGACGCGTAGGTTTGTCTTTGAAAGTTCGAAAACCGGCCCGGGATTCAAACCTGACACCCTCAGCATGGTTTGGCTGAATACCGTTTACGCAACTGAAACAATGCACGTTTAGCTGAAGCAGTTAATATCATGTTTCAATATTTTCTTCGTTTAAACTGTTCAAAGTTTTATGAAGTTGAAATTAGTGATATTATTAAAAACAACCACAATCATTACAAGATTTTTAAAAACTTTGCAAGATTATGCCCTAAGGACGCAACGTATGGTGCGTACACGGTAATTGAGAGATAAGCGGGTTGTTATTTTTTTCTTTGCAGATGAGGAATTTGTGTATTTTCGGTAGTTAAGTTCACTTCGTTTTAGGACATATTTGTCACCCAAATCGACTGAATTTAAGAAATAAGATGCACGTTATATGATAAAAAATATTTTGCGCCCGATGTACGTCTGTGTATACAGAAATTATAACTACGCAAAAGAACTTCGTGATATATTCAGATTCGATTCGAAACGTTTTTAGACATTGGTTTTAAATTTCGCATCGGTTTTTACGGAATATTTCAATTATTCCTTTCGTTTCGTTATGTACAGTTTTGGAAGTCCCACGTAACGTTACGTTTCGTATCGCCATGGAAAATACTCACATCGCATACCTGTAGTACCAATATGGACTAGCTGTTGTAAAACCAGGAAGTACGCTCTGCAGAGGATTCAAAATAAAATTTTGCAAATGATTCTGAAGCTTCCTCCCTGGGATAGTACTAATGAGTTACATAGAATATCCAATGTTGAAACATTGGAACAAATGTCAAATAAAATAATTTATAATTTCAGTCAAAAATCGTTATAATGTACTACTGCCACGATTAATGCGTGCAACACGCCAGCCTGCGTGAGAGATCCCCAGGGTCTAATCTTTCCCGATCGAAGAACATTACGAGTCGGCTGACGTCCAACTTTGGGAAGAACAATTAAAGGGGAAAAGAGAGGATTTAAAGTTCACGAATTATACAAACGAAACGACAACGCAAAACTAACTCGCTAAGTTCTCATCACTGGCCGACCGGACCAATAATCGATCTTACACGAGGAAAAATAGGGAGCATCAGTAGTTGTTTCGGAGAACCGCCCCAGTAAAGTAAAATAAATTAAATAAAAAAAAAAAAACCACGACCGAATTAACATGCAAAATCTTTACGCAAACATTTTTTGCGACTCTTTACTATATGACTCCCAACAACATTTAATTTACCATAAATTTCGCCTGCATTTATTCTTCCCTTTTTACTCAACAACATATGGTCGGCGTTAAGTCAGAGGGGCCAAGCACAAACTTGGGAAAATTGGATTATTCGCCCATAAGATGCGAAATTACCTCACCTCCGTTTCACTTTGACCAGATTTGATGAATGCTGTAAACTGCGAGAGATAATTAACAAATTTACTTTGGATGATCAATAAAAATCGATAAAAGTGTGCAGTTAGAGTAGACCAAGTGCTTATTACCATAATAGCGAAAATGATCAGCGTGCTGACGAATGTGAGGGAATGAAAAGCATTTCAAGAAATTTGCCAGAGTTTTCGACATCGAATAATCCTTCTACTTATCCAAAAATAGAAATTTATAAATATTACTTAATTTTGATTTTGATTTTTGACCATTTACCATATTTGGATGGGTGGTCAGAAATTGCAACATTGAATATTGCATTTTTTGAGTCGATTTCAGGATCCGATAGAAGTTTTTGGTAGTTCTATGGTGTCTGTATGGAATGGTTTGGAATGTCCTAAAACCTGCTTATTGGGCTAGTATATTTTGGCCAGTACTCAAGATTTTTACATGGTCCACTCTGACTGAACGCATATTTGAATATTTCTGGTCTTCATTGCCCTGACCCTGCAAAACATTAATTTTCAAGCTATCGTAATGTCACTGATTACACGATTGATGATATGGATTATTGAAGAATTTACGATACTGATGTCGAAGGATATTGATAATCTGTTCATATTAGAGACATGCACCCAGTTTGATCATGCAAGCATTATATGGATGTTATTTTCCTAGAAATTGTTCAGTCAGAGTGAACCAACTCACTGAACGGTGATCTTTAGTTCAGTCAGAGTTGACCAAGTGCACTTAGTCCAATAAACATCGTTCTGTTGGAGTATTGGATTTTTTCCATGATTATCACTTTACATTACATTGTTTGAAAGTAACACTAAAATGTGTAGAAATATTGAATCAAAATTTCAAGGAGTTTAAAAATGACAAAATGTTAGACTTAAAGCCCGTTTTTCTCAAAATATGAAAAATGTCATTCTGACTTAACGCCGACCAAATGTAATGTTAGATCGCCTCGTACCGTTCTATGTAACCATTCACCGTGCACACTAGTGCACCATTTAACGTGCGTCTAGATTTCATCATGATTTAATTTAGCATATTGAAAAAAAAAACATTGTTGGTGAAGCAAGTATGTTGCTAGTAGTGTGTGCACTCATTTAAAAATGTACCTATTCAAATCCTAATTTACAAAAAAAAATCATAGAAGGTTGAAAGAATCTCTTAATTACTATTTTTTTCATTGAAATTGTCATAGGAGGTTTAACTCTTTTGTCCAAACCACCTCATTTTTGCTTAAAAGCTAAACATGAAGCAGTTAAATCAGACATCACAGTAAATCCAACCTATCCCAATAATGTCATGCCTTTTACACCAACGCACGGTAATAGGAACCATACATATTAAAAAGGGTTCATTCGGGGGAGGGACGTTTCGCATAATTTTATGGGTGGACGTTTGGCATAAAGAGAGTTATATGCCTTCTTTAAAATGCTACCTGTTCTTATATGAAACTGCTTTATGTGAAACGTCCATTATGCCAAACGTCCGTATGCGAAACGTCCTTATGCGAAACGTCTTCATGCGAAATGGGTCACCCCCGGTTCATTCACCGTGCCTTTGTGTTTCGACTGAAATAAAAAAAATACATAAAATCTTAAGGCTCATACGATGAAATACATCTAGCTAGTAGGACTTACAGTGATAATTTTTTGAAATTGTTGAAAATTTCATACTCAACCTCTAAAATTAAAAATGCGAATTTTTCTACATTTGGGGTTTCTACTAAGAGTGTTTACAAAGCTCATTAATAAACCGGAATTCATATGATTTTGACAGCATAAACTAAATTTATCACAGTGTATTGTGACAAAAACTACTTCATTTCATTAGTTTCATCTTATTTTGCCAAGAAAAAATAAACAATAATTTGTGAAAATTCTATAAATATTCTGTAGGAATCAGTATATGTGCACCGTGACTGCTGATTTAATGGTAGCTAATTCTGGAAGTTGTAAGTTGACCAAGAGTAAAACTCGTGTGCTTTTCTGAAAGCAATTGATTAGAGCAACGCTAGACAATTGACAGTAGAGGAGCACCGCTACGAAAATCAAATTGAATATTCAAAAGCATATTGTTTAATCCAGTGATATGATATTTTTCCCACAAAAAAAGGTAGGAAATCAGAAAATTTCTGAACAGTAAAATAAATGATTTGACTATTGCTTCAATAACGACTGTCGTTCAAAATCGTTAAATGGAAATATCTGCAGCAAAATATGAAAAATATTAATATAATCTCTGCTATTATAATCCAAGTCTCGATTTCAACTGGAACATTTTTTATTATGATTGAGAACAATTCACTCAAAACTCAATCTAATCACCTATTATGTATGCACTACACTTTTTTTAAATTAATGGAGAGATTACTAGAGTGTTTAAGAAAAACTACATCACTTCACTTAAGCACAAAAAAAAAATAATAATAACTAGTAAGGCGAGCAGAAACCTCTAAACTCTAATATGTTGGTTATCTTGACAGATAGGCCTATTTCGTTTGCGAAGTGTAGACTTCTTCAGTGTCAAAGGCACGACTTTTTTCTATTATGTAAGACTTTTTAAGTATTCTATACAACTTATTTTACTCAACATTAGGGGTATTCACTTAAAGTAGCGCAAACTGAGATATTGGTGATGAAACATTTCAAATGAAATATTCCTCTTCTGGCTCCAGACGATAAAAAATAAGACGTATACTGCCGTTATACGCATAATTGTCCCATGTTCCAAAATATGCAATCGAGAAAAACGCGTTTAAAGATTTTAACACATTTAGGCCACGTATTGGCGAGGTGTGTGGTAAATTAAATTAAAATCTTTACAATAGTGTAAAGAATAGCGCGTTAATCAGAGTCAAGAGTTTGTATTATGGGAATAAAGTTGATTTAGCTACAAAATTCAAAGTGGGACTCTTATGCCTAGAAATACGGGGTTTTTGGTGAATTTCTACGCATAACAGTCCCACTGATAGTGATGACTAAATATGTGCTAAGCATAATGCTGTAGAAGACCGTTTTTACGTATGGATTGTACCGAATGTAGAGGACGTATATCCTCAAGACTATGTTAAGGTACCTTATGTAGGCTCAAGTGACATGTGCCAAAAGGAGCCACGCGTGGGAAAGTGAAGAAATACGACTTTATAGTTCGGGATGAAAAACAAAGTTTTCTGTATGTGTGATAATGAGAAAATGTATGAATTAGTGATAGAAAGAGTAAGTTAGAGAGTTTCTTCTTCTTCTTTCTGGCGTTACGTTCCCACTGGGACAGAGCCTGCTTCTCAGCTTAGTGTTCTTATGAGCACTTCCACAGTTATTCACTGAGAGCTTACTATGCCAATGACCATTTTTGCATGTGTATATCGTGTGGCAGGTACGAAGATACTCTATGCCCTGGGAAGTCGAGAAAATTTCCAACCCGAAAAGATCCTCGACCGGTGGGAAGTTAGAGAGTTTATAAGATGTAATTGATTCCTATATCGACTCTTCTAGCTGCAGGCTTGACAGAAACTCATCTGCGAATTCAAGGTTATGCTGCGGAGTAAATATTCAACTCAAAGTTCACGACACAAATTTTTACACGATTTGACATTTTTTTGACTTTGTTTGCAAAATCATGATATTTGATACATCGCAAATTAAGTTTTAGAACTACCAACATATTTGCCACTTGCACCGAAGAGCCAATTGTCCGGAATAACCCAGTATGTGGCTAGGTTATCCAAAACCTTTAGAACTATTTTTCTTTAGACTTGAATTTGACTTCTTCTTGACTTCATCAAGTTTGATATGTCGCAAGATAGGTCTCAGGACCGCCAATATAATGACCACTTCCTCTGGGGAACAACCTGGCATGTTATCAGGTCATTCAAGAACCTTTGAATTTCCCTTCTTTAGCCTTGATTTAGGATTTTATAAAGTTTGATATTTCCAGCTAGGTTTCAGAACCGACAGTTTAGAGGTCATTTCTTCCAGGAAACCGGGAATTCTGAACCATCCGACATGTGATCAAGTCATTCAAATACATTTGACCACCTTTAGATTTGATTTGCAAATTCATGAAAATTGATATGTCGCAAGCCAGGTTTCAGATTCGCCAATATAATGGCCACGTCCACCAGTGAACCGGTATTCGGAACAACCCAGCATGTGGCCAAGTCATCCAAATACGGTCGAACTGTTTTTATTTAGACTTGATTTGCTTAATCATGAAGTTGATTGGTCGCAAGCCATGGACTCGAAATTAAAGTGGTTACTGATTCTTCAAGTGGGATTATTTCAGTACTGCCCACGATGAATCCAAAATTACGGTGAATTTCTAAGCGATGACCGTGGTTCCAAAAACTAGAAGAATTTTGTGATTGACTCGAAAATTCAACTGAAATTCATTGAAAAACGGATGGGAAATAATATTTTGATATTGAAAATTTCAATCATATTTGACGTCAAGCTCGCATGAATGATGAATGCATCTCGATAATACAAACCCATAAAATAGGTTGTGTTCAACATACATCCCATGTATACATACATGCCAACGTTAGAAGATGTTATAAACGATTTTCATAAACACCAGCTAATTCAAAACTGACATCTGAATATTTCGTTCAAGATCAGCGCAGCGAATTGTATAGTGTGACAGTTATGCGTAGAAATACAGTAGTGGGACAGTTATGCGTGGAAATTCAACAATGGGACAAGTTGACTTGGTTTGCTTTTCATTAAGTTTCCGAACAAAGTTAATTTTTGGTAAGTGTTTTCTAAAACTATACGTAAAAATTAACTGTTTGATGACAAAAAGTCAAAATGCACAAAAAGTAACATGGGACAATTATGGGTATAACGGCAGTATATAATCTAGTTACCCAAACAAATATCAGGATTATCAAATTCAAGTAATATTACAATTTTTCATAGTTTTCCGGATATTTTATTTCCATAATACTTAACTACCCTATGCTTAGCGTTTCCTGCTCATTTTGTACCAAGGGCCCTCGTCAAGAGCTCTGACCGGGGCCTCCCATAGCCCAAATCCGGCAATGCTCTGTCCCATTTGGGGCAAAGTGCAAGAAAGAAAAAGAAGGTACCTATTGTCAGAGAAAATATGGGTGTATTTTTTCCCAAAACAATTGCAACATTTCGTCTTCTCTCATTGTTTATCCCTTTAGAGATTTCGGCAGTATTCCTGAACGAGTTCGATATATAATGCTTTACGTATTTTCCTACAGAATATGCGAAGAATGGATTGAAGGCACCAATTTCTAAATTTCTAGATGAATACTTGAAAAAATATCATAATACGTTTTGAGTAATTATTGGGAAAAGTATTGGTGTTATTTCCATATCGTTTGCAAAAAAAACATAAGGATATGTATAACGTATGGAAAAATAGAGATTTATTGACGAACCCATCATCCGCACTTTAATTAATTAATTAGAAAAATAATAATGAAAGATTCTTCGCAGAATAAAGTCGGTATCGATAAGTAATAAGCAAAATTTTCAAAAATTCCTAAAAAGTTGGGTCGATCTTGCAATCTTTATCATTGTTCTGAGCAGTCTTCCCATGAACCGAACCGATGTGCAACTTTTGTTTGAACATAGCAACTTGTGTTGAACCACAAACGCGCTTCGTCTCTGTACCAGTGTATCAAACCGAACCCGGTACATGTGTACTTCGGTTTAAACATTGGTTCAAACTTGGGTACAAATAATGGCACAAAACAGGCAGATAGAGAACGGTTGATATTCACGCGGATAAATTTCTACGATCATATATGGAACTTTTTGATTCAAATCGCAAGACCCTTGAGGCTTGAATAAATGTTTCATTTAGGCAGATCAATTGAGATCAATACTTTGAGTAACATTCAGTGATAAGTTTATGAAAAAAAAAACAAGGATTTTACTATATCAAACAACAAGACACGATAAGTAGAAATTGATAAGCGTTGATATCAACAATTTTCTGTCTCTCCGTTTGTGTCATCCTTCTGAAGCTCGAATGCAACCGACGATTTGCACCAAAATTTGAACCGCGGTTGCAATAGAGGTACAAATGGACCGGTTTTCGAACCGGCGTTTGCACCGATGTTCACTTTACACATGTTTGGGTTTAGGTTCAGTTTCGAGCGTTTCGGTTTGCACACGAAAACAGAGTACAAGGAGAGTACCGAAACCGCCTGAACCAACGTGTTCGGTGTTCGTTTGGGAATATCAGCCCTGTCGTCGTAAAATTTGAGCTTCTTAGTCGTCCCTTTTTGAGGGGGGCGTTGCTATAGCCCAGAGGGCGCTTCTATTCCCAGGCGTTGATGATGTCGTCTCATAAGAAATATCACAAATATTTTAATATATAGGGATCAACTGTGATGGAGGTTATGTAGCTATGGGTTTTCGACTTTCAGTCTATATAGATCATAAAAGGAAATCCGAAAACCCTTAGCAACATTTTGATATATCAAAATTACAAATATCACAAATACTTTAATATACATTCCTAACGAACGAAAACTAAAATGCATTTGCACGTATTTAGTCTGTGTTCCATTTCTATTGAAATATGGAACGAAGAGATCAAGTACATGGGCAGTGTTGACCAGACTCATTTCCCCGAAATTCGAATTGTGAAGCCATGAACAGTTATAACTGTCCGTTGTATTCCTGAGATGAAGGGGGAGGTGGTTGGGCTTGAGTGTTGCACATGGGATCCGACAGTTTCGATCTCGGTGGGCCGCAATTCAAGTTTCGGTGAAATGATTCGCACTCACTCACTCACTCATCTCATTTCACCGAAACTTGAATTGTGGCTTTCTGGGATCAAAATTGATCGATTGTCCTAGTATCAATTGAATCTACCTTAACAATACCTACTGTATATGCTATGTAACGGTTCGTAGTACTCCCTCAGCAGGTTATAGAGGTTTTGTCGCTGGTTAGTGTAGTTTTCGTGTCATTTGAATGTTGATAATTCAGGAAAGTGTTTGTGTTGTGTGTTTCTACTTCTTGTTTGGTCACCCGATAACCTCGCAGCCAGCCAAATATCTTCCATAATTGACAACCAGATGGCGTGTGCGGCATACAAAATTGGTAGCATACATTGGTAGCAAATGGAGGCCATGGATTAGGAGTGGATCCTCAACAGTCCAAAGACTGAAATCGGGCATTTGCCCAAATATTCCCACCAGTGATAGAGGTGGGACAGTGAGTGTGGTGTATAGGGGACACAGAACCCCGTGGTTGTACCACAAACCGTGGTTATTCCCAACATTGGGCAGATTCCGGCCATCGCTACATCAGGCCGACGAGCAGGATGCTACCAGATGATGCAAGCCTTTTGTCCAATACGCTCATCCCGTGGTCCAGGTATAACGGCAAAGGTCGCAGGAAAGCCATGGATCGAGCAGGAACAGCGAGGACATCGGCAAAGGGGCCCCAGACGAGAAAGAGATAAGGTCAGACTAGCCTTAAGAAAGCTTCACACACCCAGAGAAAGGTAGATAGCGAAGCTAGAAAGCTAGAGAAGAGAACAGTGAGAGAGAGAAGAAGTAGAAGTAGAAGAAGAAGAATGAACAGGAGTGTGAAATGGCAACCCAAGTGTTTTCCTGAACCCGCGAAACCGCAAAGGATAAGCGTGCCGACCCTAGAGATGAGGGAGGAATACAGAGTCTCGTTAGCCGCTGGGAAGGGTCACCTTCTGTGATCCCTCCCTAAGCTGACTGTAGCTGCCGGTGATGAGTCGTGAGTTACAGTTATGTGACTATTTCCTAGAGTCATACAACTAATACAATTACGATGTGCCCTTTATATAGAAATCTTAATTCATGAAATAAATTCAGTCTTGTCGAACCTATCACTCAGTGTGAAAGGAATCATCTAGTTCCAATCTAAAAACCGTTTTTGTGTCTTGTCGTTTTGTGTCAGACAAGAAAAAATGTAGACTTGACTAGAATGCGAAGAAAAGTTTTGAAGTTGAACAAATATAAATTAATACCAAAGATTCGATGTTTCAAATGTTTGATTATGTTTGTACGTAAAGTTATATATGAAGCTTACTTAGAGAAATATATGATATATTTTCTTTAAAAATCAAATGAATCAAAATCATCAGTTTTCCAAAAGCAGAACATCTAGAACGTTTGAACTATTCTTTTACATAAAGAAGAGGTGTTCGATTTTCAGTAAATATATGACTTAAATTACAAATAAAACATCGCTGTTGAAGTGATAACATTGTAGAAAAAATCAACAATTTCTCTGGATTTCAATATATTTCGCATTGGTTTTATCTTTTGTAGTTTTACGTTAGTTATAAAAGTGAATCTTGGAATTGCCAAGTATCAATTACAGATGATTTTCAAACTTATTTCATCAAATTTAAAAACACAAAAATGCTGCTCTTGGTGCAAACTTGATTATGAAATTTATCACTATCACATGAAAATTATTGGTCTAGAATAAACAAGGGTATGAACTGACTGTCTTAAGAACATATAAGTTGAAGATTTTTTCATTTTTAAACTATACCATATTTCATCAAACTTCGAGAGTGGTCTTACGCTTCTCAATGATCACGTGCTTTTATCAAAGGATCTCTCGAGATAATTTAACCAACAATTTCTTTAACAATACCGAATACTAGAGATCAAGCGCATACAACCAATAGAAATAATAAACCATAGAAGAATAATGTCTCTGGTGTTCCCTTTGTTCTCGCTCAGAAACATGTTGGGTATATAAGTGTCAAATTGCATACATTTTCGCGTTGACATTTATAGCCCCGCCTATCTCCGCCAGCAAAAGATGTTCCTACTGCGACGCCAGCGACATTCTTCTTCTATGGGTTATTACTTCTATTATACAACCCTGTAGGCAAATGCTTTTATATAGTAATATCTATTAAACTAAGGGATTGTGCTACTTTGCCTTAAATATTGATTTCTCAAATGCCGCTTCCTCGAACGCCAGGCCCTTCAATGTCTGTTCTCACATCCTCATCCCGTTTCACAACTTCCCACATTTTAGGGTAGTGAACGGACCAGACATCTGGTATGCACCCTGACACTGAGAACTATTCTTGCACCTTCATGAACTGCATCACTTCTCGAAGAGACAAATCATTCGAAAGAATGGCATTCGAGGAATAGGGTTATTCTGGGAACTGTCATTAGCGGAAACGAAATTCGAGAAAAAGTAGCACAATCGTTCGATATATAGTAAAGACAAAATATAGATATTATAAACAATGTATAGAACGGAAAGAACCAAATACTACTCTTCACTTGATATACATTAGTTAAGGTCATAAAGCAAACAAAATTAAATTGGTTTCCTACAGGGCGTTAAGTTGCAGCTAATCTACGTGAAAAAAGTTATAATAACTTCAGGGCGTTGATACAGATTAAAAAATTGATTGATTTTTACAGGGCGTTACGATTCATCTCATTAATGTGAACTAAGGTAAAATTACTGCAGGATATTGATAGAGCTTGGAATTTTCAATTAATGTCATACAGGGCGCTGAGATGTACCTGATCTTCATAGGATAAGTTAGTTACTCCAGTCAAACTACTCCAGGGCGTTGATACTGCTAATAAATTTCAATTGATTTTCAATAGGGCGTAAATATGCTCCAGATCTCGCAAAGATCAATATGGAATTAAGTCAAATTACTTCAGACCGTTGATATAGCTTGATCGATTGATGTTATACAAAGCATTAAGATGTTTCTGAACTATGTGAAAGAAGGCCAAATTACTCCAGGGCGTTGCTAGAGCTAGGATTTTTTTATGTATGTCCCACAGGGTGTTGAGATGTACCTGATCTACATAGAATGAGGTCGAATTACTCCAGGGCGTTGATACAGCTCGGAATTTTCAATGGAAACAGAGCATTAAGTTGCACCTGATCTACGTAAGACAACGAGGTAAAAACAAGGTCAAAATACAAGGAAAATAGATATCGAAAGGTATTTGCATGACACAAATCCAAATTACTCCAGGATGATGATACAGAATGGAATTTTCAATTGATGTCCTACAGGCCGTTAACATGCACCTTATCTAAGATCTACGTGAGACAAGGTCAAATTACTCCAGAACATCAATACAGATTGGAATTTTCAATCGATACAGGGCATTGAGGTGTACCTGATCTACGTAAGACAATGTCAAATTTGTGGAGGGCGTTTATACATCTTGACATTTGTCCCACAGTGCGTTAAAATGCAACTTATTTACATGGAACAAGGTCAAATCACTCCAGGGCGTTATTAAATCTTGGAATATTCGATTGATGTCCTACAGGGCGTAAAGATGCACTTGGTCTACGAAAAATGAGGTCACATTACTCCAGGGCGCTGGTAATGTTTGAATTTTCAATTGTTGTCCTACAGGGCATTGAGATGTATTTGATCGATATGGGATTAGGTCAAATTACTCTCCGGCGTTGGTAGAGTTTGGAGTTTCTATTGATGTCATACAAGGCGTCAAGATGCACTTGATTTACATGGGATGAAGTCAAATTAATCCAGGGCGTTTATGCAGCTTGAAATTTTTAAATAATGTCCTACGTAAGACATGGTCAAATTAGTCAAGGGCATTTATACATCTTGGCATTTGTCCCTCAGGGCGTTAAGATGCAACTGATTTACATGGCATGAGTCCAAATTACTCCAGGGCGTTAATAATGCTTGGAACATTCAAGTGATGTGGGGCGTAAAGATGCACTTGGTCTACATAAGGTGAGGTCAAGTTACTCCAAGACGTTGATGAGGCTTGAATTTTTAATTGATGTCATATAGGGCGTTAGGATGCTACGGATTTATATGGGACAAATTACTTAGAGTTTTCGATTTTGATCTATGTGGAATAAGGTCAAATTACTCTAGGGCGTTGATAAAGCCTGGAGTATTCATTCGATGTGGTGAAATTACTCTAGGGCGTTGAAACAGCTCGTAAATTTCGATTGTAGAAAAGGCGGTAAAATGCCCTTGTTATATATGAAATTCTATGCAAATAGGTTTAAATTAGTACAGGGCGTTGTTAGGTACAAGTTCGAAATTTCGATTGATATTTTATCGGGCGTTAGATTGTTGTTGATTTCGCACATTTTTTTATGTCTTCGGGTGAAACATTCTAAAAAAAACTGAGAAAAGCTTCTTAGTCGTCGACTAAGCGCGACTAAGCAGGACGACAGGGCTGGGGAAGATTGGTTCTGAGTGATGTGGATCTCTATTCACAATACCAGGGTGCTGGTTTTTCCATAATTTGTCAGAATATTTTGAAATTATTCACAACAATCAGCACATGTCTAGAAACATTGCAAACACCTCAAAAAGTAGAAACATAAGAATAATTAACAAAGACGGCTGATTTTTTTCAATTAATCAGGCTTATATGTTATTAATAATGATTCCAATCATACAACAAAACAATGCATTTTCAACTTAATCGTCTTTTAGCGTCTTAAACGTATATCTATGGAGTAGCTAAAAGACGATTAAGTTAAAAATGCCTCGTTCTTCCGTTGTTTTATTGATCTAACGTGCGGATAAAATAACCTTCGCTAACCAAGGAAACAAATGTGTATTTTAATTGGAAAACATTTATGGTAATCGAGAGCAAATTTTAAACTGTTTTAGTTGTTTATAGTTGATCATTATAGATAATATTAATTGAAGTTGAAGACCATCTTTTTTTTTAAATAATACGTTATCTGCAAACTTCTATTTGTGTTATGAAATCTTCTTTTAGTGGTAAGAAACTAAACAGAATTTCCTACAGAACTGTTTTTTTTTTTCTATTTTTTTCACGTTCGAATTATGTCTGCAATTAATCATTGAATTACCCGAAAATGGTACAAAAGTCACATTTTGTGTAAATTTGAAATGGGAGGAGTTGCCAATTGTTCTATATATTTTTTATACAATAAATCATTTTGAGAAACTTTCTGCACTATGTTTATAAAATTTTTAATGTGTATTAGAAATTTTGGTACAAAAAGATGCATTTAGCTTGAAGAACAAGCATCTCGAATTGTTCTACTATCTTTTCGATACAGTCCTTATTGGCGAGTTTCATAATATCATTCGTCTTCCGAATCAAGCATGGGAAAATTCACTCACTCACCCGAACGCTACCGATAAAATATCTGCAAAGTATCTGCTGCCACCGAATGTTCAATGACTGCCGAACGCTACTAGGGTGAGCGCAATCCCGACGAATCGTAAACGATTGAGATAAACCGAAAATGAAAAGATATACGGAGCGGAGAGAGCACCTATCCTCTCTTAAATTGGAGACACGAAAGAACGCGTTCGCCATTCGATCACTGAAAGCTTCCTGCGAAATGTACAGATTTTGCGTTCACTGAAACATTTCTCCTTGCGTATTACCAGTCAGTGAACGCTCTTCAGCTCTCAAATACGAATGCCACTCGTGCGGAATCGGAATGTAAAGAATCATTCGCTACAGCAATCGAATGCCTTTGGCACAAGGAGTCGGTAGTGAATAATTCTGTTGCCGTTTTTGTCTAACTTGCGAACAAGAAGAAAGCGAATTGGAAATTGAAACACTCAGCATGGTCGGAGAAGCGGTAATCTCACTCTTGACCGCTTGTGGATGTGAGCGAGAGAAATGCAATATTCGAGTGAATGTTTCCCATGCTTGTTCCGAATTTTAGCTAACTCTTTGTGGATTGCTGTGAATTCTTTGAATGATCTTCGTCAAATTTTTGGCGCCACTCCCTGCTTTCTTCTTATTCTTCTTCTTGGAATTACGTCCTCACTGGGACAGAGCCTGCTTCTCAGCTTAGTGTTCTTATAAGCATTTCCACAGTTATTAACTAAGAGCATTCTTTGCCAAAGTTACCATTTTCACATATATATATCGTTTGGCAGGTCCCAGTGAACCACATATCGTATAAGAATGTGCATCCAAAATTACATATTAGTGCGTCCAAAATCAGAATCGCACAAGATACCAGATAAAGCGTTATCAATGTCAACACAAGTTGTATATAAATCCCCAATACGATTCATAAACGACAATCTGTGTTGACAGTAAAACATGTCGTAAATATTGCAACAAAGAATCGTGTTAAGTTGTATAAACTGACAGATCGTTTATCAATTCAGAAAGGATCATATGAAATCGCAATAACTTAGAAAAAATTGCCACCCAAACTTGGTATCTGCTGACGATTGGCCTCAAAGTAGAACATTGCAGCTGTCGCTGAACATGAAACATGCATTAATATTGGCAAATAATCGTAGTGCTGTTATGAAGCCCTTGGTGGTACAGTGGTAAGGAGTCCTTTTCTTAATCCAGAGGTTCCGTGTTCGAGGCTCGCTATAAACTTTTTTTCATTTTCATTCAAGTTTGTTGGCATCGTATATCTGATCACAGGAAGTCTGAAAAAGTCGTGCCAAGTATGCATATAGCCTCCACTTTGGTAGGTATATAGCCTTTTCGGGCATTCTATACGATTGAATTGATTGATATAGAATGATGTATAACAAAAGTTATACCATCCAAAATGTTGACTGGGGTACGATTATAATTTATGCCCAGGGAATTCAAGGAAATTTCCATTACGAAAAGATCCTGGACCGACCGGGAATCGAACCCAGACACCTTCAGCATGGCTTTGCTTTGTAGCCGCGGACTGTAACCACTCAGCTAAGGAAGGCCCTAGCTTGCGCTGTTGAACGCATTCTTCACATCCAGAGTGACAACCGCACAGTAACGGATGCCGCTCCTTTTATGTTCGATAACCACCTCAGCTGTCCGAACGACCGACTGGACAGCGTCCAGAGTAGATTTGCCTTTCCTGAATCTAAACTGGTTGTTGGACAGGCCGTCCGCACCTTCCGTGTACGGTACTAGCCTGTTGAGGATCAACCTCTCCAATAACTTGCACGTAGTATCTAGTAGACAGATGGGGGCACCTGGTGGTTTCACCGCCTTTGGTATTAGCACCAATTTCTGTCGCTTTCATACATCCGGAAAGATTCCTTGATCCATGCAGCGTTGCATCGTGGTTCTGAACTCCGGACATGCCGCATTCACTGCCGCTTTTAAGGCAATATTTGGGATACCATAAGGTCCCGGTGCCTTGTTTGACGAGAATGAATTCACAACTTCTTCCAGCTATTCGTTCGACATCCTCGCCACTTGTTCTCCTTCATCTACCGCACTCGACTTGTGGGATGATGCGGGAAGAGTACTGTGCTTATTCTGCGCGGCGTGTGAGTCGAGACGAGTCGCTCTCACCGCGAGTGACGTGAGACGACTAATGCAAATTAAATGGAAGCGAGTCGACAATTGTCACCTCATTCGAATCGTCTCACCTCACACGCCGCGCAGAATAAGCACATACATCGATTATCAATCGCAGTAGCTCGGGCGACTTCTCTTGGGGTGCTATGGACCAATGCACGAGTTCACTAATTTGACGTTTGAGCGGTGCCGAATTCACTCGTTGCCATGGTCACGTAAATAACACGGCACCGCTCAAACGCCAAATAGTGAACCCGTGCATAGGTCCATAGCAGCTTTGGTCTTAGCCATTACCACTCTGTAGGTGTCATCCCACGGACTCGAATTGGCATTCTGGCATAGACTATCAAACATGCCCGTTTTCGACTCTTGATTTAATTTTTGAGAGCTAACTTTGCCTTTCTGAATGCTGCACCGCATTCTTCTCTTTGTGCTTCTGTGCGTGCGCAATGCATTCTTCGTATAGCCCGAAGGCAAATTGCTCGAAGATTTGCAATTGATTCGCACCACCAGTACACCCGCTCTCTGGAAAGGGTTTTTCTTGACATGGAAGCATCAAAGGCTCGTGATATCACAGCACCTAGCTCTTCGCCGTTTAGGTTGCATTGCATATTATTCAGTACATATACCGATAATTCGTGCAGCTAGTATACATAATTGGGGTCGTACTGGCGTTCCCAGACATCCAAAACGAAATCACCTGGAGGCTATTTTTTACCGAGCTAACCTGTGATCCTATGCGATTTAACGTATGATAATAAACGTTGATTTGACAGCTGCTACTTACTTTGTAGGAGTGTACGGAAGGAAACAAAATGTACAAATGAACTCAGAAAAAAAGCGTGTTATGTGAGGAAACTCATCAATATGTCGATTTTATCCACCGTGTTTTGCGGGTTTGATGTAATTTGTATGAATACACGAGTTACTTTTATGCTACTTCTGGTTGTCTGGTTTGGTCCCAATATGCTCGAAGCACTCCTACTCGTTTTTCCATGCTTTGTCCGTTTGTGTTGCGACCAGTATGCCATAATCAGAATCTTATTGGCATCAATCCTGATGTGCCGATTGGCAATCCCGTTAGTTTGGGCTAGGGTGCTTTGGTACTTTAAGCAGCGCCGGTCGCTTTGACAGAGTTGTATTTGGATGTTTGTGGTATTTATGAAGGTTCATCAGTGTCCAATGTGAATTTCTCCACATCCTGGACAACACCCCAACTCTTAGATGTCCTAGGGGGGTCCGTTAAGCCCCCAAACTTTCGTCACGTCTGCCCCGGTAGATCTTACCCCATAACGCACCACTTAGAGGTGATCTATCTGCGTTACGGACTTGCAGTATAATATGCATGACGAAGCATTGCAATCAGACATATGTATATAATGTAAATATATTACATACAATGCTTTGCAGCATTCATAACGTCACTCTAATGTGCCATTGCACGAGATTTGTTATTACATTACAAACATTACATTATAAACATTATGTACATTACAAACTTCAAAATACAGTCAAATAAGGGTTGTGATTTAATGATTGCGGTTACTTCAACGGATTAAAAAAAACGAAGGGTTCGCAAACGTCAATTCATCTTGTTAACCGTTCATCAAACACACTGATTGGACAGATAAAACGACGTATGAGTTGGCACATGATAAAAGTAAAAAAAAAATATTCAAAATGTTTCCCACAGACAACTTTTGAATTTCAATCTTTAGCAAATACACAGTTTATTCGACAGACATTGTTGACATTTTCAGGAATGCAGCTGGGAACATAAAAACGAATTTTCCCAGCAAAGATAGTGCTGGTGATGACGTCGAAGGAGTTACTGCAAATCAAGCCCACAAATACCATTTAAATTTCGTTGGTCCACCCTGTAGTCCAAGACCAAACCATCACCGTAGGATTCATTCTGAATGCAGTGTCCCTATGCAAGGCGAATGAAAAATTCTAGAGAACTGGTATCATTCAGATAGGGAAGTCTCATTCCAGCAGCAGCATCCCAAGCCAGTCACAATTGCAATTGATGCCATTGTGAGGAGCTTTCCCGCAGAAGTAGTCTTGCCTTTCTCCACGCAGATATTAATTTTTAAAGTCTGTCTCAGTATTGGTTGGTGGCGATGTGTTTTGGTGGTGGCTTGGCATTCCAGAGAATCATTTTCTTCGCCATTGTTACTGTTATTTCTGGTCTAGTTCCGGCAAAAGCAAAGCGGGAGCAATGAAGCATTACGGAATGCCAGAATACGAAGGGAGCAAGGGAAACCGGATGACAACATGAAACACGAATTGGCGCTCCGTAGAATATCTGTGGGTTGGCTTCTGACAACGGTCTCGTGGCGGCCGTGGTTCAGTTGTCTAGGAAACGAGATCATTCCGGTCGCTATATACTCAACGGCTGCCTGGCATAGACGAAGTTCCACATCCTGTACGACCAGCAACCGACCGAAAGCAGAAATCTAGACACAACATTGAGAGTTGCTCGCTGCACTATGGGTCAGAAATTGTTATTTTTATTGAAATAAATAATAGAGACGAATATCTCATTATTGAGAACATGTCGATTGTATACTGACGATTTTGATCCATATATAACAAAATTTTATTGCACTTTATGGAGTTTAACTTTATTTGAACGAAAATATGCTTTATATTTGAAGATTTAGTTTGTGATGAAAAATAATAAAAAAAAATATTATGTGAAGTTTCTAGCAATCGAATTTAGTATATTTTGCCTATCAACGTCAACGTATTCAGTTTGTAACCATTTAAGGACGGTAGCATGTAGTCTCCTCTTTCATGTGCTACCATTAGTTTTGGCATACACTTGTGAATGGTCTTTGTCAAAATTTGTTTATAGCAAAAAAAGCGGTTTTAAAGAATTTAATGTGGTTTTCATGAATGAAATGCAAATATACTATAAAGTATCAATAAAATATTTGAATAAATCATTTTCAAAACATTCCAAACATTTATGAGTTCCGGATCACAATTTTCATACATTTTAATGTGTGATAAGGAACTTTTTGCTGTATCTTCAAAATACTTTGACTATAGATTGTATTTGGTAGTATGAAATATAAGTAAGTTTGAGAAAAATACCTCTTTGAAATTGTTTTTTTTTTCCTAGAACTTGTAATACTTACATAAATATTCAATTCTATTATATAAATTTTGAGGCATCATGAATACGAGTTTTTCATGTTAACTTAAGTTTGTATTACTTCAAGGTTGATTTTTGTTCATAATGCTTAGAATTTTGTCACGAAATTTTGCTTTCTGGTCCATAGTGCGCTGCGGGGAAGGCACAGTTTATGTGAGCTTAATATGGAACAGAAAAACATTGCCAGCAGGAGCTTTATCTCATTTCTATGGGAATAAATAGAACGTAAAATAATGTGGCATCATTTTGGGACCTGGCTGCTGCAAAACAAACCCCAGCACGGTAGAAATGTTGCCACGGAAGAGGAAAATGGATGTATGTTCTGCAACATTGAACATTTTGACCGTTTGTCAAATCCATTTGCCAGGAGATAGAACAAGTGCTTGGAACGTCTCTTGCGCTATTGTGTTGTGTTGCTGTTGCACTTCGGGGCATCTGACGCCAAGTGTATAGGCTTATTTGTAGAGCAATATTGTCGAAACAGATTCTCGTATCGAACAAGTTTGGACAGTAAATCTTCCAATGCTAAACTTTATGCTACAGCTCATATGGTTCTCATTCAGTTTTAAACGACTCTTTTCGTCACAGTTGCTCTAACAATTATTCAGTACAACATGAAAATTCCTTTAATCTTTCGAACCGCAGGCAGTAGATCTTGTTTAGCTATTTGAAGAAGTCGGGTTAGACATGTAAGGTAAAAGAATACAACACTTTTAATTGTATATTACATAACATTGCATATAATGAATTAAATTATAAGTAAAACTAGGGATGCTTTATAAGACAGATCAACGGAAGTAAAATTGTACGATACCTCCGAGCTACATTTCAAATCTAATCAACAATAGAAAAAAATCAAAATAATTAAAAAAAATAATATCGCATTAACAAAAATGTTAAAAGGCAATCATTTATTTTTTTTATTTTATGCAGATTTTTTTTTACCGAAATAATTTCAATTGGATTACATTACCTTACTAGAAACCGTCCATACAAACATAACGCTTGTTCGTTTGGCTCACGCTTTGACAACAATATCAGTTTTCGCGATTTTCTCTTATAAACGATCGCTAGGTAAAACTATTTTAGAGTATATTTTTATAATGCGGTCCTAAGCCTCCTGCCCAGCAACTCCTATCCCTATCTTCTCGCGGTACTGGTCTGGGTACAAGTAACCTTAGGGAAGATCAGGTAACCAACCCCAGTGGGAACTCTGGTCGTATGTTGACAGGTAAGGGGGGGCTTGCTTCTGCAAACTTGGAGCGTCAGTACTCCATGTTAGGAGCGGCTAACAACAGCGGCCGTTTCCCATGTCAGAGGTGGCTGATCATCGTCCGAGTGTCAGAGAAGGACTCGTTGCTAAACTGTGCACTATGACCCTCCGAACATATAGGGGGAATGATCTTCCGGGGTTGGTGTCAGGCCCTGCAAGCCAGCCGTAAATAAAACCAGCAAAGAATAATCAACGAGAGAATACGAACCGGGATAATCGGCGAAGACCACAGCGACGTAAAGGGACTAGCGATTGGAAGCTCGGTACGTGGAACTGTAAATCTCTCAACTTCATTGGGACAACACGCATACTCGCCGACGCGCTGAAGCTCCCGCGTATCAAGAAGTATGTTGGAAAGGATCAATGGTGCGAACGTTTAGAGGTAACCAAACCATCTACCAGAGCTGCGGCAGCACACACTAGCTGGGAACAGCTTTTTTAGTGATGGATGATATGCAGAGGCACGTGATCGGTTGGTGGCCAATCAATGAGAGATGGTGGCCGACGTCAAAATCATCATGGGAGATCTAAACACTCAGGTTGGCCAGGAGGCGGAATTCAGACCGACTACTTGAAAGTTCAGCGCCCACCGGCTGACGATCGAACACGGCTTACGACTAATTTATTTTGCGTCTTCAATAATATGGTCATACGTTGCACCTACTTCCAGCACAGTCTACACCTGGAGATCACCACAGCAGACAGAATCACAAATCGACCACGTTCTGATTGATGGACGGCACTTCTCCGACATTATCGACGTCAGGACCGATCGTGGCGCTAACATCGACTCAGACCACTATCTTCTTCTTTCTGGTGTTACGTTCCCACTGGGACAGAGCCTGCTTCTCAGCTTAGTGTTCTTATGAGCACTTCCACAGTTATTCACTGAGAGCTTACTATGCCAATGACCATTTTTGCATGTGTATATCGTGTGGCAGGTACGAAGATACTCTATGCCCTGGGAAGTCGAGAAAATTTCCAACCCGAAAAGATCCTCGACCGGTGGGATTTGAACCCACGACCCTCAGCTTGGTCTTGCTGAATAGCTGCGCGTTTACCGCTACGGCTATCTGAGCCCCTGACCAGACCATTATCTGGTGATGGTTAAACTGCGCCCAAAACTCACCGTCGGTCACAACGTACGGTATCGACGTCCGCCCCGGTATGACCTAGAGCGGATTTAGCACTGGATGTCGCAACTGCGTACACGGAGCACCTCGAGGCTGCATTACCGGGAGAGGGTGAGCAGGAAGAAACCCTTCTTGAGGACTGCTGGAGAGCATAACATCGGGTATGTGGGGCGTAGTCAACGGAACGATTGGTTCGAAGAGGAATATAGGCAGATTCTGGAGGAGAAGGGACCCGGCAGAACGTGTAACGATACAGACGGAAACGGCAACAGCAGACCCGCCTCTTTCGGGAGAAAAAACGCCGCCTGAAAGAGACGAAGTTCGAGGAGATGAAACAGCTGTGCCAATCGCTAGAAACACGTAAGTTCTTTTATTATTTAATTATTTATTATTAGTCAACAGGTTAAATGATCACCCCATTGTTTCGAGTTGTCGTTGCAGGAACACAGTATCTCGTGGTTGCTCAATCGTGTAGTAAAGTTTTACATCATCAGCATATGACAACTTCAAACATTTGAGGACAAAATTGACATCGTTCATATACAAAAGGAATAAGAATGGGCCATGGTGACAGCCTTGTGGAACGCCGGACCAAGCAGGAAAGGGCAACGAAACATGATCTACAATTTTTACCGACATGCAACCACCAGTTCGATAGGATCTAAGCCAAGGGAGTAAAGTATTATTTATGCCAAGTTTGTCGAATTTAGCTAAAGCGATTTGGTGATTCATTTTATTAAATGCCGCGAAATGGTCCGTATAAATGATGTCAACTTGTTGACCACTTCAATTTGGCGAGTCACGAAAGAAGTGAAACATGTCAGGTTAGTAGTCGTCAAACCGAACTTTTGCAGCCTTTTTTGAAAACTGGGAATACGTATGAATGTTTCCAGAAGTTTTGGAAGACACCGGTTAACAAGGAAATATTGAATACTGCAGTTCAGTTTTGCAAGCGTGTCCACACATAGTTTTATAACAAGTGATGGTATACCATCCGGTCCATATCCCGTAGACGATTTAATCTCCTTACTAGCACAGTTGCTCAGAACCTGGAGACGTGATAGCAAGGGCAACATCATGTGAATCGAGGTGTTCGTTGGTGAAACACAACTAAATTGTGAACGAAACATGTCGGCAATCCCACCGATGGAATCGGCGACCGATAAACCGTCTTTCATTGTTGAAGGTAATCCGGATTCTTTCCGTTGGTCATTGATGTACCACCAAAAACTTTCGGGATTAGTCCTAAGTTGACGTTGAATACGGTTTTGATGAGCGGTGTACAAATGGTCGTTGAGTTGCTGATAGTCTTGGTTCGCCTTCATATAGCTAGCTCTCGTGGTGTCCGTATGAAACTTGCTGTGTCGTCAAAGTGCAGCCCTCTTCATTCTTTTCAGGTTCTTGAGATGAGCATTTGACCAGGGTGGTTTTGCCAGTTCAGGTCTGGATTTTACGGGAACGTACTGGTCGATAGCGTACAGCAAAATTCCAGACACTGTCGATGCTGCGAGGTAAGCATCGTAGTCCCGAATAATCTCGTCCCAATCAACGTGCGCAAGAAAAGCATTCATACCGTCGAAATAAGCCCTGTTGAAATCGTAAGAGATGTTTTCGGCAGTGTAGTGGAAGTGAACGATCGGATATATTTGGAAGTTCATCAGAATGGGGGGATGGTGTCTGCACAGCAGTCTTGGGAACTGTGACCACAATTCACCACAGTTCATCGATTCTGCCATTCAACCAAAACACAAAGCAGCAGCAGCATCAATACCATCAGGCGTTGCGCTGCCAACGGTTCACACACTGCTTGACTGTTTTGTCTCTCCACTCCACAGGTGAATGATTGAAAAAAGTGTTAAATCATTCAATCGATAATATTTCGCTAGTGTTTTTAACTAATTGAAATCTATTAGCTCTAACAGAAAGAGCACAATCATTCCGTTGCGATACATATAAACAAGTTCAATTTCATGCTACCTTTATTGAGCAAAAATGCAAAACCCCGAAAACCGCAAAAATCGTGTCACCACTGTGCTCGAGTCATTTCGCATTCGGGGTTGAAAAACGTTAGGAAAAAGAAGATTACAGTTTTGAAGAGCCGTGACATTTTTTGGTTTCGAACGGTCATGGTTTGCTTTGGATTTTGATGGTCGTGTAGAAAGATGTAAATGTAGAGGCGGTAAATGTTTGCTCCAGTACTTTTCTCATCACTGCTGCAGAGTTTGACGAGAGGCGATGGAGCTTGAATAATCGTGCAGCTCTCCACAGTTCCGTAGCGTGCGGAAGGCACAATAGTTTGAACCATTGGATAATTTTGAAAATGTGCCTAAAGATTCAAGAACATTAATTAAAGAACTTAACAATTTAGCAGCTAGATATCTTAGTGATCTTCCCCGTACTTTAAATAACACAGCGTAACAAAAATGACATTTTTGCGTGTCTCATGGATCAAATTATGTGTCTCTAGTAGATTTTGGGTCGCTGAATTTGATGCCGTTCTCAGAAATGACCCAGCACGTCACAATTTTTAGCTACAGGTCGCCAAAGTTGTATAAAACACAGGTTTTAACAATGTTTACATGAAATTTAAAGTATAATTTATCAAACTTTTTTGTGATTTAATTCACCAATCATGCAAAATAGAACTTGAACTTTCAATTTAGATATAAATTGATTGTAAATTTTGCCATTAAATTCAGTTTAAATCGATTTTTTCAACATGTTTGCAGTCTCCATATAAAATTCTTCGTTTTTCTTATATGGCATAAGACAATACTTTTCAGAACCACCAAAAAATAACATTTTACCAGAGGAAAAATTTAAAAATTCGTTGAAAAGTATTGTTTAACACATGAAGTTTGAATTTTGTGACAAACTAAGTAAATAAATTGCCATACAAGTTGGAAAACTTGCATGCAAGTTGGATGAAATCGTCAAATTTAGCATTTTCAACAGTCAATATCTCAAAAACTAGACGTGCTATGATATTTTTGAAAACGGCAATGGATTGAGCAGCCCCTAATTGAGTAAATAATGGTATTTTGGTGCTTGAGACAAAAACGTGTTCCGCAGTGTAATCATCAAAACTGGTTGAATCATACAATTTATGGTTCATATTGACATCAAATAATATTTTTCATCAATATTCAAATGGATGGATAAGAATTATTAGAAACTATCAAGACTTCTTGAATATTTAACACCAAAAAAATATTGGACGAAAGTTATTGCGTAACTTTTTTTTTCAAACACAATTTCAGTGAATCACAGGCTGATTTCTTACAAAATCCTGAAAAGAAATAGAACTGAACATACCTAAATCTTACTGTTCGATCTCACCGCGAACGCGTCTCCCATTACTGGCTCACTCAGATACAGCAGCACCGCAGCCGTGTGCATTCAATTTTCTCCTTTCGTCCCAGGTAGCAGTTAGAAGGGATTTTTTTTATTTCCGTACAAAGTGGGCCGAAGGGTCTCAGATTTTCATGAAACTTTTTCCACAGGCAGGGCTCATCAATATACAGTGAAACCTCCATGAGTCGATATTGAAGGGACCATCGACTCATGGAAATATCGAGTCATGGAACAGCTATTCTTTGGAAAGCTGCTTCTAGGGACCATCTAACCATGAAATTTTGTTTTTAGTATGGTTCCATGAGTCGATATCGAGTCATGGAACATCGACTCATGGAGGTATCACTGTATGAATGAAAAAATCGAGAAAAATTCAGGGTCGCTTATTTTCCCGGAAAACTCAAATGGATTTTTTTTTTGTTTTCCTCTGACACTACCTATTTTGAAAAATCATAACTCAAGAACGAAGCATCGTAGAAACAAAGTTTTTTTTTATGAAAATGAAAGCAAATTTTCTCAGGAATAAGAAAATATTAACTGGAAAATTTTTTTCCACCGTTGAGAAAATTCGTAAAGAAAAGCCGGAAAAACTATGCTCCAACTCGTGGAAAATTTTCAAAAAAATATTTTTGAGAAGATAATTTCATAAGGTAAAAACTGGAAACATTTTTCCACAAAATTTCCCACCGTTAAGAAAATTCGTAAAGAAAAGCCGGAAACATAGCATTTAGTGGAAAACTTTCATAAATATATTTTTGAGAAGGTAATTTCATAAGCTTTAATCGCTGAAATTTTGGAAATGTACTTTTTTTCGTTTTTGAGTTATGGCCAATTTTGTGGAAAATGACCATATAAACCTTTTCTTTGAAACCCCATATTTCAATCGAAGCATCGGAAAAAACAAAGATCTTTTATCAAAGCAATTGAAAATTTTCTAAAACATCTGAAAAAAAGATATGGGATTGGTTTTAATGAAGTATAAGTCGGAATGGATGATATTTTTCATGGGGGGTTACAGCATAGCGAATAGTATTCGTAGTATTGAACTTTGTCCATTTCAACAGCTTCGGTAATAACGAGTAATATACAGCTGACAACACTTGCACTTTCTCACTGCTCTTTGTTAGTTTTTTGGTAAACTTTTGATTCCCAAGCCATTTCAACGCTTTAAACCAGAATTTGTAAATACCTAATTGCCATATTGTCTACCCATTGATTTACCTAAAAGGTAGCTGTAAAAATGCCTACATTATGATTGAAGAAATCTTTGTTTCTATGCTGTCTCGTTCTTAAGTAGTTTTGTTTATAAACTTATAAATTTGAAAATAAGCTTTATAAACTTATAAATGAATTTATTTGTCAACAGCTCATCTTGGCAATATTTGATCATGTTTCAGGAAAGAAAAATAAGCGTATTTAAAAAAATGTTTAGGATTGAATCTTATTGATCGCTCTTTTCAAATATACTTTGTTTGTAAGCTGGAATAGCTAATAGGGTTATCATTATTTATTTTCCTTAACGGTGACAAATGTCCTAGGAAACTTATTCTATTTCAAAAAATCTCAATGTTTGAGAAAATTTGATTCCGATTTGACAAAAAAATGTTTCTGTGACGCTTTTATCTTCAGTTATGATTTTCGAACGAAATGACTTGTACAAGAAATCTGGGCATTTTTCACAAAACTATGACCAAACGTAGGAATTGAAAAGTAGTACATCTTAAAAATTTCAGTGATTGAAATTTATAAAATTCTGTTCTCAAAAATATTTCTTTGAAACAAAATTATGACCAAACGCAGGAATTGGAATTACAGGAACGCAGGAATTACACGAGTTGGAACATAGTTTTCCCGGCTTTTCTTTACAAATTTTCTCAACGGTGGAAAATTTTGTGGAAAACTTTTTCCAGTTAACATTTTTTGATTCCTTAGAAAATTTGCTTTCATTTTCATAAAAAAAAACTTTGTTTCTACGATGCTACTTTCTTGAGCTATGATTTTTCAAAGAAAAGGCTCAAAATGACACATTTGCACATTTTTTACAAAATTGGCCATAACTCAAAAACGAGAAAAATACCATTTCAAAAACTTCAGCGATTGAAGGTTATGAAAAACTTTGTTTCTACGATGCTTCGTTCTTGAGTTAAGATTTTTCAAAGAAAAGGCTCAAAATGGCACATTTGCACATTTTTTACAAAATTGGCCACAACTCAAAAATGAAAAAAAAAAAAACCATTTCAAAAATTCAAAAAAAAAAAAATTCAAATTCAAAAATATTTTTTTGAAAATTTTCCACGAGTTGGAGCATAGTTTTTCCGGCTTTTCTTTACGAATTTTCTCAACGGTGGAAAATTTTGTGGAAAACTGTTTCCAGTTAATTTTTCCTGTGAAAATTTGCTTTCATTTTAATAAAAAAAACTTTGTTTCAATGATACTTCGTTCTTGAGTTATGATTTTTCAAAGTAAGTAGTGTCAGGGAAAAACAAAAAAATTCCAACTGAGTTTTTCTGGAAAATAGGCGACTCTGAATTTTTCTCAATATTTTTTTATTCATATATTGATGAGCCCTGCCTGTGGAAAAGTTTCATGAAAATCTCAGACCTTTCAGCCCAAACCCGTACGGAAATAAAAAAAAAATCCCTTACAGCATCCAGCTCCTCCACTACCTCCGCTACTACCGATGCCCATTACAATTATTCGCCACCATCATCTCTAGCTCCAATTGTACAACAACCAACGACATATCCATGGATCCATCGTATGGCTTTTACACAGGCAACACAAATGCCCTAAAGCAATAGCGAACAACACAGATTCTCTCCCTGTCCTTACACACAAAAATAGTTTAATGTACACCATACAATCATATCCATATTTTTGTCTCAAATACTTCAGTTTCCAAATTGGTGTAGAGTAGGTGGTAAAACAAATAGTGGTACATCAAAACAGTGACTATCCACCAACGCAACCGTATAAATGATACGGTAATATGTCAGAAGGTAGGCTTAAGCTTTGCGTCACTAATGATAACGTTTAATGTAGGCAACCGGGAAGAGAATCTTATAAAAGTGACAACCGATAGCAAAGCATTGAGCGCTTTACGAAAAACCTTTCATTTTGAAGTGAGTTTTTTTTTTACTAAAACTGTTATTCGCTCATAAATGATTATAACAATCTTCCAATAAATTTGTTTATCCCCGAAGAAAGCCAAGTCCGAAGGCCAAAACGTTGGATGTAAAACACGTACCGTTTTAGTTTCTCTGCAAGACTAAAAAGCCGGTTCTAAAATTAAAAAAAAAATCTATGCTCATCTTCAATGAGAAGAGGAACATATGTAGGTAGACCATTTATTGCATCATTTAGACACTATGCTACTTAATTCACGATGAACATTTTCATAAAAATTACAAATTGGCATCAAAAATTTCAAAATTGTAAATTGCATCGAAAGAACATCTGTGAAACCTTCGAATGCAGGAGAACAAACATAAAATGCAATAATAGAGCTTAAAATTGGCATGCATAAAAAGTTCGCAAGTAGTAATGTGATGAAATATATCTAAAATAAAAGCTAAGTCCATCTAAAGTCTTAACATTGGCATATAAGTCATGTATCAGGTGATGTCCAAAATATAATAAGGTTTTTGTGTAGTTGATATAATAATTATTTGGCCATCTGATGAAACACAGTGAAATGTCGCATGCATGCAAACCTGTAGGCGTATTTTGTGAATCTGGTGATATTTGCTTGTACTAACCTTCCAGTCGTCGCGCGGTTTGCCACCGTCAGAACCACTGCGCTGCTGTTGTGAACGAAGAGCAAGTTTTTTTCAACAGTGTTGTACAAAATACAACTGCGTGACGACTGATGTGTTAAATGAAAATATGGGGCCTTATCCGTGTGGTAATAGGGTGGGGCTTATTTCCAAAAATCTTTCGTAGTCAGGATTTACAAAGTGGAAAATAATCATCGGTCCCAAAATAATATCCTGTGAAAAAATGAGAATTTATGGTGAAGGTTTAGTGGTGGCGCAAAGGGCGTAAGTGCAGTTTTCCCATTTTAGTGAACTCTGAAAAATTTTGGTATGCTTTTCAGCTTGTTTTGGTGATTTTAAGGGCATAAAATCACCTCAAAATTGCGATATCTCCATTCCTTTAGATAGTATTTGACGAAATATATTTTATGCATGCGATTTTTGGCCCTTGAATAGGTTACGCTGACTGATTACTATGAACCCGAATAAGAATACCTGGGGAGGATTCCTATGCTTGTAAAATGGAATAAAGAGCAAAGAAGAATGAGAGAAAGAACAAAGAACACAGAAGAATGTAAGGTGGGGTGGGTTAAACAGGGGGGAGGGTGTAACTGATGATATTATATTAGAATCAACTATGGAGTCGTGAAAATATCTCGGTTGGATGTATGAGATGTGATTATATGCAAGTTTAACATTCATTTAGTGTTTTAGAATGTCCGTTTGATATAACTCCAGCAATTGCTTTTATAATCTGAAAGAAATTACAGAGGGGATCAAATCCATACAGGCTCAAAATCCGTACAATTCATACAAATAGAAGGAGTTTTATATGAAGTAGAAGGGTTTAGATTCATTTCTTAGGTGTTCGGATATTGATCCCACACGATATATCCTTATTAGGTAAATCTATAAACGATTTTTGCTTTCGAGCAATAACACTTCTTGTTAGAATTTCCACAGGAATTTCTGGATTATGATGCCATTTCAGCAATTAATTGCGTTTGGGGTTCCAATACTTCACTTTCGCCACAACACCTTCAACATAACTTCGGACAAACGTAAATGCAGATGAAGTTCAATACATCGTTCTACATCTGTATGTAGATGTGAATAAACAACAGCAGAAGGAAAAAAAAAGTCGGCAGTCAAAATTCAAATTAGTGCACGAGCTTCTATAGGGTGCAAGAGATAAAGCATTTCAGGTTGAAAACCTCTCAAATAAAACCAAAATTAAGTCGTCACAGTTCTGAAACATATTTTTTAGAACAGAGCTACATGAAGGAATTTTCACAGGATGTCCTATGTTTATATAAATAATTATATAAATTAATTATGAATTTAATAGATACCAAGATTCCAATAAAATCGTATACATGGGTCGAAAACTAGAGATGGTTAAAAAATTGGTGCTCTTCCCCTACTTCAAGAAAAATTGCTCGAAATATTTCTGAAGTAGGTAATATTTAATAGAAGTCAAGGGGTCGGACCTGGTGTAGTGGTTAGAACACACACCTCTCACGCTGAGGATCTGGGATCAAATCCCATCCCCGGGATAGTCACTAAAAATTTCAGTGGCGACATCCTTCGGAAGGGAAGTAAACCGTTGGTCCCGAGATGAACTAGCTAAAGAGCTAAAAATCTCGTTAATAAAGATTGAAAAAAAAAAATGAATTCAATAAATATAATCATCGTTTTCTAGATTCCTCAGTTACGCTCAAGACATAACTAGTTTCACCCTCCCACCTGTTCAACCCACCCCACCTTACATTCTTCTGTGTTCTTTGTTCTTTCTCTCATTCTGCTTTGCTCTTTGTTCCATTCTACTAGCATAGGAATTCTCCCCAGCTATTCATATGCTTATTCGGGTTCATAGTAATCAGTCAGCGTATCCTATTTAAGGGCCAAAAATCGCATGCATAATATATATTTCGTTAAATATCATCTAAAGGAGTGGAGATATCGCAATTTTGAGGTGATTTTTTGCCCTTAGGGTCTTAAAATCACCAAAACAAGCTGAAAAGCATACCAGAATTTTTCAGAGTTCACTAAAATGGGAAAACTGCACTTACGCCCTTTGCGCCACCACTAAACCTTCACCAAAAATTCTCATTATTTCACAGGATATTATTTTGGGACCGATAATCATTTTCCACTTTGTAAATCCTGACTACGAAAGATTTTTGGAAATAAGCCCCACCCTAGTGTGGTAAGAGTCCGCGGCTACAAAGCAAAGCCAAGCTGAAGGTGTCTGGTTTCGATTCCCGGTCGGTCCAGGATCTTTTCGTAATGGAAATTTCTTTGACTACAGTATAAGCGAACCTGCCACACGATATACGAATGCGAATGTCCCATGAGGGTGTCTAAAATGTATATTTGGTATTCGAAAGTATTGGACAAAACATTTGCAACTTTTTCGATATTCCATACACAATGACCAACTTTGGTAAACTAGATCTCAGTTATCTATGGACCGATTTGAATGAAATTTTTACAGAACATCAGATATAACTTGAATTTTAACATATATTTTCGAATAGTTTTTCCAATCACAAGTTTATCAGTTATAAAGTTTAACTAAAGTGTAATTTTCGACGGAAAATTCAAAACTATTCATCTCAAAATCTTATAGCCGGACAACAAACTGTCTTCAGCAAACTTGTTCATCTCGTTAAAATCTACAACTTTACTGAAGATACCATAAAGCTTTTCCTTCAGAATGTTTAGTTATATCATTTATAAAAAATCATCGAAATAATCACTTTAATCAAACCGTTACTGCTTTTGAACTTGTGTTTGGAAAAACCATTCAAATATATATATTAAAATTCAAGTTATGTCGGATGTTCTGCCAAAATTTCATTCAAATTGGTCCATAAATAAGTGAGATATAGCTTACCAAAGTTGGTCATTTTGTATGGAAAATCGAAAAAGTTGCAGATGTTTTGTCCAATACTGTATATAATAGGCAGGCCAACCATTATTTTATTTTATTGGTGTTACATCAATTGGTTTGATAAAACCTCGTTGCGATGTTACGCCAATTTACTCAGTCCATGGCTGTGTCTCTCCAACTTCGATTTTGGCCCACGTTCTCCAAATCTTGTTGCACCTGATCAAGTCACCTTACTTGCTGTGCTCCCCGCCTTCCGGTACCAACCGGAATCGACGTGAGCACCATCCTTGCAGGATTGTTGTCCAGTAGTCTTGCAACATGCCCTGCCCAGCGCACCCTTCCGGCTTTCGCAACCTTCTGGATACTGAGTTCGCTGAAGAGTCAAGCGAGCTCGTGGTTCATTCTCCGCTGCCACACATCGTTCTCCTGCACACCGCCAAAGATCGTCCTAAGCACCCTTCGTTCGAACACTCCAAGTACCTGCAGGTCCTCTTTCAGCATGATCCATGCTTCATGTCCATAGAGGACCACCGGTCTTGAAAGCGTTTTGTACATGGTACATTTGGTGCGGGGGTGTATCTTTCTCGACCGCAGCTTCTTCTGGAACCCATAGTAGGTGCGACTTCCACTGATGATTGGTCTCCGTATTTCACGACTAAAGTTGTTGCCAGCCGTCAACAAGGATCCGAGGTAAACGAACTCATTAACCACCTCAAAAGTATCCCCATCTATCGTAAAACTGCTATCTAGACGACCCCTGTCGCGTTCGGCCCCACCAGCTAGCATGTACTTTGTCTTGGACGCATTCACCACCAGTCCAACTTTTGCTGCCTCGCGTTTCAGGCGGATGTACAGGTCTGCCAGCTTTTCAAATGTTCGGCTGACAATATCCATATCACCCGTTTAGTAAACAAATTAGCTGGATCATGTGAAAATCGTTCTTCGGTTATTGAACCCGGCTCTCCGCATGACACCTTCTATCGCGATGTTGAATTGCAGGCACGAAAGTCCATCACCCTGTCGAAGTCCCCGGCGGGATTCGAACGAACTGGAATGTTCACCCGAAATCTTCACGCTATTCTACACACCGTCCATCGTTGCTCTTATTAGTCTTGTGAGCTTCCCGGGAAAGCTGTACTCGTCCATGATTTTCCATAGCTCTTCGTGGTCGATGCTATCATAAACCGCTTTAAAATCGATGAACAGGTGATGCGTTGGGTTTTGATATTCACGGCATTTCTGGAGGATTTGCCGTACAGTGAAGATTTGGTCCGTCGTAGAGCGGCTGTTGATGAAACCAGCATGATAATTTCCCACAAACTCATTTGCTATTGGTGATAGACGACGAAAGATAATCTGGGATAGCACTTTGTAGCCGGCATTCAGGATAGTGATCGCACGATAGTTTTCACATTCCAGTTTATCACCCTTCTTGTAGATGGGGACCCCTTGCTTCCACTCCGGCAGCTGTTCCGTTTCCCAGATTCTGACAATCAGCCGGTGCAGACAGGCGGCCAACCTCTCCGGGCCCATTTTGATGAGTTCAGCTCCAATATCATCCTTACCAGCGGCCTTGTTATTCTTGAGCTGGTTGATGGCATCCTTAACTTCTTTCAATTTGGGGGCAGGTTAGTTTCCTTTTATCCGCTGTGCTGACGTGGTCATTTTCTCCGCTGTCGTGACCCTCTGCGCCTGTGTTCTCCGTGACATTCAGGTGTTCATCGTAGTGCTGCTTCCACCTTTCAATCACCTCACGTCCGTCTGTCAAGATGCTTTCGTCGTTATCCTTACGCATCTCGGCTCGCGGCACGAAGCCTTTTCGGGATGCGTTAATCTTCTCGTACAACTTTCTTGTGAACGATGCAGCTGTTCCATTTCCTCGCATTCCGCTTTTTCCAGGCAGCGCTTTTTGTCCCGGAATAGGCATGTTTGATGCTTTCGTTTTGTTTTTTATCGCTCCACGTTCTGTCGCATTCTTTGCTGCAGCATTGCAGCCCGCGCTGCATCTTTTTCCTTCAAAACCTGCCTGCATCCTTCGTCGAACCAATCGTTTCTTGAGCTCCGTTCCACATATCCGACGGTGCTCTCGGCTGCGTTGTTGATGGCTGCTTTTATGTTGTTCCAGCAGTCATCAAGAGGGGCTTCGTCAAGCTCGCCCTTTTCCGGCAACGCTACCTCGAGATGCTGCGCGTATGTGGCGGCGACGTTTGGTTGGGCCAGTCGCGCTAGGTTATACCGAGGTGGGCGTCGGTACCGTACATTGTTGATGACGGATAGTTTTGGGCGCAGTTTCTTCATCACTAGATAGTGATCTGCGCGTGCTTGTCATCATCAGTGCTTCCGGAGTGAGGGCTGTGCACGTTTATCATGCTGAAGTTGAAGAACCGGCCTTTGAGCCTCAACTTGCACATTCTTTCGTTGATAGGCCACCACCCGATCACGCGCCTTTGCATATCACCCATCATTATAAAAGCAGTTTCCAGCTCACGTGTGTTGCCGCAACTCTGGTAGATGGTATGGTTACCTCTGAACGTTCGCATCATGGAACCTGACCAGTACACCTCCTGCAGCGCTATGATGTCGAAACCGCGGATCTTCAGTACATCGGAGAGTACGCGTGTGCTTCCGATGAAGTTGAGAGATTTGCAGTTCCACGTACCGAGTTTCCAATCGCTGATCCATTTTCGTCGCTGTGGTCTTTGCCGATTGTCCTGGTCCGTGTTCTCTCGTTGACGTTCATGTGCTAATGTATTTTTATGGTAAGCTTGCAGGGCCTGGCTAGATTTCCGGAGGACCATTCCCCTTAAATGTTCGGAGGACCATAGTGCGTAGTTCAGCTTAGAGTCCTTCTCTGGCACTCAAACGATGATCAGCCTTCCCTGACATGGGGAACAGACGCTGTTGTGAGCTGCTACTAACATGGAGTACAGGCACTCGAGGTTTGCAGAAACAAACCCCCCTTCCCTGTCAGCATACGACCAAAGCTCCCACCGCGGTTGGTTACCCGATGTTCCCTAAGATTACTCGTACCCCGGCCAGTATCACGAGTAGGTAGGGATAGGAGTTGCTGGGCAAGAGGCTAAGGACCACACAATGGGGTCTATTTTATTTCTGTAGATACGCGAGGTACCAATGGTACGCTATGCCCAGCCATTTACCGTGCCTAAGCTGCATGGTCTCCTATGCATAAAAATCAATCAATATCACGTAAATGGAATTTACATAAAAATAGTTATGGTGCATTTCAAGCAATTGCCCGCTTTTTCTAATTTCAAGATATATTTTCATTTTTGAGTTGAAACAAACTATTCTGTTCGGGAATGTTAATGATCTGGCTCAAACACATGCAACCCAAAATTGTCTCGTCACCTCGGATAATTTAGAGCCCAGCCGCTTACGCTTTTCCTCAAACAGCAAAAAATCAATCAAATCAAGAACCTAATCAATTGATGTCTGGGTGTCATATAATTTTACATCTACTAAATGTTCGCTCTTTTAAAAACACGCGTAGGTTCAATCGAGCCCGTTTTTCGATTAATATTGGCGTCTCCGCAAGCAGCTTAGCAACCACCATTTCCGTCAAAAATCACATCCATTGTGGTTGATCTTCGCAGAAACAGTAATCTCTCCCGGCGGATTGCCTTAATAGAAAATTGTGGTTCAACCGATTTGACCCAGCTGGGATTTTACCTGCTCGGGACGTGAACCTTTCAAACGTTCGGTAAATAAATGGCAAAAAAGCTCATCCTACATAAGTTGGCAGAACGCCGCAGAGGCACTCAACTGATGATTCCACCTCTAGTCGCAACCCGAAAATGACAATAACGAGTCGACGATTTTCTCCATCGCTTTTCCACAGCAGTCTCATTTTTCTTTATAAAAGGTATTTAAGTTTTATGAGTATTATCATCGTCGTATGCCTCTTTTGGCTTTACTCCCGGCGAAATGTGTTAACGCTCACAGGGCTGGTAGCGATTAAGAATCCTAAAAATAAAAGGACCTAACGCCTGAAAAAGGGGAGCAAAAAGAATCCAAATGGGAACCAAAATGAGATCGAGCTGGTAACAAACAAAAAAACAAACAAACAGGAATAAGAATTCTCATAAGAACTTCCCAGAGAAGCCGACCAGACATTACTCTAACGATATTACTAAGAGTATTTCTGGGAATTCGTAGATCCATTAGATTCTTACGTATTGCTGAACACAATTTACACAAACTCCTGGATAAGATTATCACAGAATACTGGGAGACATTCTGACAAAATGCATAGCAGAATAAGCCTCAGTATTACAATAAATATTCTGCGATCTGACCCGCGGATCAAAATGGGTTGGGCAGGCCTAGAGGAATTTTCAAAAAAAAATTTAGGATAATCGAGATTTATTCGTTGAAAATGCATAAAACAATAGTGGAAAATAGGTGTAGGAACTTCTGGAAAAGTTCTTGTAAAGTTTTCGGGGGAATCGTAGCTAAAAATTTCCATGACGTGACATCGGGTGAAATCTCCAGAGGATTTTTTTTGAGAATTGTTTTCTGAAGAACCTGTAGTACAGCCGTGTAAGAAATTTTTTCTGGAGCCTCTAGAATTTACACCAGAATCGGCTGTAAAAAAAGGGACTTTGAAGACTATTTACCTAAAATTGAGATTTCAGGTCGCTTGAGAATAGAGAGTTTTAAGAGACTTATATTAAGATAGTGACCAACCCTCTAAAAAGAGACCTGTAACCAGCCCTGCGATTCTGGAACATTTCTGGGACCGGGATAGCAAGACTTGAAGGCAGCGACCACTCTAAGAGATGAAAAGCTTTCACGAAGCGATTATCACTGCAGGAGCAGAGTGACGAATTTACTCTTTTTCGCTTCGTGCATTCAAATTGGCGTTTTATAGCATCAGGGTACCTATTGCGTTCTCCAGTCATTGAAAGCGGAGAACCCTCAGGATGATGATTTTTGAGCTTGGTGTGAAAGTTTCTATTGAGTACTTCTTTGAAACGGGGCTAATTATGATCTCTTTCTTGTTAATTATCAGCGGAAATTGAGTATGCTTGTGCTAGAAGTTTAATGGAATAATTGACTTCATTCCTACTGGAAAAAAAAATGAAAGTATTCATTGAAACATTTAGGGATAACATGGATTTAAATTTAATGTTATGAAATCAGTTTGAAGAAGTTTTTCCTAAGTACTAAATTTATCAAATTTCACTTATTATTTTGTTAGGTTGGATAATTGGCTTCAATGAAACCAATGATTTTCTCTGGGATACTATTACGCCCCAAAGACAGCCCATATATTTCCCTGATTGAGGCGGTCAAATGGTTCTTCGTAGTTAACAAACAGCAAGTATAATGACATTCAGAATTCATTTACTTCATAAAAGTGCTTATTTGAGGCTGATATTTTGTACAACTCATATCGCATACTAGATGAATTGCCAGAAAATAATTCTGATAGAAATTTCATTGCTATCACATTACGAGGCTCATTTATAATCTCAATGTGACTGTTATGCGGTTATAATTACCAATGTGACAAAACAACTTGGTATTTTTTTCAAATTTTCTAGAACAAACTCCCAGATTTCAGTAAGTTGATCGAAAGTATTTATCATTTGATGACTCTCCAGGGTATTAACTCCAATTTGTAAATAATGTCGAATGTGACTGTTTTGCAGTTATGGGCAGTGTATACGATTTAGAATTAGTTAAATATTAATCACAGTCAAGGTTACTCTTTTAAGGTACCTTTTTTAAGATGCCTTGCATCCAGTCTGCCGAACAATCGCGGTTTCACAGATATTGTAGGACGTTTTGGCCTTGGCACACAAGCACAACATTTTTGTAATGTGTGGTTTACTTCCGATTTTTCTTATTATTTGTCTTCTTCCCTGGCCTTCCACTCACATGTTTTACTTATTTACGCCTTCAACTTGTATGCAAGTATGCAATTTTTGCAAACATTCTTCACTATCACGGAACGTAAATTTTACAAGTAGAGGTTAAAACAAAAGTTCACAAGAATTAGATAATATCCGAAATATATAAGAAATTTTGCAATGGTTATTCCGCCTTTTTCACGTGTTAGTCTAGAGAGAGTCTCCAAATATAATATGGTATGCCCAACTAAGTTGCTACAACACATTTCAACCAAACCGCTGCAAGCGGCGTTTTCTTGATCAGATTATCCAAAAGTTGTCCCAACACATTTACATTGTCGTTTACATGCATGCTTCAGACAGTTCTGTTGTTTTTCCAATCAGTGGCGTCCACAGAAGTGATGCTTCCAAACCGCGACCGATCCATAATTATGCAATACAATTGAACATGAATTAGAATCAAAACCACACAAGTAAACAATTAACGCGAAGGGTAAACCACAACAATCCATAGCACCAAAAGCCATTCTTCGACGGTGGCTTAATTTTGATAAGCCGCAAATCGTTCTCCATCGGAATAACAGCACTCATTTCAGGGAGAGCACGTTATCACCCTGCCCTAGTTCCGTGTGTGGCTCAATTTGTGCAGTAGAATCGAGGTTGTTAGCGTATACGACCTTTGAATCGTACAATAAACCCGGCTTCAAATGTGGGACTGGGGAACGGAACCGTAGCTACGATGTTTGCGAGCGAAGGTCTGATTTAGCGCTATTTAACCGGTCGAGAACCAAAAGAGTGTTTCTTAGGGGTATGCGATATTCTGAAAACTTCCGTAATATTGGGAGTCGTAATATGGACCTTTTGCGTATTATGCACCCCATACAGAAAAAAAAACATAAAATTAATACTCAAAGCAACCGTATTCCAATGAAAATTCACTGGGGGAACTTCGATCGCATTGTTAGTCAGCAGTTTACGACAAAATATTTGGTTTAAGACGCAGAAATACAGATATTTGAACAATTTTGTAAATTAAACCACACAAGAGGGTCCATAATACGCATTTCCAGGAGGGTCCATAATAGGCACGTCGGCAGCGAGCCGGATTACATGGAAATCAAATGGAGGGTCCATAATAGGCATTCGGACAAAAGTTTTTCAAATGTATATTTCGCTGGTTTTCTGAATGATTTTGTGTGTTTTATAGGCGTACTATGAAGTAAAGACATTGAACTTGTAGTTGGACTCCACAAAACGTATATCCGTCTAAGATATCATTGCGGAAAAGCGTCGAGAGTGAATTTAAGCTTCTAATGGGCCATTACTAGCATTGAAACCCTACAACGAAAACAAAATCGCACAACACTACGGAAGCATATAAGAGTTTTTTTTTTTGTTTTTTGAGCAGACGAGACAAAACTGAACTCCGTGAAAAATCGAAATTAATGAAAAAAAGAAACAAATCCAAAACTCCCACCATATGTTGACTTAATCTTGATCTTTCATTCAACAAGATTCATCAATTTTTGTTTTCATCTTCTTCGTAAACTTCAATGTGATATTGACGATCTGAAAGCGAAAGTTGATTCCAAACTGTCTGTACTAGCTTCAAATTCTAACTGTCCTCTGGATATTGTGATGCTGCATTCAACTCCTAGCTCTTTTCGGCATCTTGATAGCGCGTTGAGAGAAACAAATTGCGGAGATACGCCATGTGTAGCAGAAGCGTCTGTCTGAATTTCGAACACAACTGAAGGGGATGAACACATGGACACGAACATCGACAGTAGCATGAATGTGAAGAAACTCGTTCCGCAATGGGTTGATAGCAGAGCTTTAAATTACATCTTTTCTAAAATAGTTTTGAATAGCAAATGGAAGTCCTCGTAATGAAATCATCTACATGGCCAAAGAATGTTAGGTTTCGAGAGTTTAGGAGAAGGCAATGCACGTGAAAACCCGACACGCTGTAATATTATTACTGTAAATAATTGTGGTTTAAAAGAGATTTGAATGTTTTTGTTAATATTATGTGGTAATTGTTGGGTTTTTTAAACCGAATTATGTGTATTGTTGTTTTTATTAAGATTAGGCATGTTTTCAATTTGAATATAATAAGTCGGTTGAATTAAGCAAATAAAGAATAAAATCGTTTCCAAGTAAACGAGCATTAAAAAAAAAAAATTCTCTGGATTTTCGAGCATCTCAAGAAATTAACACATAATTTGGGTATGAATAAAATGTTTGCGATACAGAACGTCACTATCGGCAAAAACTAACGATTGATCGAGTTCTCAAAACTACACTTTATGGAGGCGACACATTTGGCATAGAGACGTTTCGCTTAAGAACGTTTGGCATAATGGACATTTCGCCTAAAGCAGTTTCATATAAGAACAGGTAGCATTTTAAAGAAGGCATATTATTCTCATTATGCCAAACGTCCTTATGCGAAACGCCCTTAAGCGAAACTTCTTTATTCAAAATGTATCACCCCCATTTTCAACTGTCGTTGTTTTTGTTCCACCATCTAGAGATAGAGGATAGAGAGATGACGATCGGAAGGCGATCGGTAGCAATGTATATACTAATAAGTAAACATACAAGAAAAGTGTGCAATAATTAGTTGTGTAGGATAGTGGTGATAAAAACAGAGAGTGAATGATCATGCGCTAGGGTGGCTCTCGCAACATAATTGCATAAATTATTGGCGTACGCATAGCCGGCCGCTTCGATACCTACGGATTTCAAATCTGTTACGTATCTGACAAGAACTACTTATTCTAGATATTTTTTTCTAACCGAATTCACTTTGTTTTCATTTTTTGACTTTTGCTGCTCCTCGGTAGTTCTAGTTCGTTGGTTTGGTGATTAAGTTCTTGACGAATCGCTGCTCGGAATGTGAGCAATCTCCCTTTTGATTCCTGGCACGGAATCTTGGTGATTTCTCGGAAAGCTTTTTCGTGCTCATCACAGGTTATCCTGCGATTGTCATCGACGACGGTGGGGTGGGGCATCTCATTTTGCTACAAATGAGAGGGTGCTTAACCCGTATAGGCCTGAGTGAAAGCAAAAATTCTAAAACCCTCACCGCTCAGCGAATTCTTAATGGATTCAAATGATTTTTTGTCAGTGTACTGGCACACATATCTAGTTACTAGAAGTGGACAGTGGAACGCGGGAGTATTCTTGTGGTCGGAGTTATTCCGGTGGATCACTGGGTCAGGTCGGGTGACAAGGGTACTGTGCGTTTGTGCCCCTCAAGGTAGGCAAATTTCAAGTCACACATAATATCCGGAATTGGCTATAATGTGGCCACTACATGACGGAATTTTAAGAAAATTGCATCAGTGTAAACCTTTTGAGAAACGATTGAATTGGATAACCATGAGTTTTGCATTTGATTAATCCTACAAATGATCATTTACGCGTTCCGGGACGCCTCGAATTTATGATAAAGTGTCCAATTTGTATCTGAACATCTGTGCCAAGCTTGTGGGAATGTATTTTAGTGCAAAATTATGTTTGATTTCTACTTTTCGAGAACTGAAACGGTTTAGTATCCAACAAATCTATAGCCGGTTCTTCCGGGCATTACGTCCGAATGACCGCATCCGGTATATTTTAAACGGTGCAAAACACTTCATTTATAATGTTGAATATCAGATTTTAATGATTTATGCAAATTAAAATTAATGTCATTGCAAATAAATAAAGGTAACTTGGTATGTCCCAAAAAATAGCCCTTTTTTACCCGACTTGACCCAGTAACCCACCGGAATAACTCCGGCCACATGAATATTTCCGAGTTCCTCTAGCCACTTCTAGAAACTAGATATGTGGGCCAGTGAACTGACAAAAAATCATTTCTTCTTCTTCTTTCTGGCGTTACGTCCCAACTGGGACAAAGCCTGCTTCTCAGATTAGTGTTCTTATGAGCACTTCAACAGTTATTAACTGAGAGCTTTCTTTGCCGATTGACCATTTTTGCATGTGTATATCGTGTGGCAGGTACGAAGATACTCTAATGCCCTGGGAATCGAGAAAATTTCCTTTACGAAAAGATCCTCGACCAGTGGGATAAAAAATCATTTGAATCCGTTAAGAATTCGCTGAGCGGTGAGGGTTTTAGAAGTTTTGCTTTCACTCAGGCCTATACGGGTTAACTGGATTTAAGTACTTTACAATAACTTGCCTGAAGCGGCGGCCCTTGTGGCCTCCGGACCCGCTACCAGCGGCGATGATAATGATCCAACGGATGAAAAACGGATGCTGTACGTATCCCCTCGAATGCCGAGAATATCCTGACGGTTGCGGTGAGCTCTTACCGCTTCTAGAGTGTTCACGAACCGGTTGCCACAGTGCCGATCTTTGAGTTGGTCAAACTTCCACTGACTGGACCATGGGGGGTTGTCAGGTGGTACCTCGACGAGACGAAACGTGATTATCGTACCTACCACCGTACGTTGAGTCGATGGCCCCTGAAACAAACGAAAAATACACCACTGCTTGGAGGGACTTCACAGGACTTGATGATGATCACAGCTACCTTCACCAACATACATATACCTCCAAACGTCCAAATGAGATCTTGGATGGGAGATTGTTGACTTCGGACGGCGGAGTGTCCCGGAGATTCGGGACCGGGTAAAACTGCGGCTATGAGGTGAGACTTCAGTTACTTTTTTGAATGCTTGATAAATACAAAAACTTATTGGAATGCGGAGGCTACATGTATCTCCGAGGGTGCCGAAGCACCACTGGTGGAGGCGTGCTGTGTTCCTTCATTTGACGACGTTGCCTTGACCCTGATCGGGAGCAAGCATATCTTCGAAATTGCACCTCGAGAGACCCCATTGCTAGTGCGCACGTCTACTACTCGGATATTATCGTCCGATCCTCGAAAAATCTCAATAACACGGCCGAGGCTCCATTTCAACGTGGAAGCCGCGCGTCCATCAACAAAACCATTGTTCCAACGGCGATGTTTTCAATTGTTAATCTACGTGATGGTCTACGTCTCGTCTGGTGTTCTAATTCCGATAACTTCAAATCAACCGTTCCCTAGTGGAGTAGTACGTCGATAGCCATGAAGCGTATCGTCATTTCCGATGCGTGCAAGCTATTTGACTCGTTGGGTCCTGTAGTAGTTGAAGCCAAGATTTTAGTTCAGACGTTGTGGAAACTGCAAGTAAGCCGAAACGAGCCTCTGCCAGAAAACCTTCAAACATTTTGGTTGGTGTACCGTAGGAATCTCAGTTCGCTGGAATTCTGTGTGATGATGTTTTTTTTTTTTGAAAATGATCTTGTAGCTTCATGAATGCTTCTCACAGACCACCAAAGTTGGGCGATATGGTAGGGATGAATTTGAACTCAATCTACTCAGCCGCAGTGTTGCAGGCGACGGCGTTCATAAACTGCTTGTTTCTCGAATAGGTTCAACAATTGTCTATGTTCCCGATTGGCTCCGATGAAATTTTAAGCGTTGTCGCACATTATGACCGCCGGTCGACCTCGATGGGCAGTAGACTGATGCAAATTTTGAAGTTTTTGCTCCCCTATGCTTAAACGGTGTCAATTATGATGAAAATCATTCTCCTAAAATTTGATGTGATTTGGAAGAAATTTGGTGGTGCACAGGCCATTTGAAGTTTATATGGAAAAGACAAACCTTTTGTGTTCAGTTCTCTAACTGCTCGTAATAATAATTTATGGAAAAGTGAACAAACTCTACTTATGTGAAATCTTCCCAGCTACAACTTTGCGAAATGCTGGCACGAAGCGTCAAACATTGCGCGCAGCTTTGTAGCAGTACTATCCGGTTTCAATACGGCGGGATGCGGTAAGTAATAACACGCCGATCCAGCCACCTCCTCTTCGCTTATTCTCTTCATGTGACCCATCGACTCTATTCTATTCTACCATGAACTGCAAATACAGTTCCTTCAGCTGCTGGTTTGCAGCGAATCGCCTTTGCAGGCTCGCAAACCTCTCTTCTGCACTATTTATGGAATCTCCCAATCATTCAATAATGTTTAGCTCCCTTGGCAACGTCACTGTCCCGAACAGTTGTTTGCCGGAAGATTTCTTCGCAAGCGGATTCTTCGACTGAGTACGTGCTCGTATGGCGGCAGCTTTCAAGCTCCCAGAATCTCGTAAGCCGCCTCTTGAACACAACGCTGTGGATGTCACTGGTACGGTTGTTCCAGAATCAGCTACGAAGCCTGACACCTGACCTTGACACCCAAAAACCGTATTCTGGAAGGTCGGAATCTCCTTTTGCAGCAAGTCGAGGTAGTATTCAGCACCAATAATGGAAATGGTCCGACGTTTGATAGAAATCTGGATCCTTGCATGATGCGATTTGGTAGGTTCCACTGGCTGATGTCGAAGCCTTCACATGGGAGTGGAATCGTCATCTTCGGTAGGACGTTGAATTGCACTTTTTCCTTGAAGTCAGAGATGCTTGCGAAGCGCGGACTAATCAGAATGCCTTGTTGGAGACGTTTGATGATCCTCCGATTCCCTTGACGGTGAGATAAGTAGTGTGGGAACTCGTTGAGTCGGTGGAAAGGAGGATTTATTAGCACTGTTTGGCATGTAGCAGGCAAGCGATGGTAATAAATCTTCGAGCTGTTTAGTAGAATACATAAAAAGTAGATGAAAAAACTGAATACCATTTAATTCCACTAGAATTTGTATCCTTTGACAGATACGCGTATTTTGACCTCGACTGTGTCGTGTACTAGACTCGACCTGAAGAAAACCATCGTATGTACATTACATATTTTAACTAGGTATAAACATAATTCCCTACCCATTTTTTATAAACTTAAAATTTAAGAGACGTTAGGTACATTCCATCCCTCTTTTGTTGAAACTTTAAATGCTGAAAGGTACATCACGGGAACGATTAGTAGGTACCAAGTTGAATAGCCATGTATTGCCGTTGCCTCTGTTGAGTAGCGTCGTATGTACCTGTTTGCAAATTTCCAGACTCTCCGCCATATCCAGTTTGATGAAATTTTGATATCGTCCATCATAATTGTATGTCCCTCTGAAAAGACATGTTCTGCCACCTTAGATTTGAAATCGTATGTCATCCCCTTGTCTGTCGTCTTCTGAGCTTTTCCTATTTCCGCTAAGTGTTCCTTGAATCTAACCTCGAGAGACCGCTTTGTTTGACCAACGTGGACCTTGCTGCAGTGGGAACAGCTGATTTTGTAAACATCAGCCTTGTTTAGTATGTTTACCTTGATAGAGCCTAACGAAATCTTGAGTTGGTTGTCTCTGCTGCAAAATACCAAATCGATTCCGAAATTCCTTTGCTTTGGGCGGAGCTGTTTGCTGATGTGTACGTCATATGGGATGGAGACTCTCTTCATGGGTTCAGTGATAGGGGTTAGTGTCGTCAACGCACTCCGTATTTGCTGTCTTTCCTTTTTGTCGATGACGGCTTCTATCGTCCTTTGCTTGTCTACATTCAGTAAAGGAATTTGTTTACTTTTCTTGAGCAAAACAGCTCACTTAGCTTTATTCGGGACAAAAAGCGGCGCCTGGAAGAAATGGAGCAGCAGCATCGTTAAAAAAAATTAACGCGTAAAATCTTCGAGAAGTTCAACGAAAAGGTATTGTGCTGCGTGAAAAAATGTGTAGGGATTGGGAGGGACAAACGTGATGACGTAGTCGTTTGCTCCACTGTTGAAACATGGAAGCAGCAATACGATGAACATTTGAATGGGACTACACAGGACACAGGCACAGAGGGTCACAACAGTGGAGCAAACGACTACGTCAGTACGGTGAATGAAGGAAACCAACATTTTCCGCATAAAGGAAAGTTAAGGATGCCATCACATAGTCGTAGCCGTAAATGCACAACTATTAAGCAATATAAAGCCGAGGATTGTGGGTTTGGATACTGCCGATCTTTTCGTAGTGGGAATTTTCTCCCCTTCCCAGTGCACAGTTAATAACTGTGGAAGTGGTCTAGCAACAAGCAGAATGAGGAATGAGAAACGACGTCGACGAGAGACACAGTCATGGACCGAGTGAATTGGCGTAACAATGTTTACAAGGTTTTGTTAAATTAATTGATCCTTCTTCTTGGCATTACGGCTTCACTGGGGCATAGCCTGCTTCTCAGCTTAGTGTTCAATAAGCACTTCCAAAGTTATTAACTGAGCGCTTTCCTAGCCATTTTCGCAGTCGTATATCGTGTGGCAGGTACGATGATACTCTATGCCCAAAGAAGTCAAGGAAATTTCAAGAGTAGTGTTTGATCGTTCAACCTTGTTACTTGCTCTTGCGGGGGTGGGCGATGGGGGCAGAATCAAACATGTCGCGCGTCTTTCGCGTAGTGAAGTAAATGGTGTCGCGGTTCATTAGTAGTGCATGATCCTCTGATCGCATCGCTTTCTCTTGCGGGGGATAAACACTTACTTGTCGTACAATTCAGTTAATTAGTAGTATCGCGAATCTAGTTAGGCGTAAATATATTATGGATCGCATCACCATTGGTGACTCCCAGCTCCTTACCTTATCCTTCGTAAAGTGCGTCGCCGTTTCCTGAAACACCGTACCGAAGAAAACCGAGGGAGGAGGGCCTACGGAGACTCGAGGGTGAATACAACGAAAGCGTATCTTCATCCTTCCGTGAGTACATTTTCCGTATCGAAGATGAGGTTAAGGCGGATCCTTCCGTGTTATGGCGCTTCTTCAAAGGAAGGAAAGGTTCGCAATCACTCCCATCAGAAATGTCTTTTGGTGGCGTAACGAGTCACAGCCCTACAGAGCCGATTTTTTCAAATCGGTGTACAATCCCTCGACTCCTCGAAATTTGTGTTAATCTGTGCGAACGGTTTCAAATCGGTTTCAACAACCCGTGGCCATCAATTTTTAACAAAACGAATAAACTTACCGAGGATAGGATCACACTGCTGCTGTGTTCTAATCTCATCGATACCGACGTAGTTTTGTAGGTTATGTTCAGCTACCGACATGTGATCAATTCGATTTTCGACGGACAAGGCGCCATCCACAAATAACGTAACGCTCTCGGGGGAGGGGGGGTTAGTATGCTCAAGCGTTACGGCTCATACAAACATTTGAAATTTGTCATACAAAAAGCGTTACGGACGGGGTGTGGGGGTCGAAAATTTTCATTTTTAGCGTTACGTAAATAATGGACGCTGCCTAAGGGTAGACGAGACAATGCATCGGCATTGCTAATACTTTTAACGGGACGATGTACAACGCGATACGAATAATGCGATAGTGTTACTGCTCATCGGTGTATTCGAGACACCGCAACAGCCGACGAACCTTTATTCGGATTGAAAATTTGTTTCAACGCGGAGCTATCGGCCACGAGAGTAAATTCCGTACCATGTACAATCCCTCGGCTCCTTTGATATCTTCGGAAGCGTTGGATTTGTTGCCGTCTTTCGATATTCGTTTTCCTTGTCCGACGTTTTCAATAGCTGATGTCACCTAAACGCTATCGATCCATCGAAAGGCCCTGGATCGGATAAGCTTCCTCCTGTTTTCATCAAACGTTGTGCTGACGTACTCGCAATACCTGTTTGTCGGTTATTCAACTTATCCCTGACTGAAGCAGTTTTCCCAGACGCATAGAAGTTGTCTGCAATTACACCAATACATAAAGCTGGCAACTCTCATGACATTGAGAACTATTGACCGATTTTGATCCTACGCTGCTTAGCGAAGACGTTCGATTTATTGATTCACGACAAAATGTATTCCGCTGCTAAGCCTCTCATTTCACAGTACCAACATGGCTTCATGAAGAATCGCTCCACTACTACCAACTTGATGGCGTACGCTAGTTTGCTAAACTCCAGTATGGAAAAACGCTTCCAAGTGGATAGAGTTTACGGGGACTTTTCAAACGCGTTCGATAAGGTACCGCACGACCTAACCCTGAGAAAGCTCGACAGGCTAGGTTTTTCTGTCTGGTTTATCAACTGGTTGAAATCGTACCTGTGTGATAGAATTGCTTATGTTAATTTAAAATCTGTTGAGTCTACGCGTTTTCGAACTCCTTCGGGTGTCCCACAAGGTAGCCACTTGGGGCCCTTGATATTTATAATCTTCGTCAATAACTTAATCGATCGAATCAATTCTCATCGTCTCATGTATGCGGATGACTTAAAAATTTATCGAATCATAAGCTCGTCAATCGATTGTGCCGCTTTACAACAAGACATCGGCACCGTATCTAGTTGGTGTGTATTAAACGGTATGGAGATGAATGCTATAAAACGTGAAGTGATTAGTTTCACCAAATCGCGGGCGCAAATAAGGTTTGATTATAGCGCGAATGGAACGTTGTTAGACCGCGTGAAATCTATTAAAGATCTTGGAGTTATTATGGACGAAAAGTTGAATTTCAATGAGCACGTTGCTGCGGCCACTGCCAAGGCCTTTGCTGTACTCGTATTTATCCGACGAAACGCATCCGATTTCCGTGATCCATATTCTTTAAAATCTGCGTACTGCTCACTTGTAAGAAGCATCCTGGAATATGCTGTTCAAGTATGGGCTCCATCCACGAAACTCAAATCGCTTGTGCAGAAAGAGTGCAACGATGCTTCGTCCGATATGCCCTTAAGAGATTACCATGGTTGAATCCCATGCGGCTGCCTGCGTATAATAGTCGGCGTCAAGAGGACTGAAGTCACTACGCCATCGACGAGTTTACCTTCAAAGGATGTTCGCTTATGACGTAATAAGTAACCGGATTGACTGCAGCAGGCGAATTTCTTTGTACCAGCGCGTCTTTTACGTCAACGTTCTCTATTCCGGACAACTCGACGCCGTACTGTTTTTGGCCAAAAACATCCTCTAGAGAAATGTTTTAACCTTCTAAATGAAGTGGATGTATTTGATTTTAATATTTGTAGAAATCGTTTTAAAAATATTGTTAGACAAATCTATTAGTATTTTAAGGGATATTCAGTCTGTACAGCGAAGCTGAAGACGGTGTCAATAAATAAATAATATATTATCACACTAATCCAATATTCATTCCGTGACAACTGTGGAGATACAGACGTATACGTGGACTTTAGTAACAATGGTTGTCTACCTAACATTACTTCCCTCCCCCGATAACTGTATGGACGTGGCCAGCGCCTTTTTCGACTTTTAAATTTTGAGCTCTTGATTTGTGCACATTGAGAGTGGTAACCCGTGTGGCATCTCTGCATCTTCATTCACCCATTCTGCTATCAATATATCAACACATGAATCCTCCAGGGCAAGCACTCTTTGCTTTGCCAGGAATACGAAACCTACTTTCTAGCAAAACAATAAATTACAGAACACACTTGACATTCTTCTGCTTTGACCCACATCTGGTAAAAGTAGAACAATGCTGAATGTGTCTTTTCACCCTTACTCAATTTACAAACATTACCATTACGTCTATGTCTCTTCCGCACCATGTGCGTAACAGACGACGCAACGTTTAATGTTTATGACCAATTGAAATCCGAAGCGGCGAGTTGTTAAAACATCGCCTAGTACATGTTTTCAAAACCTTTTCCTTCGTTCCATGTAAGCTCCAAACTTCTCTGACAAATTCTAGATATAAGCAAACTTCTATGTATAGGTGAAGCAAACTAAACTATGTAACTTTATAAAAACCATTTGAAATGAAATATACGACAGATTCTTACATCAGACACCGTTGAGACTAGTGCCTTCTCCGAAAGTACACACGCCACATGGCGAACCGTCGACAGTCTTGATGGTAAATTAGTAGAATCTAAGTTTAAATCCAGTCACGTCAGATTTCAGAAGATAGTAGTCACGTTAGATTGAAACCGAAGTACGAAGTTAAAGCGCGAAGTTAAAGTGCGAAGTTTAAGTGCGAAGTTAAAGTGCAAAGTATAAACTTCAAAAATACACTTGCAAAATGTCGTGGCTTTTCGGGGACACCTACGTGCAACAATCGATGAACTCGGTAGAGATCAAAGTTATCGCTGGTGTAGCGGTAGGTTTATTGGCATTAGCCGTAGTATACGGAGCTTTGCGTCTCCACGGCAAATTTATGAAAGCCAAGATAGAGCGAACAACTCGCAAAGAAGTAAGATTGAACAATTCGGTGGTAGTGTAAACCAAAAGTGATGGAGGTGGTTTAAGAAAAACAATTCCGTGAACATTGAACATTCCAGCTTAAGCTAAACAGTGATAAAAAAGGGTAAAATACCCAAAAATATGAAATGAACGACAGTGAGTAACAGCAGCAGCGACGAAAAGGTAAATAAAAGGAAAATTAAACCCAGCGCAAAGCGCGATGAGACCAAGAAGCGCATGGAAGGAGTGAAGAAAAGTGAAACTAAATATGATTTTATTGATACATGAGATATGAATGAACATGATTTTTTTTTGTTTCTGAACTAAGTGTGGATTTTCATTTAATGTACAAAATCATTATTTAAAGTGTTTAATTCGTTTTGCGAAAAATAGGTCGATGAATATGAACAACATGAATACATACAAATAAATGGAACAGATAGAATTTGAATTCTCAATACTAAAGAATATTAGAAATAATTTATTAAAAAAGCCGAAAAATAGAATTTACACAAGGAGCACAATTTTGAATAAATTAAAAGAAACTAAGGAAGCACATGATAATATAAGTGATATATTAACAATTTTGGAGACAGATTTGGATATCGAAACCTTTAATAAAATTAACAAGAAAGCAAAGGAAATTTCTAGCGCAATTTATTTGCAGTTGCATCAGATGTTAGTAACTTCCACAACATCTAGCAAATTTAAAACTTATGCCATTCTTGTATTAAGTGTAGTGAGATTCAGGAAAACTTTTACGATGGCCAATGTTGAAATAATCAAAACGGTGAGTACATTGATGCCTTCTTATGATGGATCAATGGACAAACTAGATAGTACAATTGATGCTTTAGAAGTCATAGAAACTCAACTTGAAAACGCCTATATTTCAAAAAAGATTCCAAATGACGTAGCAAAAGAGTTATCTACAAAAGAAGCTATCAAACACATGGCTTCTGGCCTGAAAAATGAAAAGACGGCTCCCATTTTACAAGCTGGAACATTCAACCAGCTGGCCGAAGCAATAAACAAAATACACGAAGTGAACCCCACATGCGAAGCCAATGTAATGTTTGCAAGAGCAAACCGAAATGCAAACAAACCGAGTCAGTCTAATGAGACTTGGATGAGCAGAAATGCACCATACAACCAAAATCGTTTTGGCAACAGGTACTCAAACCAACGTTTCAATCCAAATAGCCAAGGTAGGTCAAGTTCGCGACATCAGCAGTATGGTCATAGATATGAAGGTCGAAATGATGATCGACAGGGTTTTTCTAGAAGGCAGAATTTTAACTATACTCAGCAAGGTCACTACAGCCACCAACCAAATGGTCACTGGCGTAGTAACAACAATAATAACAATCATAACTGCAACACTGATCGCAACGATCGTAATGTTTACTCTACGGAAAACGGGCGCGGGCCAGCTGCAACTCCCCAGGCCAGCTGTGCCGTGCCAATGAACCAACAAGGGGAAACCCGACACCAAGCAACAAATCCAATACAGCAAGTGCAACGCACAAACAACCAATGAATGTATATAATTGCAATATTAACTATTCAAATTTTGTAACACTAAAATTAGAAATGTGTGAAAAACCTGTCACATTAATTGTTGACACCGGAGCTGATGTTTCATTAATTAAGGAGAACGTATTGAAACATCTTACCAATATATATATAAAACAGAATTGTATTATTAATGGAGTGACGGATGGAAAACTTGAGACCATCGGATGTACATATACGAATATTCTTTTAAACAACGTTCAAATACCTCATACATTTCAAGCGGTCACTAAAGACTTTCCTATTTTTGCTGATGGAATTCTTGGCCGTGATTTTCTAATTAATTATGAATGTAATATATGTCTCAAAACATGGCTTTTAACATTTGAATATAATCATGAAAAATTCGAGATACCAATTCAAGATAAATACAACGACCATTTCATTATACCCCCTCGATGTCAAATTATTAAACAAATAAACTTAATAAATGTCACCAAAGAAAGTGTTGTACTTTCAAAGCAAATTAAACCAGGAGTATTTAACTCTAACGGATTAATAGATAAAGATACTCAATATATAAACATAATGAACGTCAATAATTGTTCTGAAAAAATTTCAATGAATGATGTATTATCAAATATCAAAATTTTAGATTCGAGTGAATTTGAAAAAGTTAATAATAAAATCACCCGAAAAAGTAATAAAAACAGAGTCGTTAAATTGAAAGAAGAATTGAATCTAACACAAGTATCAGATGATATTAAACCACAATTAGTGAAACTGTGCACAACTTATAACGATATTTTTGCTCTAGAGAATGATTCTCTAAGTACGAATAATTTTTACAAACAAAAAATAACTATGGAAGATGAAAGCCCTGTTTACATAAAAAATTATCGCATACCAGAGGCTCATAAAATTGAAGTTGACAAACAGATTGATAAAATGCTTAATGAAAAAATTATACAACCTTCGGTATCTCCATACAATTCACCAATTCTGTTGGTACCGAAAAAATCTAACTCTGACGAAAATAAATGGAGGTTGGTGATAGATTTTCGCCAACTAAACAAGAAAATAATTGCGGATAAATTTCCACTTCCGCGTATCGATGAAATTCTTGACAATTTGGGCAGAGCGAAATATTTTACAACGCTTGACCTTATGTCAGGATTTCATCAAATTGAGCTAGATGAAAATTCAAAAAAATATACCGCATTTTCTAGTTCTTCAGGACATTACGAATTTAATCGTTTACCTTTTGGGTTGAATATATCACCCAATAGCTTCCAACGAATGATGACAATCGCTCTGAGTAGTTTACCACCAGAGTGTGCGTTTCTATATACTTACTTATTTGGCTTTACATCAATTATCTTGATAAAGCCTCGCCAACAATATTTCGCCAATTCCCTCGGTTCATGGCCGCTTCTCTCCATCCTCGACTGTGACCCACGCTCTCCAGGTCCTGGTGTACCTGGTCCATCCACCTAGCTCGCTGCGCCCCACGCCTTCTTGTTCCGACCGGATTCGTGGCGAACACCATCTTTACAGGGTTGTTGTCCGGCATTCTTGCAACATGCCCTGCCCAGCGTATCCTTCCAGCTTTAGCTACCTTCACGTTACTGGGTTCGCCGTAGAGTTGAGCGAGCTCGTGGTTCATCCTTCGCCGCCACACGCCGTTCTCCTGCACGCCGCCGAAGATCGTCCTTAGCACTCGGCGTTCGAAAACCCCAAGAGCTTGCAAGTCCTCCTCGAGCATAGTCCACGCCTCATGCCCATAGAGGACTACCGGTCTTATGAGCGTTTTGTACATCGTGCATTTGGTGCGGGGGTGAATCTTTCTTGACCGCAGTTTCTTCTGGTGCCCATAGTAGGCACGACTTCCGCTGATGATGCGCCTTCGTATTTCCCGACTAACATTGTTGTCAGCCGTCAGCAAGGATCCAAGGTAGACGAACTCGTCCACCACCTCGAAGGTATCCCCGTCTATCGTAACACTGCTTCCTAGGCGGGCCCTGTCGCGCTCAGTTCCGCCAACCAGCATGTACTTTGTTTTCGACGCATTCACCATTAGCCCGACTCTTGTTGCTTCGCGTTTCAGGCGGGTGAACAAATCTGCCACCGTTTCAAATTTTCTCCCAATAATATCCATGTCGTCCGCGAAGCAAACAAATTGTCCGGATCTCGTAAAAATCGTGCCTCGACTGTTAAGTCCGGCTCTCCGCATGACACCTTCAAGCGCAATATTGAACAACAGGCACGAAAGTCCGTCGCCCTGTCGTAGTCCCCGCCGAGACTCGAACGAACTGGAGTGTTCGCCCGAGATCTTCACGCAGTTTTGCACACCGTCCATCGTTGCTCTGATCAATCTTGTGAGCTTCCCGGGAAAGCTGTTCTCGTCCATGATTTTCCATAGCTCTACGCGGTCGATACTATCGTATGCCGCCTTGAAATCGATGAACAAATGGTGCGTAGGGACCTGGTACTCACGGCATTTCTGGAGGATTTGCCGCACGGAAAAGATCTGGTCCGTTGTCGAGCGGCCGTCGATGAAACCTGCTTGATAACTTCCCACGAACTCGTTTGCTATAGGTGATAGACGACGGAAGAGAATCTGGGATAGCACTTTATAGGCGGCGTTTAGGATGGTGATTGCACGATAATTTTCACACTCCAGTTTGTCGCCCTTTTTGTAGATAGGGCATATAACGCCTTGCTTCCACTCCTCCGGTAGCTGTTCCGTTTCCCAGATTCTGACTATCAGCCGATGCAGACAAGCGGCCAACCTGTCCGGGCCCATCTTGATGAGTTCGGCTCCGATACCATCCTTGCCAGCGGCCTTGTTGTTCTTGAGCTGTTGAATGGCATCCTTAACTTCCCCCATCGTGGGAGCTGGTTGATTTCCGCTGTCCGCTGTGCTGACGTAGCCATCGCCTTCGCTGTCCTGACCTTCTGTGCCTGTGTTCTCTGCGCCATTCAGGTGTTCATCGTAGTGCTGCTTCCACCTTTCGATCACCTCGCGTCCGTCCGTCAAGATGCTCCCATCCTTATCCCGGCACATCTCAGCTCGCGGCACGAAGCCTTTGCGGGATGTGTTGAGCTTCTGATAGAACTTCCGCGTTTCTAGAGAACGGTACAGCAACTCCATCTCTTGGCATTCCACCTCTTCCAGGCGGCGCTTTTTGTCCCGGAATAGGCGGGTTTGCTGTTTCCGCTTCAGTCTGTATCGTTCCACGTTTTGCCGCGTACCATGCTGCAGCATTGCAGCCCGCGCTGCATTCTTCTCCTCTAAAACCTCCTGGCACTCCTCGTCGAACCAATCGTTTCTTGAGCTCCGTTCCACATATCCGACAACGCTTTCGGCAGCGTCGTTAATGGCTGCTTTGACTGTCCTCCAGCAGTCCTCAAGAGGGGCCCTATCGAGCTCGCCCTCATCCGGAAACGCTGCCTCAAGATGCTGCGCGTACGCATTGGCGACATCCGGTTGTTTCAGCCGCTCGAGACTGTACCGGGGCGGGCGTCGGTACCGTACATTGTTGATGACGGATAGTTTTGGGCGCAGTTTCACCATCACCAGGTAGTGGTCGGAGTCAATGTTGGCGCCACGATAGGTTCTGACGTCGGTTATGTCGGAGAAGTGCCGTCCATCGATCAAAACGTGGTCGATTTGCGATTCTGTCTGCTGAGGTGATCTCCAGGTGTACCGATACGGGAGGCTGTGCTGGAAATAGGTGCTACGAATGGCCATGTTCTTGGAGGCGGCAAAATCTATCAGTCGTAGGCCGTTCTCGTTCGTCAGCCGGTGGGCGCTGAACTTTCCAATCGTCGGTCTGAACTCCTCCTCCTGGCCAACCTGAGCGTTCAAATCTCCTATGATGATCTTGACGTCGTGGCTTGGGCAGCGGTCGTACTCGCGTTCGAGCTGCGCGTAAAATGCGTCCTTGTCATCATCAGTGCTTCCGGAGTGTGGGCTATGCACGTTGATTATGCTGAAGTTAAAGAATCGGCCTTTGATTCTTAACTTGCACATTCGTTCATTGATCGGCCACCACCCGATCACGCGCCTTTGCATATCACCCATCACTATGAAAGCTGTTCCCAGCTCGCGTGTGTTGCCGCAGCTCTGGTAGATGGTATGATTACCTCTAAACGTTCGCACCAATGCTCCTGTCCAGCACACCTCCTGCAGCGCTACGATGTCGAAACCGCGGGTCTTCAGTACATCGGAGAGTATGCGAGTACTTCCAATGAAGTTGAGAGATTTGCAGTTCCACGTACCGAGTTTCCAATCGCTAGTCCATTTTCGTCGCTGTGGTCTTTGCCGATTGTTCCGGTCCGTATTCTCTCGTTGACGTTCCTGTGCTGATGTGTTTTTACGGCTGGCTCGCAGGGCCTGACACCAACCCCCTAGATTTCCGGAGGACCATTCCCCCTAAATGTTCGGAGGGCCATAGTGCGCAGTTTAGCTTAGAGTCCTTCTCTGGCACTCGGACGATGATCAGCCGCCCCTGACATGGGGAACAGACGCTGTTGTGAGCCGCTCCTAACGTGGAGTACAGACGCTCCAGGTTTGCAAAAGCAAACCCCCCCTTCCCTGTCAGCATACGACCAAAGTTCCCACCGGGGGTTGGTTACCCGATCTTCCCCAAGGTTACTCGTACCCCGGCCAGTACCACGAGGAGGTAGGGATAGGAGTTGCTGGGCAAGAGGCTAAGGACCGCACAAAGGGGTCTATTTTATTCCTGCAGGTACACGAGGTACCAATGGTACGCCATGCCCAGCCATTTACCGCGCCGTGCGTTTCTATATATCGATGATATTATTGTGGTGGGATGTTCAATAAATCATCATTTGAAAAATTTAACTATGGTTTTTGAAAAACTTAGACAGTATAATTTGAAATTAAACCCATCGAAATGTCATTTTTTTAGTAGTGATGTCACTTATTTAGGACATCATTTTACGGATAAAGGTATTTCACCTGACCCTTCAAAATATTTTACTATTGAAAAATATCCAACACCGTCAAATACTGATGATGTAAGACGTTTCGTAGCGTTTTGCAATTATTATAGACGATTTATTCAAAACTTTGCTGAAATAGCACATCCTTTAAACAAATTATTAAGAAAAAATGTAAAATTTAACTGGTCAACTGAATGTAAAACAGCATTTGAAACACTTAAATCCCAACTCTTATCACCACAAATTTTACTGTTTCCAAATTTCAAGAAACAATTTATCTTAATAACTGATGCCTCTAAAGTGGCATGCGGTGCAATACTAGCACAAAAGTATGATGATGTCGATTTACCTATTGCATACGCCAGCAAAGCGTTTACAAAAGGTGAATCTAACAAGTCTACTATTGAGCAGGAATTAACTGCAATCCATTGGGCAATTACACATTTTAGACCGTATTTATATGGAAGAAAATTTCTCGTTAAAACGGATCACAGACCGTTAGTGTATCTGTTTTCTATGAGGAATCCATCTTCAAAATTAACCAGGATGCGTTTAGAACTCGAAGAATATGATTTCGAAGTTCAGTATGTACAAGGCAAAACCAACGTAGGTGCCGACGCGTTATCTAGAATCAATATAGATTCTGAAACATTATCAAATTTACAAATTTTAAGAGTCGAAACGAGAGCACAGAAAAAACAAAAGGTTCAACAATTAAGTAATGAACAACAAACAAATGTGATTCTAGATGATGAGCCTGATCAACTCAAAATTTTTGAATCACTTAACATCAACGAGATATACGAATTACCCAAACTTACCATCGAAAAGACGTCTAATATTAAAAACCATGGTATAATGTGCAAAATTATGAACAAAAAATTCAATAAGGAGTTGGCTCGAGCGCCATTTATTCCTCTGAAAATCAACAAAATGAAGGAAACCCTAGGTAAACTCTTAACGAAAACTGATGAAAAAGCGCACAAGTTAAAAATTACACGGATAGCTCTAGCGTTATCCAGTACAATTTTTAAAATGATGAGTATAAACGAATTTAAAAAAGCATGCAACCAACATCTTCGTTTTATACAAATTTTACTATATGAACCCCAGCAAGAGGTTGACAACAAAAATGAAATCGCGAAAATTATACAAGAAAATCATGATTCCGCAATTGGTGGACATACTGGTATAAACAGACTATACAAAAAACTGAAAAATTTTTATATTTGGCCCAACATGAAAAATACAATTAAAAATTACATTAATAATTGCATTAAATGTAAACAAAATAAACATTCTTCCAAAACTTATGAAAAATTTGAAATTACTCCAACTCCTCAGAAACCGTTTTCAATAATAGCTATGGACACTATCGGTCCATTTACTAAATCAAACTCAGGTAATAGATACGCATTAACTATTCAATGCGACTTTTCAAAGTATATTATAGTCAAACCGATTCCAGATAAACAGGCTGAAACATTAGCTAAAGCATTTATTGAAAACTGCATTTTAATTTATGGTTCTCCATCCATTATACGAACGGATCAAGGAACTGAGTATAAAAACGAAGTTTTCACTAATATCAATCAAATGTTACAAATTACACATAATTTTACAACTCCGTATCATCCAGAAACAATTGGTAGTCTAGAGAGAAATCATCGTTGTCTAAATGAGTTTGTAAGACAATTTGTCAATGAGTCACATAATGATTGGGATGATTGGTTGTCTTATTATGCATTTTGTTACAACACGACTCCTCACTCTGATTTTCCATATACACCATTTGAACTTATATTTGGAAGAACAGAAACGCTACCAAATAATCTAAAAAATCCTAAAGAAATTGAACCAATATATAATTATGAACAATACTACTCAGAACTGAAATTCAAAATGAAAACTGCAGCACAGAGAACACAAGAATTAATTAACAAAGCAAAACTTAAAAGACAACAAAACCAAGAAAATATTGCAAAACCATCGTCAATCAAAAAAGGAGATTATGTTATGATAGAAAATGAGAATAGGTCAAAACTCGATAAAATTTATAAAGGTCCATATAAAGTAACAGAGATAAATCATCCAAATGTAACGATATTTGACGATAACAAAAATCAATATTACACAATCCACAAAAATAAATTAGTTAAATTCAAATAAAACAGAAAACAATTTTTTTCCTTAAGTAAGCATAGAATAGTATATTTTCAACTGCTAAACTCAATTTTAAATCAACATTTATAGTTATTAAATACATACCAATCAATTACTATATTCATTATAAAACTTTTATAAATGCAAAGATTTTTGGAGCTTGAATTTAAAAAAAACTAAAATGATCTCGCGATACTCAATCATTTTTCTCTTAGGGGGAAGGTGTGGCATCTCTGCATCTTCATTCACCCATTCTGCTATCAATATATCAACACATGAATCCTCCAGGGCAAGCACTCTTTGCTTTGCCAAGAATACGAAACCTACTTTCCAGCAAAACAATAAATTACAGAACACACTTGACATTCTTCTGCTTCGACCCACATCTGGTAAAAGTAGAACAATGCTGAATGTGTCTTTTCACCCTTACTCAATTTACAAACATTACCATTACGTCTATGTCTCTTCCGCACCATGTGCGTAACAGACGACGCAACGTTTAATGTTTATGACCAATTGAAATCCGAAGCGGCGAGTTGTTAAAACATCGCCTAGTACATGTTTTCAAAACCTTTTCCTTCGTTCCATGTAAGCTCCAAACTTCTCTGACAAATTCTAGATATAAGCAAACTTCTATGTATAGGTGAAGCAAACTAAACTATGTAACTTTATAAAAACCATTTGAAATGAAATATACGACAGATTCTTACATCAGACACCGTTGAGACTAGTGCCTTCTCCGAAAGTACACACGCCACACCCGACTAAGGGTACATAACAACATTATATCAGCATGTGTTATTATGTTATAAGTTTTTTTTCGAACATAGGTTGTTACAAACTTGATGCAAGTTATAATGTTTGATACAAAGTTTAAAAATTATAAAACTGTTCGATATACGATAATATTGTATGTAATTGAAATGCATAACTATCTTTTTATTTTGTTATAAAGTTGTTAAATAAATGAACAAAAACATATCTTATAGGTAAATAAAACACATTGTGTTATATTTTTGTTTTATTATGTTCTATGGATAACGGAGCCTAACAAAATTATATCATAATATGATATGCATATCATATTCTGATAAAATTTTATTATATTTTTGTTACAAGCCTCTAGTCGGGAAGCTAATCCCAGGCCCCATTCATTAAATCTCTGTGCATCTTCGATTGCTCTGGTCAATCACGGAGTAGCAACTACGAATTGTATGGTCATCTATGCTCATGCTCAGAGAAGTCCATGAAATTTCCATTACGAAAAGATCCTGTACCGACCGTGAAAATTAATTTATGTAACACCAATTGAATTAAATAATAGCTCAGCTGACTATAGATGAACGATGGCAGAAATTATGTTCCGCGGAAAGAAATCCAGTTTTTATGTTATTTCAAAAAATTCTGTACCATGTGAGTTTCGTATTCGTAATTTTTCAATATTTCGTACCATTTCGTTACTATCAGTGTTAGATATTCTGTTTATCGTTGCTTCTCGTATCAACAGGAAAAAATATGTCAATGGCATACCCTTAGTGCTCCACTTCAACTCCTTTGCTTTTCCCGGTTTCCTCTAATGTCGTGTCGAGGAAAACATTTGTCCAAACAAACCAGCAGATGGGGATGATTTTTCCGAGCTAGATGCAGGAAGAGGCTGAGAGCGAAAGAGAGAATCTACCCAGCCAGGACCCTTTTGTGGGACAGTTTGTATTATTCATGAGGTAAACAAGATTTGCTGCTGATGGTTTTAAATATTAAACATAATTACACGAGTTCATTAGGTTCAGGTGCGTACTACAGAGTGCCCCAGTCATTTGATTATGATGCTGGGAGCGAACTGTTTCGGCTGGAAAACGCTGATTGGCAATGCAATTATCGCCTGCAGCACACATGACGAGAAATTTGATTACGTCCAATGTATGACAACAAGACTACATTGTTGGAAACGATACGTTTATATGACAAAAGGGATCGTACTGTCAAAGGCTATGTTTTACTGCATATATCCAGTGATGCCTGTAGATCAGCCCAATTATTATAGCCAAAGCTCTTTAACTCATACAAAAATCAATGACTAATTACTGAGGCGTCCTACTTGAACACGGTCTTCGGCAAATGTGTAGCTGTTGAATGTATCAACGTAGCTCTAATCCTCAAGAGCATATAGACAAGCATTATGACCTATCAAATGGTTTGCTGGCTTTTCCCATAGTAATTCCCATATAAACATAGAAAGGCTTGTGCAGTCTCAATTTTCATCGGAATGAGCTCAAATTTTGGGTGGACGCTCAGAATTTGATCTTGAATCGAATAAGCGGTGTGGGGCAAAAACGATTTTTTGAACCATTCTACTATGTATGTTGCTGCCAGCACTGCCATGCCAGGCCTTAATTCAAGATAACGCAAAAGAAGTTCAGTGAATTGAACCTTACGGAATTTTTTTTTTCTATCTTTATTAACGAGATTTTTAGCCTTGGGCTAGTTCTTCTCGGGACCAACAGCTTTACTTCCCTTCCGAAGGAAGTCGTCACTATAACCTTTTTGTCATGAGTGACTATCTCGGGGATGGGCTTCGATCCCAGGTCCTCGGCGTGAGAGGCGTGAGTTCTAACCACTACACCAGGCCCGTCCCCATCCTTACGAAATTGTAATACTGTTAAAATGGAGTTATATATTGAATATAATTTGTTTAAATGCTAAATATGCTTATATATAACGATAAAAATGCCTACAAATCACAGAATCTATCACAGTAGATTACCAGAATTTCTATAAATTAATAATTCTAATAATAGTTTTTAATATTATCATAGATAAATCAGCAAATTGTTACGGTTATTTGGGGAGGATATTTAAAATACCGACTAAGACCAATTTATGTAAGTATTGCTAAATGTAAAACATGTTTCGGAATAATCACATTAATAAATTAACGGTTTTGCACGCTTGCATCGAAGCGATCTGTTAATGAGAATTCGGCGATGAGCCTCACAGAACCTCATTTCCGCCGTAACAATGTGTTTATCAGAACCTTCGTGAAACGAAACTTAAGCACTTAAGTTTAAAAATATTCATTGAAATCATTTGAAATGTTTAAAAACATTCAATAAAACAGAAAATCTGTAGAACATTGAATCTGGTAAAGCTAAACATGAAAATATCTTCAATGTCAGAGCAGATTTCACAGCAATAACCCTAAGAAAATGTAACACGAGAAGACGAAGCACTTAACGTGAATGAAAAGAGCTTTCTCAACGCATGTAGTGTCAGAATTTGCTGAAAATGGCTAAGACACCGCTTCTAGGTATAAATTGAATCAGGCGCCGCCGTCTTACAAATGAAAGTCCTTTGTCATGAGCGATGCAATTTATCTCCAGCATGTTCAATTGTGCAACGTGGTGAAACACCTTTTAAAGCAAACTGATCTCACTCAGCCATCCTTTCACAACGACCGTGCTACAATTTACGGAGCGGTGGTCTTTATAGGAGGGCATTTCATCGGGCTGTCCTCCGCAGCCCCGTCTTCTCCTCCTACGCTACGGTTGGCGGACTACATTCGCCTAGAATAGATATTTTCAAGGGAAAACGCTGCATCACCTGGAGCCATACACAATGGAATATGCTTTGGAGTTGTATTTTCCGTCGTACCCCACAGGTTTGCTTTGCGATGTTTGTTTCGCTCATTTTCCCGTGATGAGAATAACAACTTGCAAACGTGTCCCTGACAGAGGCATCCCTCTCTCGTAGCCTGCGCGCGATGAGATGAATAGTTGTAAAATGTCCGTTCCCGTCCAGTCTGTCCACGGCAAGCATTGGCGTAAGAAAGGCCAAGGGGTATGGTCACCCCCAAACTTGTGGTTGGCCTCACTCATTATTTGACATTCAATATTTGTAGTTTTAAAATGATACTCACTTTTTTTGTCCTTTATTTTCTTGAAGTTGAAATTCACCAAGGCACTCTTCAGAAAAGAGCCCAAAAGCCCTCTTTCAAAATATAGTTTTACTGCCAAATGATATAGTTATATACGTTTTCACAATTTTATAATATTCTAAATTGAATCAAGACAATAATCTTCTCTTGTTTTTTTTCAATTTATGCCATACCCCTAAATTTTAAATCTGGCGTTGGGTCAATCTTGTTTCCCGTGTACCTTACGACATGTCAGATATGGACAACCTTAGTGTCAAAAAGTTAAATTCCAGTAGGTTTTGTCAACGAAGTAAAGGTCAAAGATAATCAAAAGTGTAGAGGATTTTTTTAGTTAAAGTTCAAATAAAAAATATGTTTTCAGCAGGAAAATTTGAAAAAGTAGTTACAAGAACAGCTCAGTCGTGTTATTTAATTAAAACAAGTTTTCTTATCTAGGCAGTCGTAAATCTCCAAAACAGGGCCGTGGAGGTAAAATTGAATTAGAGTTTATTGACTTGATTGTATTCTGAAATAAACTAAAAGATGTTTAAATTAAGAAAATTAATATCTACAGTACGGAATTAGTGCGTTTTAGTTAATTCAAAGAAGCGTGATAAAACCTAACTTTCTGGATGGTCACCAACAATTGTGAGTAAATTTGACACGGTTGCTGTCAAACAATAATAAACATTTTCAGATTTTAGCTTACCCCTACAAATATTGGTTTGCTCAACAGAGTTTTGGAAACTCCCCACAATAAAATATTGCCATAAATAGAGTAATCAAAGGGGTTATGCAAAACTATTCAGTTCTACAACTGCATGAAATTTGTTGGATCTCAAGTTTCCATAACATCGTCGAATAGCAGTTGAACAGAAAGTTGACTATGATTTCATTAATAAATTAAAAATATATATCATAAACAAGTTTGTCATGCAAACTGTCTGTAATTTAGAATTGTGCCGTCACTTGTATAGAAACTAGATGAAACTCGCTTCTAGTTACTTTAAACTGTAACGAGATATCGATGATCATAGCTTCGTATCGATGTGGAATCAGTATTTAATTAATGTTTGAATTTCACAATTTGAGGTGCCATTTCTCCCATTTCTCTAATTTGTGCTCTGAATGCAATTTTGTAAGAAAATCCTGAAGGACTGATATTACGCGTTGCAAGACACATTTTGATTACCGGAATATCCACCAGCAATCCATCGGAAAACTTTCCGTCTAATTCATCCTAGTCACCCATGACTTTGGAGACTATGTCACCTTCTTACTGCCATGAACAAATGCATGAGTTTACTTTTTGACGTTTGAGCGGTGCCGTTTTTTTAAGTGACCATGACAACGAATGAATTCGGCACCGCTCAAACGTCAAATTAGTGAACTCGTGCATTGGTCCATAAACTAGAACTTTGGTCCATGGTCGAAATGAACTTTATTTTCTCAAGTTGACAGAGCTTGCTGCGGTTCATTCTTCTATGCGGGGATTGCTCGCTGCGCGTTATTCCCGCAAAGCAAACCAAATTTTTAAATTTCCCCGTAATAAAACTGCTTTAGCAAATAATTTTCCCACCCCTCCATAGGTTTCGCATACTGTAATTGATGCTACATCAATACATGTACCTATATTCAATTTTAAATGACTTCACATACAGTTATTTCGGTTGTTCCAGCAAATATCTCTTTTTTCGCTTTCTTTACCATTACCATACATTTTTAATGAATACCTTGTATGAAACACTTTCAGAACTTTTAACACATTTTTGTCCCACGCACCAAAATATCTCTATCTTATAAATTAGAGGTTGCTGAATCCATTGCTATTTTCAAAAATTTCATAGCACGATTAGTTTTTGAGATATTGACTGTTGAAAATGCAAAACTTGATTATTTCAGCCAACTTGCATGCAAGTTTGTCAGCTTATGTGGCAATTTATTATCTTAATTTCCCACAGAATGTAAACTTTGTGTGTAATACAATTATTATCAACAACAACCATGAAAATTAAAGTCATATATTGTATGCTTGGTGGATTAGATCAGAAACATGTTTGATAAATCATAGGGGGTTTAGGGGCATAATGAACATACGGGGCGAAATGGACACCCCCTCAATATCTGATAATATGCATACTTCATCAAAAGTTCATACACTGTATGAAATTTTTATTGCAATTGTAATGTTTGATGGTATAAAAGTTTATTTTTTGATTCAATTGTCCTTCAAAATTTGACTTAAAGTTTTTCTCAGTTTCAAATTGGCATATAAGCAAGGCCGTGGAAGAATCTAATTTTTGAGCAAAGTATCGAACCAAGAAAGGTTCTTTTTAGCTATTATGATTGAAAGAGAGCCCTTTTGCATATCGGAATGATTGACAGTCATTAAATTTATTGGAATCACCAAATTTCATGCAAGTGTTCATTTCGCCCCGATACCTTTTTTCGACCCAATTTTCTATCTAACTTTTCTAACATATGATATGATTTTTGCTTAACGTGTCCATTGTGCCCCTAATTCCTCTACCTACTTGAAATTCCATGTAAACATAAATAAAAACAGTGTTTTAAACCAATTTGGCGACCTTGTAGCTAAACATTGTGACGTGCTGAAACATTTCTGAAAACGGCATCAGATACAGCAACTCCAAATCAATAAGAGACAAGTAATTTGATCCTTGAGACACGCAAAAATGTAATTTTTGTTGCGCTGCGTTATTTTCAAAATTTTGTAAATCTCTCCAAACAAAAAATGTCCTTACAGTTTTTTAACCATAAACAGAAAAAAGGATAATCTTCCTAATGGCGACAAATGATTGGGAATATGTTTGTGCCTTTCAGAGATATCGGCATTAGAAAACAACAATTGTTTCGAGATAACTCTGTAACCCTAATAGATAGAACAGTTGTTTCTTCGGCAAAAATATGCGCAATCAAAGTTTCAAAAGTGCTCGAAACACAGTTTTGCGAGAAATTATCGTACAAAAAGTTATTGAGAAAAAACTGATTTTTCAGAACCACCCTAACTTATTTGTTTAAAATACTAACTCGTGAACAATAAGAGATAGAAACAGATAGATAGATAGGTTCTTCCGCATGGTTGCTCCAAATCGGTTGTGCTAAAACATTGTAGAACATTTTATTGGCCCAAATGCACCAGCAAAAAAGTTAAGTAAAGTTTCCTAAGCCATGTGGGCCACCCTTATTTCACATCACTGAAAAATATGGAGAAACTTTGCCAAAGACAAGTAGGCCATGGGAAATCCCTATATAAAATGTCATATTTGTGTTCTCGGTTTTTCAACTTTCTCCGCACAAACACGTCGCAACCCTTAAGGAACGAAACTTCGTGCCATTCGAGCTATTTCGTGACAAACAAACACCATTCCATTTTTATTTATATAGAAAATAGAATTTAAGTTTGTAAGTCATCAAGTTTATCTCAAATCGAAACAAATCTAGCAGGTATTTTTAAATTTATCTATATTTTACTAAAAAATCATATATATCTGACCTTGACTTCATGAATACTGAAACGGTATCCATTTTTTTTCATAATTTTGAAGCTTTATTTAGTTGTTTATAAACTGTGTGTACAACAGATTTAATGAAATTTTTTTTATGTTTTTCTTCACGAAAAATCAAATTTCTGCGGACTGCTAAATATGTTTTACGTCGAACATAACATTTTGAATAATTAAATAAAGTTATATGGCATGTTTTTTTATCTTAATTAACGAGATTAGCCCTGGGCTAGTTCATCTCGGAACCAACGGTTTTACTTCCCTTCCGAAGGAAGTCGTCACTTTAAACTTAACGTTTGATCGTAACACGGTTTGATCGTAAAATTAAAAAACTTTAACTTTCCTACTTACATTGTTAGAATAATTCAAAGTTATCTGTCAAATCGTACACTTCAGGTTAATTATCAGAACTCCAGATCTGAAAGACTTCCTGTAAGAGCTGGTGTTCCTCAAGGCAGCATTTTAGGACCAATATTATACAATATTTTCACATCTGACTTATCTGAGTTACCACAGGGATGTCAAAAATCCTTGTTTGCGGATGACACAGGCCTCTCCGCCAAACACGCTCGTTCAGATCTACTCACAAGTGAGTAGATTTCGACTCACTTCGGAACAAAGTGGAACTACTCAAAAGTGAGTAACACCATCGTTACTCACTTTAGAGTAACATTGTCAAATTTCAATATGGGAGTAACACTTACTCACTTCGTTTGATCTGAAATTTGCGAAAGTGAGTAGATGTCACTCACTTCAGGAAATAATATTTTTGGAAATAAATTTATTATGTTATTCATAAAATCAGGAGAAATATACAAAAACATAACATTTATTCATTATCTCTTACATTACTATATGAATAATACATGATAACAAGTAAAAAAATTTGATATTTGTGTTGAAAATTACGCTGCTCTGGAATGGATCCCCGGATGTTATAAATCTCTGTGGGATTGATGAAACCATGGAGGATGTAGTTTGACCGTGCTAGTAGCCTTCCCGGTTGAACTGTAAAGAATTGATAATTAGCCCAATAAAAAGTACGACGGTAAAACTTACTGTTTATATTTTTTTTCTTGCGGTTGTTCGATCAAAACGAGGACTTGGTCATTTTCACTTCTACCTCGCTTCACTTGATACAAGGATTATTGACTTCGCAGCACTAATCTGGAATTCGCCCGGTTGGACTTCCGAAGCGAAGTTTCAAGCAAACTAACTGCCATTGCTCTGCCGGCTCGGCTTTTGTCTCGACTGTTTTTAACAACAGTCCGACATCACGTCGACGGAAAAATTTTCACCACAACGGAGAATTTGTCAGTTCGAGCGCGCGAAATTTTCACAAGTCTTTGACGTTTACAAAGTGAGTCGAATATGTTTGTGTTTACTCAAAAGTGAGTAAGGCCGTTTTCTTTCATGATTGAGTAAAAAGTTACTCACTTTGATAAAATAAGGTTACTCACTTTTGACAGCTAACTTGAAACTTCAAAAGTGAGTCAAAGTTACTCTCTTTTGAGTAGATTTGAACGAGCGTGAAGGACAAAGTCTGCGTGTCATCTGTACTCGATTGCAAAAAAGTTTGGATATTTTTTCTTCATACTTGCAAAAATGGAAGATTTCTCCTAATGCTTCCAAAACTCAACTAATAATATTCCCACATAAACCCAAAGCTCTTTACTTGAAACCTTCAAGTAGACATGTTGCCACGATGAGAGGGGTTCCAATAAATTATTCAGATGAAGTTAAGTATCTGGGGCTCATGCTAGATAAGAATTTAACTTTCAAAAATCACATTGAGGGCATTCAAGCCAAATGTAACAAATATGTAAAATGTCTCTATCCCCTTATTAATAGAAAATCAAAACTTTGTCTTAAAAACAAGCTTTTGATATTCAAACAAATTTTCAGGCCAGCCATGTTGTATGCTGTACCAATATGGACTAGCTGTTGTAATACCAGGTAGAAGACTCTGCAGAGAATTCAAAATAAAATTTTGAAAATGATTCTGAAGCTTCCTCCCTGGTATAGTACCAATGAGTTACATAGAATATCTAATGTTGAAACATTGGAACAAATGTCAAATAAAATAATTAATAATTTCAGGCAAAAATCAATTACAATCTTCTATTGCCACGAATCATGCGTTATATGTTTAGGTTAAGTAAATTTAAAACTTTTTTTTCTCTTATAAGCAGGTGAAATCAACTCACCTATAAAAAATCGGAACTGCTACGGTAAATGAAATGTATTTTCAAATAACACAGAACATCTAGATATAAGAAATGAATGTAATGTTTGAATTGATACTGATAAAGAAATAAAAAAAAAAGTGACTATCTCGGGGATGGGATTCAATCACATGTCCTCGGCGTGAGAGGCGTGCGTTCTAACCACAACAGCAGGCCCGTCCCCCAATAAAGCATGTTGTTAAAGCTACGATTTGCAAAATACTCATATATTTTAAGAATCGCATGCATATTTTTGTCATAAAATTCATTCAAAATTGTTGATATGAAGGTTCAAAAATTGGAAAAGCCATTTCAGCTCTTATATTAACGGTTAACTGACGAACAACTATAAAAATTTGAAATTTTTTCGTTAAAAATTCATGTTTTTGTCTAATAACTTGGTCAAAACTATTTTTTTTAAATGTGTTGTTTGCACGGAGTAAAAACAACTTAAATATCTTCAAAAGCATGTAAAAATATTTGGAATTGGTTGAGTATTCATGCAGTTTTGTTAGAAAAAGTATTTTTTTTTAATTAGTAGCAATTTGGAGAAAACTTCTTTTAATTAAGAATTGATTTCATTTTAGAAAATTTCGATGTTTCACAACCTATTAGTAAACTTAATTTTGAAGAAAAGGATGGTGAAAGTTTCAAATGTGTTTGAAAATTAACAAAGTTATTAAGATTTCACTAAAAGTCATATATTACATCTTAAACATACACCATCGAATCGTGTGCGTCACCTCTAAATCTTTATTTTTTTTAGCTCAAATTTTGAGGTTTTTCTTTCAATGTGATTTAGCTTCAAAAGAGCACACGATTTTTTGGTTTGATGATTGATCAAATTCTCTAAGAGATTTTTTTTTTCGGAATCACCTAACACAATTATATACAGAAACTTTCAGTGATTCATCCAAATATACCCACCATTGTGTAGATTTTTCGGGGTTTACTAACTTATTTTCAGAATTTCTATGAAAACAACGCTGAATTGGGATAATTTCAGAACTTTCAATGAAAGTAAAACACAGCTAAATTGACTCATTTTTACAGTAAATAAAACTTCGATCATTTTTTTGTGTAGAGAGTTATAAAAGCATCTTTATAAAAAATCTTGATGTAATACTGGATACACGCGTCCACGATTTTCTTCTTAGTTTTTTTCATTATGACATGGGTTTATTTTTAAAGATCCAATGACTAGACCTAAGGCAAATTATGATAACTGAAATCGAATAGTTAGCATAAAAGAGAGATTCTCAAATTATTAGAGGTTAGGCCAATACATATTTGAATTTGAATTTTTGTTCATCAATCACCCCCTTCCCTTGCCTTCAAAATTTTCGGGCCAAATTGGATATTTTGAGGAGGCAGTTCGAAAAATATTTATCAAAATTTGAAAGGTTTCCACAAAACTTCTTAACGAAGCAAAAAAAAAATGTTTTTTTTTTTTAATTTATTTGTTTATTTTTAATTATAGAAGAATTCCATGCCAAATCGGTCGGTCACAGAACTCGACCATCTTCGATTTGTACTAAATGTTTTCGGTATGGTAGAAAAATCGATCAATCGAAATTACTTTTTTTTGCATCAAACTTGATATAATTCGAAAATGGCAACATCTAGATAAGTGATTATGATAATCATTATGGTTAAGAATGATTTCAAGATTCATATTGTATCATCAAAACATATTTAGTTTGACAAATTTTGAAAATCGACCAAAAATTTAGCTTAGAATAACTTTTTAATTAAAAATGTCTCCCTCATGAAACTTTGTCACAAACATTTGTTTCCTATCAAGATTCAATTGTGAAAATATTTGAAATACTAACAACAGGGTTTTTGTGTGAATTAAAACTTAAGTTTTACTTCTGAATTTTTCATGAACAACATTAAATATTTTTTCAGTGTATATTTTTTTGTATTGGTTCGCTACAACTTCTTCATAGAACATTTTTCTCCTAAATCAACTGATTCGGAGTTGGAATTTTTCAAATAATTTGCGTGCCAAAACTTAAAGACCTTTTTTTTAAGTTTTCCTTGTGTCAAAACGATCAATTTTTCTTTGAAAACCAATTATTCTACCATACCAAAAACATTTTTAATCCAAATTGAAGATTATCAAGCAAGATTTTAATTTATTTTTTCGACTCATTCTGGATAGAATTCTTCTATCCCTCCTCGACCTTTGGATAAAATATTTAAAGGAACAATTATATCGGCTTTATATTTGAATGCTTAGGTCATCTGATAGAATATTTTGACATAATTGAGACCCTAAAACACTATTTTGTGCCAAAACAACACTCTCTTGAATCCGATAAAATCACGTGGTTGCTCTTATATTTATATTTATTTATATATATATATATATATATATATATATATATATATATATATATATATATATATATATATATATATTTTTTTTTTTTTTTTTTTCAGTTCCCCCTGAAAAGGACACCAAAACCCGCTTGGAAACGTTGAGAAAGTAAATATGTTTAATTCCCGTACAATACGGCATAGCCGTTAAATCGAGCTGATAAAAACGAAACCTCATATTTTCCTTACACATCAATGGTAACTTTTCGCTTCTCGGCGATGACCACCAGCTACTGCTGATGGTATGTGTATTTCTTTACTTGGTACAGAGCACAATTAATTATTCCCTATTATTTTATAGCATTTGAAGTTCATATGCAACACGCATTCGAGGACCTTGGTAGAATCATTTTCCGGTAAACCGTTTTTTTAACAAATAATCATGTTACATTTGTAATCCAATCAACGCTCAATGAATACATACCGACCTTTATGATTAGATAGCCAAGGTATAATATTGCTACATTTACAAAAATGAAATAAATAAGTGTCGTCCAAACAATACCACGAGCGCTTGATCAAGCTGACTTTTGCAATAAAGATTGTTGAGCACCTTTGAAGATTCTTCATTAAGTTTGTTTACTTCTCTAATGAAATTTACCTGAAGCTCATATTTTTACCACCATCCAGCGCAAAGAGCTTCTAAGACTTTTCAACGAGCTGCGATGCACTTTTGCTAGGCTCTTTACGCTCTTGCTTGCAGTGCCCGCTGCTTTTCTTCCTTTCGCTCGCCATTACAGTCGTAAAAGGAGCAAAAGGCAAACAGTTTTTCTTAGATGCTTTCAAAGAATAACTCATCTCTTCACTGCAGTATAATTTATCAACGTCAGGTGGAAGAAGCCCGCATTAGCACTAGCAATGGCAGTTAAAACAAGGATAGGAAGGCTAAAGACGGGGCACAGCACAAAGTTATAATGGCTGCTTCAGGCAGGGAAGGATTATTTGTCGTTTAATTGTCTCACACTGTCTAGTGGCCCCCAGTTTCATAGCATTCCGTCGGACCGGAGCTGAATTTTAGCAGCCAATTATGCAAAAAGCAGAATATTAAGTACAGCAAGGAAATTTTTAATTGTTTTTTACTCCTTGATTATGATCCCGAGGTTATCGGCACTTGTTGAGCTACCAATTACCGTAAAATGGAAGAAATATGCAAGAAGGTCGCCAGTATCACCAATTTGGCGAAGCCGAAGAAATATTATCTGTTGGCCGAAGATTAACATTTGGTAGTCCTTTTGGTGACAAGCCAGAGCATCAAGGATAGTAATAAATTAGGTTAATAGTTGTCGTTTGACCCAAGAGCTTCTATTTTGGTGGTTCTTTTTATGATGATAAAAATTGAAAGACATTGAATTTTATTACGTTTTAAATAATACCTTGTTAGCATAATTATAAACATTACATTCATTTCTTATATCTAGGTGTTCTGTGTTATTAGACAACACTATCATGCTAATTTGATAAAACATTTCATTTGAAGAGAGAAGATTTGTGTACGCACAGCACGAAGGTACGATGCGCACTGATTGTTGCAGAACTCGATTTTTACTACTCTTGTCGTGATGTGCGACTTGTGTTGAGAAATCATCATTATGCAACTTGTTGCATAAACTATTTTGAAACTTTATCTTTTCCGTGATGGAATTGAAAAAAAAAAAATAACTCAGCTTTGTAAGCAGTGATTAAGCCAAATTTTCTTCGCCATCATAAAAACTAACTTTGAAACCACACCAAAAACCACAACGGTTGTAATCCATTTATCAGCTAGTGGCTCCATTTCACGGATTTGTCGCACCGCTCGCTTACCGGCATGGCCTTAAAGCTTTTAAAAACGTTAACCTCTCGGTCGACAGGATTGTGCTGGAGCTTTTCTACCGTTTCCAGTTCCACCCCGTTCGCCGTATTATCTTCACTTTTGTTACTGATTCCTTAATTCGATACCGAGAACTACATAACAGTTTAACTTCTCTACGTTCCAAATTGCGAGACAACATTCCGGACGAACTCTTGACGTTTTCGTCGTCATTTCTACCTCATTCCATCAGCCTCTTACATCGTTGTCATCGACGTCGCCTTCGCCGTAAGAAGCATTCCACATCTGATTAAGAAAGATGAAAAAGGATACTTTCGGCTACGAAATATGTCTGCGGAAATGGGAGCTAAGCAGGAGATAAAAGTTTTGCCCCAGTGTCTCCGATACGGGTTCAAGGAAGGAAGATAGCATTAGATAGACCTCCATCGTTGCGTTGGTTTGTTGGCGGAGGCGTTGAATTGAGAGAAAGAAAATCTCTCATCAATTCACCGTTCTGCCGATTTCGCTTCCGATTGCCGTTTCAAATTGCCTGTATGGTTTTTTTTTCTACGTATTTTTGTCTCACGTATCATTTCTATAGGAGCCTAAATAGCCGTAGCAGCATACGCACATTTTTTCAGCAAGACCATGTTGAAGGTGGCAGGTTTGAGATCCAATTGAGGATATTTTCGGTTAAACATATATTTCTCACGGCTAGCCACAGAACACATAAAAGCAAAAATGTTCAATTGGTATACGTAGAAGTCCTTGTAGAACATAAATCTGAAAAGTAGACCAATTGTCAAGAATGTAATTATAATAGACAGATTTTTTCAAAGGGCAACATTTGGTTTCGATTAAACAAACGTACACATATTGACACACACACTTTTCTAATCATGAAACAAATTAAGATGATGTTAATTGAAAGAGGTAAGATAAAAAAACCTTGAAAATTGGCTGGGCAGTGTACTTCAAAGTTCACATCGGCCACTTGTGCGCAAAATGGAAGACCAGCGCTCCATTACTTCTGAGCACCAATGGATTGCTTTCGCGTCAGCGGAAACTGATGGTACCCTTGTCAAAATGTCTTTTGAACAATGTTAGGTCTGGAATTCGAGGAAATCAATCTCCGTGTTTTTTGGGAAGGCCAGCTTTTTGTGAGACTGCAAAAGTGAGCCGGAATTTAAGTTCATGTCCGGTGAGGCGAAAATAAAACAATGAAAATGGAGTGATCTGCGGTGTTCTGAACTTCACCATCATTTCTTCTCTCGTTTGTTTAAACTCAAACCTTAGATGAAACTATGACTAAATCAATTATACTTTCTCAGTTTCACAATACCGTTTTGACTCACATTCCGAATGCTTAAAATGATTTAATTGCATGAATCAGCTTAATTGCTGGGTATTAGTGTACGTTTTAATTTCTTCACGGTATTATGATTTATAGCAGTTTATAGTTTTACGCAATAATATATAACTACGCTTTGATTTAAATGACGAAAAATGTGTTCATTCTGTCTCATATTCCAAACACCTTGATTCAAATTCCGAACAGCACGAATAAATTCCATGGATTTTTAATTAGACGTGTAATAACAGAGAAACACTCCCGTACACAATATCGGGTTCACCCCATAAAACTTACTTAAAACACAATATTTCTATGAAATCTCATAAATGGAGAGGATGGGTGAAAAACTTTTGTTTGTTTTCTAGAGGATGAGCCCAGAAAAGAAACAAAAGAACGAGAATATTCTTCAATACTTGACGTAACTCGTTTGAAATTAATTGGCCTCTTACATGGCCATCCGGAGTATTATTGATTTTGTTTGATGTCTCTGTAGACATTTACTTGTAAATGTAAACATTGAAAGATATTGATGCCAGCCCACGAAGGGCATGATTAGATATTGTAGATATTGTAAATTCGTACACACCTCAAGTCGTTAAATATAACAAAAGAAGTGCAAAAATGGCTGAAAATTGTTTTGTAAAAAAACGTTCACATTTTCTGGAACATTTCCGATTACACAACTTAATTTATAAAAACAAGCAAAAAATCACCGAATTTGAACTTTAAACAACAAAAATACTGATTGCCCTGTGATATTTACTATCTTATCGACAAAAATATCTTTGAAAACGACAATGGATTCAGCAACCTCTAATTGACTAAATTGCAGGATTTTGGTGCTTGAGACAAAACATGTTTCGCAGTGTTATCAATCGCAAAAGATTACATTTGAGTTAAGTCAGGAACACTTTTGCCCTAACTGGTACAAAGTCAACGATTTTAAAACCCAACGTTTAAAAGCTTCAAGTCAATTTATTACTAGGACTGTTCATATAGTCTGATTTGCAAGGCTTCAAACTAGTTATTAACACTTCCATTACCAACCCCCCTAAACAAGTGTTGAAAAAAACACGTTTTGAGCCGTAACTTTTTTTATTTTTTGATATTTTTAAACAAAATTTTGACAAAAGAAGTGGATATCCTTCTAGTTTGAGGGCTTCGACAGAATTTTAGGATTGGCCACCTGGTTCCGGAGTTATTCCGGAATCAAAATGGGTGTTTCGAAATGACCACTTTCAAAAAAGTAAGTTTGCAATATGAAATCAGCTTATGTTTCACAATTATTAGCTCTATAACGATGAGGACGGATGTCTACAAGGCCATCATGGTCACTGCATGCCGCGGATCACAATTTCCGGATATTCCGGGGTACCGGTTCCGGGGCCATTTTTGGAAGCGAGTAAATACAATCATGCGACATATCAAATTTCATGATCTTTCAAATGATTGAATTCTATGACTGAGATGCACAGTTCAGAACCCTTTTGGCCACTTTGAAACCGGTATCCGGGTATCCAAAGAGTCGGTTTCGGGGTCAGTTAATGAAAATCAGTAAACATTGTCTTGTGATACATCAAACTTCGTGGTTTTGAAAGCTATTACATTATATGGGTGAGCTGCAACGCCTGGGATCTATTTGGCCACTTTGGAACCTATTTCCGGGTCTCCGGGAAACCGGTTCGGGGACAGTATTCAAAGGCAACTAAATAATATCATGCGACACATCAAACTTCATGATTTTTCAAATGATTACAATCTATGGGTGAGCTGCACAGTTCAGAACTCATTTGGTTACTTTGGAACTGATATTCGGGTTTCCGAGGAACCGGTTCCGGGATCAATCATTACAAATCAATGAACATTGTCATTCAACATATTGTTATTATTAATATATTTGGATTTTGTGGAACCGATTCCGGAGTACCGTAATTCGGGGTATCATTGATCAGCGGGGTAACATTGATCGGAATGACTCATCTCGTAAGAAATTTGTATCATAATTTTTTGATGCAACATTTCCAAATAATGAATGGTGATTCTCTTTCGTATATTCATAAGCTAATGTAAGTGAGGATTTTTGCGAAAATTGCGTTTACATTAAATTTGTCAACTTTTCGAAACCATGATTTCAATGGGTAAGGATGACACTACCGAAGATTCATGTTTCACATAAGTTCTGCAAACGATATGAACAAGGAATATGCGGTTCTTACTAAAAATGACATCGCTGAAAACGATTCCTTTGTCAAAACTTCCATAAGTATGCTCAATTAGGCAACATTAACGAATTACTGTTAAGAATATAGGATTCCCTTAGGAAATTGCCTACCTTTAGGCGTATTCCGTGGTTCGAAGTTGTTTTAATTTTCAAATAGCTCAAAAAGTAAATGACTTGTAAGCGTTTGGCCTTCATATTCGGTTTCGGGGGCCATGATTTAAGTAAGTAACGATATTTTCAATATTACCGAACGTTGTTTACATAGGTGATCAATGTTACCCCATATCAGCTAAATAAAAAAATCACTTGAAACATTTTTTTTAACATGCTTAAATATTTCAAAAAACAAAATGCAGTATATAGTCACGAGCTATGGGTGGCAGTACTTGTTTTAAAAATATAATATTTGCAATATTTGCATTTTCAAACGAAATATTTAAGAAATATTCAAACAAGTGATCAATGTTACCCCGGATTACGGTATTTTTTTTAAAGATGAGTCTTCGAAGGTAAGTAAATACTGCCATACGACACATCAAACTTTAAGATTCTGCAGATTATTGCATTTCATGGCTGAACTACACAATCTTGACCCATATGATTTTCAAAGAAGCGGTTAAATCAGGGCTGCCCAACGCACGGTCCGCGGGCTGCATCCGGCCCGCGACCTCATTTTATGCGGCACGTGAAATGTTCGAAGATTCTTCTCATATTTGACCCGTTGACTATTGCACCAATCCGAAGTTAGCACATACTAAAACAATTAAATTTTCTATTTAGTTTCAACCTTATATTTTAGCTTGGTAATTATTTAAAAAGTTTTGTTTTTTATATCTTTTAAGGTGAAGATGGATCGAAGCCATTCCTCAAATTTTCAAGAGCACAAAACTGGAGAACCAAACATCCGTTTAAGCCGAAGCTCAATTGTTCAATAGCTGGTGGTGACCAATCGATTAAGTTTTTAGCTCAAACGGGTGTTCGGATCTACAGATTGAAAATTTGTGTTTTGGTTTCGATTCTTCTTCATCTTAAGATTCCTAATTTTCTGCCATGACTTCCGTCAGCAGTCAAGAAATGCAGCCTGAACATAACTTAGGGACAAAAGGCTAAATTTTCATACATAATTTCACTGATTCATAGGTTAATATTCGCACAGAATATTGAAATAAGTTTAACCAACACCTGGGCGTAAGTTTCACAGAATCCTTGACAGGGTTATAAAAAAGACAGGCTCTTAACACAATGTTAAACAGGATTTGTTTAAAAATCTGCAAACGACTTTCACGGATAACATTGGCAAGATTCTCACTGAATTTTGTTCAGGAGTCCATAGACTTCTTTAAATGACGCGGACACCGTCTTCAGCCATTTAGCTGCACAGATTTTAACTTAACATTAGACAAGAGACAAGTTGAGAAACATTACTGACAAAAAGTTTCAATGGCTGAATCAGGAATTGAACCCACACCCCATGACACGATGCTATTAGAATTTAGAACAAACTATTGAATAGATTTTTTTTTATTCTGTTAAGTATTCTCAGATTTCAATGCAGCATTTCAAAATGACTATTGGTTGAGATTCTAAAGGTGTCCTAGGCACGATTCTTGTGAAACTCTGGACATTCTGACCGGGATTTTTGTGAAAGCTTAATCAGGATTTTAGCCCATTCTGGATCATGCTAATATTACTAGGTCGGATTCTAGTAGAATTCGAATATTTTTATAAAATCCTGTATATTCTCACAGCAACCAAAATATCTGGGGTGGAATCATCAAAATATTCTGGACTAGATTGTTTTACAATTTCGAAAGGGACTTTTAGAAAATCTAGCAGAATGCTTTGCAGCAATTATCTTTTTTTAGATTTCTTCAAATTAAATTTACTTCATTCACTAATTTTTGTCAGATTTTATGAACTTCGTCGGACTTTTGTCGGACTTCATGCAAATATTTATGCGTTTAAAAATGTGGCCCGCGACACAATGTTGTTTCTGCGATTTGGTCCGCTGTTTAAATAGGTTGAGCAGGACTGGGTTAAATCTTTGTTAATATTTGAAGATGAGTGCATGCTGTAATATAAAACATCGAACTTCATGATTTTGAAAAAAAAAAAATGCATTCTGGTGGAAGAACTGCACAGTCCTTGCCTTATTTAGCCGCTTTGAACCTGATATCCGCGTATCCAAAGAAGTGATTATATGCTATCAAGCAACACATCAAACAAAATTATTTCAACAACTTTTGCGTAATATGGGTGAGTTGCACAATTCAGAACTCATTTGGTCACTTAGGAATCATAATAGTGTTTCCGAAGAACCAGTTCTTGGAACAGTTCTCGAAGGTGTATAAATACTTTCATACGCAGATCAAATCACTGAAACGATATAAGTTTAACTAGAAGCTAGTTTTACATCCTTTGATTGCTCATAATTTAAAACTAATGGTCCCGGCAAACTTTGTCTTGGCTGTTGAAAAACGCCATGATTCGTTCCGTACAAAACAACAGTTCTGTTTACTGTTATTTTTTCCGACTTTCCCGTACAATATCATGTGCTTTTTATGTACACAAGCATGTCGGAACACTTACGGAACATAACTATGGAAGAATTTTCAAACTCCGATGTATAAGATAGGAAGTATTGCTGTGAAGGTCAAAATAGCGCTGGATTGATAAGTAGTCAGTCGAATTTTGTTCGGTTGCACTTGGACTATAGCCCAATAAAAACAATCAACTTTGTCAATGTTGGTTTCATTGAATTTCTTTTGTTATAGATTGTCAAATAACAAACCAAAACTCAGCCCGATTAGTGAAAGTTATTCATCAGCTATAGTGCAATGAACAAAAGTTGATTGTAATAGTTATAAGTAGCATAGTACCAAGTGTGATAGTGATAGTGTGTAGTGCTTATTTCAAATGCTCTTCAAAAAATGGATTTATTAATTTTCTTCACAAGGCGTATTCTAGAAGAATTGTTGAAAGTTTTGGAAAGTAATCTAAAGTTAACTTAAAGGTTTTTCTATAAAAAAAAATGAAGAACTTTCCGTTGAAATTGTATCCAGGATCCCTTAAAAATGACTAAAATTACAGGAGAACTACTGTAAAAATACGAAAGAATACTTTTTGAAAATTCCTGGATTAGCCAACTCTTGAAATTGCAACACAAATTGGTTCCAAAACTCATCAAGGAATAGCTTCAGGAGTCTTCAGGAATCACAAAAATAATCTCAAATTCTTTATGTATTTTTTTCAAATATGACATCTTGCAATATAACATAATTTGTCTACAGATTTTTTCTATTAATTCTAAAGGAATACCTTGAATAAATCATGGAAATTTCTAAGAATATTTGTATAGAATTTTAAATTATCACTTATACAGCTCTAAAGAATTTCTTAAGAAATTGCTTCACAAGAGAAGATTTCTCTATAAGTATTTCAAGAGGAATTTAAGAAAGACACCTTTGTAAAACTATGATACAGTCGACTTTCCACATCTCGACATCGAAGGGACCATCGAGATAGGGAGAGATCGAGACAAAGAACATTTGTGTAAATGAAGATTGAAAATCACTCCGTTTCCAGGAAAATATCAAAAAAACAGACGTCTTTTCATAGTTGCAAAATGTTTTCAATCACTGAAACCTAGTCTAGTAACTTTTGATAATGGGCATATCGACATATGGAGAGAAAATCTGGAATGAAATTCACATCGAGATAGGTAGATATTCTACGCCAGCGCAACTTTCTACAGCTTGAGCCACGCCGTGCAGTATATGGCTTTTATGATCCAAACCGTTTCATATCTGCCAGATTTAACGAAGTATTTCACGTATTCGACTTTAACATCTCTACAACCGCGTTTAAACGCCGATTACAAGACTCATTACCGACTTTGAACAGGTGAGCTCCTCTCCAACAACTCTAAAGGTTGTAAATGTTGCTACCAGATGTTTTTTTTCTCATTCTCGATTATTATTGTCGCCGAGTCTGGACCAGAGATCATCGTAATGTTTCCTGTAGACCTCGATGTTTGGATGGATGGATGATGCACGAATAGTTTTTAAGTTTTATGATGATTGACAATGTTTGTAGAAAAGTAATTGTGATCGTATTGTATTTAATGACTTTGTTTATAATTTATAAGGTTTAATCACCGCATGACTTTATTATTATTAAAATTTATTGGCTTTTTTCGGTGAATACAATACCTATACTTAGAGTGAAAGGGAGTAACGAAAGTAATGAAATGACAAGATGGATAGAATCGCAAGCGAGCGACGAGAGAAATGAATAGAAGTTGAAAATTTGTTTTTTGGCCATATGTGTGAGTATAGGTATTCTTCTTCTTCTTCTTTCTGGCGTTACGTCCTTACTGGGACAGAGCCTGCTTCTCAGCTTAGTGTTCTTATGAGCACTTCCACAGTTATTCACTGAGAGCTTACTATGCCAATGACCATTTTTGCATGTGTATATCGTGTGGCAGATACGATTCTACTCTATGCCCTGGGAAGTCGAGAAAATTTCCAACCCGAAAATATCCTCGACCGGTGGGATTCGAACCCACGACCCTCAGCTTGGTCTTGCTGAATAGCTGCGCGTTTACCGCTACGGCTATCTGGGCCCCCCTATAGGTATAGGAGTATAGGTATTGTATTCACCGAAAAAAGCCAATGAATTTTCATAATAATAAAGTCATGCGATGATTAAACCTTATAAAAGTAGAATATGATTGGCAAAGTAAATCTAACTTCAGTCGAGGCATGATTTTCACGAAATCCGGACAATTTGTCACGCATATTTCCGCCTACCAACAAGTACTTCTTTTCGACGCCTTCACCATCAGTCCGTGTGAATTTGCGATCCGACGATCCGAACACTTGATTTCGAACCATTCATCGTAGCACGTATCAGCCTAATTATTATCGCCGGAAAACCATTTTCAGACATCATGTGCCAAAGCTCATTTCTTTTCACTGAGTCGTACACCGCCTTGAAATCAATAAACAGATGGTGAGTCTGTAAATTATACTTTTTATTTATACAGAATTTGTCTACGAGCATTCGCAAGCTAAACATCTGGTCCGTTGTCGAACGGCCCTTACGAAAACCAGCTTGGTATTCGCCGACGAAGGACTTCTCGAGCGGTCTCAGTCTGTTAAACAGGATGCGCGACAGAATTTTGTACGCCGAATTCAGCAGGGTAATTCCTCTGTAATTGGCACACTCCAGTCTGTGCCCTTTCTTGTAGATAGGATGGATGAGGCCATCCATCCAGCCGGTGGGCAATTCTTCGTCTTCCCATACCTTTATAAGTACTCGGTGGATCGACTGGAAAAGCTGCTCACTTCCGTGCTTGAGAAGCTCGACCGGGATCTCGTCCTCCCCAGCAGCCTTACAGTTCTTCAGCCGCTGATAACCTTTTTAACCTCTCCTATGGTCGGTGGGCCCACAGTTTGATCGTCATCATCAATGTTCATCCTGTTCCTCGCTACATTTCTATTTTCACCGTTCAACATTTGCTGAAAATGCTCCTTCCACCTGGCAGCCACCGCCGTTTTATCGGTCAGCAAATTCCCTTATCGAAAATTGCACATGTCGGGCACTGGTACGGTATTGTGCCACGCACCATTGACCGTTACATAGAATCTCCGCATATCATTCCGGTTCATGTTTTCTTGAGCGTCAGCTACCACACTTTCTTCGTGCCGCCATTTCTTTCTGCGGTGGATTCGCTTTTCTTCGGCTCTCACTGCCCTGTACCGCTCTCTGTTCTGTCGGGTACCGGCCACAAGCATACGGCTTCTGGCGACATTCTTCATGTCTGTCACTCTCTGGCACTCATCATCGAACCAGTCGTTTCGTCTTCGCCGTTGACCAGTGCCAATCACTTCCCGCGCCGTTGTTGTCACAGCTTCGTGGATAGGATCCCACTGATTGTCGACGTCTCTAGCAACGTTGATTCTTCCCAACTGCTCGTCTAGTTGCTGACGGTATTGTGCAGCTAGCCCATCAGTCGACAAGCGTTGTAAGCGCAGCATTCTGTTTGTTATGGAACTCGTGACGCTTGATAATCGCGCTCGAATTTTAGCTACAACGAGATAATGATCCGAGTCGATATTAGGGCCTCGGAAGGTCCTGACATCCATGACATCTGAGAAATGTCGCCCATCAACCAGCACGTGGTCTATTTGGGATCAGGCATCGCCACTCGGGTGTCGCCAGGTGTGTTTGCGGATATTCTTTCGTGCGAAGTAGGTACTGCGGATTGCCATCCTTCTAGCAGCAGCGAAGGTTACTAGTCGCAGGCCATTATCATTGGTAACGGAATGGAGGCTTTGCGTTCCAATGACGGGTCGGAAGAAATCTTCTTTCACGATCTGTGCATTTGCGTCGCCGATGACTATCTTTACGTCTTGTTTTCGGCACTCTCCGTAGGCCTTATCCAGGCTCTCATAAAACTCATCCTTCATATCATCGGGCTTATCGTTCGTTGGTGCGTATATGCTGATCAGGCTGTAGTTGAAGAGCTGGCCCTTCATTCTCAACACAAAGATTCGGTCGCTTACCGGTTTCCACCGAATAATTCGCTTAATCTGCTTCCCAATCACTATGAAGCCAACTCCACGTTCTGCTCTGTCGCCACCGCTGTAGTAGACGTGGTACTTGAATGAAGTATTGGCGATAGGGTCCACCGCTCGGAATTCACGTTCTCCGGTTCTCGGACAACATATTTCCTGGATAGCTGTTACGTTTACGCCAACATTCCGCAGTTCACGAGCCAGGAGCCCAACACGCGCGGGTTCATTCAAAGTTCTCACGTTCCAAGATCCAACTTTCCAATCGTTGTCCTTTATTCGTTGCCGGGTCTGTTGCTGTAAAATCAATCCGTTTGCTCTACTATTGCCTTTCTTGGTTGGTGAAGAGTCTTCGATAGGCCGCCTAACCAGGGTTGCAGAGGGGCCCAGATAGCCGTAGCGGTAAACGCGCAGCTATTCAGCAAGACCAAGCTGAGGGTCGTGGGTTCGAATCCCACCAGTCGAGGATCCTTTCGGGTTGGAAACTTTCTCGACTCCCAGGGCATAGAGTATCATCGTACCTGCCACACGATATACGAATGCAAAAATGGTCAATTGGCAAAGAAAGCTCTCAGTTAATAACTGCGGAAGTTCTCATAAGGACTAAGCTGAGAAGCAGGCTTTGTCCCAGTTGGGACGTAACGCCAGAAAGAAGAAGTAGTTTCAAGTTCTTTCGGACATGCTACTATGGTGAGCCGTCATGCGCTAGCGGTGTTCACTGTGATATATTAAGAGTGGAAGATAGAAGCAACTTAACGATACAACTACAAAGAACGAGGAAGTTTGCCAGAAATTTTAGTACAAAAAAATGCATTAAGCTTGTAGAACAAGCACCTTGAATGTTGCTATTTTCCGTATACAGTCTTTATGAAATCGCATGCTCGCAATTCTATAATACAATCTATCAGGAACCTTAGTTTTACCATTTTTCGTTTTATTTCTTGTCCTACCAGATAATAAAATAATCTCATTACATGATATTTGCCTTCTTATTTAGTGGGATTTATTTTATTTCCTCAAATACAACAGCCCTTAACAGCATTTAAAAACCTTGTATGTGTTGATAAATTTGGCCCAAACTTTTCCTTTAAATCTTTCTTCCTAATACCTAATCAATAGATTTCTATGTTCCGTAAGCTTCTACTATGTCGTATGCGCCATTCTACCAACTGAATATGACCCAAAAAATAAAGTTAAACTAAATTGTCGTATTATCAGCAACTAATAGGGTGTGCATTCATAGATGTATTTCGCAGAACGAACGCAAAATTGTGTCGTAAATAGATTCAACACCTGCCTGTCAGTCAGTCAATCAAGCAAAGTTCATGCTAACAGATTTTACCAGTTGCTCAATAATCACTCGACAAATCATCACAAATTGTGAGGCACGGGCTGCCAATAAGTCACCTATATAAAGCACATAAACACACAGACGTCGGGTTGCAGCATCATGTAACGTTTGCGACACGCTGTCGTCAACATTGGCGGAGCCTTCACCTGCCCATACGTCGCACAGTGGCCAGAAATGGACCCAGAACGGCACCTAATTCATGCGACTGATTGCAGTTTATATTGTATGGAGATAAAACGTCAAGAAAACGAATGGTGACAGTTTCATTCACTGGAGCCGTGTGAAAGTGGCCGTTTTGCCCCATTCGTGCTCAAGCAATGCTGATTCATATTCTAGGAAAATAAAACAAATTTCACTTCTACACGGCTCCAGTGAATAAATCTGTCATCATGCGATTTCTTGACATTTTGTTTCCATGTAAAATGGGGGTTTTCGGGAACTGCAATCAGCCGCATGAATTAGGTACCGTTTTGGGTCCATTTCTCCCCACTGTGCGTTGCGTTGACGGGCGTGGGCGTCTATCGCCATGCCATATCACATCCCAACCTGGGAATGTGACGAGCGCCACATTTCAATCAAGCACCTTTCTCTGTCTCTCCTCCCTCGTCAACACCTGCCAGAGGTTATCATTTTGTTCTCACAGGAACACGTCGAGCTGCAAACCCTGATGGCAATATTTTCCTGTGATAATCCAATCCCCGCAGCCAGACGGCGTGACGAGCTTCCCGGCGGTACGTTGTATAGGACTTCCCTTGCATTTGTGATGGATGCTGATACCGTCGATGTCGATTCATCAAAACGATTTGGGCTCCAAACACGGGTTGAATTTAATTTTTTTTTATCAGAACTTCATACATGGACTTCCTTTGTTCTCAGCAGGACCGGACTAGGCCTGAAGTCATCTGATACGCGTAATGCTCTGGAAAGCAACCGTTGGTCGAAAGTGGGATTCACAAAGGCAAAATTCTGGGGTTTTAACAATATTTAAAATCAGAATCGACGCTCAAATGGATACCTGGGGTAGAATGGATTTCCCAGGCAAATTAGATTATGTTGCACAATCTTCAAAATATCTCTAAAGCATATCTAGACATGTTATTTGGGCCAAAAAGGATTGAATACATGTCATACAGTACCGTAAAATGGGGTGAAGTTGATCACTTTTGAGCAATTCTTATCTATAATTCCTAGTAGGATATATGTATTATCATCCAAATATTTTTAAAACCCGTACTGGTTGAATGTTTATTGGATTATACAAACGTAATTTTAACGACATGTTATCATATTTCAAAAATATTTTTTAAAAATAAGAAAATGGGGTTTTTGATTCCGGGGTGAAGTTGATCAATTACTGCTATAAGTTTCCTGAAATAAGGCGATATGCTATTCACTCAATTTGGGGTCACTGAATCTGAATTCAGGCTCAAAAACCTTACAACGTGTTGATAAATCGGTCAATTTTAGAGTTGCATATTGTGAATTACAGAATACACGACATTAAACGCCTAAAGGTATGCAATTTTCCTTTAAATTAGCAAATCACTAACAAAAAGAACATGATTTTTCACTGAAAATGAATTTTTATCCACAATGCAAAATCAAAACTGGGTTCACAAAACATACATAGAATGTATGAAACAGTTTATGTTAATGGTTTCGTTATATAGTCTTGTCAATAGTCGATTGTCTGGAGAAGAACTCTTCAACAGCTCATAAAAAATTACCGTAATTTCGGGTGAAATTGATCACTTTTCACGGTTTTTCTTGTCTGATTTCTATAATGTTGACATTGCCAAACAACTGATTGCAGGAAAACAAGTATGAAGGTGAGCCTCATTGACTCAAGTACCGAAATTTTCTAACAAATGTTATTTTAGTGCTAAAAAATATGTCTAAAATAAAAAATCGCGAGATCTCATTTCGGGGTGAAATTGATCACTTATCAATTCCATTATTGTTAGTTTTCAAAACAACTTTACATAATAAATTTAAGCTCCCTGAATCATAATATGCTTGCCAAATTCTTAACAATACAATATTTATAGAAATAATGAATGTTTAAATTTCAAGAATAACGCAGAAAACGCCTAAATGTATGCAATTTACTAAGGAATTTCCTGATATATAACAGAAATTCAATTATTTCAACCAAATCAACGAATTTGTACGAGTTTTGGTTATAAAATCTAGTTTGGGGATATATCTTAAGTATCCTTACAAACTTTCAGGATTATACCATGTCCAAATCTTTGTCTAGAACTAGAAGTTTATTGATGTTTGTCAACCCTGCACCGTACAGGATTTTGAAATTTTACAGTATTTTCACAGAAATAAACATTTTTGCACGCAAAAAACTTCTCAACACACAATTTGGACATGCTTACGACAAACAACGTTCATTCACTGCAGGTTACATTGATATTTGTGCTCCATTAGGAAGAAATAATATCGAGTGACACAGTGATCAATTTCACCCTACTGATCAATTTCACCCGAATTTACGGTACCCAAAAAATGCTTTTTCTCATGGTATAATTATCTTGAATGTCAAAACGAATTTCAAAACACTAAGAGCAGCTACCAGGTAATGCGACATCACAGAAATTGTGATAATTGAAATCGAATCATAGCTCTCTTGACAGTTTATACATGTGGGTACAGGAATGATCAACTTCTCCCACTGATCAACTACACCCCGAATCACGGTAGTTTATTTTTTATCCCATAGTTGAACCATTCAACTTTGTATACGTGGGGTGTTAGATATCTCGGCTTGTGAAATTTTGAAACAATATATTTTCAATTCCTTTATCAGGAACTTATATGACAAAATTATATGAAGTCTTTATTAACAAGTCATCAAATTGCTTGAACAAACCTATTTAATTTCATTTTTTCGTAGTAAAGGGTGAACCGTTCGAAATCCGCACATACTCAAGTATCTCTAACTTCTGATCCGTTGGGTAAAATTAAATGAGATTGAGCGTGAACATTGTTCAATGGGTTAGCTTACACTCTGTGGGCTGATTCTATCAGGCCTGAAGTTCAATATTTTTTGTGCTTCTACATTCTTTGTCATTATAGCTTAGAAAGAATACTCTCTTGAAAATCTTACAACATATGAGCCAAGCTTGCAGGTCCCACTTAACCCTGATTCTTACTTCCCCCGGCAAACACTAAATTATACATAGGTACAGGTATGTTCCGTTTTTATCTAAACGATCGGCGATTTTCTGTTGACAAAACCGGAACCGTGACAAAAACAGAATAATGTTCTTAGACAAAATATTTTACAAATCTGTAAAAATGGCACTTTTAACCGGAAAGTGCACATTTTCGTCAAATACATGCATATTATCGATGTTTAGGGGCGGTGAGGAACCTTGCAATTGTTCATTCGTGTAGGTTCGTAATGGAATTTGATTGCAGCCTCCAATCAATAAGTATGATTTTGCGATAAACCCTTAATAGTTATAGTCTTATTTTTGGTCAGAATGTCAATATTAAAATGATAATCACAAAAATGTACTGTGCACTATGAGATTAGTCGTATTTGTATAAATAAAGAACGCGAAAGTATGTCAAGCTGATCATTATTTGGTTGGCGTTAAATCAGAGTGGACCAAGTGACATTTTTCATATTTTGAGAAAAATGAGCTTAAAATCTAACGCTTTGTAATTTTTTAACTCGTTCAAATTTTGGTTCAATATTTCTACACATCTTTGTGTGGCTTTCAAACAATACAATGTGAAGTGACAATCATTAAAAATCATAATCCAAACCAATGATAAAACAACTTTTTGATGGACTATGTGTACTTGGTCCACTCTGACTGAACTAAAGACCACCGTTCAGAGAGTTGGTTCACCCTGACTGAACAATTTCTAGGAAAATAACAATCATTTAATTCTTGCATGGTCAAACTGGGTGCATATCGCAAAGATAAACAGATTATCAAGACCCTTCGACACCAGTATAGTAAATTCTTCAATAATTCATATCGTCAATCCCGAAATCAGTGGGATTGTTCAGGACGGCGCCGTATCTTCCTTATTATTTCCCTTGCGGTGCGGATTGCCAACAGAAGGGAGAAAAACATTATAGTATACAACACATCTACAATACAGTCGATCGCTTAGGAACACACAGTCAGTAGTGAAATAGACACCACAGAAGACACACACGGATTAGTTGAATAGAAATCTCAATTGTTAGTAAAATTTATAAACAGTAAAGTTAGTTGAAAAGGATTCAAATATAAAACGGACTAAAATTCTAAAAGCAAACTCCACATCATAAAAAATGAGTTTTGCTCTTTGGATCTCCGAAAATCCGCAACAAAACTTTTAGATTTTTATCCCACCATCACCAAATTCGACGCCAACAAAGTACAATGGCGGCCAGACACAATTGTAAATGTGATCAACCGATCGTCGATGGTGATAAGATAGACCATTGTAGCGAATGTTTTCGCTCTATTCATTCCGCAAGTGGTGTGATCGGTCGTTATATCGGTGGTGAGCGTATGTTGTGTGTTCTTTGCCAGCGTCGGGCTCCACCACCGCCTTGATCGCATTCGAGAAGATCGACGAGATCTTCCGTTCGAGCCAGGATTCAACTGGATCTACAACGATTCGAAGAAGAAAATCGATTGCAGGAGAGAGCAGCAGAAGAAAGGCTCTGGCGTGAGAGGGAATATTTAGCCAAGAAATATGACCTTATGCACGCCGAGTTGCTCGAGGAAGGCGAAGCAAGCAGCCGTCGTTCAATGTCAAGCATCGAAATGCATCATTTGAGTTCGATTGAAGAGCGCAACGAAAGTAACGTATCACAGGAAGTTCAAAATCCTTTGGATTGGAGCCTTACTTGGGATCTTCCCGAGACATCGCAATCCCTACCAAAAGGACATCTACAGGAGATTCAGCGGAGGTTTACTGATGTACAACTACTTCGAAAGTCAAATGACGAACAAAACACAACAATGTCAGCACAAAGCCGAAGCTTCACCCAGGCTGCACTGGAGCCCACCATTGACCAGCCGGTTCAGTTGTTTAGACTCGAAGCATCACATCCCAGGCAGCAGATATCAGCAGCTAGTTTTTCGGTGAGTCAATCGTGTTCGAATTATACTTCTACACGAATAAGACCGTTAAAAAGCAATGTGACATTCAGTCTACCAAATCGTACGTCATTCATTCAACACATTAATTACCCATGCAATCCCCCCATTATTTTCAAAATGTGGCTACCTTCTATCCGCTGCATAAAAGCACTCCTCATGCCCGCCCCGCAACAACCCCTCCGTGCGTTTTGCTGACTATCCGCTTGTTTCATCATACAATTTGTCAACGATGCCCCAAGAACACACTGTTCAAAGTACTCCATTGCCAATAGCGTCAGCAGTCGCTGCACCCAGTGATATGCCATCCGCTATTCCCCCCTTTGACTCAACCCTTGCACCAGCATCAATACCTCATCCGTGGATTAGTGCTTCGACAGCTCAACAACTCGCCGCCAGGCACATCCTGTCGAGTGGCCGCTGTTCATTAGCTGCTTCCAGAACGCAACCCAACTATGTGGATTCTCACACGGCGAGAACTTGATGCGTCTGCAACGAAGTCTCAAAGGTAACGAAGCAGTGAGAAGCTTTCTGCTGGAACCATCGTCGGTTTCGATAATTATCTCGACTCTTCAAACACTCTATGGACGTCCTGACTTGGTCATCAACTCTCTTCTGCAAAAAAATGTGTATCACTCCAGCCCCCAAACCGGAAAAGCTGGAGTCATTGGTATCTTTTGGTCTCGCATGCCAGAATCTTTGTGGACACCTACGGGCAGTCGGTCAGCAGGCCCATCTCTCCAACCCTGCGCTACTGCAGGAGTTGGTTAACAGGTTGCTGGCGAATATTAAGTTGGATTGGGCTTTCTTTAAGCAAAAATGTCCAGTCGTCGACCTTGGGACTTTCGGAGACTACATGGCTCAGTAAGTTGTCGCCGCAAGTGACGTGGCGCCTTTCCAACCATCTGATGCTGCTATCGCTAGTTCGGAGAGCTGTATGTGAATACACATTCCACCGGTAACCCGGAGGACAGCGCAGGAAAAAGGTACCAATCTAGCAGCACCGGAACCAAACAGTTCTTCGGAAAACCGTGCCCAGTTTGTGGAAAACTAGGGCACAAAGTTAGAGAATGCGACGATTTCAAGAACTGCAATTTGCAGGAACCCCATCTGTGCAGACGGTGCTTGATAGCACATGGAATGTTTCCTTGCAAAACGACGTCGTTTGGGTCGGAAAGATGTGAAGAACGACACCACAAGCTGTTGCATCCAGGCAAACCGCAATCGCTTTGCCTTCAGTGGACCGGCGAAATCGAAAGGGCAGAAGACACAGCTGATTCATATCGAAATCTCAGGACGTGGGTCGCAAAAACGACATGTACTGAAAGCAGCTCATACTGTGGAAAATTTGTGCCTTCCTAAACAAAGTCTGCCTTTTGAACGATTGTTTGAAGAATTGTATCTCCGTGGTTTACCGGTCGATGGGTATAGCAACGCAGTTTCAACCATTCTGATTGGTCTAGACAATACGCATTTGAATATTCCCCTCAAAATTCGGGAAGGTAGAATTGGCTAGCCGGCTGCAGCGAAAACCAGATTAGGTTGGACAGTCTATGGTCCGATATCCAAAGCAAATTACCCGTTGGAACATTGCCACTTTCATCTGAGCGAAGAAGATCGGAGTTCTGGTGAAGTTTGCACGATCTGGTGAAGGATTTTTTCTCAATAGAGAGTGTCAGCGTGGCTGTTGCTCCATTGCTCGAAGGCTCCGATGAAAAGCGTTTTAAGAAAATTTTGGAAGATACTACAATCCGTCTGCCATCCGGACGGCTCCAAACAGGGCTACTGTGGAAGCACGATCACATAAATTTTCCAGATAGCAGGCCCATGGCGGAGAACCGGATGAAACCCTTGGAGTGTCCACATCAGATTGTGGAATACGTGAAGAAGGGATATGCGCATAAAATTACCATCGAAGAAATGTTCAACACAGACCCAAGGAGAGTCTGATATCTCCCTTTGGGGCTAGTCGTGAACCCTAAGAAGCCTGGGAAAGTTCGCATCGTATGGGATGCAGCGGCGAAAGTTAAAGGACAGTCACTTAACTCCGCTCTGCTTACTGGACAAGATCTTCTAACGTCTCTTCCATCGGTTCTATCTCGTTATCGCCAACGTCAAGTGGCAATAAGTGGCGATATACGGGAGATGTTCCACCAGTTTCAAATCAGACCGGAGGACAGACAGGCTCAACGATTCTTGTTTAGAAGCGACTTATCCAAGGCGCCAGACACCTACGTCATAGAGATGGTCGGGTCTCGGGTTTTCAAACCCGATACCTGACCCGAACCCGAACCCGACCCGGTTCGGGTCGGGTTCGGGTTTGAAAATTTTTATTTTTTCGGGTTCGGGTCGGGTTTGAAGGCTTAAAAATTATCGGGTACGGGTCGGGTTCGGGCTTGTAAAAAGTCGGATTCAGTCGGGTTTGGGTCTGGTTTGGTTAGAATTTTTCACAAAGTAACAACCTGAAAGCTTTCCAATGCATCAGAAACGATGAATTTATCATTTTTTCGAACCCGGGTTCTATTCGGGGTTTTCTTAGAAAACTTTTTCGTGTTTCGGGTCGGGTTCGGGTTTGAACAGCGAAAAACTTTCGGGTTCGGGTCGGGTCCGGGTTTGCTTTTCAATTTTTGTCTCGGGTTCGGGTCGGGTCCGGGTTTGAAGGAATAAAATAAGTCGGGTACGGGTCGGGTTCGGGTTTGGAAAATGTGAAACCCGACCATCTCTACTACGTCATGGATGTTGCAACCTTCGGCGTGAATTGCTCACCCTCTACGGCACAGTTCATTAAGAACCGAAATGCGAAGGACTTCGAGACGGAATACCCTGCTGCAGCTACCGCAATCGTCCACAAACATTATTTGGACGATTATTTGGATAGTCTCGATACCGTCCAGGAAGCCGTTGATATGGCACTCCAGGTGAAAGAGGTTCACGCTAAGGCTGGGTTCCACATACGGAACTGAATGTCCAGTTCTAAAGAAGTTCTGTCACGGGTCGGGGACTCGGCAGAAGAGTAAGTAAAAAGCTTCTCAGCACATGCCACTTCGTCATCAGAATGCGTTCTTGGAATGAGCTGCTTTCCGGAAACAGACGAGTTCGCATTCAGCGGTTTGTTTCGAGAGGAGTTGATGCCACTACTCCAAGGAGACGTCATACCGACAAAAAGACAGCTTCTGCAGGTGGTAATGAGTATTTTTGATCCGCTTGGCCTAATATCGCTTGTCGTAGTGCATGAAAAAAACCTCATTCAAAACGTTTGGCGAGCAAACATTGCGTGGGACAAAAAAATCAACAGTGAAAAGCTCAGTGAATGGTGTCGTTGAATCAAGCTATTGGGCCAACTTGATGCCGTTCGGATACCACGATGCTATTTCCCAGAATATCTTCCAGAAAGCTTCGAAACTCTGCAGCTACACGTACTTGTGGATGCCAGCGAGAAGGCGTACGTGACAGCAACCTATTTTCGGATAGTGGACCGGACTCAAGTTCGTTGTGTCTTAGTTTCTTCGAAAACCAAGGTGGCACCAGTTAACAGAGGTTCCCAAACTTTCTTACATCGCGGCGCCCTTAGCAATTTTCTGGGAATGACGCGGCGCCCTGGAGCGAAAACCAGAAGAGTGAGGCTTTTTCATACATGAGATATATTTTTGTCCACTTCCGTTTGATTTTGCCGTAAATGGCCAAATTATATACGCGTAATAATCTATCCAAAATACTTTGAACACCCTTAAAACGAAAAGCTCAAAGTGGTGTTTGCCGTAATTTCTAGACAGATTGCGTTCTTTTCTTAGCACAACTAGAGGGGTTCAGTTATCTTTGAAATAAAAAATGAGCTTCATTTTCAATGTCAATTTTCAAACGATATTGAAAAACTCTAATTTATTCGCAAATCTTTTCGCACAAATATGCTGTTGCAAATAAAATGGGAACTCGTGAAAATGCTGTTCTATTACGTGTGTATTATACTTCAATACTCACTAGCGCTGAAAAATGGAATTGTCACTAACAAATTACAATCAATGCACAAATGCCAAACTCTCCTGTTTCTTTTATTGTGAACGATTCATAATTTTCTTGAAACTAGCCTACACATACCATATTTTTTGATAAAAATTCTTCAATATTCATTGATGCTCATAAAACTCTGTAAACTATACTTTAGTTATTTTAAAAAGTATCAATTGTCCAATGAGAAGAATGAGATAAAAAAAAAAGATGTAAAAGAGAATCATCCGTTTTCAAAACTTAAATAAAAAGTAGGATTGGATATTCAACATATAAGAAATGGGAAAGCGTGACATCAAAAATGAGTGTATTCTGAACTGTAAATGTTGAATCAAATTTTTTTGATAATAAATCTATGAGCTGTTTTCTGGCTCATCTTAACGTTCCTCACGAAAAGTTTTCCGGATTGAAGTGGGAATCGAAGTAACACTCCTCAGCACAATGTTTGACGACACTAACCGCACGTCCTCGAATTCTTCAAACGAGTTCAAGCTCAAAAGTTCTCAACAATGAATGTTCAAATGACAGTCGATGAAAACGGCTATAATTTGCTTCAAAGTTGTCAAAGAACAGTTTTCTTTAAACGTGCGTTACCATTATTTATATCCGGAAATTGGAAAAGTTTTCCAAGATGATGGGAAGATTTCAAATTCAATCATGAGTTAACTTGCGGCGCCCCTGAAGAAGTGCTATGGCGCACCAGGGCGCCGCGGCGCACAGTTTGGGAAGTACTGAGTTAAACCATTGTAAGTTCCCCGTCTCGAACTACAAGCTGCATTGCTTGGAGCAAGATTGGCGAAGTCGGTCACAGAAAACCACACATTGTGCATCAAGCAACGGTTTTTCTGGAGTGATTCAACCACTGCCCTTTCCTGGTTGCAATCGGATCAGCGAAAATATCGGCAGTTTGTAGCGTGCCGTGTATCGGAAATCCTAGATTCCACAAAGGTTGACGAATGGCAAAACGTTCCCACATGTTTGAATGTGGCCGATAGTGGAAAGAAGGGCTTCAAATCGGCACTGGTCATCGCTGGTTCAGTGGACCGAGATTCTTGTATGATCCTCCAAGTATGTGGCCGCAACAGAAGAAACTTTCTTGCCATAGTTTGGAGGAGCTTCGACCCATACACATCCATAAGGAAGTCACCAACGAGGCGTTGGTACAAATGGTACCGCTTCTCCAAATGGGAACGATGTCTACGTGCAGTAGCTTATGTCCATCGGTTCATCGATCAACTAAAGCGGAAGAAGCGTGGAAGAATCGTGGACCGGAAGTTCAGCTTCTGCTCACCCGTGAGGAACTACAGCAAGAAGAGCATACGATTATCAAGCTGGCACAGTTGGAAGCCTTTGCGGACGATATAGCAACGATGCTAGAAAATCAATCACTGCCACCAGATCAACGTCATCGGCTCGAAAAAAAAAACTATAAGGCTCTACAAGCTATCGCCTTTTCTGGATGATCAAGGAATCGTTCGATGGGTTCTGTGAAGCTGCATACGAGTTCAAATATCCTGCCGTGCTGCCAAAGAACCACTATGCCACTACGCTGATCGTAGATTCGTACCATCGGCGGTTCAACCACTGCAACGGAGAAACGACCGTGAATGAAATGTGGCAAAGATTTCACTTGTCGGAAATGCGGGCAGCTTTCCGGAAGATTCGCAAGCTATGTATGTGGTGCAGGGTGTTCAGGGCAACGCCAGCAGTTCCAAGAATGGCATCACTACTGGACGCTCGGGTCACTCCACGCGTTAAACCGTTCAGCTTCGTCGGAATAGACTTCTTCGGTTCGCTTTTAGTTGTACAAGGCCGTCATGAAGTGAAGAAATGGGTCGCACATGTTCACCTCTTCACATGTTTAACCATTAAAGCTACCCATCTCGAGATTGTATCCAGCCTGTCAACTGAATGCTGCAAGATGGCTATACGGCGGTATACATCGTGGAAGGGAACAACTTCGGAGATCTACAGTGATCGGGGGACGAATTTCGTCCGAATCAGCGGAGAACTGCGAGAGCAGCTGAGATCCATCAATATGGAACTAGCTATCACTTTCACTAACACTGTTACCTAATGGCGCTTCAATCCACCAGCTGCATAGCATATGAGAGGGTCTTGGGAACGTAAGGTTTGGTCCGTTAAGTTAAGCCGTTGACCTACATGTCTATCGGGTCTGCGGAACACGAAGCTCTAACTCCGAATTGCTTCATCATGCTGAGTACGAGTGGAGTGAATCAACCTCCGACTCAATTCGTGGACGATAAGTTGGCATTGCGTTCAAGTTGGTTCTTATATCAACGTCTTTTGGATCAGTTCTGGACTCGCTAGGTGAAGGAATACCTTCCCACCATTACCAAACGAACCAAATGGTTCGTTGACACAAAACCGATCTCTGCCGGCGATATAGTGATCATCGTTGAAGGGGCGATGCCTACAGGATCGTTATGGCGAAGACAAGAGGTGCAATGGCTCCTACAGAACAATCTCCAGAGATGCTGGAGGGGATCATCGAGGGGCTTTTTCCACGCCATAACCCTAGCATTTTCTCCTCCTTTCGTAGGATAGCCGGGGATTGGGGCTGGCGATCAGGAGAGGGTAACCGATGAGGAACTTGCAGGGATTGCAAAATCCCTCAGAATAGGTAAGCCACCAGGTCCGGACGGAGTTCCAAACCTGGGTTCAAAGTGGCAATTGCGGAGGCTCCCGGGATGTTCAGATCTGCCATGCAGAGATGCCTGGCGATGGAGTTTATCCAGACGTGTGGAAGTGGCAGAGCCTGGTACTATTGCTAAAGGCGGGAAAACCACCCGGTGACCAGTCGGTGCATAGACCAATATGTTTGATCGATACGGCGGGGAAGGTGCTCGAGAAGATCATCCTCAACAGACTGTTGAGGTACACCGAGGGTGTAAATGGTCTCTCAAGCAACCAGTTCGGCTTCCGGAAAGGGAGGTCCACCGTAGACGCTATTCTGACGGTTAAAAAAACCGCTGAGATAGCACTCCAGCGTAAGAGGAGGGGGATTCGCTACTGTGAAGTAGTGACTCTGGATGTAAGGAACGCATTCAATAGTGCAAGTTGGGCGGCTATTGCTGATGCGTTCCTGCGTCTGGGGATACCCGAGTACCTGTATAAGATTCTCGGCAGTTACTTCCAGAATCGGGTATTAGTCTACGACACAGAGGTGGGTCGGAAGTGCTTTCACATAACCTCAGGAGTCCCTCAAGGTTCCATCCTGGGTCCGGTGTTATGGAATGTCATGTAAGATGAGGTGTTGAGATTAAGATTCCCGGCGGGTGTGGTCATCGTTGGCTTTGCTGACGATATTACGCTGGAGGTCTACGGTGAATCGATCGAAGAAGTGGAATTGACTGCAGCCCACTCGATCGCAATTGTGGAGAAGTGGATGGGCTCCAGGAAACTGGAATTGGCTTACCACAAAACTGAAGCGGTTGTTGTCAACAACCGAAAGTCGGTGCAGCAAGCGGTGATCAGTGTAGGCGACTGCACGATCACTTCGAAGCGCTCCGTCAAACACTTGGGGGTGATGATCGACGACAAGCTTATCTTCGGTAGCCATGTCGATTATGCCTGCAAGAGAGCCTCCACAGCTATTGTGGCACTGTCCCGGATGATGGCCAATAGCTCTGCGGTGTACGCCAGTAAGCGTAAGCTTCTGGCCAGTGTCGCCTCGTCCATACTGAGGTTTGGTGACCCGGCTTGGGGCACGGCTTTAAGTACCGACAGCTACGCTAGCAAGCTAGAAAGTACTTATAGGCTAATATGCCTGAGGGTTGTGAACGCGTACCGTACCGTGTCACACGATCGATGCACTCTGCATCATCACTGGTATGGTGCCTATTGGTATCCTTATCATGGAAGACATAGAGTGCTTCGAAATGCGCGGCACAAGAGGCATACGCAGGACTGCCAGACTGGCCTCTATGGTCCAATGGCAGCGTGCGTGGGACAATTCCACCAAGGGAGGGTGGACCCACAGGTTGATTCCGAGGTTAGATATCTGGGTCAATAGGCGCCATGGGGAACTAACATTCCACCTGACACAGGTCCTTGCGGGCCATGGTTGCTTTAGACAGTATCTACACCATTTCGGTCATGCAGGTTTTCCCCAATGGCCATTTTTATGCAGGTTTAGAGAAAACGGCGGAACACGTTTTGTTCGTGTGCCCGCGTTTCCGCACAATGCGTGACTGGCTAGTGCAGATGCTAAGCAACAGGTGGTCCAAGGGTTCGCAGTCGGATATGTAGGTCATACAGGTGCCCTACATCGAAATCGACCGTTACAGCGATTAAGTGGCCGCGGGGAGAACATCTTGGTAGCGTTGCTGTCGTGGCGCCGGCCTACTGGGTTGGATACGAGCCTCTGGTTGTTCGGGGCAGGTGGAGGCCCCTTCGTCAGCAATCCCAGCTGGTGCTAGCTGATAGGGCCTGAACCTTCAGTAGGTCAAATTGCGAAGCCCGCAGTATCAGTTCTTGATACCTGCAGTGCAGCTGAGCGCGGGCGATGTGGTCGCAGCTAACCTTGAGGTTGCGATGTGCAATAGCCCCTCTCCGAAGCAATGCCTTCTTGGTGCTACCGGAGAGACGAAGGGTTTGGCGGCAATGGGAATGGTTTAGTGGGTCGGGGATGTAGTCCTGTATACTGCATGTAGTAAATGGTCCCCAACCTCACACTCCTGGACCTTGGTCCGAGGTCTGTTGAGCAGATTATCCCCCCTTTGCTAAGTAAAAAAATTGTCTGTGCCACTCTGTGCCGGAAACAGGTATACGGGCCTTAACTACCCCTTAAAAGTTGTTAATTTATGAACAACTTTGTTATTTCAAGAGATGATATATTAGGCAAATACCAGTTTATTGCATTATCAATTTGGAGAAAACACAAAAAATGTAAAAATCATGGGATAAAGTTATGATGAAAAATATGTTTTGGGAGAGTTCACTTATTTTCGTCTAATTATTTATATGAATTGGAACTAGAACTAGGTAGGTTTGGGAATGGAAGAAGTAAGAAGAATTATGAATACTACAAATATTCTCGTTCAGCCATCTGGATCCATAGCTTGAACATTATTTATATTTCTTTTGTCGAAGTGCACTAAATAAAATTTTCGAGGAAGATCTTTCCGATGAGCTCTAGATTAGGTTAACTTTTGTATAATTATAATTTGGACTGGGGAAAACCTAAGTGTATCAATTAATTCATTTTTCAAGCCTTAAGCTATAGTAAGTTTCTCGCTGTAACAAACAGAGGAACCACACATATTAAGTGAAACAGATTTCATATCAACACTAGCTTCATTAAAGGTACATTGCAAGAAAATGTTGATTATTTTAACAGTGTCCTATTTTATCTATTTTGATGAAAATCTTGTATGTGTTTTGTAGATGTATTTTTTATGAGCAAGTCAGTTTGTTGATCTACGTACAGATTCGGCCGTTCTTTCTACAAAAACAATATAAATGGCACTTTCCTAACTGTACATAGGAAAAAAATACAACTTATAGGCCACTTAGGAAGCATGAGAATGATTGACCGCCCGCAGATGCTAGTCCTTTATTGTAAGAACAGCTGTATTTACTCAGGGAATCCCAGTAGTGTCTACTCGGGATCAGTAGCATCCTCAATGTGTAAGTACTGGTGCTCTTATTATTTTACCAAACAATAACGGCGCCGGCTGCGTCCGAATGCAGGTCAATTTGGGGATGAGAGGGAAATCTTGACGTGTTACTTGCTTTATGGAAGTCGAGGAGTCCTCTGCGCTTCCACAAGAAAACACTGGGAGTTTGGATATGGGAAAGGTTTGGGTAAAGGATTCGTTTTGGTAAACGATAAATATATACACCCGATTCTGTTCTTGCACGGATTTTTTTTTACACGGCCGTGCAAAAAAAGTTTCCATACATTTTTTTCCGCCAAAACCTTATTTTTGCATAAAACGTCGAGAATTGGTGTTACTTTTTTTGCACGGTTTTTGAAATTTTGATCTGAAAACTTTTTTTGCCCGGTACGCATCCCCCGTGTAAAAACAGAATCGGGTGTAATTTGAAATGAATGCGCCTGACCGGATTCGCGATATTACTCGATAAACGCATTGAACGCTGAACAAGTGTTCGTCGCTCGCCCCACAGGAGCAAGCGACAAGATCAAAGGATCAAACACTACTCAAAACTTGTAGGCTACTTAGGAAGCGTACATAAATTAGGTAGCGCAAAAAATCTCAATTTTCAACCCCCTCTTACTATTTGTATGAAGGCTCCAACAATCTTGTAAAGATCGTTGAGCCTTCTTAGCCCCACTCCATCTTAAAAGCAATACGTAATTTATTGACTGCCTCTTACTCTGATAAACCGTTTTTACCGATCATGGGTTTTACCCTACTACTTTGAAAGTCATCACCAAAATGAATCACTATCTCAAATAATAATCATAATAATTTACCATAAATTAGATAAAATGAAGACAACCAAACCTTCATATTGCACACTATATTGTGGCACAGAAAAACAATTATTTTCCTCAATAGTACAATTTAGCGGTAATGATGGCCACTACAATGTAAGAACCGTGAAAATAATGCAACATGTTCAGGGAACTCCATCAAGCATAAATCATTTTAATATTGTCTCGTGGGAAATGGAATTACCGGCTTTGTTCATTCAAAATTGACTGTGCATTTTCGCCATTGTTGGGCTCGCTAAAAATGGCACTTGAAGCTTTTCTTCCTTCCTGCGGCAAACGATGGTGTTTGGTGGTCATGGTCGTGATATTTCACTCTCCACGGTGAAGCACCGAAGAAGGCTGAAACTTTTAATTGTTTGCTTCTGATGGAAACGTTCGGGATACTTTGGCAAGCGCATTTAGTTATGGCTTCAAGCATAATTGAGCACTGTCGCTAATTGTATTTCATTTTTAATTTGAACCTGTTCATTGTTGCATTGCAACAAGCATTGAAGATTTGATTGGAAGAGTGTTTGTAAATCACGTAGATGTTTTGGAAGAAGCGGGCGTTTGACTTAAGGCATGAATAAATGTCAACTTTTCCTCCTAATGGTACACCTTAATATCTGAACTTAAAAAAATTAAATCAGGACAAGCACAGATCAGTAAAATTTATTTTTATTTTTAGCATCCTGATCAAAATCTACCACCGTTTTGATTCATATTTAAGGGGCCCAGATAGCCGTAGCGGTAAACGCGCAGCTATTCAGCAAGACCAAGCTAAGGGTCGTGGGTTCGAATCCCACCGGTCGAGGATCTTTTCGGGTTGGAAATTTTCTCGACTTCCCAGTGCATAGAGTATCTTCGTACCTGCCACACGATATACGCATGCAAAAATGGTCATTGGCATAGTAAGCTCTCAGTTAATAACTGTGGAAGTGCTCATAAGAACACTAAGCTGAAAAGTAGGCTCTGTCCCAGTTGGGACGTAACGCCAGAAAAGATTGAAGAAGAAGATTGATTCATATTTCGAATACGTAAGGCTTATAGTAACAACAAATGCATGTTATAGGCATGAATAAACCGCAATTTGCGAATTCTTATCGCTTTGCAAAATTAAACTATAAACTATTAAGAATGCTAATAAAAAAGTGTTTCATATATTTTACTATATTTACATCAAAAAATAAAAAGATAAGCAAAATTAGCACGATTAATAAGCATTTAAAATTATAATTTCGCAAATAAATTTATCTGAGCTAATTGTTACGGCCTTGAACAAAAAACTAAAGATTCTACAAATCTCAAGTCTTAATTCTCGTTAAAAGAAACAAATTTGAAACGCAAATGACTATTCTAGCCTCGAACTTTATTTACAGATTTCAATGAAATCAGCCAAGGAAATCGTCTCACAAAATTCGAGTTTTAGGAATTTGAGACCGAATGGTATTTGGCAATCCTTTAAGACTGATTTTCGCATTCACGCTAAGACAATCAGTAGCATTCAAAACGGACTTATGAGTGTATGAAATGTTGCGAATGATTCCATCCGCGCTGGTTCGAAATTAAATTCCACGAAATTCCGCAAAATCAAGCGAGACGAACGAGATGAGTTATTTTTTCGATTTGATTGCTCTTCCTCAAGTAAAAAATCCGAAACGTAAAGGGCTATCCACAATTAAGGTGAATCTTCATGGCAATCGCAGCCTTTGATTGGAACCAGGTATTCTCTCGCAGGTTATGAATAGTTAGAAATATTTCCTAGTATTCACGTTGGATTCAGTTCATTGGACCTTTTCGAGCTTAGCACTAGTCGAGAATGCATTACAATATCACATCCGTAAAACGGGGTAACTTTGATAATGCGGGTCACGGTGTGCCAGAAACCGTTATTAACGTAAAAAAATGTCCAAGAATTTGGCACCTACCATTCGAAAGATATAGTATTCAAGCATCTTCTCCGTGAATTTGAAAATATTTTAACGAGGGAATCGAAAGTTATCGTGATTTGAAGGGTTTGAACTGTTTTGGAAGGGATTTGTACATACTTCACAATTTTCCCCACCAGTGCATCATTATTTATTTGTAAACTAGCCAAGTAACCATCAGCTTGGCATTGAGAATTCAAAACATATGATATCCAAGCACCTTCTCTGAAATTTTGAGACAATTTCTTCGAGAAAATCAGAAGTTACAGTGATTTGTATATTTACCATTATTTCTATGAAGTTTAAATAAGGGCTTATTTATATGGCTTTGCCGTATTGATGCGCATAATTTACAAATAAAAATGTCTATAGGACTGACACTCGATATCCAAAAAATATAGTAGAATCTTCGCAGTCGGTTTGATAAATTTTTATCGAAAGACAACATAACCGGAGTACTTTGAAGGTTGGGACATGTCTCTAGGATTTATTTTTAATCGTCTAAAATAATGTGCACCACACGCATTTGATCATTGTGATACAAAATAGCTTAACATATTTGTATTGTCTTTGTGTTGAACTTGTTTTGACTTGTCTTTCATTCAAGAAAGGCAGTGTTTCGTTACAGCATAAGCAAATGTGATCATTTTCGGCGTTTTGCTGGGCAGTGATTCGTTATGGCCCAAATACGCGTATTGGTTAATCTAATTTGAAAATGGTTCTTTGTTGCTCAGTCGAGGATGGATTATCAACTGATATCGTTTAATGCTACTGTTTTAAATGTTCTAAATACGATTGTTCAGAATTCATTTGAACAACGTTTATATTTGTTCAAATAATAGTTCAATAGTTGTTCAAATTAATTCAAATAATAAGTCGGTTATTGTCGAAATAAACCTTGTTTCATGTTTTTCAAATATTTCAATGCAACAAGTCTCATATTCGGATTAGTTTTACATAATAACACAAGATTCTTGAATTGTTAGGTACTACAAATATCGACTTTTCATTTAGATACTGATAGTTTACGATTTAGATTGATGTTGAATGATTCGCATCATGCAAAACCTTTGGTTGGTTCGTTATCAAAGGTGTCGTCATATGAGTCTCAAGTCAAGTTATGTACATATGAAAGAATTACTTTTTATTTTATTTTATTTATGATTTTGTTGATATTATTACGCTTGTAGGAAGGTGTCACCAGTGAATTTGATGCGATGATCTCTAGGACTCTTGTAATTAAGCGTTATGTTTACCAAGACGAATCCTATAATATAACCTCTTTTCATTTTCCAAACTCCCAATGATTTCTCGTGGAAGTGCAGAGGATCCCAACGGCTTCGTCATAGATAGCAACACGTAATACATTTATTCCATAACCCAAATTGACCTGTATTCGAACGTAGGCGGCGCTGATATTGCTTAGTACAGGAAATGAGAATTCCATTACTTACACACTGTGGGTGATGCAACAAATCCTAAGTAGCATAGCATCCGTAGGTTCCTTATACATGTATAGTTGCTCGTGTAATGACAAAGAAGCTGCAGAGGGCGGTCAATCACGCTCTTTTATCACATTGATGACCATATTGACAAGACTTTGTTGGATTTAGTAATAGTAAAACATTGAACGTACTAATTAAAAATATTCAAAATTTGCTTTTCCAAAACTTCAAAGTATTCTAGTTATGTTGTCTTTTGATAAAATTTTTGTCTAGCTAACTGCGAAGATGCTAGTCAACTAGTGTGTGTAATCAACTAAATCTTCTGAATGCCGAGTGTCAGTCCTATAGACATTTTTATTTGTAAATTATGCGCATCAATATAGCAAAGCCATATAAATAAGCTCTTATTTATTCTTCATAGAAATAATGGTAAATATACAAATCACTGTAACTTCTGATTTTCTCGAAGAAATTGTCTCAAAATTTCAGAGAAGATGCTTGGATATCATATGTTTTGAATGCTTAATGCAAAGCTGATGGTTACTTGGCTAGTTTACAAATTAATAATGATGCACTGGTGGGGAAAATTGTGAAGTATGTACAAATCCCTTCCAAAAAAGTTCAAACCCTTTAAATCACGATAACTTTCGATTCCCTCGTTAAAATATTTTCAAATTCACGGAGAAGATGCTTGAATACTATATCTTTCGAATGGTAGGTGCCAAATTCTTGGACATTTTTTTACGTTAATAATGGTTTCTGGCACACCGTGCGGGTAACTTTGATATTGCGGGACCCACCACATACAAAACGAAATCATCATCATCATCATATATATAAAATCCCAGAGTTGTCTGTCTGTCAGTAACGCTTTGAAATGTTTCATCGAAAAGTTTCATTAAGCGCAACAACAGCAATTTAAGAGCACTACTATGGTTAATTTTAATGGATGAACTATACAATTGTTGTGGAAACCTACAACAGCTCTTTCTCTGACAGGATACTGTGGAGTTTCCTGGAACATTGTTCATTTCAATCCGTAAAATATTCTCGATCCCTTAATCATTGTCGTGTGTTAAGGAATTCGATTGTTGACTGTAAACAAATCAACTTTAAGCAATTTGCAGTTCGGTCGACCTTGAATCGGGTTGGAGTTAAAGTTATGAAACGGATTTCTCCAGTTCCAACTCAGGTTCAAACTCGACATACGCAAAAGCAAGATTAACTTGAATGAGATGAATGTGCGCCAAATATTAGAGTTTTATAAACTTACAGTACAACCTCCATGAGTCTATGTTCCATGACTCGATATTGCCTCACATACTACGATGTAAGGGTTTCCCAAAACATTCCTGTTCCATGGCTCGACATTTCCATGAGTCGATTGTCTTTTAATCACAACTGTGATTTTGAAAAATGACAATGCCACAGCTATTCAGGAGAATATTCTACAATTTTTGATGAGATTATACTCCTTAATTCTTCCTTCTGGAACTTTCGAAATATTAAACAACAGAAGAAACACTACAACAGCAGGGCTGTAATTATTCCAGATTAGAACATTTCAACAGTTTTGAAGCCACGTGCTCATAACTATAAACGATTTTGCGGTATAATGCGATTCGAAAGTTTATATACATAGCCGTTTAAAATTTCGATTGAACGTGGCTAGCCACGTCGGGTTAGTTAGTAAGATAATATCTATTAATCAGTTAAGTGAAACGAATGCAAAAGTAAAGAAAATTAGTATGACACTTCATGTCAAAACTATTTTCATTTGAATCGAGAACATTTGAGACTCAATATACGAATATCAAAAATTGATCCAACTATAGCAATTTCGAAACGTTTATGAACAACCTGTTCTACAATCACTAATTCATGTAGTTTTAAATAGTTTGTCACTTATATTTGACAGCCTAGTCATAATAAAACTTGAATATGGTTTCAAATCTCTTAGAGAACCATTTTAACAAAATGTGACCATTTTTGTAATCTAAGTCAGAAATTTCCATATAACGATGAACGCCTAGAGGTATGCAATGCCCTAAAAATGTTTGTAATTCATTCAATTTCATCATACTAAACGAAATAACAATGTTTCTGTTAATAAGTTAAGCAAAACGAATGCAAAAGTAAAGAGTTTTATAATTATACTTCATGTCACAGCTATTTTCGTTGGAATGTACTGAACATTTGAGTATTTATATGCAATTATTAAAAATATATAATATTTTTGTTATTTTAAACGCTCACAAGCAATATGTTTTACGATCACTATTTGATGAAATCATAATGAGTTCGTCACTTATCCTTGACAGCCTAGTTGTAGTTGAACATGAATTCGGTCTCAAATCTCTTAGCGAAAACCATTTTTGCAAACTGGGGCCATTTTTGTAACCTAAGTCAGACATTTCCATATAGTGTTAAACACCTAGAGATATGCAACGCCCAATGAATGTTCCGTAATTCAATCAATTTTGTTCGTCTTATACTCCATCATCAAAGTTACCCGAAAACAGGAAATCGTTTTTGTATTATATGAAAAATTATATATCCATTCAGAATAAATCTTTTGGGAATCTATCAACTGCAGTCGATAGTTAGGATGCCAGTACTTGTTTTAAAAATATAAATTATAATTCTCTGAAACAGCATGTATAAATATTCAAGTTTTCTTCGAAAAAACTATCAAAGTTACCCCGTTTTACGATACCCCAAAACAGCGATGTGCGATATCTGCGAGATATCTATAGGAGCTAAGTTAATTTAAGATGTTCTTAACAGTTTTTGAAAATTGAAATTTCAGAAAAAAAAATCCTGTGAGCCGTGCATCGTATCTCCAAATAAAACGTCGGCATCCTATACGCATCAATTTACGAAGAAGATAAGAAAACCTTAATTAAAAAATTATCAGCAATCCTCTTCGAAAACAGCGATCAACAACATTCAAGAACAGGCTATGGTTTTCAGTACTGCTTCAAAGAAGTATGGAGTTCCGAAAACCCTCTCCTGTATTGCTTAAGCTATCCGATTACGTAAAACAGCCTTCGATACAAAGTAGCCAGTTATTTGAAATCCAATCCCTGACCAAATCCGTTTACGAATAATACAGCTGGTCAATAAGAGCACTTTTACTAATAATGATTTCCTTATGATTGTTATTTTCATGTTGTCTTAGGAAAGTCACGGTTCAAGCTGATTTTCGCGCTTTTTTAATGTTCAACCTAAAATATAACACGTTTTGTAGGTGACTTTGTGTTAAAAATTGAAAATATGGTGGCATTGCTTCATGAGCTGCTTCTGTTCAGAAACTAGTAGTTAAATTATGTAAAGGTGAAGATGAATCGAAGCCAAACCTCAAGTTTTCAAGAGCACAAATCTGGAGAACTGAACATTCTATTGAGCTGAAAACTCAATAAATTGGTCACCGCCAGCAAGTGACCAATCGATTGAGTTTTCAGCTCAAACGGATGTTCGATTCTTCAGATTTGTGCTCTTGAAAATTTGAGGTTTGGCTTCCATTTATCTTCACCTTAATAAATCATATACAAATACATCGGAAGGCCAGAATATTACCACAATTTTCATTTACTGCTTCAGATTTTCGTATTAGTATGTACCTAGAGAGAAACATGCAGTACATGTGCCTACCCTCATTAGTTTGCAAAACATTGTCCAGATTGCATAAAACTCTTTTTTCAAAGGGTAGTGCTGCATCACCATGGAGTGCATTTGCGGAGTATAAAATCGTCTCATCCCCGATAGGCTAGGCATACCTACTCCATGAAGCGGATGTGTTTTCCAGGAACGTTGTGTACGAAACGAACAAGTTTAAAATTTTCTCTTCCCTCTCGGTGCACAAAAGTAATAACCGGCCAAACACCAAACCAGCATTCAGTGCGATGTGCCCCGGTCCACCCACATGCGGTTACAACCAATATTAATTTTAATTCCACGTCAATCACATCCCTTTGGGTTCCGGAACGCTTTTTGTCTATCTATCTTCCACAGTCCCCGGTTTGCTGGGTGTGGCTTGCGTTTTTCGATCTGAATGGCAATTTATGGAATTATGAAGTCCATTGTACTGGAGGTTTTAACTGACGGTTGCAACTGCATGAAGAGTCCTGAAATTGGAAAATGTTTATGAATTATTTATGGGCCGTAATAATGCAGGCAAATTTCGAGTGCCTCAATTCACTGTAAACAGTTGCAACAATGGATCTCCTTCAAAGCGATCTGAACAATAATTTGAAACCTTTGTTGATGTAATGACTGTAAATAGATTTTCATATTTCGAGTACCGAGATACTACATTAACATTTAGGTTGCAAACGTTAAGCTAAATTTACGGGATGACTCACTGTTGTATCGTTTCGAATAAACTTGAAAATATCAAGAGAAATAGCTACAGGTCTTAAGCCCTCTGGTGATGTTAAGTTGTTGTAATGGCTCGATCGGTGGTCATTATATGAATGCAGCAGGGTAATTCCTCTTTAATTGATCCTTAATATGTGTCCTTCCTTTTAAATCAGACGTATGAGGCCATTCAACTAACCGGTAGACGTTTTTTCGTTCTCCTTTATGTTCAGAAACAATCGGCTGACCGATTGGTAAAGCGGCTTGAGAAGCTTGTCCGGGATCTTGTCCTTCTCAGCAACCTTGCGGTTCTTCAGTTTGCTAACAGTCTTTTTGACCTCCTCTATGGTCAGTTAGTACTCAGCTCAACCGTCATAATGTTTGTTCGCCATGTTTGTCGTTACATTTATTCTATCGAAAGAGAATCATTCTACTAATAGTTCCATCCCAATACTCTATTTCCGATCTTTCGACGTTCTGACAGAAAAGGGGGGTTCCCTTTTTCAAACCTGGAGCGTTTGTACTCCATGCTAGGAGCGGCTGATCATCGTCCGACTGCCAGTGATGGACTCTAAACAAAACTGTGCACTATGTTCCTCCGAACATTTACCGGGAAGGGTCCTCCGGAAATCTAGGGGGTTCCAGCAGTAAAAAAATCAAGCAACGAGTAATCAACGAGAGGATACAAGAGGATATTGCACGCTAAAGGTATTCCCTAGTCTGGTACAGAGTTTAGTATTACAAAAAGTTATAACAATGCTGGCATTCATATTGGGTAAAAGGATATTGAGGTAGAAGATTTAGGACAATAGGTTTGGATTAGGGGTGTAGTGGAGTTTGCATAGAATTTTAAGTCATAACCAGCTCCATAGTCTGTTTTCTGCCTGGGTTAGTGATATGGTTTGAGAAGATTTGGGTTATAGTAGTTTACCGTTTGATGATCCATTTTTATGCCTGGGGCCGCTAACCGTAATGTAATCCCAGCGGGGGACTGCACCCGGTGGGGTTGGGTAGTTTGATTGCTGTTTGGGAAATAATTTAAGGAGACTCAAAGTAGTGCAAATAAACCTGCATCCTATAGAAATTAATAAGGTTGGTTTCACTTACCTGGTCATTTTGGAGCACATTCCTGATGCTTCCCATCTGGTAGAGGGTTCTGAGATGCTCGAGAGTGGGGCACTCATATAGAATATGCTACACTGTATTACGAGTTCCGCATATCTCACAGGTTCTGCAAAACGATGAATTACTGGAGAAGTCGTGTGAGGCCCTCTTATGTCCTGTACGAAGTCGCGAAAACACGACCTGCTCCTTCCAGTTGGTTATGTCTTCCCAGGCTTCTGTACGCGCTTTGATTTTTCGGAGAAACAGGAACAGGTTGGCGCGTCATTCTTCTGCCCAGGCATTCTCAATAACATGGTTGATCCAAATTTTGGCATCTGCTGCAGGTACTTTCTGATATAGACGGCGACTTAACCGACCAAGATTGGCCAGTATGTCTGCCTGTTCGTTGCCTTGTATTCCAGTGGGGCCCGGTACACAAGTAAAAGTGATTCTTCTATTTATGTCGTTTATGGTGCTCTGTATCGCTTGAATTCAGGAGTGCTTTGCCGTTGGTGATTCCAGAGCTGACCAGACAATGGCTGAATCCGTAGCAACTAAAATGAGCTTATCACTTGGTGGTTTTTGAAAAAATACGTCAACATCTATAATGTCGAACAATTCAAAAGACGTTTTTATTAATGACGAAAACTGAAAATTACATGTATATATTTTAAATTATATGAAACAGGAATAATGCCGACACTTGTAGTGACAAACCATACATAGTTTGTTTGAAAATTACATATGAGTATTACTGTGCATTTTATCTCGATATGGTAGAAGTTTTAGAAAATACGTCAACATTCACAATGTCGAATAATTCAAAAGATAATTTTTAATAATGTCAAAAAGAGAAAAATATGTGTATATTGAAATTGTATGAGAAAAAAGCATAATGCCGACACATATAGTGACGAACCATACAAAGTTTGTTTTAATATTACATAAAAGTTAAGCTTTCAAGAAAAAATGTGTTAGCATAAACATGAAACGAACTCACCAGTTGGTAATCCATTCTCGACTGAACACAAAACTGACACTGACAGCAAAACTTCTTGGCGTCCCGAAAACAAACCGTCTTGCTTGGGCCATCCCAAATACCTACCCAGCAAGACGCTCCAAAACAGGGAAAAAAATTCTCCGGCGACGAAAACACGCGCAAAACCGTGAGCAAAATCTATCGGACGACGCAAAACCGAACTGTCCTGCTTGGGCTTCACGAAGCACTACCCAGCTAGACGCTCCAAAACAGGGGAAAAAAATCTCCGGCAACGAAAACACGCGCGAAATCGTCAGCAAAATCTATCGGACCTCTAATGCTTTTCTTAGTGGGTATTGGACATTTATTTATCTTGATGGGAATCTTTGGTGGAGCATGTTCAATATTACATACATTGAGTCTAGCACATCTAGCTCTCATCGGGTGCATGCCAGTGACGATTAGCAATACGTCATCGGTATACACGAGAATTAAGACTCCCTTTGGAATAACTAAGAAAACACCGCTCATGGTCACAATAAATAGCATGACCGCAATCACTGATCTTTGTGGGACGCCAGTTTCTTCATCGAATGAATTAGATTTGCAGTTTCCATCAAGCTCCTGTGCGGTTCGCCCGTCGAGGAAGTTTTTTACGAACGTGTGCAGACTGCCGGTGATGCCCCAGCTAACCAATTTTTCAGCACGCCGGGTGTCCATGCCCTATTATAGGCTTTTGCCAAGTCCAGCGATGCTATTTCGATGTGATTTCCTTGAGTGCGTCGTTGAGAATCTGACCGAGATAGGCCATGTAAGTTCCGGTTCCAAATCCTGGACGAAAAGGATGTTGCCGGTTATCTAATTCATGATGCTCCTCAAGAAATTCCATAAGCCTTCTATTGACTATTATTTTCGCTGTGCAACTTGTCAATGCTATCGACCGATAGCTGCTTACGATATTGGCGGGACCAGAGTTTTTCGGAATAAGTACTAGGTAGCTGTGTTTCCAATCAGCGGGGAGGGTACCAGAGATCCATTCTTTGTTGATCATAGCGAGGAGGGTGGTCTTTCCGCTCGGAGGAAGATTATTGAGCATCGGGTAACCAATGCACATTGGTCCCAAAGCCATATCTAGGAAGACAAAAATGATTGCGCCTAAACCGTCAATTTTAGATATATGGTGTCTTCGGCAAAGTTTCTCCATATTTTTCAGACATTTTTTTCAGAGATGTGAAATTAGGGTGGCCCACATGGTTTACGAGATCAGCACATAAACTTTTTTGATGACGCATTTAGGACTACACAATGTTCTACAATGTTTTAGAACAACCGATTTGGAGCAACTTTGCCGATTTATGGTGAAAAAAATTGTGACGACGTATTTTGTTTGAAAATTTTGAAAATAATATGTTTTTCAACCGAAAATTGTCTATAACTTGAAAAATATTCGAAATAGCTCTTTAATGCCTTCAGCGAAAATGTGCAAAATTGAATGTTCTGAAAGTGCTTCATACAAAGTATTCATAAAAAATCATTGCTTAAAGATATATTCACCATAAACCGAATTTTGTATGGTAAAGAAAGCGAAAAAAAATATATTTGCTGGAACAACCGGCATAACTGTATGTAGAGTCATTTAAAATTGAAAATATATGTAATGAAATAAGATCGAACACAGTAAGCGAAATGTTTGGAGTTAGGGAAAGTCAGTTGCTGAAGCAGTTTTAACAGTGATCCATGGAACATTTATCCATAAACGATGTCTTGTTATTTCACGCGACATAATGTTTGTCCAGCTAACCTATGCCGTGGTTGATTATAAATTGCTACCGCTTCGGCTTACTAAGCAGAAGATCATGCGTTCAATACCGGTTCCGTTTATTATATTATCAACCCCAAACGATAACAAAACGTATACTTTGAAGAATTTCTTCAAATTACCAAAACGTTACTTCCCGTGATATCCTCCCATAGAAATATAGAAGTATCGGCAATTATGCTATCTGTGCATCCAACTTATCCCATTCAATTCAATCAAATCCAATAAATCTGCTACAACGAATTAGTCAGGGCAGCATTCACCTGTTGAAGAATGCATGAATCTTGAACAAGAGCCAGATATAAATCCCAAATATCTGTCTAAGGTAATGAACCAGAAGGTGGGCCTTGGTCACTTGAAAACTGCTTCAGCAAATAATTTTCCTTTTTTCAACTCCTTAGATTCCGCTTACTTTGATCGATATCAATACATGTGTATTCAATTTTCAATGACATACATACAGTTATTTCGATTGTTCTAGCAAATATCTCTTTTTTCGCTTTCTTTACCATATAAAATTCGGTTTATGGTGAATATATGTGTAAGCGTTGATTTTTTATGAATACCTTGTATGAAGCACTATCAAAACTTTCAATTTTGCACATTTTTGCTGAAGGCACCAAGGAGCTATCTCGAATATTTTTCAAGTTATAGACAATTTTCCATTAAAAACATATTATTTTCAAAATTTTGTCAATCTTTTCAAACAAAAAACGTCCTCACAGTTTTTTTCACCATAAACAGAGAAAGAAATAGTCTTTCTAATGCCGACAAAAGATTGAAAATCCGTTTGCGCCTTTCGGAGATATCGGCATTTGAAAACAACCATTTTTTCGAAGAAAATTTCTGATAACTCTGTAACCATAAGAGATAGAATAGTAGTTTCTTCGGCAAAAAGTTGCGCAATAAAAAAATCTAAAAGTGCTCGGAACATAGTTTTTGCGAGAAATTATCATATAAAAAGTTATCAAGAAAAAACTGATTTTTCAGTACCGTTAAGTCACCAGTCACCGTGCGGGCTCCATTCACCGTGCACATATACAAATTCCTACAAAATATTCATACAATTTTCACAAATTATTCTTTTGTCAGCAAAATAAGATAAAACTAATAAAATGAAGCAGTTTTTGTCACAAAGCATTTTGAAAAACCTAGTTTATGTAGTCGAAATCATGTGAATTCTGTTTGATAATGAGATTTTTCAACACTCTTAGTAGAAACGCCAAAAATCACCACTAGTTAGATGTATTTCATCGTATCAGCAATGAAATTTTATGCAATTTTTAATTTTTCATTGTGTTTTAGTCAAAACTCAAATGCACGGTAAATGGACCCTTTTCAATATGTATGGTTCCCATTACCGTGCATTATTGTAAAAAGCTTGAAATTATTCGGTAATATTAGATTTATTGTTATGTCGTGATTAAAAAACTTCATTTTGAGTGTTTGAGTGAATATGAAATGGTTTGGACAATACAGTCAAACCTCCTATAACGATTTCAATGAAACATTATTTATTTAGTAAATTTTTAAACGTTTTTTGGTTTTTATTATAAATGAAGATTTTAATATTCTTAAAAATGAGTGCGCACACTACTAGCAACATAGTTGCTCCATTACCAACGTTTCTTCAAGATACAAAATTAAATCATGACGAAAACTATATGCACGGTGAATGGTGCACTAGTGTGCACGGTAAATGGTGACATAGCACGGTACGAGGCGACCTGAACATTACATTTTCAAACATATTTTTAGAGTATTTTTTGTTATCCAACACTAGTTTTAGATTTTTCCCTGAATTATGATATAATTGCACGCTACGTAGTGGTATTCTAGAACGCATCAAATTATTTGGCAAAGTTATACAATTTATTGAAGTGCAAATTTTTCTTAAATGCACGGTGAATGGTAGCTTGACGGTACCACCCTATCTTTTTTGTTAAAAAAAAATCATAACTCGCGAACCATAAGAGATAGAAATTTGGGTTCTTCGGCAAAGTTGCTCCAAATCGATTGTTCTAAAACAATGTAGAATATTGTGTAGTCCTAAATGCGTCAGCAAAAAAGTTTATGTGCTGATCTCGTAAACCATGTGGGCCACCCTAATTTCACATCTCTGAAAAAAATGTCTGAAAAATATGGAGAAACTTTGCCGAAGACACCATATATCCAAAATTGACGGTTTAGGCGCAATCATTTTTGACTTCCTAGATATGGCTTTGGGACCAATGTGCAATGTCGTCTGGACCAACCGATTTACCATTGGCCTTTTTTAGAGCGTATTTTAACTCGTTCATTGTAAATGGTGAGTTAAAAACTTGCCTTCATCCAGCTGGAATCTGGAACTGTTGTATCGCCTTTTCAGGGGATGGGTGTCGCTTGAGAAAAGTATTGGGATATCGCTGAAATGAAGAAATGCCATACAAATAGTTCGCTATGGCATTTGAGATACGGTTTGGGTCCACTGAAATCATCTCTTCGTATTTTATCCAAAATCCATTTCGTAAAACAAAATTTCGTACATATAACGCTATTTTCATTCATTGTACGAATTATATGTACTTCACAGAATTTCGCGATTCAGTGACTTTACGAAATAATCGTTGATATATTGTACGATATACAATTCGTACAATATATATTTTCAGTGTCCCTTGTAGTTGTGCCACCGATCTTTGTGATCCTTTGTGGCGCCTTTTTCGCAAGATGCTATTGACTCGGTGCCAAAGCTCAGATGATGATTGATTTTCGTTTATGCCATCGAGGAATTTTGTCCAAGATTCTTCTTTAGCAGCACGAATCGCCTGTCAACATGTATTGCGGGCGGCTTGGTAAGTTTCCAGAGCGAGGGCCCTGTCAGGATGACCTTCTGGTAGTTTTTTTTCTGATTCGCATAATATTCCGAACGGATTTTTATCGAGCTTTCACTGCGTTTCGAGTGTCCTGGTTCCACCAGTGAAGTGCACGACGTCCCGGAGTGGGACTGGTGCGCGGAATATTATTGGAAGCTGCTCTATAGATGAGGTGAGGTCCAAGATTGAAGTTAGCAAGCTCTAGCAGTGGAAATATAGCATTGAAGACGGGTAGTAATTCCTCGTTCTGTATCGGCTCCATCTTAAATCAATGTGAGGCGGAATTACCGTACCAGCGATCGAAAGAATGATCGTGGGAGTATTTTGTCATACATCATCTGCATTTTTCCTTTTGATTCGGTGGATTTCCTTGACGCCTTGGGATGCGAGTTGGACCTCGAGGTAATCATCGGTTAGGGCAACGGAGTCGTAGTTCGAGACGCTGATTCATCTGATCGTGCTCCTTAATCTCGATTGCCGTGCCATCAAACATCTTTAGCAGCCGGTTAAACTGTGTCTGACTTCGCACTTCGAGTACATACGAGATGCCCCGGGTTTCCTTGTATGCTTCCTCGATTGGTCCTCCAAGATGTTTTTCAACGGAAAGTCGGTCCAGCAGTGCCGTCGCGATCCATGAAATCAGGGTAGCGTAGTCCAGCGTATTCACCATTCAAACGGTTCGATATACGATTTTGTTTGCCCGTCGGTTTATCGTATAATTCCGCTTGTTGTAAATTACGAAAATTGTTGAAAAAGTGCTTAAGGATCGTATTACTTCATCTCGGTTCGATTGGCTTTGTGCGAAAAGTATTTGAGACATTTTAAACGCTTAAAACTGTGAACTTTATCATGCCTACTACAGATCACAACGTTGTAATGCGATGCGCTAAATGCCCGCTTGCAATCAATTCAGCCATCGGCCGATTCGTCGTGTGTGGGGGGCCGTGCGAAAAAATATTCCACATAACGTGTGCTAATGTGAAAATGGATCAGCTACAGTTTTTGTCCAAAAACGTGCTTTGGTTCTGCGATAGATGTTTGTGTTCATTTGATGACTGGAAAAAGAAGTTGGAAGCAGATAAAGCCGATAAAGCTGATTTCTTTGCCCTTGCTCGTGATATTACAACGATCAAAACTCAAGTAGCTGATATCATCGAGACAATTGGATCGTACTCTTCAATGTTGTCTTCATCGCCTTTGTCGACCACTGCAGTACGGCATTCTACACCGATTCAAACGCCCAAAGTACTAGATGGAACCAATAGCAGGCACACATTTACAAACGAGGATATGCAGAGTGATGTACACGACGATCGTTCACAATCTACGCAAATAGCTGACGACACAAATGCGAACGATAGTCACCGTGATGAGAGTTGCCTTTTGTTTTTAACAAACATCGATCCTCTAGTCACTGAAAGAGAAGTGAAACTGATGGTTTGTCAATGTTTAAATGCCCCGTTAGAGGATTTAAAAAGTGTCAAAAAATTAGTTCCCAAAGGACTGCAAAATTTAGATTACGTTTCATACAAAATTGAACTGAATGTTAAATGGAAGCATAGAACATTGGAAGCATCGACTTGACCGTGTGGTATAAAGTTTCGAGAATTTATCCGCCAGAGCACTCCTTGGAAACCCATAAACCCATGTTAAAACGTATTTCTCTTTTGTTTGTCAATCACGTATGATAAATTATGTTTCGTTTGTATGATTTATGTCGGTATGATATGTACTTTATCAGATTTTTTTTCTTATCAGTTTGTTTATGTTTATGTAGAATTCTCTTGTATGTTATCAGTACGAAATGGATTGTGTTTGTGTTATATTAGATTAAGTACATTCAATAAGACTCGGGGAAGTCAGTTGAATAAGAATCAAATAAATAAATAAATAAATAAATAAATAAATACTTTCGCTTCCTACTATGGGGCCCCAGGATCCCCTCAAAGAGGCGGGAAGCCATAAGCCAGCTCCATGCTGGCCCAGCGTCGGGTAGGGGATTACCTTAAATGTACTCTCAAATTACTCACTGGTTTCTCTTTCAGCTTCTCTCAGTCTCGGCTAACAGTTTTTGACTTCTCAGCTAAAACACGTGGTTCATTCCCCTCACTTCAGAATGGGGCCCTGTACGGAGCCCGAAAAGCGTCAGGTTCGGAAGTGAAGCACTTTCCGGGCAATAGGCAGAACTGCAGGTTTCCACTGGCTTCTATCGATTTACTTTCAAATCTTTTCCAATCTGCCTTCTTAGACGACTCGAATAAGAATGGGAGCATCTTGATGGACGCGCGTTAGGTGATCGAATGGTGGAAGCAGCACTTCGACGAACATCTGAATGGCACTGAAAGTACAAGCAATGAAGGTCGATACAACGGAGGAAATGCCTTCGTCAGTACTGCGGACGATGGAAACCAACCAACCCCCACTTTGACTGCCGTGTAGTTCCGGCGTATAGAATAGAACTACGGACAACCCGTTCCGGTGGTAAGAGTCCACCAAACGGGGTAACCCCAATTCAAGGTGTGATGCGAAAAACCGTGCTGAGGAATGAATGGTCGAAGGGGTGAAAAAGATGTTCGGCCGTTAACGGAGCCTGTGGGGCACCTGGGCACCCCTCACAGTATTTTGTCCCTTACCGCGTTAATGCAGGGCTCTGGCGTGGTGGACCTCTTTTCCCGTGCTACTCGTGGGATCCAATCATGAATACAAACTTAAACCAAAATCAAAATAATAGTAGTAGTGCAGGTAGTAGCAGTAGTAGGGAAGCGAACCCCTTCGCAAGAAGTGGGTTAGCTAGGTCTCCGTTGAGGAGAGCGGAAGCAGGAGGAGGCAGCAGTGCACGTAGTGCCAGTGCTGGAAACCATATTTCATCCCCGGCTAACGCATCGGGTGAGGTTATGGATGGAGCGTGGTTGATGAGGGCCATCAATAAAAGTAGAGATGGGCTCTCTGCGATGGAAGTGGCTGCACAGCAGCTCGACTCCATAATTGACTTTGCGTCCTCGAAGTCTAACATCAGCAGACTTCGTAAGTCGATGTTCGTGGCCAAGCAGAACCATGCTGAACCCATGGCGACTGTGGCTGCGGCAGAACCCGTGAAATTGAAGGTGCCGAAGTCTACCCAGACGGAACCCTTCGTCTTCGCGGGTAGCCCCAAAAGTGCGGAAGCGAATGCTTACAACAAGCAATCGCAGAAGCGCGCGAGGCAGCCGTCAGGGGAGGAGCTACCCGGCGGCGCTCGCAAGGCCAGGCGGATATTAACCCCGAAAACCGGCAGAAGTGCCGGAAAATCGGACCCCAGCCAGGCGTCCCGGAAAGCCGAGAAGGGTGGGCCCGAAAAGGCTGGCCCCTCACGGAGTGATGGGAACAGGGGGTTGCGACCTTTGAGAGGTCCTCAATCACCACAGGTTAGGGCGGATCAGGGGGGGGACGCCCCCTGGACAACCGTAGTGAGAAAGAAGAAGAAGGAGAAGCAGGAAGTTCAGGAACGCAGGGATACCAGGCCTAAGAAAAGTAGGAGGGTAGGTGCCAAGCGCGAAAAGGGTGATGCGATCATCATCAAGACGGAAGAGTCCAAGTACTCGGAAGTCCTGAAGGCGATGCGCAGTGACGCGAAGCTCGCAGATCTTGGAGCCGACGCAGTGTCAGACGCACTCGTACAGGTGAAATGATTCTCGAGCTTAAGCGCGACAAGGAGCGCAAGGGCGCCGCCTACAAAAGTTTGGCGGAAGAGGTCCTTGGCGAGGGTGTCGAAGTGAGGGCTCTGACGCAGTCAGTGACTCTGAAGGTGATGAACCTTGACGAGATCACCAACGCAGAAGAGCTCGTCACAGCACTGCGGCAACAGTGCGAGATTCAGGTGCCCACCGCTGCCGTTCAGCTACGGAAAGGTCCGGCAGGTACTCAGGTGGCCTTAGTACACCTACCGGTGGCGGACGCAAATAAGTCCGCTAAGGTAGGCAAGATCAAGGTTGGTTGGTCAGTATGCTCACTGAACATACATGAGCAACCGGTGATCTGCTTTAGGTGTAGGGAACCAGGACACAAGTCCTGGGGCTGTAAAGGCCCTGATAGGACCAAGTTGTGTAGGCGTTGTGGTGAGGAAGGTCATAAGGCACTAGGCTGCAAGAACCCTCCCAAGTGCTTGATTTGTTCCGGCAAGTCCGTGAACAACAATCATCCAACGGGAGGCTCAAGGTGCCCGACCTTCAAACGAGCCATTAACGAAAAGTCACAGTGCAGGTAACGCAGCTGAACCTGAACCACTGTGACGCAGCTCAGCAACTGCTGTACCAGGCAGTTGCTGAGTGGGGGACGGACATCGCCATCATATCGGACCCATACCGAGTACCCGCCGGCAACGGCAACTGGGTCGTGGATGGATCCGGAAAAATGGCGGCGATATGGACGACGGGTAAATACCCCGTCCAGGAGTTGGTGTCTACTACCTACGAGGGCTTCGTGATCGCCAAGGTAAACGGGGTCCTCTTTTGTAGCTGCTATGCGCCTCCGAGTTGGTCGACCGAGCGGTTCACGCAGATGCTGGACTGCATGACGACCGTGTTGTAGGACAGCCGGGGATTGGGGCTGGCGATGAGGATAGAGTAACCGATGAGGAACTTGTAGGGATTGCAAAATCCCTAAGCATGGGGAAGGCACCAGGTCCGGACGGAGTTCCAAACCTGGCCCTCAAAGTCGCAATCTTGGAGGCTCCCGGTATGTTCAGATCTGCTATGCAGATATGCCTGGACGAGGGAGTATTTCCAGATGCGTGGAAGAGGCAGAGCCTGGTACTATTGCCAAAGGCGGGGAAACCACCTGGTGACCCGTCGGCGTATAGACCAATATGCTTGATTGACACGGCGGGGAAGGTGCTCGAGAAGATCATCCTCAACAGACTGTTGAGGTACACTGAGAGTGTAAATGGTCTCTCAAGCAACCAGTTCGGCTTCCGGAAAGGGAAGTCCACCGTAGACGCTATTCTGACGGTTAAGAAAACCGCTGAGATAGCACTCCAGCGTAAGAGGAGGGGGATTCGCTACTGCGCAGTAGTGACTCTGGATGTAAGGAACGCATTTAATAGTGCCAGTTGGGCGGCTATTGCCGATGCGCTCCTGCGTCTGGGGATACCCGAGTACCTGTACAAGATTCTCGGAAGTTACTTCCAGAATCGGGTATTAGTCTATGACACAGAGGTGGGTCGGAAGTGCTTTCACATAACCTCAGGAGTCCCGCAAGGTTCCATCCTGGGCCCGGTGTTATGGAATGTCATGTATGACGAGGTGTTGAGATTAAAATTCCCGGCGGGTGTGGTCATCGTTGGCTTTGCCGACGATATTACGCTGGAGGTCTACGGTGAATCGATCGAAGAAGTGGAATTGACTGCAGCCCACTCGATCGCAATTGTGGAGGAGTGGATGAGCTCCAGGAAACTGGAATTGGCTCACCACAAAACTGAGGCGGTTGTTGTCAACAACCGAAAGTCGGTGCAGCAAGCGGTGATCAGTGTAGGCGACTGCACGATCACTTCGAAGCGCTCCGTCAAACACTTGGGGGTGATGATCGACGATAAGCTTACCTTCGGTAGCCACGTCGATTATGCCTGCAAGAGAGCCTCCACAGCTATTGTGGCACTGTCCCGGATGATGTCCAATAGCTCTGCGGTGTACGCCAGCAAGCGAAAGCTTCTGGCCAGTGTCACCTCGTCCATACTGAGGTATGGTGGCCCGGCTTGGGGCACGGCCTTAAGTACCAAGAGCTACCGTAGCAAGCTAGAGAGTACTTATAGGCTAATGTGCCTGAGGGTTGCGAGCGCGTACCGTACCGTGTCACACGATGCACTCTGCGTCATCACCGGTATGGTGCCTATTGGTATCTTTATCATGGAAGACATAGAGTGCTTCGAAATGCGCGGCACAAGTGGCATACGCAGGACTGCCAGACTGGCCTCCATGGTCAAATGGCAGCGTGCGTGGGACAGTTCCACCAAGGGAGTGTGGACTCACAGGTTGATTCCGAGGTTAGATATCTGGGTCAATAGGCGCCATGGGGAACTAACATTCCACCTGACACAGGTCCTTTCGGGCCATGGTTGCTTTAGACAGTATCTACACCGTTTCGGTCATGCGGGTTCTCCCGAATGTCCAGTTTGTGCAGGTTTAGAGGAAACGGCGGAACACGTTTTGTTCGTGTGCCCGCGTTTCCGCACAATGCGTGACCGCATGTTAGCCACATGCGGTCGGGACACGACTCCGGACAATTTGGTCCAGAGGATGTGTGAAGACGAGTTTGGCTGGAATGCCGTTTCATCGGCTATCACCCACATCGTCTCGGAACTGCAAAGGAGGTGGCGAGTGGACTCGAGGAGTGGCTAGTGCAGACGCTAAACAACAGGTGGTCCAAGGGTTCGCAGTCGGCTACGTAGGTCATACCGGTGCCCTACGGTCGAAATCGACCCTTACAGCGATTAAGTGGCCGCGGGGAGAACATCCTGGTAGCGCTGCTGTCGTGGCGCCGGCCTACTGGGTGGATACGAGCCTCTGGTTGTTCGGGGCAGGTGGAGGCCCCTTCGTCAGCAATCCCAGCTGGTGCTAGCTGATAGGGCCTGAGCCTTCAGTAGGTCAAATTGCGAAGCCCGCAGTATCAGTTCTTGATACCTGCGGTGCAGCTGGGCGCGGGCGTAGTGGTCGACCCTGCCCGCTTTCAGCGGACAACGGGAGGTGAGGACCACCTGGGAAGCTGGCAAAGCGCCAGCATGCTACCTTGGTGGACCCCCCTAAGCGTGTCATCGATGTTCGTTGCCGCATGGCTACGCAGCTAACCTGGAGGATGCGATGTGCAATAGCCCCTCTCCGAAGCAATGCCTTCTTGGTGGTCCCGGAGAGACGAAGGGTTTGGCGGCAATGGAAATGGTTTAGTGGGTCGGGGGTGTAGTCCTGTTTACTGCTTGCATGTAGTAAATGGTCCCTAACCCCACACGGCGTCTGTTGAGCAGATTATCCCCCCATTGCTTAGAAGAAAAAAAAAAAAAAAAAAAAAAAAAAAAAAAAAAAAAAAAAAAAACCACTTTGAAGCAGCTGAACTCATAAAAATGGGAGCGGTGAGGCAGGTCATTTGTACACGGAGAAAAAAAATATGGTAAACACAATCAAATAGTACTTCCATTCAACCAAAATAATGGGTTGTTTTTTGTACAAACAAAAAAAACTAGTTTATTTCAATGTAATACTTTGTTTAAAACAACCTAGGATTTCAAGTTATTTTTTGAGCGCTTCGTGGTTTAAATTCAACAAAAATATTGTTTGAATCAACTAAAATATGGTTGTTACGTTTGACAGCTCTCTGAACAACTAAAAATATTGGTTATTTTTAACTAAAAATATTAGTTTAACTTTACCAATCTTTAGTTTAAATCAAATAAAAATATTGTTTGTTTTTAACATCGACATCCGCACCTGCGCCTCCTGTTTTTTTCTTTTTATTCCAAAAAAGAATGAAACAAAATAAAATCAACGCATTTTTATTTTATTTCAATCACATATATAGTTTGATTATACATTTGATTACAAAGTTGACTATCGTTGCAAGTAGCTGGTGAATGAACTAATGGTCACAGATCCTAGCACAAGTACGATAACGAATCAATCGTACTGAATTGAGCCATTTTTCCACCCGATATAAAGATGAGTTTGGATGAAGCAGTGGCTTAAGCTGGATTCTACGTAAAAAGAAATGCCATAAGTATTTATGCTATATGAATTTTGTCTTACAGTACCGTGGTTATGTTTTACTTACTTGATGAGTGCCATTCTGCATCAATTACTCAATATTTTCTTGTTGAGCGTTGTTCCATACAAACATGCTGTAACGTAGGCCACAATGTAGATTCTATATTTTTTGATGTTTTATTCCACTTACCAACATAGTGAAATTAAATATAATCCGATTGCTTGCCACCTTAAACTGCCGATCATCGAACGACAATGATTCGCCACTCACTGCAGGTCAAGCTATAAAATGAAAACAAAACCGAATGGACGAGAGCGGATGACAGCGTTTTGAACAAACTAATAAAGTGGTTTGTTTTGAGTTACCGTAATCCGGGGGCAAATTGATCACTGGGGCGAATTTGACCAGGTCGGTACCAAAAAACATTTCCTCCCAAGGATGCTGAAGGTTTCGTTGGCACCAAAGACATTACGTGTTTTCAAGTTTATAGATGCCTAATGATGATTTGGAACTATTTCATTTTAATAAGTGTCAGTTTTGCATAGAAATATTCACAAATTTCGAAGGTGTAAGCAATACAGTTCGAAATGTTGATGCTAAACAATCTACTGGTGCTATGCCTACATATCAACTAAAATGTTGTGTAAACTTTAGTATGAACTACTGAACTCAGTTTTGATATCATACAGCATAGCAAGTATAGTGTTTTGCTCATATAACCAGTGTTGATTAGACTCATTTCCCTGAAATTCGAATTGTGAAGCCATGAACTGTTATAACTGTGCGTTGTATTCCTGAGATGGAGGGGGAGGTGGTTGGGCTTGAGTGTTGCACATGTTTCGATCTCGGTGGGCCGCAATTCAAGTTTCGGTGAAATGATTCGCACTCACTCACTCATTTCATTTCACCGAAACTTGAATTGTGGCTCTCTGGGATCAAAATTGATCGATTTTGTGTGCAGTACTCAAGCTTAACCATCTGCTTTTCTATCTTAGGAGGATAGAGCATGGTTGTAGTAGTTTGTGGCTTCATAGTTCGGAAAATGTTATTTTCGGGGAAATGAGTCTAAACAACACTGCATATAACCGTTTATTCTCGAATAATGTGCTTATTTCAAGATAAATTGCCAACATTTAGGCGTATTAGGCAGGGTATTTGATTTTAATTTGTCTAAAACTGTTTTTAGTACCGTAATCCGGGGTAACATTGATCAGCGGGGTAAAATTGATCGCAATGACCCTCTTCGTAAAAAGCTCGAATCAACATTTGTTGATGAAATATTTTCAATGCATGAATGGCGATTCTCTTTTTTCTAATCATGAGCAAATAAACAATAAGGTTTTTACAAAAATAAAGTTGTGTTCATGCGTAAATTTCTCAACTTTTGTAAACAATGTTTTTCATGATTATGGATGACACCATAAAAGAATCATGTCTCACATGAGTTCTGTAAACGATATGAACAAGAGAAATGCGGTTGTTACTAAAAATGGCATCGCCGAAAACGACTCCGTTGTCAAAATTTTCATAAATATGTTCAATAAAACATAATTCACAAATTATTATAAAGCGTGAAGAATTTCCTTAGGAAATTGCATACATTTAGGCGTATTCCACAATTCAAGGTGTTTTTAATTTTAAAATAACTCAAAAAGTAAATGACTTAAAAGAGTTTGACCTTCATATTCGGCTTCAGGGACCATGATTTTAGTAAGTAATGATATTTTCAATATTACCGAACGATGTTTACATGGTGTGATCAATGTTACCCCATATCAGCTAAATCAAAAACTCACTTAAAACATTTTTTTAAACATGCTTTAAACTTTCAGAAAACAAAATACAGTACATAAACACGAACAATGGGTGGCAGTACTTGTTTTAAAAATATAACATTTGCAACACATGCATTTTCAAATCAAATGTTTAAGAAATATTCAAAAAAATGATCAATGTTACCCCGGATTACGGTAATAGATTAAGATAGCTTAAGATTAATGTTAGTATATAATTTACAGTCTGTGCGTTGTAAACGAAGACGGTGTATGTAAATAAATATAAATATAAATATTATCAAAGTTTGATATTGCAATAAAATGACCAAATACTCGAGTTGTAAGATTTTTGAGATCATATTCAGATTCAGGAGACCCAATTTTAGTAGATAGGGAATTTTTTTTCTCTTAAAACTGTTTTTTTATATGGTGATCAATTTCGCCCCAGTGCGTCATTCTAATTTTTGGATATTAAAACTATTTTAAGAACATGTTAAATATTATTTCATGAAAAATCGATTATCTAAACTGATAAAGATCAATGGAGTACTGGTTTTGTCGGAATTTATTTGACAATATTTGAATTCCGAAGGACAACACAGCCAAAAGTTGTAAAAAAGTGATTAATTTGCCCCCGGATTACGGTATTATTAAGTTTGTCATTCGCTCAACAAAAAAAAGTCATTTATACCAATAAAAAAGATTAAAATTAACCTAAGATTGCACTTTAATACGTTCAGAATGATCCGTTGTAGTCAACCGAATTATTGGTAAAAACAAACTAATTTCTAGTTGAAAATAACATTTTTTTCAGCTGGTTTTAACTAAAATATACGTAGATACAACTATTTTTGTTTGTAGAAATAGCCTAACTTTGACCGCAAAATAGAAACAATTAATTAATTATGTTGAAACAACTAAAATTAGAGTTTGAAGTTCAACCAAATTTTTAATTGGTTTAAACTGGTTCCATTTCTCTCCGTGTATAAACCAGCTGATAGGTACAATCTGGTAAACAGAATGTGCTGCCGGAGGAGTGAAAGAAGTGCTCCATATGAAGATGGGCAACAAATTAGGTTGTGAGAAATTTTGAGCTATCACTGTTCTAAATGCGGCCTACAAAGTATTTTCCCCGATCATCTTTCGTCGTCTGTCGCCTGAAGTAAACGAGTCCGTGGGAAGTTATCAAGCCGGCTTCGTTGACGGCCGATCGACAACATACCAGTTCTACACTATTCGGCAAATCCTCCAAAAATGTCGTGAAAAAAAGGTCCAATCGCATCACTTTTTCATCGATTTCAAGGCGGCATACGATAGAATCGACCGCGTGCCGGCTGCTTGGGCACGTCACGAGTTAATCATCAATATTAACCTCCTTTTCCCGAGCAGCCTAGATAGCCGTGTAGTGTCGGTAGCGGTTGTTTCAACTGGCTAAGAATTAACACTACGGACTACCTGTTCCGGTGGTAAAAGTCCACCTAACAGGTGACCCCTAATTCATGGTGTGATGCGTACCGTGCCTAGGAATGAATGGTTAGGGGGGTCTAAATAAAACCTAACCGCCAACGGAGCCTGTGGGGTACCAGGGCGCCCTCCACAGTATTGAGTCCTTCCTGTGCTACCCGGAGCAATGGTGCAGGTGACCTTGTGTTTCTCCGAGATAATCGGCTGCCCTTCTTCAGTCTCTATCCTGAGGCTTAATAAGGGTGGGATTATGAATATGTTGACATTTAATTTAAATTATCACCTATATGGATTCGCATTATGCGTTTTACACAGTGTATTCTGTGCTTTTTCGCCTTTGGCGACTTTTAATAGATACCGATCTGGTTTTTTCGTTGCTGGTCTTTTTCGTGCTGAGATTGCAAAAAGCTTAATCCTGCCTAGTTTGGGTAGTGGCTACGGTTAGGTTAGCTCAGATCAATCTTCAGCATAAAAGAACAGCAACGATCAATCTTTGCAGACTCATGCAAAATGGTGCAGAGTAATGTGGTAGTGCCGTTGGGTAGTGGACGCTTGCTGTATGATGTACCAGTTTAATTAATATTATTTTGGTGTCATCCTTCAATTGCCCTTCAGGCAATGAGTTCTAAAAAGTGTATTACCACTGTGTTAACGGGTGAAGAAAAGTGAAGTGTCTCTGACCCGTCTAAATAGAAATATAGTGAAAGCAATATTTCTAGTTTGTGAAGCGCAACTTCGTCATTTAGTGCAATAGCTAATTTCTACCTCACACGTAGAAAGTGCGGCACCTTACTTGTATATGAGAACATCTCATCTTATTTCACTTATAAGGGTAGTTAGCTTGACCTGAGTTATCTTCAATGTGCTAGTGTAACTCATTTATTTCGGGCTCTGTTATAGCCGTGTGTAAAAACTACAGCCCGATGGAGCAACATAGTTCTGTACGCAGCTGGCTGTGATGGGGCAGCTGAAGTACAAAACTATGCGCTCAACAATGTATCTCCTATTGACACTACCTACCTACAGGGTAGCGTGCATCTGTGGGGGTATATGGTACATCAATATAACCGTGCGAACGAAAGTATTGTTGATTGATTAGCCTCTTTTTGAGAGTGGAAGAGTGGAATTATTTTTATGATCACTTGTTTGAATGGGGTATCTTTCGGGTGCATGACATTATGTGCGTCGGTAAAATATCCCTGTATTACAAATTGTTCACTATTTGGTATTTCCACTAAAATAACATAAAGCTGTATATGTTCATCGGAAACGTATGACAGTAAATGTTCGTCGTTTGGTTGGAATACAGCGTTATGATTTATTGCATGTATTGCAAACTAAATTTTTCTCTACATGAGAGTATAAGAGTGCATTATAATTTTTGAGCTTCTTGTACTACGTGGGGTATTTAAAGGTGTATGGCAAAATGTGCGCCTTGACTTTATCCCTGTAGTGCAATTCGTTTATGATTTTGTATAGACTCTTTGCTATAGCTTTTGGCGTTCAATTTTTCGCCAACAGTTTTTTGTTGGTTCAACAACAATTATAATTAGACGATCAGAAGTAGGCAATTTTTTTTTTTCTGACTCTGGACGTTTGATTATTTTGACTTTGCGATTATATTAGTTTTGGTATAATAGCTGAGCTTTTAGCTAAATCCTTTAGTAGTTCCGTGCAGCATTCAGTGAGTTCTTCTAAAGCATTTACTGGACGTGCTAAAGGAGAAATACTGCATGTTGGAAAAGAACTACAATGTGTGAAGCCCTTGGCCACGAATAGTGGTGATCTTAGTTTAGCCGCCAAAGGCAAAAACTATGCGAAAACCCAGAGAGATAAATACCGCAAAGCTGCTTTGTTCGGTATAATCTCTGTTTGGTAAAACTAGCAGTTCAAGAACTTCATTGCGTTTGCAAATAAGGCTTAAAAAGCATATTTTATGAATGCGATGAATGATGAACTGATGAAGGATTTAAACGTCTTGCAATATCATACGGCACCTAATTCATTAATCTTATCATTCTTCGATTTTGAGCTCAGACTTGGAAAATCTGGTTTCAACTGGAAACCAGGAAAGCCAAGACTGGCTCAAATGAAGTTTGCTAATAATAAATGAAAAAGTGCCATTTGATTACAAATTCATTAATAAATTTATAATCTTCACCAGTGCAGTATTTGCTGCATTTCCCGGAATGCTGTTGAAGATTTAAATCAAAACGGTGTCTAATCGTATGGTTTCCCATAATTCAGCTGTTTTGGAAACTTCAGAAGGATTAAAAAGACACATATACTGAAAAGGACAGCTCCGTTCTTTTTCAGTATTTGTGATTGTTATTCAATCCTCCTTTAAGGACGAAACTTTTTGATAAACTACGGGTTTTCATATAGTTTCTTGTCGTGTTCTCTGAAATAGTACAGGTTCTCGTACTCTAAAGGGCAAAGCATCTTCTGCTGTGGTAGATTATGTAACGTCATCATAGAGTGTGAGAATTTGTTTAGAAATCATTTTCATTATTCCTTCCGGGGGTGCAGAAGTGAAATTTGATGCTCATCAATTCTTACAAGCATCCTTCCAGGGTGTTTGTATGAATCTAATCATCCCTTACAAGTTTCCTTTCCTTTCTCCTTGTTTTCCTAGTCCTTTTCCCATCGGGTAAGTGATGAATGGCTATGACGTGCGAGGCACAAATCTCCCATTTGTAGGGGAACGTGCCGCCTGAGCCTAAATTCTGATACCACCTGAAGTAAACGAGTCCGTGGGAAGTTATCAAGCCGGCTTCGTTGACGGCCGATCGACAACATACCAGTTCTACACTATTCGGCAAATCCTCCAAAAATGTCGTGAAAAAAAGGTCCAATCGCATCACTTTTTCATCGATTTCAAGGCGGCATACGATAGTATCGACCGCGTAGAGCTATGGAAAATCATGGACGAGAACAGCTTTTCCGGGAATCTCACGAGACTGATAAAGAGCAACGATGGAAGGCACGCAAAATTGTGTGAAGGTTTCAGACGAACGAATCCCGCCGGGGACTACGACAAAGTGATGGACTTTCATATTTCTTATTCAACAGTGCGCTAGAAGGTGCCATGCGGAGAACCGGACTTAACAGCCGGAGTACGATTTTAACGTGGTCCAGTCAATTTGTTTGCTTCGCGGATGATATGGACATCGTCAGCCGAACATTTGAAATAGTGTCCGATATGTACACCCGCCTGAAACGCAAGGCAGAAAAAGTTGGACAGGTGGTGATCAAGACAAAGTACATACTAGTTGGTGAAGCCGAGCGCGACAGGGCTCGCCTAGATAGCAGTGTTACGATAGACGAGGATACGTTCGAGGTGGTCGACGAGATCGTCTGCCTTGGATCCTTGCTGACGGCTGATAATAACATTAGCCGTGAAATACGAAGGCGCATCCTCAGTGGAAGTCAGGCCTACTATGGCCTTCACAAGCAGCTTCGGTCAAAAAAGATCCACACCCGCACCAAATGTACCATGTACAAAACGCTCGTAAGGCCCGTAATCCTCTATGGGCATGAAACGTTAATGCTGCTCGAGGAAGACCTGCAAGCACTTGAAGTCTTCGAACGTCGGGTGCTTAGGACGATCTTTATCGGTGTGTGGCCGCGAAGGATTAACCATGAGCTCGCCCAACTCTACGGCAAACCCGGTATCTTGAAGGTGGACAATGCTGGAAGGCTCCGATAGGCAGGGCATGTTGCAAGACTGCCGGACTGCAACCCTGCAAAAATGGCGTTCGCTTCGGATCCAGTTGGTATAAGAAGGCGTGGAGCGCAGGGCGGATCAAGTTTTCAGCGATTTGGCGAGCTCAGGGCAGAGCCGAGGATGGAGAGATGCGGCCACAAACCGAGTATTGTGGCGAGAAATTATTAATTCAGTGCCATCTATTTGGTTATTTCAAGGTCGCGTACATTTTAGCAAGAATAAAGGTAAGTGGCAGATAAATCCTAAACATACAGTATTGGACAAAACATTTGCAACTTTTTCGATTTTCCATACAAAATGATTAACTTTGGTAAGCTAGATCTCAGTTATTTATGAACCGATTTGAATGAAATTTTCACAGAACATCAGATATATCTTGAATTTTAACATATATTATTGTATAATTTTTCCAATCACGAGTTCATAAGTTATAACGGATCAACTAAAGTATAATTTTCGACGAAAAATTCAAAACAATTTATCTCAAAATCTGATAGCTCCACACAAAAATTGTCTTCAGCAATCTTGTTCATCTCGTATAACTTTGCTGAAGATACCATGAAGCTATTCCTGCAAAATGTTTAGTTATGTAATTTATAAAAATCGTAAAAAAATTCACTTTAGTCAAACCGTTACTGCTTTTGACCTTGTGATTGTAAAAATCACTCAAAAATATATATTAAAATTCAAGTTTTGTCTGATGTTCTGCCAAAATTTCATTCAAATCGGTCCATAAATAGCTGAGATATAGCTTACCAAAGTTGGTCATTTTGTATGGAAAATCGAAAAAGTTGCAAATGTTTCGTCCAATTCTGTAGGTTTGTGGCGAAACTAGTAAGGGTGATACGAGCAACGCTGGATGGTTGGTTATCAAACGTTAGAACTGCAAACATGAAACGATCTCTGAACAGTCAAGAAGTTTAGTTTATACTAAGTACCAGTAAACGTAAGCATATCGTTTTCAATCTCAAAACACTTCTTAGAATTACTGAACCATTACCAATTCAAATTATAATAAACAATTTTTGACATGATTAATTACGCAATAAATATCTCAACCGCTTGCTTTGCGATAAGTTAAAGTATACATTTGTGTCGTGTATATTAGGAAAGACAAAAAGTGTCAACCACCGCAGTAATCATGTAAATTAAATACTAAAGAATCTTTCTAATCGCGAACTGCGGCTATAAAAAGGGGTTTCCGCTTCAAAGAGTTCCAGCTCCAACTGTGCCTAAGCCTTTTCTTTCGGATAGAATAGACGCCGCCAGTGGGCATTAGTCAAACGGGAAAGAAACATTAAACTGTCACGGACATAATTTCAATATATTTCACCCGGTTTTTCGAGATTGTGAATCGATTAATCGCCAGCAGCAAGGAGACCTCTCAGTTTCAGATTGGTTCAGATTATCCCACTTCCGAGGAGTGGCACAGCAAGCTTCCATTTCCCGCTGGCAGTTGGGTTTCGTCTTGGTGGGTTTTCTCACTCTTTTTTGATCTCAGTTGTGTTGGACTTGTGGATTATTGGGGTTGGTCGTCTGGTGTCTTCGACATGAATTGGCACCAGGGGTGAAGATGGAGAAAAAAAGAAATGAAAATTCGAAGCATGGCAGACATGGGAATGAAAAATTGCTTTTTTTCTTACATAATGCGAGAAAGGAGACGATGTGGAACTTTTCGGTGTGTAATTTGCAAACTCATCTGGGAAAGTAAGATATTAGACTGCTTGTGCGATTACATTTATAAAATTATCATCAAACCAGTTATCTGAAATGTGCTGGTTGACTTCGATATGATCTGGGTAGAATTATTTTATTTAGTGTAAGCCTTCTATTCAGATTAATGAGCTATGAGGTATTCTACTGTTTTTCACTGACTGTTTCCTTCCTTCCAGGGCCTAGAACATCTTCGTACCCTCCACACGATATACACATGCATAAATGGTCAATCGGTAGAGAAAGCTCTCAGTTTATAACTATGGAAGTGCTAACAAAAAATATTTCGAATCAAATTAATCATTTTCTTGAGAGTTTTTTAATAGCATACTTCCCTGCAAAATCAACCATGAAAAATTCGAAATTGAATTGAGTCTTTTCTAAGCAAGTCGCATTTTACACCATCATCCCCTATGAGCCAAATGTAACTCTTCTCATCCAATGATGCGCGCTGATCCAGCCGGATTAATTAAACTGTTCCAATCTCATCGTCATTATTGTTTTCATACTTTATTGAACTAGATTCTTCGAGATTAGCGCATATGGCTGTAAAATTGCTTCCAACTGCAACAAATAATAATAATCTGCACATGTTCGCGGTCCATTTTGTGGACGGAAGGTACATAAAATCAATATTTTGTTTATAAAATTAGCATAACAGCATATCACAATATCGATAATCAGTTTGCATACGAAATGAACCAAATCAACACAGGAAGGGCGGGTTTTCGGGAGTATTGTTTACGCTTGAATAAATTAAACGAATGGCATCATCATGCGTTGCGGATAAGCGTTCTGGATCCTGCCCAGCAGTAGCTATGTAGGGATTGCCGATTGTGCCTCTGCGGGACGGCAATGGCGAACGTGGAAGTCCTTCGATGGCCGTGAATCTGATCTGACGCGGGAAACCTTGCATGCATCATCAATGGTTCACATATTTTCGGAACGTGGAGCTTATAAAGTGACATGTAATGGAAATTGAATGTTTGGAGAGGATTTTCGCGCTATATTTTACGGAATGATGAGGATTTATTCGCATGTCGTTTGTCTTTTTTTAATCTCATTCATGGACCCTATGAAGGTATAATTTATGACGAAACGAAACGAAAAGAATGGCTGGATCGCAGCTATTTCTCGTTTTACTGGGAAGCAGATATATCAGGTTTATTCCGATGTAACAGCTAATATTCGTGCGATTGAAATTTGTTTGGCATGAGTTTGTGGTGGATTTTCCAATTTTTATTTTGATCAAATTGAAGCACCGGAGGTGCCAATCAAAAATTGTTACTGGTTTTCCTCGAATATAATACGTGTCACGTTCGACTAAACTTACCAGCATGCACTTTTGGAACGTTTTTCATATGCCTTGCTCCTGTGGCTTCGCACTTCAGACAAACGTCATCGTTTCAAATATTCTGTATCAATAGAGACATAATCAAGAATGCAGACTCATTGTCCACGGTAGGAGTTGAATAAGCTGGGATATTCGCCCTCTATTTATCTTACTGCCCTCCGTTCCCTCCATCAGTCCTGCAATGCGTGAAAATTTAAAATTGGAATGCTCGTTCTTTGAATGGGAAACAGGACAAGTTGTATTATTTTTCAATATCTATTAACATATAGCAGTTATTACTGAAAGCTATTTGAGACCTGGAGCCAAACTCAAAAGAGATACAATCTTTTTTGTTTATCGTAATGATCAACTGGATGGAGCATGTGGTGGAGTTGCAACCTTCTAAGCTGTTACAAGCTCTCTGTTTCGAATACTTATCCAACAAGACCATCAAGTAGAAATATATTGGATCATATAATAACGTCAATACCCCTAGACTTTTCCACCGTCAATGAGACGATCCATAGCGATATAAGCGATCATTGGTTAGTACAGTCAACTTTCGTTCGTTGCACTTAACCAATAGCCCACCTAGTGAAAGACTTTCACTAATCGGGCTGAGTTTTCAGCTGTCAAAATATCGAATACAATAGAAATTCAGGGCTACCAACATTGATAAATCGAGATTTATGCCAAAAAGTGATGTTTGTCTTCGTTCTTAAAACACTTATAACGGGAGTCCAATTAAAACAAAGCCCACCTAAAGATAGTGCAACGAACGAAATTTGAGTGTACTGTCTACCTTCTACATACAAAAGTCAATTTAAACCCAGCATCTTCCAAAAACCATAATTTGCAACCGCAAACTAAACGAAAATTAGTGAAAGAACCATAAGAGGAACCCAAATAATAGACGTTGCAAAGAGTTGTTGTGGGTCATGTTTCTAGAAAACTGTAACGAGCAAAGGATCACGCTAAACAACAACACTTCAAACATTTGTTTGCCAATGCAAGCCACAAGCATACCTGGAGGAACATCAACAAAATCCTAGGCAGAGATTAGTTGCTGACACCGTGAAATTAACAATGAATGGGAAAAGTATTAGCCATTGCCCAACCGCACAGTGCGTTGCTCCATAGACAAAAATCGAATTTCAAGGTATTTTACCTGGTTATAATAAGTATCCACAAGTGTTTATATATAGCATCCTATCATTGAAACAAGTTTTTATTATGTATACAAACACTAAAACTTCTACAACAAGCGTCGAAAGTGACAGTTGTCGGAGTAGCAGAAAATCTAAATTTTGTGGCATGTTTTTAGCAATTCTTTCAACTAGCACGGAGAGTGTTGAAACCAATCTATTCAATCAAAATCTAAAAGACAACATGCCTGAAGGTTGGTAAAGTATATTTAATGTGATAAGAACATCATTTTTTTTTCTTTGATTATGAGAAATCGGCACATTCATTTGGCTATGAATTCAAACTTATGAAATACTAACATGTAACTTTGATTATAGGTTCAAAAAAAGTTCCACCGAGTTCCACCATGAATCACGCTCATACATGTCTCTTAGAGTGTCGCCTAAGAGGTCTGAAAGATACAGATGCAACTCCCTGCAACTCTTCGAGATTTTTGACTATTTTTAGGTATACTCCTTAACCAGCACAAGTATGAAATGTGATAAAAAATCCTAAAATTTTGCAGTGCTATGTGGTCTCGGCTCAACCAGACAAGTTTATGCATAAAATAATATATTTTAAATATGGTCTACAAGATTTTATTCAAATTTTATATTAAAAACAGAAAAAAAAAACATTTTATTTTGCATGCAGGCGTATAAGTCACTTTTGCAGCTACGAGTGAGAAGAGACATATTTGCAAATAACTTCTTACATCATAAAGTACAAATTGCAAGGTTTTTATTGGAAAATAACGAAATTGGCGCTTAGGACAGTTTTGCGATTATGCGTATGGTATATGTCATCCATGCAAATTGTAGCTCTTTTGACCAGAAACAACTTTCCCTTCCATACCAAGGTGCTCAAATGACTTGATCTTCCAGTTTTGATTTTTGTCCAGCATCTCCATACATTCAACGCACTGTGAACCGTGGCGAATGCATTTAATGACTTTTTCTGCTAAATTGGACCCCAGCTTGCTTCTTCAATCCGTAGTGATCGAGATATCAACAAATTCAAATCATTAACTCCTTTGAGAAGCTCTATCTATCTGGAGCCAGCAAAGAAGTGATCCTTGTTATTCAAGAGCTAATCAGTGATAAAAGTGGCGGACCAGATGGAATCTCAGCTGATTTCATTAAACGTCATCATAACATTTTCGCTGTGCTCCTTCGCGATGTTTTCAATGAGTGTGTTTCAAAGGGTACTTATCCCGATTTATTGAGAATTGTACGAGTGATCCCTATCCACGAAGGATAAAACAAATTGCATGTCAACAATTACCGCCCTATTTCAATACTGTCAGTTTTAAGTAAAGTACCGTAAAATCGGGTGTAATTGATCAGAAGGGTGAAATTGATCATCGTATCACACGATTTTATTTATTCGTAATGGAGCACAAATATTAATGTAAGCTGCAGTAAATGAACGTTGATTGTCGTAACTATTGTCGAATTGTGTGTTGTGAAGTTTTTTTTTGCGTTAAAGAATGTTTATTACTATAAAAATAACGTAAAATTTCAAAATCATGCACGGTGCAGTATTGACAAACACCTATGAACTTCTATTTAGGATTTGAACATGGTATAAACCTGAAAGTTTGTGAGGATGCTTGAGATATATCCCCAAACCAGATTTCATCACCAAAACTCGTACCAATTAGATAATATGGTTGAAATCATTGAAGATCTGTTAAATATCATTGAATTCCCTAAAAATTTGCATACATTTAGTCGTTTTCCGCGTAATTCTTGAAATTTAAATACTCGTAATTTATACAAATATTGCATTGTTAAGAATTTTACAAGCATATTCGGATTCAAGGAGCTCAAATTTATCATATAGAGTTGTTTTGGAAACTAACAATAATGGCATTGACAAGTGATCAATTTCACCTCGAAATGAGATCCTCTGATTTTTTATTTTAGAAATATTTGTTAACACTAAAATGACATTAGTTAGAAAATTTCAGTACATAAGTCGATGAGGCTCACCTTCGTACTTGTTTTCCTGCATTTAGTTGTTTGGCATTCTTAACATTATAAAAAAACAGACTAGAAAAACCGTGAAAAATGATCAGTTTCACCCGAAATTACGGTACATTGAGGGCGTTGCAAACCATTCAAAATCGTCGCTTGAAAATAATAAATAAACGGTAATGGCTATACTTTGCTTTGAGATTATACAAAGAATCCGCAGAACCAATTGCTGTTCTGCGAAAGAAAGAATGCCTAGTTGAAATGCATACTATGCTGACCAATCCACGTATCTTGCACAATTAGCCTTTACGTCATGCATCACACCAATACTCACTGAGAAATCAAGCTGTCTTTACTGTTAGTCGACCGAATACGGAAGCTGGAAAAAAGTCCTTCATGTATGTTGGGGTTTGCCAATACAATGCCATACCTCCTCATTCATTCATTTATTTAGTTAACATCTAAACAGATAACACTGAATCAACAATTTCACGACACAATACTCGGTTCGTGGTCGCATCTCTCCATCCTCGGTTCTGCCCCACGCTCGCCTAATCGATACGCACTTGACCCGCCCACCTAGCTCGCTGCGCTCCACGCCTTCTTGTACCGAACAAATCCGAAACGAAACGAATTCCATCATCACCATGGGTGCTGTCGGGCATTCTTGCAACATGTCCTGCCCATCGTATCCTTCCAGCTTTGGCCACCTTGTGGATACTGGGCTCGCCGTAGAGTTGGGCGAGCTCGTGGTTCATCCTTCTCCGCCACACACCGTTTTTCTGCACACCGCCACAGATCGTCCTAAGCACCCGACGTTCGAAGACTCCAAGTGCTTGCAGGTCCTCCTCGAGCATCGTCCATGTTTCATGCCCGTAGAGAACTACCGGCCTTATTAGCATTTTGTACATGGTACATTTGGTGCGGGTGTGAATCTTTTTCGACCGCAGCTTCTTGTGGAGGCCATAGTAGGCCCGACTTCCACTGATGAAGCGCTTCCGTATTTCACGGCTAACGTTATTGTCAGCCGTCAGCAAGGATCCAAGGCAGACGAACTCATCGACAATCTCGAATGTATTCCCGTCTATTGTAACAATGCTACCAAGGCGAGCCCTGTCGCGCTTGGCCACACCAGCTAGCATGTACTTTGTCTTGGACGCATTCACCACCAATCCAAACTTTGCTGCTTCGCGTTTCAGGCGGGTGTACAGGTCTGCCACCTTTTCAAATGTTTGGCCGACAATGTCCATATCATCCGCGAAGCAAACAAATTGACTGGATATCGTAAAAATCGTACCTCGGCTGTTAAGTCCGGCTCTCCGCATAACACCTTCTAGCGCAATATTGAACAACAGGCACGAAAGTCCATCATCTTGTCGTAGTCCCCGGCGAGATTCAAACGAACTGGAGTGTTCGCCTGAAACCTTCACACAGTTTTGCACACCTTCCATCTAAGGGTATGCGAAATACCGAATGATTCCGTCAAATACGCTTCGAAACGAAATTCCGCGGAATTCCACGGAACTCATACAGGCGAAATAAGTATTTTGCTATTTCGTTTCGATTCGCCAAATTGTTAAAATATTTCCACGGAAAATTTAAAACAAACGGAATAATAAGGAATTTCGCGAAATTCGAGTTTAATTTCGGATAAAAAAGGCAAAGCGCTCGCTTCTATTCCTAGCTACAGTTAAAAATGAGTCCGTATTATGGATCAAATCGACTTATCATGGATCAGAACACTATAACATCAAATTATCTGCGATACAAACGAATGGTGTGCTAGTGAAAGCATACGTTTTGGCGTTTCTATAGGAATCGTCTTATCTTAGATTCATAACTGTGGTATGGGTTTCAATGCCCCACAGATAGCACCCATCAATTATTTGCGCCACATGAGTAAAGGCTTTCCCAAATCAACGCGATTTTTTCCGCGACGGCGACGAAAAATCGCCGCGATTTCGTTGTTGTGTCATACATGTCATAACTCTACATGTAGCAGCGAGTGTTTGTCGCTGTCGCCGTAAAAAATCGCGTTGATTTGGGTGATCCAAAGCCACACCTCAAATCTTCAAGAGCACAAATCTAAAGAACCAGGCGTCCATTCAAGCTGAAATCTCTATCGATTGGTTACTCGTTGGCCAATCGTATTCAGCTTCAACCGCTGTCGGGTTCGTTAGATTTGTGCTCTTCAAATTCTGAGGTATGCCATCGATTTATATTCACCTTAAACAAGGAAGATGAGTAGGGTAGGTGTACCAGTTATGGACATAGTGGTTCCCTATTTCGCCTTACGGGATTACTTGAATATTTTCACATTTTGAAAGATTTTGTGTGTTTTAGTAGTCAGATTTAAAATATATCTTGATGTTTAAACATTCAAAAAAATTTAAAATGTGACAGTTATCGAAATTTCACGTATGGCCAAATAGGGAACCACTATGGCCATAACTGGTACACTTTCCCTACATTATTTTATATCGAAAAATGAATCTAGGTTTATTCACGCTGTACCACACCACCAATTCCTCTCTCCTCTTTTATCGTGACATAATTTCCTCAAGAACCGTAAATAAAAGGGGCCCAGATAGCCGTAGCGGTAAACGCGCAGCTATTCAGCAAGACCAAGCTGAGGGTCGTGGGTTCGAATCCCACCGGTCGAGGATCTTTTCGGGTTGGAAATTTGCTCGACTTCCCAGGGCATAGAGTATCTTCGTACCTGCCACACGATATACACATGCAAAAATGGTCATTGGCATAGTAAGCTCTCAGTTAATAACTGTGGAAGTGCTCATTAGAACACTAAGCTGAGAAGCTGGCTCTGTCCCAGTGGGGACGTAACGCCAGAAAGAAGAAGAAGAACCGCAAATAAAAGAAAAATGCGATTTTTTCGAATTGTTTAATATTGATAATATACCATCACAATATACCCAGTGCCGTAGCGTGCGGTTGGCCAGGTTGGCACCCGCCAAGGGCGCCAGCCTAAAGGGGGCGCCAAAATGTGTGAATCACTCGGTAAAATTCCCAAAGGTGCATATTTATTTATTTATTTATTTATTTATTTATTTATTTATTTATTTATTTATTGATTGTCGTCAATCATGTTTGTAGACCGTTACATAGAATTTCTTATGTGCTAGTTTCACTAATACATTCAATTTTCCTACTTAAGATAATGTGCGGAAGTATTGTTTTAGCTTCGCTTTGGACCAAGTTAAGTCAATTAAATCATAATGTTTATTATAAGTAGTCATCATTTGGTTCATTGGCTCAAATTTTGCATAACTAGTACGGTGATAGTTGATTGCAAATAGTTCTCGAATATCGTAAACGTCTTGATGGTACATAAAAGTTTAATTTAGATAATAATTCTGGTGAATCAACTTTATGAGAAACAATATCGTTTATAAATGAAATCATAGCATATTCAGGACGCTCTCTTAGTGTTTGAATATCAATCAACATACATCTAGCTTTGTAAGATGGTAATGGAAGTTCAGTCCAACCTAATTTGCGAAGAGCATATAATAAAAATTGTTTTTGTACCGACTCTATCCTTTCTTCATGTACTGTTGAAAAAGGTGACCAAATTATGCTGCAATATTCAAGTATTGATCTGACATAGGCATTAAACAATGTTTTTATTGTGTATGGATCATTGAAGTTATAAGCGAAGCTTTTAATGAAGCCTAACATATTATTGGCTTTATTTATCATAGTGTTATAGGGATCAATGAAAGTAAGTTTTGAATCTAAAATTATGCCTAAATCTCTGATTCTATTACATTTTTCAACATTCTGATTGCCTAAAGTTATTGTTATATTAGGAATGTTTCTTTTCCTGTTAAAAGATATCAGGTTATATTTTTTTACATTCAGTTGTAGTAGACTTTTCTGACACCATGTGTGGAAAATTTGTACTTCATATTTAAAAGTATGTATGTCCTGTGCAGTTTTTATTTCCAGATAAAGTTTCATATCGTCAGCATATATTAATACTTTTAGTTTGTCAAGAATAAAAGACAGGTCGTTCACAAACAGTATAAACAAGAGCGAACCTAAATGAGAGCCTTGTGGAACCCCTGAAGTGGCATGTATGGGAGTTGACCTATTTCTTTGAATTTCACTATTAGCTCGCGAGTGCTTAAATGTGATTCGATCCATACCAGCAGTTTGGCTTCAATACCCATTTTCCGCAGTTTAAATATAAGCATGGATATATCAACACGGTCAAATGCTTTACTAAAATCTGTGTACAAAGCTTCCACATTATTTCCATTTTCCATAGCACTCAACGAATAGTGTTTATTATTAGTAACAATTCCCAAAAAAAAAACATATAGGACATAATAAAGAAACATATAAAACAGGTTTTGAAAGGCTTTAACAAAATATACAATAAGTATTTCAAAAGATATTGTTCATTCCTATGTGTATTTTTAAAGTTTGAAGTTCAAATAAATACACATACATTAAGTTTGTTAATGATAAGAAACAAAGATTTGTATCATTCAGATTTGTATGTATGCTAAAAGTTAGACTGTATGTTTCGATCACTCGTTTTATTTAGTAAAATTACAAGAAATATTTCCACAGAATACTGAACATGAATCTAAGATTATCCTGAGTGGGATCCACGAAATTATGGGCAGATTTTCAACAGAAAATTGGGCAAGATTCTCACAGAATCAATTACAAGATTCTAAGCAGCGGGCTCTTGCTTTATCTTGATCGGTCTTTCACATAACTCTAGGCGTCATTCTGATATAATGTTGCGTATTTTTTTCATAACTCTAATCATTTTGTAAACTGCTCTATACCTAGACGAAAATTCTCACACCAGACATAATTCTAGAATTTGTAATAAATTTTTAACTAGTGTTCCCAGCAAACTTCGTCTTGCCATCAAGTAGTCTGTTGAAAAACGCTATGGATCGTCCCATACAAAATGACAGTTCCGTGCACTCTCTTTTTTTCAACGTTCCCGGTAAATATCCTGGGATTTTTATACACACAAACTCGTTGGAACCCTTGACGAACAAAATGGAGAAAAAATCATTCAAATCCGTTGACCCGTTCGTAAACCATTTCGTGACATACAAACACCATTTCTTTTTTATTTATATATAGATAGATAACCGTAAACATGTTCTACACTAGCTGAAACTCGTTTGGTTTAAAAAAATGCGGTGGAAAAGTTGAATGTAACTATTTAAACTTCTTAATTAACATTATTGTTAATATTTGATCACCTTTCAAAAAGTTTGCATGATTGACATTTTCCATGTTCACCTTCTCTTCCACCGTAAAGGTTCTTGGAAAAAACTTTAGATTTTTTGTTAATATTTCCACTTTTCGATATCTCACTGTGAAGAATGCTTTCAATTTGAATGGTAATAGCAATTCCTTGAAAGTAAATTGAAAACTCTTCAATATATTTCAAATAATTTTTATTGATTAACAAACAGCAGTTTTGCAATCAAGCCTTTAAATAATGTCTTGACGAAATCTACGCAAAATTTCAAATAAAAATATTTCCTTTTAAATCCTAGATTTTCTTTGCTTTCTCTATGAATTTCCTGAAAAATGATATTTCTATAAATATCCAAAGAATCTAAACCATCCTATCATATCTCAGAAAATATAACAATTTTTCCTTTACGATTACTATTATGAGGTTGGGCTTTGTTTAAGAATCATAATTTTGTAAAGGATTGCTATGGCTTTCGAGTTGTATTTCTGGCATAAGCTCTAAAATTCTTTCCAGTTATTCAGAGCGAAAAGTTTTAAAACTCTGCTTGAAAGCAAATGGTCCGACATGTAAAGGAGAATTTCTTTAGAAATTTGCATTTCACCAAAATTTACAAATTTTGTTTGAAATATCTAGTAGAAACTGTACATTTGTTCTTAGCTATATAAACTCTATTTTTCTTCGGAATTTGTCAATGCATCTTTCAGATATTATTCAAAAGTACTCAGAAAATTTTCATTAAAAAATAAAAGAATATTCATTTTTTCTTGCAGGAGATTTAGTCAATAATTTAATATGTTCTGATCTCAAGGAAATAATATAACCTTTTATGACACTTTTGACGATTTTCATAAAAATTCTCGTAGAAATCGCTCAGTTTCATCGCTCTAATTCATCCAGAGTGATCCCTCCAAGAATTAATTCATAGTTTATGCAAGGCTTTTCCAGAAAATGTATTAGGAACTTCTAAATTAACCCCAGCAGGCAATCCTGGTTAAGTTGCTGCCGCAATATCTTTTGGAATTTATTACTCTTGCAGCTCTTTTAAATTCATCTTGATTGATTTCTTAGGTATGTGTTGAAGGATTCTTTAAAATGTAATTAAATTCAATACTCCAGTATATACTAAAGCAAATATTCCAGTGATTCCTCTGTTCTACTTATTTTTCTTCTTATTTTCTGGCGTTATGTTCCAACTGGGACAGAGTCTGCATCTCAGTTTAGTGTTTTCATGATCACTTATCGACTTGTGTCCCCAATCACAATCATTCAAGCCACGAAGCATACAGTACAGCAAAAAAAAAATGAAAATCATTATTCCATGTTTTATGGTATACATGTATTGGCATAATATCACATCCACATGATTAAACAAATTGTAAGGCATTTCTAAAAATTAATCAATTTTGGGCTCCACTCAATATTTTTGAGATTGTTTTAAATGTTTGTAACTGCTTATCGATCTACTTCTTAGTTGTAACATTTAAATTAAACCCACTCATTCCCTTGTGTGAATGTCAGATATGTGAAACCTTATAAAGTTATTACAGTCAACTCTCCTTACTCGATATTGAAGGGACCATCGAGTTAGGGAGGTATCGAGTTACAGAACACAAGACCAATGCAACTGCGATCCAAGGGACCATCAAGTTAGCCATGAAAACCAACTTTTACTATGGATCTCTAACTCGATATCGAGATACGGAATATCGAGTAAGGGAGAGTTAACTGTAAGAAGATTTCAAACAAACAAAAGTCTTACCAAAGCATGTAAGGATTCTGCTGAGCAACACTAAGGTTTCCATATGGTTTAAAAAGACGTTTTTTAAGCCTTTTGTAAAATTTCCAGCTTTTGACAAGAAAAAAAACATAAACGTGTGTTCCGCGAAACAAACACAAAAGTTTCGTTTCATTTCGAAAAATTCGTTGCGATATTTGATTTCGTATCGAGTTACACGAAACATTTTTAAATTTCGTTTCGTTTCGTCATTATCAGCGCAAGATATTCCGCGTATCGTTTCATTTCGTTTCGACATGGAAAAAATCCATATCGCATACCCTTACTTCCATCGTCGCTCTTATCAGTCTCGTGAGCTTCCAGTGAAAGCTGTTCTCGTCCATGATTTTCCATAGCTATAGAGTAAGGTGGGGCAAAAGTTCGACCTTAGTGGTATAATCAAAGTCTCCAGGAAAACAATAGCAGTTAAAACAAAACAAATACCATACAGTGAACCTTCAACATATTGGCTATAATTTTGCTGAACAAACTTGTGTCAAAATATTTACCCATTTTTAGCTATAACAGTTTCAAAATTAATTGTCTTATTCGAACTTTTGCCCCACCGGTGGGGCAAGAGTTCGAATCTAGTGTGGGGCAAAAGTTCGCTGGCTGAAACACAAATTATCGATCCTTTTATGATAGGCATACTTTACACCAGCCGTAAACTTTAGTTTGACGAAAAATACACACTAAATTTTGATCAAAAAATTTACCCAAAACCGGGTTAATTGTAATATACTTAAAAATAGCAGTTTTTCGCAAAACTAAGTGGAAATGTAAAATTTTGGTGACAATTTTCACACGATCAGACAAATTTAACTAAATTTGAAGATAATATGTGGATTTTAGGCAATTTGTAAATTTTTCCGTCATTTTATACATGGGTCGAACTTTTGCCCCGCTGATTCGAACTTTTGCCCCACTATGGGCCAAAAATTGTTTTCAAGCATTTATGTAAAAACTAATACACCTCAAAGCAACCTTATGATAGGCCTAGAAACGCCCTTACATAAAATATTGAAAAAGATTTTATCTTTAATTGGTTCCATGCAACGAATGTTTGACCAAAAATTACAATATTAACGTCGAAAAACAACAAATAGCCATAACTTTTCCAAATCTCAATCGATTTTTATGATATTTGGAATGAAAGACTCTTACTTGAATAGCATTCGAACCACCATGATATTTATAAGATTTGTTTTGAATTGAGCTGGAAATATTAAAAAGAAACTCTTACCCCATTCGAACTTTTGCCCCACTTTACTCTACGTTTGCCGCCTTAAAGTTGATGAAAAGGTGATGCGTTGGGACTTGGTATTCACGACATTTTTGGAGGATTTGCCATATAGTAACGATCTGGTATGTTGTCGATCGGCCGTCAAAGAAGCGGGCTTGATAACTTGCCACGAACTCGTTTACTACCGGGAACAGACGACGGAAGATGATCTGCGATAATACTATGTAGGCCGCGTTTAGAATGGTGATCGCTCGGAAGTTTTCACTATCTTACTTGTCGCCTGCATATTACCCCTTCCTTCCACTCCTCGGGTAGCTGTTTTGTTTTCCAGATTGTGCCTATCAGCCGGTGCAGACAAAAAGCCAGCCTTTCCGGTCCCATCTTTATGAAATGCATCCTTAATCTCTATGGGGGCTGGATGGTTTCCATTGCTCTGTTGTCCCGTCCTTCATTGGCCGTGCTCTCAGTGCCATAAAGGTGTTCGTCGAAGCGCTTCTTCCACCTTCCGAACACTTCACGGCGTTTTTTTTTTTCTCCCGAAAGAAATGAGTATGCGGTTGCCGTTTCCGTCTATAACGTTCCACGTTCTATCGGGTCCCTTGCTGCAGCATGACCGCTCGCGCTGCATTCTTCTCCTCCAGAATCTGCCTGCATTCCTCATCGAACCAATTGTTCCCTCCACTCCGTCCCACGTACCCGACGTTACTCTCAGCTGCATTGTTGATGGCTGTTTTCACTGTTATCCAGCAGTCCTCAAGAGGGGCTTCATCCAACTCACTCTCTTCCGGTAATGCAGCCTCGAGATGCTGTGCGTACGCAGTTGCGACATCCGGTTGCTTAAGCCGCTCTAGGTCATGCCGGGTGGCCGTCGGTACCGTACGTTGTTAACGACGGAGAGTTTTGGGCGCAGTTTAACCATCACCAGATAGTGGTCAGAGTTGATGTTAGCGCCACGATAGGTCCTGACGTCAATAATGTCAGAGAAGTTGCCGTCCATCAATTAGAAAGTGGTCGATTTGTGATTCTGTCTGCTGTGGTGATCTCCGTGCGTATCGGTATGGAAGGCTGTGCTGGAAGTAGGTGCAACAAAAGGCCATATTTTTGGAGACGGTGAAATCAATTAGTTCCAAGCCGTTTTCGTTCGTCAACCGGTGGGCGCTGAACTTTCCAACACTCGGTCTGATTTCCTCCTCCTGGCCAACCTAGATCACCTTTAATGATTTTGACGTCGTGGCTTGGGCAGCGGTCGTACTCGCGTTCGAGCTGCGCTTAAAAAGCGTCTTTATCATCATCAGTACTTCCGGAGTGAGGGTGTGCACGTTTATTATACTGAAGTTGAAGAACCGGCCATTGAGCTTCAACTTGCACATCTCTCATTTATCGGCTACCACCTGATCACGCACCTCTGCATATCAGCCAACAATACAAAAGCTTATTCCCAGCTCGTGTGTGTTGCCGCAGCTCTTGTAGATGGTATGGTTACTTCTAAACGTTCGCACCATTGATCCCTTACAACACACTTCTGCAACGCTACGATGCCGAATCCTCGGTCATTCAGCATGTCGGTGAGTATGCGTGTGCTCCCGATCAATTTGAGAGATTTACAGTTTCACGTACCGATCTTCCAATCGCTAGTCCATTTCCGTCGCTGTGGTCTTCACCGATTGATCTGGTTCGTATTCTTTCGTTGATTATTCATTGCTTGATGTTTTTACGCTGGCTGGCAGGGTCTGGCACCAACCCCCTAGATTTCCGGAGGACCATTCCCCCTAAATGTTCGGAGGACCATAGTGCGCAGTTCATCTTAGAGTCCTCCTCTGGCACTCGGACGATGATCAGCCGCCCTGACATAAGGAACAGATGCTGTTATGGGCCGCTCCCAACATGGAGGACAGATGCTCCAGTTCTATTTCGAAGTGAACTTTTTTGATTTTCAATGAAAAAAAACTGCTTTTGAAGTTTCGATAATTGCGGTGACGAATCCTTGACCGTTAAGGTTAAGAATCGAAGCCACCCTAAATAAAAAACACAACTCGACAGACGTTTAAACTAAAAACTTGATCGATTGCTCACTTGATAAATTAAAGTGTTGTTTTCAAAAAGATTATTATCATTGTTCAGATCGGATTAAAAATATTATTATCATTGATTGTTAAAATTTATTTATGTTTAGACAACGTGTGCACAAGTTTAACGCTTATATGATGTCAGTATTGATTATGTGCTTAATTTACCACAGAAATTAGTTGTTCTGTGCTACAGAATACGAATTATCAAAGTTTGTAAAACTCTGAACTCTGGAAAATCAGCAAATGTATGAAGATGCCAAGAATGTTGATTTTTTTTCTTCTTATAAAATAATCAAATGTTCTATTTATAACATTTAAGTCGTCGCGCTGTTTTATTTTGTACAACACTGATGGAAAAAGCTCGCTTTTCTCTCACAACAGCAGCGTGGTGGTTCTGAAGGTGGAGAACCGCGCGACGACTGGATGGTTAAACGTTGGGTAGATGTTATTCCACAAGAAATTAAAAAAACAATAATTTGAACTTTACCTAACATCAACAAAATCAGTATTTTTACTTCTTTGGAAACCTACCGTTCTGATTCAAATTCCGTACAGTTTGTATGAAAAACTGTTCACTTAAAGTGTTTTTGCATTTGTCGGAAATTGAAAGTGCCGAACTGACTGTCTTATCGGTTCATTTAGTGTTTTTAAGGGCTTCCAAGATGTTTTCCAAATAGATTGAATTTCATATATGGTTTTCTGAGATTCCTAAGTGGCTTCCAAGAACTTTTTAAACGATCTCAAGTTTTCTTAAACTTCCAAATATTTCCACAGGATTTTGAAGCAGGACCATGCTGAAGTTTGTAGGTTCAAAGCCCACCAGTCGAGAAACTTTCCGGGCTAGACATTTTGTCGACTTCTCAGATAAAAGGGTATGTTCTTGTTTGCCATACGATAAACGAATGCAAAAACGTTTAATTGGCAATAAAAACTCTCAGTCAATAACTGTGGAAGTGCTGAAACACTAAGCTAAGAAACAGGTTCAGCACAATTCGGGACGTAACGCCAGAAATAAGGAGAGAAACAAATATACGCCACACCCTCGAAAGTGGATTGATAGAAGAGCACCTTTTTCCCAGAAACCACTCGAAGAAACTTACACTCAACATTCACATAGCAACTGGAAAGGTTATAACCGATGAGCATTAGAGCCGGAAAGATACCATTCTCGTAGGTGTGACTGTTACCTCGGAACGCAGATTGCAAAAGGTGAAAGTTTTCATTCTCTTTTGATTGCCTCATAAATCAATATTTTCACCTTACGTATTGCTACCTCTCAAGGAATATAAATATTCAATGATGTTCAGCCAAGCAATTTGTACATTGGCTGCTCTCCAGCGGGCATATGTATTGTGAGGAACAAGGAACATGATTTATGATTTGTATTCAACATGAACAAGACGTATCAAATGTACACAATGCAAATATTTGAAGATGAAATGTCATTTAGTTTGGAAGCTCGTTTCATCGTATGCCAACATTACATGTTTGATGTGGATGGAAGTGCTTTTGAATCAAGAGGTAAAAGATAAATTATGTCACGCTTTAAGAGAGATATGTGATAGATTTTGAGAATGATTCATATTAAATTCTTTTATTGTTTTCATTTATTTTAACATGAACATTATGAGGGCTATTGTTCATATCACATATTAATTGCGCTTCTTCGTCTTATTAACCTTTTTGTCTTCACCATTACTTATTTATTTAATTCTACTTCAGTTATCTTGATAAAAAAAAACCTAGCCATTAATATTTCGGCAATTCATGGAGCACTCTCTCTGTCCTTGGTTTAAGTCCCCCCGACCATGTGAAAAGCACGGTGAAACGAACACCACACAGCGATCCGGTTTTTCGTCATTACCAAGGTTGAGAACCAGTGGGTGCAAACCATGCTCATCAGGTCGTGGTGCATCCATCGCTCGCTGCGCCCACACCATTTTCCTTCGAAATGTTTGTCAGTGGTTGCTACACCGTGACTGATCGTAACGGGTAAGAATTGCACTTCGATCCAAATGAATAAGGGATGGGACTTTACCAGGTCCGACCCACTCGAGCTTAGATTGGGTATCTCTTCTAGTACTGCATTTGGTCTCTTGGTACTGCAAAAGGTACCCAAGTTTGACTGATCGCAATACACTTTTCACAATTCCAGAATAAACATATGTTATTTTAGGTATAAAACGATCTCACCAGTTGGCAATCCATCCTCAACTAAATACGAATATCTTTTCATACTATCACAACGAAACATGATTGGCCTTGATACCGTCGTTCACCCCATAAAAGCATGCAACGGAATTTAAAGAACACACATTACTCCCTCGATGGATAAGCCTGGCGTCAAACACAAAAGTCAGATATTCTGTCGTTGTCCCCAGCGAGATTTTAACGAACTTAAGTTTTCGTCCGAGATCTACACGCAAAATATAGACCAAATACTGATCTCTAGTACCAGATATATTCCTAGTGAAAATTCTTGAATAAATTTCTGGAGGAAATCCCCAGGAGAACTCCTGACAAACAAAAATAAAATAAAAGAAATTCCTCCCGAGAATTGTTTCAAGGATTTTCTTTGTCCGGAGATTTCAATTATAAACTCAACTAGGTATTTATTTTCAGGATATTTTTTCCAGACATATCCTCCAGGAGTTTATCAGCAGATAAGCCCAAGGAATTACTCCGCAGATTTCGTCCAGGATTTCCTCCAAGGATTTCCTCTAGAAATTCATCCGGGGATTTCCCCAAAAACTCCCCCGAGGATTTTATCCAGGAATTCCTCAGGGGATTTTCAAGAATTCTTCCGGAGATTTCGTTCAGGAGTTCATCTGGGTATTTCGTCCAGAAATGCATTAAGCACTAGGAACTTATCCGGAAATTTCCCCAGAAATTCCCTTCAGAATTTCCTTAGGGGATTTTGTCCAGGATTCCTCAGAGAATTTCAATTCATTCTTTCAGGGATATCGCCCTTGAACTCTTCCTGGAATTTTCTACAGGAATTTCTGAAGGTATATCTAATAGCAATTTCTCCGGGGATTTCGTCCAGGAATTCTTCTGGAGATTTCCTCCAGAAATTCCTCTGGAGATTTTTTCCCTGGAATTCCTCCATGGATTTCTCCCAAAAACTTTCTCTGGAGATTTCCAATAATTCCTCTGAGATTTCGTCCATATATTCCACTGGGTATTTCATCCAGAAATTATTCTGGGTCCTTCCTCCAGCCATTTCTCCGGGAATTTTCTACAATTGTTCCGGATATTGACTCCAGTCTGGAGCCTCCAGACATTCTTCCAAGGATTTTTTTCCAAGAAATCCTTCGGGATTTCCCCCAAGAATTCCTCCAGGGATTTTCTCCAGGAATTCCTCAGGGTATTTCCAATAGCATTTTCTCCAAGGATTTCATCCAGGATATCATCCAATGATTTCCTATGTAGAAACTCATTTAGCGATTTGCACCCCGAATTAATCCTGGATTTTTTTTCCAGAAATTCTTCCGGGGATTTGGTCGAGGGCCACCGGGGCTTCGTCCAGACAAGAAGTATTGGATATAACTATGTGTAGCTCAATGATTTCTACAAACACATAATGTTTGAGTACAGAGCCAGCAAAACAATCAAAGTGACTTACAGAAATCCTAGGAATACCAACTGGGAAAAATATGAATCAATGTTAAATTTAAGTAATAATATCTCATTGAATGACAATATAGAGACATCAGAACAATTAGACAAAATTGCAGAAAATATAACTGGAAAAATTATTCGGGCGTATGATACTAGTTGTCGAATAAAGGAAGAATTCTCTAATAGAGATGTTCCTTGGTGGAATAAATCTTTAGAAAACTTAAAGGAAAAATCTCGGCAGCTTTTCAACCGCACAAAAGTTTCTGGGCAATGGGACCAATACAAAAAGGCCCTTACAACTTACAACAAAGAAATAAGAAAATCCCGTAGAAAAACCTGGAAGTTCTATTGGGAAAACATAGAAAAAACTCCGGATGTAGCAAAATTACAGAAGGTTCTTTCCAAAGACCATTCAAATGGGTTGGGAAATTTGAAAAAAATAAACGGGAGTTTTCCCGTTGATAGAAAAGAAACACTTGAAATAATGATGAAAAGTCATTTTCCAGGATCAAGTTTAGTAATGAGTGATGATAGAGAATGTGATAAAGTTGGAGAAACCTCTAGGCCTAATAGGACTACTGGCAACAACTTAGATCTACCGGATACTATCTTTACACGATCTAAAGTTGAGTGGGCAGTGAATTCTTTCGAACCTTTCAAGTCTCCAGGAAGAGATGGTGTTTTCCCGGCACTTCTACAGAAGGGTGGACAAGTCACAGCTCTTAATGAACTGGTTACAAAAATAGAATCCACGCTTCACAGGAAAGAAATAGGGTAAAAGCACCGGTTTTGGCCAGCCTAAGAGAAAATGTCAATAAAAATTAAATGGGAAGTCGTATTTATACTACAAATATGTCAAATGCAAGCTTTCAATCCATATTATGTGTGTAAAATATCAAAACTGAGCTATGACCAATTTTTCGCTTTGAAAATCCCGTTGGTCAATATAGGCCAACGGAACCAGTTTCGGTCAGGAATTTATCTTCGGTTCCTGAATTGGCCAATCGCATTGATTTCTCATGAGAGTGGCCAAATTAGGAGTGCCCTGGCCAAATTAGGTGTATGGGAGTTAAAATTATAAGGAAAATGAGTTGTTTTTCTTGTGTTTTGAGTCAATTTGGACGAGTAAATGAATGTAGCTTCTTCTTCTTTCTGGCGTTACGTCCCCACTGGGACAGAGCCTGCTTCTCAGCTTAGTGTTCTTATGACCACTTCCACAGTTATTAACTGAGAGCTTACTATGCCAATGACCATTTTTGCATGCGTATATCGTGTGGCAGGTACGAAGATACTCTATGCCCTGGGAAGTCCAGAAAATTTCTAACCCGAAAAGATCCTCGACCGGTGGGATTCGAACCCACGACCCTCAGCTTGGTCTTGCTGAATAGCTGCGCGTTTACCGCTACGGCTATCTGGGCCCCTCAAATGAATGTAGCTCTATCATGTGAATGTGATCTACTGAAAACAAAAGGTTTCATGCTGAATGGCTATGTAAAACGGTGTATAATCTCCTATGGCTACAACTGGCGTATGGCCAAAACCGGTGCTTCTACCCTAGCTCTTATGGCATTTCTGGATGTTGAAGGTGCGTTTGATAATGCGTCTTATAAATCTATTGAAAATTGTATGGTGAAAAGGCAATTCAATCGTTGTATCAAAATATGGATTATGAAAATGTTGATTGATAGAAAAGTATCTGCTGAATTGGGAGAATCTTCAATAACAATAAAAACCACTAAGGAATGTCCTCAAGGAGGTGTATTATCCCCTTTGTTGTGGTCGCTTGTTGTTGATGATCTCCTCATTAAACTAGTAGAAAAAGGTTTCGAAGTTATTGAGTTTACAGATGATGTTTTAATAATAGTTCGGTGAAAGTTTGATAATATAATCACTGACAGAATGTAATCAGCACTGAACTGTACTTGGCAGTGGTGTCAACATGAAGGGTTGAACATTAACCCGTTTGGTGCCGTTTACTCGCAGAAGAAAGGTTACTTTAAAAAAATTTGTCTATAAACGGATGTATTTTACAATATTCTTCCAATGTTAAATATCTAGGAGTAATACTAGATAGTACTCTCAATTGGAACTTACACTTAGAGCAGGTAATACTCAAAGCCACAAATGCTCTATGGGTGAGTAAAAAAACTTTTGGTAAAAAATGGGGACTGAAACCAAAAATGATTAATTGGATCTATACGGTTATAGTACGACCCAGAATAGTTTATGCTTCACTAGTTTGGTGGATAAAAACAAAACAACATAAAGCTTGGAAAGTTGAAACGCTTAGCCTGTATGGCCATAACAGGAGCAATGCACAGTACACCATCAAAAGCCTTGGAAGCAGCTCTTTATAAACTTCCGTTACACCAATATATACAAGGAAGCTGAAAAGAGTACTCTAAGGCTGAAAAGAACTCATGCATTTTTAGAAGGCAATCTTTTCGGGCATCTCAGTATACTGAATGATTTTCCAATAAATCCATTGGTAGTAATGAACGAAGACTGGATGGAAAATAGGATGAACTTAGATATACCATATAACGTGGTTGAGACAAACCGCCAAGTATGGGAATCAGGGGGTCCGAGTATCTCACCAGGATCGATAATGAATGAGAAAACCGGAGCTGGAATTACAGGACCAGGTATTGATATATCAATACCAATGGAAAGATGGGCCACTGTTTTCCTTGCAGAAATTTATGCACGGATTTGCATATTTTCAGATAGCCAAGCGGCGCTGAAAGCTTTAAAATCATTCAAAACCCAATCAAAACTGGTATGGGAATGCATAACACTGCTAAAGCAATTGTCCGTTAAGAACCAGGTTAATTTATACTGGGTACCAGGCCATTGTGGAATTGAAGGTAATGAAAAAGCTGATTTACTTGCAAGGAGAGGGTCAAGTGTCCAGTTCATAGGACCAGAACCCTTCTGCAGTGTATCCAAATGTTTAATACAAATGGAATTGAAACAATGGGAGGATCAAATGATACAGTCAAACTGGATTGCAACAGAAACCTTAAGGCAATCAAAACTGTTCATAACTCCAAATTAAAACGTTTCGGAAAAACTTTTAGGTTTAAACAAAAAATCTTTAAGCATACTTATTGGACTTCTCACAGGACATTGTCCGACAAGATATCATTTGAATAAAATCAATCGATGTCAAACTGGTGTCTGTCGGTTTTGTGACTGTGAAATAGAGACCTCACAACATTTGCTCTGTGATTGTCCAGCGTTATATGTACGTAGAAGACAATATTTCAATAAGGGCATTTTAAGCCCTTTTGAAATTTGGTTAGAAAATCCCAATCTGGTTATTGGTTTCATTCTAAGAATCATACCGGATTGGAGTACTTCGCATCATCAGTCAACGGCATTTACCTCAAATGGTAATTCGTCGTCCTGAAAGAATGCAAATTAAACAGGGGTATACCACAATAGATCAAATTCATGGTCGCAGTGGTTTAAGTTCCAAAACCAAAAAAAAAACTTCGTACCTGCCACACGATATACGCATGCAAACATGGTCATTGGCATAGTAAGCTCTCAGTATATAACTGTGGAAATGCTCATAAGCTGAGAGGCAGGATCTGTCCCAGTAGAGACGTAACGCCAGGAAGAAGAAAATATTTCGGAACTTCTCCCGCAGCTCCTCCAGCAATCCCCCTGAATTTCGTCAAGCAATTCCTCGGAATCAGGAATTGCTTCGAAGTTTTTCCATAAATTCCCTAGAATTTCCTCCAGCAATTCCTCTGTGTTTGATCCAGGAATTTTCCGGTAGTTCCTTTGGAGCTTCTTTGGATTTTCTCCATAATTTCTCCAGGAATTTCTCCTGAGTTTCTAAAGCAAACACCGAATCCTCCGAAGTTCTTCTAGGATTTTTTCAAATATCCTCCAGGAACTCCTTCAGAGATTTCTTTCGGAACTCCACCGAGGATTTCTTCGGAGCTCCACCGCGAATTCCTCCGGTAATTCCTTTGGAGTTCATTCGGGTACTCCTTCGAAGTTCTTTCGTTTGTTTTTGTTCATCACATACCAAATAGATGAAAAAAGACACAACCAGTGCATGCGCGTGCGGTTTGGTCTATTTTTATTAGTCTATTTAATTTTGACAGGTCCATTTTTGGTACAAATTTGGACCCTAAAATGGACCACCGGTGAAGTTGCCCTAATATTCCATAGCTCTAGTCAATCAATTTAATCGTATACCACCTTGAAAACCAAATGGTGCGTAGGGAGCTGGTACTCACAGCACATGGGAAATATTTGCCGCACTGAAACCGATGTCGGGCGACGGTCGATGAACCCGCTTGGTAAGTCCCCAAGTTCGTTTTTATAACCGATAGATGACGGTTTAAGGCCTTTTTTGACACATGACGTTTTGCTTCCACGTTTCCGATAGCTGAGTTCCGTATACCAGATTCTGACAATTAGTCGATGCAGACAAAGTCCTCCGATACCATCCTTTTTTTTTTTTTTTTTTTTCCTTCTAAGCAATGGGGGGATAATCTGCTCAACAGACTACGGACCGAGGTCCGGGAGTGTGGGGTTGGGGACCATTTACTACGTACAAGCAGTAAACAGGACTACACTCCCGACCCACTAAACCATTTCCATTGCCGCCAAACCCTTCGTCTCTCCGGGACCACCAAGAAGGCATTGCTTCGGAGAGGGGCTATTGCACATCGCATCCTCCAGGTTAGCTGCGTAGCCATGCAGCAACGAACATCGATGAACGCTTATGGGGGTCCACCAAGGTAGCATGCTGGCGCATTGCCAGCTTCCCGGGTGGTCCTCACCTCCCGTTGTCCGCTGAAGGCGGGCAGGGTCGACCACTAAGCCCGCGCCCAGCTGCACCGCAGGTATCAAGAACTGATACTGCGGGCTTCGCAATTTGACCTACTGAAGGCTCAGGCCCTATCAGCTAGCACCAGCTGGGATTGCTGACGAAGGGGCCTCCACCTGCCCCGAACAACCAGAGGCTCGTATCCACCCAGTAGGCCGGCGCCACGACAGCAGCACTACCAGGATGTTCTCCCCGCGGCCACTTAATCGCTGTAAGGGTCGATTTCGACCGTAGGGCACCGGTATGACCTACGTAGCCGACTGCGAACCCTTGGACCACCTGTTGATTAGCGTCTGCACTAGTCACTCCTCGAGTCCACACGCCACCTCCTTTGGAGTTCCGAGACGATGTGGGTGATAGCCGATGAAACGGCATTCCAGCCAAACTCGTCTGCACACATCCTCTGGACCAAATTGTCCGGAGTCGTGTCCCGACCGCATGTGGCAAACATGCGGTCACGCATTGTGCGGAAACGCGGGCACACGAACAAAACGTGTTCCGCCGTTTCCTCTAAACCTGCACAAACTGGACATTCGGGAGAACCCGCATGACCGAAACGATGTAGATATTGTCTAAAGCATCCATGACCCGAAAGGACCTGTGTTAGGTGGAATGTTAGTTCCCCATGGCGCCTATTGACCCAGATATCTAACCTCGGAATCAACCTGTGAGTCCACACTCTCTTGGTGGAACTGTCCCACGCACGCTGCCATTTGACCATGGAGGTCGTTCTGGCAGTCCTGCGTATGCCACTTGTGCCACGCCTTTCGAAACACTCTATGTCTTCCATGATAAGGATACCAATAGGCATCATACCGGTGATGACACAAAGTGCATCGTGTGACACGGTACGGTACGCGCTCGCAACCCTCAGGCACATTAGCCTATAAGTACTCTCTAGCTTGCTACGGTAGCTATCGGTACTCAAAGCCGTGCCCCAAGCCGGGCCACCATACCTCAGTATGGACGAGGCGACACTGGCCAGAAGCTTACGCTTGCTGGCGTACACCGCAGAGCTATTGGACATCATCCGGGACAGTGCCACAATAGCTGTGGAGGCTCTCTTGCAGGCATAATCGACATGGCTACCGAAGATAAGCTTGTCGTCGATCATCACCCCCAAGTGTTTGACGGAGCGCTTCGAAGTGATTGTGCAGTCGCCTACACTGATCACCGCTTGCTGCACCGACTTTCGGTTGTTGACAACAACAGCCTCATTCTATAGGGTTTAAGTCACCGTCGATTGTTATATTTGAAGATTGTTGATGTTTTTCGGTGATTACTACACACTGAAACACGATTATAACGTTTCGGCTTACTGATTTTCAGCCATCATCAGATCTACAATATATTTAAAAAATGAATTTGTTTTCAATTTTCGATAGCTTTTCATCAAATTTTTTCTTCCACCCACTTGTTCAAATCGATCGTTCACCACCAGTGTGGTTTTATTACTAACCCCCTTTCCTGCTATACATCTAACATTCTTCGCATTGGTCACTGTACGTCATCCATCTCTTCTTGTTTGTGTGTGTGTTGGTAGCGATCGGATTTTACCCACTAGACCGTTGTATGTAGAGTCTATACCTCCACACTCACGCTGCATATTGACTACTCTGTCGTCACCTAGTAGCTTGATGTGGAAGGCCTCTGCTATGGTTCTGCTTGCCTGGTTCTCGATCCTTTCCAGAATCTCCGTTTTGTCGAAATTGAAGTTATGTCCTTCCTCTAGATGATGTTGCGTTAAACCTGTTTTTGCTTCCTTCTTCCTCATGTTGTTCCGGTGTTCATTAATTCTTGTCTCCAGCATTCTTCCCGTTTGTCCAACGTATATTTTTCCATCGTCCGTGCCGCATGGTACTGCATACACTACATGTTTCGTTTTCTGTTTTGGGATTGTATCCTTCAGTTTGCTGAAAACTGTGTTCTTTATTTTGTTTCGTGGTTGATGTGCTAGTGTAATGTTATGCTTGACGAGGATCTTCGACAGCTTTTCGCTTAGGCATGGTGTATAGGGAGCTGAAACGTATTTTGTTTCCTTCTTTTCGGCTTCTTTCCGTAAGCTGTTGTAGTGTTGGTCGGTCCTACTCTTTATCAACCTGTTAACAAACCAAAACGGGTAGTGATTTTTTTGCAGAATATTCCTCACTAGTGTTATTGCTTTTGGTCTATCTGCGGCATCAGTGAGTTTGATCGCGCGATCTATGAGTGCGATCGCCGTGTTCCTTTTATGCTGAAATGGGTTCTCTGCATTGAAATCGACAAATTGCAATTCACAGTAGAACGAGAGGAAAATGACAAACTCAAATTCCTTGACATAACTCTCTTAAGAAAGGACGGTAAAATCTCGAAGATTTGGACACCCAAACAATCGAACGGAAGATATCTCGATTTCAATGCAGAGAACCCATTTCAGCATAAATGGAACACGGCGATCGCACTCATAGATCGCGCGATCAAACTCACTGATGCCGCAGATAGACCAAAAGCAATAACACTAGTGAGGAATATTCTGCAAAAAAATCACTACCCGTTTTGGTTTGTTAACAGGTTGATAAAGAGTAGGACCGACCAACACTACAACAGCTTACGGAAAGAAGCCGAAAAGAAGGAAACAAAATACGTTTCAGCTCCCTATACACCATGCCTAAGCGAAAAACTGTCGAAGATCCTCGTCAAGCATAACATTACACTAGCACATCAACCACGAAACAAAATAAAGAACACAGTTTTCAGCAAACTGAAGGATACAATCCCAAAACAGAAAACGAAACATGTAGTGTATGCAGTACCATGCGGCACGGACGATGGAAAAATATACGTTGGACAAACGGGAAGAATGCTGGAGACAAGAATTAATGAACACCGGAACAACATGAGGAAGAAGGAAGCAAAAACAGGTTTAACGCAACATCATCTAGAGGAAGGACATAACTTCAATTTCGACAAAACGGAGATTCTGGAAAGGATCGAGAACCAGGCAAGCAGAACCATAGCAGAGGCCTTCCACATCAAGCTACTAGGTGACGACAGAGTAGTCAATATGCAGCGTGAGTGTGGAGGTATAGACTCTACATACAACGGTCTAGTGGGTAAAATCCGATCGCTACCAACACACACACAAACAAGAAGAGATGGATGACGTACAGTGACCAATGCGAAGAATGTTAGATGTATAGCAGGAAAGGGGGTTAGTAATAAAACCACACTGGTGGTGAACGATCGATTTGAACAAGTGGGTGGAAGAAAAAATTTGATGAAAAGCTATCGAAAATTGTAAACAAATTCATTTTTTAAATATATTGTAGATCTGATGATGGCTGAAAATCAGTAAGCCGAAACGTTATAATCGTGTTTCAGTGTGTAGTAATCACCGAAAAATATCAACAATCTTCAAATACAACAGCCTCAGTTTTGTGGTGTGCCAATTCCAGTTTCCTGGAGCTCATCCACTCCTCCACAATTGCGATCGAGTGGGCTGCAGTCAATTCCACTTCTTCGATCGATTCACCGTAGACCTCCAGCGTAATATCGTCGGCAAAGCCAACGATGACCACACCCGCCGGGAATTTTAATCTGAACACCTCGTCGTACATGACATTCCATAACACCGGACCCAGGATGGAACCTTGCGGGACTCCTGAGGTTATGTGAAAGCACTTCCAACCCACCTCTGTGTCATAGACTAATACCCGATTCTGGAAGTAACTTCCGAGAATCTTGTACAGGTACTCGGGTATCCCCAGACGCAGGAGCGCATCAGCAATAGCCGCCCAACTGGCACTATTAAATGCATTCCTTACATCCAGAGTCACTACTGCGCAGTAGCGAATACCCCTCCTCTTACGCTGGAGTGCTATCTCAGCGGTTTTCTTAACCGTCAGAATAGCGTCTACAGTGGACCTCCCTTTCCGGAAGCCGAACTGGTTGCCTGAGAGACCATTTACACCCTCGGTGTACCTCGACAGTCTGTTGAGGATGATCTTCTCGAGCACTTTCCCCACCGTGTCGATCAAGCATATTGGTCTATACGCCGACGGGTCACCGGGTGGTTTCCCCGCCTTTGGCAATAGTACCAGGCTCTGCCTCTTCCACGCATCTGGATAAACTCCCTCGTCCAGGCATATCTGCATAGCAGATCTGAACATACCGGGAGCCTCCAAGATTGCGACTTTGAGGGCCAGGTTTGGAACTCCGTCCGGACCTGGTGCCTTCCCCATGCTTAGGGATTTTGCAATCCCTACAAGTTCCTCATCAGTTACTCTATCCTCATCGCCAGCCCCAATCCCCGGCTGTCCTACAAAAGGAGGCCATGGGCTAGGGTTGTTGCGCGGGAAGAGCCCCTCGATGATCCCCTCCAGCACTTGTGGAGATTGCTCCGTTGGAGCAATTGCACCTCTTGTCTTCGCCATTACGATCCTGTAGGCATCACCCCACGGGTTCGCGTTGGCACTCTGACAGAGTCCCTCGAAGCAGGCCTTTTTGCTTGCCCTTATCTCAGACTTCAGCGCGACTTTTGCAGCGGTGAACACCGCCCGTCGTTCTTCACGCTCCTGCTCGGTACGTGCTCGCTGCATCCGTCTCCTGGCCCGTAGGCAGGCACGGCGCAGGTTCGCAATAGCTTGAGTCCACCAGTATGTCGGTGGTCTCCCATTCCTAGGGTGGACTTTTCTAGGCATGGTCGCATCGCATGCACGCGTAAGCACCGCTACCAGTTCGTCCCCGCTTAGGCCGAGTAGGTTACGCTCACGGCGATACCATCCTTCTCAGATCCCATTTGTGGTCCTTAGCCTCTTGTCCAGTAACTCCTATCCCTACCTCTCCGTGGTGTCGCCTGGGGTACGAGTAACCGTAGGGAAGATCGGGTAACCAACCCTGGTGGGACCTTGGTCGTATGCTGACAGGGAAGGGGGGCTCCTCTCTTCTGAGGGTGTAGCTTATCAGAGCGTCTGTTCACCATGTTAGGGGCGGCTCAAAACAGCGTCTTTTCTCCATGTTAGGAGCGGCTGATCATAGTCCTAGTGCCAGCGTGGGACTCTAAACAGTGCTGTGCACGATGATCCTCCGGCGAGTCAAGGGGGTTGGTGCAGGCCTTACAAGCCAGCCGTAAAAATCATCAGTGCAGGAAGCATACAATGTATTGTGGCGCAGGTCATGTCTTGAAGAGCCAGCAAAAGTAAAGTAAAGTAAAGTACCATCCTTCTCAGCGACCGTGTTGATCTTGAAATGTTGAATGGAATTTTTAACTTTTCCTATTGTGAGATATAATTGGTTTCCATTGTTCACTGAGCTGTTTTCCTTGAAATTTAAATTGTTATCGTTGTGCTGTTTCCACCTTTCAATGACCTCGTATCCATCCGTCAAGATGCCTCCCTTCCTTTTTCCTGTATGCATCGCCACGAGCAGCAGTTGCTTTTATGCACCAAAATAACCACTCCTTTCGTCAAGTTGGTGTGGTAGCATGGTTAGCGTGCACGCATCGCGGTTGTTTTTAGCAATGTTCTAGGTTCGAATCCCGTCGCCGGCAATAGTTTTTGTTTGTCCACATAGTGATAATTCTCGGTAGCGATTGGTGAGCGAAAATATGATGGAGTGAAAAACAAATTATCCACAGAGTGGAGTGATTTTCGGTTATCCTCCATCGTAGCTCCAGGGAAAATTAGTGTGAGCGATAGAAGATGTTCACGCGAGGAAGCGAAAAAACGTGCGAAAAATCGTAGATTTCGCATCATTGATACGAAAATTCAAAACCCTGAGGAAATCCTGAAAATATCCAGTTTCACCGGTGATTGAAATTCGTAAATTTGGATTTCCACCTTCAAATTCAAAAACCATTCTCGACAGTAGCGCATAAAGAAAAAAGACACTGAATGATTCATATAGCTGTGATAGCTTGTTTCGAAACAAGTCCGTATAGACCTTAGTCTATGAATTCGAAAACACTTGTGGAATTTATAGCAATTGGACATTAATTGACATTATGAATAAAAGAAGTCCAAGAACACCACGTTATACACCGAAATGTAAGAAATTTCAAAATAAATTTGTTTATATTTAACAGAAATTCGTTTGTTTCTCTAAAATAAGCACATCAGAATTTGAATAATGAATTCACTTTCAGGTATATATTTAAGGTTTTCTCAAAATATTTCAGGCTTGCATCATGTTCAAACCGTGTTCAGAGCCAAGAATCACCATACCTTACGTGATTGAGAAATTTTAAAACTATTCTCGTAGAATTAAATAACATTTAAAAACTTTACAAAGCACTACAAACAATTAGGACAAAAAGCGTTACTTTTTTTATATGCTACATTGATATAGGTACTCTATCTGTAAGAAATGAAATCATGTGCAATGATGATCAATTTCACCCTATCGATCGATTTTACCAGAGTTTACGGTATCTGTCAGACATGGATGACCTACTGTAAAAGGAAATGGACAAAATAATTGGGATTCGCAAATTTAACTGCTTTAAATAACGAGGCAAAGAATGTTCATTAACCTAATTTTAATCTTCAATCAGGACGTAGATTAACAGAGCTTTTACCTAACATATCTTTTCACAAGTCAAGAACCTTACCAAACCACTTTGCCATTGCCCTGTATTTGTGAAAATAGTGAGATTGTTAGCTTATGCTACCGAGTATCGTCGTCCGTCTCAGTTTTATAGCACTGGACACTTTTCAATGAACAAGCAACAGAAGCTAAACAGATTATGGGCGATTTTCTATTCCTTGCAAATCGATGGAATAAATTTAAACCTCGTTCGATGCACTGCACATCGTTACGTCGAGGGTGCTTTTCGATTGCACTTCGGTTGAACCATTTCCACTAATAGAATGTTCCTCTCATCCGATGCTTTTTCTCTCTCTCGCTCTCTGTTGTGTAGTTCGACCAGTGTTTTATTACCACACCACAGCCGTAAAACAAATTGGATTGCAAATTCATGCTGACTTGGCCGGGTTCTCTCCGCATGATGCTACATAGAGGAACCAGAAACTAATTGCATTGATCGAACCGACCAGTAAGTGCGCAGTCCAATACATTGCTGAACGTTGCATTCACGGCGCCCCGCTAGACTGATATTATAGAAAAAATGTTCATCATGCTAAGTGTAGGGCTCGATTCCTGAAGCTATTATGCACCTCAGGACCAATAAAAAAACTTGGGAGGAATCTCGAGAAATTATTATTTGAAGTAGGTATTAAGCTAATAAATTTTGATATAAGATATTAGAAATTACTCAATAGTGCTAGAAAACCAACAAAAACACCCAAAAATCGTTTTTAACCCATATTTAACGTACAATTCGTAGTTACTACTCTGTGATTGACCAGAATAATGGGCCATACTGTAATTTCAATCTTGTCGCTCCCTTGCGACGCCTTTCCACTTATTCATTTCATCATTATAAAAAATCTTCTACAGACTCCTTTTACCCTTAAGTTGCATGACCGATATACATATATATTTTCTTTGGCGAAAATTTTAGATCCATATTTCTTTAGATTAATCCATAACCATAATCCATAACTATGACCTCAGGAGCCGAGCCCTAAACTTAGTTTTTATGAACATTTTTTCACAATAACGGTCTTTCGGAACACCGTGGCAATACTTGGTATGTTAGTACCGTATCAAGGTACTATACCCACTACGAGATGAACAAATGGTTCCAAAAGGCTGAGGGTGAAGTACACGGAACACATTTCAAACTGCCAATCTCTAACAACGACCGTAGATGCTCACTATTTGAGCCCAGTGCCCATGAAGAACTTCGTACCTCCGTCTGCCTGGGAGAGCAAAATCGCGTGCTACAGGGCGGGTTCTATGCAAGCTGCATAACCAGCTGCTGCTCAATGCCAAGCTTTTCAAGTGCTTCTGCTGTAGATGAAATCAAAAGTGGAAATTTGTGTAACTTGGTGGCTACATGAACCCATCGCTGACACCGATACAATGGCCAGTTCGGATGAGATAGAGAATCGCGGCTTCATTCAAATGGATTACGTCATGCCATTGAAGTATCCGCGAGGTTTGGGATGAGATCACATCTAGCACACAAATTGATTTCCGCAAATAGGCAAAGCCATTCTGGGATGTGCTCTCGAATGGAGCAACTTCTGCTGCTGCACTCGTTGCATGACAGATAGATTGATTCCGGTTTCAGACCAGACATGACTAGGTGGAAGAGCATTCGGTAGACGAAAGAAAAACAAATGACAACTAATGAGAATAGTATATCCACTCTTCAATGGGATTAAACATGCATCTAACAAGTTGTGGTAGGATTTGTATTTCCCCCTGAAGGAAAAATCGAGCCCCACACTACAATAATCTTGAATTTACACGGGACATACACTACCCACCATAAATACGGACTCGCTCAAAAAAGTATTGCAAAACTAAGCTGAATATTGAATAACCTTGAAAAGTTTAGCACCATCTCCAAACAAGAACATTCATGGGGCTATAAGGTAAGTGTTCTCTTAGTTGTGGGTGTTCCTATAGTTGCGGTTGTGCCGTTTTCACTGATTTTATTACATTAGCCACAGAACCAACATGGCCAACCGACGTATTGGTTTGTTGAAACACAGAATAGTTGAAAAGAGCGTTCAAATTTCTTTAAATATCACTAAAATTGCTAAAACTTTTCTTGCTTGTACCAATAGTTGCGGTAAAGTGTTCCTATAGTAGAGCATTCCATAAGAAAACAACGGATACCGCAACTATAGGAACACAAATTATAAATATACCGCAACTAAAGGAACAGTGTACCAATAGTGGAGGTACAGTGGGATTCCGTTTTTGGCAACAAAGTTTAAATTTTCAGTTGCCAAAAACGGAACCGTGCCAAAATCGGAACCCATATTCCAAATTTTATTTTTCAATTATTGGTTTTGAAAACATCATTACAATGTTAATACATCATTTTTATGGAATCATAAGGCTTTGAGACTTCGAAAAGGTTCACTTCGAAGTATTTTTCCGGAGGGTTATACTATGCTATGAATCTATAGCCCCGTAATGTTAAATCTGGCAAACGTTTTTCTGGTGGCGTTTTTACGCCTCAACGTCTTCAATTATATTTAGAAACTTTAATTAATTTTTGTTTAAAAGGGCCTTGTAAAACCAATAATCGCATAAGTGACCTTTATTCAAGAACTAACTTCTTAAAACTATGAAAGAACACGAAAAAAATATTTCTGTTTTCTTATAAAGACGTATTTACGAATCAAAAGCGCTAGGTATTGCGAAACGGCATTAGCTCTTTTTTGATTGAATGAACATTTAAAATCAGTTTAACATTTGAACTTAAGCGTAAAATTTGAAGAATTCGGTAAGTTTAGAATTGCTCTTTCAATTTATGTTTCTGATAAAGTAAAGCATTTTATAATGAACGGTTGACTGCAATTAAAAAGGCAAACATAAAGATGAAATGATGCGTAAATGTGACTTGTAATTCTGTAGAATTTAATTTTTACTTGAAATTTTTATGAAATCAACTGAAATTTACAGGATCCTGTTATGAAACCTCAAGAACCTTATAGGAATCTTCAGGTTCTCATAAGAAATATGCAGAAAAATGCTTGAGCTCTGAAGCATCTTGCCAAGCATCCGCAGGATCTTCCATAGAGTTCTCAGGATCGTGCTAAGGATTTGGCTAAGAGTTAATATCTTGGAATTCTGCTGCGATGTTGCTGAAAATTCTCAAGTCTCCGATGAAAAAACATTTTCAGTTTATTATTATTAGGCTACCACTAGCACACTTCAAATTCCTCTGGGAACCTTTTCAAAACCCCCAAGCTTTCGCCGGAAATATTAAAAATACCAATAGAAATTCACATTATCCCGCTTAAAATTTACAGGACGCCCTAGTGTTTATTAGGAATTACCAGATTTTGGACATAATTCTCCATAACCATTTATACACTCTAAGGATCCCTCAAAAAGCCCTCAGTGTCCACTTGGAATCTGCAGATATCCTTATGAATTCGTTAAAATTTCTGGAAAGTCCCACAAGAACCAAGAATCCCTTAAGGATTCTCCAGGGTACAGTTAGGAATCTCATAGACTCAGCTCGTAAGGAACATTTTGATGATGTTAAGACACGTATGCTTGATTACAGAATTCTGGATCATCTCTTAACAAATCTAACGCCTTACAGAGTCTATAGAAAAAAGAAAACGTAGCTTTAAATAGTTGACGCAGAGAGATCAATATACACACCAATACCACAGACAAATAGTTAAAACACTCTTAGTCGTATTTATCGCACGCTTCAATGATATTATTGAGATTAAATTGTAGTTTGGACTGTATTCGCAGTTGTCATGTTATTTAATGAAATTTATTGAAAGTTATGATGCACGACATTTTGCTGTAAATATTTGTATATATTATTGCGGTGTGTTTTAACATGCGCTATGTTCGTAAATCCATAATTATAAAAACAGTGAGTCAAAAAGATGAGACAAGATATATGATTGTAACTCTGTGTGAGTCATAGATTATGCTCTTATGTCGGTGCTGGTGCTTTGTTCAAACAAACTGTTCCAAATCTGAAGAAAAGTGTTTTTTATTGTATCACCTACTGGCAGACTTAAGTGGGCTGGACACTCAATTTGAATGCCTAAGAAAAGAGTCTTTAGTTGAGATACTGGTGGAGATTATTGGCCTCATGAAACGTTGTCAATGTATGAATAATGACCATTCTGAAGTAAATAAGCGCGTACGCGAGTCCTTAGTAGTTGGTGAGATTTGGGGAAATATCGACGAAAATGGAGCTCTGGAATGTAATCGGTGTGGAGGTGACATGCTGTTCAAATGACTAAAGCAACAGACACGATAATATTTATAAAAAAATACAAATTTTAATGGTATTGAAAAATGTTGCCAAAAACGGATCCATTTTGTTGCCAAAATCGGGGGGTGCCAAAATTGGAGCATGCCAAAAACGGAGCATGCCAAAAACGGAATCCCACTGTATTATTTTTCACTGACATGCCGTGGATTACTGCGATGAAATCATTTTTCTCATTAAGTCAATGATCGTTACTTCCCGTTACAGCATTAACATGTACATTAATTGCGCTTCTTGAATTTAGGCGGTTAAATGGATGTTCAACCGTGCTTAGTACCTCCACTATTGGAAAATCTACCCTAACTCGAGATGCTGATAATCTATGATTGTGCGGTCTTCAGCAAAGTTGTTCAGCAGATCAAGGACATCCGGAAAGCAAATAGTTTGGTTAGCAATTTAGGTGGTGCTAGTGAGCATGTGAAATTGTGCAATTTAAGCATATAAGCATTTAAGCATCTTGTGATCCACATGAGATAGAAAGTTCGAGTCTTTGGCGAAATTGTTCGGAATGTCATGGGGGTCCGAAAGGCAGACAGTTCGATTTATAATGTTTCTGACTGGTCAATAGCGCGATTATGTAAAATGACTACTTTATATCAGTTCTATCTCATAATTTTGATAAAAAAAGAAGAAAAAACAACGGTTATCATTGTAGTTTCCAAGGTATCATCTTAGTACATCGACGATATTGTCCTGTTATAGTAACAGATATCTGTTTGTCCTGGGAGGGAGGCACCGATACTACACACGAAATTGCATACAATTGTTTTCCAAATTGCAAGATAACTCCAGTTTGCCAACGGCAAGGCTCAGTGAAAATCGCTAGTTTTCATTTGTTGTGTACCTTCGATCTATCTGGACAAACATTGAAAAAGGGCCACAGTTTTCTATGCGTTTAATTTTCAGTTTTAATGAAAACAGTAAAAAGAGCCTCATTCCAATACGTTATATTCAATTAGAATAAACAGTGCTCTCGTGACGTTACTTTTGAATGTGCATGAATTGATTCTAATTTGATTTTTACTACTTTTGATAAAATGCAAAAAATATGCTTAGGCTAATTACGCGCTTTTATCATTTTTGTCCATTGTTTAAGATCCGGGCTCACAGTGACAGTTCGTGACAGCAAAATCTCGGCTCACTGTGACGTAGAGAAATTTTGTATTGGTTTCTCCCTCCCAGTGTTTGTCAAACACACTGAAAATATAATAAAAATGTATAAGGAATTTATTTCGTTGATTGAAGTAAATCGCTTTGCTTATTTTTAATTTCTGAAGTTTACGCGGCCCTCAAACTTTTGAAAATTCAACCATTGTACTTAACAAATTGACCGTAAAACTTTTTATGTTCGCTTACGGCTTCAGGCTCCAGATCGGACTTGGTCAGCCCCTTTGGAATTCACTATACAAGGAAATACTTGTTTCTGAGAAGCATCACGATGAAAAATGAAGAATAAAAATTTTACCCTTGGGCAGTCTCTCCGACACGATAAAATGAATAAGCAAAGAAATCAATTGTGAAGTATGTCGGCAGTAGATAGCGACATGCTTCTCGGCGTCGTCGTCGGACGGACGAAATGAAATTTTTCTCCGACATCCTTTCTCAGGAGAATAGGACACGTGGATAGATAGAAGTCATTATATCATAGATTTGTTCGGCTGGACTCCGTTATGCGTTTGTACGTATGAATGTGTTGGAGTAGATACAATCACCCCACAATTGCGTTGAGATGTTAGTTGGAATGGGCTTATACCTATTTTTTCATAAGTATAAAGTTACAAATGTGAGTAATGTGCAATTACACAGTTGTTTATCCATATCTTTAAAAACAAAAGTTTGATAACTATTTGTAGAACAGTTTTATTCGATACCTGCTTGTTATCGAACTAAAAAGGTATCGAATCAAAAGTACCGAGTATTTACTCGTATTTCCTTGGCACGATTCATCCCTACTCTTAACTAATGTCATGTTTTTTTTATTAGTTTGCTTGTAGATTAAATAAAATAATTATTTAAAATGAGGGATTTTTTTTTAAATAGACGTTATTTTTTTCTACTTATTTTATTGGTAATGTGATAACCAATAAAATAAGTAGAAAAAAATAACGTCAATTTGAAAAAAATCCCCCATTTTAAATAATTATTTTATATCTTGACTTGAGTCCTTAGCTGGCTCATAAGAGTGGTACGACTGTTGGTGTGTGTAGTAAATTCACTATGCTGGGATATTCCATTAGGACTGCTCCAGGGACTGTAGAGCAATCTCCGGTGATAAAGATGAAAAATAAGCAAGACATTTCGCTTCGTTCAAGACAAACGTCCCATTGGGTGTTCATTTCAATTGCAGTAAAAACACATCAACAGTGGACTTGAAGTTTCCATTCTAATTCCTACTGGCAGAAATACGAAGAGATGCAAACTTTGTACGTTAATCTGTCATAATATGATTCAATTTGGACACTTTAGGCCTTAGTAGAGCGATGATCAGAGACAATACGCACTGATGGGCTACACAAGTTTCTCCGGGTGAGTGGTTTTTGAGTGAAAAATATTAAGCAGATTTCTTAGCCTTCAGTTAAACTTTGCACCCCTGACCTATTTTTACGAAGAAATTGTCGTGACCGACGTTTAAATTTGCACATATAGGTATCGTATAACGAAAAATGGTTTCGTTAAACGTATAGGACATCTAGATAAAAAAAATCTTATACAATTACAAATAATAATAAATTCATCAAAATTGTATAAGCACAAATAGTTTTGATTATTCCTGAACAAGTTATCAATGCATTGTCGTCGAAAGCCGTTAAGATTTTAAATTAGCAGCAATTCTACTGCAATTTGTGTACATGGCACAGGCATAACAATTCGAAAATGTGCTACGTCCTGTTGTAACTATTTAGTGAATGCAAACCACCGGATACTGTTTCAGCTTAATTTATAACGAAATATTATGACAACACAGGTACAAGCATCGGGAGACCTAGCCTGAGGAGAGCAAGCCTACGTGTGATGAACCGTTGCATATTTTAGCGCTTAATTATGGCTGGCTGCAACCTTCCGCCGGTTGATATTTCATGTCCGAGCAAAAAGGAACGAGCCGTGCACGGAATAATTTTCTGGCGAAAAGTTGGGAGAAATTTGCGCGATTCACCAAACTATGTGCAACTGTAACTGAAACTGATACGATCGGATCTGGCGGGAAGTTATATTCGAAAAATGTGACACGGGGCATTTGCTTCTGCCTCATTATGCGCGGTGGTTTCAATGATGGGATGTTCTGCTGTGATAATAAATAAGCCGTCATTTACCGCGAAGGGTTCAGCATTTTATTAGTCTTCATGGTCCAATGTCAGTTCGACTGAAACGTTTTTAACATGTAGTAATATCAACATTTCAAAGAGTTCTTTTTGATCTTCCGACGTTGACGCTTGCTCCTGGGCAGTGCGTCAAGAAAGCCCGAGCTGTCGTCAGTTGTTTTCCCTCACGGGTCGCGCGCTTATTTTCTCTGAGTGCTTTTATATAGCCGAGCAAACGAGTGAAGCTGAAAGAGGATTGTTGCTGCTGGATGGATGACGGATCAATTGGTGAGCTCGTTTCATGCTACTATTTCTAATCTATAAAATATGTATGAATGCACCTTTAATCGTTACAACGGTGAGACATAAATATGATTTTTCAAAAATATATGAATGGTCACTGTGAGTGTCGACATAAACTCTGATTCATGAATTATTTATGTCTAATTTTTTTTTTTATTCAAAACACCTTCTTCTTTTTACCTTTATTTTTGTAATTAAAAAAACTTTAAATGGTTCGACACTTCAGGAGTAGACTTCCGAAAGGTTCAATTTATTCAACAAACTTTGAAAGGTTCGTCACCTCAAGTGTCGGCATAATTTTTCTCTACATAGATATTGTTCATATCAAATGAAAATATTATATTTAAATATAAGCATGTTTATATCTCACAAATAATTATTTATCATGGTCTAATCACTTATCAAAGTGCATCCTGTGACTCAACGATCCTTCCCATTAACAAACATCTCTCCCAATAACCTTTGTGGAGATGCAGAGGCAAACACGGTCTCCAAATAGCAAAGGTTACACACTAACATTCCTTCCCCCATTCCCACCTGACTGCAAGGACGTGGCCGGCGCCGTTATTGACCATGTATAAATAGAGGCACTGAATTATGCACACTGAAGAAGATTATGGCCAATCCCAGCCGAACTTCTAGTTGATTCTTTGTGCATTTTCACTGACTTCGGTCAATCACGGAATAGCAACCATTGATATGTGTAGTCAGTCTAAGCTAAGCTAAGCTAAGCTAAGCTAAGCTAAGCTAAGCTGTAGTAATATCAACATTTCAAAATTAAAAACTGTTACTTTAATCAAACGTTTCAAAGTTAAAATGTGGAGTCAAATTATAATCTGTTATGATTTACTTATTCGTTTTGCCGTTACACGTTGAACAGGAGGGAAACAAAACTATCGCCTTGTCCGGATGCTTTGCGTGATTCAAACGCACTTTTGAAGGATCTAGCCTTAATATTTGGTCTGTTGTCGATCGACCTACTTGCTAGCAATGTTGGACGGTGGAAGATAATTATTTCGATTAGAAATTTAAAGATTTTTAAATACCTTTATTAGTATCATTCAAGTATTACATTAATTCCGTATATCTAGATGTACTATGTTAGACAACTTTTTCATCCTTATCTGATACGACGTTTGTTTTACTTACTAAGTACTTGATACTTGATGGGCTACGATTCGCTTTTCCATTGGACGCGGTCCTGGGCCAATCGCTTCCAGTCGCCCTGAACGTTAAGTGCCATTAAGTCTTCCCCAACTGCAAAAAACCATCGTGTGCGCGGTCTACCACGAAGTCGGTGGCCTCGTCCGGGTTCTCAGTTGAATATTATCTTTGCTTGTCATTCTTCCGGCATACGAGCAACGTGACCAGCCCAACGCAGCCTGCCGTGTTTTATGCGCTTGACAATATCCAATTCTTTATACACTTGGTACAACTCGTGATTCATGCGACGCCGCCAGATGCCGTTTCCTAATTAACCGCCGAGTATTGTTCGCAGCACTTTACGTTCAAATATCACGAAAACTCTCCTGCAAGCATGGAAAAATAGCAATGTATCTGCTGCCACCAAATGTTCAGTGACAGCCAAACGCTACAAGCGTGGGCGCAATCCTGACGAATCGCAAACAATTAAGATAACCCGATAACCCGAAGATAAATCAAAAGACTCGCAGAGCATAGAGAGAGAACCAATCCACTCTTAACTGGAAGACATGAAAGAACGCGTTCACCATTCAATCACTGAATGCTTTTTGCTGAATGTGCGGATTTCGCACTCACTGAATCTTTCCGCCGGGTGTATTTGCAGTCAGTGAGAGCTCATCAGCACTCAAACACGAATGCCAGTCGAGTGGAATCGGAATGTAAATAATCATTCGCTACTGCAATCGGATGCCTTCGGCACACGGAGTCGGTAGTGAATCTTTCTGCTGCCGTTGCCGTCTAACTTATCGCTCTTCGATGAAGTAGAAAGCACATTGGAAATTGAAAACCTCAGTTCGGTTGGAGAAACGATTACTTCGCTCTTGATTGCGTGTAGAAGTGAGCGAGGGGAACGCAATTATCGAGTGAGTGTTTCCCATGCTTGCTCTCCGGCCGATTTCCTTCAATGTTTATGACTCATGGCCATATAGAACAACCGGAAGAATCATTGTCTTATATGACGCGAGTTTTGTTTTCGTTTGCCGGCTACGGGGATTCAACTGGTTAAGGAGCTCGTGAAAAGCCTGAATCGCAGCTGCAATACGTCTGTTCACCTCGCGGTGAAAATCATTTTCGCACGTCACTAGTTGTCCAAGTTACACGAATTCTACCACTACTTCAAACTTTTCACCACCTAGCACCATTTCGCTAACACTAACAGGTCCGGACCCACGTTGACCACCAGCTATCATCGTGAGTCCAATCCTCGCTGTCTCCTTCTTGAAAGGCACGAACGCCTTTTCCTCTGCCAGACGGTCAATCCCGATGGTGTCGATATCGTCCGCAAAGCCAAGGAGCATATGAGAAAAAAATAATGGTATCGCTTCTATGCACACCGGCTATCCTATTCGCACATTCGAGCACTATGCAAAACAGCAAGTTAGAAAGAGCGTCACCCTGTTTCAATCCATCTAAGGCAGGGCTGCCCAACGTACGACCCCGGGCCGGATGCTACCCGCAACCTCATTTTATGCGGCCCGCGGAGAGTTCGAAAACTATTGTACCAATCCGAAGTTAGAACGTACCAAGACTAAAACGTTTTTAATATACTTAACCTAACTTAACCTAAACATATTACGCATTAATCGTGGCAATAGAAGATTGTAACGATTTTTGCCTGAAATTATTAATTATTTTATTTGACATTTGTTCTCAAGTTTCAACACCGGATATTCTATGTAACTCATTGGTACTATATCAGGGAGGAAGCCTCAGAATCATTTTCAAATTTTTATTTTAAATTCTCTGCTGAGCTTTCTTCCTGGCGTTACAACAGCTAGTCCATATTGGTACAGCATACAACATGGCTGGCCTGAAAATTTGTTTGAATATCAAAAGTTTGTTCTTAAGACAAAGTTTTGACTTTCTATTAATCTGACCAATTTATTGGAACCCCTCTCATCGTGACAACATGTCTACTTGAAGGTTTCAAATAAAGAGCTTTTGGTTTATGTGGGAATATTATTAGCTGAGTTTTGGAAGCATTAGGAGAAATCTTCCATTTCTGCATGTATGAAGAAAAAATATCCAAACTTTTTTGCAATATACTACAGATGACACGCAGGCTTCGTCCTTTGGCGGAGAGGCTTCTGTCATCCGCAAACAAGGATTTTTGACATTCCTGAGGTAACTCAGGTAAGTCAGATGTGAAAATATTGTATAATATTGGTCCCAAAATGCTGCCTTGAGGAACACCAGCTCTTACAGGAAGTCTTTCAGACCTGGAGTTCTGATAATTAACCTGAAGTGTACGATTTGACAGATAGCTTTGAATTATTCTAACAATGTATGTTGGAAAATTAAAGTTTTTAAATTTTACTATCAAGACCAGTAGAATAGCCTCCAGATTTGTTGGAATGGATCAAATTTGTTACACGTGAAAGTTAATGAGTGGTCGAATGTCCATGGCGGAATCCGAACTGTTCATTGGCAAACATTGAATATTCGATGATGATGGCCACCATTCTGTTCAAAATGACCTTTTCAAAAGGTTTACTGATGGAGGAAAGCAAACTGATTGGACGATAGCTTGAAGCTTCTGCAGGATTTTCGTCTGGTTTTAAAATCGATACAACCTTAGCATTTTTCCATTTGTAAGGAAAATTTGCTAATTGAAAACATTTGTTGAATATATGAACTAAGAATGATAAGCTACTTTCCGGAAGTTCCTTGATGAGGATGTAGAAAATTCCATCATCGCCAGAATCTTTTAATAATAGTTCTCACTTCTTCCAAATTAGTCTCCCAGGAATTTTTGAAAACGTTCTCTTGTTTGAGAATATTTTCGAAGTCCTGAGTAACTTGGTTTTCTATTGGACTGGTAAGTCCTAAATTGAAATTGTGCGCGCTTTCAAACTTCAAACTGCATAGCAAGTTTTTGACATTTTCGAGCTTTTTGAGCTCGCAATTAGTTTGTAATAATTTGTTTTCCTCTATCAATGCCGGTATTGGATTCTGAGGTTTTTTTTTCAAAATTTTTGATAGTTTCCAAAAGGGCTTAGAGCCAGAGCACAATTGAGAAATTTTATTTTAAAAATGTTTGTTTCTCAATTGTGCAAAACTTTTCTTGATTTCTTTCTGCAATTCCTGCCATATAATTTTCATAGCAGGATCGCGAGTGCGTTGAAATTGTCTTCTCCTCACGTTTTTAAGACGGATCACGAGTTCTCAAGATCATCGTCTATAATCACGGATTCAAATTTTACTTTACATATTGAAATTGCAATGCTCCTAGCTTCAACAATGGAATTTGTTATAGTTTCAAGAGCATTGTCAATATCAAGTTTTGGTTGTAAAGAAATGTCAACATCAAGATAACTATCGATATATGTTTCATATATATTCCAGTTGGCTCGAAAATAATTGAAAGTGGAGCTGATAGGATCCCGAGTAACACACATGTAATAATTGTGTATTATCAACTTATATATGACTAGTTTTGGTCATTGATCAGTAGATAATACACAATTATAACATGTGTGTTGCTGAGGATTGAGAATCGCTTCATGAGATATTTGAAATGTAACAGGGACATGATCAGAATCAAAATCAGCATGAGTGTCTAATTGGCTACAAAGATGACTAGAGTCGGTTAAGATGGATTTCTAGAAAAGGAAAGACACGTATCTATCAGGGTATTTAATTGAGTAATATCCTGTAGAGCACTCATCAAATAACATTCTGCCGTTGGAATTACTTTGAGAATTATTCCATGACCGATGTTTGGCATTAAAGTCACCAATGACGAGACATTTTGACTTATTGCGAGTCAATTTTTAGTTTGGATCCAGGTTTTAAATATGTTTCAGTAATAACTGCTATATGCACGTTATTAGCTGAAAGAAAATTAAACAGCTCGACCTCTTTACCATTCAAAGAAGGAGCATTCCGGTTTAAAATATTCAAATTATTATTTATTAGATCTATTAGAAAATGTAATCCAATAACAATTTGATTAGTAAATTTTACACCGACTTGGACTGCTTCAGTTATAGTGGTGGCTTTGAATATTGCATCAATCATTAGATTAAATTGTTCAATTAGAAAATTAAAATCAGAGGAAGACGTATCTTTTGAAGTGGGTACAATTTTTGCTTTTCTTTGCACATAATTAAAATTCTGTGTTGTAATTTTAGAGCTGTATGAGAGTCTTCAACATCATTATTTTTCATTCGCGCATGGTAAAAGAAAGTGAAGTTTATGCCTTCAATACAAACGATAGTGTTTTTTAAACCACCATTTTTCTGCGGTTATACAAAACCCCAGTAACATTTTAGCGAAAATTTAAATGTGCAGTTATATAATGTGGTTTGCTTGTTGAATGAAGCTGATTTATATTCGCCTCGAACACTGTCATTGCTGTTTAATATTTAATAATTTAATCATAAAATTCACCTCATTAATTGCAATCGCGCCATTGTGACCGGTGCTTGATAGCCCGTTTCGTAGCCATTGCTATAGTTTGTCGTTGCTCTGTATTTTGCAGTTCAGTCGCTTTTCACTCTACATAGTGAACTAGAGGACCAGTGACGCTAATTAGCACGCAGCACGGAAGATATCCACCGCGTTGCTATTGTCACCCTGCAACATCAAATGCTGAATTGGTTCGGAGCACATTTCCCGTCATTGCCATTGTTGCCATAAAACACGCTCACAGAGAACCGTACTCTCTCAAGTGGACCTGTTCAATTTGAAGGCACTAGCCTCTTGGGCAGATTAATTAGCAAAGTGATTTCCAAAAGGTATTCAAATAATAATGAATGGCGATTGTTACGCTGTTGCCGTTTCCGGGTAAAGGATTGCAAATGTTGGAACTGCTCTCGATGCTTCCTGTAATTAAAATCAACTCAACTGACGAGGAAACGTGGGACGCATCGAACTTGTCTTTGTCAACAGCCCGATTGATGTTTAAATATTTTAAGCATCTTGAAGCTTTGAGCAAATCTCATTATTGGACTAAATAGCAATGTGTAGTATAAAACGTTTGGTGATGGCTTGGAATGCTTTTCTCTGTAGGTTTCATTTGTTTGCTTTTCAAGGTATTGAAATCTCATGTGTGAACTGCACTCGACATTTTTGACATATTAATTTTCAAGCGAATCCTGATTTTACACCAACATCAATCAAACAAAAATTTTCAGTTCGAAGAATTTGGGATGCTGAAGGTCAAATCAGATTCCATCGTTTTGGTCTGGTATAAATTTCATCAACTAGGAACCATACTCGAAAGAATGCTACAGACAAAACTGATCATCAGAAATTCATTTGAGGTCGAATATTTTTGAAACTCTCTAAGAATAATTAAGCACATTATTATTTTATTTATTTGGTTTTACATCAATTAGCTTGACAAACCCTCGCCAACAATATTTCGCCAATTCACTCGGTTCGTGGCCGCTTCTCTCCATCATCGACTGCGATTCACGCTCTCCAGGTCCTGGTGCATCTAGTCAATCCACCTAGCTCGCTGCGCCCCACGCTTCCTTGTTCCAACCGGATTTGTAGCGAACACCATCTTTACAGGGCTGTTGTCCGGCATTTTTGCAACATGCCCTGCCCAGCGTATTGTTCCAGCTTTAGCTAACTTCAGGATACAGGGTTCGCCGTAGAATTGAGCGAGCTCGTGGTTCATCCTTCACCGCCACACGCTGCCAAAGATCGTCCTTATTTAGCTGAGAGGAACTCGCGAAAAGGAAAAATATCAACGTCATAAGCAGCCCAGATTTCGCTGTCACGAAACGTCAAATGCAGCCTGTCGTTTTTATGGCTGAAAATGGGAAAAGTATAGTATTTAAAATAGACTGTTATTAAAATCCTCAGTCAGCGGAGCAATTTTTTCCAAAGATGCTGATAAATCTAATAACAAGGCTTGTTATTTCTAATGTCTGCCACGTTCGCTGGCATATTATTTCAATCAAAAAGCTATTTATGCTTCGGTGTGATGCAAACGCAATCATTTTTTGCTGAGATGTTCATGTGAGAGTTTGAACAGCTTGCGCATTAATAATGAAAACACAGATGGGTTAATTCTACGAGTGGCGTGAGATGACAGTTGTCGGTGTCGTATAGCGAGGTGACAATTTTCGACTCGAATGAAGTGACTCGCCGTGCAAATCAAATGGAGAGTCACTTCACTCGAGTCGAGAATTGTCACCTCGATATACGACACCGACAATTATCACCTCACGCCACTCGTAGAATTGACCCAAGAGTAGAATAAGAAAAAAAAATCAGCAATCATAGAAAAAGAAGACCGTCTTCGCGAGTCTCGTCTCAGGTCCTTAGCACTAGGCGTTTGAAAACCCCAAGAGCTTGCAAGTCCTCCTCGAGCATAGTCTACGTCTCATGCCCGTAGAGGAATACCGGTCTTATGAGCATATTGTATATCGTGCATTTGGTGCGAGTGTGAATCTTTCTTGAACGCAGTTTTTTCTGGAGCCCATAGTAGGCACGACTTCCGCTGATGATGCGCCTTCGTATTTCCCGACAAACATTGTTGTCAGCCGTCAGCAAGGATCCGTGGTTGACGAACTCGTCCACTACCTCGATGGTATCTCCGTCTATCGTAACATTGCATCCGAGGCGGGTCCAGTCGCACTCAGTTCCGCCTACCAGCATGTACTTTGTTTTCGACGCATTCACCATTAGCCCGACTCTTGTTGCTTCGTGTTTAAGGCGGGTAAACAAATCTGCCACCGTTTCAAATTTCGTCCCAATAATATCCATGTCGTCCACGAAGCAAACAAATTGTCCGGATCACCTACAAGCGCAATATTGAACAACAGGCACGAAAGTCTATCGCCATGTCGTAGTCCCCACCGAGACTTGAACGAATTTGAGTGTTCGCCCGAGATCATCACGCAGTTTTGCACACCGTCGTTGCTCTAATCAATCTTGTGAGCTTCTTGTGAAAGCTGTTTTCGTCCATGATCTTCCATAGCTCTACACGGTCAATACTGTCGAATGCCACCTTGAAATCGATGAAAAGATGGTGGGTAGGGAGAAACAGGCCTCTCCGCCAAAGGACGAAGCTTGCGTGTCATCTGTAGTCGATTGCAAAAAAGTTTGGATATATTTTCTTCATACTTGCAAAGTGGAAGATTTCTCCTAATGCTTCAAAAACTCAACTAATAATATTCCCACATAAACCAAAAGCTCTATATTTGAAACCTTCAAGTAGACATGTTGTCACGATGAGAGGGGTTCCAATAAATATGTAAAATGCCTTTAACCCCTTATTAATAGAAAATCAAAACTTTGTCTTAAGAACAAGCTTTTGATATTCAAACAAATTTTCAGGCCAGCCTTGTTTTATGCTGTACTAATATGGACTAGCTGTTGTAATACCAGGACGAAAGCTCAGCAGAGAATTCAAAATAAAGTTTTGAAAATTCTCCTTCCTAGTATAGTACCAATGAGTTACATAGAATATCCAATGTTGAAACATTGGAACAAATGTCAAATAAAATAATTAATAATGTCAGGCAAAAATCATTACAATCTTCTATTGGCACGATTAATGCGTTATATGTTTAGATTTAGTTAGGTTATGTCAGGTTAAGTATATTTAAGCGTTTTTTCTCTCATAAGCAGGTAAAATCAACTCACCTGTAAAAAAATCTGAACTGCTAAGGCAAATGAAATGTAATATGTTGTTAACAGAATGTTAATAAAATCTTAGATTTATTTTACCAAATAAGGATGATAGTGTTTTCTAATAACACAGAACACATAGATATAAGAAATGAATGTAATGTTTGGAATGATACTAATATGGAAATTAAAAAAAAAATGGTGGGTAGGGATCTGGTACTTACGGCATTTCTGGAGGGTTTGCCGCACGGAAAATATCTGGTCAGTTGTCGAGCGGTCGTCGATGAAACCTGTTTGATAACTTCCCACGAACTCGTTTGCTATAGGTGGGACATTTTTTTATAGGTGGGACATTTTCACATTCCAGTTTGTCGCCCTTTTTGTGGATAGGACATATAACGCCTTGCTTCCACTCCTCCCAGATTTTGGCTATCAGTCGATGCAGATAAGCGGCCAACTTTTCCGGGCCCATCTTGGTGAGTTCAGCTTCGATACCATACGTGCAAGTGGTCTTGTTGATCTTGAGCTGTGGAATGGCATCTTTAACTTCCCCCATAGTAGGAGTTGGTTTATTTCCACTGTCCGCAGTGCTGACGTAGCCATAGCCTTCGCTGTCCTGACCTTCTATGCCTGTGTTGTCAGCGCTATTCAGGTGTTCGTCGTAGTGCTGCTTCCACCATCTGATCACCTTGCGTCCAATATTCAAGGTGCTCACATCCTTATCCCTTCACATTTCGGCTCGCGGTATGAATGCTTTACGGGATGCGTTGAGCTTCTGGTAGAACTTCCGCGTTTCTTGATAATCGTACAGCAACTCCATCTCTCTGCATTCCACCTTCTCCACGCGGCGCTTTTTGTTCTGGAATACGCAGATTTGCTGTTTCTGCTTCAGTCTGTATCGTTCTACGTACCATGCTGCAGAATTGCAGCCCGTGCTGAACTCATCTCGTACAAAACCTCCTGGCACTCCTCGTCGAACCAATCGTTTCTTGTACTCCATCCTACGTTATTATTTATTAAGTTGGTGTTACATCAATTAATTTGATAAAACCTCGTTGACGATGTTACGCCAATTTACTCGGTCCATGGCTGTGTCTCTCCAACTTTGATTTTGGCCCACGTTTTCCAGATCTTGTTGCACCTGATCAAGCCACCTCGCTTGCTATGCTCCCCGCCTTTTTGTGCCAACCGGATTCGACGCGAACACTATCTTTGCAGGATTGTTGTCCGGTAGTCTTGCAACATGCCCTGCCCAGCGCACCCTTCCGGCTTTCGCAACCTTCTGGATACTGGGTTCGCCGTAGAGCCTAGCGAGCTCGTGGTTCATTCTCCACTGCCACACACCGTTCTCCTACACTCCGCCAAAGATCGTCCTAAGCACCCTTCGTTCGAACACTCCAACTACTTGCAGGTCTTCTTCCAGTACGATGATACTTTATGCCCTGGGAAGTCGAGAAAATTTCCTACCCGAAAAGATCCTCGACCGGTGGGATTCGAACCCACGACCCTCAGCTTGGTCTTGCTGAATAGCTGCGCGTTTACCGCTACGGCTATCTGGGCCCCGCCATTCTTAATCTATCACGCTCAAAACTATGCGTTCATAGCAAACGCTAGAACCAGAGACGGGCGTGAAACCGTTCCCCTAACGCTTCCATTCTTCCACGCGCATGCCATTTCCTTACGCCTGATATATAGGCACTCTGCTAACCAAAAAAGCAAACCTCTCTGCCATGCCTTTCCCCCAATCCATACACTTCCGCATGAACTGGCGTAGATGCAGTCGGACTCCACGGTCTACAGTGGGTTAGTATAAGTGCAGCATCATTTCCGCCCCCTTCCCCACATTGGTCTGCATTCTGACGTGGCAGGCGCCATTATAGCCTAAAAATAGAAGATCACCAGCACTTATACACTGATGGTGTCTGTTAGTCCTAAACAGTCATTCGGTTGGTTCCTTGTGTAAGTGCAGCTGATCTGGCGATACTGGAGTAGCATCCACGGGCGGCCAATCAAGCTCAAGCTCAATATACAGTTATTCTGTCATACGAGATTACGTAATCTCATTAAGCGCACTCGAATCTGTAATAAATAAGTTAGACGATCGAGCACGTTCGCACTCACTCATTACGTTTTGTGGGATATGTAAGAACATTTTATTAATTAAATGACTTTCTTCCATCTTGAATGATCTAAGGATATGTTTTTTCATTCAGTATTATGTTGTATTTTATATATGAGCAAGAAGAAATATCGATCAATGTCTCTCCCCTGAAATCTTTTCAATGCGCTAGGGCCGCGCTTCTCAAACTCGCTTTTCACGGCGCACCAGCTTATTGCGAGCTTGCTCGCAGATGACCTAAATAGCGATCCTACGAACGGCTGGTACGCCTCGATAACCGAGTTTGGGAAGCTATGCGCTAAGGCTTTGTTTTGTGGATTGAGTCCTGTTGTTTTCTCTACGAGAAAGAATGGTGATCAAATTCTTTCTATTGATGTTTCATTTGGTAAGGAAAGGAAATCACTGTTGTTCAATAGCCAAAGAGAATTCTTTCTATTGGTTAATAACTGGGCGAATAGTAATGGTTAACACACACAGTGGCTTTGTTTATAAGGAACTTTTATCCTACCTTATCACATCAGCAGCTTTAGCATAGGACACCAACGCGCCAGGCATCCAGCACACCATCATCCTAGTTGTGGGTTCGAATCCTGATACCAACAAAAAAAAATCATTGAGATGGTAAAGAAAATCATTGAAAGGAAGCCAATGGACTCAATTATTTTGTTTACTTTTAACGCATGCCCTAAAATAATGTATTTTTAAGCTAATATAATTCATGAACCCTATGTATACAACCATAAATGCTTTAGTAGGGCTTGTGCATTAAAACTGCTTTACCAATTATTGCATTAACTTGGTTGTTGTGGGGCCCTTTCCCACTTTAATTATGCTTTATGAAGCTATTAAAGATTATGTCACTTTAAAACAAAATCTGATAGCACACTATAGAGCAAACATAAAGTATTCATATATAGCTTCGTGGTTACTTGGGTCAAGAGGGGCTTCGTCAAGCTCGCCCTCTTCCGGCAACGCCACCACGAGATGCTGTGCCCGGCGGCGACGTTCGGTTGAGCCAGTCGCGCTAGGTTATACCGAAGTGGGCGTCCATACCGTATATTGTTGATGACGGATAGTTTTTGGCGCAGTTTCACCATCACTAGAATAACTGATCAGAGTCAATGTTAGCGCCTTGATAGGTTCTGACGTCGGTAATATTTGTATTTGTATTTGTATATTAGTCAATTCATCTGACTATGTGTCTTAATGAACAATTAAAGTTAAAAAAACAATCAACTATTTGAAACGCATATTGAAGACATATACAACGAATAACTTAATTCTAACACTTTAAAAATACGTCAAACAAATATTAAATATCTTCCCGTTCTTCCTCGCGTAACACTCGTTCAATCCGTTGTCGAAATGTAGAAGTTGTCAAGCCGAAATGGAAGAGGTGATAGTGCTCGTTGAAGCGTGCTGCCATGTATCGAATAGGGTCATGTAATCCGTAATTAACTGTCCGAGCAGGGAGATGTAGGAAACTTCTTGTACGGAGTGGCCGTTCTATCGGAGAAGTGTCGTATATCGATCAAAACGTGGTCGATTTGTGATTCCGTCTGTAGTGGTGATCTCCAGGTGTATCGATACGGGAGGCTGTGCTGGAAGTAGGTGCTGCGAATGGCCATGTTCTTGGAGGCGGCAAAATCTATCAGTCGTAGGCCGTTCTCGTTCGTCAGTCGGTGGGCGCTGAACTTTCTAATCGTCGGTCTGAACTCCTCCTCCTGGCCAACCTGAGCGTTCAAATATCCTATGATGATCTTGACGTTGTGGCTCGGGCAGCTGTCGTACTCGCGTTTGAGCTGCGCGTAAAATGCGTCCTTGTCATCATCAGTGCTTCCGGAGTGTGGGCTATGCACGTTTATGATGCTGAAGTTGAAGAACTGATCTTTGAGCCTCAACTTGCACATTCTTTCGTTGATCGGCCACCACCCGATCACGCGCCTTTGCATATCACCCATCACTATAAAAGCTGTTCCCAGCTCACGTGTGTTGCCGCAGCTCTGGTAGATGGTATGTTTACGTCTAAACGTTCGCAACATCGAACCTGTCCAGCACACCTCCTGCAGTGCTACGATGTTGAAACCGCGGATCTTCAGTACATCAGACAGTATGCGTGTGCTTCCGATGAAGTTGAGAGATTTACAGTTCTACGTACCGAGTTTCCCATCGCTAGTCCATTTTCGTCGCTGTGGTCTTCGCCGATTGTTCCGGTCCGTATTCTCTTGTTGACGTTCATGTGCTGATGTATTTTTACGGTTGGCTTGCTGGGCCTGACACCAACCCCCTAGATTTCCAGAGGACCATTCCCCCTAAATGTTCGGAGGGCCATAGTGCGCAGTTTAGCTTATAGTCCTTCTCTGGCACTCGGACGATGATCAGCCGCCCCTGACATGGGGAACAGACGCTGTTGTGAGCCGCTCCTAACATGGAGTACAAACGCTCAAGGTTTGCAGAAGCAAAAGAAAAAACAAACCTTCCCAGTGCGCATCGTACCTTCGTGTTGTGCGTACACGAATTCTCTCTGCTCTTGTAAGTTTTCTTAAAAACTACCTAAAGCAATAAAACAGTACTTTTCAGTGCTACAAAAACAGTACTTTTCAGTGCTAAAATTAAAAAGGTACTTTACAGTGCTTTTCAACCAGTACTTTTCAGTACTATTTTTTCTACTATTGATCCCTTTACGATCCTTATTTGGACCCGTGCCTTCGATTTTTCGTTGGACTCGTTGGCGAAAGCTAACGGTGGTAATCCTTCTTGGACACCGTCTTGGGAAAAAACCTCTCGAAGGTCACGTCTTCTTTCGTTAATTAATTAAACATGGTATCAACAACTAACATATGGACGGGTGAATCTCTGAATTCACAACTTCCTTTCAATAAAGTGGGATTTAAAACTGTCACTAAACGTGGCAAGAATGGAAGAAAGGATGTTTCCCCGGAATGCGAACTTTCTTCCAAGGGTGAAATGAATAATTGTATCAAAGTGAGCAATCAGTTCGATGCTCTAGACAAATTTTCCGAACACCAAATCGAAGCAAAAAGTGCCGCCTATCGTGGTCAGTTGTTCCGAATTTAGGGGATTTAGGCAAGAGATTATAAACTCCATCAAGGGAAACAAATTTTCCTTCCAAATCGCAAAGAAAGGAGACTGTCGCGTTTTGCCGGAAACTCTTAAAGATCGCAAACTTCTTCTCAAACATCTTGAAGAGACGAAGCACAATTTTTTACTTATGACGACAAAACTGAACGTTTGTTCAAAGTTGTCTTGAAAGGTCTCTCAAGTGACTATAAGTCACCTGAAGTGATCAAAGATGGAATAAATGATTTACTTGGATTTTCTCCAGTTCAAGTAATCATTATGAAGAAGAAAACCCAATCTGGCATTGTTCGGCAAGGGCTTTCTCAAGTTTATTATTTAGTTCACTTTAACAAAAAAAAAAACTAAATAATAATAATGCTTTAGAAAAAGCAAAACTTATGTTCGATGTCCGTGTGACATGGGAACATTACCAGAAACCTGGAGCAAATTACCAGAACCCCACTCATTGCCATCGATGCCAAAAGTGGGGTCATGGAACAAAAAATTGTCGCTTGGATGCTAAATGCATGATTTGCGGAGGTTCTTCTCACGCTAAGGACGACTGTCCAGTGAAAGAAGATACCAGAAAGTTTGAATGCGCCAATTGCACTGTGTATTATTTTCTCGATTTCATGCGCTTTTTGAATAGCGCCCAAACCGTTGATTTTAGCGATATAGTTTGTTCGGAGAAGTTTCTTAGTATATTAAAGCGCAACTTTTGACGAAAAAAGTTTTGTGATCAATCCACCTAGCAGTGAGATAGAAAAATTATTTTTTCAAAACATTTAGGTAGACATATGGTGTCTTCGGCAAAGTTATAGAATTAGCTGTTTGAAACAACTTTGTCGAATACACGATTTTTCTATCTCTTATACTTTTTGCGATATATGCCGTTGTATGTGAATGGCCCCTAAAAGTCATACTTTTTATCATAACATTTTTCCAAGATTTTTAACATTTTTTGTATTTTATACAAAGTTGTTTGTCATGAAAAAACCCGTGTTTTTGCTGAACATATCATCACTCTATCATTTGAAGTAACAAAGTTACTCATGAATTACTCTTTTTTCAAGGGGTAGTTTAGGCCTCTATAACTGGCTTCGGCGCAAAATGGCGCAGACAACTCTTACAAGTGATGAAAGTACTATATCTTCCCTTTCGGCATTTGATACAAACTTTTGTCTATAAGCGTCTTTGCTTGGGTTTTAACTATAAAACAAATAAGCTTTATTAAAACGAATTCGACTGATAATTCTTTTACTTTAAGAGATAGAGAGGTGCGATGTTCAGCAAAAACACGCGTTTTAAGATGTTTAACAATTTTGTAAAAGACATTAAAAAATATTAAAAATCTTGTAAAAGAGTTACGAATTTAACACAAAGTACACAAATTTGTATGAAAAAACTCGTTCAGAATCATTTTTTCTCATAACTTTTTACTTAAATTTTTAACATTTTCCATGTCATCTACAAAGTTGTTAAACATCTTAAAACGCGTGTTTTTGTTGAACATCGAACCTCTCTATCTCTTAAAGTAAAAGAATTATCAGTCGAATTCGTTTTAATAAAGCTTATTTGTTTGATAGTTAAAACCCAAGCAAAGACGCTTATAGACAAAAGTTTTTATCAAATTCCGAAAGGGAAGATATGGTACTTTCATCATTTGTAAGAGTTGTCTGCGCCATTTTGCGCCGAAGCCAGTTATAGAGTCCTAAACTACCCCTTGAAAAAAGAGTAATTCATGAGTAACTTTGTTACTTCAAATGATAGAGTGATGATATGTTCAGCAAAAACACGGGTTTTTTCATGACAAACAACTTTGTATAAAATACAAAAAATGTTAAAAATCTTGGAAAAATGCTATGATAAAAAGTATGACTTTTAGGGGCCATTCACATACAACGGCATATATCCCAAAAAGTATAAGAGATAGAAAAATCGTGTATTCGACAAAGTCGTTTCAAACAGCTAATTCTATAACTTTGCCGAAGACACCATATGTCTACCTAAATGTTTTGAAAAAATAATTTTTCTATCTCACTGCTAGGTGGATTGATCACAAAACTTTTTTCGTCAACAGTTGCGCTTTAATATACTAAGAAACTTCTCCGAACAAACTATATCGCTAAAATCAACGGTTTGGGCGCTATTCAAAAATCGCATGAAATTGAGAAAATAATACACAGTGAATTGCAAGGGCCCTCACAAAGCTTACTTTTGGGAATGCCCTTCACGCAAAAGGGTCATTGAGGCTCGTGCCAGGCAGATGAAAGATAATAACCGTTACGATAACGGTCATTACCGCAATTAACCTGGTAGAGTATCGAACAATGCTCATTTTTCAGTTAACGATCGCTTGATTAGGAATCATACCCATCAGGAAGATCATAATCATGCATATTCACAAAATAAATTTAATCCGTCGGGTAGCCGTTCGAATCTTTCAATTTCGAATGTATCTACCCACGGTAAATCCTTTGCCGATATCGTAGCAGGAAATTTGAACTCCTCCCCTATTCGTACTATGAGTACCCATTCTACTTGTTTCAAATCAAATGGAAAAAACCCTACCGCCACAGGTAATTCCTACTCCGCTTCTTCGTCTACCGAAAATTCTAATGGGAAATCATCAGATAATGTACCCACTTCAAGTGATATGTCTGCCTCTGATTTTCATATTCTAACTGCACAATTGAATCTAATGATTGATGTAATGTTCAAAGCCACCACTATGACTGAAGCAGTCCAAGTAGGTGTAAAATTTACAAATCATATTGATATTGGATTACGTTTTTCTAATGGATCCAAATTATAATTTAAATATTTTAAATTGGAAAGCTCGTTCTCTGAATAGTAAAGAGGACGAGCTGTATAATTTTCTTACAGCTAATAACGTGCATATAGCATTTATTACCGAAACGTATTTGAAACCTAGATCTAAACTCAGAAGAGATCCTAACTTTTTTGTTTATCGTAACGATCGACTTGATGGGGCTTGTGGGAGAGTTGCAATCATCATTCATAGGAGTATAAAACATCAACTGTTTTTGTCATTTGAAACTAAAGTTTTTGAAACTTTAGGTGCTTCAGTTGAAACACAGTTTGGTGAATATACTTTCATAGCTGCCTATTTGCCTTTTAAATGCTTTGGACAGCAAGTTAATTTGCTCCAAACTGACTTGCAAAAATTTACTCGCAATAAGTCAAAATTTTGTGTCATTGGTGACTTTAATGCCAAACACTGGTCATGGAATAATTCTCAAAGTAATTCCAACGGCAGAATTTTATTTGATGAGTGCTCTTCAGGATATTTCTCAATTAAGTACCCTGATAGCCCTACGTATTTTTCCTCTTCTAGAAATTCATCTACGGTTGATTTGGTCTTAACCGACTCTAGTCATCTTTGTAGCCAATTTATTACTCATGCTGATTCTGATCATGTCCCTGTTACATTTCAAATATCCCATGAAGCGATTCTCAATCCTATCAGCTCCACTTTCAATTATTTTCGAGCCGACTGGAATATATATCAAACGTATATTGACTCTAATCTTGATGTTAACATTTCATTACAAACTAAACTTGATATTCACAATGCTCTTGAAACTTTAACAATTTCCATTGTTGAAGCCAGGAGCATTGCAATTCCAAAATGTGAAGTAAAATTTGAATCCGTGATTATAGACGATGATCTTAAACTCTTGATCCATCTTAAAAACGTGAGAAGAAGGCAATTTCAACGCACTCGTGATCCTGCTATGAAAATTATATGGCAGGATTTGCAGAAAGAAATCATGAAACGTTTTGCACAATTAAGAAACAAAATTTTTTAAAATAAGATTTCTCAATTGGACTCTGGCTTTAAGCCCTTTTGGAAATCATCTAAAATTTTGAAAAAACCTCAGAAGCCAATACCGGCATTGAAAGAGGAAAACAAATTATTACTAACTAATTGCGAAAATGCTCAAAAACTTACTTTGCAGTTTGAAAGTGCACACAATTTAAATTTAGGACTTACTAGTCCAATTGATAATCAAGTTACTCAGGACTTCGAAAATATTCTCAATCAAGAGAACGTTTTCGAAAATACCTGTGAGACTGATTTGGAAGAAGTGAGAACTATGAGTAAAAAAATCAAAAATATGAAAGCTCTTAGTGATGATGGAATTTTCTACATTCTCATTAAGAAACTTCCAGAAAGTAGCTTATCATTTTTAGTTGATGTATTCAACAAATGTTTTCAATTAGCATATTTTCCTTACAAATTGAAAAATGCTAAGGTGTTCCAATTTTAAAATCAGACAAAAATCCTACAGAAGCTTCTAGCTATCGTTCAACCAGTTTGCTTTCCTCAATCAGTAAACATTTTGAAAAGGCCATTTTGAACAGAATGATGGTCCACATCAACGAAAATTCAATTTTCGCTAATGAACAGTTCGGATTCCGCCATGGACATTCGACTACTCATCAACTTTTACGTGTAACAAATTTGATCCGTTCCAACAAATCTGAAGGCTATTCTACTGGTCTTGCTCTTCTAGACATAGAAAAAGCATTCGACAGTGTTTGGCATGAAGGTTTGGTGAAGTTAAGTATCTAGGGCTCATGCTAGAATTTAACTTTAAAAAATCACATTGAGGGCATTCAAGCATTCAAAGGTAATAAATATGTAAAATGTCTCTATTCCCTTAATAATAGAAAATCAAAACTTTGTCTTAAGAACAAGATTTTGATATTCAAACAAATTTTCAGGCCAGCCATGTTGTATGCTGTACCAATATGGACTAGCTGTTTTAATACCAGGAAAAAAGCTCTGCAGAGAATTCAAAATAAAATTTTGAAAATGATTCTGAAGCTTCCTCCCTGGTTTGGTACCAATGAGTTATCCAATGTTGAAACATTGGAACAAATGTCAAATAAAATAATTAATAATTTCAGGCAAAAATCTTTACAATCTTCTCTTGCCACAATTAATGCGTTATATGTTTAGGTTAAGTTAGGTTAAGTATATTTAAAGCGTTTATTTTTCTCTTATAAGCAGGTGAAATCAACTCACGTGTAAAAAATCTGAACTGCTACAGCAAATGAAATGTAATATGTTGTTAACAAAATGTTAATAAAATCTTAGATTTGTTTTACCAAATTAGGATGATAGTGTTGTCTAATAACACAGAACACCTGAAATGAATGTAATGTTTGGAATGATACTAAAAAAATAAAAAATAAAAAAAACCCTTCCCTATCAGCATACGACCAAAGTTCCCTAAGGTTGCTCGTACCCCGGCCAGTACCGCGAGAGGGTAGGGATGAGAGTTGCTTGGCAAGAAGCTAAGGACCACGCAAATGGATCTATTTTTTCCTGCAGCTACGCGAGGTACCAATGGACTGAAAACTGAAACTCCATGCCCAGCCATTTAGTGAGCCAGAGCGATATGCGGAGATTTAATGTAACGGTTAATGGCGCGCTATTTACCAGCGCCCGCCTTTTCAATGACCAAGAGGGTGATGTGCTTATCAAAAACTAGAGGTAACTGCTAGATAGAAGTAGCACTTTCAGTAGTTGTTGAGCGGTGAAAATTGGTAATAAAGTGAACACAGAAGACGAGCAATTGACCGTCATGTTCTTTGTGCCATCAACCTTAAGACAGGTAAAAATTACAACAAATAAGCTTAAGAACTTACGGCTGCAGGGAAGGGTGGATTGTAAACTACATGTATGGACATATTTTGATAGATTTTCAAATTGATATATGGATTGGATATTGAGATTTTTTTTTTCAAGATTATATTTAGTACACTACACTCAATTTGTGACCATCATATTTTTTTTTCGTTAATTTGCTTCACGTGAAAAAAATACTTCGTTTTTAGGTATCAGAATATTTATGGTCTGGTATTCATAGTCACGATATGCGGTATAGTCGATAGATATTTTTTTCATGAAGACAGTTCACATTGGTCCCAAAGCCATATCTAGGAAACGGATTCTCAATACTTGTTTTAATTATGAATCGTGGTTTACGGCCAACCAGTCGAGTGGAAGTTTAACAACTACCGAAAAGCTAAACATTACATATAATTTGCAATTGGATTAGATGGACAAATTGATGTGAAGATTTGCGAAAAAGTTACACGTCTTCTCAGTGAGAATCGAACTCACGACTCCCCGATCTCTAGTTGGGGCGCGTTAACCACTACGCCTTGAGAGGACTCATGAACGCAGAAGTTAACCTGAATTCGATTTCAGCTCAATAATCACGTGGTCCTCTTTCGCAAAGTGCACCTCTTTCGGAAGAATTAGATGCCCATCCAAACACAACGCTTTCTATATATATCCAATGCCTAGCCCGAGAGCGCATTGTTTTTTAGATATAGGAATAGCACACTACACTAGCCAGCAACTGCGCTGGCTGAGGTTTCTATTGTGTGGGCTTCCAATGGGTCGCGACGTTCTCAAACGACCAATCGAATTCAGGTTAACTTCTGCGTTCATGAGTCCTCTCATGGCGTAGTGGTTAACGCGCCCCAACTAGAGATCGGGGAGTCGTGAGTTCGATTCTCACTGAGAAGACGTGTAACTTTTTCGCAAATCTTCACATCAATTTGTCCATCTAATCCAATTGCAAATTATATGTAATGTTTAGCTTTTCGGATTCTCAATGTTTTGTCGCCAAAAGAAAGATAATCTTCTACTTTGTTTATGGTGAAAAAACTGTAAGGATGTTTTTTGTTTGAAGAGATAGACAAAAATTTTGAAAATAATATGTTTTAAACGACAATCGTCCATAACTTCGATATAGCAAAAACGTGCAAAATTGAAAGTTCTGAAAGTGTTTCATGCAAAGTATTCATAAAAAATCAACGCTTCAAGATATATTTACCATGAACCATTAAAAGATATTTGCTAGAACAACCGAAATAACTGTATGTAAAGTAATTTAAAATTGAATAAGCATGTATTGATATAATCGATCACAGTAAGCGGAAAATTATTGTGCAATCAAAAGTTCTAAGAGACGAACCAGCCAAGGGCTGAAAGTCTCTCAAATAAAGAAAATTCAATTCAAAAATTCATTCAAAAGTTCTAAAAGTGCTCGGAACAAAGTTTTTGCGAGAAATTATCATATAAAAAGTTATCACGAACAACTGATTTTTCAGTACAACCCTAACTTAGTTGTTTAAAAAAATCATAACTCGCGAACCATAAAGATAGAAATTTGGGTTCTTGATTAAAGTTACTCAAAAACAGTTTTTCTAAAACATTGTATAACATTGTATAGGCTTAAATACGTCAGCAAAAATATTTGTATTCTGATCTCGTCACATGGTTTACGCCACCATAATTTCACATCACTGAAAAAATGTCTGAAAAATTTGGAGAAACTTTTCCGAAGACTCCATTTGTATCTATAAAACTGACTGTTTAGGCGTAATCATTTTTGTCTTCCTAGATGTGGCTTTGGAACCAATGTGCAGATAAATGAAGGATGTCTGATGGAATGCATTTTCAAATTGAATGGTATATCTTATACAAGCATTGCTTTTATTCATTAGAGTAGGACAGGTTTCTTATATGACAGGCCTAGCATTAAAATGATTGTGACAACACGTCACAGAAATGCGTGAACCAAAACCGCATTCTAATAAAGTAGACAACGAATGACACTATTCAATCACAAACAACACTCCTTTGGGCCAAGTATGAGTATCCACTTACATCAACGTCCGCAACGTCGAAACAATTACGGTGCCTTTTTGGGGTGTCCTTATCCTAGACTAGAGCCATAGACGAGAACGCTTACACTCTTATTGTGAGTTCAAGCCCGTCATCCGGTTGGTCGGCCCCAGCAATAATGCAATGGCACGGCAAAAACCTGCCGCAGCCGCCCCGTTGCGGGAACACATAAACAACCATAAATTTCAGCCTGTACCATGAGCAGGGATGGTTTAACCCCATTTTCATTTGAAATTTGATGAAAATGTTTAGTACTTGCATAATACCTGTATAAACCGTGTTTTAATAATAATTGTTACATTGTATATTACGAGTTGATATGTAAACGTCACACGACAACATGTTTATAATGTTTCTTTTACTCATGACTTTTCTTCTTCTTTCCTTCCATTCGAATTGAACAAGAAGCAGAAGAAAATACCCCTGACATGTGTTTATTCAAAAATGATTCGTAGTTCAAAATTCTGCTATTTTTATTTATGCAAGCTATTCAAAGACCAAATTTTCAAGGCCATCGGAGCACTAGAAGCCGAGGTCCAAGTCTCCATAGCTGACCATTTGGTATGGAAAAAGTTTAATGCGTAGGTAATTCTGTCCAGCATGGTAATAAATCAAATATTAATTTTGGAGATTTTACATAAACTATAGCAAAATAATGTTGAATTTCTGAATGCCGAACCATCCCTGGCCCTGAGCACAAGACTGGCGTTGTTATGAAACATAAACATTCGCCCTGGAAAATTTAGTGAATGCCACGTGCAATGCCAAGTGAGAAACACAACTCCAACGAAGAGTGCTTACCCGGCAAACGAAAAAATGCTAGATCTCAGCAAAAGTAATTGTGCTGTGCTTTCATGGATTTTTCCGTTTTCCTTTTTTTTCCTTTGCTAAGGCCGAAGCTTTTTTTCCCCCACAGGAACAAAACTTGAAGCTCGGTGCGTTGTATGTTTTGTTGTGCTGTTTGATCTAACCATTTTCATTTAGTTCCCTGCACGCCTTACCTTTCCACTGCACTGACGGTTTGATATTTTGCTCACCTTCGTGGAATGGTTTTAAAAGTCACGAACGTAAATGTGTGTATTGTATGGTTGAGGTTTTTCACGCTGAATGTCCTGTTTGCTGCTTTTTTTTTATCCATCTTTGAACTATTTCTAAGCCGGAAGTTATTTGCAAAATAGTATTCACAAGCCAACAGAAAAAGTGTGAAAATGTTGTTGCGTGGAAAGTTGTTTTCAGACGTGTTTTTCCACTCAGTTGAGTTCCGGAATTTACTTGAATGTGGACAGAAGGATGTTTTGTTTAGGGTTAGTGCAACTGAAATGCTATAGAGACTGAAAATAACACGAAGAAGCGTTTCATACCACAATATATATTTTAGGGGGAAGCCATCGTTGAAAAATCGAGAAATCATGGTCCAATCAAGATGGTGTATTTGTGGAAAAGAAAGCTATTATGGAGACCAATGATTGCGTAGAATAACACATCCTTAAAATATGCACTCCATATTGAAAAAAGGACATATGTTTTATCCCGGAAAAATGTTGACGTGTCGCTTTAAATTAGAACTTAATTATTGGAGCCCTATTGAAAGCTTAACCCATTAACGCCCAGCGATCTATTTTGAGATCAGTTACTTTTATGAATACCGTCAAAGGGAGTAACTTGCAACAGGAATGAAACTTGAACATATCGACATGTAACCGAATTGACGTATCCTGTTGTATTGATCCTGAGAATCCATTGTGCATCATGAGACTCCAGTGTCAAACCTGGGACTCCAATGTGGATTCAGGAACTCTAATGTGGATCCTGGGTTTCCAGTGTGGAACTTGAGATTCCATTGTGGATCCTAGGAATTCAAGTGTGGGTCCTAGTATTGCAGTGTGCATCCAGAGATTTCAGCGTGGATTTTGATGTTTTAGTTTGAATACTGGCTGTCCAGTATGGATATTGGGATTCTTGTATGGACTGTAAAATTCATTTTAACAATTTACAAACAAAAATTTTAAAAGTTTCTTAATGCTGCCTTCTTTATTACCAAGAGCGTCTCGGAGATTTGCTTCGATGTTGTTTTCTTGTCGTTCTTGCTCGTACTTCCGGCATTCAAGAATTATATGCCGCACGTCTATAGTCGTTCCACAGCACTCGAAAGTGGGCGGAGATTCTTTTTTCAACAAAAAGGTGTGTGTGAGTTGCTGTGGCCGATTCTCAGTCGAGATTGCACACGTTGATCGGCTGCGCTACCCTGATGTCTCCAGCGAGCTGTGTCAGACTTCACTTCTCTCAACTTCTATCCCATTAGTGACGTAGTCAAACGGGGTAACTTGCAACAATTTTCAACTTCAAAGCTATATGGATGAAAAATTTGAGGATTCAGATGAGACAAAAACCATCTGGTACCCTAATCGCCACGTAAAGAATGCCACGTGGTATTTATTTTATCAATATTTGGTTTTGTGAGATCAGGAGAGATGAAAAATATGCATTTTTTATGCTACACCTGATGTGGGGTAACATGCAACACACGGTGCTATCTGAGATACACTATCTAAAACATAGCCTATATCGTGTTATTATGATCATTTAATAATCTTCTGCAGTGAAAACATGACAATAATAAGGAACAGCATATTCTACTTTCAGAAAAGTAATTATTATTGATTGAATTATGGGTATTTTACCAATTCGATTGAAAACTCTATTGGCATTGCATAGGGTGTCCAGACGAGGAAAATCTAGCGTATCATATGTGTTGACAGTTATTAGAAAGTCATTATAACGTTTTAATGGTTCTTTTCTACAAATACAATGGTATTTTAGCTTATACTTCACATAACTTATTTGTTTTATACATATTTAAATCAAAGCGACGTATCACATATTAATATGTTTGGCTAAAAATGATCTTTGTTAGTGTTTTGACATAAATGTCATCATATCTCATCCAGAAAATTCCCAAAGTTAAAGAAAGTCAATTTTCATACAGATTTTCAAAATTATTCATTATTTTCATGAAGAAAATCAAATTAAATGTAATAATAATGCGTTTCATGTATATTTTCTAATATTTAGTTCCAAACGTGTATTGAGTTGATTGAGGTACAAAAAAAAAATGTTATTGAACGAATATATGTTCAATTTTGCCTTTTCATGTGTTTTCGATGTCAAACGGCAAGAAATATCAAAAAATTGAGATCAAAATTGCTGTTGCAAGTTACCCCACAAGGGTAGTCAAAAACGTTTTTGGATTTTTATAGTGTACAAGCATTAAATTATCAAAACTTTTATATTGTCAATTTGTACATTACTAAGTACTGTAACTGATGGTAAATGTCTCGAATGACACAATTCTACCGTTTATGTGGTACAGGGAACGTTTTTCAACATTATTGTTATACAATCCAACGTGTAATATGATTTTCGTCTCCAGTAAACCAACCAAAAAAGAAACAATACCCGAACCCTCGCCAAATTCTTCTGATGTATACTTAAGATCAATCAATGGTGCAATCAATTATAATAATTCAACTCAATGCTGAACTAAACGACAATTCAGTTACATGTCGAAATGTTGCAAGTTTCACCCCTGTTGCAAGTTACCCCGTTTGACGGTATTTATTTTCTGAATGCGTCTTCGCCTGCAAGTGGTGTATCGATGGTCGGATTTCTTCTAGCCTCGTTGGCTAGTCGGTCAGCCTCGGTGTATCCCTTCCCTTTCCCTGCGTGTCCAGGGATCCAACAGAATCGGACCGGTTTAGTTCTCGCGACGCTCTCGATTTCCTGGATCCAAGGGTGCTTGGATTTGCTTGCTTCCAAGGCCTGCATGCAACTTGCCGAATCTGTTAGAATTACTATCTCGCGACGTACATTTGGGATAATAGAAATATTAGATTTAGAACGCTAGAGGCGCTGTTCGTCCCATACAAGGGTTGTGATGGGGATAAATCAACCAAAGTAGCCTTGATTTTCTGCTGGTGCTAACCAACGGTACTCAAAGTGTCAACGCGATTGTTTTGTTTTTATTTATGGTTTTGGTTCGAATGAGCAGCGAAACAAGTGGAAGCGAATAATAACGTTTTTAAATTATATGAAGGCTCGAATTGATCATTTAGTACCTAATGAAACTTCGTTTGGTAACTCCATCTACTTGAGAACAGCCGATTCTTTCGTTTCGAAGAATATATTTGTGAATAAATAATTCATCTTAATCATTCCCGTTCGTGCTCGTCTGAAGAACAGGCAATTTTTTGAACTTCAGAGGGATTGCATCATGCCACATCAACCACAAGCCACTGCCAGCTCTCTTATTAAACACGGTGTCACATAATGCCCCATTTTATATGCGATATCAATGAACGTGAAAGAATAGCTGTATGAAATAAGTTCTAGAACTCCATTGTATATTAACAAATAAACAATTAAGATTACAATATTTACAATACTTCTTACTTATTGTTATTATGATCCAGCAGAAAGTACCATTTCTTGGTAAATTGTCTATTCTATTGAGATTTTCTTCTATAACAACAGCATTAATTCGTTCACAAAGTTCAAGAATTTTTAATACATTAAATATTTGAGCATTGAAAATGGTGGGTACCGCGTCAGCAGTAAGAGATCTTCTCCCTCCGACAGTCTTGAAGTAGTAGTTCAAAAAGTATAGGGAGCAAATAGCTTTATCGCTTTATCTCCATTTTGCTTCAATTCCCCATTATGCTACTTTGAACTGCGAGGCCACCGCAATATAGGTATGTGAAGAATCTAGAATAAAAAGAGATTTGATCATGTAGGTACTTTTACGATCGTGCATTTTAAAGCATTCATTACCAGTGGACCGACACTCCCAGACGAGACTTTCATCTGCGAGTGGAGTTAAAATTTTTCAGGACGAAAAACCCATTTTATTGACTAAACACTGCACGCGCGGATCATAGCAAGAATGATTGAGTTTATGTTTTGGTTTCGAATGCAAGTTTGCTATGATTGAGTTGAAGAAAAATTTGACACTTTGAGTACCATCACAAAATTCCGCATACTAGATGTTTAGGAGCTGGTCCTTACCTTCCTTCCGAGTGGACTTTATTTTTGGTGGCTACAATAAGCAATTCCTTGGATGGCTGAAGTGGACGTCCAGCGATTATTGGGCGGCTAGCTGACCGATTCCTGATGGGGTTTCTCGGGGTTTTATCCACTCAACACATCAAATTAACACCTTCACAATTTATTAAGTCCATTACACATTATTTCACATTAACACTACATTTATTGATGACACTACATTTATTAAACTAATTATTGAACATATATTGGAATTTGGTTTTGGATCATTTCTCGGCTCCGTCCGAGCCATATGCCGACGTATTTTGTACAATTTTATAGTTGGGTGACGAAGTCATTCGTTGTACATTCTCGTTGTCTTCGGGTGCAACATTTCATAAAATAGTCAACGATTGGATATGCTACACCAGAGGTTCTTCAACGGGAATTGCAATCGTTGTGATACTCGAACATCCCCGCCCGCCCTGAAATGACTGGGATTTCTGAAAAGAAAAGAAAAGAAAAGAACCTCTCGTGCACATGTGGACTGGTTGACTCTTTCCTTGATTCCCTTTGGATTGACTGCTTCCACAAGCGTTTCCTCCTTCTCGACTTGGATTTGGCCATCATCGTGACCAACTCGGTTGTTTGATTGATTGGTAATTGTCCCTTTGGATATCATGGATGCTACTCTAGCTTTCAGCGTCTTGTCGTTGAATTGGGAATCGGCTGAGCGTCTTCCATCTTCACATACATTTCTGGATAACTGGGTATGATACTCTTACGCTATTGGTTTGAGCTTGCCATTTTGGGTATCTCTCATCTAGACGTTCGGTTGCGTTACTTCCTTTCGGGCACTCCTTTCGCTCGACAATTGTATGCTGCTTCACCTTTCTCACCCGTACCCCGTAAGATGATCGGTTGTGGCTTGCCTTATTACACGGTTCCGAATTGATGGCGTGCCATTTCGATATTTCAATCTTGGATAATCTGTCGTGCCTACCGGGAAGATTTAATCTCCACCCTGGACCAACCGCTACATTGCAGGTAACATGTTGCAGGTTGATATGTGGCCCTTCCACACATCCGGTCACTACCCATCCGAACACTGATTCTGACAAAATGGGTAGACTTTCGCCTAGGGAAATTTCATGTCCGGATTTGAAGAAGGTGAAGAACTGCTGGATTCCAAGCACAATATCAATGGCCTTAGAATCGAAAAATGATGGATCCGCCAGTTGTACACCATTCGGGAACTGCCATCCAGTAAGGTCCACATTAGTTGTCGGAAGATTTGCTGTAACATTCGGCAGTAACAGGAAGTCCATTCTTCGCAAGAATCCTGTACATCGTGATTTGATTGTAGCTGAGACCTTTCGCTTCACTTGTATGCTAGCTTGTCCGATACCGCTAACTGAAACATCTGATTGTTGTCGTTTAAGTTTCAGCAGTTGAGCCAGCCGATCAGCCATAAAGTTACACTCTGATCCGGAATCTAGAAGTGCTCTGGCCGGGACCCTTACTCCATTATCCCCTTCTACCATTACGACGGCTGTCGCAAGAAGCACTGACGATGTTCTGCCACCGGATACGTTGGATGATACCAGGGTAGGCTTTCCATGAGGAATCTCCGGCCTCCCTGGCGATTGGATACTACTGACTGGAGTCCTTAAGGTTGGTGACTCGTTATTACCATTAGTGAAGGATCGTCGAAAGCAAAGCAAAGTGTGGTGCTTTCCCTTGCAATTCCGACACACGTATCGGGAGGGACATTCAATCGCTCGATGCCCACGATTAAAGCAGTTTCGACAGAGACCATGATTTCGCACTTCCTTGTCACGATCGGCCGTGGACATCCGTTGGAAGACTGGACACTGATGAAGAAGATGGTCTTCGAAGCACGCTACACAGCATCTGCTTGTTGACTGAATAGGACTGTAGCTCGATCGGATGATAGACTGCCTTATTTCCGGTTGAGGGGATTCTGACTTGGTATCGGATGATTTCACGTGAAGGGACTCCAGAACTCTGACCTTTCTCTGCAGAAATTCGACAAGATCCTTAATCGAATCCTGTTCTTGAATCGATGAGAATTCTTCCCAACTCCTCCTTGTTTTTGGATCCATACGATAGCAAATGATATCCAACAATAGCAGATCTTTGTAATCACCGGGTTGGACTAGCTGATCCAAAGTTTGCACAGTTCGTTGAAATCCCTCCAACAGGGATCGCAAATCGGTAGCCGACTCCTTAGCCAGCTTCGGAAGGCTAAACAACGCTTGGACCTGCCGCCGCTTCAACTGCTTGCTGTCATTATATCGCTTCGTTAGGATGTCCCAAGATATTTGGTAGTTGACCTTCGTAATTGCCAACGGGTCCACCAGTGTCTTTGCCTCACCTGATAAACATCCTTTTAGATAATGGAATTTTTCCACATCCGGCAAGTCTGCCTTTAGATGAATGAGCGATGTGTATAGGTCGCGGAAGCTCAGCCACTCATCGATATTGCCGTCGAAGGTCTGTAACTTAATCTGCGGTAGGCGTACGTGCTCGTTGGTTGGTTGTTGCGTTGTATCCAAGTTTCGAACGGCTCGATTCATCCCAAATGGCTCCTCTAATTCCTGCACCTTGTCCAACAACAATGACTTGATGTCGAAGTACTTGCTACTGAATTCCGATCGCGTTTCCGAATAAATTTCATCCTCCTCGGTGAACTCTTCATGGGTCTCGATGTCCATGATCACATCGTTGACCCTTTCCCACAGTTCATCCAGCTTCTCCAGCCGAACTGTCAGCTGACTGGCACTAGTCACCTCACTCAACCTGTCCACAAATCCATAAATGTCCTGGAACATGTTGAGGAGCGACCGTAGTGTTGTCTTCAGGATCCTCAGTGTTGGAGGTTTCTTGGCGGTGGACGTCATCGATGGCATCTTTGTAACGGTACTGAGAAAACAGGAAATTCCACCCTCTCTACAGGTATGCCATCCAGCAGATCCAAAACGGTTCAAATTATTTTGCAAAGCAGTGTCGATAAATTCCTCAAAGTACCACGGAAAAGGAAAAATATTTATGTAGTTTCTGTGGTGTCCAACTTCGGCAAGGCATATACCGTTCTAACTAACCTGGAAAGGCAGGTGTTGTGCCTCGAATTATCAAAGAAACAGTGTGCCGGAATATCACGGTTCACAAACTGTATTTCCGCAATAGTGGACACAATAATCGAATAATCGCATTTGCTGGCCCCTCGATTATGCTCCACGAAAAGTATGTTGGTACAACCACATCCACAGTGACGAGAAATACACATGCATGTAGTTATCTATTTCACCCGCTTCGGCCAGACATATACAATTGGTGTAATAATAAAGCACTAACCTGTAAAAACAAGTAGCCCGCCGACACCAATCGTCCCAATCAATCCCAATCGCACACAGTGTGCGATTTTGTCTCCTCCAACGGTGTTGTTTTGATGGTTCTCTCCGGTCGATCGTTCGTCGCGTGGTATACTGTGCCGTTTCGAGTGATTTAATTTCTGTCAATCGATCACGTATGCTGTCGGTCGTGTTAAAAGATACGTCCTAGTACTCCTAGCTCATTGAAGCCAACAACTGATTTCAGTAGTGTAGTTTCGTATTGGTTGCCGTCGGTTCAGGGTCCGCAATGTTTCTCTAGCTGATTGTGGCGCATCGGTTTGATAACGCAAGTAAATGCCGTCGATATCGGATAAGTGTTATGTTGTTGCCTTCCAAAAAATAAAATTCGTTCCTTGCTCGATCGGTAATCAAATGGTTACGATTAGTCGTGTGCAAATCGCAGTTAAAATATGAAACTTCAGTGCAATATTATGGTGAATCGTATCAAGATTCAAGTGAATGAAATTGTATTCAGTAGCGTCCGTGTTTTAGTTTTTTGCATCACGCTTGCCCTGATTACTAGCGTAGTGTCTTGGTGGTGATACGATCCTCTTCGTGGTGTTGGTGGATTTCCGTCGGTCAGTGTGTTCACGGTTTCGGTATGAGTTGTAGTAATGTCTCGTTTGTTTTGATTCCTCGGTTTCTATTTTAGTTGATCATCACTCGTAGTTCGGTAGTGTTTTTGATTTATTGTGGATGAGAAAAACAGAGGTGTAGTAACCGAAAGTGGTCTAGCCACGGCAGGACATATACTGCTTTATTTATTTACCTGGACGAGCCAAAGCAATTAGCCTAATTGGATGTTTCGCGAGTGGTGATATCACACAGAGTGATGTTGGTTGTGCTGCTGTTGGATGATAGCAGTTTCCAATTGGATTTTGAATCCTACTTCGAATGATTTCTCGATGGATCCGAATCTTCTCCGCAAACGGTGAGTGCACTTGGGTTTTAGTTTAGCGATGGCGATTTGTTGGCTTGTTGGGGCAATTAGTAGCGCCAACTATCCTTCCTCGGGTGATGTGTAATGGCGTTTGGACTTCACGCGATCCTCCCGATAATCCGGCTCGAAGGACCAATGTTTGGGAGCTGGTCCTTACCTTCCTTCCGAGTGGACTGTATTTTTGGTGGCTACAATAAGCAATTCCTTGGGTGGCTGAAGTGGACGTCCAGCGATTATTGGGCGGCTAGCTGACCGATTCCTGATGGGGTTTCTCGGGGTTTTATCCACTCAACACATCAAATTAACACCTTCACAATTTATTAAGTCCATTACACATTATTTCACATTAACACTACATTTATTGATGACACTACATTTATTAAACTAATTATTGAACATATATTGGAATTTGGTTTTGGATCATTTCTCGGCTCCGTCCGAGCCATATGCCGACGTATTTTGTACAATTTTATAGTTGGGTGACGAAGTCATTCGTTGTACATTCTCGTTGTCTTCGGGTGCAACATTTCATAAAATAGTCAACGATTGGATATGCTACACCAGAGGTTCTTCAACGGGAATTGCAATCGTTGTGATACTCGAACACTAGATGTTGGTCACAAGATTTGCAGCGACATTAGCGGTCTAATTGTTATATGTCTATTTGCCTGCCACACACGATCGCCCACACACGGGGCCCAGATAGCCGTAGCGGTAAACGCGCAGCTATTCAGCAAGACCAAGCTGAGGGTCGTGGGTTCGAATCCCACCGGTCGAGGATCTTTTCGGGTTGGAAATTTTCTCGACTTCCCAGGGCATAGAGTATCTTCGTACCTGCCACACGATATACTCATGCAAAAATGGTCATTGGCATAGTAAGCTCTCAGTGAATAACTGTGGAAGTGCTCATAAGAACACTAAGCTGAGAAGCAGGCTCTGTCCCAGTGGGGACGTAACGCCAGAAAGAAGAAGAAGAACACGATCGCTCTGCCTAACGATCTGACCGACAGATGGGAGCGCTGCACCTGTTATTTCGACCAGACGATCTGAGGTAGGTTGTTATCATCCCGATTTTTCAAAATTATTCGGATAACCATTCGCGCTGTGGTTTGTAATGCCAACAATTCGAATGGAAGCATTCTCGCTTCGGTCATGTCCGAATTAATAGGGCTGGTAACAAAAGCTCCAGATGCAAATCGGACCATCTTGTTGTATGCTGAAGCAAGTGTCTGCAAAGCTGCTGGTCCTCCTCTGCTCAATAGTCCAATCCCATAAGTTAGTTTTGCGGTGACAAGGGCCGAATCTACTTGTAGAAGGGTTGATCGGTTGTCACGAGGAAGCTTAGCTCCAATAATCTGGTGAATCCGTAATCGAGATTCACACGCTTTCTACACCACTTGGCGGTGAGGTTTAAACGTCAATATTAAATCTAGGGTTATGCCAAGAATTCTTAAACGGTTGGTTTTTGGTACGAGAATCCGATCGATGGTGATATCGTGTGCTGGCTCTCGCCGCGCATTTGTACTGCAGTAAAAAACCTGAGATTTCACAGCAGATATGGCGAACCCGACACTCTTAGCCCAGTTACCTACAACCTTCACGGTGGCCTGTAATTTTCGTTGCAACTTTTGATTTTTCTCTCCTCGTACAACAAGAAGGATATCGTCGGCATATAACAGAACATCGACTCCTTTCGGTAATACCCGAAATATTGGTTGCTTCGTAACGAGAAACAAAGTTACTGACAGTACAAAACCTTGTGGTCCTCCATTTTCCAGCTCGTGTTCATGAGAAGTGTGTCCACCTACGGAAACCTGGAACGTTCGCTCCAAGAGGAAGCTTCGCAGCATATTCATCATGCGACCCCGTATGCGCCACGACTTAGAGTAAGGTGGGGTAAAAGTTCGACCTTAGTGGTATAATCAAAGTTTCCAGGAAAACAATAGCAGTTAAAACAAAACAAATACCATACAGTGTACCTTCAATATATTGGCTATAATTTTGCTTAACAAACTTGTGTCAAAATATTTACCCATTTTTAGTTATAACAGTTTCAAAATTTATTGTCTTAAACGAACTTTTGGCCCCACCGGTGGGGCAAGAGTTCGAATCTAGTGTGGGGCAAAAGTTCGCTTGCTAAAACACAAAATATCGATCCTTTTATGAAAGGCATACTTTACATCAACCGTAAACTTAAGTTTGCCGAAAAATACACACTAAATTTTCATCAAAAAATTGCCAAAAACCAGGTTAATTGTAATATACTCAAAAATACCAGTTTTCGCAAAACAAAGTGGAAATGTAAAATTTTGGTGACAGTTTCCACACGATTAGACAAATTTAATCAAATTCGAAGATAATATGTGGATTTTTAGCAATTTTAAAATTTTTCTGTGATTTTTTAAATGGGTCGAACTTTTGCCCCGCTGATTCGAACTTTTGCCCCACTATGGGCCAAAAATTGTTTGCAAGCAATTATGCAATAACTAATACACCTCAAAGAAACCTTATGATAGGCCAAGAAACGCCCTTACATGAAATATTGAAAAAGATTTAATCTTCAATCGGTTCCATGCAACGAAAGTTTGACCAAAAATTACAATATTCACGTCTAAAAACAACAAAAGCCATAACTTTTCCAAATCTCAATCGATTTTTATGATATTTGGAGTGAAATTCTCTTACTTGAATAGCATTCGAACCACCATGACATTTATAAGATTTGTTTTGAATTGAGCTAGAAATCTTAAAAAGAAACTCTTACCCCACTCGAACTTTTGCCCCACTTTACTCTAAATGTGCGTAGGATACCATTTCACCAGGTTGTATCGTACGCTTTTGATAAATCTAGGGACGCTATCAATCAGTGATCATCGACTATTGGCAGTGATCATCGACTATTGGCAGTGATCGCTCTAGCTCGGCAAAGTATGTATCAGTGCCACGCCCCACACGGAAAACGTGTTGACGCTTGTCGAGACGACCACTCGATTTTAATTCAGTGATGAGTCGACGGTTCACAATTCACTCGAAGAGCTTTGCCATGCTACTAGTAAGTGAGATTGGACGGAAGACGGAACCCACTAGTAAGTGGGATTGGACGGCTTCGGGATGGGAATGATGAGAGCATTCCGCAAGCTGGAAGGAAATTCACCACTGTGCCAGGTTTCATAAAGGAGCTCAAGCAGTATCATTTTTACGGATATAGGAAGTCGTTGAAGCAGCGGGTACCCTATCATATCAGTACCTGTAGAAGCAACTCGCCCTTTGTCAAGAGTCCACAGAAGTTCGGCTAGGGTAATGTCAACGTTGTACACGTCGCCGGTATTAGGCGAAACATCTATGGACTCTTTCTCAGCTGCCATTTTCGCCATCTGAAACGATGGATGGTAGCTAGACGTCGCCAATCTTTTGCCGTAGTACTTCGCCAGATCTTCAGCTACTTCTTCGGGATTGTCCGTGGCCACAGTTCGGTCGTCGTGCTGTTCGGTGAGATTTTACTGACGAAATTTTCCCACGATTGTTCCTTAGCTTCTTTGATCGTCTTGTGCGCCTCTGCCTCTGCTGCTTGGAATCTTGCTAACGCTTCTAGTTTTTTTTCCTGTTCGGAACGTAAACCACTGCGACCAATATTTGATCTATTGTAGTATATCCCGTGTCCTTTGTATAGTGCATGTCGTGTTACTTTGTCACTATCGAGAAGTGATAAAGTATTCGTTTTTTTACAGTTGTCATTCCTAACTTGATCACAAGAAAGGATTCTAATTGAAAGGTTCCGCTTTTTAAACCCTTCGAAGGGTGTGGTGGGTACAGTCAAAATCGGATCCCTTGATAAAGTCGGGAAGTGACAGCGATATTGTCCATGCATCAGAATCCTAGTCCTTACTTCTTCAACCAAGAGAACAATTAATAAAAGATTAGAAAACAACTTGTTGATTTCGACTCATTTTTTCCTTGTCTGAAGGTCATTTTCGGCTACCGGAAAACCGAGACTTGCCACTTTTAACAAGGTTTTAAATGTAACAAGGACTAATAGTGTTCCTTTGATTACTATAGCATCCTGTTCTCTTCGTTTGAAGCAGTCAGGACTAGGGTTCATTGGTAGAACTTTACCCCATAACGCACCTCGAAAAGGTGATCTACCCGCGTTATGGGTAAACGCTTCTAGTTGGTCTGGGTTGATCTGCTGTAGACGTCAGAGCGAACGAAGACACTTTCGTCGCCGGCGAATTGCAACCTTCGCTTCGGGGCATCACCATGGAATTCAATGGACTTTGTCGCTGTTGCGATAATTTTTTCAGTGAATTTTATAACGTCCCACTCGATCTCTGGACGGATAGTTTCTATTGTGAGTCGTTCATATAACTCTCCCAATTAGCTTGGTCGTACAGCAATTTTTGACGCGTTGTTTGCTGGTTTGACCAGGCATGAAAACCGTTGTCGCAAAGTGGTCGCTGTTGTGTGAATCTGATAAGATTCGTGAACTTCCGTGCCAGACTCTCCGAGCAGTTGGTCACATCGATCGCCGAAGTGTTGCCCGAGACCGGATCGATGCGGGTAGTTGAGCCGTCATTCAAGATCACCAGTTGCTTCGTCAGGGTTGTTTCGGATATGAATCGCCCAAGCGCGCTTGATTGGTGCGATCCCCATGCGATGTGGTGAGCTTTGAAATCTCCCAGGAACAGAGTTGGGCCTTCTAGCTAATTGAATAGTTCTCCCAGTGCGGTCTGGAACTGAGTTGAACTCGGCGGAATATACACAGACACCACAGTTACCTGGATCGGTGCGTGGAGGCGAGCAGCAACGAGATGCAGAGATGTATTGACTTGGATGCATTCGAACGGTATGCCTTTCCGGATGGCAAGGCCTACACCGTGTTGCCAGTAGTTGACGTTCCTCGACTGTAACAGCAACGTATAGTTTCTGCCGACGAAGTCTGGTGGAACAACAATCTGGTTCACTTTGGTCTCCTGCAAAGCAACAACGCACGGTTCGAGGTCGGAGATGAGCAGTTTAAGCTCGCTGATGTTGGCCCGTAGACCACGGATGTTTCACTGGAGGGCGAAACAGCCGCCGGAGCTACTATCCGTGGTTGATCGTGTGGTGCATGACGAGGTTGAAGTTCTTCGGATCGGCAAGTCTGTTGTGGGAGAAAGGGGGAGTGCGGTAGCCTCTGACGACAAATAAACCAAACTATCACTTGCCTATGGGACGCTTTGTCCCACAGTTAGTGAATCAAAAATTTCATCAAAGGAGACGAAAAACAAACAACAAAGTAAGTCGCTCACAACTCGTTTATCCATACTTTTGCGGATTTGGATACAATCAGAAGCAAAATTGTCATGACAATCACAGAGCACAACATTGTTGCAACCTTTTCAACTTGCGATTATTCAATTATTTTGAACACAAGACCAAATTTGTTTTATGGATGCTGTTCGACATTGTGCCAATGTTTACCAACACAGAGAAAGTTCTTGAAAATTGCAATGCGAAGCCCAGAAAATCGTTGCGCACGTGGTGATCGATCTTTGTCATATGCTGTTCAAGTGGTGATAAACTGATGTTGCGGAATAATATTGTTGCAACAAGAACAGGAGATGACAATATCTTTATTGCTGATTGTTGGCTGACAATTTATTCACTGTCCACAGTACCAGCTGCTGTCGAAATCATTACACTAGTTCTGACAATACCGACAACAGCTGGAACTGGGGAGCGCTTTGTGTAATGTGTCTACGATGTGGCGTCTCCTGCATCAGGCGCAGCAGCATCCATTTGACATTGGGAAACAGAAAGACTGATCTGTGGGACGTCTTGCCCCACAGTGCCAGCCATTGCCGAAACTACTACACGACTGCTTCCAGAAACACCGGCAATAGCTGGCATTGGGGAAAGACTTTGTGTAGTATCATCGGTGATTTGGTTATTGGTTGCGATGCTGATGCTAGATGTTGGTACAGGGTAGATTATATTTCGGTGGATTTGCGATGACGTGGTGGTGTCTAAAATGCCATCGGCTACGGAGGTGAACTCGTCACGGGTTGGGGTAAGACGTCCTGGATGACTCCTTCAGCCTGCCGTACTTACCGTCGGAAGAGGTACTACACTGTCCCTACTTCCAAACCGAATTTTCATTGTCCGTGTTCATGCGAGGGTCGTCGTTGTGCTTCGAACGTTGTTCGGGAGAGGGGTTATCGAAGACGCTGGTTAGGGGGTGTCTCCGATACGTCAGACTCTTCGCCGGAATACTCCATCTGAGTAAGATCATGGGTGCTGGGTGCGGTGGTCTTTTGGGGGTGGGCTGATATCTGGCGAGGTGGCTTTTTTGAGATAAATGAATGTTGGAGGTCTTCCGCGCTTCGTCTCCTGAACGGCCGGGGAGTTGTTCCTCGAGCGCTTCATCGGACCAGCCGTCAATTGGGCCACTCGATGCCCTCGACTTCGACGGTTGCACTTACGTGGTGCGTACTTTCTTGGATGGATTTTTGCTTGACTTGCTTGATAAACGCCATCATCCGCTCGTTCCTTTCGTTTGCTTTCTTCATGGAGTTTCGCTATTTCTTTATCCTTAGCCAACAAAGCCGCTTCCAGCTCATTCAGTTTGCTCTCAAAAACGCTTTGTTGGGATGCTACCTGAGTGTAGCTACAAGCTTGTTGCTCCACACGTTTTCCGGACATTAACGACTTGACGGCCGATGGTCACCTTTGCAGTTTTGGCATAACGGAGCTTCACCGCATTCTTCCCCGTGGAAGTTCTGCGAACAATTGGCGCAGCGTTGCGGTCCAGTGCAACGAGCACGAGTGTGCCCGTAGCTGAAGCAGCCGTAGCAAAGCATCGGGTTCGGGAAATAGGGACGAATGTCAGAATGTCCTTTACCTTCATCTGAATGAGGTCGAAGCACGAGATGACACACCTACTTACATTCAGATGGTGGTGAGGGACAACTTATACTTCGGTTCCATCTATTAACTTTGTTAGCTTGAGCAATTTGGCAACTTGGACGCTCTCAATTGGACCACCGGCACATGCCTCAACCGATTTCCCGGTAATATTACTCCGTTTCTACCGGTTAGTTGGAGGGACGTCAACTCACCAAATTGATTCGTTCAGTCCATATACTCCGGCAATCTGCGCTAAACGGACCCACCTGAGTCGCCGCTACTAGCGGGCACCATGTTTCCCTACGTCGGAAACTACTCCCACTGGCAATGGTCACCCGTTACCTACCCCAAATGAGCACCTTGGGATTCAAGTGAGAACCTTGGAATTGCAGTTGATTTGGTATTAGGGATTCCAGTGAAGATTCTGGTATTTCAGTGAGAATTCTGCCATTCCAGTGGGAATGGTAAAATGGAAATTCTAGGATTCCTGTGAGAATCCTGGACTTTCAGTGGCAATACAGTGGGAATCCTGTGAGAATTATGTTGAAATACTGTGCAAATGTTGTGTAGATACTGCGTACATATTAAGCAAATTATTGAGATTTTTGTAAATGTCCTATGGGATTCGTTAGGGAATTATGAGAGGAGCCGGTGTGAGTTCAGAGGGAATCAAAGTTATGCGGCAAACATTAATAATTCCTGGGAGAATTCTCTAGAAATCATGGAGGAGGAATCATGTAAGAATCCAAAAATAGTCATACGAGAATTCTCTGTGAACTTTGTGCGAAATACTGCGGCTGATGAGAATTGAAATTGATGTTCAATCTATCTCTCTAATCTCTTAATCCGTTCTAAATGAAATACGGTTTCACCTGAACCAGCTCTTCACTATAGTGCTATACATACACTCCCGTGCATAAGTTTGGGTACACCTCCTTAAAACATGCGAAAGTGTTCAGTCCATATCTCTGTGATTACACGTCCAATTGAAACTCTTTAAGCCAAATTCGAAAGGCAAAGAGTTATTCTTACTTCGTATGTATTTTCCCAAAAACATTCTTCGAACTTTGTATACTGAATTTTTACTTGAAGTTGTGACATTTTTCAAGAAACACACTGAAAAAACATATCTAATTTCCTCAGCATTGGATCGACCAAAATTTCAAATCAAAGTGTCATTAGAATCGTTATCTTATTTCTTTATTCTTTCGTGCACCCAAACTTTTGCACGATTTGCATCATACTGAGGGGTGAACCCAAACTTTTGCACGATGACTTGACTGACTGTTTCATTGATTTTGAATACTTTCCGGATTTTCCCGCAAAAATTTCGTGGGGTATCTTCAAAGAATATAAGATTACGCTTCTAATGACACTTTAATTTAAAATTTTGGTCGATCCAATGCTGAGGAAATTAGATATGATTTTTCAGTGTGTTTTTTGGAACAATGTAACAAATTTAAGTAAAAATTTAGTACACAAAGTTCGAAGAATGTTTTTGGAAAAATACATACGAAGTAAGAATAACTCTTTGCCTTTCGAATGCGGCTTAAAGAGTTTCAAATGGACGTGTAATCTCAGAGATATGGACAAAACACTTTTGTATGTTTTTGAGGGGGTGAACCCAAACTTTTGCACAAGAGTGTATCTATTCGCTTTGCCACCCGATTCATTTGTTATTCTTTACATCTAATACAAAGTATTATTATCACCAAACGCACGTGAATCACAAGCTCATCCAAAAAATCCAAGATTTAATTGTTTTTTTTTGCACGATATTTGTTTGTAATCAGTCACTATTTGATCACGTTAATCCCCGCGAGTGACACTACAATAGTTCACGATGATATGGCCCCGAAAAGTTTTGATTGCACCCTGAAGTTCCAGTCATACTCCCCTGCTTTTGGTGATTGATGCCACGTGATTGAAGCCGCCTCGCTAGTTGCCCAAGATTGCCGATTTCCATTGGTGATGGTGAGAAGGAAGTAATGTCCTACTCGTCCATTGCCGCCCGAGTCGCCCGATACCCAACAGCGGGAGTTGTGAGAGATTTTAAAAAAATATGGGAATCCCGTCTTGGTTCTATGAGCATCCTTGAGAAATACTTTGAGAATCTTTTGGGAATCCTGTTGAATTCCTATTGCAATTCTATGAGAAACCTTCAATAATCTTGTTAGAATAATATGGAAATACCCTGGGAATTCTACTGAACTATCAGTGGTTATTTTTATGGGAAAATATTACCACATTCGTGAAAATTTTATTGGTGTGTACCCCAGATTGGTTGGTTGTTTGGTTTAACGAGGTTTTAACCGCAAAAGCGGTCATTCGCCTCTCGACAGTGTGTACCCCAGAACCATTTGATACTAATGAGCCTGGAGTAAAATGAAAGAGGCTAATGCGACTACTGCGACTGAATGTGTGAATGTATGTTTTGTATTTTCATAATTTTTAGACTAGCCTATATTTTTATTTATAATTTTGTTGACATATTATCACTGTGTTGGGATTGGAATACATTAAAAAGAAAAAAAAAACAGTATGTTATTACCGTCACAATATATTTTTTTTTACTATATCTTGCCAATTTTTGATGCGTCATCCCGCTATTGGCGAAAAAAATCAAGTCTTATATTGTTTTCAATATTTTTCGTGCATACTGTGCGCTGTTGAATATTGACCGTATATTTCCATTTAAATGACGTTAAAGCATATATTATATTTGTAATTAGTAGCAGAAATCGCAGATGGTGGTGGTTGTGAAATATAATTGTTCTGTTGAATTATGCTTTACAAAACTGACAATTTCTACTTATTGATAAAATTTGTGTACTTTAACTTGTTAAACAGACCTAAAATTGTTGTAGAATCACGTATTGGTTATAAATCTATCAATCCTAGCAATCGCTGGATAATATATTGAGGTTATATAGTGATTTTAATCAAATTGATATTTCATCATTTTTAGGTGAGACAATTGAGAGTGCGGGTAAGATCGACACCCTGTTGGGGTAAAACCGACACATGCACTTAAAGTAGAATTTATGCGTTGTGAACTTCACCAATGCGATGGTGTATATTCATAAAAATGCTTTAAACATGACTTTCGACATTTAAGACCCCTTCCTCTGAAGGATTATACACATATTACGTAAATTATTGAGGAGAGGCCAAAGATCCACTAAATATATGTGAAAACTTCAAATTTCCCATGCTAAGATTATAAACGTGGGGTGAATAATCATGAATATTATTAATTTGTGTTCATTGAATGTTTACAAAGATGGAAGTTGTGGCGAATGATTGCTTATGAAAATAAAAACTGTTTTATTTTTACAAAACAGAAAAGTGTAATTATTTTTAGATAATAAAAACTGTCGAACCTCATGGTTTGTAAACAAAAAAAAAAGATTAATTTATGTGAAAATATTTCAAATTCCATTAATTCATCAATTTAAAATGAGAAACATTTCTTCAAGCTTAATAAAATAAGTTGAAACGTGATAACATAGAAATATTTTTCTAATACCTTATGTGGCAAGTCATATAGTTTCATATATTACATGTTAACAAGTTCGCCATCCGTGAACTTTACTGGAATTCGAAAATAAAGACTCACATGAACTACAGAGATAGTCCTCCAATTAGAAAGATTCCCTGAAGTTAGATTATGAAGCAAAGAAAGGTGTCGATTTACCTCAAATGAAAGTGTCGATCTTACCCCGAGTGGACATTTATTTTTCAATAGCATTTTCAGCTGTCGAAAAACCAAAAAAATAATTTCTTCTTCATGTTGTATCAACATAACAATAGTAAATGATGATGTAGACGCAGAACAAATAATTACATTTAATGAATTTCATGTGCGAAATAGTTAAAGAATAACAGCGAAATATTGCAACTGCTGTTGCTTCTATGATATCCAATATGATTTTGATGTTTATTTTGATAGTTTGTTGGTAGCGTCAGTTGTAATGTCATTCGAAACACAACATTTCACAAGTTAAGATAGAGCGTGGTGGAAACTGCATGAGAATCTGTCAAAACATGAAAAATCAAAGGGTGTCGATCTTACCCACAGTGTCGGTTTTACCCTGATTTCCCCTACTAGGGATGTTTTAGAAGAACCCCTTCATGATGAAACTGAGCTCAAAAACTGCTGTTTGTCCTGATTTTGAGAAGATCAATGACTTTTGTGGTATTTTTAAAACCTATGTTCGCTAAGCTCTAATAAAGCCTTGTGGGAAAAAATGGTCTCTACAGCAGAGTCACGGTAAAATTGTAGACAGAAACTGGGAGCTTCTGTATACTGTACACACGATGGTTCTCTTAGAAATCTAAATATGTGCTTAAGGCAACGATGTGCCCGAATTCAAATAAATTGTTCGTAGTTAGTGCTGAGCTCATGGTGAAAGTTTTGTTAGTCCTCTTGGCATTTGCCGCAGAGTTTACCGACAGGTGTAGCCTACAGTGACTACTACTACCTACTAGGTACCAACCAATATCCCCACCGACTAAGACGACAAACAGGCGAAGGTGGATAAACGATCCAGGGGTGTAATTAAACGACGCGGAAGCTCATCGTGGCTTGTAATAAATAGAGAGAGACGATTATGTACACATCACGAAAATGTTTAATTAAACACGTTCGGTTGGGTGAAAACCACAAACAGGAGGCTCAAGTGCAAAAGGATGTCTGGAGCACACTTCTCTATTCCACACATCGGGGTCTGGGTCTATGAATACCCATGTGCGGAATGCCGAAGTATTGTGTAAAATTAGCACCGGTTTAATTAGATTGCGCCACATCTGGCAGCGGTAGGCATAGAAATGAAATTTCAGGTTATCACGCAAATTGAGCGAAATTCGTGTTGCACTGCCATTATGCAGTTGTTTTTGAATTAAATATTAACTTCGCCTCATCCCTTTTACGGGTTATGATTATTTATTAACTGAACTTGCTTTGCTCCACGTTCGCTGCCAGGAGTTTCATAAAATCAATGATGCGTCCATTAGTGTGTTTTAATTTGTGATTAGGCTCAGCGATTTTAATGTTTTGGTAGCAATAGTTATTTTAAAAGTATGCCAACGAGTTTGATAAGCAGCCTGCCGGAAACATATAAAACTCCAAATATAAGAATAATCATCCTTATATAGCAACAACCGTACACAGCAATAGCCAAATACCAAACCGAAGACACAAATCAACGTGGAAGATCAATGGTATGGTATGGGAAGGAAGATATTTATTACCGTAATCTAGAAGCAAATTAATCAATGTAGTAAAATTGATCATTGTGGATTCAAACTGGTCCACCTCATAGTGGTGCTAATGAGCTTTCAATACACCCTAGTTTTCAGATGTTTATGGATGGTTTTCAATTATGCATAATTTCATTAGCGTAAAATAATAGTAATAGTAATAGTCTGCATATTGTAGTTTATATGACCGGAATGAACTTTTCGATTAGCATTTCTTATTGAGAATAACGAAAACACCATCATTAACGAAACATTGTTAAAATATGCATGACACTCTGTTTCACGGTATTATTCATTTACTGATGCAAAGTTCGCCCGCCAGGAAAATAAATAATTTTCCACTGTTATAAATAGCAAGCGCGCTGATTACATCAATTTTCTCGAAGGATCCCATCATGCACCCTTGTAACGGTTACGTTCTTCTGAGAATATGGTTCCATGCCGCCCTTTATGGACCTGTACTTGACAAAGTGTGTCGTAACGGGGGCGAGTTCGTGTAACATGAAACCAGATTCCGAGTGTCATACCAATCTGAACGCCAGAAGGCAGGCAACCCACGCCACTTTACGCATTCTGTCGTCAAACACTTCACGCAACTTGGAGGAACACCCTCTTGCTGGGCAATTTCGTAAGAAGATAATAAACATGTCATTGCTTATTTCTCATAAATCGTCAATCTATCTCTTGGCTCCGATGGTTCTCCTCTTTCTGCTCGTTCGATTGGCCCATAAGCCATGTTTACGATACACTTGAAGCAATACATCATACTTATAGCCTAGGGTCACAATGAAAAAATCAGCGGGTTCTACATATTTGTTCGGACGTAACATGATGAACTGTAAGTTATGCCTTTTTTGTGTTACTTGTGAATTTAACACATCCTCTGTATTTACAAATTCATTCGTACGGCTTCGATTACAAAAAAATGTTTAAAGATATACAGCTTACAAAAAATTCTAATCGGCCGACCTTATTTATTCAACTGCCTTTTTTTCTCTGAAAACTATAACATTTACTTCGTTTACGGTACACTATATTTGCGATGCAGCTACAATGACGTCATATTGCAATATTTTGCTCTGAATATTCTAATGTTCACATGTAGTTGCCCATCGCTCGTCAAACCTTTGCGAACTTGGTCTGCACACCATGCCTTCTTGTACCAATCGGATCCGAAGCGTCCACCATCTTTGCAGGTTTGCTCTCCGGCATTCTTGCAACATGCTCCGTTCATTGTATCCTTCCAGCTTTCGCCACCTTTTAAATACTGAATTAGCTGTAACGTCGGAATGACTTTTATGCTGCCACAAACCGTTCACCTGAATGCCGCCAGAAATAACACTGGGTGCTGATCGAAAGCCACTAGAGCTTGAAGAACCTCTTCGAGCATAGTCCATGTTTTATAATCGTAGACCACTTCCGTTATTATAACCGTTTTTTTACATTATAAATACGTTCGATACGACATTGATATTTTTCGATTGCAAGTTTTTCTGGAGCCTATAAAAGGCACGACTTCTACAGATGACGCGCCTTCATTTTTTTTCTTAGAATATTCGCAATTTTAGCAGAGCTAAAAGCTGGGATGCTAATGGAGCTTAGGCTCTGTGGTTCTCACTCAACGGTCCATTACGGATGCACGTCTCACGTGTGGTGCAGAGCAAAAAGGAGGAAACGACTCTGTACCACGCCGTCTTTATTTGGCTTGGGCTACGACTTCAATGTCCCCCCGAAACTACCCCACGGTATTACTTCAGGGGGCTAAAGGCTTGTTGATGCCTCTACGGCATTTCGTCACCTCTGTCTCTATTCGCTCTGGCTGCGATTTGTCTTTGCTCCGTTACTTACATTTTGGGGCCGGCCACACGCTTGGGCCATGTGAGATTTTTTGTGATAGATGCTCCTCCCAAGTACCATTAGTAGCTGAATAAAAGTTTATTAAACTGAAATAAGTTTAAGAGTGGTTTATTGAGCTCTTATTCTGCAAAAATGTTTGTTGAGCTGTGCTTGTTAATTCCCTCAACTGCTCGTCATGCTCTTCGGGCAGACCGGTTGGATGCCGAGGTCGGTCTTGCGATTCCGGTTGAGGGGTGACTTCTAGTACGCAAGCGTTCCGATGATTAAAGCCGGCGATTCATCGTGATCGATACTACTCGGCGTAGTTCCCGACAGTAAAGCTAGCCTAATCCGATGAAGAGTTCCCCGACGGATGAATATCTCCCGAAACCGGTAACGTTACGCGTTGTTCTTGTTCTGTTGTTGGCCGGTAGAGTGCCGAAGGCGGCCATGCGATTCTGGTTGGAGGATGGTTTCCGGTTCGCAGGTGCTTCGACTACCCATCACCGATACTACGTGACGCTCAATTTACTCGGCCTAGTCCCCGACGGAGGATCTAGCCTACTCCGATCGCGACCGGACGCCCTCTGGTCTTCTCGCCATTTCTGTTGTACCGACGACATGATCTGCGCTATCTCTGTTTCCCGGCGGCCTCGTACTTACGTGTTGACACACTTCCTGCAAGATCTTGTCGGGGTTCAGATCTCCCTCGTTGCTTCCGAGCATTTCCACGGATCTTGGGCGGTCAAAACTATATGTGGTGCTGCCTTCTCGATGTTTGGCTAATCTGGACAGTTTGGCGACTCTGCGTACCCGAATCTATGGAGATACTTTCTGAAACATCCATGACATGATAGGAACTGTGTCAGATAGAAGTTCACCTCTCCATGCATCTTGTTCATCCATGTTGACAGGTTTGATATAAGCCGTGTGGTCACCTCGCTATAGATCCGACTCTGGCTATCTAAAGTACGTTTCTAACGTATCTTAGTTGGTAGCACTCGATATCCTCCGCCAAAGTGATGCAAATGGGGATCATGCCGGCTATAACGTATACAGCATCTGACGATATTGTTCTATACGCACTCGTGACTCGAACTACCAGCAGCCGAAACGCTCTGTTCAGCTTTTCGCGGTTCCGCTTTGTTTCTAGTGCCTTGCCTCAAGCAGGAGCTCCATTCCTCAGTATCGATGACGATACGTTAGCTAGAAGACGGCTCGTACTGCTGCTTGGACTGCCTAAGTTTGGCATGATTCTCCCTATTGCGTTTATTGCCTTCTCGGACTTTTCGCATGCGTAATCAACGTGATTGTTGAAAATCAGTCGATCATCGATCATTACTCCCCACGCGTTTCGGTTCAATCATAAACCTTCCGACGTGGAGCTCCATCTGCTGAACCGCCTTACAGTTGCTGACTAGCAGTACCTCTGTTTTGTGGTCAGCCATTTGTAGTTTGGCTCCGCTCATCCAGCCAATTGCGTCAATTGTTTCCATCACTGACATCTCTACTTCTTCCATTGTCTCGCCCATCACCGTTAGGGTCATATCATCCGCTAAACCAACAACCTTCCTGAATAGCCGCAGTGCAAGATTCCGTCATACATCCCGCTCCAAAGAATTGGACCGAGAATGAAACCTTGAGGGACGCCCGCTGACACTTGCATTGATTTCTGCTCTTCATTTGTTTCCTGCACCAGGATTCTGCTCTGGTAGTAGCTCTTCAGGATCTTGCACAGATAGTCGCGAGCCTGAGTTTTGTGCAGTGCTGCGGCGTTTTTTACATCTATCGTGACCACGGCGCAGTATCGATCTACTATTCGTTTCTGCTTCCACGCCTTTTCAGCATCCTCGAGTACCGTAATCCGGGGGCAAACTGATCTTTTTGTTGAGTTGTCCTTCGGAAATATTGACAAATAAATTTCGACAAAATCAGTACTACATTAATTTCTATCAGTTTACGTTATCGATTTTTTATGGAATAATATTTAACATATCATAAATATAGTTTTTTTTTTAAAAAAAGGACGCACTGGGGCGAAATTTAACACCATACAACAAAGTAGGTTTGAGAATTAAAGTTTGAAAATCTGCCTTATACGCTTAAATGTAGGCTATTTCAATTGAAATATGCACATTATTTGAGAATAAACGATTTTATGAACAAACATCTGTACTCGCAGTGCTGTATGATATCAAAAATGAGTTCAGTGGTCCATACTTAAATTTGCACAACAATTTAACTACTCAATATTGACATGTAGGCATAGCACCAGTGGAATGTTTAGCACCATCATTTCTGACTGTATTGCTTACACCTTCAAAAAGCGTGAATGTTTCGATGCAAAACTGATCCTAATAAAAATGAAAAAGTTCAAAATCATCATTAGACATCTATAAACTAGAAAACATGGAATATCTGTGGTGGCAACGAAACTTTCAGCATCCTTGGGAGGAAATGTTTATTGGTACCGACCTGATCAAATTCGCCCCAATGATCAATTTGCCCCCGGATTACGGTACTGTTCGAATTGCGTCTACCGTCGATAAGCCTTTGCGGAATCTAAACTGCATTTGCGACAACCCGCGCTTACTTTCTGTTCGTCAACCTGTTAAGGATGATTCTTTCCAGGGGTTTTCCGAGTGTATCCAACAGGCAAATGGGCTTAAACTAGGTTTGATCTCAAAGTGGCTATAGCAGCAGTAAGATACATTTTTTTCTTCCAAAACCCGTTTGATTCATGTGAAATTCAATGTCGAAAAGTGAAAGTTCACTTGATATTTTTTTCAGATATGTTATTTTATACCAAAAAAGACGCATAATAAATGACTTAAATTTTATGGAGTTTGTTATGCACATTTGAACTAGAAAAACTTTTGCAGATGAATTGTTCTATAAATTGTTATTTTGAGAATAAAATCTAATTCACGTTCTCTAGTAACATTATCCAATCAAGTTCAAAGTGAATTTATGACAAACAATAACTTGACTATCGATTTTCTTGTGTTCACGTACTCATTATCAAAGTTACCCCAAAACCAAAAATTGTCTCTCGATTACATGAAAAAATATCGCTTTCAACTGGAATCGATAACTTTTAAAACATCAAATAAAAACCTTTATAATAAAGATTTTCTTCAAAAAAAATGCTATCAAAGTTACCCCGTTGTACGGTACTCATTTAAATTCAAAAAGGCTAGCTCATTCTCATTATCCCGAACGCCAGAATGGGTCACTACCCCGAAAGCCATTACCTCGAATGGATCATTAACCCGAACGCCACTATCCCGAATGATCCATTGCCTCGAATAGTTCATTTATTTATTTATTTATTTATTTATTTATTTATTTATTTATTTATTTATTTATTTATTTATTTATTTATTTATTATTTATTTATTTATTTATTTATTTATTTATTTATTTATTTATTTATTTATTTATTTATTTATTTATTTATTTATTTATTTATTTATTTATTTATTTATTTATTTATTTATTTATTTATTTATTTATTTATTTATTTATTTATTTATTTATTTATTTATTTATTTATTTATTTATTTATTTATTTATTTATTTATTTATTTATTATTTATTTATTTATTTATTTATTTATTTATTTATTTATTTATTTATTTATTTATTTATTTATTTATTTATTTATTTATTTATTTATTTATTTATTTATTTATTTATTTATTTATTTATTATTTATTTATTTATTTATTTATTTATTTATTTATTTATTTATTTATTTATTTATTTATTTATTTATTTATTTATTTATTTATTTATTTATTTATTTATTTATTTATTTATTTATTTATTTATTTATTTATTTATTTATTTATTTATTTATTTATTTATTTATTTATTTATTTATTTATTTATTTATTTATTTATTTATTATTTATTTATTTATTTATTTATTATTTATTTATTTATTTATTTATTTATTTATTTATTTATTTATTTATTTATTTATTTATTTATTTATTTTATTTATTTATTTATTTATTTATTTATTTATTGTCGTCAATCATGTTTGTAGACCGTTACAGAGAGTTTCTTATGCGCTAGTTACACTTCTACATTCAATTACCTAATTTTTCTTCTTAAGATAATGTGCGGAAGTATTGTTTTAGCTTCGCTTTGGACCAAGTTAGGTCGATTGAATTGTAATGTTTATTATAAGTAGTTATCATTTGGTTCATTGGCCCAAATTTTGCATAATTAGTACGGTGATAGTTGATTGCAAATAGTTCTCGATGGCGTAAACTTCTGGATGGTACATAAAAGTTTAATTTAGATAATAATTCTGGTGAATCAACTTTATGGGATTCAATATCGTTTATAAATGAAATCATTGCATATTCACGACGCTCTCTTAGTGTTTGAATATTAATCAACATACATCTAGCTTTGTAAGATGGTAATGGAAATTCTGTCCAACCTAATTTGCGAAGAGCATATAATAAAAATTGTTTTTGCACCGACTCTATCCTTTCACCATGTTGAAAAAGGTGGCCAAATTATGCTGCAATATTCAAGTATTGATCTAAAATAGGCAATGAACAATGTTGTTATTGTGTATGGATCATTGAAGTTATAAGCGAAGCGTTTAATGAAGCCTAACATATTATTAGCTTTATTTATCATAGTGTTATAGTGATCAATGAAAGTAAGTTTTGAGTCTAAAATTATGCCCAAGTCTCTGATTCTATTACATTTTTCAACATTTTGATTGCCTAAAGTTATTGTTACATTGGGAATGTCTCTTTTCCTGTTAAAAGATATCAGGTTACATTTTTTCATTCAGTTGAAGTAGGCTTTTCTGACACCACGTGTGGAAGATTTTTACTTCGTACTTTAAAGTAGAGTAAAGTGAGGCAAAAGTTCGAGTGGGGCAAGAGTTTCTTTTTAAGATTTCTAGCTCAAATCAAATCAAAACTTAGAAATGTCATGGTGGTTCGAATGCTATTCAAGTAAAAGACTTTCACTTTAAATATCATAAAAATCGATTGAGATTTGGAAAAGTTATGGCTATTTGTTGTTTTTCGACGTAAATATTGTAATATTTGGTCAAACTTTCGATGCATGGAACCAAATGAAGATAAAATATTTTTCAATATTTTATGTAAGGGCGTTTCTAGGCCTATCATAAGGATGCTTTGACGTGTATAAGTTTTTCCATAAATAGTTGGAATCAATTTTTGGCCCATAGCGGGGCAAAAGTTCGAATCTGCGGGGCAAAAGTTCGACCCATGTATAAACCCACGGAAAATTTTTCAAATTTCCTTAAATCTACATTTTTAAATCTTCAAATTTAGCGAAATTTGCCTGATCGTGCGAAAAATGTCACAAAAATTTTACATTTTCACTTAGTTTTGTGGAAAACTGCTATTTTTTGGGTGTATTACAACTAACCCTGTTTTGGGCATTTTTTGATGAAAATTTAGTGTGTATTTTTCGGCAAACATAAGTTTACGGCTGGTATAAAGTATGCCTGGCATAAAAGTATTGATATTTTGTGTTATAGCCAACGAACTTTTGCCCCACACTAGATTCGAACTTTTGCCCCACCGGTGGGGAAAAAGTTCGTTTAAGACAATCAATTTTGAAACTGTTATAACTAAAAATGGGTAAATATTTTGACACAAGTTTGTTCAGCAAAATTATAGCCAATATGTTGAAGGTTCGCTGTATGATATTTATTTATTTTATTTATTTATTTCTTCCATCTTCGACCTACTGGGTCGCACAGACTGTTGGCTACGGCATTGAAATATTACAAATCATCGGACAAGAAAATACAAGAGTGACTGAATAAATTCATTGACTACGGAACTTAACAATTATAAAACAAATATTACAAATGACATGAGAATATTGTACAGGAAAATTCATATTGACATTTGACCTACACGGGTAGTTGGTCGCCACACTAAATCCGAGAGATCTCTAAACATACGGCATCGTACTCCACTGGGCCAGCTCGACGACCTTAATGCAGCATCTCGAAACTGAGCATTGACGGTAACTTTGTACGAGACATAATTTAAGGATAGTACGTCTTTCCACGAGGGTACTAAGCATTTCACGTGCAATACATCCTTAGCTCCTATGGATTCGCTGACCATTTTCCTCACTTCATTCGCGTTACGTCAGGAGCGATGTTGGAAATATACAACTGTACAATAGATTCATCGAGAGCAGGCACTAGACTATTTGATTCAATTTTCGTAGAAGATAACGGGGAACTTCTTGTATCGGCTAAACGGTCGCATAGGTGAGAATCGTTGTTTGATTTTGGTGTCGATGACGATGGTTGACTTGTTACTGCGGCGCAATTATTCATTATTCGAGACATCATTTCGCTTATCCGGTTCACTTCGAACTTCAAACCGTTTACTTCATCTTTCGTCGCAAATTCGTGTTCCCTTTTCTTCTTCTTTTCGCGGAAAGCCATTGGAAAACGTGCACGTTCAATTGAATCGCTGCAGGAGTCGCACATCCAGAAAATATTTCGATGCAAACATGCACACCCTTCGTCGTAAGACAACCCTACGCATCTAGCGTGGAAACAACGCTGATCCTCGCATATTCCGTCACATGAAACAACCACATCTTCGGGAACAATTTCCGCTTTGCATGTATCGCAATATGTGATCATTTTGTTTCGGTCAACCCTAACCGTGCGCTTCAAATTACACTGCTTAAAAGACAGATGGCAGAGCGATACGATAAAATAGTAGGTAGTTATGTATGTCATGCAAAGATAACAATACAGGATGGCGATTGGTTTGCTCGATGTGGTGATCGATGATGAATGTTCTTCTGAATGATCACTGTGCGAGGACATAATCAATGCTGTTACTGTTGGATCATTTGCTTCGCAACAAACATTTAGTTCGAGGAATAGAGCATCACTCCGTACGATAAATCACGACAGAATTGAATATTACGAGAACGCTCTTTCGCGGAAAATACATAGCAAACAGACGGCGCACTACGGTACAAGCAAAACAGACGGCGGTACAAAAGGAACTGTTTTGTTTTATCTGCTATTATTTTCCTGGAAACTTTGATTATACCACTAAGGTCGAACTTTTGCCCCACCTTACTCTATGTATGTCCTGTGCAGTTTTTATTTCCAAATAAAGTTTCATATCGTCAGCATAGATTAATACTTTTATTTTGTCAAGAATAAACGACAAATCGTTCACAAACAGTATAAACAAAAGCGGACCCAAATGAGAGCCTTGTGGAACCCCTGAAGTGGCATGTATTGGAGTTGACTTTTTTCCTTTGAATTTCACTATTAGCTCGCGAGTGGTTAAATATGATTCAATCCATTTCAGCAATTTGGCTTCAATACCAATTTTTTGCAGTTTAAATATAAGCATGGGTATATCAACACGGTCAAATGCTTTACTAAATCTGTGTATAAAACTTCTACATGATTTCCATTTTCCATAGCACTCAATGAATAGTTTACAAATTCGAGCAAATTAGTGGCTGTCGATCGCTGTAGTTATTCTGTTTTTGATTTGGATGAATACTTTTAGATTTATGATGACCTCAAAGAGCTTCGGGATGCACGAAATAAGGGCAATGCCACGATAGTTAATAATATCAGATTTTTTGCCAGATTTGAAAATGGGAACAAGGTATGAGCTTTTCCACATCTTTGGAAAGACTCCAGTCTCCAGTAACATATTAAAGAGCCAAAATAAGGGAGAGTTCATGAAGATTGGTGGAACTCCATCCGGTCCATTTCCTTTGGTTGCATCCAAGTTTTTCAAACCATTCAATATTTCATGCACATTTATATGACTGATACCAACATCGTTAGGAAATTCAGGATGGAAATCGAAATATTCATAATCACGATCAGCTTCAGAGTATGTTGTGTATACTTCTTGAAAAAAATTGACCTTTTCATTAAAATACATTGTAGAAGGAAAGTTATTGGATTTTAGTTTTGATTTAACATAGTTGAAGAAATTTTTTGGGCAGTTTTTGATTTCTTGCTCAGTTTTGGAGTTGTAGCTTTCATATGCCAATCGCATTGCTGAGTTGAGCTGTACGCTCATATTCAAATATACTTGTAAATTCTCTTGACTTTTATGCTTTTTGTAAATTTTATGTAGTTTCTGTTTACGATTCTTCAAATTTATTATTTCTTTATTGAACCAAACAGGATGTTTTGAAAAACCATTACACCTTCTTTTAATGATTGGTACTTCTTCTAATATTATTTTGAACAAATAGTTGTAGAAAACATTTGTTGAATTATTTACATCATCTTTGCTTCTCGAAATCGATTGCCAGTTAATGTTATTTAATTTATTTCTAATGTTGTCATAGTTAGCTGAATTGAAGTCGAATACTTCCTCAAATTCATTGTCAATAAAAAAATCTGTATTAGAAATAAACTGAGAAAATTCTATTGCCGTATGAAACACTTCATTTTTACAAAGTGGATTCAATGCCTCATTAACACAAAAGTCATCAGAGACGTTTGTCAGCAAGAGATCAAGATAACAGTTTTGTTGATTTTTTACATGATTGATTTGATTAAGACCTAAGTTGCAATTTTGTCAAATATGAACTGTAGCAATTCACTTTCTCCAATGAATGGGAGTAATATATATTCATTGTCCATATCTGGTATAAAATCAATGTTGCGTTGATGAAAATCACCGTAAATATGAATCTTAACTTCAGGGGGTAAACTAGACATAACATTTTCCGCTACACTAAAAAAATTATCGTATGTTTCTTTGCACGCATTGTTAGGAGGATGCAATACAGTACAGTATATTGTTGGTATGCGATGGTATGCGATACAGTACAGTAGGGGTATTCACTTAAGTTTGCGTAAACTGAGATAACTCTGAAGAAATATTTCAAATGAAATATTCCTATTCTGTCTCTATGGGATGAAAAGTAAGAAACAACAATCTAGTAACCTACCCAACAAAAATGTCAGGCTACTCAAAAGTTAATCACAATGTTCGCAATGTTTTGTACGATTTGTGTCAGTCGAGATTTCAGTTTAGTGACGAGGCCCAATGATTTCTTCACGGTTCCCGAAATCTTTTCCAGATCGTCTCCAAAGAGCAATTATCTAAGTCTCTTACCTTACTCATATTACATAGTTTGATCTGTCTGTCATTTTGATTGCTTTGGACATTTTGATTGTTGAGACCGTGTCTGGATCTTTGTTCGGGTAGTTTTTCACGATCATAAAAGTCATCCCAGTGTTTTGCAATGGAATAAAAATCATATGCATAAGCATAAGCATAGATCACCATACAATTCGTAGTTGCTACTCCTGCCTTCATCGCCCGCCCCCGCAGGAGCATGCAACAAGGATCAAACACTACTCTGCAATGGAATAAAAAATCATATGGTCCTAAAAATAAAATAGTCAAATCTAATGCCTTTACTGCCTAAAACCTAATGTGATGAAGAATGACAAAAACCGATGCACGTTGCGTTTAAATCTCGTTGTAACATAAACTTATTTGAAAAGGACGAACAGTACCCGGAGAGAGCAGTACTTCTGACACGTTCTACCACCTTCATCAGTCGCATACATAACATCCCTCCAATCGTTTTCTTTAAAGCTCTTTGAAATCAACCATCAATCGTTTTCCTTTTGTGTCTGAGCACTGAGACGTTCATGCGAAATCAGTATTTATTTTAAATAATTTTTATTCGCAAGTTTTTTGTTCGACTCGTTTCTGAAATTAATGTTTTGTTTGTTGACCGACGCATTCTTGGATTGATCGACTGTGGAATCTCAACACATTGAAATGTTTCTTACACAGTTCATACAAATTTGTGAAATATTTGAGATACACAGTTTATCACGATATACGCGAGAATTTACGCCGATAAGTGAATACCCCTAGTATATTGTTTAGCGAACAAAAAATGTTGACCATACTGTTATAAAAGATTGACCATTTATGTATGCGTCTCTAATGTGTACTTAGTTGTGCGCCAAATTCGTCGGTAAAATTTTCATCCTATACTTTCCCTTTTTTCATATGTCAGCTATTCTTTCGTAAAATCCTGTTGGCCACTGTGTTCTTCTTTTTTTTCTGGGACAGTGCAGGTTTCTCAGCTCAGTGGGTACTTACGCAATTCAAGGGTTTATTCACAAATAATTAACACAAATTCATAACGTTGAAAACGGCCATTTTCGACACCCACCCGTCCTCTTGCAATATTTTTGTATGAAAATTCTACAAATTTTTAATGAGCTGTATCATTTTGACGACAACTACCAACCCCCTTTAGCGTTACGAATGAGCATGAGCATGAGCATGAGCATGAGCATAAATTATCGTCAAATTCGTAGTTGCTACTCCATGATTGACCAGAGCAATCGAAGTTGGACAGGGATTTAGTGAATGGGGCTTGGGATTAGCTTACCGTTCTTCAATATGCACAAATCGAGAGCTCAAACTTTAGAAGTCAATAACGGCGCCGGCCACATCCTTACGGTCATCGGGGAAGGGAAGGAATGTTAGTTAGACAACCATTGGTTTTAGAGACCGAAGAATCTTCTGCATCTCCATAGTTGTCATGGAAAGGATATTGGGTTAGTGGGATAAAGTAAGGATCTGGGAGTCATCTTCAGATGATGATATATTCACGCCTGACCGGATTCGCGATATTATTCGATACATGAATTGTATGCCGAACAAGTGTTCATCCTTCGCCCTCGCAAGAGCAAGCAACGCGACCAAAGGATCAAACACTATTAACACTAATCACGCGATCCGCGACTCTTACAGATTATCGAGCCGCGCGAGCGACGCGCAACACGATTGATCCTGTCCGCATCACCCGCCCCGCAAGAGCAAGCAACGCGACCAAAGGATCAAACACTACTCCCAACCCCCTTTAGCGTTACGAATATATATTTAGTAAAATATGTCTTTTATTGACTAAGAGCTCTCCTTGTCAACTTATCATTCTTGTACATGTGCCTCTGTGCCCGTATTGGCTTACCAGAAGAATATTTCAGAAAGGAGAACATTCTGCTCTACTGGTTATGAAAAAGGAGGACATTTTCAAAATTTGTCATTTCAAACTAAAACACATTGTGAAATACGAATTGTTCCAGAAGTCCATCAAAAGCAGTTTCAAATGCATGCACCAAAAAACTTCAGTGGTGGATCAATAGTCACTTAAATAAATACAATAATAACCAAACAAACCTTATATTTCTACTTTCTTTGTTACAAAACTTAAATGGTTGCCTACCTTACAAACAATATTGTGCTTTTTTGTTGTTAGATATGAAAAAAAAATGATCTGTGGTTTGAATAAAAAAAATTGCCCATAGAAATGCAAAGATATTTATCTGTGGTGTGTGAACATATAAGTGATTCATTTAATAAGCTCATTATAAGATATTTTGTTCTTAAAAAGTGTATGTTAGGATAAGGATCTTTTATTTACAAAACTAATTGTTTTCCGTTCAAGCGTTTGGATGTAAATATCACATTGTATAGTTTTGGAAAAGATTCATAGGCTTCGTATCTCTTTGAAAAAGAAATTTCGCAGAATAATTTTTCGTTAACGGGTGTGATAGCTTTGCATAATGTATTCCCATAATTAGATAATTGTTATATATTAGTAAGTTATGAACATAAAGTATTTATTGTAATATCTAAAAGCACTAGAGGTTCTCTGACAGTATCCACAGTGTCACTATTGACTGAACATGCACAACGAGAAGACGAAAATAAGTTAATAAAGGTATCCTTTTCAACGTTCATCGAACGTTATATAGAAAATGAACTAAAATACTATTTCATATTCGATTAGAAAATTATATAAAATGAACATCTAAAAATATTTCAAATAGCAGATTCACAAACGCGTAGAAAAATGTGACGAAAATTTACCAAACCAAACATTTCAAGCAAAATATCCATCATCCCTACTCAAGACTTTATGAAGATAGCTTCTGAAATTCTAATGAATGAATAATCAAAAAACGAATAGATGTGAAATCGAATATTCGATTAATTTGAAAAAGGTGGACATTTACAGCCCAAATGTGGACGGGAGGACACATGATCAAAAAGGAGGACATGTCTTCCCAAAGGATAGCATCTGGTAAGCCTATGCCCGGAAAACAAGAAAATTGTCAATGTAATCAATGTCCTCCGCCACCGGAGGAATTCGAACCCATAACCCTAGGTATAACCTTGCTGAACAGCTGTGTGCTCACCGGTATTTGGACTCCTTGGTGGTGTTTAAATTTAAATTTTGTTTTAACAAAGACTTCACTTTCTTGTGAATTTAGGTTGTGCCATATCATCACGTTGTAAAAGTGATTATTCACATCATAGTTGCAAGCATTTTACCAGGAATTTGCCCTTCTTTCTTAAATATGCTGTTCTTCCAAATTTTCGTTGAATAAGCTAGCCACTAATATTTTTATATGGAAGCTAAGATTTTTGAAAGCAGGATATCCTAAAGTCATGCATCAATTCTGCTATGAATTTAATCGGAAATTGTCTTCCTGTATTAAATTGGTCAGGACTCTCATGGAACTACTCACCAGTTTTCTGCCAGCGTAATTTCTTAAATGTCCTCAATCAAACGCAACTATTTTTTTATGATTATCTTATCGAAATTCAGCTGAATGATCCCTCAAACCAAGGAAAGTTTTAACTGTAGCGGCGATCAGAGGTCTATGCTACAGCGCAACGATTGTCTATCAGGTTGGTCTTTTATTGGGTTCCATAGAACAACACTTACAGCGATAATATCAGGCTGATCCATTGCCACAAAATCTTTTGGGTGATCCTAATGCTAGTAGACTGACAAAGTCGTTTAATACTCATAAGGAACCGTACAATTATCTCTGCACCTTCTAATCACAATAAGTCTCAAAATGTTATGCATTCGGGGTAATGGCGTTCGGGGTAACGGCATTCGGGGTAGTGGCGTTCGGGATAGTGTAATAGAATCATTCCAAAAACGATCGATTTAAAATCAATTAAACGTAGAAACATGTTTGTCAATTGATATCTATTCAGAGATATAATTTAAACACATTATTATTAACTTAAAAGGGGTCGTTCATAAATGACATAGCATTTAGGGGGGAGAGAGGCTTCAAGAACGACGGTGTTTGACGAGGAGAAGGTAGATGTCTGAACTAGTGGACGTAGCATTTTGAATCATGTCGGTGAAACGAGCAGCGCTGAAAAAAAATAGAATTATGTTGAAGCTTTATTTCTTCAAGAGAATACAATATGCTCATTTAGGCGAACATTAAATTTATTTTAGTGGAACAAGATTGTTTAGGCAACGGCTCGTAAGTGTCAGGAATCAGGATGTGGCTATGGAAGGACCCTACTCCTAAATTCCAACTCACTAGCGACGGACAATGTGTTATCCAGATCACCACAGGACTTTGCAACGTTCACACAGAACCTTGGAGATGTCTTCACAGTAATTCACTGCACTCGTTATAGAACAATTTCACAGTACTGTTTTATTTAAACTAACTTTAGCTATGAATCTTAAGATACTTCTTGTCAACACCTCAATTATCAGAGCTGACGATAATCTTGTTAGAACCTTCAGCTGACTCGCATATTGTTTTCCTCGAAGTTTCACAAATGTTTCTACATTAGAGCACTTATACAATTGGGCGTGATAACCAGTAGTGTAATAGGAGTTCAACATTAGTCGAACTCGTAAGAATGTGGATTCAGCAATCATAAAAAATACTCGGTCCTCAACAAAAATATATGTTCAGTGAATTCACTTCAATTTTGCAGGAGGAAATAAAATTCGAGTGTTATCAAAAAAATAGTGAAAAAAAAATGCTACGTAATTTATGAACGGTCCCTAATGGTATTTGTCATGTTTGTTTTGACTCTAAAATCTCTATTCACATTCTCCAATCCAGTTCGAACTGCAATGATGTCAAACAGTAGTTTGGTTGTGGATTTCCATGCCCATTATCAAAGTAATTCCAATATCGAATATCTACTTTCGATTTTATGAGAGATCATAGGTGCATTCAAAACGAATCATTATGTAATATTTCAACTGCAATCGATAACTAAGCTATCAGTACTTATTTTTAAAATATAAAATAAAAATCCTTTTATCAGAATGCAGGAATATTCAATTTTTTTAAGAAATATTTGCCCCACTCGAACTTTTGCCCTTTTCTCTATATTCTTCTTCTTCTTCTTCGTGTTCTTCTTCTTCTTCTTCTTACAGGCGTTACGTCCCATCTGAGATAGAGCCAGTCTTCTTACGAGCACTTCCATTGTGATTAACTGAGAGCTTTCTTTGCTGATTGATCATTTTCGAATGTGAATATTGTGTGACAGGTACGAAGATATTCTATGTCCTGAGATTTCCACCCTAAAAAGTTCTTCGACCAGTGGAACACGAACCCGCGACCCTTTGCTTGATCGTGCTGAATAGCTGCACGTTTACCGCTACGGCTATATTCACCCAACTCTATATTATCTCACGGTGTGCCAGAAACCGTTATTAACGTAAAAAAATGTCCAAGAATTTGGCACCTACCATTCGAAAGATATAGTATTCAAGCATCTTCTCCGTGAATTTGAAAATATTTTAACGAGGGAATCGAAAGTTATCGTGATTTGAAGGGTTTGAACTGTTTTGGAAGGGATTTGTACATACTTCACAATTTTCCCCACCAGTGCATCATTATTTATTTGTAAACTAGCCAAGTAACCATCAGCTTGGCATTGAGAATTCAAAACATATGATATCCAAGCACCTTCTCTGAAATTTTGAGACAATTTCTTCGAGAAAATCAGAAGTTACAGTGATTTGTATATTTACCATTATTTCTATGAAGTTTAAATAAGGGCTTATTTATATGGCTTTGCCGTATTGATGCGCATAATTTACAAATAAAAATGTCTATAGGACTGACACTCGATATCCAAAAAATATAGTAGAATCTTCGCAGTCGGTTTGATAAATTTTTATCGAAAGACAACATAACCGGAGTACTTTGAAGGTTGGGACATGTCTCTAGGATTTATTTTTAATCGTCTAAAATAATGTGCACCACACGCATTTGATCATTGTGATACAAAATAACTTAACAGATTTGTATTGTCTTTGTGTTGATCTTGTTTTGACTTGTCTTTCATTCAAGAAAGGCAGTGTTTCGTTACAGCATAAGCAAATGTGATCATTTTCGGCGTTTTGCTGGGCAGTGATTCGTTATGGCCCAAATACGCGTATTGGTTAATCTAATTTGAAAATGGTTCTTTGTTGCTCAGTCGAGGATGGATTATCAACTGATATCGTTTAATGCTACTGTTTTAAATGTTCTAAATACAATCGTTCAGAATTCATTTGAACAACGTTTATATTTGTTCAAATAATAGTTCAATAGTTGTTCAAATTAATTCAAATAATAAGTCGGTTATTGTCGAAATAAACCTTGTTTCATGTTTTTCAAATATTTCAATGCAACAAGTCTCATATTCGGATTAGTTTTACATAATAACACAAGATTCTTGAATTGTTAGGTACTACAAATATCGACTTTTCATTTAGATACTGATAGTTTACGATTTAGATTGATGTTGAATGATTCGCATCATGCAAAACCTTTGGTTGGTTCGTTATCAAAGGTGTCGTCATATGAGTCTCAAGTCAAGTTATGTACATATGAAAGAATTACTTTTTATTTTATTTTATTTATGATTTTGTTGATATTATTACGCTTGTAGGAAGGTGTCACCAGTGAATTTGATGCGATGATCTCTAGGACTCTTGTAATTAAGCGTTATGTTTACCAAGACGAATCCTATAATATAACCTCTTTTCATTTTCCAAACTCCCAATGATTTCTCGTGGAGGTGCAGAGGATCCCAACGGCTTCGTCATAGATAGCAACACGTAATACATTTATTCCATAACCCAAATTGACCTGTATTCGAACGTAGGCGGCGCTGATATTGCTTAGTACAGGAAATGAGAATTCCATTACTTACACACTGTGGGTGATGCAACAAATCCTAAGTAGCATAGCATCCGTAGGTTCCTTATACATGTATAGTTGCTCGTGTAATGACAAAGAAGCTGCAGAGGGCGGTCAATCACGCTCTTTTATCACATTGATGACCATATTGACAAGACTTTGTTGGATTTAGTAATAGTAAAACATTGAACGTACTAATTAAAAATATTCAAAATTTGCTTTTCCAAAACTTCAAAGTATTCTAGTTATGTTGTCTTTTGATAAAATTTTTGTCTAGCTAACTGCGAAGATGCTAGTCAACTAGTGTGTGTAATCAACTAAATCTTCTGAATGCCGAGTGTCAGTCCTATAGACATTTTTATTTGTAAATTATGCGCATCAATATAGCAAAGCCATATAAATAAGCTCTTATTTATTCTTCATAGAAATAATGGTAAATATACAAATCACTGTAACTTCTGATTTTCTCGAAGAAATTGTCTCAAAATTTCAGAGAAGATGCTTGGATATCATATGTTTTGAATGCTTAATGCAAAGCTGATGGTTACTTGGCTAGTTTACAAATTAATAATGATGCACTGGTGGGGAAAATTGTGAAGTATGTACAAATCCCTTCCAAAAAAGTTCAAACCCTTTAAATCACGATAACTTTCGATTCCCTCGTTAAAATATTTTCAAATTCACGGAGAAGATGCTTGAATACTATATCTTTCGAATGGTAGGTGCCAAATTCTTGGACATTTTTTTACGTTAATAATGGTTTCTGGCACACCGTGATCTCTATAGAAACATCTTCTTTGTCAGAGTGTATTCGCTGACTTGACTGTTTATTCAGTATAAAAAAACTGGGTTGTTTCTAACAATCTCAATATCTGAAATATTGCTACTCAATAGCGAAAACACAAAAGCTGGCAAACTATGTTGCAATTATTAACAACATACCTAAAATAGTGCGGCAAATTTGGTCAGAAGGATTAACGGAAACATGTGAAATGCAGTCTGGTCCCGGTCTGGTTGGACGGTTGATTAAGTTGTCCATCAGATTATCGTAATGAAATTCCTGCATCTGGTAAACTGTGGCAAAGCACGTCCATCATGCAGGCTCATGGGCTATCTTCTGACAGCAAAATGAAATTTCTAATTTTTGTGCTCTGGTGGGCGTGCATCTAGCAACTACGCCCTGCATCTGAATTTGACCAGCATCGGTTGGATATGCTTTACCTTGGCCTGACCAAAAGTTGAAACAATATCAATCGAAACTTTTCATCGAATGAGGATGATAACATACCGTACTGAATCGAAATCTGAGAATATACGAATATGTGTATCAGTTTGTATGGGGGGATCATGTTAACCAAAAATCCGTAACCGTTAATAATGCTATTAACGAACACCTAAATCGATGCTGGTTTAGAACGGGATTTTGTAAGCGAAACTTTGCATACACATTTTCATCTTCAGTTGCCTGAATACATACACAATCAACAAATGAAAACCCATCAAATGCCTACTCCTGGAATATGGTTTCCAAACTTCGAACTTGTGCGGATTGCGGTGCACTACAGTGTACCATTTTGATAGGATTAATTTTGTATAAAGGTGATTATCGTTCTCTGAAATGTTTGATGTGCTGCAGATAGATACCGGAGGAAAATAATCTACGAGATGTTGGTTGTTTGGTATGAGCATGAAGTAGTATTATGAGATTTACCTACGTTGCTCATAACTCCTTTTCCATGATTGATCATAGCTACTAAATTTGCATGGAGAATATGAAGGGCGATTGTGTATGGTCATCTATCAGCATAACGAAGCAGTAGGGTAAGGTGGGTAAAATCTTTCTTTTTCAGATTACTTAGTTCAAATCAAATGTTGTAAATGTTGTGATGGTTTGGATGCTATTCAAGATAGAGACTTGCACTCTAAATATCATAAAAACCGTTTAAGATTAAGAACAGCTATGGATTTTGGTTTTAGGAGAAAATTAGTTTTTTTGTCAGACTTCCAATGCAACAAATGGAACAATGGAACAAAATTAAAATAAAATCTTATCCGGTTTTGTATGTGGAAGTGTAACTAGGCCCATTGAAATAATGGTTTGAAGCATACCGTAATCCGGGGTAACATTGATCTGTTTTTAGGATATTTCTTAAATATTTCATTCAAAAAGGCTTATGTTGTGAGTTTTATATTTTTAAAACAAGTATACCCGTGTGCTTTATTTAGTGCATGTCGTTCTACTCCGTTACTATTGAGAAATAATGAAGTTGTCGTTTTTTATACAAATATCATTCTTTACCATTTTGCAAAGAGCCTCTTTAGAAAAAGATACCGCTATATATACCTTTAGAAGAAAACGGTTTGTCACCATTAAACTCTCAAAAGCGCGCTCCTTAATAAGGTTCGGCCACTATGCTGGTTGAATGAAACTGATATGACCATGTATCGGTACTCTAGCGTATCAAATTATTGCTTCTACTTATAAGCTTCAAAGTCGTTTTTTGAAACTGTGAACAAGTTTCATCGCATGAGTCATTTAGATTCCTTGAAACAAGAAGCTTATTTTAGAAGTTAGGAGGTTTGCTACTCCACTGATTCGGAATCGTTTCCCTTCTAGACATCGAAATATAAACTCTTGAACTCGGAAAGAAATTGTCTCATGAGTTGAAACCAACCTCAGATGCAGATTGGTCCATTTTTCCACTTCGACCTCCTCATCATCTAGGACAAATAGGTGGATCTTAGTGGCTTGTTACTCTCTTATACTCTTCCGACTGTAACTTATAAATATTCACAAGAACAGATACAATAAGAGTACAATATAGAAGATCTTACCCCGTAACGCACCTCGAAAAGGTGATCTACTCGCGTTACGGGAACTTTGTCTTAAGAACAAGCTTTTGACATTCAAACAAATTCTCAGGCCAGCCATGTTGTATGCTGTACCAATATGGACTAGCTGTTCTAATGCCAGGAAGAAAGCTCTGCAGAGAATTCAAAATAAAATTTGGAAAACGATTCTGAAGCTTCCACATTGGTATAGTAGCAATGGGTTACATAGAATATCCAATGTTGAAACATTGGAACAGATGTCAAATAAAATAATCAATAATTTCAGGCAAAAATCGATACAATCTTCTATTGCCACGATTAATGCGTTACATGTTTAAGTTAAATTAGGTTAAGCATATTCAAAACGTTTGTTTTCTCTTATAAGCAGGTGAAATCAACTCACCTGTAAAAAATCTGAACTGCTACAGCAAATGAAATCTAATATGTTGTTAAAAAAAGTTAATAAAATCCTAGATTTGTTTTACCAAATAAGGATGATAGTGTTGTCTAATAACACAGAACACCTAGATATAAGAAATGAATGTAATGTTTGAAATGATACTAATAAAGAAATTAAAAACAATATTAGTCGTAGGCCGTCCCTTCACTTTGCTGTGGGCTTTTCCGATTGCCCATCTCGTTAATTATTCATTGCCCTCTAAATATTCGGAGGACCATAGTTCGCAGTTTAGCTTAGAGTCCTTCTCTGGCACTCGCATGATTCTTAGTCGCCCCTGACATAAAGAACAGACGCTGTTGTGAGCTTCTTCAAACATCGCAGACGCTCTATATTTGCAGAAGCAAACCCTCCTTCCCTGTCAGTAAACGACCAAAGTTCCCACCGGGGTTGGTTACCAGATCTTCCCTAAGGTTGCTCGCATTTCGGCCAGTACCGCGAGTAGGTAGGAATAAGAGTTGCTGTGGAGGAGTCCAAGGACCACACAAAGGCGTCTACTCATTTTATTGTGGTATATGAGGTACCAGTATTTACCAATTTTTTTTTTTTTTTTTTTTGTAAAATTTAGTTTATTTGACCGTAGCGTAAAAAGTAATTACAATATAATTATTTATACACAATCAATTTCAAACTCTAGCGACAATACATCAATTGCATTATTACAATTCATAATAAAGATGATATATTCATGAAACATTTTGAGAATTCGAATTTTCTTCAGTTTTTCTATGCCTTGCAGTTGCGGGCGCAAGAGCTCTTCTATCGTCAGTCTGCGCCATCCATTGAGAACAGAATTAATTTTTTGTTGTAGCATCCGCCAAGCTGCGGCGACTCGTACGCATCCACTTAGCTTGTGTTCTATCGTCTCACGTGCACCACCGCAATGCAGACAGTTTTCGCTGTCGGCTCTGTTCATACGAAACATCAAAGAACGGTGCTCAAGTTTTGCGTTCACCACCAGGTAGAGAGAGCTTCGTTGATACGATGAAAGTTGTCTCAGCGAAATGTTCTGCCAAATTTGAGGCCAATTTGCTGCCGGATATTTTTGCGAAATTTTCGGTGGGTCTGTTCGCTCAAGGTACGTACTGTAGATGCTTCCAGCGCAGGGGGAATCTTGTAATACAGGCGGGAGTGATGGGAATTCGGTCAGGATAATTTTGAGACACGGGCAGTCTGCAGGTGGTTGAGGATTGGTTTGGGTAAAGAAGGATTTGTAGAACGGGAGGGAGTCGATTTCTTGCAAATGCCGGTTCAAAATCAGGGCTTTGAATTTCAATGCAGGCAAGTGTAAGTTCATTCCGCCTTCTTTCTTGATACGTGCTAGCTGCTGTATTGGAACTCTTGCTGTTATGCCTCGCCACAGAAACGTTCCGATCGTTGCAGTCAGTTTTGCCGTTTGAGCAGCTGATGCTGAGAGTACGGAAGCGAGATACCACAGTTTGGATGTGATGAACGTGTTGAGCAACGTTACTTTTTGGTGCAAAGTGAGTGTGCGCTGAGCATGGAGGTACACTAAACGAGCGAATTTACCAACAAGCTCATCCCAATTTAGTTTGCTCATAAGACGTACGGAATTCGCAAACGTGATTCCTAATATTCGCACAGTGTTTTCGTTCCGTAGCCACGGTACGGTGAGCGGCATGTCATCAGTGTACCCCACCGATATTGACGAGGATTTTTCTAAACTCAGCCTCGCACCAGAGACACGCTCGAAGCAACGAAAAGTCTCTCGCATCCGTTCGAGTCTTGCTCTGCAGGTTGAGATCACCGACACGTCATCAGCATATGCCACCACTAGATCAGGTCCTCCTATCTGTTCGAGTCCTTTGATTAGAGGATGGAGATAAAGCACGAACAGATGCATCGAGAGAGGGTCCCCTTGCCGAACCGATCTCTCGATAGGGAAAGCTTCAGACAGTCGCCCATTAACCAACAGGCGCGATGTAGACAACTCTCCAATTTTGTTGAGCAGTCTCACGAGATCCGAGTGGAAACCGAGTGAGCGCATGTTCCGCGAGAGGAACTCACGATCCACCAGATCAAAAGCATGTCGCAGATCGAATGAAGCAAGTAGACCACGTTGTTTTCGTTTTTTCAACTGCGCAATTCGGTCTTTTAAAGCAAGAGTTGCTTGAAATATATTGCGACCGAAATTGGAGCACTTTTGACCATCACTTATCACTTGATGAGCACGCATTACATTTTCCAGTCTCTGCTTCAAGATACGTGAAAATATTTTATAATCACAGTTGAGCAGTGAAATTGGCCGGTATGCGTGAGCAGTTTGGTCGTTCCCCTTCTTCTTTACGAGCACTATCACACCATTGACAAAATCTGCCGGAAAGTTTCCGGCAAGCGCATCATTCATCACCAAAGTGATCTCCCTCCAGATTATATCGAACGTTTTCAGATAGAACTCACGAGGAAGAGAGTCCCCGCCGGGGGATTTATTCGGGCTGCTGGACTTTATGGCGGAGAACACGTCCGCCGGGGTGATTTCGCTCATGCAGTGTTCGTTAGAGGGATCATTTTCAGGAATTACCCTCTCGCATTCGAATGTGTCTGCTACTTGTCGATCTGTTTGACCAGCAGCGTAAAGCGAACGGTAAAACACAAACATGTGTCTTTCGATCGCTTCAGGAGTGTTAATCAGATGGTCGTTGTCATCGCGCAGCTGGGTGATCGTTGTTCTTTTTCGCCGCCTATCGCCTAGCTGGAACGACGAGATTGGTTCTCCGGCAACGTATGATTCGTTTACTCGCATAAACGTTTGGGTAAAGTTACGCTGATGTGTCAACATTTGCGCCTTCACACGATTGATTGTCGACAGCATGGCAGGGTTTTGAAAATATCCATCGTACGCTTGCCGTAACTGCGTGTAGAGTCGCTGGTATTCACGCTGAAAATCATTGAAAGCGGCTTTCGATTTCCACCGAAAGAAGGAAGTTGTTTTTGGTTTGGCATACGACAGCCACCATTGCATCCATGAGTTGTAATTTCTTCTCTGGCGGGTCCAATACTGCCAGCGGCACTGGAACTCTTGGATGTTTTCCGTTGTCAACAAATGGGGTCGGAGAGACCAAAAGCCGCGACCCGATTCTCGGCCAAGGTAGGGCAGGCATATACGTGCTGTGATGGCCTTGTGGTCAGAGAACGAGCAAACATGAATATCAATTGTTCGCAGGTGGCTACGCAGACTTTGGCTAACGTACACACGATCTAGGCGAGAAGAGGAGTTGTGCGTCATATACGTATAACCAGGCATGTTCGGGCATAGTTTTTCCCACACATCGACCAGCTGAAGTTGCTGTATGGTGGCAAGGAGAGCGGGACTGTGATTGTGGCCCGTCGCATCACGTTGCCGCAATACACAGTTGAAATCACCAGCTAATAATGTGTTATCCGTATTGTGACGAAGGTAGAAAGCGAGCGTGTTGCTGTAAAAACGCTCTCTCTCGGCACGCAGGGCCGTACCAGATGGAGCGTATACGTTGCATAGTGTTGTGTTTTGGATTCTCAGGGCAATTATTCGGCCATCTATACTCTTTTCGACGTTAGAGAACTGTATGTAGTCTTTCATAGCTATTGCCGTACCTCTCCTATTGTGGTCCACATTGCACACAACGTTAAAGCCGGGTATCTGAAGCTGCTCGTTCTCTACCTCCTGCAGAAACGCTATATCGATCTCCGACGAACGAAGGAAAGAACAGAGGGCATTAATTTTGGTCGGATTCGTGATAGTATTTATGTTGATAGAGGCAATGTTATAGCTGTTGAAGGCCATTGGATTAATCGTCCAACTCCGCATTCACATCGTCATCGTGGTTGTGTCGAAGCTTCTTGCCGGGCGGGCGGCCACATCGGCGTTTGCTGCTTGTTGATGCTGAAGAGATATCGGTTTCATTCCCATCGCTTGCTTGTCGAGTTGTCATACGGCTTGCTGTTTGCACGCTTTGCGGCGCGGCCGGTGGGGCCATGAGGCTGCCGCTTTTTTCGGCTACATTCGTTTTCGTCAACGGTGAGGAACTCGTCGTTTGATCGCTAGTGGTCGGCATAGTTTGCTTCGGAGCAGCAACTGCAGATTCGGCAGCAGTCATCTTCGTCGGTTGATTTTGGCTTTGTTGCTTGGTCTCTTTGGACTTCGATCTGAACAGCTTCGAAAACGGTGTCTTCTGCTTTGTAGCAGTGGGCTTTGCGGCACTGGGATTTGTCACAGTTTGCTTTGCGACATTAGCATAAGTCTTCTGTACCAGAAGTTTCTTATTTTGGACACAGGAGATCCCGTTGTGTACAAATTCGCTGCAATATTTGCACGTTTGTAGCTGCCCAAAAAATACCACGTTCGTGACTTGGCCATCGATTGTGACGTAGCTCTCTATGTTGCGCTTTAGCAACATTCGGGCAATACGAGTACCAGTTGGGAGACCAGCGAAGCGAAATTTGCTGTCCCATACTTGGTCGGTCACAGAGAGAACTTCTCCGTAGGCGCTGAGAAACTCAGCGATTCGCTCGTTCGATACATCCTCGGATAGGTCGGTTAGCTTTACCTCTACCGTCCCGTCCTCGAGCGTAATCCGAAGCTTGTAGATTTTTCCATCCACCTCCGTTTCGTGCTTGTTATCGTGGTCTGCAACGATTTTTTGCGCCAGCTCCAGGTCGACGACCTTCACAAAGGCGCATCCAAGTGCCCTACTTGGCTGTAGACGAACCACTTGTTCGTATTGTAGGCCCAATGTGGAACCGACGAAATCATGAAGCTCTTCGAATGTTGGCTTCTTTGGCACGTTCGCGTAATCGATACGAAACGTGTTTTCGCGTCGAACGCTCATCGCGGCAGCACAACTCGCGACGAAAACGAAGCGCGAAACGAGATTTTGGATACAATCCGAAAGAAAAAAATAAACAGTCGCTTGCGTGTGGCTTCCAGCAGAGAACACGACTGCTCAGCATGGAAGTTGAGCGCGAACTACCAATCAGGATTTGTTCATGATGCAAACCAATTGCGGAATATTTTCTTAGCTGACTTATTTCTAATGTGCTATTCATGCATCTCATTCGATTTCTGTCATGTCTTAGACAGAGTTTGTATTAAATTTGTGTGGTAGAAACATTTTCATTGTTTCACGGACCAGTATGTTATCCAATAGAAATATAAACCTAGAAAGTTATAGGGAAATCACTTTTTGATCCATTCTATTGAAAAATAAAAAAATAAACAAAAAACCCTCAAACAAGACTGTCGTTTCCGGATCCTCACACTTGTTAATTCAGTTCTGGAAATATACTAGTGTTATTAATATTTTTGGCTTGATGAAACGCTTTCTTTATCCACATAGATTCAAATTTAGGTTACATGAATTTGTGTAAATCATTTCAACTCATCGCAACGTTAGAATAACTATAAATCCTTGTTGTGTGTGTTTCACCTTCAACACATCATCTTGGACTATTCAATTTCCATCAAATTTCAATGTGACTAAAAGTCAAACAATATTGATTCAAAGATCATAAAACAACCACCTTGCGCTGAATAAACATTCAACTCTGCAGCAATCATCAAGTCCAACTTGGAACAATAATAACCCTCGCGTTTTAATTGAATTATCAGCTCTCAATTAATAAAGACGTTTCCTTTGCCATCGTTTTTATTCTTTATTCCGAAATAAGAATGCCTGAGGTCTTGATTTAAGTGGAAAGCTTGATGGAAACTGGAACAAAAAGCCTCTGCCGCCTCTCTTCGTCCATAACAATCGTTTTCCTCTTTATTATGGTGTTTTTCGATCTTTGGCAAACCTCCGAAACACCCTCCTTTGCAGGAATTGCTCGAGGAAGAAAGCCGGTCCGAAGAAACTTTTCCCCTTTGTTACAAAGAAAGTGTTGAGCACTTAACATCCACACCCGCAACTTGTCGCTCCGAAACCGAGAGGAAATGTCCCGTCCAGGCTAAGCAAGTAATCTCATTGTTTCTGCAGGATATTTTGTGATATGAATGACAACAAAACTCCTACGAAGGACCAAACATCAAAAATGCGACCGAGAAAGTTTTCGTGCAGGACCTCCCTCCAATCCTCGTAGGTCGAATGTGAGCGTGAAAATCTCATTAACGAGAAATGGAACCCCTCCGAATGGATGTGGAGTTGAACTCGTTATTTGTTTGCGCGTCCAGTTTGAGTATACAATGCTTGTTTCATGCGACATATTTTCGTATTGTTAGTGGAGGCTATCAGGCATCATTTTTCGGACATTTATAAAGAACGATTTGTCATATCTTCAAACTTTGGAGGGATGATTATTTTAACGACCATGTTATTTATACCTCGTGTAAGATATAGAAATACATTTGTTACGGGTTACCACACTAATATATATATACATTTGTGTTTACTTGAAGAAGTTTTTAGTTCTTAAAATTGTTATGTTATTTACTTTACCACAATTATTCCAATTACTTATGAAAAACTATTTTGGATGAAACAGCTACTCAATCGGAAGTCAGAGATGGAAAGGCATGACATTTGCCGGCCACGCCCATCTTCTCCGTTACGGAGAAAAAATCGCCAGACTGTATCTTATTCCAAGTTCCTTATTCTATTTTTAAAAACAAACTTTGAAATATTGAAGTCGAACACAACACGCACATTATTGAACGCACGATAACATGAAATCCATAAGAAGTCCTATGCCGTCTACCAAAAAGCAGGTTACGTTCACGTAGATGACGAGACGGAGCATACAGGGACACATTTTCCAACAGCGACGAATAATTGACATTTCCTACAATCAGATCGAAAACAAGCAGTCTCTGTAGTTTTGTACGTCTGGCAGAGAGCGTTCCCAAAGCGATGAGGTTACACCGGCTTCTGTGATCCGGCATATCAGTTGGATTTGCCCAAGGCAACTGGCGAAGAGCGTACCGAACGAAGCTACGTTAAACTCTTTCCATTCGGATGATCTGTGTAGTATGATGTGGAGACCACATACAGACGGCATATTCCAGAACGCTTCCAACTAGCGCACAATACAACGACTTCAAAGCGTAGATATCCTGAAAATGTTTCGTACTACGTCGAATAAATCCGAGGGCAGCGAATTTTTGGCAGTGGCGATGCTGATATGTTCGTTGAATTGCAGTTTATAATTGATTATGACACCAAGGTCGCGGATGGATTCAACGCGCTCCAAGATATCTGGGCCCACCAAATATTCAAAGTCGATTCGGGACTGGCGTCGGGTGAAAGAAATTTGTTTACACTTCTTGATGTTCAGCTCCATTCCATTTTCAACGCACCACAGTTGAATCTCGTTAATATCGGCTTGAATAGCACAGCAGTCGAGGAGGAACGAAATGGTTCTGTCAATTTTCAAATCGTCGGCAAACAGCACTTTGGATGATTTAAGCCAAAGCTGAGAGCATTCACGAACAGCACGAAAATCAGTGTCCAGACGACGCTACCTTGAGGCACGCCAGATGTAATAGCGAAGTTTCGAGATTTTGCTCCATTTATTTTGACGAACGCCTCACGGTTTGTCAGATATGAATGGAGCCAATCAGTAATCCAGCGCGGAAATCCCATATCCCCAGCGAGATCATGTGGAACTCTGTCGAAAGCTTTGGAGAAGTCAAAATAGATGGCATCAATTTGTTGTCTGTTCTCGAGGACCGTCGATACGAAATCAGTGAACAACATCATATTCGTAGTGGTTGATCGCCTTCTAACAAAACCGTATTGCGAATCTTAAATAAACGGTTGAGCAGCTGCATACAAAGCATTATGAACTAAGCTTTCGAAGACTTTAGCCACGCAGCACAGAATGGAAACGCCGCGGTAGTTCTCGGCAATCTGATTGGAACCAGATTTGAAAATCGGACATATTGAAGCTACTTTCCACAGCTGCGGAGAAGTGTCGTCACGAAGCGATCATTCAAGGTTGATGTTTCAGGAGAGTTATCGGAACAATTATTGTGTGTCATCTCAGCTGGTATCCGATTTGAGCGTTTGCGGTTACACATAAAGTTCCAGAACGAAGAGGGGTCTGGTTAAGCAGCCGTCTCCAGTCGTGAAATAAAGCTTCCGTTTGGCATTCGTTATACCGATTTTATATTGAACGGAGATTGTCATAATTAACAACCGTTCTTGTCCTAAACTAACGCCTACGAGACTTCCGGATAACATTCCGTAAGTTCTGTAACTCGAAAGTCCAGCAAGGGTGCTTAAATGGTTGGCATCTACGACGTCTACGCGGTACATTTTCGCTGAGAATCCCATTCAGAGTATCATAGAACATACGTACCGTCTCATCTGTTGTCTTACCGTGAAACAGCGTAGCCCCAAGTAACACCGAAAACATAAGTCTAAATTCAGAAGTATACAGTTTGTCCTAGATAAGTTGCTACAAAGTCTTAAGAACATGTCATGTATCAAGTAAGTCGCTTTCTTGTATTGTTAAACTTCCTCATATTGAACCTGAATGAAGATGTTCTAATGAAGCTTATTATTTGTTTTGTAATACAAATCTTTTATTTTGCTGAAAATGTTCTTATTACGTTTACTATGTTACAAACATATACCCGCCTTCCCATGTTTATCAAAAAATATATCTTCGATTATATGTCTTATCTCGGTTGTTTTATGTCATATTCATGTCACATATATCATAATACATACTTTTTTCAGACATGTTCTGAATGTTTCACTATGTTTATTTCCAGTCAAATGTAAGCTATTCTATAAACAAATGCAACAAAACTGACATTTAATACCTTTGATAGAATGGATGATACACTGCCGACCAAGAAATTTATGATAAGGTGTTCATTGAATACTTTTAAGCAATATTTCAGGAAAATTATCATTTTAAACGTATGCTATAAATAGCCATATATATTAGTTTAAATTAAATAATAAATATTACTGGCCAGTTTTTGCAGCTGCTCGAACCCTGTTTTTTCTAAGCTTTCTCATGCTGAGTTCACAATTCAAAACGAAGCGCTAGCGGTGAAACACGTTTTTCTGATAAAATTTCAAAATGGTCGCCAGTCTAATTTAAAATTATTTTATTTTGAACTAGACTACATCTTTCCTCAATGCGTTGCCCCTTTGTTTTGTGTTTCCGGAAATATATGAGAAGATAGATACGTGAAGAAATACACATAATTGATATTTACTACGCAAACTGTAATTCTGGTGGCCCCTTTTCAGCAATAATTACTCATTGATATCATTTTCAACAAAATATTATGCTTATTCTCAGTCATGTCAACTAAAAAAGTTTTTAGACTTGACTAGAATGCAAAAAAATGTAAAGTTAAAAATAAATAAATTAATACTGTATTAGATGTTTCGAATGTTTGATTATGTATGAACGTAAAGTAATATATGAAGCATACTTAGAGAAATATATGATATATTTTCTTAAAAAATGAATTGAGTTCACAATGATCTTTTTAAATTTTCCAAAAGCAGGGCATCTAGAACGTTTTAACTGTTTTTTTACTTAAACATATAAGTTTATGATTTTTTCAGCTTTAAACTTTAACATATTTCATCAAACTTCGATAATGGTCTAGGGACCCTTAATTATTAAGTGCTTCGAGAGATCTGTTGAGATAATTTAATCAAAAATTTATTTAATAATTCCGAATATTAGGGATCAAGCGCATACATCCCTGTAGGCAAATACTTTTATTTCATAATATCTATTTAATTAAAGGATTGTGTGCTTTTCCCTAAATATTGATCCCCCAAATGTCATTTCCTCGAACGCCAGTCCCTTGAATGTCTGTTCTCCGAATATCCCGTTTCACAACTCCCTACATTTTAGAGCAGTGGACGGACCAGTCATCTGGTACGCTCCCTGTCACTGAGAAGTATTCTTGAACCTTTACGAACTGCATCACTTCTCGAAGAGACTGGTCATTCGGAAAAAATGGCGTTCGAGGAAAAGGGTCATTCGGGAAACTGTCGTTCGCGGAAACGACAATCGAGGAAAAGTAGCACAATCGCTTGGGAAATAGTATGGAGAAATAATACCAGACGAAATATAGATATTATAAACAACATATAAAACGGAAAGAACTCATCAATATAATAAATAAACAGCTCGGTATACACAATACGCTAATCAACACTGATCCTGATTGCACCGCTCGTTCCCGCAAGAGCAGACGACGCAACTAAAGGACCAAAAACTACTCTTCACTTGATATACGTTAGTTCAGTCGCGGCGTTAAGATTGGTTTTCACAGGGTGTTAAGATTCAATTCATTAATGTGGACAAAGGTTAAATAATTGCAGGATGTTGAAGGAGCTTAGAATTTTCAATTTATGTCCTACAGGACGTTAAGATGTAGGGTAAAGGCACCGGTTTTGGCCAGCCTAAGAGAAAATGTCAATTGAAATCATATGGGAAGCCCTATTTATACTACGAATATGTCAAAGCAAGCTTTCAATCCATGTAATGTATGAAAAATATCGGAACTGAGCTAAAACCATTTTTTCGTTTTGAAAGTCTCGTTGGTTAATATAGGCCACCAGAACCAGTTTCGGCCAGAGATTTAGTTTCAGTTCCCAATTTGGCCAATCACATAGATTTCTTATGAGAGTGGCTAAATTGGGAGTACCCTGGCCATATTAGGTGTATGGGAGTTAAATTTATAAGGAAAATTAATTATTTTTCTTATGTTTTGAATCAAATTGGACAAGAACATGAATGTAGCTCTATCATGTGAATGTAATCTACGGAACAGAAAAGGTTTCATGCTGATTGACTTTGTAAAATGGTGTATAATTCACTATGGCGCATGGCCAAAACCGGTGCTACTACCCTACCTGATATTCATAGAACAAGGTCAAATTACTCCAGAGCGTTAATATTGCTCATAATGGATGCACATTTGTACATGCAATTGATGTTCTACAAAGCGTTATGATGATCTACATGAGACAAGATCAACTGCTATACAGCTTGACAATTTCGATTGATGCCATACAGGACATTGAGATGCACCTGGCCAATGTAAAATAAGGTTAAATTACTCCAGGGCATCGATACAGCTTGGAGTTTTCGATTCATTCCCTGAAGATCGTTAAGTTGCACCTGATCTACATAGAATAAGGCCAATCTACTCCAGCGCTTTAATACAGATTGTAATATTCGATTACAATCTGTATTAAAGCGCTGGGCGTTAAAATGCACCTGACCTATATAAGGTAAGCTTGAGTTATTCTAGGGCGTTGAAAAAGCTTGAATTTCCAATTGATGTCCTAAGATGTACCTAATATACGTGAGAAAGGAACAAATTAATCTAGGGCGTTGATGCATCTTTACAATATCGATGACATCAATCAGAGAAGAAATTTCTAGTGATTTTTAACAGGGCGTAAATATGCTCCAGATTTGGCAAAGATCAATATGGAATAAAGTCAAATTACTTCTGATTGTTGATAAAGCTTGTTCGATTTATGTTATACCAGGTTTTAAGATGTTTCTGAACAACGTGAACTAAGGACGTTGCTAAAGCTTAGAATTTTCTTATTAATGTACTGGCTTGAGATGTACATGAACTACATGGAATGAGATCAAACTACTCCAGGGCGTTGATACAGCTTGGAATTTTCCATGGATATAGGGCATTAAGCTGCACCTGATCTACGTAAGACAAGGTGGTGACAAGGAAAATTGATATCGAACAGGACGGTTGTAAAGTTGAATTACATGACACGAGTTCAAATTACTCTAGGACGTTGATACAGCATGAACATTTTAATTATTGTCCTGCACCTGATCTAAGATCTACATGAGACAAGAAAAAAATACTCCTGGGCACCAGGACAGATGGGAATTTTCAATCGATACAGGACATTGAGGTGCACCTGATCTAAGTAAGACAAGGTCAAATTAGTGGAGGGCGATTATACATCTTGACATTTATCCAAACAGGGCGTTAAAATGCAGCTTATTTACATGGAACAAGGTCAAATCACTTCAGGGCGTTATTAAATCTTGGAATATTTAATTGATGTCCTACAGGGCGTAAAGCTGCACTTGGTCTACGTGAATTGAGATCAAATAACTCCAGAGCGTTAACAAAGCTTTAATTTTCAATTGATGCCCTACATGACGTTGAGATGTATTTGATCGATATTAGATTAGGTCAAATTACTCCAGGGCGTTGATAGAGCTTGGAGTTTCTATTGATGTCATACAGGGCGTCAAGATAAAATTGATTTTTATGAGATAAGGTCAAATTAATCCAGGACGTTTATACAAATAATGTCCTACAGGGCATTAGGATGCAGCTGATCTATATGAGACAAGTTCAAATCACTCTAGGGCTTCGATGTAGATTGGAGTTGTTAATCGACATAAGACAAGGTCAAATTAGTCAAGGGCGTTTATACATCTTGACATTTGTTCCACAGGGTGTTAAGATACAGCTGATTCACATGGCATGAGTCCAAATTACTCCATGGCGTTGATAATGCTTGGAATATTCAATTGATGTGGGGCGTAATGATGGGCGTAAAGATGCACTTGGTCTACATAAGGTGAGATCAAGTTACTTCAAGGCGTTGATAAAGCTTGGATTGTCAATTGATGTCATACAGGGCGTTAGAATGCAACGAATCTACAAGGGACAAAATAAAATTACTCCAGGGCGTTGATACAGCTTGGAATTTTCAATTTTGATCTACGTGGAATAAGTTCAAATAACTCAAGGGCGTTGATGAAGCCTGGAATTTTCAATCGATGTTGTACAGGCCGATAGATATGGTGAAATTACTCTAGGCCATTGATACAGCTCGTAAATTTTGATTGATTTTCTACAGGGTGGTAATATGATCCTGTTCTGAGTGATTTCATTCCAATCAAACGCCGTAAAAGTTCTATAATTCACGAAATTTTATGAATTTTCCTCAACGACCGCGTCAAATTGAGAATGTAAACAAAGTTCAATCCGTCGTACTGAGAAAAAAAAAGCTTGTGCGCATCGATGTGTGCGCGATGTTCGACGTGAAAATACGGTTTCTTTGATTGTGTTGTTTTCGCTGCACTGTGAGCAAATGCCATAATTGTACAGTCAAAAGTAATTGTATTCATATGTTTGGGCTGACTTTTGATGACGAACAATGAATTTTAGTATATTCCATCATGCTGAAGCAATGGAGGGAGATGCCTGATCTATATATTCGAGTAGAACATTTTATTATAGCGTTGATATGTTGTGTTTTGACCACTCAATATATCACAGTGAGCCGTAAGTTGTGTTACGGATCTGGAAACTTATTAACTTTCTTTGCATTATTTCCAAAAACACGATCAAGATATGTCAAAATCTTATTGTACAATGCTAAAGCCGTTTTGAGAAAGAATTGTTTGACATCAATTTGTATCAGCAAAAAATAACATTTTTTTTTTTGCTTTTTAAGCATTTAATAAGTAATTCGTCATTCCATGAATAACCGCAACTTGTCCTCATGGCATAATCAATCTTGTTATATATAACGAGCGCGATGGTTGAGGGCACGACCGCTCTTGAGTAAACTTCCATTTTCCATAGATCCATTCGAATTCCACGTGGGTTGAGCATTGACCACCAATCTCTTCTGAACCGTGCGCGAAAACCAAACCACTAGTGCTATGCCCATTAGGCGAGTTTATACTCACCCCAACATCATCATCATCATACACCAAGGCAACACTTGCAAAACCTTTCCGAGCTATGTACCGCGACCGCTGAAACCATTGCACTCTATTTGGCGCTATTTGTTGCTTAGTTTTCGGGCCCCAAGCCAAATGATTTAAATTTAATGAGCTTCACTCAACCGAGTACTTTTTGTTTTGCCATACATACTAAAGACTGTGACGAACTAAATTCCTGTATCTTTAAAATTAGCTTTATTTCCATCATAAAAATATTATTGTAGTTTGAAAATATGCTTCTGATTTATTGTACCAGGGGTGAAAGTTATTGAACTATCAATTATAATTTTGACTAAACATCGTATGCACCCTTTTGCTTATTTCTTGAATTTTCGGTAGAGTTTTCAAATTTCCCGGGATTTGATTTCCCGGGAAACGGGAAATTTTCAAAAACGTGAAAATAGAGCAAATTTGATGATTTTTTTTACTATTGGTATTTTTGTTATATATTTTTTATACCAGTAAACTTGTATGGTACCTACATTCTCTTTTTTGTAAGTAATTTATTTATGTTTCTCAAAAAAAAAAAAAAAAAAATATTGATTTCGTTCTATACGGTAGGCTTCAGAACAGCACAAATTATGAGATTGAGTCCATGTGGAGATTCTTGACAAATCGTATGAAGTTCAAATAATAAATACTTATACAACACGGACTCGATTATCCGGATTTTTACACTCGATTATCCGGAGTTTGTCCTTTGATATTCTTGTTTTTGAGATTTTATGCATAAATTAGAGATAATTTTGTATTGCAATATACAATATGAATGGTTTTGCAGCTTTGAATGTAGGTAAAAAGAGGGGGTTTGAAAAAGAGGTTTTTTGTATGCTGGTCAAAATAAGTTCTTCCCAAGATCCCTAATGTTCTTAGAAATAACTTCTGGCTACGTCACTGCATTATATAAATAAACAACGAAAAAAGATAATATTGAAGTTCTTTTAATGCAGTTTTAATTTTTCTCTTAATGATTCGATTATTAGGAAGATTCGATTATCCGGAGTGAAAAAAAATCGATACAACGGATAATCGAGTCCGACCTGTACCAACATTAAATCAAACCTTTCATGCACTAGAATAAAAACCAACAAGAGTCTAACGATGGAAAATGTGGTTAAATCCATGAAAACTTTGTGAGCATACTCAATTCATGGATGATCCATCGAAAAGTCCTGTATTTTGTATAGCATATAATCTATTTTGGAAAAAAAAACATATCGTCAAAGAGCTATTTATTTTATCAACAATTATTTGATTACAAAAAAAAAAACAACAAATCAATATCGATATAGTTATACAGTGATCTAGTAAGGTCATTGGTTAGAATGATATGAAAAGTAAATAATACGATAGTTTTGGTTTGAAAATGGATGGTCAATCCTTTTTTAATAGAACTACCCGGGAAATACAGAAATCCCGGGAAATACGGGAATCCCGGGAAACAGGAAATCATTTCCCGGGAAACGGGAATCCCGGGAAATCTCATTTCCCGGGAAATGTTCCCGGGATTGAAAACTCTAATTTTCGGGTTCACCTTAAACCCGTTTTACATATTTTGGCCCGTGTCTCCCTACATTGGTTTTAAGGCTACCATCGTTTGAATGAAAGTTTGGTTTAAGGCTACCATCGTTTGAATGAAAGTTTAGTTCGCACAGTCCCTAGCATTCACTGGTCACTAACCCACATCCTCCGGTGATGAACTTTAGCGCCCTTCGATACGGGGTGGCGTTGTTGGGGTTCTCAGAATCCCGCCGCCTAATCCGTCCATTTCATTTCCAGATCACCCAACCCAAAAACAAGCGGAGCTTTTATGTTATCCGCTTTGATCCGGTGCTGTTTTGTCTGCCGAGCATAGGCAATGTTGGGAATGGAAGACACCGATACGTTGAAACTTTCAGTGAATTGTGCGCTGCTTTTGGGTAATAGTGTTGATAATCAAAACCTGCTTGTGAATAATTTGTTGCATGGAATAATGTTGGGGAAAAAGGCTCATCCTCAATCATAAAGTCAAATTTGAAACCATAAATGACATGTTAAAGAGTGCGAAACTCATATATTTTTATTATTTTCTAGTGACATTCCAAACATTACATTCATTTCGTATATATAGGTGTTCTGTGTTAGACAACACAATCATCCATATTTGGTAAAACAAAATTAAGCTTTTATTAATATTTGGTTAACCACTTATAACATTTCATTTCCCGTAGCAATTTAGATGTTTTACAGGTGACTTGATTTAACCGGTTTATAAGAGAAAAAAAAAAACACTTTCAATAAACTTAACCGGACTTATTCTAGATATATAACGCATTTATCGTGACTACAGAAGATTGTAATGATTTTTGCCAAAAAAATATTAATTATTTTATTTGACATTTGTTCCAATGTTTCAAATTGGATATTATATGTAACTCATTGAAACTATACCAGGGAGGAAGCTGCAGAATCATTTTCAAAATTTTATTTTGAATTCTCTGCAGAGCTTTCTCCCTGGTATTACAACAGCTAGTCCATATTGGTACAGCATACAACATGGCTGGCCTGAACATTGTTTGAATATCAAAAGCTTGCTCTTAAGACAAAGTTTTGATTTTCTATTAATAAGGGGATACAGACATTTTACATATTTGTTACATCTGGCTTGAATGTCCTCAATATGATTTATGAAAGTTAAATTCTTATCTAGCATGAGCTCTAGATACTCAACCTCATCTGACCAATTTATTGGAACCCCTCTCATCGCGAAAACATGTCTACTTGAAAGTTTCAAATAAAGAGTTTTTGGATTATGTGAGAATATTATCAGTTGAGTTTTGGAAGCTTTTTGAGAAAAGTATAAAAAAAAACCAAACTTTTTTGAAATCTACTACAGATGGCCTGTATCATCCGCAAACAAGGATTTTTGACATCCCTGAGGTAACTCAGGTATATTGTATAATATTGATACCGAAATGCTGTCTTGAGTAACACCACCACTTACAGGAAGTCTTTCAGACCTAGAGTTCTGATAATCAACCTGAAGTATACGATTTGACAGATAACTTTGAATTATTCTAACAATGTATGTTGGAAAATATAAGTTTTTTTAATTTTACGATCAAGCCTTCATGCCAAACACTGTCGAATGCTATGTTTTGCAAGACTAGTAGATTTGTTGGAACGAATCAATTTGTTTCACATAAAGGTTGATGAGTGGTTGAATGTCCATGGCAGAATCTGAACAGTTCATTGGCAAAAAAATAATTTTCATTTATGCGAACAGACATTCTGTTTAAAATTACCTTTTCAAAAAGCTTACTGATGGGGGAAAGCAAACTGATTGGACGATAGCTAGAAGCTTCTACAGGATTTTTATTTGTTTTTAAAATTGGTAAAACGCTGGAACTTTTCCATTTCTCGGGAAAATATGCTTGCAAATATTTATTGAATATATCAACTAAGAATGAGAAGCTACTTTCTGGAAGTTTCTTAATGAGAATGTCAAAAATCCTAGAATGGCCAGGAGCATATTTTTTAATTTTTTACCCTTCGGTCTGTCTCGCTGCTGTATTTTGTACAACAGCTGTGATTTATATGCTATCATTTTACAATAAAGATATCTATGGACACCAAACCAAAATGTATTCCTCAAGAATCTTTTTAAGAAAAATACTCACTAGTTTTTGTTGATTTTGCTGCATTATAAAGGACCATACTTTAAGGTCCTTTATAATGCAGCAAAATCAACAAATTTATATAAAAGTCGCATAATAATGAGCGCACTATATAAGGTTCGAGTAGACTACAATTTGAAATCTAAATATCCCAAAATCCAAATATTTCCGAAACATGGGGTCTTCAGTAAAGTTGTTCTGTAGGTGGAGCGCTATCTGATGGTACCTCATTTAATTCGGAATATGACCGCTAGGTGGCACTAGTTCGCATGAAATTTTTACTTCTGTTTTGCAGATATCAGGTCAGATTCCTGAGATATCCTCAAAACAGTTTTATGTGCACTAACGCTGCCTGTTGGCGGAGTTCCAAAACTGCATAATCACCACATGTCAGCCCTCGATCTCCTAAATAACTTTGTCGAAGATTGTTTTTCTATATTTAATTTAGATCGCAAGGTATTTCATGTTGAACATGAAGAAGCAAGGGTGTTGTACATAACACAACCGAAAGGTTAATAATAGTTCTCACTTGTTCCAAATCAGCCTCCCAGGAATTTTCGAAAACGTACTCTTGATTGAAAATGTTTTTAGAATCCTATTGGACTAGTTAGTCCTAAATTAAAATTGTGCACGCTTTTAAACTGCATAGCAAGTTTTAAGGCATTTTCGCAATTAGTTAGTAATAATTTGTTTTCCTCTTTCAATGCCGGTATTGGCTTCTGAGGTTCTTTTTTTTGATTTAAGAAACCTTCCAAAAGGACTTAGAGACAGGGTCAAATTGAGAAATTTTATTTTCAAAATTTTTGTTTCTTAATTGTGAATGGCGAGGGCGTCGAAATTGCCTTCGTCTCACCTTTTTAAGACGGATCAAGAGTTTGAGATCATCGTCTATAACCACGGATTCAAATTTTGGTGTTGCTTCAACAATGGAATTTGTTAAAATTCCAAGAGCATTGACAATATCAAGTTTTGTTTGTAAAGAAATGTCAACATAAAGATTACTATCGAAACATGTTTCATATATATTCCAATCGGCTCGAAAGTAATTGAAAGTGGAACCGATAGGATTGAACATCGCTTCATGGGATATTTTAAATGTAACAAGAACATGATCAGAATCAAAATCAGCATGAATAACCAGTTGGCTACAAAGGTGACTAGACTCGATTAAGACCAAATCAATCGAAGAAGGATTTCTAGAAGAGAAAAACATGTAGGGCTATCAGGGTAATGAATTGAGAAATACCCTGAAGAGCATTCATCAAATAAAATTCCGCCGTTGGAATTACTTTGCGATTGGAATTACTACTGCAATCTACCGTACGTCATCCGATGAAATCTCTGACATCCGCGTATACCACTTAGCCGCACTTCCTGTTTCATCAGGTAAATCTGACAGTGGTATATGTCTTGCCGTAGCTAGCGATGATTCCGCACCAAATTTGAATGGAATGTGAATCTCATTCTGACACTTCCAGCACCAAATCCGGCGGCCATTCTGAAGACTCGAAAGACATCCGTGCATACAATTCTGAACACCTTCCTGCTTCGTCAGGTAAGTCGGACTGTGGTATATGTCTTGACGAAGCTAGACAGAAGACTGCACCCAATCTGAACAGAATTCCTCTTCTTCAGCTCAACGACGATGCTACTTCTCCTACTATTGATCCCGGATTGAATTCAAGTTGTCGCGCGTCATCCAACAACATTATCCTGGAGATGTAACAGTGACTTCAAATGCATCTGATAGGCACAAATTAGCTGATATTTGTGAAAATTTTAATTTCTTCACAAAGTCTAACTGTTAGCTGTTGGGTTTGCTGATAAAATTGTATGTTTAAACTCGTTTAGTAATGTTTTTACGTAAAGTATAGAACAACATTTTGATTCAAATGCCAAACACTGTGTTCATTCTGTCTCAACTTCTGAACACCTTGATTCAAATTCTGAACAGGACGAATAAATAATATTCAAACGGATAATTTTGCAAATAAATTCATCTGAGCTAGCTCTACTGGTCTCGAACTAGAGAATCATCACTATTCCCGAGGTATAAAATAGATTGGAAGACGTTTAAATTGAATTGCAATTGACTGCCATTTCCTGGTAACTTGATGACATATTTCAGCGAAACATTTCAATCAAATCGTCATACAAAAATCAAATGTTCGGAATTTGAGACAAAACGGTACTCTTTAGCCTGCTGTGATACTAGCTACGATATGATCGCATTGGTTGAAACATGGCTCAATGACAAAACACTCTTTCAACAAATTTTTGGTCCTAGCTATTCCGTATATCGCTGTAACCATTCATCCTCCAATAGAGTCAAACGTTCAGGAGGTAGAATTATTCTAGCAGTTAGTTCCATGTTTAAGTCTCGCATCATTTTTCCTCCTACTGGCATCGGAGTTGAGCAAATTTGGGTTGCTATAACGTTCACAGGATGGACCCTCTACGTATGCGTAGTTTACTTTCCACCCGACCGTATCCACGACTCCGAACTTATCGATGCTCATCTAGATTCGATCACCTGGGTATTCAATGAAATGGACATAAATGACAGTATTATGATATAAGTGACTTTAATATTCCTACAAAAGATCAGTTGTTCACAAATTTTCCTGAAAATTACTTGACGGTTACAGCACTGCCGGTTTGGCACAAATCAACGAACTATCGATCCATGAATGAATTTCTGGCCAGTATCAACTGGAACGAACTACTGTTTGATTGCGACGCAAATGCTGCGACTGTTCGTTTCTCAAATGTCGTTTTATATTCGATTGATCAATTTGTTCCTATCAAGTAGAGATGGTCGGGTTCCACATTTTCCAAACCCGAACCCGACCCGTAACCGACTAAATTTATTTCTTCTAACCCGGACCCGACCCGAACCCGAGACAATACTTGAAAGGCAAACCCGGACCCGAACCCGAAAAAATTTCGCTGTGTTAACCCGTACCCGACCCGAAAACCGAAAATTTTTTGTAAGAAAAACTCGAATAAAACCCGAGTTTGAAAAGATGGTAAATTTATCGTTTCTGATGCATATGGAAGTTTTTAGGTTTTTACTCTGTTCCTTCCAGCTTGATTCCATTCAGCTTTGAGGAGCATGAGCATTAGAGCGATTCAAATTTTAAAAATGTTTGAAAATCCAATCTCCTATATGCTCCTTACCATCATTTTCAGCTTCCTTTGGTGGTGATTTAAAGGTGGCTCAAAGACAATGTAGGTTCATATGGAAATTACTATCCCATATTGGAAACTCATTCTTCAAACCTAAATAAAGGATGTTGCTTAAGAAAAAAATACCTTTCAAGCTAATTTTGTTTGAAATTTTTGTACATATTTGCAGGGCTATTATGGGATTATAGCTAAATAATAACAAAGAAACTCATGATTATGTCTTCTGCTATAAAACGGATTGAATTTCTCTCTTGAACCAATTTCTTTATTATGGTTTGAAGAATAAGTTTTTACTATGGGATAATTAGTTTGTACTTACATTACAGTACTAGCGTGTTTGAAACATAGCTCAAAATTTATAAACCTACATTGTTTTTGGGCCACCTTTAAACCACCACCGAAAAAGCTGAAAATTTCACAGAACACACCTGCGGATGCTACTCCGTTATTGCAAGAACCGCTGTATTTTCACAGGGAGCCAACAGACGCTACTCGGGATCAATAGCATCCTCAATGTGTAAGTACTGGTGCTCTTATTATCCTGCGTCCGAATGCAGGTCAATTTGGGATGGGAGGGAAATGTTGACGTTTTACTTGCTTTATGGAAGCCGAGGAGTCCTCTGCACTTCTACAAGTAAGCACTGGGAGTTTGAATATGGGGGAGGGATTCGTTTTGGTAAACGATAAATATATAATTTGAAATAAATGTGTTTAACCGGATTCGCGATATTACTCGATAAACGCATTGAACGCCGAACAAGTGTTCGTCACTCGCTCTTATAGGAGCAACGACAAGGTCAAAGGATCAAACACTACTAATGCGTTCAGCGATCCGCGACACTATTCCACCGTGCTACGCGAGCGGCGCGCAACAAGATTGATCCTGCTCTGATCGCCCGTCCCCGCAGGAGCAAGCGTCAAGGTCGAAGGATCAAACAACACTCCTTGGCTCAATTCAGCTTTGAGGAGATTAAAATCTAAAAAACGGCATTCTCTAACGGTTCACACAAAACAAATGCCCGTAACAGACGTCGCTATGTTGCTATCAATGGCATTTATAAACGTCTCAACAAAAGGCTTTACTCGCTCATCAAACAGGAACTGAGGAAAGACTTAAATTTAACCCCAAAAGATTATGGCAGCATGTGAAAAAACAACGCAAAGAAGATAGCCTCCCGTTTACCATGGTTTGTAACAGCGTGGAAGCGTCCTCTGTCAGACACATTGCAGAATTATTTCGCCTACAATTTCAACTGAACACCTTCCCGATTTCAATATCCTAAATGCTGCTTCCAATGTTCTTCAAGGTCCTGGATTCGAAAAAATATCTCCTTTTTCCACTGAAATGGTTGAGTCTACTGGAAATCATCTAAAGATATCAACGAGTCCTGGCCCAGATGGGATTCTTTCGATTGTAATCCGTAAATGCATATCATCGATTTCATTACCTTTAGCAACGATTTTCAACCAATCGTTGTTAAGCGATATTTTTTTCCCCAAAAATTGGAAAACATCTTATGTATTTCCTGTTTTAAAAAAGAGATAAAAAAGATGTATCGAACTATCGTGGAATCGCCTTCTTTAGTGCCGCCTCTAAACTATTTGGAAAGCTGCCGAAGAACAACACGGGTTTACACCGAAACGATCAACGATGAGTAACTTAGTTCTTTACACCAACTCGATACTCCGTTAAATGGAGAGCGTACACCAAACTGATGCCATTTATACAGACTTTTCAGCAGCTTTCGATAAAGTTAACCATCAAATTGTAGTAGCTAAGCTGAATCGTCTCGGCTTCAACGGTTTATTCCTTATATTGATCAAATCGTACCTCACGGATCGATCCATGTCTGTTAAAATAAGAACATACCTCTTATCTTCATTTACCGTGACATCAGGTGTCCCACAAGGAAGTTATCTTGGGCCGCTGATTCTCTTGTTGTACCTCAACGACGTGAATCTTCTTCTGAGCTGTTACAAACTGTACGAAAAGATCCTGGACCGACCAGGAATCGATTCCAGACACTTTCAGCATGGCTTTGCTTTGTAGCCGCGGAATCTAACCACTCGGCTAAGTAAGGCCCAACGAGACACCTTAGCTTAGCTTAGCTTAGACTGACTACACATATCAATGGTTGCTATTCCGTGATTAACCGAAGTCAGTAAAAATGCACAAAGAATCAACTAGAAGTTCGGCTGGGATTGGCCATAATATTCTTCAGTGTGCATAATTCAGTGCCTCTATTTATACAGGGTCAATAACGGCGCCGGCCACGTTCTTGCAGTCAGGTGGGATTGGAGGAAGGGATGTTAGTGTGTAACTTTTGCTATTTGGAGACCGTGTTTGCCTCTGCATCTCCACAAAGGTCACTGGGAGAGATGTTTGTTAATGGAGAGGATCGTTGGGTCACAGGATTCACTTTGATAAGCGATTAGACCATGATAAATGATTATTTGTGAGCATGAGCATGAGCAATGCATAGATGACCGTGCTTCGCGATCCGCGCCACTAATTTATCTTGCCACGCGAGCGACACGCAACACGATTGATCCTGCTCACATCACCCGCCCCGCAGGAGTAAGTGACGCGAGCAAAGAATCAAACACTCGCAAAGTAAGCCCCAACGAGACAGCAACCTTAAACTCAAAGCACTTACACAAATGATGGAAGTATTGCAGCGATGCAGCGATACCTCCATTATTTTGTGTTCTAGATATTTATTTTTCCAAAGTTAAGGTGTTCAATGAACATTCTAAGTTTTGAAATGTCCACAAAACTCCACCATCCCCTACGTAAAATAATCCATTACCAGTTAAGTACATGCTGATCACGAATTCAAAGCAATACACAATGCCATTGATTTGACCGGAAAAGACGTGCTTAGTCAATTCCTGGGTGCACATCTGTGCTCTGAGCAATGGAGATTCAATAAAACAGGACTGTGCTCTCGATTATTGAATGCAGAGGTACCCTACACCTTTCCACGTCTATGTCGCCGGAAGAAAGTAAGGGCTAAGAGCCGTTCAATGTAGTTCAAAGCTGCGCTGGTGTGTGTGTCAGTGTGGGTTTGAATATTATGGGGAGTCAAAAGAATAGCAAAGTAGCTGACATCGTAGCAAGAAGAGCAATCGGTGAACGAACAGGAAGTGGGTGTTGTATATATGCAAATAATGCCGTGCTCATCTTCCATCTAATAAAAAACAGCTCGATCGTAAAGAGTGGCCCAGAGTGGGCCATGGACTGTGCCTCATTCATTTTTTGATGCTGACTAAAATGTCACAAACATGCTGCAGGGGGAAATATAATTTGTTCCATTATTTATTGCCTCTAAGCGGCTAGACGGGCCACCCGGTGAAATTGCGTTAGATGGTTTCTACTTGTGGGGCTTCAAATAGATTTTTTTTTTATTTCTTTATCATTATCATTTCATACATAACATTCATTTCTTATATCTAGGTGTTCTGTGTTAGACAACACTATCACCCTAATTTGGTTAAACAAATTTAAGATTTTATTAACATTTTGTTAACAACATATAACAAATGATGCCGTAGCAGTTCAGATTTTTTACAGGTGAGTTGATTTCACCTGCTTATAAGAGAAAAAAAAACGTTTTCAATTTACTTAACCTAACTTAACCTTAACATATAACGCATTAATCGTGGCAATTGAAGATTGTAACGATTTTTGCCTGAAATTATTAAATATTTTATTTAACATTTGTTCCAATGTTTCAACATTGGATATTCTATGTAACTCATTAGTGCTATACCCGGGAAGAAGCTTCAGAATCATTTTCAAAATTTTATTTTGAATTATCTGCAGAGCTCTCTTACTGGTATTACAACAGCTAGTCCATATTGGTACAGCATACTAAATGGCTGGTCTGAAAATTTGTTATGAATATCAAAAGCTTATTCTTAAGACAAAGTTTTGATTTTCTATTAATAAGGGGATAAAGACATTTTACATATTTATTACATTTGGCTTGAATGCCCTCAATGTGATTTGTCCTTTGGCGGAGAGGCCTGTGTCATCCGCAAACAAAGATTTTTGACATCCCTGAGGTAACTCAGGTAAGTCAGATGTGAAAATATTGTATAATATTGGTCCCAAAATGCTGCCTTGAGGAACACTAGCTCTTACAGGAAGTCTTTCAGATTTGGAGTTCTGATAATTAATCTGAAGTTTACGATTTGACAGATAAATTTGAATTATTCTAACAATTTATGTTGGAAAATTAATTAATTATTAATTATTATATTAATAATTTTACGATCAAACCTTCATGCCAAACACTGTCGAATGCTTTTTCTATGTCTAGAAGAGCAAGACCAGTAGAATAGCCATCAGATTTGTTGGAACGAATCAAATTTGTTACACGTAAGAGTTGATGAGTGGTCGAATGTCCATGGCGGAATCCGAACTGTTCATTGGCAAAACTTGAATTTTCGTTGATGTGGACCATCATTCTGTTCAAAACGATCTTTTCAAAAAGTTTACTGATTAAGGAAAGCAAACTGATTGGACGATAGTTAGAAGCTTCTGCAGGATTTTTGTCTGGTTTTAAGATTGGAACAACCTTAGCATTTTTCCATTTGTCAGGAAAAAATAGAATATTTATTTTTTGTTCTACAATTACCATCCGCCTGAGACGTTTCACAAAATATAGGACAAGCATGTGTATTATGCAGTTTTATTAACCCGTATACTGCCCATAACTGCATAGTTGTAACATTCGACAAAAGTAGGCATTGAATAAATGGAACACTAAGTTTGCATTTTATGGCAGTATGGGAAGAAACTAAAATTTCTAAATATTTCCATGAACTCAAAAGTGCTTATTTTAGGCTCAAAATTTGTGTAAATCATGTCGCATATTGGGTGAATAGTCAGAAAATAATTCTGATAGACATTTTTTTGCTACTATATTACGAGGCTCATGCATAATCTCAATGTGACTGTTATGCGGCTACAATTACCAGTGTGACAAGACAACTTGGTATATTTTTCGAATTTTATAGAACAAAATCACAGATTTTAATAAGTTAATCGAAAGCATACATTATTTGATGACTCTCCACGGTATTAACTCAAAATTGTCAAAAATGTCGAATGTGACTGATATGCAGTTATGGGCAGTATAGATCTGAGTAAAAGCAAAAATGCTAAAGCCCTCACCACTCAGCGAATACTTAACCGATTCAAATATTTTTTTTGTCAGTATACTGGTACACATATCTAGTTTCTAGAAGTGGTTAAAGGAACTCGGGAATACTCCTGTGACCGGAGTTATTCCGGTGGATCACAGGATCAAGTCGAGTAAAAAAGGGATTTTTTTTGTAAATGTAGAGATTAAACATAATAGTTCACTAAAATGCATTCCCATGAGCTTAGCACAGATGCTAATATACAAATTGAGCAATTTATCGTAAGACACGAAAATGGTCATTTGTAGGGTCAATCACTTCGTTATCCTATTCAATCATTTCTCAGAAGGTTTACTCTGATGCGTTTTTCTTAAAATTCCATGATATAGTGACCAAATTTAAGCTGATTCCGGAAACTAACTGAGAGTTGAAATTTGCCTACTTTCAGGGGCACAAAAGCATCTGACACTTTTTCGCCCGACCTGACCCAGTGACCCACCGGGTAGTGCTTTGTGAAGCCCAAGCAGGACAGTTCGGTTTTGCGTCGTCCGATAAATTTGGCTCACGGTTTCGCGCATGTTTTCGTCGCCGGAGATTTTTTTTTTTTTTCCTGTTTTCAAGCGTCTTGCTGGGTAGTGCTTCGTGAAGCCCAAGCAGGACAGTTCGGTTTTGCGTCGTCCGATAGATTTGGCTCACGGTTTCGCGCATGTTTTCCTCGCCGGAATTTTTTTTTTTTTTTATTGTTTTCAAGCGTCTTGCTGGGTAGTGCTTCGTAAAGCCCAAGCAGGACAGTTCAGTTTTGCGTCGTCCGATAAATTTGGCTCAAGGTTTCGCGCATGTTTTCGTCGCCGGAGATTTTTTTTTTCCTGTTTTCAAGCGTCTTGCTGGGTAGTGCTTCGTAAAGCCCAAGCAGGACAGTTCGGTTTTGCGTCGTCCGATAGATTTGGCTCACGGTTTCGCGCATGTTTTCGTCGCCGGATTTTTTTTTTCCTGTTTCCAAGCGTCCTGCTGGGTAGTGCTTCGTAAAGCCCAAGCAGGACAGTTCGGTTTTGCGTCGTCCGATAGATTTGGCTCACGGTTTCGCGCATGTTTTCGTCGCCGGAGATTTTTTTTTTCCTGTTTCCAAGCGTCCTGCTGGGTAGTGCTTCGTAAAGCCCAAGCAGGACAGTTCGGTTTTGCGTCGTCCGATAGATTTTGCTCACGATTTCGCGCGTGTTTTCGGCTCCTAAGATTTTTTTCTGTTTTGGAGCGTCTTGCTGGGTAGGTATTTGGAAGGCACAAGCAAGACGGTTTGTTTTCGGGACGCCAAGAAGTTTTGCTGTCAGTATCAGTTTTGTGTTCAGTCGAGGATGGATTACCAACTGGTGAGTTCGTTTCATTTTTGTGATAACACATATTTTCTTGAAAGCGTAACTTTTAAGTAATTTTAAAACAAACTTTGTATGGTTCGTCACTATAAGCACAGACAAACAGACGTAACACTTAGAATAAACCTTGATCAAAATCATAGTCACGAGGACATGTGCGCCCAATGCTAAAATTAGTGTGTTTGGCCGACGGGCCAACAGCTGGCGGTAGTGTGTAAACGTCAAACGCGAACAAAATCGATGCGAGCGCTGCGGGTGGCGGAATGGCCACCTACTATATTTTTGAATCGACCGTTGAAAAGGTGATCGATCGACAATTATGAGAGTGTGACGTCTGTTTGTCTGTGCTATAAGTGTCGGCATTATGTTTTTTTTTTCTTATACAATTTCAATATACATATATTTGTCTCTTTTATGCATTATTAAAAATTATCTTTTGAATTGTTCGACATTGTGAATGTTGACGTATTTTTTAAAACTTGCACCATATCGAGACAAAATGCACAGTAATACTCATATGTAATTTTTAAACAAACTATGTATAGTTCGTCACTACAAGTGTCGACATTATTCCTGTTTCATATAATTTAAAATATATACATGTAATTTTCAGTTTTCGTCATTAATAAAAACATCTTTTGAATAGAGTAGTGTTTGATCCTTCGACCTTGACACTTGCTCCTGCTGGGGCGGGTGATGAGGGCAGGATCAAACATGTCGCGCGTCGGTAGTGAAGCGGTGAAAAAGTGATCGGTTCGTTAGTAGTGTTTGATCCTTCGACCTTGACGCTGGCTCCTGCGGGAGCAGGTGATGAGGGCAGGATCAAACATGTCGCGCGTCGGTAGTGAAGCGGTGAAAAAGTGATCGGTTCGTTAGTAGTGTTTGATCCTTCGACCTTGACGCTGGCTCCTGCGGGAGCAGGTGATGAGGGCAGGATCAAACATGTAGCGCGTCGGTAGTGAAGCGGTGAAAAAGTGATCGGTTCGTTAGTAGTGTTTGATCCTTCGACCTTGACACTTGCTCCTGCGGGGGCGGGTGATGGGGGCAGGATCAAACTTGTCGCGCGTCATTCGCTCAGAGAAATGAAAAAGCGCCGCGGATCGCTAGTAGTGTTTGATCTATTGATCGCGTCGCTTGCTCTTGCGTGGGCGAGTGACGAACACTTGTTCGGCGTTTAATGCGATTATCGAATTATTTCGCGAATCCGGTTAGGCGTGATTATATCATGGCTCGCATCACCAAACATTGGTGACTCCCAGATCTTTACCTTATCCCACTAACCCAATATCCTCTCCATGACAACCGTGGAGATGCAGAGGTGATCTCGGTCTCTAGTAACAACGGTAGTCACACTAACATTCCTTCCCTTCCCCGATGACCGTAAGGACGTGGCCGGCGCCGTTATTGACTTTTAAATTTGAGCTCTCGATTTGTGCACATTGAAGAATGGTAAGCTAATCCCAAGCCCCATTCATTAATTCCCTGTGCAACTTCGATTGTTCTGGTCAATCACGGAGTAGCAACTACGAATTGTACGGTCATCTATGCTTATGCTTATGCTTATGCTTATGCGTCCTGACCCAGTGACCCACCGGAATAACTCCGGCCATAGCAATATTCTCAAGATCCTTTGGCCACATTTAGCAACTAGATATGTATACGAGTATATTGACAAAAAATAATTGAAATCCATTAAGTATTTGCAGAATTGTGAGAATTTTAGCAATTTTTCTTTCTCTCTGGTTTATTCGTGTTTAGCTTACAAAACATTTCAAAGAGTCAAAGCTTGCATGCACGCTTAGCACTATTGGATTGTACTGACTATTCCTACAATGCAGCTTACTTCTTCAAAAGCGATTTATATTTCTTTGCAACACTAACATAAATGAAAATAAAATAGATTAAAATCACCATTAGACATTTTTGCAGTAGAAAGCATGGAATGTAGGTCATGCCAACGAAACATTTCATGAAAAATTTGATATCTACCCTATCAAACTCGCCCTAGTGATCAATTTGATCCTTTCTTTACACCGTTTTGAATCATATTACGGATAGCTTTCAATTTATGCCGTACAAAAGTTCGAGACTTGTTTTGATAAGCATTTTCCATAGATATCTATGAAAATTTATAATGCTCAACTGCCTGGGACGGTAAATGGCTTGGCATGGCGTACCATTGGTACCTCGCGTACCTGCAGGAATAAAAAAGAACCCTTTGTGCGGTCCTCTTGCCCAGCAACTCCTATCCCTACCTCCTCGTGGTACTGGCCGGGGTACGTGTAATCTTGGGGAAGAACAGGTAACCAACTAGAGATGGGTTCAGGCCGGGTTCGGGCTTGAAAATGTCGGGTAAAGCCGGCTTTGGGTCGGGTTTGATGACAATTTTGAACAGAGTAACAATTTGAAAGCTTTCGTATGCATTAGAAACGATGGATTTATCATTATTTCGAACACGGGTTTTATTAGGGTTTTCCTTAGAAAACTTTTTCGGGTTTCGGGTAGGGTTCGGGTTTGAACAGCAAACAAATTTCGGGTTCGGATCGGGTCCGGGTTTGAAGAACTATCATAAGTCGGGTACGGGTCGGGTTCGGGTTTGAAAAATGTCAAACCCGACCATCTCTATAACCAACCCCCGGTGGGAGCTTTGGTCGTATGCTAACAGGGAAATAAAGGGTTTCTTTATGCAAACCTGGAGTGTCTGTACTCCATGTTAGGAGCGGCTCACAACAGCGCCCCGGTGGGAGCTTTGGTCGTATGCTGACAGGGAAATAAAGGGTTTCCTTATGCAAACCTGGAGTGTCTGTACTCCATGTTAGGAGCGGCTCACAACAGCGCCTGTTCCCCATGTCAGGGGCGGCTGATCATCGTCCGACTGCCAGAGAAGGACTCTAAAATAAACTGCGCACTATGGTCCTCCGGAAATCTAGGGGGTTGGTATCAGGCCCTGCAAGCCAACCGTAAAAACACATCAGTACAGGAACGTCAACAAGAGAATACGGACCGGAACAATCGGCAAAGACCACAGCGACGGAAATGAACTAGCGATTGGAAACTTGGTACGTGGAACTGCAAACCTCTTAACTTCATCGGAAGCACACGCATACTCTTCGATGTACTGAAGATCCGCGGTTTCGACATCGTAGTGCTGCAGGAGGTGTGCTGGACAGATGCGAACGCTTAGAGGTAATCATACCATCTATCAGAGCTGCGGCAACATACGTGAGCTGGGAACAGCTTTTATAGTAATGGGTGATATGCAAAGACGCGTGATCGGGTGGTGGCCGATCAATGAACGAATGTGCAAGTCCGGAAGCACTGATGATGACAAGGACGCATTTTACGCGCAGCTCAAACGCGAGTACGACCGCTGCCCATGCCACGACGTCAAGATCATCATAGGTGATTTGAATGCTCAGATTGGCCAGGAGGAGGAGTTTAGACCGACGATTGGAAAATTCAGCGCTCACTGGCTGACGAACGAGTACGGCCTACGACTTTGGCGTCTCCAAGAATCTGGTCATTCGTAGCACCTATTTCCAGCACAGCCTTCCGTATCGGTACACCTGGAGATCACCTCAGCAGACAGAATCAAAAATCGACCAGGTTTTCATCGATGGACGGCTTTTCTCCGATATAACCGGCATCAGAACCTACCGTGGCGCTAACATTGTCTCCGACCACAACACAGGCAAAGAAGGTCAAGACAGCGAAGGCCTGTGGAAACCAACGAACTGCCATGAGAGAGGAGTTTGAGGATACCATTCAACAGCTCAAGACGAGCAAGGCCGCTGGCAAGAATGGTATCGGAGCCAAACTCATCAAGATGGGCCCGGACAGGTTGGCCGCTTGTCTGCATCGGCTGATAGTCAGAATCTGGGATACGGAACAGCTACCGGAGGAGTGGAAGCAAGGCGTTATATGCCCTATCTACAAAAAGGGCGACAAACTGGAGTGTGAAAATTATCGTGCAAACAATATCCTAAACGCCGCCTACAAAGTGCTATTCCAGATTCTTTTCTGTCGTCTATCACCTATAGCAAACAAGGGCGTTGGAAGTTATCAAGCAGGTTTTATCGACGGCCGCTCAACAACGGACCAGATCTTTTGCGTGCGGCAAATCCTCCAAAAATGCCGTGAGTACCAGGTCCCTACGCACCATCTGTTCATCGTTTTCAAGGCGGCATACGACAGTATTGACCGTGTAGAGCTATGGAAGATCATGGACGAGAACAGCTTTCCCGGTAAGCTCACAAAATTGATTAGAGAGATTGCGCTAGAACATGTCATGCGGAGAGCCGGACTTAACAGTCGAGGCATGGTTTTCACGAGATCCGGACAATTTGTTTGCTTCGCGGACGACATGGATATTATTGGAAGAAAATTTGAAACGGTGGCAGATTTGTTCAACGGCCTCAATCGCGAAGAAACAAGAGTCGGGCTAGGAAGCAGGGTCACGATAGACGGGGTTACCTTCAAGGTGGTGGACGAGTTTGTCTACCTCGGATCCTTGTTGACGGCTGACATCAATGTTAGTCGGGAAATACGAAGGCGCATCATCAGCAGAAGTCTGTCTTGAAGATTTCGAACGCCGAGTGCTAAGGACGATCTTTGGCGACATGCAGGAGAACGGCGTGTGGTGGCGAAGGATGAATCACGACCTCGCTCAACTCTACGGCGAAATGTACTAAAGCTGGAAGGATATGCTGGGCAAGGCATGTTGCTAGAATGCCGGACAACAACCCTTAAAAAATGGTGTTCGCTACGAATCCGGTCGGAACAAGAAGGCATGAAGCGCAGCGAGCTAGGTGGATTGACCAGGTGTACCAGGACCTGGAGAGCGTGGGTCGCAGTCGATGTCAGTCGTCGGGTGAAGACGCATTTTTAAGCGCTCCGTAGTTATTTTAAATTAATTTTTTTTTTTGCTGTTTACAAACATCGCGCGCGACCGGTAAAAATGCAGTGTAGTGTTGAATCATGCAATATCAGTGACGATCGCTTCCTATGGAAGTGCGAGTTCTGCTTTAAAAATTACCACGCGGCATGCATTGGTGTGCAACGCAATCAGGAGAGTTTTATTTTATCATTTATGGTACCTCTCTGCGGCGATTGCCAGCATAATTTGAAAACTGGAATTGACACCCGCAAAGTGCTCCATCAACAGCAGCAGCTAATCGATTCAATTAGGGCACAAACTGACGCCAATCTTTGAGTAGCCGCCGATCTAAAAAAGCTCAGTGCAATGGGGGATTTATTTGACCAAATTGAGCTTCAACTAAAGGAATCGGTGCTGAGTATTAACAACAGCACATCGTCGATCGTTTCGAATGCTGTGTCGGCATTATCGCGTGTGGCTGAAAAAAACTCAACAATAAAAAATGATACGCCCAACAGTGATTTACTTGCAATAAAAAATCATTTGACCGGGCTTTTGGACATATCAATGAAATCTTCAAAACAGAACATTGAAGATTTTGTTGAAACGTTGACTACAGATCTAACCGGCGAACTAAAAAAGATCTGTTCTGAAGTCCAGTCACTGAGCAGTCTAACCATTGAGATGGCTGCTCATTGCAACGATCATAATGCCAGTCAACCACACATGACAACGGATGCGATAGTTGAAATGCAATCGATCGGCAATGAAATTTTGAGTGAAGTTAAAGTTTTAATCGATACTGTTAACTCACCACAAACCAACATTGACGCTGTTCGATTCGTGGAAGTTGAGTCACCCCCTAGCCTTTTAGATGAGTTGGCTGATCAAGGAATCGAAACTGTTAATTTGAACCCGGGCCGAAATTCGAATGGCACTGCAGGTTGGCGTTTGCTAGGAACAAAAAAGGTTCGGCGCTCTGATTGGACAGAATATGACAATCGTCAGCAGCGTCGTGCATCGCAGCAAAAAACTAAGGAAAAGGCCCAAAAACGGAAGAAAGCGAATAAACACAGAGGCCATAACAACAGTACCAATCGAAAAACAAACTCCATTTTTTCAAAAACTCCCTCCAAGCACACCAGAAGTAAAAATGAACGCGAAAATATGAAAAACAATACTTCACAAAAATGGTTCAACTACAACGATAGCAACATGAAGCGCAGAAGCAATGGAGCGGTTTCTAATGGTCTTCCCTCGGATAAGGATTTACTCGCAGCAGCAAAGCTGACTTTTTCCAAGCCTCCAGTTAAGCAACGTGGGATCAAATTTCAGAGAGGCGAAATTTTGAATCCGTATCCTGTCGATGATGCATTCCCTTCGTGCTCAACATCTAGTTCGAATTGGTTGTTTGGTCCTGCCTTAAGAAACTCCTTTTCGCAGCATTGTTCCTCGTGCTCCTGTGAAAAAACGTGTTTTCGATCAACTTGACGCAGTCCTCAGACGTAGACCCTGACGATCCAATCGTGGCTGATGAACAACTAGTTGGTAATATTTTAAATAATGACAATGTATCTAATAATAGATCTGAACTTTCAAATAATGTTATGCAAAGGGATGTGTTACCATCAACTTCTTCAGAAGCAAATGCTACCGAAATTTTAGTATATTGCCAAAATTTTAATCGCATGAAGAGTGCATCTAAAATGAACGAAATTTATAAAAGAATTCTAACTTCATCCTTCTCAGTTGTTATGGGCACTGAAACTAGTTGTAATGAAAAAATTAAAAGTGAAGAAGTTTTTGGTAATAGTTTTAATGTATTCAGAGATGACCGAGATTTGGTCCTTACCCAAAGAATGTCTGGTGGTGGAGTTCTCATCGCAATATCTACTAAATTCAATTCAGAATTAATTATCTCATCAAAACATAAAGAATTTGAACATGTGTGGGTGAAAGCACACATCGCCGGAGAAACACATATATTTGTTTCTGTGTATTTTCCGCCAGACCAAGCTTGCAAATCATCATATGAAATTTTCTTTCAAACTGCTGATGAAATTGTATCCCAGTTATCTCCAGAATTCAAAGTGCATATCTATGGCGACTTTACAATTATGGATGGAATTATGGAAACATTATGGATGATTTCTGTGTGAATGAATCTGTTTCTCCACTATGGAAAAATGAAGCATTTCACACAGCTATTGAGTACTCAATTTTTGTTCACAATAATCACAATTCTGACAACTGTGACTTTGAGAATTTCTTTGATTATAAAAACGCTAATTATGACGGAATTAAACAAAAATTAAATAGAATAGATTGGCAATCCGTTTTGAAAAACCAGGGAGATTTAGAAATCGCAGTGACGGATTTTTATTCAATTTTGTCGGAAATTATTCAAATGGAAGTTCCTTTATTGCGAAGACGTCGTAGAAATGGGTCGAAAAACCCTGTATGGATTAATAAGCAAATAACTAATTTAAAAAATCGTAAGCAAAAGGCTCATAAAATTTACAGGCAACAAAAATCTCGAGAAAGTTTAGAAAATTATTTGTATATTGTCAACCAACTTAATCAAGCAATATCCGCTGCGCTTGAAGAGTACAACACAAAAATAGAAAATGATTTAAAATCTTGCCCTAGGAATTTCTTCAATTATGCTAAATCGAAGATGAAGTCTAACAATTTTCCATCTAAAATGACATTGGATGATAGAGCAGCTGATAATCCAGATGGTATGTGCAATCTTTTTGCTACTTTTTTCCAAGAGACTTTTACTAACTTTTCGGATAAAGATCGTGACTTTGAATATTTTTCTAGTTTTCCTGATTTTACAAGTGATATCGGTGTAAGTCAAATACTTTTACAGGACATTTTAACAGGACTGAAGAATTTAGATTCCACCAAAGGATCAGGGCCAGATGGAATCCCACCTATTTTACTGAAAAACTTAGCTAATGAATTTACAGCACCATTATTTTGGCTATTCAACAAGTCACTTGAAATGAGCAGATTTCCAAAAGAATGGAAAATATCGTATCTCATACCCATTTACAAGTCTGGTAGAAAATCTGATGTTCGAAATTATCGTGGAATTGCTATTATTTCATCCATTCCAAAACTATTTGAATCAATTATAAATAAAAATGTGTTCAGCCAAATAAAACATAGAATAACGAATACACAACACGGTTTCTATAAAGGTCGTTCTACTACAACAAACCTTTTGGAATTTGTAAATTACACTTTGAATGCAATGGATAGAGGTTACCACGTCGAAGCACTTTACACCGATTTTAGTAAGGCATTTGACAGACTAGACATTCCTATGTTGATTTTCAAGCTCAATAAAATGGGAATTGCGATGAGACTCCTCAACTGGATTGAATCTTATTTAACAGATCGCAAACAAATAGTTAGATTTGAGGGAAAAATGTCTAAACCTGTTCACGTTACATCAGGAGTTCCCCAAGGTTCGCATTTAGGTCCATTGTTATTTATATTATTTGTTAACGATATTTCATATGTGCTTAAACATCTTAAAATTCTGATTTATGCCGACGATATGAAACTTTATATGGAAATCAATAGCAACAAAGATAGCGACATTTATCTGAATGAAATAAGTATATTTGATAAATGGTGTAGCAAAAGCTTACTTCAATTAAACGTCAAAAAATGTAATTTAATCACATATAGCAGAAAACGGAATACACCACAGATTACTGTCTCTTTAGGAAATCAAATTGTTCAAAAGTGCGATAAGATTAGAGATTTAGGTGTCATATTAGATTCTAAACTTACATTTACTGACCATTATAATACTATTGTCCATAAAGCAACCAATATGCTAAGCTTTATTAAGCGTTTTAGCTCCAATTTTCGGGACCCATATACGATTAAAACCTTGTACATTGCTTATGTAAGATCAGTTTTAGAATATTGTAGTATTGTGTGGTCCCCACATATGAAAACAGAAGCAATTTCTTTTATATGCCTTACGCAAATTAGGCTGGACAACGTTTCCACTGCCATCATACGAGGCTCGATGCATGCTTATCGATATTCAAACCTTAAATGAGCGTCGCGAAATAGCCATGATTTCATTTATCAATGATATTGTATCGCAGCGTATTGATTCCACCAATCTTTTATCATGTTTGAATTTCTACATGCCCGCTAGACAGTTAAGAAATCGGAATTTGTTTGCATCTAATAATCATCGAACTAACTATGCAAAATTCAGCCCAATGAATCGAATGATGTCTCTTTATAATCAGCATTGCACAGAAATTGATCTGACCATGTCGCGAACAAAGCTAAGACAATATTTTAAATCCTTAAGATAGAATTAAGCAAATGTGTAGTCTACTATTGATTGACGAAATAAATAAATAAATACTAGATGGAGAGGAGCGGCCATGAACCGAGTGAATTGGCGAAATATTGTTGGCGAGGTTTTATCAACATAATTGATGTAAAACCAAATAAATAAATTAATGATTACTGCCTGAGACGTCTCTTTAGTGGTTTGTCGATTTCAATTGATGATTTGACTTTTCTTTATATGATTATCATGGGCTATCCGGCATTAGAATAAAAGTGTCCGGAAAATGAGGTGAAAGTAAGGAAGCGTACGGAATAAGAGTAATGAAAAGCCCACACTTTTATATTTACCGTTTTGATTCATATTACGGACACTTAACTTTTGAATGGCCGGTAAAGATTTTGAATCCGTAACATGAACAATTTTAAACAAATAATAAATGTGTGACCTTTTTTATGGTTCTTATACCGGACGCTTCCTCACTTTTGCTTCATATTACGGACACTGTGATTTGAATTCCGGACAGCTGATGAAAATCATAAAAAGAAAAGTCAAATCATCATTAGAAATCCTCAAACCACTGAAGAGACGTCTAAGGCAGTTGGTTTTCATAAATTTGCATGAATTTTTATGGCAAAAGCTTATTAAAACGGGCCTCGAAAGTGAGAATTTTTGAACAGCGAAAATTGAAATATTTCGTATGAAATGTTACCCATACAAAGTAGAGTGTCCGTAATTTGAAGCTGTCCGTAGTATGAATCAAAACGGTATTTTAAATTCATGTTGCGAAATCGAAATCTTCACCCTCCATTCGAGAGTTAAGTGTTGAAGGCTTGACAACAAAAAGGAATCATAAGGGATGATCTATTTTATAAGCTCTTTGATGAGCTGAACTTTACTGAGGCCTTAAGTGTCCGTAATGTGAACCAGTTTACACTCTTTTTCTTATAGGGTTTCGTTCTACTTCGTCGTAAGCGCTATTATTCGTCGTATCAAACTTAAAATGTTCCACTACGGCGGATATTTCAACTAACCTGCTACGTAGATTCATTGTTAAAGTGTAGTTTTATGAAAGCTGTCATGGTTTGTACACTTGTACACTAGAAATTGAATTAAACTACTGTATTTCGAAAAAAAAACTTCAGTTCACTTTGCACTTTTTCACCGAAATCGCATGGACGAATACGATTTGAGAGAAATGCTTAGCGATTGACACCAGTCACACCACTTTATGATACAAGTTTCTTCCCGCCCCCTGTATGACTTACTTCCCCGGGCACCTATTTTCACTATGGCAAACCTTCGTATTTCTTCACTGAAGAATTTCATTCCAATCACACGCCGTAAAAGTTCTATGATTCACGAAATCTAATGAAATTTCTTCACCGACCGCGGGAAATTGAGAATGTAAACAAAGTTCAATCCGTTGTACTGAGAAAAAAAAGCTTGTGCGCATGAATGTATGCGTAATGCTCGACGTAAAAATACGGTTCCTTTGATTGTGTTGTTTTCGCTGCACTGTGAGGAAATGGCATAATTGTACGGTCAAAAGGAATTGTGTTCATGTGTTTGGGCTGAATTTTGATGACGAACAATGAATTTTAAAGGAAATTAGTATATTCCATCATGCTGAAGGAATGGAGGGAGTTGCCCGTAGATCTATATATTCTAGTAAAACATTTTATTGTAGCGTTCATATGTTGTGTTTTGACACTTTTGTATCACAGGGAGCCGTAAGTTGTGAGACAAATCTGGAAACTGATTGCGACAGAATTGAAAACGATACGACGGATTGAGAATACGGCAAGATGCATTTTCTTTGCATTATTTCCAAAAAGAGATCAAGATTTATCAAAATCTTATTGTACAATGCTAAAGCCGTTTTGAGAAAGAATTGTTTGGCATTGGTTTGTATTAGCATCATTCACTGCATCACTGGGAAAATTGCAGTTCTCACTGTTCAATGCTTAATACGATGGATACTAGCACATCACCCTAGTTTAGATGTGAAAAAATCTGTTGCTATCAAGTCCTAATTAAAAATTATTTTGTCTATAGTTTGACTTTATTGCTGCTTAAATAGAAGCAAATATCGGTTTGAACGAAGGTATACCTAAAGTGCCCAACGTGTATAAAAGATTCACGAGCTTAGGAGAAAATTTTCCGTATCACATGCGACACCAATTTCGGCAGATGAAGTCAAAAATTCAGTTATACGCTAACCTGGTTGCCCATAATACCATTCACCTGATGGATAAATTTGGCACCGTTCTAAATCTGACAGCAGGCATGTTTGGAAGCGTCGCCTCACGTATGTTCATATGTAGATTCAGTGCATTGCCAGAAAGCCCCGAAGGAAAGTGTAGTACATTTCATGGGACGACGATATACCACGGCATCACGGCCGCCAATATTTTATTTCCATGTTATACTCCGTCGTCTTTTGCGGTGCCATCGAGAGTGCTTGGTGCCTACAACCATCAGCAGCGCGGTGGAAGATCGCAACCGAAATAACGTCGACTGACTGCTGGCTGAGCTGAGAAGTAGCTAACGAAAATCCAATTACATCACCAATTTTATCTTCTTCCTGTATAATTTTATTCTTCGCCGTACAAAACCAAACGACTGACGACACCTTGCACGACCTGTCCGTGAACTTTGCGAATGAACGCCCTACAATGGAACAACGTGGAAAGCGATTGAAGGTACGTTTCTGACTTTTCAGACTTTGCTCCCCCTTTCTCCCGGATCAATCTCATAATTTTAACATTTTAATATAAGAATCGGTTATGTATGCCAGTGGGTACTACAAGCTATTGGGGTAGAGATGCCAGTCCCCTGTCGGTATGTAAGTGTTTCTCACGTTCGCTTCGGTTAAGGACATTCCATAAAAAATCTATTGGGCTGTAATTGGTTACGTGATACGTTGCATAAATGTAGACTACATTGATGATTTTTTTACGTGGAGTTGTATTGGAAAGGTTGCTTTGTGTATACGAGATTTGAGATAAAGTAGCATTTGAGGTTTTGCCATGGTTTTAAATGTGACTTTACAATAGTAGATAACTTTTCTTGGTTATAAGTACCTACTAAGGGAGAATCTTCTTCAATGCTTATGGTAAAGGTTTTTCCGTGTTAGCTTGATCATTAAAAAATATGAGACATGAGGTATTTGTAGATTGCAAGTAACCTTAATTTTTTAACAAAAACTTTACTAATTTGCATGTTATGGTCCTATTGGCCAAAAATAATGTCATTCCGAATTTGATACAAAAAAATACCAAAAAATCCTAGGAACTTACTTATTGCGAGTCAATTTTTGCAAGTCAGTTTGAAACAAATCAACTTACCCAGAGCATCCAAAAGGCAAATAAGCAGCCTTTAAAGTTTTTTTTACCATGCTTTGTTTTAATATAAACACCAGGGATTGAATCCTGAGAAAAATGAGAGAATCTCTCACGTATCGCTCTCTGTAACTATCATAACATGCTGCACATTATGAGAGACTGTTTATCGTATAGTGCTACAACTTTGATCAGATTGGGGGGATAGTAGTGCATTATAAAACCCCTCTAAACATGCCCCAAGCCTGGGGGACACTATTGCTATTGGAAGTTCGTGGATTGTTTATCGTGCCAGTAAAGAAAAACACCTATCCCCAACGGTAAACAAGCGAGAAAAATGGATTTTATCATCGCTCTCTCTTTGGGGCTCTCGCTCGCTGCTTCCATTTATCAGACTTGTTACACCTTGCGATACAATGACGATCGTGGACCGCAACAGATGGGATGTTTTTCTTTGCTTGCTTCATACTCAAATGAGAGCGAATTCTGCCTGATAAACACCCAATGTTTCAAAAACTTTGATTTCAAGTGACGGAAAAAATTGATGTTTTATACGCCTATGAATGATGATTGCAACTCCATCACATGCTGCATTCGATCATTACAATAAACAAAAACGTTTAGGTCTCTTTTGAGTTTGGAACAAGGTTTCACATGAGTTTCTTTAATAATCGCTACATGTATGTAATTCAATTCAAAATATTTAAATAGTAATATTTGGATCGATAAGAGAAATGTAATACAATAACAATCTTATTAGTAAATATTTCACCAACTTGGACTGCTTCATGGCACCAATCATTTGTTTGATGGTTTAGTAAAAAAAAATCAAAATCTTTAAGAGATACATTACTAGAAGTAGGTACCGTAAAACGGGGTAACTTTGATAGTTTTTTCGAAGAAAACTTTAATATTTATGCATGCTGTTTCAAAGAATTATAGTTTATATTTTTAAAACAAGTACTGGTATCCTACCTATCGATTGCTGTTGATAGATTGCCAAAAGATTTATTTTGAATGGATGTATAATTTTTCATATAATCGAAAGTCGGTTTTCTGTTTTGGGGTAACTTTGATAATGGAGTCTGCATCGAACAAAATTGAATGAATTACGAACATTTGTAGGGCATTGCATACCTATAGGCGTTTAACGTTATATGGAAATTTCTGACTTAGATTACAAAAATGTTCCCAGTTTGTGAAAATGCTTTTCACTAAGAGATTTGAGACCGTATTCAAGTTCTATGATAACTAGGCTGCCAAATATAAGTGGCCAACTATTCAAAAGTACATCAAATAGTGATCGTAGAACAGATTGTTTGTAAGCGTTTCAAAAATGCTAAAATTGTGTCAATTTTTAATATTCGTGTAAAAAGCCTCAACTGGTCTCGATTCAAATGAAAGCAGCTTTTATATGGAGTGTCATACTAATATTTTTCAGTTTTGCATTCGTTTTGCTTAACCGATTAACAGAAATTATGATATTTCGTTTAGTATGTGATGGGTTACGCACTATCAAAGTTACCCGCATTATCAAAGATACCCCGTTTTACGGTACATTTTCTGACGATTTTCCGTTGATGAAGAAGCGGAATAAAAGTATCATGTGGAAGCTTAAACAAAGGTATTTTCATTAAGTTTAGAAGAATTCATTCAGTTTCCTGTAGGAAGAAAAGGGAAGGAACTAAAATTACCAGTGAAAACACAGCCTGGTACGAGCCTCCACGATTCGTTTGCGCGAAGGACAATCCCAATAGATAGACTTATGGTTACCCCCGCAATTCCTTCATCCTAGTTTAATCAACCTGATTTGGAACAACTGACCATGATTGGCAGTACTCTTTGTTTATTTACTTGAGTTAAAGGCTAGGCTAGAGCCTGCATCGATTTGATGTTCGGAAAATCTGTCTAAAGCTTCGATTTGATTGCTTATTTCAATGTAAATGTATCAACATTTACCATTTCACCCTTGAGAGGAATCACGCATTTCGGAGAATCGTCCTTTCTTCCATTTTTGACACGTTTAGTGACAATTTTAAAACCTACATTTTTGGAAGGAAGTTGTGAATTCAGAGATATACCCTTCCTTTTGTTCGTAGTTGCATCTTAATTCAAATATATGTATTCCAGCCGGCTCTTACAGTTACTAGGTAATGATTTGTAACATACCTTTCATTTCCCCTTCATTGCATGCTCCATTTAAATTTCTACTCCATGGATGTTTGTACACGTGTCTTCTGCTGTGCATTGAGTATCCCCATCGGTTGGAAAAACCACCATTCAGCGGTTGGAGTTCTATCTCTTGGTCCATTCCATCTAGCGCCAGCAATAGGGTAAAGCAATCAATTTTTAATTTTTATCCCTCTAGACGGAAAAAAGTATTTGTTTGCTCAGCAATGGGCGAGCAGTGAAGATGTCGCCGCCATTGCCAAATCTGGCGATGGATCGATGCCAAACAAAGCTATAAAGCTAAAACGTCGTATTTATGGAACCCACAGCTAGCCCAGCTGATGTTTACCTTGAGTGCCAACGGAACAAAGCACCTGTTCGGATCGGATGTGTGTGCCCATGTTTGCAATCCGAAACATAAGGTCGGAATTTTATTGACCGTTGTTTTGGGCTGGTGAGAGTTACCTTTGAACCTTGCCGTGAACTGACGGATTTGTTTATCTTCAAGCAGAAAAGTATCATGAATGGCAGTTATAAATGCGAGCTTTAAGGTGAAGGTGAATCGAAGCCAAAGTTCAAATTTTCAAGAGCACGGATCTGGAGAACCAAACACCCGATTGAGCTGAAAATCTAATCAATTGGTCACCACCAGCTAGTGACCAATCGATTAAGTTTTCAGCTTAAACGGATGATTGGTTCTCCAGATCCGTGCTCTTAAAAATTTGAACTTTGGCTTCGATTCATCTTCACCTTAAGATACCAACTCTTGTGACTGTCTTTAGTAACGTATAATGGGGTGAAGTTGACCACTTTCTGTTACCCATATCTATATGATTAATGTATGTACCTTTTTGATTCATATTACGGACACTTAAGGACTCAATAAAGTATAACCCATCAGGAAGCATATAAAATAAATCAATCTGTATGATTCCTCGGCGCTACCGAGCCTTCAAAACACTTAACTTTCGAATGGTGGGTGAAAATTTTGTTTCTAATACATGAATAATTTTAAATAAATAGAAATGTGTGGACTTTTCATGATTCTTATTCCGGACGCTTCCTTACTTTTGCGCCATAATATGAATCAAAACGGTATACTAGGACGCTTCAAAATTTAAAAAATGTTTGAAAATCCAATCTCCCATATCTTTCTTACCATCCTTACCATATAAATAGTTTTCCGTGAAATTTTCAACTTTTTAGGTGATGATTAATAGGTGGCCAAGAGACAATGTAGGTTCATATGAAAACTATTATGGAGAAATTATGAAAAATGTTCCGTACTCGTTAATACTACGAAGTAAGTACAAACTTGTCAATCCATAGTGAAAACTAATTCTTCACACCTTAATGAAGGATGTTGCTGAAGAAACAAATCCTTTTTGAGCTAATTTTGTTTAGTATTTTTGTAGATGTTTGCAGGGCTATAATCCCATATTAAGCTAAATATTAGCAAACAAACTCATGAATATTTTTTATTCTCTCTTGAGCAACCTTATTCATTATGGATTGAAGAACGAGTTATCACTATGGGATGATATGTGTGTACTTACATTACAGTACATTACAGTATTACATGTTTGGAACATTTTTCAATGTTTCTCCATAGTAATTTCCATATAAACCTACTTCGTCTTTGGTCTACCTTCAAATCAACACTTACAAAGCTGAAAATTTCATAGAACACTATTTTTATGGTAGGTATGGTGGAGAAGATTTGGGAGATAGGATTTTCATACATTTTTCAATTTTGAACCGCCCTAATGTATACCTATGTATCCCATATTAATAGTATGAAACGTGTCAAAATCAATTTGAAAATATAAATACCAATTTCGACCTTGAATTTTGATATTGATTTTATCACCAAATTGATTTATTTTATAGGGTGGCCCCTAATACCGGAACTCTACAAAATAAATTCGACAAAATTCATGAAAATAAGTGTACTTTGAGTCACTGGTTCAAAAATTACTAAAATTTCATGTAAAAATCAAGATATCCGGAACTAGGAGACAAACTGTGTGAAACCAACATTGTAATTCATTCAATTTTCATTCAAAACGGTGCAAAATTCATTCGACCAAGCTTGCGTGATTCAACTATTTTTCATATGTAAATTATGAAGGTTTTCATGGAAGAATTCCTAGAGTATTTTATAAAAAGATCAAGAAAACGCAAAAACCTTGGAGAAATGTAGAAAATATTCCTGGTTAAATCCATAGCATAAGCCTAACCACATCTTTTAAAAGGAATAAGGAGAGGTTCGGAATTTGAATCAAGGTGTTCGGAATATGAGACTGGTTCTCAGCAACATTCAAGCCGTAATTTATAAAATTTCAATCAAATAATTTCTATCGATTCTATTTCTATTTACAATAAATTAGTTTCATCTCTCAATTCTATTTCTTCCTATTCGTGTTATTGGTGTCAAACTACCCTAATAGTTTCACCGGATTTCAAACAGTATTATTGTTGTTGAATGGTACTATAATATTGATATTCACTAACTTCAATTCTAGGTACAGTCTAAATTGCATAAAAAGTAGTTTCAGAACGGGTATTCGTCCAGTGCACATTGGTCCACGGAACGAAATTAAGTGGAATAAATTAATAACGTGAAAAATATAAGAGATAGAGTTTTGGTGTCTTCTGAACATTTATTTGTCTGGTCATGGCGCGTTAGATGCAAAAGTGTCCTAAGCGCCAAATTTCATAGCTTTCGAAATTCACTCTCAAACTTTTTTATTTCAAAAGATAGCGCAACAAAATGTTTTATAATATTGAAGATTATAGAAAATATGAAAACTTCGTAGAACATCATTTTTTTCTATATCTGATAGTTTTAGAGATATAGGTCACTTTAGAACTTTTCAAAAATCGGTTTTTTCTCAATACTAACGTAAATATCAATTTTTCAAGCCTACTATGTTCTGAAGAGTTTTAGATATGAGTAAAATACACATTTTCTCAGACGACGTCATACCTCTAAAATTTTCATATGAAAAGATATAAGCGTTTTTTGTAGTTTTTTCGCCCACTTTTCCAAGCGTAACATTTCAAAATGGCGCAAGTGAAATCAAAAACTTTTCCCGTTACTTGAATAAGCATATCTTCAAGTGCATTTTAAGAAACTTCGGTGATAGTACATTTTGATTTTCTCTAATAAATGCGTTTTGAATTATTCCTCTACACACTTAAACGGTTTTGCCGAGAACCCAACAGCTGATATCTCGGTAATAATTTGACGATTCTCGGTAAAACTTTTACCGAGATCTCGGTAAACGTTTACCGAGATCTCGGTAAACGTTTACCGAATCTCGGTAACGTTCGCCGAGATCTCGGCAAAAAATTCGGATTGCCGAAATCTCGGTAAAATAAGTACCGAGATTCGGCATTAAAAATTACCGAATTCTCAGCTGTTGGGTTCTCGGCGAAAAATTTTACTGAGGTCGGTGAAATAATTTAAGTGTGTATATTACTTAGAAAACAGATTTTTTTCTGACGTCTGGTGATACTTATGCAATTACAGTAGAATATTTTATAATATATTCATAAAAAATGAATTATTTTAGGCGTAAACAAGAATATTGTAGATGTTTATCATGCCAATTTTTTATAAATATCGGTAATAATTTAACTTTACAGAAAAGTTCGGCCTTTTAATTACCTTGACTTTTTATTATAGAAGTCTGTTTACACTAAGTTTCATGGTAACGCCACAAATGCGGTCCAAATTATGCATATTGCATATGCACGCTCCTTCAAAGTGTGATAGCATAAGGGTCATCCAAAAATGACGTCCATCAATTGGGGAGATGGAGGGGATCTATGAAAGTGTAACAGTGCATGCATAAGGTATTGAAAAAAGCGGGACAGCGGACGGAGGGGGGTCCGGAAATCCCGAAAAACGATGGACGTCATATTTGAATCGCCCCATACCGTGTGTGTCATCTAATGCTTATGATGTATTCGGTGCACTTATTCCTTGTAATGTAATGTAACAAGTGCAGCGAATGAATCGGAATGATCTGATGCGGACGTGTAATTATGTCACACTTTTCTACACCCTGCAAATTGTGTGACCGTCCACCGTATGACGGTGAAGTACGCAATAATTTGTACAACCACGATCATTTATCAATAAATTTTTGATTTGTAAGTATCGTGCCGCTGCCTATAAATTTCAAGCTAAAAAATATTCTACTTGAATCTTCGTGATTTCAATCAACATCGTCAGTCTTAAACTTTTTGGCTGAATGATGTAAAATTGTATATACTAGAATATAAATTGCTATTTTGACACTCTCCCACTTCTCTAATACATATGAGTGGAACCATAAATAAAACTGCTTCTTTTCATGTTGGATAAATACAGTTTATACACTAAACGTCATTATCCCGCACTTAAATTCGCAAACATGCACTTAAACCACACTTATGATGTCACGTTTTATAAATTATTTATTGGTAAAGAAAATAAAATGCGAGTTTTAAAATTTTTATTTCACTTTTTAATCATATAAGCTCAAAAATATTCAAAATCTATCATAATTTGCTTGTATCAGTCATATTCGAAAGTTAATATTAAAATGATAATAAATCTTCGAGCTGTTTAGTTAAATAGATAAAAAACCGAATTTAGTAGTATTCCATTTAATTAGACTAGTCGAGTCTAGTACACGACACTGAAGACGGCAGTTGAGGTCGAAATTCGCGTATCTGTCAAAGGATACAAACTCTAGTGGAATGGAATGCTACTTATTAAAAGCCAAACTTCGAATTTTCAAGTGCACAAGACAGGAGAATCTGACAACAGTTCGCGTTGAAAATCAATCAAATTACTTCCTTGCTGGTGGTGACCAGCAATGGGATAAGTTTTCAACGTGGAGTGCTGTTTGGCTCTCAAGTCTTGTGCTCTTGAAAATTTGAGGTGTGACTTCGTTCTATAATCACCTTAAATGAGAGATTAGTAATGGTTATATATAAATTTGAAAAGGTATCGAAAATAAGTAGTTTTTTTATATTTTTGAGATTTTGATCAAAGTTTTATTTTCCAATGTTATATCCATACGGAGGCCGAGTGCATATAATTGACATAGTTAAGTATTGTCTAGTTAAAAAAAAAAACACTAATACAAACTTAAAAAAAGGGAATGCAACTACATTTGCATTGTCCAATCTAGTGAATCTAGTCGAGTTTTCCTTCCATTGACGGTGTTTTATAGCAAAGAACGAATATTTCTGTAATTATTAACGATATGAATAAAAATACCAATACTAAACAACTTGTTCATCCCAAGAATAATTCAGTATTTATTTATGTATTAAAAAATGTTCGACTGTAATTGAATAAGAATCTCAAGAAGTTGAAAAATCTGTTTTCTAAGTAAAATTAAGAGATAATTCAAAACACATTTATTAGAGAAAATCAAAATATACTGTCACCAAATTTTCTTAAAATGCACTTTAAGATATGCTTATTCAAGTACCGGGAAAAGTTTTTGATTTCACTTGCGCCATTTTGAAATGTTACGCTTGGAAAAGTGGGTGAAAAAACTACAAAAACGCTTATATCTTTTCATATGAAAATTTTAGAGATATGACGTCTTCAGAGAAAATGTGTATTTTGCACATATCTAAAACTCTTCAGAACATAGTAGGCCTGAAAAATTGATATTTACGTTAGTATTGAGGTAAAACCCGATTTTTGACCATAAAGTTCTAAAGTGACCTATATCCAGGGCTGGAAAGCGTCAATGTAAATACAGGGTGTCGCGCGACTTTTACATAGTTGCTTACATCACTGTCATCGGACGGTGAGACAATGACAGAGATTTTCTCTAAATTCTCTTTCATATTTCCGTCACTACGGCCTGTGACGGAATCGCAAACTTGACTATTTTTAGTTAATTATCTGGTATATTTGATGTGTATATCGTTGGAATCAAGGAAGGATATCTACTTAACGTTTCAAACACATTTACTTCCCGAAATTCTTCAAAATAAGATACAAATTTTAATAGTAAAACAACATGAAAATTGCTCTCGTGAGAGCTCTCTCATAGCGACTTGACGAAGTGAGCACATGAAATATAGTTCCGACTTGCGACAGTGAGAAGACTCGATTCGTCAGTGTCGCAAGCCGGTCATGATACCTAACAGCCCTGCCTATATCTCTAAAACTATCAGATATAGAAAAAAAATGATGTTCTACGAAGTTTTCATATTTTCTATAATCTTTAATATTGTAGAACATTTTGTCGCGCTATCTTTTGAAATAAAAAAGTTTGAGAGCGAATTTCGAATGCTATGAAATTTGGCGCTTAGGACACTTTTGCGTATAACGCGCCTTGATCAGACAAACAAATGTTCAGAAGACACCAAAACCCTATCTCTTATATTTTTCACGTTATTAATTTATTCCACTTAATTTCGTTCCGTGGACCAATGTGCAGTGTTGTGAAAAACTTAATTTCTCATAACTCGCGCTTGAGATTTTTCATGCGTGATCGACAAACGAATCTCAGCAGTCAAAAAATCATAGATGAGTAAGCTCACCTTTTTGACTTCTTGTCTCGTATTTCCACAGTTTACTCACACACAGCAAGAATTTATTGTTAGTCAGGTAAAATTATAGTAATTCTTTCTTATGTAAACAACAACATTCGGGTTTCACGAGTTTTTGACGGGTTTTGCGACTGAATCATTTTTTTTTTACGGTTTGAGTTGATTGAGTGATTTTGTATCAAAATCTAAAGCGTGAGATTTGCGAAGCAGATCTCTAATGAGTTTGCTCTCTCTCGAGAGCGTATTGATTGAGATTTGAGTGTGAGTCTATCAACACTGTGTTCGTCGACATTTTTTGGTTTCACTGAGCCTACAGATAAGTACGATAAACGTTTAGTCTTAATTTATCACTCATTTTCAACTTTTCTTTTTCAGGTTGTACTCACGGATTCCCTCTCGAACTTTAACCGTCGTCTTATCCCGCTCATTATCAATCCTTGGAAATAATAACTATATCAAACAAATTTCCCTCGCAAAATAAATTGCTTTTCATTGGATTTGCAATGGCGAGATTGTTCTATTTACTTATGCTTATTATTTATTTTCTACCATCTACATCATCGAAAGGGTTGCTTGCCATCCTGCCACCTACTATTGCTAATAATACTATGCAAACTGTCATGCTTCGGTTTTTTGGCTACCAGGCCAGGCCAGATCGCGTCGCAACACCTCAGCCATACCATTCGGCTCTCCTGGATTTACTCAACCTCTAGCATCGCCAGGTTTACCACGCTTCGTCACTGCATTTACCATCAGCGGTCCTCACGTCCGCCCGCCGGACTCTACCACCCGAGACCTTGAACACCGCCAAGACGATGCCCCGTCTCCAGGACTTCCGATGCTTGCCGTCGACTACGAAGACCAAATCGCCCTTTTGGAACGGTTTTCGATCGTCAAACCTTTTCGACCGGAAGTCGAGTCTAGTACACGACACTGAAGACGGCCTTACAGTTGAGGTCGAAATACACGTATCTGTCAAAGGATACAAACTCTAGTGGAATTTAATGGCATAGTACTAAAATCGGTTTTAACATCTACTTATAGGTATTCTACTAAACAGCTCGAAGATTTATTATTATTTTCGACCGCTTGTTGATCGTCGGTAGATACTTTGTCGTCTATCTTTCCCACATTTGGTCTGCTAGGAACTACGACTGCTTGTATTCGTCCCGCAGTGCCTTTGCAGGAGCCGTCGATCCTCCGCCCACCTTCATGTCTGCACCAGACACCGTTCCTAGTACGAAGTGGTTCGGCGTCGGTGCTGCATACGGGTTCTGGGCATTCCTGGTTTGTTTTCTTCATCTTACCATTTCGTTGCTCGCTCCTCGAAAGGAAGTGGCATTGCCGGAGCAAATTTAGTGTGGTTTAAAAAACTTGCTACTGAAACGCCATCCGGCATGCTTTTGTGGTAAGGCTGTGCATAACTTCGAGTTGCACCGTTCGCACTGGCAAACAGGTGAAAACTGCCACCGCTTCCTATTTCGACGCCCTACCGTGAAATCCACCGGACCAAGATAATCTATGTTGGGACTCGTTCGACAGGGAGGGCTCGGCAGTTGCCGATATAGCACTCTACACTGGCTGTCAAACGTAACAACTGTGGAACAATACAACGCCTCTCGCTCCTTCGTGGGTCTCTTCGATCGTCACTTCTTGTATTGGCCACTATTCTTCTGTCTGGTACAGTAACAATGGTCCGTTGAACCACTCGCTCTCAGTAGATGGTCTTATCCTTGCTTCTTAAACACGTCCACAACATTGAGCTTTAATGGTATCCTCTGCCAGTCCTTTACCTTTGTCAGATTTTGGATCTCGTCGACGCGAAAGGCAACAAACTGTTTGTAGCGGTGTTGATCGGAGTGCAGGTAAACATGATGCAGGAATCCGTCCAGAAGACAGTACGGCAAATTGGGTACGAATACATGACGAATGCAGTTTGGATTATTCGTGTTCCCAGGACCGCACCCATCGGTTCCGACCGGGGAATCGACCGTCGTTGTGCTACACATCCGTATTCATATTCGCTTAGGGGAATGTGGGGCAAGATGAGCACCCGGGGCAAGATGGGCATCCCCAGTTTGTGTCGTTCCTACCGATTTTTTTTTCAATAAATTATTTGGGGTTCTGATGAATATCAATCAATTGATATGATGGCCATAAAATTCAGTTGAAAAATCAACAGCACAACGTAAATATTGTCAAAAATACATAGAAGTCCAAAAATTGACCTTTTCATATAAGATTTGTTCATTTAAAAGTGATATTTCTGTTGCGTAAACAAATTAATTCATACGGTTTTGGCCGTATAGCTATAGAATAATCTTCTGTAGATAATCAGAAGGAAAACTTTTATCAAATTTAAAACATATTTCAATTGTTTTGATTATATTAATAAATTTACACCCTTGGGCAAGATGAGCACCATGTTCAAAATTAACTAAAAGTGTGAAATTATAGAACCACATTTAGCTGAGGGCTTGACTTACGGTATCTTCTTTGCACAAAACATTTTTTCTATAAAATATATAAACAAACAACAAATTTAATCGTTTTTAAGTAAAATCTTAGCAATTTATGAAAAGTTATTTATTTTCTGATAAAAATTTCAAAAACTAAGCTTGCTAAAGATAAATATTATCAGATATTAAAGTTAATATCTTGGGATATTGCACGCATTGAAAAATAATAGTTTTCTTTAGTAAATTGCTTCTTTTTATGGGGGTGCCCATCATGCCCCGCAGTTTTTTTGACCGGTGATAAAAAAGCTATTTTTTAACGTGTTATTTGGAAAACTATTTATCACTTTTCAAAACTTTTAATGGTTGGAGGTCTAAGTAATAATGTAAAAGATAAGGATGGTTACCAATTTTACCAAAATAAGAACGTTTATGTAGGCTTAAATCGCGCTTGTCCTTAGGGTGCTCATCTTGCCCCGCCTGACCCTACATTGGTAAAGATGTGGACTTCCAGCGAATCAACTTTGGAAGAATTAGATAGCTTCAACCACCGGCAACAAGGCTGTCCGCCGCTTCCACAGCTGCCAGGAATTGGGATCGATTTCTTGTTTCAAATCGCAGCCGAATCACCACAGTGGTGTCCGAATAGTTCCCGCGGGTGAATTACCTACGTTGTCCCGTTTGTGTAGTGCAGTGGTGGGTGAAGTTCCCCAAGAAATTGAACTAGGTTCGGAAGAAACATCGTTTGCGCTGGGAAGCATTCCCACGATCATTTGGAGCAAGAAGAGTTGTTAAGTGCTACTGTATGACATACTGTATGACGATTTTGCCGTGAATGGTAAACGGTGACAGCAATCCAAGCGGATCGAAAAATTCCATTACGCAGCTTCTTGTCGGCCATTTGCCTTCTTAGAATTACGGCAATAGCTCCTCGCGGAATGTCGTTAAAACGACAAACTGGTCCATGCTTAGATCCCAGATGACTCCCAAGACATTCTCATTAGACGTATGCTTTTCTTGGCCGAAATGCAACGGCGCCTCCGATTTCTTGTGTCCCAGACTCCGCAGGACTCCTGCTGAATTTAACATCCAGTTCGGATCTCGAATCCTCCTTTTTGGTGGACTAGTCGTTCCTAAGAATTGTGAGGCGAATTTTTCAGCGTTCCGATTCTTAACGAATTGGGCTGAGCAGGGAGAGCTCGTAGACCCGCACGTCGCTATGACCATGACGTAGACACCGCTGAATCGCTGTTTGATTATCTTCGGCGCGAATCTCCAACTGATAGAACTTTTCATCCGATGCGGAGACATTCACCTACGGTGCGCTAACCGTGCACCGCAGCGCACTTCTCAACTCACGCTAACCAAGAGGACACTGTGATCCATTACGAAACAGCTTTCGCGTCGCAAGACGCAAGGTCGCCCGACAGTTGCTCCCTGGTGATGGTAGCTTGCCCCACAGTAGCGACGCTCAGTTCTGAAGGTCGGTGCTGCGAGGTGGGGCTTACTGCACGTGGTGTTTGCGTGATTTTGTTTAATTCCTTCTATTTATTTTACAGGCACTCCGTGCACTTGGCCGATACTGTGACGAGTGTCATAGTGTTTCTGTATACACTGATACAGAACCTATTTTTAACTTATCTCTTATTTCTATTACGCTCTCGAGAACACATCTACCGAGAAGGTAGAAAGGAGATCACTGCTGTTACTCTTGGTCCAATCCATTGTCCATATAGCCATTAGGCATTTCACGGCAAAATTCGCTCTCTTTCGCTCTTCAACAAAACTTGAAAACAATGGTGCCAGTACCTGTCAACTTTGACAGGTTCCTTTCACCATTGTTTTCAGATTTCCCGAAGGAGGGAAAGGGAGTGATTTTCTGATGACGTCACCGTGCAATGGGCAATAGTCCATTGTATTATGGTGGGTCTGTTTGCCGTGCTTCCATGTGGTTTTGAGGTGTATTGCCTACGAAGAGGGTCACTGTGTCTCAGTCACCATCCGATACTGACGAAGGATGGATGTGCTACCCAATACACGATCCTCCATGCGGCGTTTTCTGGTGGCTGGACGAGGTTTTTTTTTGCGGAGAGGCTAGAAATCGAACCCATGGCTTTCCGCTTATAAAGCGAAAGTGTAACCTCGAGGCTACGGAACCGGGCTGTCGATCGGCAGTGAAATAATCGAGGTGCTTTCGGGACCCATCTTGAAACACGGACCAAGACTATCTTGGTCACGAACTATCTTGCGCGCATGCCAATGGTCGGCCTCTGGAGCACCAAAGGCTCAGAAAACATAATGTAGCATTCATATTCAATCTCACAGCATAAAACTAAACCCTATCACATCACATAGTCACATTCCAGAACTTTCCACAACTTTCTTTTTATTTGCATAATTGAGCGACGACCTTCAAACGTTGCAGTTTTTTTCTGCTTTCTTTTTATTGTTGTCATAAAAGACCATTAAAGCAAAACACCCCGCAAAAGCAAAAGCAAAGCACCGACAACCTTGACCATTTTCTTAATGATGATGCAAGCGCAACTCAACAGCTGCGCGACACATTGACACGCTTAACCCTGACGACCGACGCATCACGCTGGCTCTGTGTTTTAGTTATACCTACCCTTTTTGTAAACTAGTTATAAAACAGTCAAGCACCAGAAATACATGATTCATTCTGAAACGCATCGTACTTCGTGTAAGTTCTTTTTTTTGGTCACAAAGCCTTCTCCGGCACCATGCCACGATTATAACTTGAGTTGTGCGGGATTACGGGCGCGGCTCTCTGCTCGTCTCTCCATCCCCGGGTGTTGCAATCGCCATGCGGCTGCTGGGACCCCGGCACCGTACCGCAAAATACCGTGAGTGTGCAAGTTGTAACCCGAAAGATGGTGAACTATGCCTGATCAGGTGGAAGTCAGAGAAAACCCTGATGGAGGACTGAAGCAGTTCTGACGTGCAAATCGATTATCAGAATTGGGCATAGGGGCGAAAGACCAACCGGACGGTTCAATAGCGAATACCAGTACAACTTCTCTATTAAAAAATCTAACTCAAGAAGAAATCATTGTAAAAAAATGTTATGTTTTAAATATCCCGAAAATCGTAGAGTAATCCTTGAACTTCTTGGAATAAGCTCCTGGGTATAAGGCTGATGCAATTCTAGGAGAAGCTTGTGGAAGAATACTTGATCGATATCTTGGATAACTGACGAACATTTTGAAGTGAACCTTAAAGATTTTTTCTGGGATATTTCTCGAGAAATTCTTCAAGAATCTGGAGATAAATTGTAGAGTAAACTCTATATGAGTTCTGAGTGAAGTTCATGAGGAATTTTCTTGCAGAAGTAATGGGTGGATCTCCTGAATGCCGGTTCTTCAACTTCAGCATTTTTATAGCTTTACTGGTAGGGCCGTACCGAAGTGGACTGAAGGTGCGGTGCGGATAACTGATAAGAGCTAGGTTGAAGAGAACCTTGATCACGGGATAGTTAACAATTGTTTAGGTTGAGGTCTCAGATAAGATTAACTGTCTTGTAAATTCGTATTTTGTTCGAGCCTAAATTCCTGTATGAAATCTTAAACAAAAAAGATTTCCTTTAGAATTTCTGAGCTTAAGAGGAGAATAACCATCATCGTTTTACATGTTTGCAAAACCAGTTTTTCGCTCAAAATGGAAGCAATGTTCATGAAAATTTATCATTGCATTACACTTGTTATCTGTAACGTAGTGATAGATTTTCATGGGGATTTCTTAAAATTTGAACGGAAAACATGGTTTTTCATTTTTGATGATTGCTGATGATTGAATGATGGATTCTTGAGCCTAAAACACGTTTCGTCAATCGCTTGTTTGGTGTCTAGGATATGCTTCATGAATGGATCTATGACAAAATGTTTCAGGATGTAGTCTGTTTAAACATGGCCAATTTGCAGTAGAACGTTTTATTACTCATGGACATGTTTTCATATTGACAAACGGATCGAATGAAAATAAACGAGACTTTTTTTCCAATCTGTTAATTAGGCTTTAGGAAGGGGAGAGGGTTTAAGATTTCTTACGCCTCATACAATTTATATTTTATTTATATACAAAAAATCTTATCAGGGGGGAGGAGGTTTTGAAAAGTCCCGAAATGGACTGCTCCTTAATGGGCTAATAATACTTTATACTGTAATCCGGGGGCAAATTGATCACTGGGGTGAATTTGATCAAGTCGTTACCAAATAGCATTTCCTTTCAAGGATGCTCAAAACTTCGTTGGCATCAAAGACATTCAATGTGTTCCAGTTTATAGATGTCTAATGATGATTTTAAACTATTTTATTTTTATTATGATCAGTTTTGCATAGAAATGTTCACAATTTTTGAAGGTGTTAGCAATACTGTTGGAAATGTCGGTACTAAACAATCTGCTGGTGCCAAGCCTGCATGCAAACTTTGAGTGTAAAAAATGTTGAGTAAGCTTCAGTGCGAACTGCTGAACTAATTTTTGAAATCGTATACCATAAAAAGAATAGTTTTTTTTGCTCATAAAACCGTTTAATTTTGAATAACGTGCTTATTTCAAGGAAAATTGCATACATTTAGGCGTATTATCCAGATTTACAAAGTTTAATTTTGCAATAAAATGATGATATTTACTAGTTGTTAGAATTTTGACATCATTTTCGTATTCAGTAGACCAAAATTTAGTAGATAGGGAAATTTTGCAATCTAAAATATGCTTTATTACATAGTGATCAATTTCGCCCCAATGTTTCATTTTCAATTTTTGATATTAAAACTAATTTTATGATATGTTAAATTTTATTTCATGAAAAATCGATTACATAAGCTGATAGAGATCAATAAAGTACTGATTTTACCGAAATAAATTTTACAATTTTTGAATTCCAAACGATAGCATTAAAAAAAGTTGTGAAATAATGATCAATTTGCCCCCGGATTACGGTACTCATAATTAGGCCTTCTGACTTACAATAACCAATATCCTTGAGTGATCCTTCACATGGAAATGCAAATTATCACTGCATCATCGCTTCTCATATTCCACAGAAGGCAATTTTATAATTGATTGTTAAGCGGACACATAAAACCCTCTTATCCGATCCATCCAAGGCACTCGATAAATTCATCAAAAGTGAAAAGCAAGAGTCCCTTTTGGGTGGGGGATGAGAAAATTCAATTGAGTAGAGTGCACATAATGATAATTACTCAGCGCCGGCCAAACCGCTTCAGAAGCACACAAAAGCGCCACGATAATTGCGGGATCACAATTCATTGAGTCAATTAGAGCGAGAGCGCCAAAGTGCCATGCAATGCTAATTAATGCAGTTAATCCTCGGCCAGGGAGAAATGTCCGATGTAAAAGTGAAAATAGTTTCGGATCCAATGACGGAGTGCAAGGCGATGGGCATTCATTTTCTTCATTTTCGTTTATTTCCTTTTTTTTAAATAACTTTCTGTCAATTTGTGTTTTGTGTGAGTCTCATACATGCTAGAAGTTTTCTGTGTTTTTAACTTTTTCGATTTCCTTCTCAGTGTGTTCGTGTGAATTTGCCTTTTAATAGTTTCAATTAGCTCATTAGAGGGACTGTGCTATGTACAAATACAGAGGGCATGGTTTAATATCATCCAGTTTTTATCCTGTGGATTCAGTTTCTTGTGTTTGTAATTCTTTTGGGCTGTGCTGGATTTTCCTTGGCTTAATTCGTTTTGCTTTCTTGTGACTGGGTTTGGTAGATTTTATCAATCCAATTTCGCCTGCAGAGAAGACTTCAACTACATAGAGGTTTCATTTTTTTTTCTTTCTTTGTGTGCCTAGAATTTCATTCCGGTAGAAATCGGAAAAATAAGTTTCGAGTGAAGTTTTTTCTTCGCTCTTCTTTTATTAATAGCTACTTATAGTTAAAAAAGGATAGAGAAATTTCCCATCCAAATGAAGAAAACAAGTTTCTTCATTTTCTCTAGTGTTCACTTCCTCGCATTATTCTAATGAAGTTTTCTTGCACTTCTTCGTCAGCACTACATTAAACTAGTCCTTATTTTCGCCTTTAATTAAAATATTCATTTCCACGTTAAAGTTTCAGTCTTAAGAAATGCTATAAAATCTGTGAAAAATAATAATTCAACAAACTCTCGCTTGCTCTGTGATCGCTTTCTCTCCTACTGAACATAATCTTGATTGATGGGTTTTATTGTGCATAACACGATTAAAATTTTCCACTAATTTTTTTTCTGCTTTGACGCTGTTTTGTTGAACTCAGCGAAAAACTTCTGACGGTTCCTTCCACCCTAATCAAAATGTCCTAATTTGTACGATACGAGTTTCATCCGAGTTCTAAGTATCCTAGAAAACCGTTACGGATCAAATAAATCATGTAATGCTTACCAAAAAATAATCCTTCAGCCTGGGTTACCAAAAAAATGAAGCTCAACACAATCCACTTTGAGGATTTTCTGCGTCAAACCCTCTCTCGTCATTGTCATCACAGAAATACTTTTTTTTTACTAAAACTCGTCTGTTTGCTGCCCAACCTTCGTCCAAAAATATAACAGTTGAAATGTTTTCACTTACACCACATCATCAAATAACATATTTTCCCTCTTATCATTCTTCCTCTCGTTTTTTTCGCTTACACCGTAAGAAGAAGTTCATTATGTACAGGATCTGGTTCTTATTATTATTTTTCCTAAAAATTTATGACGTCTTTTGGTCCTATATTCAAACAATAACGGTACATAATACTTCTGCCGAAAACATGCCATCATCAATCATTCTTCCCGATAACAATGAAGAACCCTTCGACCGCACCCGAGGAAACACGAGCCGAACCAATATCTCGGAACACGAGGGCGATGGCTGCGAAGAGATGGCTTGGCTGACTACCGAACCGTTGTTGTAGTCTTTCCTGCCATTACGGAAGAATTTCGCCTCTGGGGGGATGGAGAGATGGACAGCGGCGTGCTCAGATCTATTGCGCATAGGGTGCCAACGGAAGACCACAGAAGATGTCAGAAATCAAGGAAGCATGACCAACTGGGAAAAGAGAATAGTAATTGTATAATAGGTTATGTGATGTAGAATTCATTGTTAGTACTTGATAACAGAGTTTCTTGTCGAAACAAGATCAATCTGTAGCTAGCGAATTGACAAACTAAGCTCATTTCTCCCAAATAAACATAGAGTGAGTGGTTCATGAAAAATTGTCCTATTTTTGATTCCAGCATTTTCAATGTATAATACTGCTCGATGAAATATATGAAATTTATTGACGGTTTGTTAAACGTGTTAATTAAGCTATTTCCTTTCATGACTATTCCGATTGATTAACTGCTTCTCTCATGTCCAGATGTTAATCAGCGTAACTAAAGCATTTTATTATGTATGTAAATAGGCATCTTACTCAAAATTTTTCGAAAATGAAAACTTTAATTAGGAAATATTTTTTTGATTTGCGAAACTCATCACATTTATGCACAATCATCCAAATATTTTTGGAAAAAAAGTTTTCAATCTCGAGCATTTTAGATGCAATTTGTCACACAAATATTTTTTGGTTCATATTTAAGCGATTTTTCCTGCAAATACTAGGATTCTTTCTGATTCACGCTTGAATGGGAGAAGACTTGGAAAGCGTGTTCTAACTTTGGTAGGGAAGGTGTACAAGTAGTCGCAACTAAACTAAACGAAAGCTTTACCCGTAACGCTGGAAGATCACCTTTTCGTGGTGCGTTACGGGGTAAGATCTATCAATTTGAACCCTAGTCTCATCATGTTTGTCGGGCTAGAGTAATATGTTCTTTTAATTCAAGGATTCGCGGTACAAAGTCCTTGTTACTGGAAACAGTTTCTGAGACGGAGTTGGTCAGTCCAGAGACTACACTTGAAGCCAGGATAACAACATGAGTATAAACTCAACAAGAACTATTAAGTACGGGTAATTCAAGGACTCACGTGAATTGTGATTACTAAACAAATTTTCTAGCTCGATTCGATTTTGCTGCTAGAACAAAGTCCCTTTTTTTGGAGTATTTTTCTGGGACTAAACTAAAAGCAAAACAAGAATGTGACTAAAGTTCCGTTGCATGGTCAAATATCAGTAGTACCGATTTGTTTCCTCAGATTTATTAAATCGATTTTGTTTGCTAAAGGGCGCGCCTTCGCTGAGATGTAAGTCTCTATGAAGGGTTTTAATAGCGGAACCTTTTCATCACATTCGATTTTTATCAGTCTCTGAGGAATCAAAACAAGAACTGTATAGAAATCGATGCTTCATTACCTATCAATGGAAATGGAGTAATGCGACATGCATTATACACTAAGGATACGGGTGGCATTATAGATCTAAAAAATGGTCGCAGTGACGTATCCGAAAATAGAAAAAAATATAATAAGAGTAAATCAAATTCATCTATTGTTACAGCATCACGTTTAACTTTCAACTAAATATGCTTGAATGATACGTGATCGTGTAAATTTAAAGTGCATTCGATTGAAAAATAAGCGATTTGGCGTTGACATTTCAGTTTATTTTGATGCTCCAAATATGTGCATGAAAATAAACTGAAGTTTACAACAGCTGTGTACACTACCCGTCATAAATACGGACTCACTAAAATAAGTAGGGGAAGAGGTGGTAAAATGAACACCTTAAGGATTGTGCGGAGGGGTTGTCACTAAATCACGACAGCAAACATGTTTTTGTGGTAATGTAAGCTTCAAGCTAAAAAGTTCATTTTTATTAACTGATAAGCAAAAAAGGATACAATTTACTTACGATTTTAGTGCACATTTTATAGAGTTTGGAAGGATCGTATTGATAACCCTCGTGAATAGGCGTTTGCTACAATCGCATTGTACATATTAGTTTTTAAGTTCAATTAGGCCTTATTTTTATTGCTTACAGTGGACTTCAAATCTGACCACTAGTTTTAAGCACGAATTCACGATTTGGGAAAAGCTTAGTGTAAATAGTTTTAGAATTAGATAGGATAATATAGTTTTAATAATTGCTTCGATATCGTAACCACGTCTCATACGGAGGAAAGTAGTACCATGATGACTTGCATGTATACAAATCTCCTATTGCTTCGATATTTCTTCCATTCCACTGCACACTGGGCCAGGAGCAGAATTTAGCCAGACAAAACCTCTAGCGCTTTAGGAGTGCATTTTTTCAGTTTGGTGTCAAAGGAGACTTATCTTGAATATGTTTGTTCTTTAATTTGATGATAAAAGTTAGTTGGAAATTTCGCCGCATAGGGGGCGCTGCGATGCAAACTTTCGCGTCTTCGGCAATGTTTCAGAACGTGTAAAAATATGACAAGTTGTCGAAGACACTAAAGTTCTAGGACTTCAAATAACAAAGTTATGGTATAAAATGTGTATATCACTTAAATTTTACGTTTTTTCTACTTTTTCTTGTAAAAATCGTAATCTGTTTCATTTTAAAAACCATGCATCGCTTAATTTCGATAACATGCATGTACTGTGTGAAAAAAATCTTATTTTATATAAATATTTGAATTTTTGAACAAATTATTGTAAAAATATCATAATTTTTAACATAACTTTACTCAAAAAGTTGCAAATTTTTGCAAAAACTTATCAATGATCCCAAATACGCTTTATTTCATCTACCAAATGTCAAAGTTTGCCGGATGTATATTTTGATATATTTGAGATATCTGAATTCCAAATAACCACCTTTCTCATATAAATAGAATAGACTTATTATTAATTTTATCATTGTACTACAGTGAAACCTCCATGAGTCGATATTGAAGGAACCATCGACTCATGCAAATATCGAGTCATGGAACAGCAATTCTTTGGAAAGCTGCTTCTTGGGACCATCATAGTAACCATGAAATTATGTTTTTAGTATGGTTCCATGAGTCGATATCGAGTCATGGAACATCGACTCATGGAGGTATCACTGTACAAGGTTGTTGACACATTGCGTCTGTCAGTTTTATTAATCAAATACTTTTTGTTAGTCAGGTGTTATAGTATCTAGATATTTTCATATTGTTGTGTGGCTCTTTTGTCATCTCCAGCAACTGTCTAATTAGAACATCGCTGTAGCCTGCTATAATTATTTTTTTACATCCTATTGTGACCGTGTCGAAACAGTTCTCTCTGACATAAATCACAATTAACAAATCACAAGTATCAAAATAAAAGTATTTGATTAACAAATCTTAACTGACGCAATGTGTCAAAAATCTTGTAGTGTAATGATAAAATTAATAATAAGTGCATTCTATTTATATGAAGAGATGGTTAATTTGAATTTAGATATTTCAAATATATCAATATATAAATCTGGAAAACTTTGACATTTGGTAGATGAAATATAACGTATTTCGGAACATTGATAAGGTTTTACAAAAACTTGCAACTTTTTGAGTAATGTTATGTTACAAATTATGATATTTTTACAAAAATTTGTTCAAAAATTCAAATATTTTTATATAAATAAGATTTTTTTCATACAGTACATGAATGTTATCGAAATTAAGCGATGCATGGTTTTTAAAATGTAACATTTAACCATTTTGATGTAAAAAGTAAAAAAAAAACGTAAAATTTAAGTGATTTACACATTTATTACCATAACTTTGTTATTTGAAGTCCTAGAACTTTGGTGTCTTCGACAACTTGTCTTATTTTTACACGTTCTAAAACATTGCCCAAGACGCAAAAGCTGTAGCTGAAACACTTGAATATAAAGTGAATGAGAGAAACCTGAAACACGCACATAAAGTGATTCAAGCATGAATCACTTGAAAATGAAGTTAATCAGCCCTAACAAATACGACATGAACCACTTAGATATGAAGCGAATCAAACATAAATCACTGGAAATAAATCCTAAATCTCTTGAATATGAAATCAATCAGACCTGAATCACTTGTACATAAAGTGCATTAAACTTTAAACATTTGAAAATGAAGTGGATCAAGCATGAATCACTTGAATTCATTTGAACATTAAGTGAATCAAACCTGAAACAGTCGAATATTAGTGAATCAGATAAGAATAACTTGGATATGGTGCGAGCTGCGGGTATGAATCTTTTAAATATGAAATGAATCAATCCTGAGTCACTTGAACATGGAGTGAATTACCCATGATTTTTTTTTACTCCGTATTCAAGTCAAACCTGAATTAGGGTGACTTGTTGTATTTTCGGCAGCTTTGTTCTCTTCGTCTTGGGTGGTTTTCTAAAACATATTGGGCTCAAATTATGCACCAATACTTTCACCATATAAGTGCATCTTACTGCCGAATTTTAGAAGTTAAAATCGATAAAAACCCCCCATGACGAAGAGAACAAATCGGCCGATAATACGTAAGTTCCCCTACTTGAATATAGAGTGAATCAAACTCGAAAGACATGAATATAAAGAGAATCAGACATCAATCACTAAAATATGAAGTTAATTAAACTTGGACCACTTGTATATGAAGACATTCTGACTTGAATAATTTGAATATGATGAATATGAGCCCTGACTGAACCACTCGCACATGGAGTAGGTTATGAATCAGATCTGTTACTCTCGAATATACAATTGATCAGACCTGAACCACTTTAATTTAATATGATTCCATCCCTAATCACTTCAACTTCCAAATGCCAAAAGCTTTCTGAACAGCATTCTAGAGATTCTATCTTATCAAGTTCATAAGGTTTAGGTATCGTCATCCCTCCAGAACCAGAGTAAAAGTTGGTTTTCATGGCTAATTTGGACCGTAGTAAAATCAAAAGATAAAGCTAGTATAAAGCACTCATTTGAACATGATCAACAGCACCACATGGTGGAAAAATTTTAATTCAAATCGTTTCCCGGATGCCCTTGACTTTCCGAACACTTTGCCGAGGACTTAAACTCTCTATCTCATCTGGCTCAAAAGAAAGAATTAGTTTCACATATTTAATTAAATATGCGTACTAGTGCCACCTAGTGACAAAATTAAGAACCAAACAGTTTGCTATTCGGATGTCCTTTGATTTCTGAATATCTTTGCCAAAGACTCGAACTTTCTATCTCTTGTAGGTCACAAGCAAGAACTAGTTTAGAATGCTCAATTTTTCATGCTCACAAGCGCTACATAGCGGCAAAATCTCGAACCAAACTGTTTGTCTTCCGGATGTCCTAGACCTTCTGAACAACTTTGCTGAAGATCGCTTCTTTCCAAGTCGTAGGGCTCTCGAGATATAGCAATGTGAATTTACCTGTTTTGAGGTGATGCTAAACTTTTTGGGGCTGATTCAATATTAAGCTGAGTGTTGCAATACTTATTTTATTATTTAAGTCAGTCCGTTATTATGACGGGTAGTGTATGTATTAGAAGAAATGATAGCTATTTTGGAGAGTAATGTTTGCGTATAATAACACATCCTTGAAGTATGCATGCTTTAGAGTACTTGAATTCCTTTCGGATTCACGCTTGAGAAGGAGAAGATTTAGAAAGCGTGTTCTAACTTCGGTAGAGAAGGTGTACCCGTATTCGTCACTAAACTAAACGAAAGGTTTCAATCCAGGTTTAGCAGAAAAAATATAAGAACTGGTCAGAAATATTGTTTTTGTATAGACAATTGGGGTGGCGAATACTAGACCACTTGCACCAGCAATCGCCATGTCTTAAATTACGGTTCTTGAATTCGCCACCTACGTTGATTTCTTATGTACACCGTGGCAAAAATAGTTGCAAAGGAGAAAGATTTTTAAGGAAAGTGATTTTTTTTATTTTCTGTGCGATTTATGAGGTTTTATTAATGTTTCCGTCTCATTTTAAAGTGATTCGAAGACCGCCTAATTTTTTTTGCCTAGTTGTGTCGTAAAACGGGATATTACACGGAGTGGGGAATACTGGTACTATGGCGAATATCGATACACCTACCCTAGTCAATTTATTATAGAAGATACCTTGTGGTTTCATCAATGTGGTGTTAGTTGTGAGAGGAAAAATGAAAATTGAGGTATCAAAACACCAAAATATACCTTTCTGAAATTTTGATATCCGTTGCACACAGTATTGTTCTATGTTGCCTGAAAACTGCGATTTTTTGCGCTTTTGGTGATATTAAAGTTCAGACATTGCACTATTTTTCCATAATTTCTCAATTTTTAAGCGTCGTATTATTTTCCACCAGAGTTTGTGTTTGCTATATTTTTATCAGCAAAAAAATATTATATGACATGGTTCTTAAGAAAAATATCAAACTAGTTGAATAAAATAGTTTTTTTTTTTGGCTAGTGAGCCAAGAATTTTTGTTTTGCGCATAGCTCAGTAGACTGACCACTTAGAACGATGGCGTCTTCGGCAAAGTTGCTCAATATCACAAGGGCTAACATTATTTGAGCCGAAAGATTCGAAATTTTGCCACTAGGCGGCGCTAGTGAGTAAAGAATTTTTGTTTTGCGCATATCTCAGTAGCCTGACCACTTAGAAAGATGGCGTCTTCGGCAAAGTTGCTCAGTATCACAAGGGCTAGCATTATTTGAGCCAAAAGATTCGAAATTTTGCCACTAGGCGGCGCTAGTGAGTAAAGAATTTTTGTTTTGCGCATATCTCAGTAGCCTGACCACTTAGAAAGATGGCGTCTTCGGCAAAGTTGCTCAGTATCACAAGGGCTAACATTATTTGAGCCGAAAGTTTTAAAATTTTGCCACTTGGCGGCGCTAGTGAGCCAAGAATTTTTGTTTTGCGCATAGCTCAGTAGACTGACCACTTAGAACGATGGCGTCTTCGGTAAAGTTGCTCAATATCACAAGGGCTAACATTATTTGAGCCGAAAGATTCGAAATTTTGCCACTAGGCGGCGCTAGTGAGCATGGAATTTTTGTTTTGCGCATAGCTCAGTACCCTGACCACTTAGAAAGTTGGCGTCTTCGGCAAAGTTGCTCAGTATCCCAAGGGCTAACATTATTTGAGCCGAAAGTTTCGAAATTTTGCCACTAGGCGGCGCTAGTGAGCCAAGAATTTTTGTTTTGCGCATAGCTCAGTAGACTGACCACTTAGAACGATGGCGTCTTCGGCAAAGTTGCTCAATATCACAAGGGCTAACATTATTTGAGCCGAAAGATTCGAAATTTTGCCACTAGGCGGCGCTAGTGAGTAAAGAATTTTTGTTTTGCGCATATCTCAGTAGCCTGACCACTTAGAAAGATGGCGTCTTCGGCAAAGTTGCTCAGTATCACAAGGGCTAGCATTATTTGAGCCAAAAGATTCGAAATTTTGCCACTAGGCGGCGCTAGTGAGTAAAGAATTTTTGTTTTGCGCATATCTCAGTAGCCTGACCACTTAGAAAGATGGCGTCTTCGGCAAAGTTGCTCAGTATCACAAGGGCTAACATTATTTAAGCCGAAAGATTCGAAATTTTGCCACTAGCCGGCGCTAGTGAGCATGTAATTTTTGTTTTGCGCATAGCTAGTACCCTGACCACTTAGAAAGATGGCGTCTTCGGCAAAGTTGCTCAGTATCACAAGGGCTAACATTATTTGAGCCGAAAGTTTCGAAATTGTGCCACAAGGCGGCGCTAGTCAGCAAAGAATTTTTGTTTTGCGCGTAGCTCAGTAGTCTTACCACTTAGAGAGATGGCGTATTCTGCAAAGTTGTTCAGTATCACAAGGGCTAACATTATTTGAGCCGAGAGTCTCGAGATTTTATATATACGTAGGAACCGAGAGAAAAAGTTTTTTTATAGGATTGATTTATCGTTATGAAAAAGATGGTTTATATTTTAAAAATATTCAAACAACAGTGTCGTGTAACTAAAAAGATAAGGCCAGTCGTAGTTATCTCATTAAGATTGTTAGCGAATGGATTTCCCAATTTATTTGTAATGACTGACATTCCAACCTAACTTGATTTCTATCCAAACCATACCTTGGAAAATGTTCAAGATATGAAGTTCATGCAATGACGAAATAGAAATAAACATACATATTTTTTTCTTTGGTTCATATAAATAGCTAACGATCACTTAGTTTAGTAGTAAACGGCTCCTCACTCATTCTCATATCAAATAATTGATCAAAAATTCTTCCAATCCGTCCAAAATACTAGGATACTAGCCACACTTTTATCCGATTGTAAGAATAATGTATATATTTTTCTCCAGGCACTTTTACCTAAACGTGTCAATGCGAGGGAAATCGATAGCCTAGTGTCATACTGAACAGCTTTGGTCAGGCTACATAGCTATCCGCGAAACAAAAATTCTTTGCTCACTAGCGCCGCCTAGTGGCAAAATTTCGAAACTTTCGGCTCAAATAATGTAATTTTTCTAAGTGGTCAGGCTACTGAGCTATCCGCGAAACAAAAATTATTTGCTCACTAGTGCCGCCTAGTGGAAAAATGTCGAAACTTTCGGCTCAAATAATGTTAGCCCTTGTGATACTAAGCAACTTTGCCGAAGACGCCAACTTTCTAAGTGGTCAGATTACTGAGCTATCCACGAAAAAAAATCCTTGCACACTAGCGCCGCCTGGTGGCAAAATTTCGAAACTTTCGGCTCAAATAATATTAGCCTTTGTGATACTGAGCAACTTTGCCGAAGACGCCATCTTTGTTAGTGGTCAGGCTACTGAACTATGTGCAAAACAAAAATTCTTTGCTCACTAGCGCCGCCTAGTGGCAAAATTTCGAAACTTTCGGCTCAAATAATATTAGCCCTTGTGATACTGAGCAACTTTGCCGAAGACGCCATCTTTCTAAGTGGTCAGGCAACTGAGCTATGCGCAAATAATAATTCCGTATCAGAATGACCACCACATGTCAGCCCTTGAGCTACTGAACAACTCTTCCGAAGACACCAACCTTCCAAAACATCAGGATTCAGAGATATCATATGTTACAAAATTTTGCATCCTTATCCCTCATGGTTCATATAGTGCAAATCAGAAAAAGCGCCCCTACCGGCCAAGTTCTCAACTAAAAGGATGATCCTCAACTCCTAAATGTAGATCGTACTTAGCACTGAAACTTCGCCGAAGACAGTACTGTGCTATCTCTTTTGGCTTACGAGATATTCAACGACACCCTCAAAGTGATGAAATCCCATAAGCCCTGGGTCTCCTATAACGTGCACTCCTATTACGCCCCCCAACCATGTGTCTAATAGGAGACCTGACTGTAGTCAAAAGATATCGGGATCTCCGCCGGAGTTAATCCAGAAGGTCACTGGGTCAGATCGGGTGAAAAGAGTGCTGCTCCTATGCCTCTGGAGGTAGGCGAATTTCAAGTCACAGATAATTTCCGGAATCGGCTCCAATGTGGCCACGATATCGTGAAATTTGAATGAAATCATACCCAGCCAACAAATGTGTTCACATAACAGAAATTCAACTTAACAAAGTGAATGCTTAAATGGAAATAAAAGATTGTTTAAAATGCATAGAATCCCTCTATTCGTACTAATATGGAGGCCATATACGTACACCAAAAAAATTCAATGTGGTTAATACAACTTAAGATGAATTCGTTCGGTGCTCTCTATGATTTCGTATGTAATATTGTTTTGCATTTCATATGACTTTGCTTTAACAAACAAACAAAAAATTAAAAAGATAAAATGAGTAGGTGTTAGCCCCCATGCAATAATCTTCAGATCGCTAATCATATATGCTACCACTTTGCCTTTCAGTCACTGTTGAATGGCTCGGATATTTGGCAAATATAAATCCAACAAAATTGCTCAACTGCACGTGGTACTTCTACCTCATCCATATTGCCACCCATGTTCAAGATAATTTGTCGTTGGTACATTTTGTAAATACATTAGATATCTTAAATGCAAAACACTGCTGGAACACAATAAACTTAATTGAATGAAGTTATCGCTAATACTTAAAAAAAATGTTAAATTGGAAATGCATGAATTCTCTATTTGCACAAACATGATAGCATCCATTCAATTTGGACAATTCATTATGGTCAATACAATTCCAAACAACTTGATTTAGCGTTTACAATAACCAACGTGCATGACTGTGTGTTGCAGTTTATATAACTTCGTTTTTACAAACATTGCAAAGTGAAAAATCGTGAATCGAGCCGCAAATTTCTGTCCATCATTCCGTCAGATTTCAAAGTAATATAAAAAGTGTTCTTATTAGATATTAAAACGCTGGAGGATCTTTTTCTGTGTTATTTAATATATTCAACGAAGAAAGGTAGGCAACCTAGTATGCAGCTGTAACAGCAGTATTAGACTGGGAAACAAATACGGTTCGATTTGTGACTTCAGTTGCTCCTCCAGTACAGCCAACTCGAAGTGAAGTAATTATTAAAGCAGCTAAACAGAAATGCTTATACCAAGTGATTTCATTGTGTTTCTGTAAGATTTTCATGTTTCAACAACCAGTAATCAATTTATTCATGAAAAGGTGTCTCATTTACGGTCTGTGTCTGGTTTTGAGATGCATCCGACGATGTATAATCTCCCCCTGTATGATTTTATATTTACATGAGATGAACTCATATCTAATATCACATTGAAGATTACATTAGAATCAAATCAAGTAAAGGAGAAATCGTAAGGGAATGACAATATGAAGTTACATATTTTGTCAAATGAAATTTCAATTGGACAAGATGCAAATTCTAATCAGATCAAATTACTGGCTCCATAAACAATTTCAATCAATTACATTTTGCATCATATCCAATTCCAACTTAAACTTCACATTTGTACAATTTCATATTAACTTTCTTATATAATCTCTGGTTTGCTGGGTATCAGCGTAAACCTTTTAAGAAACGATTGAATTGGATATCCATGTGTCCTATATTTGATTGATCCTACTAATTACCATTTTCGAGTCCTCGGAACGTCAAATTTACGATAAAATGGATAATTTGTATCTAAATATTTGTATCACATTCTTCACTAAGGCCTACACGGATTAAGCAAACGCGGATCAAGTTGGAAAACAAACAAATCAACAAATAAACTATGCAAATTAAAATACTATTTTGTTATCCAAAGAAAAACGTGCCCCTGTTGCCATTTGCCTACCGACGCCAGCGTTATCTAGTAACAAAGCACAATCTGGGTGGAAGCCATTGCAAAGCACCTTGTATCGAAAATTTGTTTCCACCTTTCTTGCCAAGGATTTTGCACATTTTCCACTCTCGCTGCCACAGCGCTGCCAATCCTGCTTGAGAGATACGGTTCTCAGCGTGTAACCTTGTGCTCGTTACCTGACCTAGCTCTAGCTTCTGCCAGCGCCTGCTATCAACGTCGCACAGTGGCCGCGCTCCATACAAAAGTTGGCCAATAGTACAAATCATACTAAAAACCTCTTAAGGTGACACGGGAGACCGTGTTATTTTTCTCATATTTTGTCTCACTCTAACAATTATGGTCAAAATTTAGCGGAAGCAAATCTCTAGATTTGGTAAACCGATGAAGCTGAAAATTTTATGGGTTGTACACTACATATATAGAATATAGTGATAAATTTTTCGCATCGAAATATGGAGTAGTAGATGGATAGGGTGATTATAATGACGTCTCGTGCGGCAAAAAAATACAATCTTTAAATATTAATTGATGGAAATTATTGTTGAGAAAAAAAGCGAAATCATTAGCGAAATTAGAAAACTATCATACGATGCCAAAATCAAAACGTACACCAATTGATATAAAATTTTCGGGCGTAGTTATTCAATACTCCAGAAAGTAGGGAAACATCAGTTAAAGAATTTGCAAACTGCATTTTTTACTTTTCTTAGGGCCACTGTGCATCGTCAATTTGCTGGGAAGCGCTTTCTGAGAGGCCAAAAGGTTTATTTGGGCAATTATGTGTTTGGCTGGGTTTCTTCGCCCAGATGAACCGGACGCAGCTTGATGGAAAGCAATTTTGGCATAGTATTGCTTCACTTTGTCGATTATTCCGAACATCCGTCCATAAACGCATTAGCAGTGGAAAGAGTGATTGGTGCTTCAAAATTGAAAATATCCTTCCGACGAAACATGCTTGAAATTCTGTTTTTTAGGTGATGGCGAACAGCGGTGTGGAAGCTCCATCAGTTGTTGGTTAGGTTAGGGTAACATGCCAATTCGTCGTATGTGTTGCTTCTTTTTCTCAACAGAGACGCAAATGCTTCAGTGCAAATAAGAAATTTAAAATCTCTCAAATAAAGAAAACGAATGATCTACGAAATCTACATAAATCTACATACTTACTATAATGAATCTGCACATTACTCAATTACTAATGAAGTTACTACTCATCTTTGAAACATTTAGGTTATCTATAGTAAGAAGATTTCAACTCCTTCATATTAAAAACATCAGTGAAGACATTGAACAAGTTATTCCATCTTGGACGGATTTCCAATCATTCACCCTTAGTTTGTTGAAGGTTTTCCTAATTTCACAAAACCCCGCATGAAAAACGAGAATCATCCATGAAAACCACATTGTTATTCATCTGTGTCGAACGAAAGCAATCGTTCAATTTTCTGCTGCTGTTCGTTAGAATTTCGTCTGGACGGCACATCATCTCATTTAAGCGGAATGTGGGGTGGCTGTTAGGGTTTCTGAGAATTATGCTAACATTCATTAGTAAGTTTTCTACAGAAAATGAAATGAAGCACAAGTAGTGCAAAATGTCTGTACCATATGAGTAACATTGTGCATCTTTCTTTTGAATCGGATTTATGGTAGCTTTGATTTCCAGGATTTTGAGCTCTAATTCATCTTGATGAAAAATATTATGATTGGGACATTGTTCTCAATATTTGGAAAATTTGGCCAAAACAGCAATGGATTACCCTTGAAACTGATACTACCGAAAAGTTTGTGTCGAGTTGGCTTTACATTGTGAAATACAAAAATGGAAACGTGACAATTGAAATGTCACAGTAAATGTCTGGGCATAGCGTACAATTGGTACCTCGCGAACGTGCAGGAATAATATAGACCCCTTTGTGTGGTCTTCAGCCTCTTGCACAGCAACTCCTATCCCTACCTCCTCGTGATACTGGCCCTGATACGAGTAACCTTAGGGAAGATCGGATAACCAACCCCGTTGGTAGCTTTGGTCGTATGCTGACAGGGAAATAAGGAGTTTCCTCATGCAAACCGGGAGCGTCTGTACTCCATGTTTGGAGCGGCTCATGACAGCGTCTATTCCCCATACACAAAGCTCATTTTACTGGAAATCGGTGAATTTTACCGTAATCTTAACAGCTGAACAGTTCGGTGAAATAAAACACCGTAATTTCGTCGGAATTTTACGGATTCCGGTGTATTTTTACCGTAAAACGGGGTAACTTTGATAGTTTTTTCGAAGAAAACTTGAATATTTTTGCATGCTGTTTCAAAGATTTACAATTTATATTTTTAAAACAAGTACTGGCATCCTAGCAATCGATTACAGTCGATGAATTGGCAAAAGATTCATTTTGAATGGATATATATTTTTTCATATAATCGAAAGTTGGTTTTCTGCTTTGGGGTAACTTTGATAATGGAGTATGATTCGAACAAAATTGAATGAATAACGAACATTTGTAGGGCATTGCATACCTCTAGGCGTTTAACGTTATATGGAAATTTCTGACTTAGATTACAAAAATGGTCCCAGTTTGTGAATATGCTTTTCGCTAAGAGATTTGAGAAACTACGCTAACGCTAACGCTAACGCTAACGCTATGCTTTTCGCTAAGAGATTTGAGACCGTATTCAAGTTCTATGATAACTAGGCTATCAAAGATAAGTGGCCAACTATTCAAAACTACATCAAATAGTGATCGTAGAACAGATTGTTTGTAAGTGTTTTGAAAATGCTAAAATTGTGTAATTTTTTTAATTTCGTATAAAAAGCCTAAAATGTTCTTGATTCAAATGAAAACCGCTCTTACATGAAGTGTCATACTAATATTCTTTAGTTTTGCATTCGTTTTGCTTAACTGATTAACAGAAATTATGATATTTCATTTAGTATGCGGTGGATTACGCACTATCAAAGTTACCCGCATTATCAAAGTTACCCCGTTTTACGGTGCCGAATAATGTAAAAAAATACCGTACTTCGTTAATTTATTTTATCGAACCGTTCAGCAGCTGAGTTTTCTCAGGAATCCATAAAATAATTTAATTGTGCATGTCAGAGGTGGCTGATCATCGTGCGAGTGCCAGAGAAGGACTCTAAGCTAAACTGCGCACTGTGGTCCTCCGAACATTTAGTAGGTTGACGTCAGGCCCTGCAAGCCAGCCGAGAAAAAATCATGCAACGAATAATCAACGAGAGAATACGAACCGGGACAATCGGCGAAGACCATAGCGACATAAAGGGACAAGCGATTGGAAGCTCGGTACGTGAAACAGTAAATCTCTCAACTTCATCGGGAGCACACGCATACTCGCCGATGTGCTGAAGGACAGTGGATTTGGCATCGTAGCGTTGAGAGGACGTGTGTTGGAAGGGATCAATGGTGCGAACGTTTAGAGGTAGCTAGAGCTACGGCAACACACACGAGCTAGGAACAGCTTCCATAGTGATGGGTGATATGCAGAGGCGCGTGATCGGGTGGCCGATCAATGAGAGAATGTGCAAGTTGAGGCTCAAAGGCGGGTTCTTCAACCTCAGCATAATAAACGTGCACATCCCTCACTCCGGAAGCATTGATGATGATAAATACGCTTTTTATGCGCAGCTCGAACGTGAGTACGACAGCTGTCCAAACCATGACGTCAAACTGACCATAGGAGATCTAAACGCTCAGGTTGGCTAGGAGGAGGAGTTCAAACCGACGATTGAAAAGTTCAGCGCCCACCGGCTGACGAACGAAAACGACTTACGACTAATTGATTTCGCCGCCTCCAAGAATATGGCCATTCGAAGCACCTTATTCCAGCACAGCCTTCCATACCGATACACCTGAAGATCACCACAGCAGACAGAATCACAAATCGACCACGTTCTGATTGATGGACGGCACTTCTCCGACATTATCGACGTAAGGACCTATCGTGGCGCTAACATCGACTCTGACCACTGTCTGGAGATGGTTAAACTGCGATCAAAACTCTCCGTCATCAACAACGTACGGCACCGACGGCCGCCCCGGTACGACCTAGAGCGGCTCAAGCAACTGGATGTCGCAGCGACATACGCGCAGCACCTCGAGGCTGCATTACCAGAAGGGGGTGATCTGGATAAAGTCCACCTTGAGGACTGGTGGAGAACAGTAAAAGCAGCCGTCAGCAACGCAGCTGAGAGCAACGTCGGGTACGTGGGATGATTGGTTTGACGAGGAATATAGGCAGATTCTGGAGGAGAAGAACGCAGCGCGGGCGGTCATGTTGCAGCAAGGGACCCGGCAGAACGTGAAGCGTTATAGACGGAAACGACAAGGAGGAGATGGAACAGCTGTGCTGGTCTCAAGAAACACGCAAGTTCTATCAGTAGCTCAACGAATCCCGCAAAGGCTTCGTGCCGTGAGCCAAGATGTGCAGGGATAAGGATGGGAGCATTTTGACGGATGAGCGTGAGGTGATCGAAAGGTGGAAGCAGCACTTTGACGAACATCTGAATAGCGCTGAGATTACAGGCAATGAAGGTCGGGACAACGGAGGAAATGCCTTTGTGAACACTGCGGATGATGTAAACCAACCAGCCCTACCTTTGAGGGAGGTTAAGGATACCAATCACCAGCTCAACTTTCGAGCGATCACCATTCTAAATGCGGCCTACAAAGTATTATCCCAGATCATCTTCCGTCGTATGTCACCTATAGTAAACGAGTTCATGGGAAGATATCAAGCCGGCTTCGTTCACGGCCGATCGACAACGGACCAGATCTTTACTGTACGGCAAATCCTCCAAAAATGTCGTAAAACCAAGTCCCAACGCTTCACCTTTTGATTGAAATCATACGATAGTATCGACCGCATAGAACTATGGAAAAACATGGACAGTGACAGACCTGTACACCCGCCTGAAACGCGAGGCAGCAAAGGTTGGACTGGTGGTGAATGCGGCCAAGACAAAATACATGTTAGCTGGTGGGGCCGAGCGCGACAGGACTCGCTCAGGTAGCAGTGTTACGATAGACGGGGATACGTTCGAGGTGATCGACGAGTTCGTCTACCTTGGATCCTTGCTGACGGCTGACAATAACGTTAGCCATAAAATACGGAGGCGCATTATCAGTGGAAGTCGGGCCTACTATGGCCTCCAGAAGAAGCTGCGGTCAAAAAAAAATCACACCCGCAGCAAATGTATCATGTACAAAACGGTCATAAAGCCGGTACCCAGTTAACACACCATCGTATTTGATGCGATATAAGAGTGCAAATGTGGAGGCGATATACGTACATCTTGCAAGCAGCCTTATGGCGCATGTACGTATATCGCCTCCACATTTGTACTTTTATGCGCTATCGTATACGAGCTTGTGTTTACTGGGTAGTCCTCAACGGGCATGAAACGTGGACGATGCTCGAGGAGGACTGCAAGCATTTGGAGTCGGGTGCTTAGGACGATCTTTGGCGGTGTGCAGGAAAACGGTGTGTGGCGGCGAAGGATGAACCACGAGCTCGCCCAACTCTACGGCTTGATGGATATACTGGGCAGAGCATGCTGCAATAATGCCGACCAGCAACCTGCAAAGATGGTGTTTGGCTTCGGATCCGGTTGGTACAAGAAGGCGTGGAGCGCAGCGAGCTAGGTGGGCGGATCAAGTGCGTATGGATTTGGCGAGCGTGGATCAGAACCGAGGATGGAGAGATGCAGCCACGAACCGAGTATTTTGGCGTGAAGTTGTTGATTCAGTGTTATCTGTTTATATGTTAACTAAATAAATAATAATAATAAAATACGAACCGGGAAAATCAGCGAAGACTACAGCGACGTTAAGGGACTAACGATAGGAAGGTCGGGACGTGGAACTGTGAATCTCTCAACTTTATTTATGCACACGCATGCTCGCCGATGTGCTGAAGGACCGTGGATTTGGCATCGTAGCATTGCGGGAAGTGTATTGGAAGGGATCAATGGTGCGAACGTTTAGAGGTAACCGGAGCTGCGGCAACTTCACCGTAATGAACGTGCACAGCCCTCACTCCGGAAGCACTGATGATGTTAATGACTCTTTTAACGCGCAGCTCAAACACAAGTACGGGAGCTGCTTAAGCCACGACATCAAAATCATCATAGAAGATCTAAACGCTCAGATTGGCCAGGAGGAAGAATTTAGACCGACTGTTGGAAAGTTCAGCGCCCACCGACTGACGAACTAAAAATGCTTATGACTAATTGATTTCGCCGCCTCCAATAATAAAGCCATTCATAGCATCTACTTCCAGCATAGCCTTCCATACCAATACACCTGGAGACTACACAGCAGACAGAATCACAAATCGACTGATTGATGGACGGCACTTCTCCGATATTTTCGAAGTCAGAACCTATTGTGACGCTAACATCGACTCTGACCACTGTATGGTGATAGTTAAACTGCGCCCAAAACTGTCCGTCGTTAATAACGTACGGTACCGACGGTCGCTCCGGTATGATCTAGAGCAGCTTAAGCAACCGGATGTCGAAACTGCGTAAGCGCCGCACCACGAGACTGCATTACTGGAAGAGGGTGAGCTGGATGAAGGCCCCTTGAGGACTACTGGAGAACAGTTAAAGCAGCCATCAACAATGCAGCTGAGAGCAACGTCGGTACGTGGGACGATTGGTTGGACGAGAAATGTAGGCAGATTCTGGAGGAGAAGAGTGCAGCGCGGGTGATCATGCTGCAGCAAGGGACCCGACAGAACAGGAGCGTTATAGACGGAAACGGCAACAGTAAACGCTGCCTGGAGGAGACGGAGTGCTAGGAGATGGAACAGCTGTGCTGGTCTCAAGAAACACGTAAGTTCTATCAGAAACTTAATGAATCCCGCAATGGCTTCGTGCTGCGAGATGTGCAGGGATAAGGATAGGAGTATTTTGACGGACGAACGTGAGGTGATCGAAAGGTGGAAGCTACATTTCGACGAACACCTGAATGTCGCTGAGTGCACAGACAATGAAGGACGGGGCAACGGAGGAAATGCCTTCGTGCGGGCGATAGAAACCAATCAGCCCCCATCTTGAGGGAGGTTAAGGTTACCATTCAGCAGCTCAACAACAATAAAGCTACTGGTAAGGATGGTTTCGGAGCTGAAGTCATAAAGAAAGGCCCAAAGAGGCTGGCATTTTGTCTGCACCAGCTGATAGCCACAATCTTGGAAACAGAACAGCTACCTGAGGAGTGGAAAGAAGGGGTAATATGCCTCATCTACAAGAAAGACGACAAGTTATATTGTGAAAACATTCGTGCAATCACTATTCCAAATGCGGTCTACAAAGTATTATCCCAGATCATCTTCCCTCGTCTGTCACGTGTAGTAAACGAGTTCGTAGGAAGTTATCAAGCCGGCTTCGTTCACGGCGGATCGACAACGGACCAGGTCTTTGCTGTACGGCAAATCCTCCAAAAACGTCGTGAATCTATTCATCGATGTCAAGGCGGCATACGATAGTACCGACCGCGTAGAGCTATGGAAATTCATGGACGAGAACATGAGGGAAGTTCACGAGACTGATAAAAGCGATGATAGCAAATACGCAGAATTGTGTGAAGGCGAACACTCCAGTTCGTTTAGATCCCGCCGGGGACTACGACAAGGTGATAGACTTTCGTGCCTGTTGGATACGTTTGAGACGGAAAAACGTTAAAGGTGGAAGGAGGCATTTGCGAACCGAGTCGTATGGCGTGAAATTGTTGACGAGGTTTTTAATACATGTATAACCGTCACAACATTTTTCTTTTTTTCTGGAAAACGACTTTAAGACGGACTGCGTTAATTCGTATAATCATCTGATAAACCCCATTTACGGTAAAAAGTGCCGTGCGATGCTTAATTCACGCGGAATGTAAATGGATTTATGCTTTTCCATACGCTCAAAGTACATCAACATAAATAAATTCATCGTAACCAGCAGTGCCGTAGACGGGGAACTGGACTACTATACGAGAGTGAGTCTGATTTTTTTACGATCAATCCATTTTAATTATCGCTACACAATCTGTGGTAAATCTCGATAATTGCTTGTTGTTTGTTTGTGGCTTCATGGTACAAATAGACCATCGCAATGCATTATTGATTTGAAACCATTGAAAGACCGCAAACAAGCCGATGAATTAGATCAACTTGCAAAAAAACGAAGTTATGTGAACGTCTAACGCCTATTTACATTTGTAGTGTGACTTCTATTTACCTTTGTAAATAGTTTACGACTGAAGTTTCATTTCCAACTATACGTAAAGCGACGGGAACGTTAGGATTCCGCGAGGTTCGATACCAACGTAAGTTATTTGTTCTAGTAGCCAGTCGGTAAATAGATTAATTATTAACGAATTCATTTTCTCTTGCTGGTCTCGATCATAAATTATTGCAACAATTCAATATGCATGGGAGGGCGAAAAGGGATGGTCAGAAATCGCTATTTTATTGTTCCAGTGCTGACGTAACTACCAGCATCATCACTGTATTTCAACAATGTTTTTATTGAATTTCTAGTTTAAGGTGGAGATGAATCGAAGCCAAACCTCAAATTTTCAAGAGCACAAATCTAGAGAACCAGACAACGCAGCGGTACGAGCTGAAAACCTAATCGATTGGTCACACGCTGGTGGTGACCAATCGATTAAGTTTTCAGCTTGAACGGATGTTTAGTTCTCTTGAATTTTGTTCTTGAAAATTTGAGGTTTGGCTTCGATGCATCTTCACCTTAATCTAATTTCATTATAAGTTTTAGTTTGTTCAAGACTTCAATTTGAACGATTTATTAACATAAATTGAAATTCATTTATTTTAAAAATTATTTTTGTATTTATTGATTATATTATTGATTTGTATTTTTCATAAAACTATTATGCATTAACGATCAACGCTCCGTCATCGTAATCATCGTCATCATCGAAACTTCAAAAGCAGTTTTTCTGTTCAAAACTAAAAATTGTTCGATGAAAATGTGTTCACTGTGTTTCGGTTGGAGAATTCAATACAGTGAACACATTTTCCTGAAAACATCCTTGATTTTGAACGAAAAAACTGCTTTTGAAAATTCCGAAATCAATGACGGATCCTGCCCCCTTAAAGAAACAGTCTTCTGTATGAATGTATTGAAATCATTTGAAGTGTTCTGAGGACTATGCGCCTGAATAGAAAAATGTTCGAATATCTTGACGCGTGGGATTTTTTTTTCAGAAATGGCCAAGTAAATCATTTTTCTAAGATCGCACTATTCAGTTGTGAAGAAATGTCATTTCAAATGTAGCTCACTATAGAAATTTATTTAATCAATTCTGTCAAAGAAATTTCCTCTTTTCTTGTGCGGAACAACATCTCGAGCAGACGTAAAAAGCTTAGCAATAGCATGAAAGTGATATTAACTTGATAGATATAATATATAAAAGATCTGGAAATGATATCGAAAATTAACTACATGCAAAAAACAAACAAAATGTTGATGTTGTCTTCAGATCTTTTATGTTAATTAAGTCAATATCACACTTTGTTTGTCAGTACTTCGCTCCTACTAGGAATTACTTAGTCAAATGTTTGTTTTTAAAATAGGGAAAGTGTATCAGTTATGGCTATAGTGATTCCCTATTTGGTTTTCTCGAAAACTTTCACATTTTGAATATTTTTGAATGTTGTAACATCCACATTCCACTTAAACACACAGAATAAATAAAATTTTGAAAATAATCAAATTACCGTAAATTCGGGTGAAATTGATCAGTAGGGTGGAATTGATCACTGTGTCACTTGATTTTATTTCTTCCTAATGGAGCACAAATATCAATGTAACCTGCAGTGAATGAACGTTGTTTGTCGTAAGTATGTCCAAATTGTGTGTTGTGAAGTTTTTTGCGTTCAAAAATGTTTATTTATATGAAAATAATGTAAAATTTCAAAATCTTGTACGGTGCTGTGTTGACAAACATCAATAAACTTCTAGTTCTAGACAAGGGTTTGGACATGGTATAATCCTGAAAGTTTGTGAGGATACTAAAGATATATCCCCAAACTAGATTTCATAATCAAAACTCATACCAATTCGTTGATTTGGTTGAAATAATTGAATTTCTGTAATATGTCTAGAAATTCCTTAGGAAATTGCATACATTTAGGCGTTTTCTGAGTTATTCTTGAAATTTAAACATTCATTATTTCTATAAATATTGTATTGTTAAGAATTTGGCAAGCATATTCGGATTCAGGGAGCTCAAATTTATTATGTAAAGTTGTTTTGAAAACTAACAATAATGGCATTGATAAGTGATCAATTTCACCCCGAAATGAGATCTCCCGATTTTTTTATTTTAGACATATTTTCTAGCACTAAAATTACATTTGTTAGAAAATTTCGGTACTTGAGTCAATGAGGCTCACCTTCATATTTGTTTTCCTGCATTCAGTTGTTTGGCATTGTCAACATTATAGAAATCAGACAAGAAAAACCTTGAAAAGTGATCAATTTCACCCGAAATTACGGTATCATATTATCGTATGGCGATATAGGGAACCATTATGTCCATAACTGGTACACCTACACTAATCCTATATTTCTGGATGCTGACCATGCTTATTTTCTGAACAGCTATTTAAAAAGTTTTGAGAGAGTATAAGTTATTAGCTTTGAAATGCATTTGGAACACAACTCGAATTTCGGATATTTTGACCATTTTATGAAATTTAGCTATTGTGTGATCGCTTTAACAAGGCTTATTTGTTGCTGAAGAATGTGTTTGTTAATCGTCATTTTGGCCTCTATTGGATCAATTGTTATGATAGTATACTGAAGATGAACTAGGATTTTATAAGATACTTATTCAGCTCTTATTCATGCTTATGTTAAACATGTGGAAATAGCTAAAGTGCGACGCAAGTAAAACGTTAGTTCGTCTTCTGAATATCCTTTTATACATATGTTCAGCTAATAAGTAAAACAATCTTGACTAGTCGAATGTGAATCTTTGGAAACGTTTAATAAGTGGCGATTCAACTTTTGGTCATCCTAATGTATAACGTTGAACATTGACCTAAGTTTGTGTTAAAAAAGCACCTTTCTCAGCTCTTTATAGAGCAAAATTTTAATTCAGATGTCATTACCATTATTGAGCAATAATTAAACATGCATGCTTGTTTGTGGCTCTGAATTGTTAGTTCGGATAGCTCCCTGCGTTACTCTCAATTTTGTCAATGTTTCGATTCAAATTTCCGCCCAGAGGTAACAAGCATAAATCGACTGGTGAGCACAGATTTGATGAAGATTTTTTTCTGATTATATCGTTGTGGGCAGCACTGTGGGGATTTTTTCTACATTGCCTTCAAAAATGTTGATGGTTACTTTTCTCTACGTCTATATATTATAATAGTTTCGAACACATTAATTTAAAAGAGCAAGCGGATTTAAGATTTTTTGTCTAATTCTCAATTAACGGTTGCACCGAGTGATGCGTATCGAAAACGTAGAAGTTTCAAAGTAAATATTCAATTTATCAAGTTCGAATTCAATATAGAAACTTGAAAAATTACAGCAATATCGCTGCGACGATAAGATAAATGAACTCATCCGCAAAAACACATTATTAATTTACAGACCTCTTCTCGCGTCACGCGCTTTCATAAAATCAGAACAAATGGGAAGATCGATTTCCGGCGAATAGAGTTGAGAAAACTCTGGTCTTGCGCGCAATATTTCTTAGTCTATGTATTATTTACTCATTAATTTGTCGGTGAATTATGGATGTGTACCCAAATACGCCCCGCATCTGTTATCAATTAATTGGTAACGGTTCAGGGAGCACCGTCTGAGCGATGGAGATACTCACTTGGCGCCATTGTCGTGCATCTCGTTGCGGGTCGCTCCTAAAGCTGTTGTTCGTGCCGTTCGGAAGTGTGCCCCGGTGACTCCTGTGGTTGTTGCTTTTGGTGCTGTTGGTGATGATGATGATGGTGATGATGGTGGTGCAGGTGCTGATGCTCACATCGAGATTGCTCCTCGATGGCAAAGGATACTTAACGTCACACCCGCAATTCGTCCATCGCACTCTGGGCTTGATTAGAGGTAGCAAGGTTAGACTTGACGCAACTCTTCTTCGTCAGTGTACCACAATTGCTACCAATTAGCTGAAGCGCATGTTGCGATAGAATAGTCCCGTCTGGAACTGATTTGATGTGCTTGGGAGGTGGAGGCGCCCTCTGTGGTAGATCTGCAAACTCCGGAGGTGGCATCTGGTGATGCTGTAAGGCATGGTGATGACCTAGTATTGTTGACGGATCGCTCTTTGTATGAATTGTGAGGCTTTCCAGCTCCCCACAGATATTGTTCGGCATCTGGCCGTTTTCGTTACGCTTCTTACTGTTGTTTCTCGGTTCGTTTAACCTCGTTTTGTCACGCTGGTAGTAAACGCCAGCAAAAATCAGCACGTTCAGTATTAGCAAACTACATCCGATTGCTATCGTCACGCTCAGGGCAGTGCTGTAGGCAGCGAAACCGTCCTCCTGGGATGAACCACTACCATCGTCTTCTGTCCCTTCGGAGGATTCTGCCGTCACCGGAATCGGCTTATGAGCGTTCTGGCGGTTGCTGCTATTGTTATTCCCGTAAGTGGATAAATTCAACAGCGAAAACACTTGTGTGGTAAAAAAGGAATAATTCGAATTGGCATTCGAGGGATCCCGCAGGGGAGGATTTAGCGGTTTTACTGTCGGCACCGGAACGGACTCCTCTTCATCATCTTCGAGCTCATGGTGTGAACTGGGGACATCGTCACCACCGGGTTTATGCAAATCCGGCACCAGATTTAGCCAGAACGACAACCGATGTGCCCGGTAGTGGTTTTTCAGCTTCGGTTTGGTATCTAAACGATAAATAATAATAAAAGGTCATGAATTCATCCGCAGCTTTGAGTGCAAGCATTCAATCAGGGCACAATCAAAAGGGTCATTCCATGTTTTTGGTGAGGCATACAATTGGAAGGTAGTTTTATATAGAACAGAAATTTTACAATACAGTAATAGTAGATGCACTTTTATTTTGGAATTACGTTATTAAACCAATATTGTTTGAAAAAGTTTTTATATAGTCTTATAATACCGTGAAATGGAGTGAAGTTGATTGGTTTTGGCAGTTGTTTGGAATCGAGTGACATGTATATTTTATATGTAATTTTTTTGAGCAAAAGGCTATCCAAATCAATCTTCTCTTCTCCATAGCATTGTTTTATAACTTTTGATAAGCTAAAAAACAACGAGCTACATGCAGTTGAGTTAAGAATAATAATACTGTAGGCATGTGCTCGTACGAATTATTGAGACAAATGTTTACGATTTTTGTTAATTTTTTGTACAATTAACAAAATTTTATTTTTTTTTTCTAATACCCCATAAAAAGTTAAGCCTGTGGATGTGAAATCACTCAATATTTTAATGTTCTGGGAATAAGAAAAAATGTTCATTAACAATTCTATAAAACAAATGCTTGTTTATACATTTGTATCCATAGTAAAAGTTGGTCAAACAATGAGCAAATAACATTTTTGCACCCTCAAATACAGTAGTATTTAATCTTATATTATTTTGAGAAATTTCAACTGGTGCTTGAATTTTTTGTTAAATTTGTAAATTCTGTGATGATAGAATTTGTAGTTAACAGTAAAAATTCCATCTCAATCACTCACATGATAACAAACTTACAACACGTAAAAGATGAGCATTTTTTATAAAAATAGACTTTGACTACTTTTATTCCGAACAAAACTTTATTTGGTATTACCAATGGATTTCAGAGCGTTATCGATATATTATGAAGCTAATTCATTGTGTACTTGATAAAAAATAGCTCTATTCACAATGGAAAAAGTGAACTTCCCAAGCAACCAATAGTTCGGATTGTACTTAAGCAGTGAAATCCAAATATCATTTTTGGAATTAATTTAGTTAAAGTGAAACTTTTTCGCTGATTAGGAGAACAGTACAAACATTATCGAAACTTGATTCTCGAAAGAGTAACCTGTCAATAACTAGAAAGTTCATAACAAGTTTGGTTTGAACCTTTTCTTGCTTGATGGTTGCTGTCGCACGCTATGCCTGAACCAAACTATTATAAAAATCGAATGCACATTGGATTTTTTCTCGTAAGTGATACTGATTGGTCTAAACATTTATAATCGAAAGGATTTAAAATAATTTTTTCATGAACCAAAATGCGTCGAAAATGTGATTTTCATGGGATATAGTATGAAAACTAGCTAAAAAGTGGAAAAAGTTAAAATTTCGCCTATGGAATATTTTTTTTCTATCTTTATTAACGAGATTTTTAGGATGGGATTCGATCCCAGGTCCTCGGCGTGAGAGGCGTGTGTTCTAACCCCTACACCCATAACGCTGGTAGATCACCTTTTTGTGGTGCGTTATGGGGTAAAGATCTACCAGTGAACCCTAGTCCTGACTGCTTCAAACGAAGAGAACATGATATTATAGTAATCAAAGGAACATTTTTTAGTCCTTATTACAATTGTAAACCTTGTTGAAAGTGACAAGTCTCGGGTTTCCCGGTTGCCGAGAATGATCTTGTTACAAGGAAAAAAATGAGTCGAATACAACAATTTGTTTTCTAATCTTTTATTTCTTTAGTTCTCTAGTTTGAAGAAGTAAGGACTAGGATTCTGATGCATGGACAATATCGGTGTAATTTCTTGGCTTTATCAAGGGATCCGATTTTGACTGATAAAGGGGCGCACCTGTGGAGAGTGTACCCACCACATTCTTCAAAGGATATAAATAGCGGAACCTTTCAATTAGAATGCTTTCCTGCGATCAAGTTAGGAATTACAACTGTAAGAAAACCGAATACTTTATCACTTCTCAATAGTAATAAGGTAACACGACATGCACTAAACAAAGGACGCGGGATATACTACAATAGATCAAATCTTGGTCGCAGTGGTTTATGTTCCGAACAGAAAAAAATAAAAAAAAAACCCCTACACCAGGTCCGTCCCTCCTAAAGCCTATGGAATATTTTAAATCCTTCCGATTATGAAAATATACCCCATATACTAAACCGAAGCGAGAAAAAAAAAAACATTTTTATAATCTGCTTGTTCGGATAAATGCAAGTATCGTTCCTAACCAAGGATGGAAAAAAATCAGCTCTAACGACAAACAACACGGTATTTGAACGGTCCAAGAGGGCCATCGCTCTTGCAGCAACATGATTTCAACACCTCACCACGCGCGCTAGTCATAGATATATCGAGCATCCGATAAACTGTTTGTCGTAGGACAAAGGGTTTGTCGGATATTGTAACAAGTTGCGATTAATGCGAATCAATTTAAAATTCACGTATAAACTTTCTCACATTCCATGCACGATTGACTTTAGGATCAAAAATGGTATGCTAGAAGCAGTGTTGCGATGGATCTTCTTCGTGAACAATGAACGACGCATCTTCGCGATCCACCATTCGCCAAAATTCATTTTTCATTTTTGCGTCACGAAGAGCATCGCAAAATGCGAACGGATGCAACGCCGGAGAAGCAAAATGAACACACCGATAAGTGGTTCGCGAAGCCATTCCACTCGTAGGATTCATTTATCCACGCGCTGTTCATTCTCGTGATTCATTTCAAAGTTGCTTCTTCTCGTTAAGTCAAGCAAACACGCTAAGCCAGCTCCACGCAGCGCATGTGTTACAACTACACAGAATGAGGTAACTAATGCAGAACTGGCTGACTGAGTGAAAATTCTGTGTAGATCGCACTCATTCTGTCAGTTGCCGACGTGTTGTGGCCTTCGGATGTGCGGGGATCGATGGAAACGGAACTGTCAATGATCTCCCGCGCGGCAGCAAACAGTTGGCCGTTGGTAAGATGGGGCGTTTTCTGGGATTTTTTCCAGCGAAAAGCCGTAAGATGGTCGCAAATGCGAAAGTTTTTTTCCCATTTGCTTCCGTTTCGGCTATTCAAATGAAAAAAATCTCTGAAAAACTTTAAAATTTGAATGTTTTTCTTATGTTTTCAGAAGCAATACAAAAATAGAAGCGAATTCCGCATTTGAAGCGTTTCTCCTCAGTTCATTCAGTTTTGTTTACTACCGTTTGCACAAAACTGTGTACAGCCTTTTTGCGCAGAATCTGTGCTGCACGAAAAGAGGCCAATTTTGTGCGCTTGGCTCTCATTTTTTAGCGGAGCAAGTTTAGCGTGATTGTTGCGAGCCCGCATGAAGATGATCGAAGTGAATATTTCTCGCGTAACATTACTAAAGGACCTATCTAACATTGAGAGGCTCTCTTTGTTTACTTTCTCTTTCATTAATAACTCAGTCACATTAATCTCTTCTGTTGCTTTTTTTGTGTGAAACGCTAGTCAAGGAAATTGACTTTCGATCTATAGTGAAAAACTTCCCAAAATCTTTAGTATTCCACTGTTATAATCAAAAGAGAACGAGAGAGGAGAGAATCTCTCATTTGTACATAGGTCCTTTAGTAATGTTCCGCGAGATTTTCCTGTTCTTCGCGAAGATCAGGCAGCGTGGATCGTAACGTTCACATTACCGAGCGATGGAAAATCATTCGATGATAGCGTCGGGAGAAACAGCGATCCGAAAATGAAACACGAACGAATGAAGCGCCCGAACGGTTGTTTGTGTTTATTCGTAGATTCTGTTTTGATGCCTACGAAAATTCATCGTGCCTCACGTTTCCGATCGTTGTTCAGCAACATTGCTAGGCTAGAAGTCATATCGCAGAGTGAAAGCGTGAAAATCTTCCAAAGTTTATGAATTCGGTTTGCGAACAATTGATCGTTAGTACACATGCCGAGCGATTCATTTTTCGCGGAGCGAAGTTTGTTGTGATGGCTTGACGACTAAGAGTTTATCGTTGTTGCTATGATCGCATGACAAAGAACAACCACGATGCATCATTTGTTTTATCATGATCACTAGATTTCCATCTTTGTTCCTAACAAGCAACTGAAACGAACTATACGTAAACTCTAAATTTAGGTTAATTAGGCTATTAAAGGATTAAACTTCTCTATCAAATTCAACAAGTTACAGAAACGCCGAAAGTTGATATGTTAGTCATCTGAAAGGCTTGATTTGTTGGGAAATTTTGTGAGCTGAATTGTGTGACAGTGACTTTTCATCAATGAAAAAATGTGGATTCTAGATGTTAATTTACGTTCATAAATGTTTTAGTTCGATTTTATTTGGCTCAAAGCATTCATTTTCAAGACTTGGAAACAATATTGAGAAACATGTGTGAGTCACTTAGCAGATAAGTAATTTTAGTTAAAATCATAATGCAACTTTTTATAATTTCATCTACGTTTGGATTTATGATAACTTTATTTTATTTGGCAAGACTTCCAACAATAATGATATTGGAATGTCATAAGCTTTAAATTAACAAAACCTATGAAATAGCACGGAATACATAAAAATTATTGACCAAAACTTTAATGTTTCGATGTTTGAAAAATATAGTTTAATTTATAAAACTTCAAATACCTTGGAGTGTCCATTTTCAATTTCTGGCAAAAATCACTTATTTTAACGATTATCACAGAAATCTGTCATAGTATCGTCATCATTGTAATCAGCTTGTTGTATAGACATCAGAAAAATGGTACGACTGTCATTTGTTTTTTATTGACAAGCTAGAAGTTGTTCGAAATTTCAGTTGAATTTTTTTCACCCCTAACACTCCACTTTACGGTACTTAAAAAGTGAGCTGATTAGGTCAAAATATGTATTGCTTGGGTCTTGAACTCGATCTTATTGGTGAATAACGGCTCCAGTTAACGATTTGAACCATTACTTATTGAAACAAGTCCAAAGATTCTCATCAACTGGCTTGCTAGAGAGATTTGATCAATCCGTGTTTCTTATTGCACATGTCAGTTATATATTATTGTAAACACTCCAGAAATCTGGAAACTTTTCCCTTCGAAATTTATCTTAGATTTCATTTAGAAATTCTACCAGGAATTCTCTCAATACTTGCTATCGAAAATTTCACAAATTATTGCTTCGAAAATTCAGTAAGTACAGTCACCCCACGCAGTTGAATCACCCACAATTTATGAATCAGCTGACTTCAAAAGACAAAATTATTATCAAACTTGTCACAAAACATCACAGAATTATATTTACTGATAAGAAACTATGTGTAAAAATAATTCTGTGATGTTTTGTGACAAGTTTGATAATAATTTTGTCTTTTGAAATCAGCTGATTCATAAATTGTGGGTGATTCAACTGCGTGGGGTCACTGTACTTAAGTAAAGATTCTTTTGTAATTTTCTATTAGAATTTTTTTGAGTATTCCACTAATTTGGTATTCCGCTAACGACTCCATTGATATCATATCTTCTACAAATATTTCCCTCCAACATGAATTTCACACGAGACTCCTCCAGAGATTGTACTAAGGATACAGCCTAAAAAAACAGGAACAAGTCAGGTGTTTCTTTTTCGAGTATAATTAAGTTAATTCTCTTAAGACACTCATAGAATGTTTCTTCGGATATTAGTCCTGGCAAGTCTTCTATGAATCTTTTATTTATTATTAATGCATTTTTAACAGAACGCATTCAAGAATCTCTCAGAAATAAATGGTTTTTATGTAATGTGACCAGATGTGTCCCGGAAAAAATCCGGGACGCTTGTCAGATCTCATCTTCAATGAGGCGCTGCCTATATTTGATGTGCAATTTACATTCGTATTCGTTCCAAAACATGTACTATATACTAAGTTAATTGAAATAAAAAATATTGACAGTGTATTGCCAAGTTAAAAATTGCTCTGTCCCGGAAAATCCGGGACGTCTGGTCACCTTATTTTTATGTGTTTTTTTTTCAGAATAAATCCATAAAGTTTTTAAGAAGCACTTTCAAGGATTAATCAGGAAACGTTCCTGAATTTTTTCTCTAGTGATTCCTGATGTTCAAAATATTTTTTTTGTGAAATTCGTAAGGTCGATACTGTTGGATTAATCTCAGTGGAAAAACGTGTAATTATCACTGTATTAATCCCTCTACTAGCAGCTTTATGTTGTTTTCCACCTTGCGTTTTTTTTTGCTTTTCAATATTTTTGCACAATTTTTTCACAAGTTTTCAAAAAACTCTTCGACTTTTAGAATCTGCATCTATTTTAACAATTGGTCGCCTGGATCTGGAGATATTCCAAAATTCCTTGGGAGACCGACGCGTAGCTATATCCCATTTCAATATCTTAGGATACAGATTTTTTTCTCTTGTTCGTTTATTCACTTTTCAAAAGTATGCTTATTTTAGAGTCTGATGTGAAAAAATGAAGCGATTTGGTGATATAATATATGAGTTTTTTTTAGATATGAGCAATTTTGTTTGTGGTACCATAGCAGGATTTTGAAAACTGCATTCATATTGTAATTTCAAGATTTCTTGGAGACAACATAACCGATATGTTTGATTTTTTGTTCGGAGAAGCTGCTTATAACCTAATATTGTATTTTTATTTTTTGATAAACTTCTTCTTCTTTCTGGCGTTAAATCCCCACTGGGACAGAGCCTGCTTCTTAGCTTAGTGTTCTTATGAGCACTTCCACAGTTATTAACTAAGAGCTTACTATGCCAATGACCATTTTTGCATGTGTATATCGTGTGGCAGGTACGAAGATACTCTATGCCCTGGAAAGTCGAGAAAATTTCCAACCCGAAAAGATCCTCGACCGGTGGGATTCGAACCCACGACCCTCAGCTTGGTCTTGCTGAATAGCTGCGCGTTTACCGCTACGGCTATCAGGGCCCAAAACAAAATGGCGGCCAAAGACATTTTTAATGGAGAATGTCGGTCCCCCAAGGAACATCGGAATATTTTCCAAACCAGATGTTCAATGATCTATTTCGACGCTGATTCTGAAATTATAAGAGTTTTTTGTTAACATGTTGAAAAATTGTTGCAAAAATATTTAGAAACAATTGGCTTAGAGTTATGGTGAAAATTTGAAAGTGCTTATGGAGGGGTTAATTCTTTGAAAAATCTTTCAAGTGAGTTTTATTGTATTTGCAGAGGAATTGCAGATTAAATTCTTGAAGAAACCCATTTTTGGATGGAATAGTCTCTGGTGCCATCTACGTATTACGTAATGCTTGAGGGTGAAGGTGGTAGGACAAAAGCTCAAACGTTACGACTAATAAAAGTTTATTAAAACTTCCATACAAAAAGCGTTAAGAAGAGGGGAGGAGGTGTAGGAGGTAAACAATTTCCAATTGTAGCGAAAATAAATAGATGCTGCCTTTAGAAAAATTGCTGAAAAAATTCTCGAGAAAATCAATGTAACAAGATTTAGACACATATTAACGCTCTAATACCCAAATTTTTATTTTCGATCTAAATAAACACGTTTTGGGCAATGTTTTTTTTTATTCGCAAATTTATGAATTTTTGTTTTTGATTTTTATAATTTTTATTTTTGAACATCTCTATCCTTTGTCATTTTTTCTTGAATCCTCTTCCAATTAATAATTTTTAGCAATAATAAAAATTCAAGTTTTTGCGGTATTTTGAAAATATTAAATATATAATTTTTTTCTGGATTGTTTTTTATTTTCCGTGTAATTAACGGAAAAACAGGTTTGAAAATATTTTAATACCATCAAGCTCTTTTTCTATGATAGGTTGATCGTAGCAAAATATAAAAGGTACGATTTTTAATATTACACGTTAAATAAACCATATGCATTTGTATTAGTGCTCTTGAAAATTTGAAGTTTGGCTTCATCTTCACCTTAAGGCCAACAGTGATTTCAAATGCATCTGATAGGCATAAATTTGCAGATATTTGTGAAAATTTTAATTTCATCGCAAAGTTTAACTGTTAGTTGTTGGGTGTGCTCATAAAAATGTGTATTTATAATAGTTTAGTGTTATTTTTACGTAAAAGTATGGAACAACATTTTGATTCAAATGCCGAACACTCTGTTCATTCTGTCTCATATAACGAGGGTGTTCTTCAAATTCCGAACAGCACGAATAAATCGTATTAACTTACTAATCTCGAACTTGAGAATCATCACTACTCACAAGGTATAAATATTGGAAGTCGTTAAAATTGATTTGAAATTGACTGTCATTTCCTTCTTATTTGATGACATATTTCAGTGAAACATTTCATCCAAATCGGTATACAAAATCCGAGTGTTCGGAATATGAGTCTTTTCTGAATTTGAGACAAAACGGTACTTGAAAAATCTTTGAATCAACACCCTCCGTTAACTTCTGTAAACCCGATTGAAACCCCAGAAATATCTGGAAGCTCTTTAAAAAATTTTTGAAAGAGCTTCTGAAACCTCTGGTAGTCCTGCAGGGAACCTAAATTTTGAAAACCCATGGATACATTTTCAAACTTCAGGAGCCAGTCATCTAAAGGCCAATTTTCCTACCAACTAAATTGCTCTCTTCAATTATCGATTCCCCTTCTGAAAAGTTATTGAGAAACTTTATCAGATTATTGCAGGTTTTGGGATTCATATCTGTTGGAAACCATATTTTTACGTTTTGATGTTTTTGTCTCGAACATTGCTGTAAGTTATTTTGGTGATCAATCTTATTTTTAGTTATTGACTCGATTGAGTTTAGATCCGCATAGTAATCGGGATTGAATCTCGTTTCTTGTAGTATTTTACGGCAAACGTTTTCTCTTGCATCAAATATCAGGACAGCTGATTGGTTGGATAATAATATTTTAAAAGTTCTCTTTACTTTACATAGCAATGACCATATTCAAAATGCCGTCGTGTCATGGGATGACCCTTTAGCAAAAAGTGTACTTGTACTAACCTAGATTCAGATACTTTTTGTGAACGCTCTCGTACGGTGTCCATTCGATGTTTTTAAATCTCTGCCTATCCCGGACATGGTCATTCTCCAGTTGCTCGTTTGGGTTCCTGTGGAGACAAGAGGAAATAGAGGGAAAAAATATGAAAATTTCTACGATAAATATCATTCTCGCAAAGTGTCCTTAGCCCGGCTCCGGTCAAGAGAGGTGAGCCTTTTTATTGAGCGAATGGTTCCGTAGAGTTTGGGAAATGGAAATTTCACTGCTCTTTCCAACGGTTTGGCTGGTTTGGCACTTATCTACGGCTCCGGTGAAGCATATATAGGAACGATTCAATTATTTCTGGGTGAACCTTTCGTATCCTCTCTAGCGTTTATGGTCAAACGACTGAAGCCTCGAAGCTCGTTTACGGCAGCTGCTAAGAGGGTGACATTTAAAGATTGGAGTCCGTTTTGGATAAGTTATACGAGAGGATCCTTTTCCGTTATTTTCGGCAGAATCCGCTTTGATGAAAGCTTTGTGGTTTCGAGTGAGCAGACTTTTTCCCGCCCGAACCCGATTCTGGGACAGCCACAGAAGTGCCCAGCTGGGGGAGAAATTTAACTCTCGTTTATACTTTATGACTTTGGTGGAAAAAGGGGTCGGTCTGATTGTGTTGTGCAACCAGGCGTTTTGCGGTAATGTATCATCTGATAGGGTCCGCTGAGGATTGGATGGGGCCCCGTTAATGAGACCATAATTTTAGCACGATGACATAAATGGGCGAGTATTAATATGTATTGGTATGATGATCGTTTGCAATCTTTTTACTTATGGTGCAGTATACAAATTATAATTTCACAAAAAAATTCAATATGAAAACACGAATTGTTTTCTTTTTGATTGGAACTTCTAAACTATTTTTGGTTTGAAGTATTTATTCAAAATTGTACAAATATAAAATTCTATCAGTTGATTAAAACACAATAAATGATAAAATATTGCAATATCGAAACGTTCATTCGCTGTATCAATTGAATCTATGCTTTGGATAGAGAACCACCTCTAGCAAACAAAATCCGGTTTATCATAGATTGATAATGCCAACTAATTTGATGGAAAAGTTGCCCACGTAGAAAAAAAGTCCCCTATCATAACTGCAGGATGAATATGGACACCTACCCAGTGCGGATAAAGTTGGACCAGTAGATCATGACCGCTTCCGACAGTGCCAGTTCGGATTTCGTGTAGTTTCTGGTGAAGTGGTTGAATCCTCCGACCAGCGGTGCACCGAACAGATATGGTAGATCTTCCCCATGGATGCATCCTTGTCGCTGTGGAGAGAGAGAGAGAAAAAAAAACACATACATAAAATGGGACAATAGGTGAAGAGTGGTATGACGCAAATAAAAACAGTATATTCTGTTCAACATAGCAATGACTAATATAGAGACATCACAGAGAAACAGACAATTGAAATAGTAGACTTATGAAAATAATAATAAACTACTGGAATTTAATTTTATTTCTTGAGCGTTATACTAATTGAGGCTTTCAATGTTCTCATTGTAGAACACTTGATTTGGTTCAATCAGTTCTCTTGTAAACACGTCTGGCAAATAAACGGTCAAGCAGTATAAGGTGTCCCAGAAAGTCTGAACACGACATCAATAACGAGTATCGCAATCTTTTCCAAACAAATTAGAATTTGTATAATAAATCTTTGAGCTGTTTAGTCGAATACCTATAAGTAAATGAAAAACCGAATTTAGTACTGTACCATTTAATTCCACTAGAGTTAACTCAAGTGAAATTAAATGGTATAGTACTAAATTCAGTTTATCATTTTGTTAGGATTTTTATATTCTTGTTTTTTTTCTTGTGGCATTGGTTTTGACACTTTCAAAAATTGACCACGGCTGAAATCGAATTTCAAGTTTTAATTAACATTTTGAATGAAATAATTGATAGTCTGATTATTTATTATATCGGCAAAGGTTAATATATTTTGTCAGATGTTTCATTGTAATGACCCAGCACAAATTTCGAACAACAAAGTCGCTCAGATATGACGCGATTTGTGCAAAACTGATTGAAGGCCGTCCATAAATGACGTAGCATTTTTCACTGATTTTTTACACACCCCCTCCCTTCTCATAGCAATTCGTCAAAAATTCTGATACCTCCCTTGAAAAATACGTAGCATATCGAGCATACCCCCCCCCCTTTCATTTTTTTTGTTTTCCTCAGTAATTGGGCTAAACCGAAACATTAATATCTATTGATATTATTTACTGCCTTGAACCTTAAAGCGGGGGGACTTTAACCTTTGGGAAACGGAATAAACAAACTGATTTCCTGTTGAGGTGATATAATTTTGGTTTCCTGTTTCTTTAAATTTAATTTGAAGTATTCTGCTGTTAACAAGGTCTGAAAATGTATTAAAAAAAAACTAAAAACCTTAATTCGGATTGATAAGGCAAACAGTAATGAGTAATAGTGAAACATATTTCATATTATATTAAACCGGAATTTCGTTATATTATTTTTTTATTATTTTATTATTCGTGCTTAACAAACCAAACTGGTTTCAGTGAATATGATTAAAAAATACCTTAATTTAGAATGGATCTTCGTCATTTATATTTAAGTACATATCCATTTAGCAAACTGTGACAAGGTAGAGAAAAAATAACAATTGTACTATTTGGAATGTTGAGATAATCATAGAGATTTTATACAAATTATTCATCAAATTTCGACAATGTTGTTCATCGTAGAAATACCTATCGAGATCTGTGTTCAAAATTTTTATACAGGTCAATGGGCGACCTCTGGCGATTTCTCTTTGCAAAAGTAAGTTTTCCCATAGTAAATCCCATAAAAACTTTGAAGGGCTGGCGCTAAAATATAGTTTCACCAATCAAGCTAAAATTTTGCATAGTTGTTATGGGACCTAAATGAAACCCAAAAAGTGAACTGGAGCGAGAATCTAAATTTTTCATATAACCGTGTCCCAGGCTAATATTCACTTGACTTCTATTTGACGGCATAAATCTACTTGTGTAGATTTATGTCGAGAAAACTAAATATCATAGTCTTCAGTTTTAATTTACAGACAAAAAAGCTCAGGAATTACGTTTTTGTGTGATTTTGTGGATAAAATGAATTCTGAGTGTTATCAGAAAGTCGATTTTTTTTTTATTAAAACACTTGACTTTCACAATCAATTGCATGGCAAAAAAAAACTATACCGTTCTGATTCAAATTCCAGACACGCAACTTTGTATGGGAAAGGTTTCACTTGAAATGTTTCAAAATTTTCCGTTTAAATGTCCTCAACTTCCAGGCGCGTTTTAATAAGCATTTTCCATAGCAATCCATGGAAATTTATAATGTGCAACTAGTTTTGACGTTGCTTTTATGGCTGAGAAGCCTAGGGTAGATGTACCAATAGTGGAGGTACTAAGCACAATAGAACTTCATTTAAGGTGATTATATAACGAAGCCACACCTCAAATTTTCAAGAGCACAAGACTTGAGAACCAAACAGCGCTCCGCGTTGAAAATCTATCCCATTGGCCACAACCTGCATCCAAGCAAGTTGATTGGTTTTCAACGCGATCTGCTGTCAGATTCACTCGTCTTGTGCACTTGAAAATTCAGAGTTTGGCTTAGTTTTATAATCACCTTAATCGCCTAAATTCACGAAGTGCAATTAATGTACATGTTAATGTTTTAACGGAAAGTAAAGACCATTGACTTAGTGAGAAAAATGATTTCATCGCAGTAATCCACGGCATGTCAGTGAAAAATAATACCTCCACTATTAGTACACTGTTCCTTTAGTTGCGGTATATTTTTAATTTGTGTTCCTATAGTTGCGGTATCCGTTCATTTCTTATGGGACCCTCCACTATAGGAACACTTTACCGCAACTATTGGTACAAGTAAAAACAGTTTTAGCAATTTTAGTGTTATTTCATCAGTTTTGAAGCAGTTTGAACGCTCTTTTCAACTATTCCGCGTATCAACAAGCCAATACGTCGATTGGCAGTGTCGGTTCTGTGGCTAATGTAATCAAATCAGTGGAAACAGCACTACCGCAACTATAGGTACACCCACAACTAGGGGAACACTTACCCTTATTAATAATTTAATTATTTTAATTTTGGTTTTCGTGAGCTGTCCGGAGTTCGAAACAAAGTGTCCGTAATATGAAGCGAAAGTAAGGGTGCGTCCGGAATACTTAAGAATCGTGGAAAGATCATTAGTTTTTATTTATTTTAGGCAATTCAAGCAGTGGAAACCAAATATTAACCCACCATTCGAAAGTGAAGTGCTTTAGTAGATTGATTACGCACAGGTATCATACATAATAATTCAATTTATATATTTTCCGATCGGTTATACTTTACAGGAGCCTTAAGTATCCGTAATATGAATCAAAACGGTATGTCATCGCTTTGAATTTTGAGTTACAGGCGAACGGGTCCAAAAATAGTGTTTTGTGTAATATTTCAGTTAAAATAAATTTTGAGTGTAATCAAACATGTTCACTTGACTTCTACAAGTAAATTTATGCCGAAAGAACTACATGTCATAGCCTCGAGTTCTTATTTACAGACGAATAAACTCGGGAAGTAAGTTGTTCAATTTTGAGTTTAGTCAAAAATTAATTTTTCTATTCTACAATATTCACTTCACCTCTGCAAGTAAATTCATGTCGAAAAAACTACGTGAAAAAACAAAAAAAGCTTAAGAAATACGTGTTTTATGTGGTTTTCTGGGTAAAATGAATTGTTAGTGTTATCGGAAATATATTTTTTTACTTAAACATGTTCACTCGACTTTCACAATCAATTTAACGTAATCGTTTTGAATATTGAGTAACAGGCAAATGGGTCCAAAATTAGTTCTTTTTTGTAATATTTTGGGTAAAACAAATTTTGTGTGTAATCAAAAATTTCATTCTGCTCAAAAATGTTCACTTGACTTCTACAAGTTAATTTATGCCAAAAAAACTAGATGTCATCGCTTTAAATTTTCTTATATTGTTGAATTTTTGGAAAAAAAAAATGCGTTATTCAAAATACTAGGAAGTGCCTTTTGCTTAATAACTTTGGGTGGACTCATCTATTTCAAAAACTCAAAAATTAATATCAATCTTGAATAGTGTCCGGTTCCATTGCTGAAAAATTTGAAAATCGCTCCGAATACGACAGAGATATGCATGTTCAAAGTTGCACTTCCAACATTCTTTGGACCCTTAGTAGTTGGCATAAGTTTTCACCCTCTTTGTTGAAGAAGAGTTAATAATCTGTGTCATTTTTCAAACAAATTTAAATAGTTGGTTACTTATTTGAACTTATATAAAGCCGATCGATACAAATTTGACCTTTACTATTGTTGTCTCCCACCTTCAAAATTTTCGGGTTGAATTTAGCGTTTAGAGGGGGCAGTCCAGAAAATATTTATCAAAATTTGAAAGTTTCCTGAATACTTCTTAACAAATCCGATGAGTTGATTTTTTTTTCAAAAACTGAATAAAATAAAATGGATTTAAACATCTAGCGTGAGAAATTCGAGATAAATGAGATTTTTTGATCTGCTAATGCAGCCATACGTTGTAGTTAGATGAGTATAAAAATTTGAAAGAAAATTCTAGGTTAAAAATACAGCAGTTAGAATGCCATGTCAGCGATTTATCTCTAGAAAATTGAAGAATTGGTAAAGAAACACCTGAAACATTATCTGAGATATTTTTGACAAAATGTCTATCACAATGACTGCATTGCACACTGGTCAAGAAAGCTAAGTTAGGCGGACATGAGGTTTTCGTCAAGATTTATTGATTTTAGAGCCATAATTTATTCTGAGAATATGTTCATAATTTTCAGTACTACAAAATATACGGATCAAAAAAGTTTAAACGGTGATCGCAAGAGTGACGTATACGCCAACTACGAATCGTAAGTTGATATGTTCAGCAAAGTTGTAGCAAAAGATCATAGAAACAACTTTGCCGAACAAATTTTTTCTCGGATTTGCTTAAGAGCCAAGATAATTAAGTTTTTCTAATAAAAAATAGTTTTTTGCTCTTAAGTGTTTTATTTTTTATTTTTATTGGCATACTATGTTCTACAATGTTTCTTATGGTTTTCATGTTATTTGAGTTTTTCATCTTAAAATTAGCTATTATTCTCAACTATGAGCACCTCAAAAAATATATATTTTTCCACCAAATGATTTTGAAGTTACTTGAAAGACCTGTGAGCAAAATTTGGAGAAGATGATATTTTTCTACCTCGTTTAACATCGATTTTACTAATAGACTATATTAGATAAATCAATATTTATTAAATATTCATACATCATCAACTCACAAAAGTCATGGCAACCTAAGCACATCAAACAAAAGGTAACACGTGTATTTAGGTAGAAAGATAAAGTATATCGTTTGTTTTCGACTAACTTGGAAACTTCTTCAAGAAATTCATCATCTTTTCGTCTACCAGTATTTAACCTATTCCTGAGCAAGACGTATTCTGATTTCTAATGGAAATTTCGGCAGTATTCTTGACATCGAGGCTATATGAATGTTTATGATATTCCCACAAGATATACTGTAGTATTTTTTTAGAAGTCTCTAGTGGGGTAAACTCGTCTAGCGGGCCCACATAGTTAAAACATGTATTCCTGTAACAAACTCCAGCCCATTAACCCCTCTTTAGGCAATTTCATTTCTTACCGCTAAAAAAAATTCCAATCGCGATAAGTTTTTTGTTTCTCGTTATTTTTGCATCATTTTTTCACAAAACCTCGAAAAACTATTCTAATTTAAGAATCCGTGTCGATAATGAACATTTGTGATATAGTTTTGAAGATATTCCGATGTTCCTTATCCGATGTTCAATTTATCAAACAAATAAAATGTGTGCTATACAATGCCAGGTGATAAGGAGCTCCTCTGAAAAAATCATACTAATCGCTTCAGTATTCTTGGAGAAATCTGAAAATTACGTTATGAGGTTTTTTAGAGTTTTCAAGATCTTTATTTGTCAAGTGTAGTACAAGAAACATAAATGTCCATTACTCAAAGACGGCTGCACCAAATTGCTTCATATTGTCACAACATACTCGCATTAATATATCGTTCCGAGGAATGAATATCCGAATACGATAAAAATTCTGTAGCCTGAGTTATTTGTAGTTTGTTTGTAGTTTATGCATCAACAGGCACTCTAGAGCCCTGATGATGATCAAATAATTCTATTCTTAATCTAAAACTAACAATCACATGAAAATCATAACAATAAAATCATTTCAACAGACATATTAATGTCATATTAATCTAACATCGAGCAAAACAATCATTTAAAACCATCATCACATTAACATAATTTCAAAACTATAGAGAATTAACAATCATATTTTCATTTTATACTGTATTTTAACACCTTTAGGCCAGGTCGATGGTTCCAAAGCCTTATATTTCCATTGATAGCTTAGCAAAACTTTAAAGGAAACGTAGTCAAGAGCCGCGTGGTTGACCCATTTCGGAACAAGTCTTTGGATACAAAAAACATCTGCATCATTTGCGCCCAAATAGTGAGTAACCATTTGCTTGATTTGAGTTTCAGAAACATTTGCATCAATGTTTGTCAATTGTAGCGCAAAATGTTGATCTTTACTGTTTTTTTTTCGATTTTTATTAACGAGATTTTTAGCCCTGGGCTAGTTCATCTCGGGACCAACGGCTTTACTTCCCTTCCGAAGGAAGTCGTCACTAAAATTGGGATGGGATTTGATCCCAGGTCCTCCGCGTGAGGGCCGTGTGGTCCAACCACTACAACAGGTCCGTCCCTGGGCTCACTCGTTGATTGAGATTCAGTATGCACAAAGTCTTCTCCTTGGATCGATTCAAAATATGCACTGGTCCCACACGAAAGTCGAGGAAAAGAATGCGGTGTAGAATGACGTATATCAAAATCCAATGACGATGGACTAGATGTGATCGATGAAAGTGTAGTGGCAATCGCTTCAACTGTATCCTTCAGTTTCACCATTTCTTCCACCATGGACAGAGAACATGAGACATCTGATTTGCTAGGAAGTTTTTTCCAATTTTCGAATTCTGCCATGCATTCTTCACAGAGCTAAAAGATATTTTTGGAAGCCGCAATTGGAAGCAAATATTCCTTCCTAACAGATACGCAGTCAGCATGAAACACTCCAGAACAAATACCATTACAAAAGACGTATGGCTCATCACTACATTTGATGTCTATTGAGCCCTTCTTGCAAGCTATTTTTGATGGTGGCTTCACAGTTTATTTTCCAAGATTTGGTATTGGAATCTCAACAATTTTACAATATTCACACTAGACAGACATGAACAGTCACGAGTTCCACAATGTTGCAATACTACGTGTAATTAATTCTGGCAAGTTTTAGGCAAAACAAAACGACTAGAACGAAAAGCAGTCTAACACGTTACGTGGGTTATGGCTACGCGTCGGTCCCCCAAGGAATTTTGGAATAGCTGCGGATCTAGTTGACCAATGATCAATATCGAGACATATTCGAAAACTAGATGAGATTTTTGAGAGTTTGTGAAAAAATGGTGCAAAAATATCAACAAATCAAAAAGTTATCGCGATTTGAATATTTTTGTAATTGTTAAAAAATGAAGCTGCCGGTAGAGGGGTTAATGGTTCTACTGGAAACATTTTTGAGAATGACTACTCCATGGTCAAGTTATCGGGTAGTTCCTTGTAAATAAAAAAAATCAAGTGCTTGTGGCCAACCACGACTCCAATCTGTTGTACTGCTCTCAGATAAAAAAAACTAATTCTATAACTTTCCACATGTCCGGAGTGCACTCATAAGTGGTTGTGGCTAACCATGGGTAACCTGTGTGCTTGTGTGTTTTCCAATCAAACAGTGCAATATTCAACTATCGGCTTGCCACTCAGTGTGAATGTCTGAGAACGGAGGTTATAAGCCAGTTGATGCTCAAAACGGATCCATTTTGATGTCAAAATCGGAGGATGCCAAAAATGGAGCATGCCGAAAACAAAACATGACAAAAACGGAATCTCACTGTATTAGTTTTTGCATTAAATACCTGGAAACCATTTTTGGTCCATATTGAGTGGGACAAAAGCTTGAAACAGCGGGCAAAAGTTCCACCCATGACAAGCGAAAAAAGTTGCAAATGTAAAAAAAACTCACACATTCACGCTATGACTAAACCGAATCTATGACATTTGGTCGAAAGACATTTGGTCGAATGACATTTAGCCGAATGACGTTTGGTCGAAAGTACATTTGGTCGAACGGACATTTCGTCGAATGGACATTTGGTCGAAAAAATTTAGTTGCGACAGAAAGCATAGAATATTTCTAAAGTAGCATTTTGGCGCTAATACAAGAGTGATTGAAAAACCGAAAAAGTATCAGCTAACATTTTGTTATTCAATTTGATGGACGCTCTCCCAACATATTGATCAAGCTCTTGGATTTTTAATGATTCCTGTTGCTTTTTTGTTCAGGCATGTTCTGCGATTCGAGATTAGCTGATCCTAAATGGAAGCAAGTCGACTTTTGTCTCCTCAGTCACTTACCCGATACATAGAATTAGCCCTTTATCTCATTTTTATTAATACATACCTTCTACAGCAAGCTCTGTTTTTTACCAGAGGTCATCAACACTGCCAGCACAGTCATATATTTGCTTGAGGAAATTTATTAAGCTGGAAGTCACAATAAGCCAATTGGCCATAAGTAGAGTTACCGACACCTAACATTCGTCATAAAGGTTTTCATTAAAGCATTTTTTTTCCTGACGTTTTAATCTTGATTTCCGCATTCAAAAAACTTACCCACGACGGTAAGCTGCAAAACCCGGAATTCAAAGAAAGATCCCGAGCACTCTCTCTGGTTTAGACGGCTTTAGGACATTTCGTCGAATGACATTTTACTTTTTCGGTTATTCAATCACTCTTGTATTAGCGCCAAAATGCTACTCTAGAAATATTCTCTGCTTTCTGTCGCAACTAAATTTTTTCGACCAAATGTCCAATCGACGAAATGTCTGTTCGACCAAATGTACTTTCGACCAAACGTCATTCGACTAAACATCATTCGACCAAATGTCTTTCGACCAAATGTCATAGATTCGTCTAAGAATCTATGACATTTGGTCGAAAGACATTTGGTCGAATGACATTTAGTCGAATGACGTTTGGTCGAAAGTACATTTGGTCGAACGGACATTTCGTCGAATGGACATTTGGTCGAAAAAATTTAGTTGCGACAGAAAGCATAGAATATTTCTGAAGTAGCATTTTGGCGCTAATACCAGCATATTATGCAAATCGAATGTACCTCGGATTTCTTTCCGCTAGAGTTCAGTAATTGGGTTATATTTTCATAATTGAAAGGTTTTAAAATATTCCATCGGTGAAATTTTGATTTTTTTTTCCACCTTTTAGCTATTTTTTCATATACAGACTATGAGAATCAATGAAAATCACGGTTTTTTTTCAGATTTCAGCGCATACAAAATGTATGGGAAAATTTTCACCGATAGAATATTTTGTAACTTTCCGATGATGAAATTATGTTGTAACTTTCCGATTATGAAATTATAGACCAAATACTGATATCTAGCGGGAAAAAATCCGAGGTACACTCAATTTGTATAATCTGCACCAGCTGGTGACCAATCGATTAAGTCCATTCAACGAAATGTCCATTCAACCAAATGTTCTTTATACTAAACGTCATTCGATCAAACGTCATTCGAATAAATGTCATTCGACCAAATGTCATAGATTCCTGTCATAAAAGTATCGAACCACAGGCGGGGCCCCAAACCTTTGCACGATGGCTTCAATGATTGTTTTAAAAGTTTTGAACAGTTTTCAGATACCTACGCAAACATTTTGGAACACTCTCTTTAATTATTATGAAATTAGGGTTCTAGAAAGTTGGCATTTTCTTGTCAATATAATTTTTGAAAAATATCAACTTTACGTTAAAACTAGTAAACTAAATTCAATTTTTTGATGGTGTTGATTCCTAAGAAAAAAAAATAACTCATTACCTTTCGAATGAGCCATAGATTAGATTTGTAATCTTAATCATTTGGAAAAAACGCTTTTGTTATTTGAACATTTTTAAAAACTCTTTTAAGTGGTTGATCCCAAACTTTTACACGGTAGTGTATATGTGGATGTAATTGTTGCGTGAATAATGAAAGAAAATGTCGATATTAAAACTCGATGTGAAAATCGTGAAAAAAGTCTCAACCTTCTTCTGCTGCTCTGTGGTGTCATATTTTCCCGGTATACCATTTAGGAAAACTAGGTGAGTTGTTTTATTTTCGGTCACTACATTCAAACATTCAGAGATTTTCGGCGCTAGTCACAAAACAACTGCTGCATGCGGGGGGTCCCAAGTGAGCATGGTTTTTGGTCAAGCGTGGAACGAGAAAAAAAGCTCAGCCTTAGTTACCATAAACCGGACATGTCAACAGTGATACATGACAAACGCTTTGTGAATTCTACGTGGCTGTTAAATGGGAAAAAATATGTCATCACGTTTGCAATATACGGGATGGATTGGAATGGCAGAGGAAAATATCAAAACTGTTCCGCGAACATGTCAGCTATGATTTGGTTTTGGTTTTTGCAGAACGCACATAATCCGATTAGAGCCCAAATCTCAAACGGCATGTTGCCGCCTGATTGACCTCAGTTGGTGTTTGTTCAACAATCGCAAACGCGTGCGATGGGTTTCTAGTTCCGGCAATCGAAAAGAGCGAATTAGTTTTGGGAAAGGTATGGTTTCGTAACGTTGGGTAACGAATACATTACGAACGAGCACTGCTTGAACAGACAAGAGGTCGTGAAATCCACGAAATCGGTATTTGAAATGAAATTTGAGAAAGCCCGTGATATGGCGCAAAATGATTGAAATATGATGATTTCATATGGCAATTGCAGTAAATTCTTGTATTTTAACTATCTTTTTTTTTTATTGAAACTCGAATGCAAATGTCGTAGCTACAATTTTCCGATGTTTATTTAAAACTAGGTGTTATATGTTGGTTTCCCTGTTCCAGTAATATGTATATGTAATATATATATATATATGTAGTAAATCTTAACTACTAGCTCAACTTTTCCCGCACTAAAAGAAAGGATACGCGTTCCAGATGACAACTTCGGATATCGAAACTTTTTTAAAGACGGTGAATCAATTTAAAAGTACCGAACCGAACGGTTGCTCTCACATTCAAACACTAACTGTTTCGTATGCTTTTCCTCTGCTTGATCGGAGGCTCCTCGGGTTGCAGTGCGTAACTAGGAGAACACGTAGGGGTGTTTGGGATATTATTCCCACAAATCGGCCATCCATGTTGTCTTTCCTTGCCTAGCTTCGATCTCTTACTTTCGTCGTTTCGCTGCCAATCTGCTTCGCTTTACTTAGTCTTACTCCTTGATTTGGATGTTGTCCTCCACATCTTCATCGTTGGCTGCTTCCAAATCGTTGAATTATGTGCTTCTTGATGTCTGTAGGGATATTTCCTTGGGTTGTTCCCAAATTTGATCGCATTGACGTCACATTTTGAATTTAGCTTCTTATTGGTGTTATCAAGCGGTTGGTAAATGGCTGGGCATGGCGTACCATTGGTACCTCGCGTACCTGAAGGAATAAAATAGATCCCTTTGTGCGGTCCTTAGCCTCTTGCCCAGCAACTGCTATCCCTACCTCCTCGCGGTACTGGCCGGGGTACGAGTAACCTTAGGGACGATCGGGTAACCAACACCCGGTGGGAACTTTGGTCGTATGCTGACAGGGAAGGGGGGTTTGCTTTTGCTTTTGCTTCTGCAAACCTTGAGCGTCTGTACTCCATGTTAGGAGCGGCTCACAACAGCGTCTGTTCCCCATGTCAGGGGCGGCTGATCATCGTCCGAGTGCCAGAGAAGGACTCTAAGCTAAACTGCGCACTATGGTCCTCCGAACATTTAGGGGGAATGGTCCTCCGGAAATCTAGGGGGTTGGTGTCAGGCCCTGCAAGCCAGCCGTAAAAAAATCAAGCAACGAATAATCAACGAGAGAATACGAACCGGGACAATCGGCGAAGACCACAGCGACGTAAAGGAACTAGCGATTGGAAGCTCGGTACGTGGAACTGTAAATCTCTCAACTTCATCGGGAGCACACGCATACTCGCCGACGTGCTGAAGGACCGTGGATTCGGCATCGTAGCGTTGCAGGAAGTGTGTTGGAAGGGATCAATGGTGCGAACGTTTAGAGGTAACCATACCATCTACCAGAGCTGCGGCAATACACATGAGCTGGGAACAGCTTTTATAGTGATGGGTGATATGCAGAGGCGCGTGATCGGGTGGTGGCCGATCAATGAGAGAATGTGCAAGTTGAGGATCAAAGGCCGGTTCTTCAACTTCAGCATAATAAACGTGCACAGCCCTCACTCCGAAAGCACTGATGATGATAAAGACGCTTTTTACGCGCAGCTTGAACGCGAGTACGACAGTTGCCCAAGCCACGACGTCAAAATCATCATAGGAGATCTAAACGCTCAGGTTGGCCAGGAAGAGGAATTCAGACCGACGATTGGAAAGTTCAGCGCCCACCGGCTGACGAACGAAAACGGCCTACGACTAATTGATTTTGCCGCCTCCAAGAATATGGCCATTCGTAGCACCTACTTCCAGCACAGCCTTCCGTACCGATACACATGGAGATCACCACAGCAGACAGAATCGCAAATCGACCACGTTCTGATTGATGGTCGGCACTTCTCCGACATAATCGACGTCAGGACCTATCGTGGCGCTAACATCGACTCTGACCACTATCTGGTGATGGTCAAACTGCGCCCAAAACTCTCCGTCGTTTACAACATACGGTACCGACGGCCGCCCCGGTATGACCTAGAGCGGCTCAAGCAACCGGATGTCGCAGCGGCATACGCGCAGCAACTCGAGGCTGCATTACCGGATGAGGGTGAGCTGGACGAAGCCCCTCTTGAGGACTGCTGGAGAACAGTAAAAGCAGCCATCAACGATGCAGCTGAGAGCAACGTCGGGTACGTGGGACGGAGTCGACGGAACGATTGGTTCGACGAGGAGTGCCAGGAGGTTTTGAAGGAGAAGAATGCAGCGCGGGCGGTCATGCTGCAGCAAGGGACCCGGCAGAACGTGGAACGCTATAAACAGAAACGGCAACAGCAGACCCGCCTCTTTCGGGAGAAAAAACGCCGCCTGGAGGAGACGGAGTGCGAGGAGATGGAACAGCTGTGCCGGTCTCAGGAAACGCGTAGGTTCTATCAGAAGCTCAACGCATCCCGCAACGGCTTCGTGCCGCGAGCCGAGATGTGCAGGGATAAGGATGGGAGCATTCTGACGGACGAGCGTGAGGTGATCGAAAGGTGGAAGCAGCACTTCGACGAGCACCTGAATGGTGCTGAGAGCACAGGCAATGAAGGACGGGACAACGGAGGAAATGCCTTCGTCAGTACTGCGGAAGATGGAAACCAACCAGCCCCCACTTTGAGGGAGGTTAAGGATGCCATTCACCAGCTCAAGAACAATAAAGCTGCTGGTAAGGATGGTATCGGAGCTGAACTCATAAAGATGGGTCCGGAAAGGCTGGCCATTTGTCTGCACCGGCTGATAGGCACAATCTGGGAAACAGAACAGCTACCGGAGGAGTGGAAGGAAGGGGTAATCTGCCCCATCTACAAGAAAGGCGACAAGTTAGACTGTGAGAACTTTAGAGCGATCACCATTCTAAATGCGGCCTACAAAGTATTATCCCAGATCATCTTCCGTCGTTTGTCACCCGTAGTAAACGAGTTCGTGGGAAGTTATCAAGCCGGCTTTGTTGACGGCCGATCGACAACGGATCAGATCTTTACTGTACGGCAAATCCTCCAAAAATGGCGTGAATACCAGGTCCCAACGCATCACCTTTTCATCGATTTCAAGGCGGCATACGACAGTATCGACCGCGTAGAGCTATGGAAAACCATGGACGAGAACAGCTTTCTCGGGAAGCTCACGAGACTGATAAGAGCGACGATGGAAGGTGTGCAAAATTGTGTGAAGGTTTCAGGCGAACACTCCAGTTCGTTTGGATCCCACCGGGGACTACGACAAGGTGATGGACTTTCGTGCCTGTTGTTCAATATTGCGCTAGAAGGTGTTATGCGGAGAGCCGGGCTTAACAGCCGAGGTACGATTTTTACGAGATCCAGTCAACTTGTTTGCTTCGCGGATGATATGGACATCGTCGGCCGAACATTTGAAAAGGTGGCAGACCTGTACACCCGCCTGAAACGCGAGGCAGCAAAAGTTGGACTGGTGGTGAATGCGGCCAAGACAAAGTACATGCTAGCTGGTGGGGCCGAGCGCGACAGGGCTCGCCTAGGTAGCAGTGTTACGATAGACGGGGATACGTTCGAGGTGGTCGACGAGTTCGTCTACCTTGGATCCTTGCTGACGGCTGACAATAACGTTAGCCGTGAAATACGGAGGCGCATCATCAGTGGAAGTCGGGCCTACTATGGCCTCCAGAAGAAGCTGCGGTCAAAAAAGATTCACGCCCGCACCAAATGTACCATGTACAAAACGCTCATAAGGCCGGTAGTCCTCTACGGGCATGAAACGTGGACGATGCTCGAGGAGGACCTGCAAGCACTTGGAGTCTTCGAACGTCGGGTGCTTAGGACGATCTTCGGCGGTGTGCAGGAGAACGGTGTGTGGCGGCGAAGGATGAACCACGAGCTCGCCCAACTCTACGGCGAACCCAGTATCCAGAAGGTGGCCAAAGCTGGAAGGATACGATGGGCAGGGCATGTTGCAAGAATGCCGGACAGCAACCCTGCAAAGATAGTGTTCGCTTCGGATCCGGTTGGTACAAGAAGGCGTGGAGCGCAGCGAGCTAGGTGGGCGGATCAAGTGCGTATCGATTTGGCGAGCGTGGGGCAGAACCGAGGATGGAGAGATGCGGCCACGAACCGAGTATTGTGGCGTGAAATTGTTGATTCAGTGTTATCTGTGTAGATGTTAACTAAATAAATGAAATGAAAATGGTGTTATCAAGCATTTCGAAATACTTTCCAGAGTCTATTGATTGATTTCTGAACTGCGTACAATTATACACGTCTAAATGACAGGTTTTACGGTTTTCAATTTTTGAAATTATCTTCTTTTTTGGATAAAACTTAGTTTCATTTGCTGTAATATTTACAACGCCAAAAATTAACAAGTTTTTCCCTAAAACAATATTGTTCTCCATATCTTTATCTCTTATAACATCAAATGTAATATTCAAAGGTGTATTTTCAATCACTATATTTAACGCAACACTACCTAAAGTCCATATGACTCCCTTAAACGTCATTAAACGTTTCCGATCATTCCGATTTATCTTCAAATTCATTTTCATTGTCCACTCCTCTCTCAGTAAAGAAATACTGGAACCGGAATCAAATAATGCTTGACATTGAATTGTATGAACGTATATTGACAAACTATTTCTTTTTAACGAAGAAGGATCAGAATAACAGAGATTAACGGAATTGCTTCCAATTCTTTTCGGACATTGTCTTGGAACACGACCACCTTTTCCACAATTGTAATTTTTCACAGTCTTGGGTTGGATGTCATTTCGGTTTTTTAAATTATTCTGGCCACTTGACCTTCCGCTACAAATTTTTTTTTTCTGAAGCTGAAGACTTTGTCTTATAACCTCTACAACATTTGTTATCTTTTATTCTTTGATATTCACGAAGATTTTCTCTGAACTCATCCATACTTTTTGATCCGTATAATATAGTCTTGTCTGGACCATTATCATTTATTCCGTTTATTGTGTACGTAATAATGGATGAAATGTCAACATTGGCCTTTGCCCCAATTTCCCGCATTTGCAGAAAATACTTTAGGACATTCTCGCCCAATTTTCTTTTACGATTTCGTAATCTCTCATGCACAACAGCACTATTTTCTGAAAAGTCAAACTCATTTATTAAAAAATCCTTTAACGTACTCCAGTTAGAGATATTATTAGTGAAGTTTAATGAAATTTTAGCTAATCCGATTAATTTTCGTTTTGCAATTACAAATTTGCGTAACTCTGTCAAGCCAATGGAATCCAACAGCTCCTATAAATCATCGATCCATTTTCGAACAGGATAAAAATCAGTTCACTTACCGATAATTGTGGTTCTATTCTACTGCCAATATCATGCGCATGAGTCTCCCAGTGGTAATCACCACGCGAGCCACCGTACGCCTCAGAGCCACAGCAGCTCTTAATCACTGTTTTTCTACCATTTCGGTCTTTACCGAACTCGACATTCTCATACGTACATTTACGATCACCAAACAGATTCTGCAAATCTCTACTAATAAAATTATTATTCGGGTCTTCACCCAACAGATCATTGTTTGCTTTTTCATTCACATCTCGAACATATCTTCTCAACACATTATCGTGACTACGAACATAGCCGTCACTCCTTGCGTTGTTTTCAACAGCCAGCCTACTGTTCATCGCAATATTTTCACTTGTCGCACCACGGCTCGTTTGCTCGACTCTTACATGTCCACCTTCATCACATCTACCTCCATTTGGAGTAGATCGTATTTTTTCAATAACTGAACTTAAACGGGATGTTTCTGCTCGCATAGAGTTCATCTCACTACGCATTACACTAAGCTCTCGCGTTAGGTCAGCCACAGCCGTATTAGAAAATTTTAGCTGATCCACTAAACGCATAAACGTATTGTCAATTGCATTAAATTGAATACCATTTGCAGACAAGGCAAACTGTAGTTGCTGATTAGAAGCAGAAGGCGCATCATCGCTGATGGGCTGAAAAGGCCAAACGTTCACTTTTTGCATTGTCACCATTCTATTTTTTCTGTTCCGTTTTACCGCACTAAATCACACGCGTTATCTGTTTTGGTTACGGAACAATGACCCTTGACCCCAGGTCAAATCTGAAATTCAATGCAATCCACTTTTAGAAGAGTTCACTTTTAGTTTTTTTTTTTTCGCGGCGGGAAAAAATCAATGGCAGTTTGTTTTATTTACACCTAATTAACACTAATCAAACTAATTCAATGCCTTAACACTAAATTATTTATTTCATATTATTCAAAAAAAAAATGTTTAAATTCAGATCACATAAAATAAAAGTTTCTTTACAATGCTATCTCACAGCAAATTTCAGCTTCACGATGATTTAAAAACACTCGCTCAATCTTGCACACTAACGAATATCACGATAGTTTCATCTCGCGTTTCCCAAATTTGTAGTAAATCTTAACTACTAGCTCAACTTTTCCCGCACTAAAAGAAAGGATACGCGTTCCAGATGACAACTTCGGATATCGAAACTTTTTTAAAGACGGTGAATCAATTTAAAAGTATATTGAACCAAATTAAACGCGACCGAACGGTTGCTCTCACATTCACACACTAACTGTTTCGTATGCTTTTCCTCTGCTTGATCGGAGGCTCCTCGGGTTGCAGTGCGTAACTAGGAGAGCACGTAGGGGTGTTTGGGATATTATTCCCACATATATATAATAAAACAAATCAATAATACATCGCTTTGCACATTTGCATTTTTGAGAAAAACATAGTCTGAAGTTGGGACCTTCCTTAGCCGAGTGGTTAAAGTTCGCGGCTACAAAGAACAGCTATGCTGAAGGTGTCTGGGTTCAATTCCCGGTCGGTTCAGGATCTTTTCGTAATGGAAATTTCCTTGACTTCCCTGAGCATAGAGTATTATCGTACTTGCCACACGATATACGAATGCAAAAATGGCAACTTTGGCAAAGAAAGTGCTCAGTTAATAACTGTGGAAATGCTCATAAGAACACTAAGCTGAGCCGCGGACTCTAACCACACGACTAAGGAGGCCCCTGAAGAGTGTATGGAACATTTGATAGTTATCAAATGTAGTGCACGAAAGAGTGGGAAAACTTATGCAAATAAGCATTTGTGGTATGAAAAAAGGCTGCCTTGCACGATGTTTGGATTTATAGAATAGTGATCGTTAACCCAGATATAACTTAAAAACTTAATATTTATTGAACGCTTGGAAAATATTTTAATGTGAATTGCTGCAAAACTGTATGATTTCATAACAAAGAGTGTACACAGTTACCAGACAATAGATTTACGCAAGATAAGTGTTGATATTGTGGATCATTCCAGTGTACCTGAAACACAGGCTGTTGGTATGAAGTGCCGATAAAATAATTGTAATTTTACTCAACATTTTGGCCTATCAAAATATATGAAATCGAAACGTATGCAACTAACTCTATTATATTGGAGATTTTGGGCTCGAGTAATGGCACATTAATTAGTTTTTCATGTGTACCGTGATGAGTCAAAACCCGGACGGGACCAATATCCGGACACTCTAGTGAAATTCTTTTATTTTAATGTTAAATATCTGTACTACCGAAAGAATATTATTCCAACGATGAATTATAACTACCGTTGTCTATTGTAACGTGAAATAAGATCAAGTTAGTCTTGTCAAATATTGTTAAATACCGAAACAAATGACAGTCTCACTTCGACGCGTTCGTTTCGAAAATTATCAGAAACCGGAAGAATTCTACGCTATATTCCATCGCAATTCGGCGATTCATTACGCATTTGTTAAGTAATTCATGCATGTGATACTTTTGCTGTGAATTGTTGAAATTTTCTACTTGTTAAATTGAATAGTTTCATGAAATTAATGGAGAAAAGCACGTTTCTGTATTTAAAGAAGAGTAGGTATCCGTATACTGATACGTGTGTGTGGTTTTGAATCCGTACACAGCGCTCAAGTATCATATTTAACAATTCTTACAACAGAAATAGCATTATAGTCATTGGAAAGTGAACATTACAAGTTACAAGAAAGTTACAATCTTCTATTGCAACGATTAATGCGTTATATGTTTAGGTTAAGTTAGGTAAATAAATTGAAAGCGTGTTTTTTTTTCTCTTATAAGCAGGTGAAATCAACTCACCTGTAAAAAATCTGAACTGCTACGGCAAATGAAATGTTAATATGTTGTTAACAAAATGTTTATAAAATCTTAAATTTGTTTTACCGAATAAGGATGATAGTGTTGTCTAATAACACAGAACACCTAGATATAAGAAATGAATGTAATGTTTGGAATGATACTAATAAAGAAAAAAGAACGAACAATCCACTGAATGTCCCAACCAGGCATTTTTGTGCAAAGCGTATGTCCTATCGCTTCTAGCTACTCCTTGTACCTCTGGTCACATTAGCGAATAAAACGGCGGCATTGTGGTTTAAATGAAACATAGAGTTCACAGAAAATCGAATGAAAAACAATGTTCCATTTTCCATGTTATAACTGTTTTGCTAAAGTTACCTTAATTAAATTTCACTTCCAAATTCCCCTTCAACAGAAAGAATTTACCTATACCAATTTAACACAATTCCAGAGAAGCTCACAACAGCTCGATAAATTATTTGCGGTTTGAAAGCCGTTTTGGCATTTCAGCAACTTCATCGACGTTTTCCGCATTCCTGTAGGCGAGTTAATATTAGTTTAAAATTCTTCAAGCAATACGAGTCAACTTTGCCGGAAACTCTTCTGCAAATAAAACTTTTTCCCTCATTCCTTGTGATGTGCTTTTCTGTCCCACAAACCGGGGATAGTATAATTCGAATGCTAATATATTCTACCCCGTCAAACGCACCACTGACTGCGCCGTTTTGAATGCTGGAAGCAGGCCCTTCACGGGGTTGCAGAGCAAATATTTGAAAACACGATCTGTCACAACTATTACAAAGCACTTTGTCACGGACAGAGCGCTCCGATGACACGCCTTAAGAGTTGAATCATCAATCATTGTTAGATAGCCAAGAGGACGATGAAAAAGAGGGAATGCACAATTTCGCTCCTCACGTGTCTACTTCTATTTCAAAGTGTACGAAAATTCAAAGGCCGGGATCAGCATGAAAAAAAAACCTAGTGGAATTCGGGGTAAGTGTGCCACCTAGAGCAAATTGTTCTCTAACGTTGTCCAAAGTCAAACTAATCCACTAATCCTGTCTCATGATGTTAATTTCTCGTATTCTCATAAGCACTGTTCCATTTAATAAGAAAAAAAAATACATTATTCTTGACTTTTTTACCGGTGTATGGAATCAGTTTTCTACTATTACTCTGAACACAACCGTATGAAGAAAATAAACTATTTTGTTTGAAATTCATTATATCTGCTTGGCACGTCAGGAATTAATCATCAACATTAACCTCCTTTCCCGGAGCAGCCTAGATAGCCGCTTAGTGTCGGTAGCGATTGTTTCAATTGGAGCTACTAGTTTCGGCGCTGTAGTCTTGGGTAATCAAAACGACTGTTTTAGATTTTTCCCGACGTTTCGACTCTAATCTAATCTTCTTCAGGGACAGAATTTTCCTCTAAAACAGTCGTTTTGATTACCCAAGACTGCAGCGCCGAAACTAGTAGCTCCAATTCTCCCACATCAGTCGAAATCTCCTCGCTTAGGTTGTTTCAATTGGCTAAGAATTAACACTACGGACTGCTTGTTCCGGTGGTAAAAGTCCACCTCACAGGTGACCCCTAATTTAATTTATGATGCGTACCATGCATAGGAAGGAATGGTTAGGGGGGTCTAAATAAAACCTAACCGATAACGGAGCCTGTGGGGTACCAGGGCACCCTCTGTAGTATTGTGCTACCCGGAGCAATGGTGCAGGTGACCTTGTGTTTCTCCGAGATAATCGGCCGCCCTTCTTCGTCTTCAATCCGAGGCTAAATAAGGGTGTGATTATGAATATCTTCTTCTTGGCATTCACGTCCCCACTGGGACAGAGCCGGCTACTCAGCTTAGTGTTCTTATGAGCACTCCAACAGCTATTTTTTTTTTGATACTGTATGCCTAGGGAAGTCAAGGAAATTTACATTACGAAAACATCTGGGACCGACCGGGAATCGAACCCAGATACCTTCAGCATGGCTTTGCTTTGTAGCCGCGGACTCTAACCACTCGGTTAAGGAAGGCCCCAGAGATTATGAATATGTTGCTTTTTAATTCAAATTATCACCTATATGGATTCGCATTATGCGTTTTACACAGTGTATTCTGTGCGTTTTCACCTTTGGCGACTTTCAATAGATACTGATCTGTTTTTTCCGCTACTGGTGTTCTTCGTGCTGAGATTGCAAAAAGTTCAATCCTGCCTAGTTTGGGTAGTGGCTACGATTAGGCTAGCTCAGATCAATCTTCAGCATAAAAAAACAGCCACGATTATCTATGCAGACTTATGAAAAATGGTACAGCCCAAGTGGCGCTAGTTCAAGAACCCTGCTTTCGTAGAGGGCACTTCTATCTAGGTATCTTGTTGGACCCAGTTGTTGCTACTTTCAGCAAACTTGAAACGGCAAACACACACTCACACTCCATGCCTCGCGCATGCATGCTCGTTAATAACACAATCGTTGCTACACTCATTTCTGAGTTAATAACCAGAGATGTATGTGCTGTCACAATCGATGTTTCTGTTGGTGACCTCAACAGAAAATGCGTCTATTGTTCGGCATATTTACCACATGATGAACCATCCCCAATGGATGATTTAAAACGAGCTATCGTACACTGCGTAACAAAAGGCCTACCGCTGATTGTGGGCAGTGATGTCAATGCTCATCACATCATCTGGAGCAGCACAGATATCAATTTGAGAGGCTCCGGTCTTATGGAATACCTAAGCAGTACAGATCTTCGATTACGTCTAACAATCGTCTAACCTTCATGGTATCTACTAGAATCAGTCACGAATTGATGAATTGGCATGTATCAGATGAAGAATCATAATCTGATCATCGCTACATCTCTTTTGAACTTTTAAATGTAACTGCGCGGACCTTGCGTTTTAAGAACCCCCGATCAACAAATTGGGAAATCTATATTGAATTGCTCGCAGGCTCGCAGTATCGTAACTACTGAATCGATTCAATGGGCACACAATAGTTTTGCTCATTTCTAATCTCCAGCAGCAGATGGTAATTGTCCTGTTCCGCTCCAAAAAGGATTTGAGTTTATCAAACATGTTTTGAAAAAGCTACTTGTAAGCAGGGTGTATTCTCATATCCTGGCGTGATATAACTGTAAAGTTTATATCGAAAGGAGGACGTGCGTCTGATGAAGAAGCCAAGAATTTTAGACCAATCAGTCTAATCTCTTCTTTTCTGAAATGTCTGGAACGCGGGGAATACGGAAAAGAGCCAGGGATGAAACCATGAGGAAATGGCAACAGCAGTGGGATAGCGCTGAGAACGGTAGATGGACCCACCGACTAATTTCGTGCCTGTCGATGTGGGTGAACAGAAAACACCGAGAAGTGAATTTCCACTTGACGCAGTTTTTGTCTGGTCATGGCTGCTTCAAGAAATACCTGAATAGGTTTGGACACGCAAGATCGCCGTTATGCACCGGGTGCAGCGATGTTGACGAAACCACTGAGCACGTGGTCTTCGAATGTCCGCGCTTCGAGCATGAGCGAGCCGAGATGACATCTATCGTCGGCACTGACGTTAATGTGCACAATATCGTCCAACGAATGTGTGCTGACGAAGAGAAATGGTACGTGGTAAACAGAACAATCGTCCAGATGATGTCTCTTTTACAACGAAGATGGCGGACAGCACATGGCTCTGAATATTTGGGGCAGTCGGAATCGTTGGACCGACCTTGGTGCTTGACAAGTCAGCCTGTTGAAGCGAGCTTATGAAGGAGACCAACGGGCGCGACCGAAGTAGGCTAGATCCTCCGCCGGGGACTAGACCGAGTAGAGCGGGCGTAGCGTAGTATCGGTAGTAAGTCGTCGAGGCGCCAGCAAACCGGAAGTCATTGTCCAACCAGAATTACAAGACCGACCTCGGCACTTACCGACCAACATCGCGTCGGAGTAGGCTATGTCCTTCCGCCAGGGACCAGTCAAGTAGATCGCAAAACAGCTCCGGAAAATGGTCGTCGGGGCGCCTGTGAACCGGAAGCTTCTCTCCACCGGAATCGCAGGACCGACCTCGGCATCAGCCCGGAAAGCATCGGTTCGGGAGATCTTCCGCCGTAGGGGAAATCTTCGTTGGAATAGGATCGATTCTGAGTAGTCCGTAGCGAGTCACCGGCTTAAGTCGTCGGGGCACCAGTGAACCAGAAGCCATCCTCCAACCGGAATCGCTGGATCGACCTCGGCACTTCACCGGTCAGCAGCAGTGAAGCGGGAACAAAAACCATCAGTTTTGGGTCGTCGGGGCGCCAGTGAACCGGAAGCTACCCTCCAACCGGAATCGCTGGACCGACTTCGGCATCCAACTGGTCCAACCTGGAGAACTCGAGAATCGACGGATTAGCAGCAGACGCAAAAGTTGCGCAGTGCTCTGGCGAGATGCCAGCCCCAAACACGTCACAGCAGAGCAACGAATCGTAGCAATCACAGAAGCGGCAGTAGAAACATGGCCCTGGTGCGATGCCAGCAGTACCAAGAGAGCAAGGGAAGTACAGGAGCGTAAGATGCACGTGAGTCACACGCAGAAAGCGAAGCAGTGCAGTGGTTAGCACAATAGCCTTCCCCATGAAGTAATGCCAAGAGGCAGTTCCGGGGGGAATGGCTCGTGGGCGAAGGTGGATTTAGTCGGTATGGATTCGAGTCCGACACTCTAGCGCACGATGAACGAATTCGATTTGACTAGCTTACATATCGAGCGTGAAACGCTGGGTTAGTTCGTTAATGTAATTTACCACCTTCTAAAACCAAAAAAAGGTGGATCACCTTTACGTGGTGCGTTACAAGGTCAGAATTACCGGGGCAGCAGGGACGAAAGTCTAGGAGCTCAACGGACCTCCCCCCCCCCAGGATCATTGCGAGTTGGGGTTTGCCTAGGATATGGTGGCTTTCACAGTGGGCTTTGATGAACCTTCATAAAAACAACAAAAATTCGAATTCAATACTGTCAAAGCGACCGGTGCCGCTTAAAGTACCAAAGCACCCTAGCCCAAAGTAACAGGAGTGCCAACCGGCACATCAGAATTGATGCTAGTGAAATCCTGATTATGACACAAACGGACAAGACATGGAGCTACGTTTAGAAGTGCTTCGAGCATATTGGGATCAACGCCAGTGCGGTTCCAAATCCGTCACCTGGCTGTTTCAACTAGGCGGGAGTAGGCTCAGATGCCATTACCTGACTTGCGCCGATCCAGCTCTGAACTTTGTACCCCATGAAGCACTATGTCAACCCTAGAATGGCCTCCCTGCTTGCATAGATAACCATGAGAATCACAAAGGCGACTGTTCTAGTGGCGATGGATAGCGGCTCTTAGGGGACCCATAAGAGATGATCCATCAAAACAAACAACTAGTGGAATGTGAAGGAGAAGCTTCACGACCCATCAGTAACCGGCTGAGGGTCCCGCCAAGAAAAGAGGCGACCAACATCAACGTAAGTGAGAACAGTGTGGGCAAAAGCCTAGACACTGTGACGACGACAGGCACTGGCCGCTCCAGTGCAACATGTGAGGTGAACGATGGCCCGTGACTAATCGAGGCCGTGGATCGCAATAGGGAGTAACTCCCGAAAATACATAGCGGCGGTTTTGAGGATGATGTCTAACAGCTCTGCTGTAATTGCCAGCAAACGCAAGCTACTGGCAAGCGTGGCGCTATCCATACTAAGGTATGGAGGACCAATCTGGTCAAAAGCGCTTAGAACGAGAAGAAACCTAAAGCGGTTGGAAAGCACGTACAGGATAATATGCTTAAGAGTAGCAAGTGCATACCGGACGGTATCTGAAGAAGCCGTGTGCATCATAGCCGGGATGACACCCTTCGGGCTCATCATCAAGGAAGATGAGCAACCAAAGGGGTACCAGAGGAGTCCGCGACACGTGTAAAGAGGAAACGCTCAGAAGCTGGCAGCAGGAATGGGATAACTCCACTAAGGGTAGATGGACCCATCGGCTAATACCAAATGTGTCAGATTGGTATAGTAGAAACCAGGGGGAAGTGAACTTCCACCTGACGCAGTTTCTGCCAGGACATGGTTGCTATAGACAGAACCTGCATAGGTTCGGGCACTCAGAATCTCCTGCATGCCCCAATTGTGCTGGTGTGGAGGAAACAGCGGAGCATGTCGTTTTCGATTGCCCCCGTTTCATAGTTGTGAGAGGTCGCATGCCCGCTACATGCGGAGGGGACACGTCTCCCGACAATATAATAGAGAGAATGTGTGCAGATGCCGAGTGCTGGAATGCAGTAACTACGGCTGTCACTCACATTATGTTAGAACTGCAGCGCCTATGGCGCGCCGACCAAAAGTTGGCTGCAGAGGATTAGTCCTGCCGAGGCTGGTCCCTTGTAACATTGTTTAAGTCGGCTAGGAGAAGCAGTTTGCCTAGGCTACTTCTGCTACACGTGTTGTGCTATATGCACAGGCCCCTCCCCGAAAAAAAACCGTAAGGTGGTTCCAGGGAGATAAGGGTCTGAGGCTAAGGGTAATGACGAGAATTGCTCATGTACAGTGCAAGGGCTGGTTTAAGTGGGTCACACTTCGTTTTTCATTGCTTTAATTTTTGCTGGCTCTACGTCTTTCAAGACATGACCTGCGCCACAATGTTACGCCAACTAACTCGGTCCATGGCTGCTAACCTCCAGTTTCTCGATTGCCCCACACTTTTAAAATCCTGCTCCACTTAGTCAAACCATATAGCTCGTTGCACTCCCCTTCGTCTTGTACCGACCGGATTCGAGGTGAACACCATTTTTGCGGGATTGTTGTCCGGCATTCTCACAACGTGTCCCGCCCATCGTATCCTCCCAGTTTTGGCGACTTTCTGGATACTGGATTCACGGTAGAGTTGCGCAAGCTCGTGGTTCATTCTTCTCCTCCATACGCCGTTCTCACATACTCCGCCGGAGATCGACCTAAGCACACGTCGTTCAAAAACTCCTAGCGCTTGCAGGTCCTCTTCGAGCATTGTCACCGTCTCATGCCCGTAGAGGACTACCGGTCTTACAGTCATCCCACAGTTATGGATAGCACACAGATATGGATCAATGTTGGCTTTAACGGAGAATATTTCATCAAATAGAGTTGCGATTACGCAGAACACATTTTATTTACGTGAACCATAAATCTGTACAACATTGCAATCAATCATAACATCTTCTATCATATTTTATTCGTCTGTATGAAATAAAATGTTATCCGTATTCATAGAATCGTTGATTCATAACTGTGGGGCATTGAAACTCGTACCACAGTTATGAATCAGCGATAAGGCGAGACCGAAAGAAACGCCGAAACGTATACTCTCACTAACACACCATTGCTTTTATAGTGTTCTGATCCATAATATGAGTCGATTTAATCCATAATAAGGGCCCTCCTGTTCCACTGATCCACATCTGTGGGATGGACAACTTTTGATATTTCTATCGAAATCGACACTTTTTCGTAAATAATTGCGATTTTTTATGTGTATTCTGGAAAACAACCATATTTGGCATTGCTAGGCGGGTAATTTTGTTTTGTACAAGGTCATCATGATTTGTAATCAAATTTTATTCTAAAAATGTCCCTTAGCTGATCCATAACTGTGGGGTGACTGTATCAGCTTCTTGTACATGGTACACTTAGTACGGAAGTGAAGTTTACCAGACCGCAGGATCTTGTGGAGTCCGTAGTAAGCACGACTTCCGGCAATGATACGTCTTCAAATTTCTCTGCTGCAGTTGTTATCCGACGTTATCAATGATCCGAGGTAGACAAATTCGTCCACCACCTCGAACTCATCCCCGTCGATCATCACGCGTCTGCCAATGCGAGCTCTATCGCGCTCTGTTCCTCCAGCCAGCAGATGTTTCGTCTTCGAACGTATTTACCTTTAATCCAATCCGATCTGCTTAACGGTTCAGCCTGTTATACTGTTCAGAAACTACCTGGAACGTTCTTCCGACAATGTCCACGTCGTCAGCAAATCAGATGAATTGGCTGGATTTATTGAAGATTGTGCCACGCATGTTGAAGCCCGCTCGTTTCATAACACCTTCTAGCGCAATATTGAACAGGAGGCAGGAAAGATCATCGCCTTGTCGAAGTCCTTTGCATGTTTCAAACGGGTTCGATAATGCACCCGATATCCTCACACAGCACTGTACACTATCCATCGTTGCCTTGATCAGTCTAGTCAGTTTCCCTTGAAAACCATTCTTTTCCATAATCTTCCATAGCTTGTTCGTTTTTTTTTTTACTTCTGGTGAATTGGGACAAAATTGTCCTTGCTCCAATTGATCTCACAATTGCTTGTCACTTTGCTTACAGGACATTTACCACACAATTTTATTTGGAGAGAAGTATATCAAGCAATATACACTGATGGCTCCCTTCTTGAAGGTAGAGCTGATGCTAGTGTGTATTCTCGTGAACTAAGGCTGAATCAGTTTTACTCATTTCTTAGACACTGCATCGTTACTCAGACGGAAATATTTGCTCTTATGTGTGGAGTGCAATCAGCACTTTAACAGCGCGTAAAGGGTAAAGTCATATACTTCTGTTCAGATAGTCAGACTGCTAAGGACTGTTCATTTTAAAAGGGGACACCTTGTGCATGCTGTATCTTTCTTATTAATCAATGAAATTTCAATCGGTTTTTTGCACATAGTTCGACTAGTATTGTACAATGTTGTGATAATAAAAATTCTCCAAAATAATTAAATTTCACACGAATATGGAACAACGATTAGATCGGTCGATTTTTTGAGGTTATCAAAATCAATGATTGTAAAAAATTTGCTGGAAAATTCGATAATTTATATTTTCTATTTTCAAAAAAGGCTTGTTCTTCGAAAGCATCATCAATCAGAAGCCTGATGGAAAAAATCAAGTTATTTTTGGAGCAACAATTTTACAGATATAATAAAATCAATTTTCCCGTATATTCTTAAAGACATTTTTTTTAAATTTGATGGGAATTGATATGAGTAGAATTTTTTGTGTAAAAGTACGTCCTGACGGAAGTCCTAATATAGTATTAATATGAAAAATAACTTACGCCTTCATAGAGTTACTTAGTAAGTCCCCACGTCACATTCAAAGCACAACAGAAACACAATTGTTTTATTCTTAGAAGACCTATCAAAGTACATTGACAATCATCAAAATTGGCAACACTGCTGCAATAAAATCGATTTTATTTTCCACATATTATTTTCATAATATGTTATTCTGAGATTACCAATTGAAAAATTCGGAGAAAACTGTTTACAATTTGCTGTAGATCGATAAATATGCGTACATGATTTTAAAAGTATGAGACTTTTTAGTAAAACTACCATAAACAGTAAAATTTATACTTAAGACTGTAATTTAATCTCACGATTTAGCTTTCGTTTATACTAATATAGTTTCTTTAGTAATTCAAACTAGTTTTGAACACGCTTTTTACTTTTCTCTTTTGCTGGGAGTGAAAAGATGGTGTATCAGCAAATTTGGCCATAAATGGGTAAATCATTAAAGTTACCTAATGTCATAGAATGGTGGAATATAATAGATATTTTTAAAGCTTTACCTTTAGTAGAATAGTAAGGGATACAAACATACAATTTGTTCATAAAAATAAGGATTTTTGTTTTGCGAAAAATAATGTTAAACTTTGACGGACAGCTTTTTTAAGAGTTTTTGGAAAAACTATTTAGCTCTTCAACCAAAAGCATTTTCAAAGATTTTATATTTTCATAGCATTTTAGAATAATAGGTCAACGATACACAGAAAACCGATTACGATTTTATCAATAAATAAAAAAGATATAGCATAAACAAAGTGTCCACTTTATAAAATGAACAGTCCTTATAAAAGCTCTTGCTTCGGCCTACTCAAGATCGAGGCTTGTTATCGCATGTCGAACCTAATTTGAGAAACTGAATTCAGTCAATTTTGTCAACCTTGTATGGGTACCTGGCCATTCTTCACCGATGGAAATATATTGGCTTATGAGATTACTCGTGATGGAGCATAGTATGACTTCATTGCCTCTGAGCCAGGTAATTTCGAAGTTCTGGGTGAAGCTTCAAATCAATTCTTGGGCGGCAAATAAAACAGATCTACCCGATGAAGGCTCAAATATGGCGATGGCACAAATCTCCCAACCGGCCTGATAAAATAAAATAGCATTTATCCCCGGGGGTGACCCATTTCGCATAAAGACGTTTCGCATAAGGACATTTCGCATTAGGACGTTTCGCATACGGACGTTTGGCATATTTGACGTTTCGCATAAAGCAGTATCATATAAGAACAGGTAACATTTTAAAGAAGGCATATAATTCTCTTTATGCCAAATGTCCATTATGCGAAACGTACACCCATAAAATTATGCGAATCGTCCTTATGCGTCTCTCACACTTTATCCCCCTAGAAGTTAGATGTGTTATGGAACCTCACAAGTTTCAAGCCTATTCATTTTTTTAAATCTATGAGCTTTAAAGAACTTTTTTAAGGTGGCTGATATTGCCCCATTTTCATCCCTTAAGCTTAATGTCACTCCCAAAGATGGTAAGTGAAAATAAAATTAAGCAATTTTTATAATATTATGTACATTTTATTCGGAATTATAACATAGCATGTTGTAAAACTCAAAAAAAAATTCCATCGTTGTTATAAACAATAGAAGTGACCTACTTGTTCACATAGCACACTTGACCCAAACTCCGCTATATGTATTCAAATGTAGGTATGAAACAAAGAATAAAGCAGATTGCTGAATGCATGGCCCTGCTCCACTGATCATAAATCATCAAGCATTGCAGAGCTTACTGAAAAGTGCTCTCTTCACCTTGTAGCAACTACGTACGTCACCTGTGAAGAGGCTCTTGAGCGTGAATACAAAATGTAAATCGGATGGAAAGGGCAGCATCATCGCCTCGTTTCAATATTGTGCACATCCACGAAACCCCACAAGCCCAACAAACATCCAACCACACCGTCACCGATGTGGATAATATTGCACTTGTTCTAGCGCCTTCTATTTCTTCTCGGCATTTCGCCTTCACAGGAATAGAATCTGCTTCTCAGCTTAGTGTTCTTATGAGCACTTCCACAGTTATTAGCTGAGAGTTGCCATTTTCGCATTCGTACATCGTGTGACAGGTACAATGATCCTACACTGACCGGGAATCGAACCTTGAAACCTTCAGCATGGCTTTGCTTTGCAATCGCGGACGTTATCACTAGGCTAAGGAGACCCCTAGCGCCTGCGTCGTGCTGATTGTTGATTGTCTATCCTACCAACCAATGCAAAAGTGGTTCACGGGGTGTCTAGTGGAAAAATGTGAGCAAAAGCATCTTCAAAATTCCTCAATGATTCTCCAATTCTACAATTTTCAATGTTTATTTTTCTAGCAAGACTCCTATTGTTTTTTTTAATACATCAAGAAAATTCTTCGAACCAACTATATCAGCTATGTTGGTTGAACTTTAACTTGAGTTCATAAAGCGTTTGTACAATTATATGAAATAAACCGAAATGCTTGTTTGATTCCTTCATCTTGCCGTTTCGCTTCTCTACCTTGTATACTATTACTAAGGTGGCCCATATTTATATGGATATAATCAACTTGTAAAGTTCAAGTTATAAACTATGTTCAATTGAATCCCCAGAAGCTACAGTTGAATGGAAGTTTGATGAGAATCTGTCAAGTCTAAGGACGGTATAAACGAGCTTGAAGTTTGTTTAAAGAAAATCAACCAAATATATGGGATAAACTGTAATCGAATTTCTTTCACTTTTGATTTAAACATTCTCTAATCAATAGAGGAGAGACGCAACAATCCTAGAAATATCGGAAGCAGGAAAACAGCATTTTTATTAATACATCGTACTTAGAATCGATCAGAATGCCACTTACACCGCTTCGATGTTTGGTCCCTGAAATATTGTCATTGTTCACGCTTTCACTAGTTTTATGAATTTTCAAAGCTAATCAAAATATTAAGAATTAAAATGCAATTGTAATAAATTTTCCAAAAAAAAATCCAGCCCCATTATGCCAAATGGCGCTTGAGCCGAGTTAATAAACGATTGAGTATTGAATAGATGCACGTAAGACTACATAAAAAAGCATTGCAACGAACCACTGTGCAGACGTAATTTAACAAGCTGATGTAGACCAAAAAAATAAAGCTAACTGTGATTGTAACATTGACGCAGGATGTTCTTCCTGGTAAACAAAAAAAAAACGAAATTTCGGGAACGGGACAATAACCGTGCCATTTGTAGTCCTTGTGCGTTAGCTGTCTCATATCTCAATTGTCATTGTCACTCCGGTGATGAATGCGTTGATTGAGATACAAGCTGTTGTATCAGTTTATGGAACGTTCTTCTCCGAATTCCATTGGCAGGTGAAATATATCGTCACATTTAGCAAAAACTGTATTGACTTTTTTTTTCATTTCATTTTTTATGAATGTCATTTCAAACATTATATTCATTTCTAATATGTAGGTGTTCTGTGTAAGATAACGCTATAAACCTACTTTGGTAAAACCAAGTTTAGCTGTTATAAACATTTGATAAACAATATATTACATTTAATTTTCCTTAGCAGATAAGGGATTCTGAAGTTTAAATGAATTCCTCTGATTTTAAGATACAAAACATTTTCCTTATAAGCTTAACCTATCTGAATCTGAATAAATAAAGCATTTATCGTAGCAAAAAACGATTGCAACGATTTTTGCCTTGAATTGTTTATTTGACATTTGCTCCAATGTTGTAATATTGGATATTCTATGTAACTCATTAGTGTACCAGAATGGGAGCTTCAGAATCATCTTCAAAATTTTATTTTGAATTGCGGTAGGGCTTATTGCCTGGTCATACAACAGTTGATCCCTATTGGTATGAGAACTAGGTGTAAAATACGCCGGGGGTAAAACGCACCAGAGCTATATCTCCAGGTTAAAATGTATTTCAGTCAAATTTGATATTTCTTACAATATCTTAATCAGTTTGAATGCCTCTCACGGAAAACATTTCTCAATTTCCACATCAAAAACGAGTTTGACAACCTTGGGAACTGAATTACTACTGTTACCACCACAGTAGCCATATAATTACAGTCAGTTACAGTCAGCGAAACCAATGAAATTCACAACTATCATGTAGGCAAACTGCCTAGAAAGATGCAAAGACCCTTTGCTAAGGGAAACTTAAAATTACTGTAGAAAAGTATTTGAATTCCCGCATTTATAGCCAGTAATGACACTTTAGGTTTAGAAAGCTCATGCACCCAAAATAGGTGATGAGGTTAGCGAAATTCAAGCTAACTTCTATTACCATTTCCATTACTGCTTGGGAGTAAATGACCTGCTCAGAAGTCATCGGTGAAATTCAAATTATGCCACAAAACTTTAAACTCAAACGAGACAAACATTGGTGTAGCTAGGATTTTTTTCTGTAGGGGGCCTAGGGGGGCCTAGCAAATATTTGTTTTTCAGATGTAATGCCGGTCACAATAATCACGATTTTCACAAATTTCATAGTTTTAACAGATTTGTATTGATTTTTTTTATTTCTTATTGTTATATTTGTATCAGCAAATTTCGCTACGAAAAAGCTCCATTCTTTTTGTAATCCAGTCAAAAATCCTTCAAGAATTCTAGCAAAAAAAAACTCACCAGATATGTCCTTTGTGATTCTTCCACGAACTTTTCAGGTATTCAACCATGTGCTTTGAGGAGATTCGTCTGATAATTACTACGGAAATTTCTCCATGAATTATTTTCGTACTTTTCAGTACTTTCTCCAAGAAATCCCTTACCAGTGTTCACTGAGTTCGTCCTGGGAATCCCAAGGAAAATCATTCCCAGATTTTTTGATCTCAGCAGAATATTTCTCGAATAACCTCAATCGAATTGCTTAAAAAATCTCTTGAAGAATTCTGCCAGAGAATGCATAAGAGATTCTTTAAATCATTTCTCCTGAAAAGTCTCCTATATACTTATTACATATAAATTGCAATTGTTAGTATAAAGTGTTCATTAATAACTATTTCTAATGTATTCGAATCCTCTGAGCAGAATCTAAATAGAGAAACTTAAAAGTAGATTGGAGTATCTTGTACCTTTTAATTCCACCCTAAATGCTTATCTTTGACAGATACGCATATTTCGGCTACCACTTGCAGTCTTTTTCTGTTTCAGTTACTCGTATCCCTTATTAATACGAGTAACTGACAGTGAAGAAGACTGTAAGTGGTAGTCGAAATACGCGTATCTTACAAAGATAAGCATTTAGGGCGGAATTAAAATTGAAAAATAATTAACATTAGGTAAAACCCGGGGAAATTTTTCGGAATCAATTGCTAATGTATACTTTCATAGAAGGAATGGATGTCAACCAGGAGGAAGTTGCGATGAAAGTATGAACAAGCCCCACAATTGTATTTGACTAATTTCCAAGAGTTTTGCAAAAGGTCTGAGGCCACACTTAAATATTCCTTGAAGAATTTGATTATTTATACTAAAATTATATAAAGACCATCGAAATTTTTTGAAAAATTTGTGTCGAAAATTTATTAAAAAAATTATGAAATAATAAGTTGTCCTGGAAAAATATAGTTTAAGCAATTAATTTATTAAAGCAAAAATAATTAATAATTTGAATCAAAATCAAAGAGAAAATTGATTGCTGAAATAAAACACTATAGTCGGTTTTGTTACATTTTTTCATACTAGGTTAAGTTTCTGTTATTCATCTGAAGAAAACTTGGCCATGCCGGAAAGTCTTGAAAATTAAGCCTATTTTTTTGCCAAAATTCCCCGCTTTGTATTGTCTGAGAAATTCCTTTAGTAATTTCATCTAGTTTTTCAATTATTTGTTTTCGGACACTGTACGAGTTATAGTTAATTTATGGATTTCTTTAATGAATTCTTTTAAGGGAAATCTTAATCACCGGACACCACCTGGATGATTCTGGAGGGGGCCAGCACCCCCACCCCCCCCCTAATATTACGTAACGCAACAGGGGACGGAGGGGGTCTTCCGTTGTGCTACGGTCCATAGACAAAGTTTAAATTTTTCAAACAGAAGCTAACGTAACGGGAAGGGAAGGGGTCTAAAATTGGTAAATTGTGCGTCACGTAATATTTGAATCATCCTTAAAGAAAACAAACTTCTATTCTGATTACAAACGCTCGCAGGACAATTTGTTACTGGTGGCTTTTCGTACTCATGCTGCGTGCACTAGAGCAGCGAGCTCTATTTTGCGCACGGGGTCATCTACACCTAATACCTTTAGGGTCGTTAAGGGACCACTTAACGTCCACGCACACTGGGGCAGATCGCTGATTTCGACGGCCAAAACCTCTAGTACTCTAGATATGCACCCTAGAGGTTTGGTGTCTTCGACAAAGTGTTTTGGAATAACTTGTACTATATTTTGACACATTTAGATTTTATCTATATAATTTAAAACTGATCTAGATCAGTTATCTACCTATGTGTTTTGGTGGACGGCCGGAATTTCTCGGATGTCATCGATGTGAGAACCTTCAGAGGTCCAAACATCGACTCTGATCACTATCTCGTTGTTAGTAAAATTCGTGCACGTTTTCACCATCTGCCATCTTCATTGATTTCAAGGCAGCTTACGATTCAGTAAAGAGAAATGAGTTATGGCAGATAATGGTAGAACACGGTTTTCCGGCGAAACTGATTAGACTGATTCGTGCAACATTGGAGAAATCGAAATCAAGTGCGCGGGTTGCGGATGAGACTTCAACCTCCTTTGTAACGTTAGATGGATTGAAGGAGATGCGCTTTGGAACCTTTGGTTCAACATTGCTCTCGAAGGAGCTATTAGGAGAGCGGGCGTGCAAAGAAGCGGTACCATCGCTACCCGGTCGCATAAGCTCCTTGGTTTTACAGACGATATCGATATAATCGGATTTGATCGTCGAGCCGTAGGAGAGGCATTCGTGCCTTTTTAAAGGGAGATAGCGAGGATTGGACTTACCATCAATACCAGCAAAACAAAGTACATGATCGCTAGTAGACAGCGTAGTTCCAATCGTGACGTTGGTAGTGAAGTGGTGCTGGGTGGTGAAAAATTTGAAGTAGTGGAAGAATTTGTGTATCTTGGTACTTTGGTGACGTGCGATAATGATGTTACCCGCGAGGTGAAAAGGCGTCTTGCAGCTGCGAATAGGGCTTTTCACAGGCTCAGTAACCAGCTTAAGCCCCGTTGCCTGCAGATGAAAACAAAATTCGCGTTATATAGGACACTAATCCTTCCGGTAGCTCTATATGGCCATGAATCCTGGACGTAAAAAGAGGTAGACCGGAAATCGTTTGAAGTTTTGGGGCGAACAATACTCGGCGGTAAACAAGAATATGGCATTTGGCGCTGTCGTATGAATCATGAGTTGTACCAAGTATATAAAGAAGTGGATATTATGAAGCTTATAAAACACGGCAGGCTGCGTTGTTGTGCTGGTCACGTGGTACGAATGCCGGGAGAACGACTAGCAAAATAATATTCAGTAGAGAACCCGGATGAGGCCGTCGGCTTCGTAATAGGCCGCGCACACGTTGACTTTTTTGCTTTTGAAGAGGACTTGAGGGCACTTAACGTTCAGGGTGACTGGAAGCGATTGGCTCAGGACCGAGTCCAGTGCAGAAGAATTATTCATTCGGCGTAGATTCAACGTAGCGGATTGTAGCCCATCAAGTAAGTAAGTAAGCCCTTTAGTAGCAAAAATGTGCACGATTGAAAGTTCTAAAAGTGTTTGATACAAAGATTTAATAAAAAAAATCAACCCTTTAGGGTATACTCACCATAAACCCAAATGTATATGCTAAATAAAGCAAAAACAGATATTTTTCTAGAACAATCGAAATGACGTATGATGATGATGATGTATGATATTCGATAAATCACAGCTGAATCTATGAAGTTTGGGACCTGGAAAATTATTTGCTAATGAAGTTTTTGAAAATACTTTTCGCTTAGAGTTTTGAGGCCATATTCAAGTTCTATGATGACTAGGCTGTCAAAGATAAGTGACCAACTATAGTCAAAACTACATCAAATAGTGATCGTAGAACAGATTGTTTTTAAGCGGTTCGAAAATGTTTAAATCGTATAAATTATCAACATTCGTATATTAAGCCTCAAATGTTCTAGATTCAAATGAAAACTGCTCTTACATAAAGCTTCATACTAAGATTTTATAGTTTTGCATTCGTTTTGTTTAACCGATTGACAAAACATATGATATTTCGTTTAGTAATATAAACAAAGAAGTTTGACCAAATGAGTGTTGGTCGAATGAGGTATCATACAATGTTGTAAATATTGTCCACATGTTTTATAGCAAAATGTCTCGGAAAAAAAATCAATTCATTCTATTTCATACAGGAAGTCTTTCGCGCTGGACTTGGGTGGGAACTGTTTAATCTCGGTATAAGCAACACTTACCTGTGGAAAATCTCCGAATTTGGTCTGATAGTCGAACACGTACAAGAACGAGTTTCTGTGGTCGGCCGAGTGCAAATCAACGGTTTGCACTGCGGGTGCCACAATGCGGGCATCACTCAATGCTTCCAGCGTTTCATCCCTGGGCAAGAAGAGAAGAAAAAGTCATACTTTATTTGCTGTTGAATTCTAAAGCAGAAATGCAAAAACATTTTCAATGGGTGTACGAAGTTCAATTCATGCTTCATTCAATATCAAATCAAAAAATATCTTCCCATCTTCATTGACGTCATACTATGGGTAGAACGTCCTTAGTTCAAGTGCTCTGAAATATATTTCAATGAAAAGCAAAAAGCGATTTTTTTTAAATTCAAACTGGATTAGTCAATGGATTACATTGAATGATTATTAAAACCATAATGTTACATTTTTGTGTCTTCTTTTCAGTACAATGATTCTTTTATGTTCATATTACTGCAACAAATAACAAGATAAAGTCTGCTGGTAATTGCGATTCATTTGCGAAATTGAAACCAATAATCGAGGGAATCAGCTTACCGTATATTTATGGGGTGCTGGATGGGGCGCTCCCAGTCGGTGTACTCGTTTACTATCGTTGCCAGTATTTCATTCAGATGATAGCTATAGGTACTCTTGACATAATTCTTCAGTATCTTCGATCTTCGGTCGGCCTCGATGCCATACTGAACGTCTTCCGAGTTGAAGACAAAATAGGCTTCCGCCCTAGTAACTCCAACCAGCATGTCGTATCTGTGAAAGGGGATAAAGATGGGAAAACATTTTGATATAAGCGACATGGCCCCGGTGAGACGTCGGGATGAGCTTTAATTACTTGGACAATTTGTTAATAGCTAATTTTCTCAGAAGAATTGCGTTTATCGTGTTGAGCGTGTTGTGTAGATGAGCTGACGGTTTCGGAGCCGAGGGCACACTGTAATCGCTGTAATGTGATCCATCCATTTGCTGTATTTCACCAGTGTCTGGAAAATAAATAGTAATTAGTGTCATTTATCTTGTACCGGTGGATCGAGAAACAAACGACGACAGTATGCTAATGGCTAGTAGAAGCATAATCCATTCGTTAGTTACTGAACGAACGCACAGTAGGCAACATCGGACCCGTAATCGAACTTATTTAGAAGCCTCTGAATTTGAAGCATCAAATTATGCAGTTCCGAAATAAAAATACTCATAAAACCGATTGGTTAAGGTGTCATCCGGCGCAGACCTCAGGAAGTGGTCCATTTGTAACCTTTCCCCTAAATTTATATCGTTATCAGCTGTTTTGTGCATAAAATCACACAAATTAACTGCAATGTAATAATGTTCGTTTTATGTAACAGTTGGTATATTTTATACGTTTTTCCTCTTTATCTAAGTTTTTGGGCTTACAGTTTTATCTACAATCGTCATACCGCTTTAAGATTAAAAAGGAATGTTCCAGTGATACAAAAACTTATATTACTGCATTTATGTTGGCGTCATGTACTTCACCGGGAATGTATTATTTCAAGATTCTATTTCCGCGACGTCTAAATAATTCGGATTACGGATCCAATTTTGCCCACTGTGCAAGTGTAGAACTTACCGATGACGACCCCGTCGACACTGGGCCCGAAGGCGTTTCCAAAGTCCGGAGCTCGAACCGGCGTCGACATAATATCTGAGAGCGGCTTGTCTCGCAAACACTTGAGCAGCATCTGATGAGGTAGATCCGGTGAGCAATTTACGTGGTGCGAAACATACGCAGCGAATTTGGCCGGTTCGCCGACGAGAGACCACGGGGCCAGTGCAGATCCCGACATCAGGATTGCCCGGTGAAACAGCAGACCTGGAAAGCAAATGTATCATGTTAGAAATGAGTCGAATAAGGACATCAAGGGGCGTGAGCAGTTATTTTTAAAGGAGGGTTATGATTTAAACACTAATTATAGGTGGTTAGAATTTGAAAAACATTTTGGCTTTATGTATTTCCATAATTTCTTCAATTTTATCAGTGACAACTAATTAACAAACCGCTACGGGTTAAGTGCTTAGTCGAAAATAGCGTCGATAAAAAAAGACCAGAGCAATCACAGTTGCACAGAGATTTCATGAATGGGGCGTGGGATTAGTTTACCATTCCTCATTGTGCATAAATCAAGAGCGCAAATTTTTAAAGTCAATAGCGACACCGCGTCCTTAAGGTCATCGGAGAAAGGAAGAAATGTTAGTTAGACAACCATTGTTACAAGAGACCGAAGAATCTTCTGCATCTCCATAATTTATGAAAGGATATCAGATTAGTGGAGTAAGGTCAGGATATGGGAGTCACCTTTGGTTGGTGATGCAATCCATGATATATTCACGCCCAATTGGATTCGCGATATTATTCGATACACGCATTGTACGCCAAACAAGTGTTCATCGCTCGCCCTCACAAGATCAAGCAATAGTATCAAACGATCCAGCACTTCTAACGTGATATCCGATCCGCGACACTATTTCATCGTGGAAACGCAACACAAACTGACCGACAATATCCAACTTTTTTTTATATAAATTTGTGGACACTTCAATTAAGGCTTTGTGAATGAAGTAAACCACTAAACGTACGTAACATATAATCAAAAATAATGTATGAAACTGTGTATATTATGGCCGATATCTCTGAATGTTCTGGAAGCCTATGTTTTATCTGGGTTGATTCAACATATCTAATTGGTTTACAGACAATAAAACACTTTTTTTAACTGCCTGATCTAGAGATATTCTGAAATAGCTTTATCTACATACTACGGGTCTATATTTTACCATCTGTTCGGACCCAGTTCTTGAAAAAAAAATTTCCAGTGCAGTGTTAGTTTATTACAGCAGCTTGAAACTAAATTTATTGAGTTGATTAACACTAATTACCAAGATTTACATTCATTTCTAACTTACATTTTAAAGTTTCTATTTTATCCCTTTCTCCACTCAGGTTACGTTTGGTTTCACGGGAGCCGCTAGTCTACAATTCATCGTCAAAAAACATCAGCAAATCAAATCCATTATTTATTATATTTACAGCTAAATCCGAATAACTAAAACAATATCTTTATCTCTATTTTTTCCCAGCAATAATTCGCTCTTCTCAACTTTTCGCTATTTCACTTGAACCACAATTTCATCTCAGCATCCAATTTAACTGAACTGCAATGGCCTCTACGCGTTAAGTTTTGCGACGATTTATATTTTGCGCCGCACGCTATTCAACTATCGATTTAGCCTACCTCTACTTAATTTGACTAGGTACCTAACAAATTGTCACCGTCAACTGGGTGATGCAGATGGTTTTTCGATGTTGGGTGGTGCGGACATATCTACTCCCCGTAATTCTGGGAGGAAGCTCCAACGACACCAGAGTTATGCTCGTGGATCTCTAGCAGCTTCACCACAGGACACCGGAACTCTACTTTCGCCGTCTTCGCCAACGCTTGTCCTAGTCGGCCATCAGCTCCAGGATATATGTATGTACCTCACTGACCACGCCACGTGGCCAATACTTTCTCACTCCTTCAGCAATGTACACCAGATTCTTCGGCCTGATTGGCTGCGTCTCTCCATGCCATCTCGAGCGATGGTTGATGGCCGGCAAGTATTCCGCTTTCCAACACGGCCAACACCTGCGACCTGTGATTTGGTGTTAACGCTTCACCTACATCGGGTCCCAAACCTGCGTACGTCAACGGCCGTGAATTTACAAGGTCCTCTGCTTAGGTCAGGGTAGTCAGCAGGACCTCATCCGTGAACCTTCTGCCATCGTTCAACATCGCCAGTGCTGTTTTTTATGGATCAGACAAGTCGCTCCCAGAGCGCATTTCCTTGTCCTACACCACAAGCATGCCTTCACCACCGCTCGGAGATTCGGAATCCGAAAACGTTGTCGGACCTCGTTGACCACAGTCGCCTAATTCGCGTGCGCCGCTTGCTAATGGTAATACTCCAGCAAATTCCGGGTAATGGGATGCTTTTTCGGCAGAATAACCGGAAACCGGAGTTCGAAAGAGAGGGATGAAACCTGTGCCACTCTGCCTTCCATCCTCAGCACACCATCATCGTCCAAAATCGGGCTGTCGCTGTACACACGGCTGCACTTCTCGATCAGTTGCCATTCGATGCGTGGTACTTCACCATCGTCTTTACTTCTTCGTCGTAAGAATCGGTCTGTGCCGATCGCCACAGGTAGGCTTCCGCTAGCTGATGCTCTTCTCGCTTTAGGGGAACTGCCACCGCTGGTATGGTTCTCTTCATCAAACTGCGCATTTTAGGTGTTGCCAGTATTGCTATGATCGTCAGACCCTTTCTCTTCCGGTCGCAGTTGGATATGAACCGGTAGACGAATGCAACCGCCCTGACCAACACCTTCCAACGGGAAATGCGCGACACATCGACCATTGGCTGTACTAACGACATGTCGTGATCCAGATGACACGCCCGTACCTTTTCAGGAGTATTCGCTTCTACCTATTGTTGATTTGTCCATCGTTCTTCTGGCTGGTACAGGAAACATGGACACCGAAACCATGGTCCATTTGAGTCCAGGCTACTTTCACTCTTCCATTTGGTCAGATCGTCCGCGTTGTTGCTTCTCGTCGAAATCCAACGCCACTCGCTGTGCTTCGTGAGGTTCAGAATACCGTCAAGCCGGAACGCAACAAAAGCCTTGTACCGCCGCTGCTCCGAATGGATCCAGGAGATGACGGTTCTTGAATGCGAACAGCTGAACCGTGTTTGATGTCTAGCGAGTGTGCCTCGATGACCGTCTGCAACAATCTCGATCCGATCACCGCGGCTTGCAGCTCTAGCCTCGGAATGGACATCATTTTTAACGGAGCAAGCTTAAACCTCGACATCACCAGGAAACAAATCGGCCCATCACTTATGAACACCTGGAAATATGCCGCTGCATCATACGCATCCTGGCTGGCTCGACAAGCACGTGTAGTTGAAGCGTACCATAAACCACGGACCTCGACCCATGAAAATAGTAGCGAGGAATCTTCACCTGTTCAATCTCCGGGAGACAAGCTATTTACCGATCACACTTCTCACAGATTCCATCGTCGATCGGTTGATCTAAGTCTCTGCAGCTTCGCCACAGATCTTAAATCAGCATTTTCCCGTGGATTACGAATGAAATACGGCACCAGATCTTCTCGAAGCTTCGCCAGAAAGGTGAACTCGTTGCTAACTAGATTCCACACTTTTCCCAGCAAACGCTCCAGATTGGATTCTTCATTCTGCAGGACTTGCACGCTCTGTTCGCACCAATGCCATGGAGAAATTCGACACCCAATTTCGCTCTTGGAATGGACGAATTTCACTTTTTTTGCCCGCTTCACTGCTTCTACGACTGTGTCCGTGCTATCGGAATAGTCGTCCACGTAATGATTTTCGACTATCGCTCTAGCCGCTACCGGAAACTGTCCGGCGTAGGGTGATCAAAGTAATTTGGACCGACCGTTGTGCGTATATAATTTGCCTGTTTACGGCAAAATGAAACGGAGATGGCCAAATTATATACGCGTTACGGTTCTTGACGATAATGTAGATGTTCATGTCCTCAGACGCGCTTCCGCGGAAAACAAACCACGCTCGCTTGTCTGCTGCACGCACTCGCACTTGCAGATGCATCTCCCTGATGCCGCCTCCGAAACCTACTACTCAGTCACGGAATTTCGCTAGAACATTAGGAAGCGGAGTCAACATGTGGCCGGCCCCTTCGAGTTCAGCGACACACCGTTGACCGCCGCCGCCACGTTCTACACCAGACGTACTTTCCCTGGCTTCTTGGGATGCACCACCACGCTGATCGGCAATTGTTGTAACTCCCCGACTAAGGGTACATAACAAAAATATATCAGCATATGTTATTGTGTTATAATATGTTTTCGAACATAGGTTGTTACAAACTTGATGCAGGATGTTGTTAAAATAACTAAAATTATAACAAAAAGTGTATGAATAGTAACATAAACATAACAAAATGTGTTTTAATTGTATCAAAAATATATCAAACTAAGTTATAATGTTTGATACAAAGTATCAAAATTATAATACTGTTCGATATACGATAATATTGTATATAATTGAAATGCATAACTATCTATTTATTTTGTTATAAAGTTGTTAAAAATGAACAAAAAAATATCTTAAAGGGAAATAAAACACATTATGTTATATTTCTGTTTCATTATGTTCTGTGGATAACGGAGCCTAACAAAGTTATATCAGAATATGATAAGCATATCATATTCTGATATAATTTTATTATATTTTTGTTACAAGCCTCTAGTCGGGTCCCCATTCTGTCGCTACGTGTATGTAGCCTTTCATCGCATGGTCGTTAATCAACACACTCACTTGCACAGCTGATCGTCTTTTGCTAGCCGCCTTTCCAGACAACGGAAGGCCTTCATCACCATCGGGTAGCTGTCAGGGAACCGTCTTTTTTTCCACAATAGCCCCATCTCGAAACGGTGAGTTCTGTTTGATCTTTCGACCTTGACACTTGCTCCTACGGGGGCGAGCGACGAGGGCAGGATCAAACATGTCGCGCGTCGGACTAGTAAGTGAAAAAGTGGCGTGATCGGTTAGTTCTTTTTGATCCTTTGTCCTTGACGCTTGCTGCTGGGCAGTGCGTCAAGAAAGCCAAGTTTTTTTTTTCCTTTTCGGGTCGCGCGCCTATTTTTTCTGAGTGCAAAGCAAACGAGTGAAGCTGAGAGTGGATTGTGGCTGCACAGTGAAGGATAAAGGATCAATTGGTGAGCTCGTTTCATGCTACTATTTCTAATCTATAAAATATGTATGACTGCACATTTCATCGTTACAATTGTGGGACGTAAATATGAATTTTCAACAAACTATGAATTGTTCGTCACTGTGATTCATGAATTATTTATGTTTCACATTTTTTTTTATTTTCAGAACACCCCTTTTTACCTTTATTTTTGTAATTAAAAAAAACTTTGAATGGTTCGACACTACAAGTGTAGACTTGCGAAAGGTTCACTTTATTCAACAAACTTTGGATGGTTCGCCACTGTAAGTGTCGGCACAAGAATAAGAGTGTTCTATGATGTTCCAACCAATCGAGTTTTTTGTTTCTTTTCAAATAAGTAAAATATAATAACACATGCTTTCGTCCTGACAGCTGTAGGAATGTTACATTTAGGTATTTGTTCAACAAACTTTGAATGGTTCGTCACCTCAAGTGTCGGCATAATTTTCCACTACATAGAAATTGTTCATATCAAATGAAATTATTATATTTACAAATAAGCATGTATGTATCTCACAAATCATTATTTATCATGGTCTAATCGCTTATCAAAGTGAATCCTGTGACCCAACGATCCTTCCCATTAACAAACATCCCTTCCAGTAACCATTGTGGAGATGCAGAGGCAAACACGGTCTCCAAATAGCAAAGGTTACACACTAACATTCCTTCCCCCAATCCCACCTGACTGCAAGGACGTGGCCGGCGCCGTTATTGACCCTGTATAGAGGCACTGAATTATGCACATTGATGAAGATTATGGCCAATCCCAGCCGAACTTCTAGTTGATTCTTTGTGCATTTTCACTGACTTCGGTCAATCACGGAATAGCAACCATTGATATGTGTAGTCAGTCTAAGCTAAGCTAAGCTAAGCTAATAGCCCCATCTCGAAACGGTCATCAATTCGCACATTCGCATTGCTGAGAATCGCCTTCGCACGATTATCTTCTTCGGATTCCGGCAGGATCGTCAAGGAAATCAACGACTTCTCAGCTCGAAAGGACCCCGTGATTATTGAGCTGAAATCGAATTCAAGTTAACTTCTGCGTCAATGAGTCCTCTCGTGGCGTAGGGGTAACACGCCCTAACTAGAGATCAGGGAGTCGTGAGTTAGATTCTCACCGAAAAGACGTGTTACTATTTCGCAAAACTTCACATCAATTTATCCATTTAATTGAATTGCAAAGTATATGTAATGTTTAGCTTTTAGGTAGTTGTTAATGAGAATCATGAAAAGATCACACATTCATTAAAAATTGTTCATGTTGCAGAATCAAAATTTTCACCCACCATTCGAAGGTCAAGTGTTTTGAAAGCTCTATAACGCAAAGTAAACATAAAGAATGATTTTTTATATGCTTTTTGATGCCACTGAAGCCATAAGTCTTCGAAATATGAATCAGAACGGTATAAGCGAAGCGACCGTTAACCCATCTACCGGCAGCTTCATTTTTATCGCTTGAAAAAAAAAAATCAAATCGCGGTAACTTTTTTGTTTCTTGGTATTTGTGCACTATTTATTCACAAGTTCTCAAAAAACTCTTCTTGTATTAGAAACTGAGTCAACATTGATCATTGGTCATCTGTATCAAGAGATATTCTGTTATCCTTAGGGGGACCGACGCGTTATCATAACCCACGTCTATATCTCATGCTACAGAATTTTTATCGAGTTCGGATATTCACTCTTCGGAACAATGAATTAATGAGAGTATGTTGTGAAAAAATGAAGTAATTTGGTGCAGCCGTCTTTGAGTAATGAGCATTTATGTTGCTGATACCATGCTGACCAAATAAAGATCTTGAAAACTTCAAAATACGTCATATTGTAATTTTCATATTTCTCGAAGAATACTTAACCAATTTGTATGATTTTTTCAGAGTAGCTCCTTATTAAATGGCATTGTATAGCTCACATTTTATTTTTTCGATAAGTTGACGCAAAACAAAATGGCCGCCTAAGACATTTTATATGGAAAATGTCGATCACTCAAGGAACATCCGAATATCTTTGAAACCAGATCACCAATCATCAATATCGACACGGATTCCTAAACTAGAGGAGTTTTTTGAGAACTTGTTGAAAAGTGGTGCACCGAGAAACAAAAGAGTTATCGCGATTTGAATTTTTCTCTTGCGGTTAAAAATGAAGCTGCCGGTAGAGGGGTTAAAAACCACTAGGGCGACTATAAGGGCTGTCTACTAAGGGAACACCGAATTAATATTTGTTCTATCTGTTGGTTGTACAGAGAAAATCAGTTTTGAAACTCCAAACAAAACTAGGATGCAGAGCTACTTGGGCACTTACATGATTCATTTTGGCATGGTTTTTTTTCTCTGCCGAATTGTTTGAAACTTGGCAAAAAGCCACTTCAGTACGGGAACCAAAAGTACCGTAAAATCGGGTGTAATTGATCAGAAGGGTGAAATTGATCATCGTATCACACGATTTTATTTATTCGTAATGGAGCACAAATATCAATGTAAGCTGCAGTAAATGAACGTTGCTTGTCGTAACTATTGTAGAATTGTGTGTTGTGAAGTTTTTTTTGCGTTGAAGAATGTTTATTACTATGAAAATAACGTAAAATTTCAAATCATGCACGGTGCAGTATTGACAAACAGCTATGAACTTCTATTTATAAGCAAGGATTTGAACATGGTATAAACCTGAAATTTTGTGAGGATGCTTGAGATGATTCTACCCCATTACCCCGAATCCCATTACCCCGAATGCCATTAACCCGAACGCCATTACCCCGAATTCCAAGACCCCGAACGACCCATCACCCCGAATGATATTACCCCGAATTCTAGTATCGTGGTGAAATGTCATCAATATCATCATGTCAAGATAATTGTAAATTCGGGGAAATAGCATTCGGGGTGATGGAATTCGGGGTGATGGTACATTCGGGGTAATGGAATTCGGGGTGATGGCAATCGGGGAAATGGCATTCGGGGTAATGGGGTAGAATCGCTTGAGATATATCCCCAATCCAGATTTCATCACCAAAACTCGTACCAATTAGCTCATATGGTTGAAATAATTGAATTTCTGTTAGATATCATTGGATTCCTTAGGAAATTGCATACATTTAGGCGTTTTCCGCGTAATTCTTGAAATTTAACTATTCGTTATTTATATAAATATTGCATTGTTAAGAATTTTACAAGCATATTCGGATTCAGGGAGCTCAAATTTATCATATAGAGTTGTTTTGGAAACTAACAATAATGGCATTGACAAGTGATCAATTTCACCCCGAAATGAGATCCTCTGATTTTTTATTTTAGAGGTATTTGTTAACACTAAAATGACATTTGTTAGAAAATTTCGGTACATAAGTCGATGAGGCTCACCTTCGTACTTGTTTTCCTGCATTTAGTTGTTTGGCATTGTTAACATTATAGAAAACAGACTAGGAAAACCGTGAAAAATGATCAATTTCACCCGAAATTACGGTACCAAGAATAGGATACGGCTCCCTTTGGAGTGGATGAGCGCGGTCATTTTGTACAAAGCATATGCGGCCCAATTCTTTGAAGACTTTTGCATTAGATACCGTTTTGTCTCAAATTCCGAACATACTCATATCCCGAACACTCGGTTGCTGTATGGCGATTTGGTTGAAATGTTTCGCTGAAATATGCCATCATATAACAGCGAAATGGCAGTCAATTGCAATTCAATTTCAACGTTCTATAATTTATGTTATACCTCGGGAGTAGGGATGATTCTCTAGTTCAAGGTCAGTAAAACTAGCTCAGGTGAATTTATTTGCGAAAACGTTCACTCGAATACGATTTGTTCGTGCTGTTTGGAATTTGAATAAAGGTGTTCGGAATATGAGACAAATGAGCACAGTGCAGCATTTGAATCAAAATGTTGTTCCATACTTTTAAGTAATAACCGTATTTAACTCGTTTAAATAAACAATTTTTCTGGCACACCCAACAGCTCACAGTCAGAAAAAAATGAAATTTTAACAAATATCAGCTAATTTAAGCAAATTAGATGCATTTGAAGTCACTGTTGGCCTTAAGTGTCCGGAATATGAGTCAAACCGGTATGTGGCCCTTGAACATTTCCCTTCACATGCCGGTGCATATCGGAGAGCTTAAACAGTCTCGATGGTCATGAACCAAATGTGGGACAAAACATGGCTCTGAACCGAGCACTACTAAGCACTCGACACAAGTTCTCGCCAGTCGAGGAGCGAGTGGTGGTAAAATTTTTAATTGAATTTAGTGCATAAAATTCCATTATGTACACTACCGAAGATGTGACTTTTTGCTCCCGCTCTTCCGAGGGGTATAAAATTTTAATAGAAAAAGTTTTGCATTATCACTTCACTTCTCTCTGCGTTTGAATAGTGCTCGACTATCGCAACACGTACACAACGATATAGGGTGGCCTACAATTGGAAGGCGGTTGCGATGAAAACTGGCCCAGAACTATTCGAAGCCAACCCTGTGGTCATGGAATTGCCGAGCTTGACGCCTCTCGGAAAATCTTATGGCTGCACGTGGGAATTCCCTTGATACCACTATGATTAATGTTAAGTGTGCTAGTGCGCTGTTGGAGAGTACCGTTAAACTTTTTAACGCTATGTGCACTATCAAGCAGGCTGGGTTGGCGATTCCATTGGGGGAAATATTTTTAGTGGAAAAGGAATGCGAAGATATTGCTATCATTTTTTTTTTTTCTATGTGTAGTTCTTGTGGGTTGGGAAGTTAAGTTTCATTCAGTGGTCAACAATAAAAAAAGAAATAAAAGAAATGATATACAAAAGAGAGATACCATAGATAATTTTTTGATAACATAAACGCTAGTAGTCAAAAACGTTTAATTTGTTTTTATTTGCATAACTGTATAACTTAAAAACACACTTTGTATTCTCATATGGGAAACATTTTATTTTTAATTTCAGAAATGAGCATTGAAATATGCAACTACCCAAAACAAAAAAAAAAACAATCGGGCACAATAATATGTTCAAAAATTCGGAGAAAATTAATCACTTTATTACAATTTTCTGTTATATTACACTGCAGAACACGTTGTTGTCTCCAGCACCAAATTACCGCTATTTACTAAATCAAGGGTTGCTGAATCCTATGCTGTTTTCAAAAATATCATAGCACGTCTAGTTTTTGAGATATTGCAAATTGAAAATGCAATTTTTGACTATTTCAGTTAACTGGCTTGCAAGTTTGTCAGCTTTTTTAGCAATTTATTTTAATTCGAACTTTATGTGTTTATTAATAAATATCAACAAAGTTCATAATTATTTAGATGCTCAAAAGTTATGTTTTGATGTTTTAGAAAAGTATTGTATTCTGCCATATAAGAGAAGCGAAGCATATTGTATGGAGTCTGCAAGCATGTTGTAAAAATCGATGTAATCTAAATTTACTCGTGCAATTTCCAACAAAGTAATATCTGAAATGAAAGTTAAAGTCATATATTGCATGCTTGATCTATTAGACCACAAAAAAGTTTGATAAATTATGCTTTAAATTTTATGTATACATCAATGAAAACAGTGTTTCATACAACTTTGACGACCTGTAACTAAAAATGGTGATGTGCTGGAACATTTCTGAAAACGGTATCAGATACAGTAACACTAAATCTACTAGAGACACATAATTTGATACTTGAGATAGGCAAAAATGACATTTTTGTTACGCTGTGTTATTATACATACAGATATTGGCAAACTAATTTCGGCAAAAAAAGTATTTTGTTGATCCCTAGCAATCTGCGCAACTGATTTTTATGTGTTAAATAACTGGAGGTGTCCTTTCTCTTCTTGGCATTACGACCTCACGGAAATAATTGAGAGCTTTCTTTTACAATGTGGAAGGGTGTTTAGAAGTAACTACTACCACATCTACCAGAGCTGTGGCAGCTGGAAGCAACCTTTATAGAGTATGATATGCAGAGGTGCGTGATGGCAGATTGACGAAAATATATGCACGTTAACCGGTATAGGCCTGAGTGAAAGAAAAGCAACTAAAACTCTCACCGCTCAACGAATACGTAATGGATTTCAATCATTTTTTGTCAACATACTCGTACACATATCTAGTTACGAAAAGCAAGAGGATCTAAGGAATGTTCATGTGGCCGGAGTAATTCCGGTGGGTCACTGGATCAGGTCGGGTGATAAGGGTGCTGTGCGTTTGTCCATCTGGAGGTAGGCAAATTTCAAGTCACAGGTAATTTTCGGGATCGGCTAGAATGTAGCCACTATATCTAGGAATTTTAACCCTGTAATACTCAAATTTTTATTTTCGATCTAAGTATTTTTTTTTTTTTTTTAATTTCTTTATTAGTATCATTCCAAACATTACATTCATTTCTTATATCTAGGTGTTCTGTGTTATTTGACAACACTATCATCCTAATTTGGTAAAACAAATTTAAGATTTAATTAACATTTTGTTAACAACATATTACATTTCATTTGCCGTAGCAGTTCAGTTTTTTACAGGTGAGTTGATTTCACCTGCTTATAAGAGAAAAAAAAACGTTTTTAATATACTTAACCTAACTTAACCTAAACATATAACGCATTAATCGTGGCAATAGAAGATTGTAACGATTTTTGCCTGAAATTATTAATGATTGTATTTGACATTTGTTCCAATGTTTCAACATTGGATATTCTATGTAACTCATTGGTACTATACCAGGGAGGAAGCCTCAGAATCATTTTCAAAATTTTATTTTGAATTCTCTGCAGAGCTTTCTTCCTGGTATTACAACAGCTAGTCCATATTGGTACAGCATACAACATGGCTGGCCTGAAAATTTGTTTGAATATCAACAGCTTGTTCTTAAGACAAAGTTTTGATTTTCTATTAATAAGGGGATAGAGACATTTTACATATTTATTACATTTGGCTTGAATGCCCTCAATGTGATTTTTGAAAGTTAAATTCTTATCTAGCATGAGCCCTAGATACTTAACTTCATCTGACCAATTTATTGGAACCCCTCTCATCGTGACAACATGTCTACTTGAAGGTTTCAAATAAAGAGCTTTTGGTTTATGTGGGAATATTATTAGTTGAGTTTTGGAAGCATTAGGAGAAATCTTCCATTTTTGCAAGTATGAAGAAAAAATATCCAAACTTTTTTTGCAATCGACTACAGATGACACGCAGGCTTCGTCCTTTGGCGGAGAGGCCTGTGTCATCCGCAAACAAAGATTTTTGACATCCCTGAGGTAGCTCAGGTAAGTCAGATGTGAAAATATTGTATAATATTGGTCCCAAAATGCTGCCTTGAGGAACACCAGCTCTTACAGGAAGTCTTTCAGATCTGGAGTTCTGATAATTAACCTGAAGTGTACGATTTGACAGATAACTTTGAATTATTCTAACAATGTATGTTGGAAAATTAAAGTTTTTTAATTTTACAATCAAACCTTCATGCCAAACACTGTCGAATGCTTTTTCTATGTCTAGAAGAGCAAGACCAGTAGAGTAGCCTTCAGATTTGTTGGAACGGATCAAATTTGTTACACGTAAAAGTTGATGAGTGGTCGAATGTCCATGGCGGAATCCGAACTGTTCATTGGCAAAAATTGAATTTTCGTTGATGTGGTCCATCATTCTGTTCAAAATGACCTTTTCAAAAAGTTTACTGATGGATGAAAGCAAACTGATTGGACGATAGCTAGAAGCTTCTGCAGGATTTTTGTCTGGTTTCAAAATTGGAACAACCTTAGCATTTTTCCATTTGTCAGGAAAATATGCTAATTGAAAACATTTGTTAAATATATCAACTAAAAATGATAAGCTACTTTCTGGAAGTTTCTTGATGAGGATGTAGAAAATTCCATCATCGCCAGGAGCTTTCATGTTTTTGAATTTTTTAATAATAGTTCTCACTTCTTCCAAATCAGTCTCCCAGGCATTTTCGAAAACGTTCTCTTGATTGAGAATATTTTCGAACTCCTGAGTAACTTCATTTTCCATTGGACTAGTAAGTCCTAAATTAAAATTGTGCGCACTTTCAAACTGCATAGCAAGTTTTTGAGCTTTTTCGCAATTAGTTAGTAATAATTTGTTTTCCTCTTTCAATGCCGGTATAGGCTTCTGAGGTTTTTTCAAGATTTTCGATAATTTCCAAAAGGGCTTAGAGCCAGGGTCCAATTGAGAAATTTTATTTTCAAAATTTTTGTTTCTTAATTGAGCAAAACGTTTCTTGATTTTTTTCTGCAAATCCTGCCATATAATTTTCATAGCAGGATCGCGAGTGCGTTGAAATTGCCTTCTCCTCACGTTTTTAAGACGGATCACGAGTTCAAGATCATCGTCTATAATCACGGATTCAAATTTTACTTCACATTTTGGAATTGCAATGCTCCGGGCTTCAACAATGGAATTTGTTAAAGTTTCAAGAGCATTGTCAATATCAAGTTTAGTTTCTAAAGAAATGTTAACATCAAGATTGGAGTCAACATACGTTTTATATATATTCCAGTCGGCTCGTAAATAATTGAAAGTGGAGCTGATAGGATTGAGAATCGCTTCTTGGGATATTTGAAATGTAACTGGGACATGATCAGAATCAAAATCAGCATGAGTAATCAGTTGGCTACAAAGATGACTAGAGTCGGTTAAGACCAAATCAATCGTAGATGGATTTCTAGAAGAGGAAAAACATGTGGGGCTATCAGGGTATTGAATTGAGAAATATCCTGAAGAGCACTCATCAAATAAAATTCTGCCGTTGGAATTACTTTGAGAATTATTCCATGACCGATGTTTGGCATTAAAGTCACCAATGACAAAATATTTTGACTTATTGCGAGTCAATTTACGCAAGTCAGTTTGGAGCAAATTAACTTGCTGCCCAGAGCATTGAAAAGGCAAATAGGCAGCTATGAAAGTATATTTACCAAACTGTGTTTCAACAGAAACACCTAAAGTTTCAAAAACTTTAGTTTCAAATGATGAAAACAGTTGATGTTTTATACGCCTATGAATGATGATTGCAACTCCCCCACATGCCCCATCAAGTCGATCATTACGATAAACAAAAAAGTTAGGATCTCTTTTGAGTTTAGATCCAGGTTTTAAATACGTTTCGGTAATAACTGCTATATGCACGTTATTAACCGTAAGAAAATTAAACAGCTCGTCCTCTTTACCATTCAGAGAACGAGCATTCCAATTTAAAATATTTAAATTATTATTTGGATCCATTAGAAAAACGTAATCCAATAACAATTTGATTTGTAAATTTTACACCTACTTGGACTGCTTCAGTCATAGTGGTGGCTTTGAACATTGCATCAATCATTAGATTCAATTGTTCAGTTAGAAAATTAAAATCAGAGGCAGACATGTCATGTGATTTCCCATTGGAATTTACGGTAGACGAAGAAGCGGAGTTACCTGTGGCGGTAGGGTTTTTTCCATTTGATTTGAAACAAGTAGAATGGGTACCCATGGATCGAACAGGGGAGGAGTTCGAATTTCCTGCTACGATATCGGCAAAGGATTTACCGTGGGTAGGTACATTCGAAATAGAAAGATTCGAACGGCTACCCGACGGACTAAAATTAGTTTGTGAATGAGCATGATTATGATCTTCCTGATGGGTATGATTCATGATCAAGCGATCGTTAACTGAAAAATGAGCATTGTTCGATACTCTACCAGGCAAATTCCGGAAACGACCGTTATCGTAACGGATATTATCTTTCATCTGCCTGGCACGAGCCTCAATGACCTTTTTGCGTGAAGGACAATTCCAAAAATTGGACTTATGGTTAGCCCCGCAATTACAACATATGAATTTGGTGGTATCTTCCTTCACTGGACAGACGTCTTTGGCGTGAGAAGAACCTCCGCAAATCATGCATTTAGCACCCATGTGACAATTTTTTGTACCATGACCCCACTTTTGGCACCGACGGCACTGAGTGGGGTTCTGGTAATTTCCTCCAGGTTTCTGGAAATGTTCCCATGTCACACGGACATCAAACAAAAGTTTTGCTTTTTCTAAAGCTTTAATATTATTTAGTTCTTTTTTGTTAAAGTGAACTAAATAAAATTCTTGAGAAAGCCCTTTCCGAACAATGCCAGATTGGGTTCTCTTTTTCATAATGATTACTTGGACTGGGGAAAATCCAAGTAAATCATTTATTCCATTTTTGATCTCTTCAGGTGATTTATAGTCACTTGAGAGACCTTTCAAGACAACTTTGAACAAACGTTCAGTTTTGTCGTCATAAGTAAAAAATTTGTGCTTCTTCTCTTCAAGATGTTTGAGAAGAAGCTCACGATCTTTAAGAGTTTCCGGCAAAACGCGACAGTCTCCTTTCTTTGCGATTTGGAAGGAAACCTTGATTCCCCTAATGGAGTTCAAGATCTCCTGCCTAAATCCCGCAAATTCGGAACAACTGACCACGATAGGCGGCACTCTTTGCTTCCTCACTTGAATCAAAGAGCCTGGGCTAGAGGCTGCTTCGATTTGGTGTTCGGAATATTTGTCTAGAGCATCGAACTGATTGCTCATTTCGATACAATTATTCATTTCACCCTTGGAAGAAAGTTCGCATTCCGGGGAAGCGTCCTTTCTTCCATTCTTGCCACGTGTAGTGACAGTTTTAAAACCCACTTTTTTGGAAGGAAGTAGTGAATTCAGAGATTCACCCTTCCTTTTGTTTGTTGTTGATACCATGTTTAATTAATAAACGAAAGAAGACGTGACCTTCGAAAGACGGTGTCCAAGAAGGATTACCACCGCTAGCTTTCGCCAACGGGTCCAACGAAAAATCGAAGGCACGGGTCCAAACAAGGATCGTAAAGGGATCAATAGTAGAAAAAATAGTACTGAAAAGTACTGTTTTAGTAGCACTGAAAAGTACCGTTTTTAATTTTAGCACTGAAAAGTACTGTTTTTGTAGCACTGAAAAGTACTGTTTTATAGCTTTAGGTAGTTTTTAAGAAAACTTCCAAGAGCAGAGAGAATTCGTGTACGCACAGCACGAAGGTACGATGCGCACTGTGACGATCTAAGTATCATTTTTCGCTATCTCAAATCGATATAAACACGTTTTGGACAATATTTATTTATTTTTATTCGCAAATTTATGAATTGAGGTTTTTGATGTTTCTATTTTTTATTTTTGAGGATAGGGTTCTTTTTCTATTTTTCTTGAAGCCTCTTCTGGGTACCGATTTTTGACAATACTAAAAAATTGAGTTTTTGCAGTTGTTTTGAAAAGATAAAATTTCTTTTTTTTTTCTGGTAAATATTTTATTGTGTAACTAACGGAAAAATCGATTTAAAACTATTTAAATTCAACCAGGTTCTTTTTCTGTGATAGGTTGATTATAGAAAAATATAAAATGTACAACGTTTTACATTACACGTTAAATTAGACCCAGGCATTTGTAGGTTATAGAAAAATATAATTTTCCAAACATTTTCCAAAAATAGAAAAATGTTTCAAAACTCTTAAAAAACTTTCCTAATATGCGTGTGATGGCCCGAAGTTTAAGCCAAAATAGAATCATTTTGATTTCCGAGTTAGGAAAAAGTACACAAAATTCCAGAAGGTACCCCGTCAAAAGGCGTAGTTGGGTATTAAAAGGTTAAGAAAATCGCATCAGTGTAAACCTTTTGAGAAACGATTGAATTGGATAACCATGAGTTCTGCATTTTATTGATCCTACAAATGACCGTTTTCGGGTTTCCGGGAAGCTTCGTATTCACGATAAAGTGGTCAATTTATATCTAACCATGCCAAGCTTATGGAAACGCATTTTAGTGAACTATTATGTTTGATTTGCATTTTTCGAGAATTGAAACGGTTGAATAACCAACAAATCCTTAGGTCCTAGTGGCCACATCCAGTAAATTCCAAACAGTCCAAAACTCTTTATTTATAATGTTGATGAATATCAGATCTTAATGATTTATGCAAATTCAAATGGATTTCAGTGCAAATAAATAAATATGACTTGGCATGTCCAAAAAAACAGCTGTTTTTTACCCGACTTGACCCAGTAACTCTTTGGAATAACTCCGGCTACATGAACATTTACGAGTTCCTCTGGCCACTTCTAGAAACTTGTTATGTGTGCCAGTATACTGACGAAATCATTTATCCCGTTAAGACTTTGCTGAGAGCGGTGTGGGTCTGAGTATTTTTGCTTTCACTCAGGCCTTCTTCTTCTTTCTGGCGTTACGTCCCAACTGGGACACAGCCTGCTTCTCAGATCAGTGTTCTTATGAGCACTTCCACAGTTTTTAACTGAGAGCTTTCTTTGCCGATTGACCATTTTTGCATGTGTATATCGTGTGGCAGGTACGAAGATACTCTATGCCCTGGGAATCGAGAAAATTTCCTTTACGAAAAAATCCTCGTCCAGCGGGATTTGAACCCTCGACCCTCAGCATGGTCTTGCTAAATAGCTGCGCGTTTACCGCCATGGTTATCAGGCCTATACGGGTTAAAAACACATTGAAAAAACACATATAACGCGCTTCTAGAACGCTAGTAGCTGCCCAAGCCACGCCATCAAAATCAACATAGGTGATTTACACACTTAGGTAGGCCAGATTAACACCGACTCACGAACGCGTACGGCATATGACTGTTTAATTTTTGCACCTTCAAGAAACCTCCAGCACAACTTTCCGATCAGATACAGCTGGAGATCACCACAGCAGAGAGAACCACAAATCGACCACGTTCTGATTGATGTAAGGCACTTGTCCGACATTATCGACGTCAGGACCCATCGTGGCGCTAACACTGAATCTGACCACTATCTGGTGATGGTCAAACCGCGTCCAAAACTCTCCGTCATTAACAACGTACGGTACCGACGGCCGTCCTGGTATGACCTAGAGCGGCTTAAAAGCAACCGGATGTCGCAGCTGTACACGCGCAGCACCTAGAGGCTGCATTACCGGAAGAGGGTGAGCTGGATGAAGCCCCTCTTGAGGAGTGCTGGAGAACAGTGAAGGCAGTCATCAACAATGCAGCTGAGAGCATCAACGGATACGTGGGACGTAGTCGACGGATCGATTGCTTCGAAGAGGAATGTAGGCAGATTCTGGAGGAGAAGAATGCAGCGCAGGCGGTCATGCTGCAGCAAGAGACACGACAGAACGTGGAACGTTATAGATGGAAACGGCAACAGCAGCTCCCTCTTTCGGCAGAAGAAACGCCGCCTGGAGCCGAGATGTGCAGGGAGTGCCTTGACGGATGAGCGTGAAGTGATCGAAAGGTGAAAGCAGCACTTCGACAACCACCTAAATGGCCAATGAAGGCGGAAACTACAAAGGAAATGCCTTCGTCAGTACTGCGGACGATGGAAGCCAACCAGCCCAAGAAGTTCACGAAAAGATCTGCCGACTCATTACAATTCGTAGCGGACGATCCACAGTAACACATTTTCTCGGGTAGATGTTTGCTCGATTTACGAGTTTTTACATAAGACCAAAAACTGGATGGGCTGTGTTTCAAATTTGATTCACTTGATTTATGTAGTTTTGAAAAGTCAAGATTTGGCACTCGTTATAGCGCACTTCAAGAGACTTGAGGTTTTCTCGCTCTTAGTAGGACTTCGAACGGGAAAAGCACTTTCGGGAACGCAAAACGTTCCGGAAATACCAGAGATCAGGTGACCATCATGGCAGTTTGAGTGCTAGATTAAGATGCTTGAATTTGTATGGAACAGCATCGCGAAAAACGTCAAACATTTTGGTTCAGAAAAGTGCCACTGCTTCGCCAGATGATTCATTACTTAGCATATTATACCAATTGATCGATGATAAAATTTGATTCAATGTTACGAAATCATAGCGATTAAAATCAAAATTGAGCGATCTCAAATTTCTCAATGCTCTCTGGAAGCATCCGGTGACTTCAGAGGCGCGTTCACGTTCGAAATCATGGGTAGGACAAACGGTGGCAATTTATTTTTTGCACAGTGAAGCTAAGAAAAATTTTAACCATATGAAATCCTAGACTGGAAATTGAAAGTTACTATATTTGCGGGGCTCAAACGCAAAGGGGTGTAAGTGAAATTTTGGTCGGTTTTGAGAAGAGGAATTTCTACTATTTCTAAGCATTCTAACGATATTTTCAGGTGAATTTTCCGCTCAACAGAGAAAAATAACATAATTCTTAGAAGACCGGCTTGTTGGTTTTTGACTCCCATGCAATTTGTATAGAATGGAAAATGGTTGAAAAAACAGTACATTTTCTTAAAACTAGTTTTTTTTACTGACACTCGTTTGCTTCTTATCTCCTCATTTTCGTGCCAGTCGTTATCACAAGAAAGCTTTTCGTCTTTACAGAGCTGGTAGCGCCTGAGTGCTTTAAAAATAGGAAAAAGAGACTTAAATTGAAACAAAAAGAGGCAGAAAAGATACCAAACATGAATCAAGGGAACGAAAGGAAACCGAATATAAGCCAGATGATAAAAATTCGATTCTTCATAGCATCAGATCAGACATTTCGCTAACATCTAAGACTTTTTTTGTAGTTACGTATAACTGTATGTTTTTTAGGAATTTCTCTAGGATTTTCATCAGATAAAACGTTTAGATTTCACTCTGGAATTTTCTAAAGGTATTCGACAAATTTCTCCAAGAATTTGATTAAGGACACTATAAGAATTCAACCTATATGCGCTAGGAGAACCACAGAAATGAAAATTCTCCAAAGATTATTTCAGAAATCAACATAATTCCTCTAAAAATTCTTTGAGAAATGTTTCAAGATATCCCTAGCTTCTACAAGACTTTATCCAGTGATTCATCCATAGTTTTCCCTGGAATATTCTCCAAGGTCGAAACAGCTAAAATTGAATCAATAACTTCTTCCTCCAAGAATTTCTAAGGATTTCCTATAAATTTGCCTTTTATAATTCATACAAGATTTCAACTAGGGATTTCTCTAAAGATACCTTCAGTAATTGCTCAAGAGATAAATCCGAAAAATAAATCCGTGAGATATTTCCAAAGAAAATCTTAAAATAACCTCTGATAAAACTTGTGTAAGTTTTGAAGTAACCCCAATGAACAAGGATCTCTGGAGTAACTCCTTCTTCTCTTTAAAGGAATTTATCGAAAAGCATACGACAGAATCTTAATAGAAGTTTATGTAGGAATGTTCGGAGGAATTATTGGAAACATTATTGTAGCATGAACAGGTGTGTATATTTAAATAAACATTTGAATATTGCTTGGCAATTTTTTGTTAAACTTTCAAAAAAATGCTTGGGAAAACTGAAATACTTAATTGAAATACTGGAGAATTTCCTAGAAAAAAATAGTTGTTTCCGAAGAACCCCTCAAGGAATTTTGGATTTCTGGGAGGAATCGTGGATGAATTGTTGAAGGAATCCACATGAACAGCGGAGGATTACTTGCAGAGTTATTTTGAAAAATCCCTCTGCTATGTTTTTTTTTTTCTAAAACTCTGAAATAAACCTTTAAGGATTTCCCCGGGAGAAATTCTGTAAAAATCAAGAGTAACAACTGGAGAGTTCGTTGAAGGATTAGTGAAAATATATCTGGTGGACAAAAAAAATCAAAGTTATACCTGAGAAAATCACTGAATGAAGTAGCTTTGAAGTTCTCAAAGATTCAAATTCTTCTAAACATCCTTTGAAAATCTGATACAAAATTCTTGAAGAGCCTGTTGGGCCTGTTATAGTCTCTGAAGGTTTCTCTGAAGCCTATAAAATGTTGCATCTGGATTGAATGCAAGCAGAATAAGGAAAAAAAAAGGTTTGGAGACCATTTTGGTTAAAATGGAGGTTTTAGAGATTTCACATTAAAAAAAGAGACTTTTTAGAGACTTGCATTAAAATAGGGAGTCCCTTAAAAAAAACCTGCTACCAGACCTGTCTCTATCAGAAGGCCGGCTCCTCTACCAGTTGCCTCTCTCTAGGATCATTCATTGGATAAATTTGTGTTTTCAATCATATAAAAAAGAATATCCCTTATATTTATATCCCTTTAAAATATTTTTTTTCCTAACAAATTTGAAAAAATAGACCAAACGTCTTGTATTTACAACCAGTGAGATTTTTCTAATTTCCTAAATAACAAATTGATAAACAATAAAAATTCTGTGAATATGTGTAGTTTTTTCTTCCACCGAAGTGACCCAGCTAATACCAACATTGGATTCTTAAAAAATGTTTCATCGCACAGAAATTCCATCAAATATACCACTAAAAACAGAAATCTTTCAGAAAACTGTAATGATCTGCTTTAAATATTACTTACTAAAAGCTACCTCCAGAACTTTCTACGGCAAATCTGAATCAGCCAAGAACTTTTAGAGAGTCTGCTTAGGGAGTTCTCTAAAGATTCCCTCGAAAATTGTCGTGTCTATCATTCTTCATAAGAATAAGTACGACTTTGATCGAGTTTCTATGTACAGTCAAACCTCCATGAGTCGATATCTGAAGGGACCATCGACTCATGGAAATATCGAGTGGTGGAAACAAATGCTTTGGAAAGCTGTTTGAGGGGACCATCGTAGTAACCATGAAATTATGGTTTTAGTATGGTTCCATGAGTCGATATCGAGTTATGGAACATCGACTCATGGAGGTATCACTGTATATTGAACAGATGATACATAGTTTTATTGTTTTATTATTTTTTTAATGGAATCGTGGGTAGGACAACCCTTTGACTGTCCTACCCAGGTTTTTTATGCGTAGTACATGTCCTACCTGTCCTACCCACTTCCCGCGCCACTGTCCAAGTCACCAAACCTCTAGGATACATATTCAGAGTACTAGAGATTTTGGCCGTCGAGAACAGCGATCTGCCCCAGTGTGCGCCGCCGCCACGTTGAAGGAAGCTGGTTTGGCTGTTGCGATCGCACCGGAAAATTGTATAATTTGAAGTCAGCTCGGAGTTGTGTATGTCGGGGTGTAGCCAGGTTTCCGCGAGTATAATTATGTCGTAGTCGCAAGCTGCCGTGATTAGGAAAAAGTTAGGGGTTTTTGTGCGCATACCTCGAACATTTTTATAATAAACGGTCATGTGCCATAGGGAAGAGTCAACAGTTTGTGGCGGACTGCTACATCCATCCAATCCATTATTTTTCAATTCAATTCACTTTAAATTTACACGATCATGTAATATTCAACTATCCTTAGTTGAAGATTAAATGTATAATAATTTAAATTTACATGATACTGTAATAACACACGAATTTGATTTATTTTTACAGTAGACTTCAGTTTACATCACATTGAAAATTAAATATTTTTTTCTGTTATACTAACATCATCGGTAGATTTTGTTCCTCCGAGTAAAGGTTTAGTGGTTAAGTGGACGATGACTGACATAGTCCACGATTGTTGGAGTGGTCGATTGAAAGCGGCTAGAAAGATGGGCAATTGGTTCACTGTGTTTCGTCATCACACTTTTTAATTCAGCCTTAGCCACTTCTTGATTCTTGTTCAGCTCATTGATAGAGTTTCCGACAGATAAGATAGTGTTTTGGGAGCAAACAATCTTCGTGCACTCGTCACACATCTAGAACAAATTTTGTAAGTCGTCTATGGCTTTGTCGATACTTTTTTCAAAGTTGGTGTATCTGAGATGAACGATATGCTAGCAGAATCCCATGCATGTGATTACTTCATCGGCCCATTTGGTGGATATTTCACAACGATCACAAGCCGACATATCGATGATCTTCTTTTGATTGCAGCATCACAGTATGTATCACAGTGAACGCTCATCAGCACTCAAACCCGAATGCTTTCGAACGAAATCAGAATGTAAACAATCATTCGATATTGCTTTTGGTTGCCTTCGGCTTTCGGAATCGGTAGTGACTCAATCAGTTGTCATTTCTTGTTTCGCTTAGTGCTCGCCGAAGAAGCAGAAATTGAAACGTTCGGCTTGATTAAAGAAACGGCAGTCTCGCTCCCGATTGTGCGTGAAAGCGAGTGAGGCAAATGCAAAAACTGAGTGAATGTTTCCCATGCTTGAGTATGAGTATCATTGACCGCTCGCAGTTGCTACTTCGTTAAAACAGCTCACACAGGGAACGAACAGACGCAACTCATGATCAGTAGCATCCTCGATGTGTAATTACTGGTGCTCTTATCAATATAACAAACAATCACGGACGAGAAGGAACTGTTGACGCGATACTTGCTTTAGACTGAAGATGAATCGAAGCCAAACATCAAATTTCCAAGAACACGGATCTGGAGAACCGAACACCCAATTGAGCTGAAAACTTAATCGATTGGTCACTACCAGCTCGTGATCAATCGATTAAGTTTTCAGCCTGAACGGATGTTCGGTTCTTCAGATTCGTGCTCTTGAAAATTTGAGTTTTGGCTTCGACTCATCTTCACCTTAAGGAAGCCGTTGAGTCCTCTGTACGAGTGTTGTGAAAAAACTCAATTTCTCATAACTCATGCTTGAGATTTTTCATGCGTGAGTTGTCAATCACGTAACTCAGCAGTCAAAAAATCATGGATGAGTTGGCTCACCTATTTGACTCATTGTCTCGTATTTCCACAGTTTACTCACACACGGCAATAATTGTTAGTCTGGTTAAATTATAGTAATCCTTTCTAACGTAAACAACATTTGGGCTTCCCGAGTTTTTGACGGGTTTTGCGACTGAATCATTTTTTTCAATCCATAAAAAAATATTGGGAGGTTGGATACAGGAAAGGATTATTTAAGACGTTCTTTCTGGTAGACGATTAAGATATGATTTGATATGAATGCATGTGCAAGAAAATAGATTACTGATAGCTTTCCGTAACTGCACTCACTCTGCGAAACGGGCACGAGTGATCTTGATTTCGTCGCTCGCCCCCGCAGGAGCAAGCGACAATATTATTAAACACTACTCAGAAACGATCGATGAAGAGAAACCGCTCAAGTCAGATAAGACCTTGTGAAGCAACAGTGGCGATTTTTTTAGTTGTCTGTTACCACAAATAATCAATGATCAGCTTTTAGAAACATAAAAATATAGAACAGTAATCAGTACTATTAAATATTTCTATCCCCAACATCCGGAACGAAATGACGATAGTTACGGATTCAGTCATTTGCCTGCAGGCCCTGGAGGCAGGAGCATCCAAGCATCCGTGGATTCAAGAGATCGAGGACATAGTACGAAATAAAAATGTAAGGTTTTGTTGGATCCCGGGACATGGCGGCATTACCGGCAATGACGAAGCTGATCGCCTGGCCAAAGTAGCAAGGCAGCAACCGACTATCGACACTCCCATCCCCGGCGAAGATGCGTTGAGAGCAACAAAGCAAGCCATACGGTACCGGTGGAATAGCCAGTGGTTCGAGACTAGGGACAACAAGCTGAGAGGGAGGTTAAACACGATACGCGAAGGTGGTTAGACAGTGGCATTGCGGGTGACCAACGCGTCCCAACCAGACTGATAATTGTACACACCCGGCTCACACATACTTTTCTCCTAAAAAATGAACCTCCACCAAACTGCGACTGTTGCAGAGCTCTACTTGATATGCGGCATGTTATTCTGTACTGCAGAAAACATGAACAAGAAAGGCAAAAATACGCCATGGATTCATTTAGCCTGAATGAAGCTTTGAACAATAGCAAGGAAAACAATGAAAAATTATTAAAGTATCTACATGATACAGGGTTGTACGGTAAAATGTGAAATGTTAGGTGAATGTTATATGTGAATTTGTAAATAAATATACTAGATCTTTTCTTCTTTGACACGAATGCACCCTTCAGGTGTAAAGTGTCATTAATAAACAAAAAAAAAAGGACTATTACAATTTTCTTCTAAGACTGCTTGTCAAAAGAAACCAAAAACGAGTGTATGTAGCACGTAATTTTTGAAATTTCCCTGGTAAAAAAGCAACTCTGAACAACTTTATGAAAACCATTCATTTCAAACTTTAGTAAAAAATATTACAATCAGCGAGAAATTCAATTTTGGATGAATTATACTGCTAATTCTATACTTTGAACTATTCAAGCAGACTGAAATTAATTTATGATATCAGTTCATTTTTTTCTGTGAAATCAAAAGGCTAACTGCGTAATTTATTATTTCTGCTGCAGTAATCCCTTTTTATGCAATTCCGATAAATATTAATGATACAACAGTGACCGTGGGCGTATCGGCGGAAAGTAAAACGAATTTATTAATTTACCTTCCGGCACGGCAGCCGATGCTATGAGAAAATGAACACACGCGGCTCCAGTTCCATGGCCGGCCAGAGTGACGCTCCTCGGGTCACCCCCGAAGCCTTCGATGTTTTCCTGGATCCAATGGAGAGCCGCAATGATGTCCATCAGACCGTAATTGGCCGGCGCTTTCGAGAACCGGTCAATATTGGCATTTAAAAACCCTGTGGATGGAGGAGGAAATTGTGGAATCATATTAGACGTTACAGACAATGAATTTATCAATGAGACCAATACGAACCTAATATTCCTAATCGGTAATTGATTGTAACTACTAAAATTTGCCCGAAGCTGGCCAGTACGGATCCATCGTACGGATTCCCACTGTTCCACTCGTACGACTCCCCGTGGACGAACACCATCACTGGATACTTTTGAGTACCGGAACTCTCCCGTGCACCGGCTGAGGAAGGAAAAAGCAATACACATAATTGTCATTAAATTGCTTCACTAATTCTCTGCTAATGCATATCTCTCGTTAGTCGTCAGCCTACGGAATGAAGCTTCTTTCTTGCCAGTGTTTGTTTCCTTTTTGTAGGTAGTGTTTCCCTCACAGATAGACTAATATCCCGGACTATATTGAGCCAATATTTCAACCGCAACCAAGAAATCAGCATGATATTGGTACCGTGCGGGATTGAAATTCGCACACCTAAGAATTGATCCTGAATCCGACCACTTCAAACAAAATCCCTACCATTTGTATGCACTTTATAGATTTTGATTCTATACGGCTTTCAGCCCTTCATTGTACAAGAAGGATAGAAATTGAGAAACTGATATTATCATTTATTTATTTATTTTTTTTAATTCTTTCATAGTACCATTCAATAGAAGAACAAAAAAACGCATTTCCTCTATCAGTAAACTTTCCGATAAGGTTATTTTGAACAGAGTGATGGTCCATAAGATATAAAATATTTCAGCTGAAAAAAGGATGGCCTGTTTCCATAATTCATGTTTGCCGGTAGCCACGTCGCTACGGTGGAGAACTTCTTCAAAGAAGAATAGCAATCATCAGAGACTGCATAATGGCTGCTCTTGAGAACTGAAACTTAAACAGCCATACTTTTTGGTCAAACTTGAGAGACCGACAAGATTGGATGGGGTAAAATGTATTCAGGATGTTCGAATACGATTTCAAGTGCATTCGAAGACTGCAATCTGTTTGAGAGCACGTTTTCTAAGTCGAACGGCACACACGCTCTTCTCTTCCAGCTGATGTTCTCATGAAAGGGATACCGTTTTAATGCATTTTTGTTTGCTGCATTGCGCTATCCTTTCAATGCTCGGGTGCAATTGGAAAAGTTGGAAAATATTTGATCAATAGCGATTTAATTTAAAGTTTCTCTCCGCCCTTTACCGGACGCTAGATTTCATGGTAGATTTTCCGGAAAAGGAAACGGAACATAAGCAGAAGTGTAATCGAGTTTTCCGTATGATATGTTTATTGCATTAGCGGATGGAGCATTTGGCAGTTGAGTTTTGAGAAATATAAAAGTGAAACTTTTTTCCTTATAAGCACCACCATATTTGGGTCATGGTGCGATGGAGCTTTTCCGGACAACCGTAACCTACAACGTTTACTTAATGGATGTGACGACAAAAGTACACCAACAGTGTTAATGGCGGATAAAGTTTCCCGCGAACCATTAAATTCAAGCTTGCCATATAAATGGCACTGTCTGGCATGGCAGAGATAAAAGCCTCGGCTTTTGGCGTGGCCAGCAAAGTGGAAGACAGTTCTTTGAAATACTGCGTGATATCATAAGAATTAGGACGGATAAAATTTTCTTTGTTTTGATGATTAAGATACTAGGAGGACGAATACTAATTTCGTGGGAGTCTGTTGTGTTTTGTGCATCTCTCTTATTTGGGATGGATTTTTTTAAATTTATTTATTAGCATTATTCCAAACATTACAATCATTTCTTATATCTAGGTGTTCTGTGTTATTAGACAATACTATCATCCTAATTTGGTAAAACAAATTTAAGATTTTATTAACAATTTGTTAACAACATATTACATTTTATTTTCCGTAGCAGTTCAGATTTATTACAGGTGAGTTGATTTCACCTGCTTATAAAAAAACACGTTTTCAATTTACTTAACCTAACTTAACCTGAATATATAACGCATTATTCGTTGCAATAGAAGATTATAATGATTTTTTGCCTGAAATTGTTAATTATTTTATTTGACATTTGTTCCAACATTAGATATTCTATGTAACTCATTGGTGCTATACCAGGAAGGAAGCTTCAGAATAATTTTCAAAATTTTATTTTGAATTATCTGCAGAGCTTTCTTCCTGGTATTGCAACAGCTAGTCTATATTAGTACAGCATTAATAAGCGGAAAAATACATTTTACATATTTATTTCATTTGGCTTGAATGCCCTCAATGTGATTTTTGAAAGTTAAATTCTTATCTAGCATGAGCCCTAGATAATTAACTTCATCTGACCAATTTATTGAAACCCCTCTCATCGTAACAACATGTCTACTTGAAGGTTTCAAATAAAGAGCTTTTGGTTTATGTGACAACATTATTAGAGTTTTGGAAGCATTAGGAGAAATCTTCCATTTGTTCAAGTATGAAGGAAAATAATCCAAACTTTTTTGCAATCGACTACAGATGACACGCAGGCTTCGTCCTTTGGCGGAGAGGCCTGTGTCATCAGGAAATAAGGATTTTTGACATCCCTGAGGTAACTCAGGTAAGTCAGAAGTGAAAATATTTCATAATATTGGTCCTAAAATGCTGCCTATATTCACAACTGCTCTTACAGGAAGTCTTTCAGATCTGGAGTTCTGATAATTAACCTAAAGTGTACGATTTGACAGATAACTTTGAATTATTCTAACAATGTATACTGGAAAATTAAAGTTTTTTTTTAATTTTAAAATCAAGACTTCATGTCAAACACTTGCTTTTTATATGTCTGGAAGAGCAAGACCAGCCTTCAGATTTGTTGGAACGGATCAAGTTTGTTACACGTAAAAGTTAATGAGTGGTCGAATGTCCATGGCGGAATCCGTCAAAAATTGAATTTTCGTTAATCTGCTCACAATGACCTTTTCAAAAAGTTTACTGATAGAGGAAAGCAAACTGACTGGACGATAGATAGCCCCAGCAAACCAGAGATCATATGAGGATGTGAATATCCAATTGTATAACCGTATTTGCTCTCCTCTCCGGACTCAGGGTGCTGCTACTGCTCCATACCTACGTTTACTCGATGAAAATCACACAGGAAAAGATACATAAGCGTTTTACTGATTAATTATTATAACTTTTATTGTAAAAACTTGAAGTTGTCACAAATTTGTAGCCTGTGTCACGAATTTTTCTTTATGTTTCTTTTCTATGTTTATAAAAATTAAATCACACAAAGTGCAACACACGGTCATAAGCGTAAGTCTTACTAAACACCAAATCAATTTGTTTGGAGTTGTATTGGCTATGATGAAATTGCCTAAAATATATGTAAGGTTAAAAAGTGTATTACACCCCCCTAAGGAAAAAATGCTCTATCACAGTAACAAATACATTACATCTTAAATTTGTTATGTCAAGATGTTGTTTATTTAGTTGGTCATGCTCACACGCAGTTTTTCGTGCTAGATCGTTTCTGAATAGGGTACAAGATGTTTTTATGAACGATACAAATCATAACGTTCCAAAACAAACCGTGCAGTATGCCCCTCCCGTAGAAACAAGTTGCACAACGGTGTAGAAATGTTTTCGAAGCGATTTCCACCACCTGCTAAGCTTAAAAGAATCCATTAGCAGTCGTCTTCCGGTAAAAGGTTTTGTAATAAATACAATAATGAAGCATGGACTTCATTCACAATGAGGCTTGCTTATAGGATGCAAAATTTTGATCCATAATCCTGATTTTCGTTATTTTTTTGGGAATGTATATTGACTGTTAAAACTTCTTAGAGAACATATATGAAGATATGTTATAATATTTACGTGTGAAAAGCTCTAATCATGTGGAAATGATGTTAAGCGTATTGCCCAGTTGGGGCATATTACACCGAATTACCCTAGATGGCTTCCAAATTTGTGCGAATAGAGGGAATCCTTGCATTTTCAACAATTTGGTGTTACCAAACAAGCAAAATCTGTTATGTGAACAAATTTTTTGGTAGGGTAATAATTATTATTACTAATATAATTGTAGCTAACTGAAGAATTTACGAAATGTATCGATGAAAACCTTTTTTGAACATGGGTAGCAGTATAGATGGGGAGACGTAAATACCTGCAGATGAGCTATATTATTGGATTTACACACTTAGATTAAATTACTGAGATCGGTAAAATTTTACTGGGTTTTGGAACTACCGAAAAAGTCAGTAAAATGAAAATTGTCGCCACGCGTAATTGAAAAGCAAATTTTACCATGTTTTATTTTTTATCGATATATGATATAAAAAGGAAGCTCTCTGCAAAATTCCAGTAAAAAATCTCTGCTTTTAGATTTCTGACATTTTTTTTAGTTTACTGACTTTTTCGGTAGTTCCAAAACCCAGTTATTTTTACCGAACAGATTGAGTGTGTATATTTGCCAGATTTCCGTGTCATTCAACAGTGGCTGAACGGAACAGTGGAATCCAATATGATTATCGATCTGAAGATCTTTGCGTGGAGACTTGCATCTTCTCGTTTTACCTTTTTTTTTTGTTTGTTTGTTAAAACTAAGTCATATAAAGTGCAAAACACTATTCCCGAGTAACACACATGTTATAATTGGTGCATATTAACTCTTATATGACAAAATCTTGTCATATAAGAGCTAATATGCATCAATTATAACATGTGTGTTCCTTGGGTTATATACGAAATTATATAAAGCATCACACGAACATGTCTGAAGTTGTATTTCCCACACTGCATTTGCTGGAATGTACGTATATTGCCTCCACTTATGTTTGTAATGAAATGTTAACATCTAGATTAGAGTCAATATACGTTTCATATATATTCCAGTCGGCTCGAAAATAATTGATAGTGGAGTTGAGAATCGCTTCATGGGATATTTGAAATGTAGCAGGGACATGATCAGAATCAAAATCAGCATGAATGACCATTTGGCTACAAAGATTACTAGAGTCAGTTTAGACCAAATCAATCGTAGATGGATTTATATAAGAGGAAAAACATGTAGGACTATTAAGGTATTGAATTGAGAAATATCTGAAAAAGAGCACTCGTCAAATAAATTACTTTTCCAAATTATTCCAAATTTATATTGAAAAGGCAAATAGACAGCAACGAAAGTATCTTTATAACGCAAATATATTTTGTATATATTTAGAGCACGATTCTTTTTTGTGACAAATATTCCTAACAGCAGAACGGTTCCCTGTCTTCTTACTGTGCAACTGAAGCCATAAATTTCAAAATTTAAGCTCAACTTTCAGCGCGGCATTTTAAATAATAGAATAATGGTAAGAGCTTTCACTCAACGGAAACGGCATTCCACGGACAGGCTATTATCGGTTTGTTTTTTCCCTCTCTGTGTTTTATATTTTTCCACTCGGAATCGAACAATGCGCACATAATTCAGCTGTACAAGATCCGCCACAAAAGTCCACCTCATTCTCCCACCACCCTAATAACCACTCCTAGTAGCATGAGTGGAAAATTCACGGCACACACTTCGATACAAATTGCCATTCCATTGCCTTGAGAAACTGTTCGCCATGGCGTGGAAAAATATTTCACCTATTTTTTTTTTATTCCTTGCTTGCCAGCTAAACATGTGGAACTTTTCTCCAATCTACCATTGAACGTGTTTTAACTTTCTGTTTTTCTAAAGCTTTTGTGATCGGAGAATGAGGAGTAGGGATCCTTGAAAAAAAAAGTAGGACTATTTGAAAATCGGTGGTGCATGAGGTATTGTGTGTAAGTGAACGGTACGAATGAAAAGAGTGTACAAATTTGAGTTTTTATTTGAACAGTGAGTGCTAATTCAACTCATTTCAATAGGAAAACAACCGACCTCTTTATAAATTATACTCTACACTTGCTATCTGTAATGCAGTGAAATAAATTCAATAAAATTTCCATAAATTTGAACAAAAGAGATGGTTTTTAGTTTTTGATGATTGCATAATGGGATCATGAGCCTCAACCATTTTACAGGTCAACTATGCATTTCTATCGCAGTTGTATAATCGTTAGAAGTAGAGTACTGGAAAAAAAACTTGTTTTAGTTAGTATCTACCGAAAAACTAAACATTTAATTTACTTTGAAATTGGATTGAAAGGACAAACTGATGTGTAGTATGCGAAATCATCATATCAATTTGTCCATTTAGTCCAATTGAAAAGTAAATAAAATGTTCAGTTTTTCGGTAGTTGTTAAACTTCCACTCGGCTGGTTAGCCGTAACACAGCGTAACAAAAAAGACATTTTTGCATGTCTCAAGGATCAAATTATGTGTCTCTAGTAGATTTTGAGTCGCTGAATTTGATGCCGTTCTCAGAAATGTTCCAGCACATCACAATTTTTAGCTACAGGTCGCCAAAGTTGTATATTGTTTATACAGGTTTTATCAATGTTTACGTGAAATTTAAAATATTATTTATCAAATTATTTGTGATTCAATCCACCAGGACTAGGACTTGAACTTTCAATTTAGATTTAATTTGATTGTAAATTTTACCATTATATTCAGTTTAAAACGATTTTTTCAACATGCTTGCAGTCTCCATATAAAATTATTCGTTTCTCTTATATGACATAAGTAAATACTTTTCAGAACCACCAAAAAAAAATAACATTTTAAAAGCGGAAGAATTATGAACTTTGTTGAAAAGTATTGTTTAACACATGAAGTTTGAATTTTGTGACAAATTAAACAAATAAATTGCCATACAAGTTGTTAAACTTGTATGCAAGTTGGCTGAAATCGTCAAATGTAGCATTTTTAACAGCCAGTATCTCAAAACTAGACGTGCTATGATATTTTTGAAAACGGTAATGGATTCAGCAACCAATTGAGTAAATAGTGGTATTTTGATGCTTGAGACAAAAATCTGTTCCGCAGTGTAATCCACGAATGATAATCAAAAAAGTAGTGTGTTAGTAGCTTTTTATACAAAACAGTCAAGTTTTAAGACTGGGAACTTCTAAATGGACCAACAGTAGAAGAACTGCTTTCGGATTTCAATCGAAGAGTGTATGAAGTGATTCAAGAACTTGTACCACGCAAATGACTTCTATCCACTTCTACAGCAAACCATGGTGGTCTCCGGAGTTGAGAAATCTACGAAACATGCTACGTAAAGCTCGAAATCGTTACTTCAAGTCTAAATCTGAGAGCGATAAAATCCAACTTCGAGAACTCGAGAATGCGTACAAAAACCGACTCAGTGTTACGTACGAAAATTATCTCTCAGCAGTTCAGACGAACGTGAAACAGAACCCATCCCTTTTTTGGAACTATGTGAAACGTCAACGATCAAGCGATCGAATTCTCACTAACGTTCACTATGCTGGTTCTATGGCGGCTACCGATTCGGAGACTGCTGATCTTTTCGCAGTATTCTTCGAAAATGTGTTCTCTAGAGCTTCACCTGTGCCACGGGCCGATAGGTTTGAAGATGTTCCATCGTACAACATTTCAATTCCTGAGTGCCACTTTTCAAATGAATATGTATTGCCTGTTCTCGAAGACCTGGACGACAAGAAAGGACCAGGCGTTGATGGGTTTGCTCCTATCTTGTTTAAAAAATGTGCGCATGTGCTTGCGAAACCAATTGCTGCAATCTTCAATCGCTCTATCCAGGAACGGAAATTTCCGTCAGCATGGAAGACTGCGATAATCGTGCCGATTCACAAGGCAGGTAGCCAACACCTTGTAGAAAATTATCGCGGGATATCCGTACTATGCTGCCTCAGCAAGGTGTTTGAAAAACTCCTACATAAAGCGCTATATAATGCTGCATCATCGATAATGTGTGAATACCAACATGAATTTGTTAGAAACCGCTCAACTACATCCAACTTGATGTGCTATGTTACCGCAATTTCCCGAGCAATGGAGTCAAAACAGCAAGTGGACGCAATTTATATCGATTTCGCCAAAGCGTTCGATACGGTCCCACATCTAGTGGTCGTGGAAAAAATGGAGCATCTTGGATTTCCAAGATGGATTACATCGTGGCTGTTTTCCTATCTGTCAGATCGAAATGCTTTTGTAAAGGTTAATTTAGTGCGATCTAAACTCTTCGAAATCTCTCCAGGGGTACCGCAGGGCAGTGTACTCGGACCTTTAATCTTCATTATTTTCGTGAATGATTTAATTTTGAAGCTTTCGTCGTACAAACTGTCGTTCGCCGATGATCTTAAAATCTTTCGCATCATTTCTTCCGCGGCAGACTGCCTTGCACTTCAAAACGACATCGACGCACTGCTGGTTTGGTGCGACGACAATGGTATGCGAGTCAACAGCGGGAAGTGTAAAATAATATCATTTACACGCAAGAGTACACTTCGGTTACATCACTACACCATTGGAACGACACTATTAGGACGAGTCCAATCCATTTGCGATCTTGGAGTAACTATCGACTCTAAGCTCCGATTCAACAAGCACATCTCTACCATAACCGCAAAAGCGTGGTCGGTTCTAGGGTTCATTCGTCGACATGCATCGGAGTTCACTGACATCTACGCTCTGAAGACGCTGTTCTGCGCCCTGGTGCGAAGTATTTTAGAGTATGCAGCTCCGGTCTGGACACCGTATCATGCGTCGTACTCTTTACAACTGGAGCGTGTACAAAAGTGTTTTCTGCGATTTGCACTGAGAGGCCTTCCTTGGAGAGACCCGGTAAACTTGCCAAGCTACCCTGATCGATGCCAGCTAATTAACTTAGAGACTCTCTCGGAAAGAAGAGCAAAATCGCAACAAGTTTTTATTTTCGACATCATTACCGGAAACCTTGATTGTTCAATGCTTCTTTCTGAGGTACCTTTCTATGTTCCACCACGAAGTCTTCGCAATGCACCCTTCCTCGCCAATCCTGTCCACAGAACCAGTTATGGTCAAAACAATCCGTTTTCCGCTAGCGTAAGAGCATTCAATAATGTTAGTGTGTTGTTTGATTTTGATATGTCGAAAGCTGTTTTCAAAAATAGGTTAAGAAATGTGATATCGTAATTTTATATTTTACCATCTGTACGACCAAGTCAAAGATATGAATAATAAATAAATAAATAAATAAAATTAAATTTTATTTTAATTAAATTCAGTTGAAATAATGTATAGGGTCGATGTACCAATAGCCGCATAGCTAAGAACAAATATTCGTATAAAATCGAAAAACAACGCAAGCGTCAATATTTTTACATCATGTGAAAGCTTTTTATCTTGGCTTTGTGGAAAAAATATGAAAAATTCGAAAACTCATATGTTTGTATTTATTATCGTCAGTGCCACTATAGGAACACATGTGCCTATAGTAGCACTATTTCTAATTTCTGTTCCTATAGTAGCACTAGCATCACGGCGTTGGCAAAATACAAATCAAAGCGTATTTTTACAAAACCTTCATATCTATTTTTAAAGTGTGAACTTTTGAAGCTTTCGTTAATTCATCAATTACTTCGTAAAAAAAAATCTGTATTTTTTCTATTTTTCAATCGCGTGGGCTGTGGTACATTAGTAGGTACCTAGGAATGCCACAAACGCGTTCTTATCATACACTAGGACAGGACGTGACAGTTCAACTAAGATTGTCCCGTTGGTTTCAGTCTATAACCTTGACAATACAAAAGCCAGTGTTACAAGAATCTGTTTAAACAAATCTTGTGAACAAACTCAAATATCATGTCCCATAATTTGGTTGTTTCTTGCACGCTGCAGTCATTTAGTGCAATAGAGCATGACAGCCTTTTTTAAATCTTGTTAATTATGAAAACCGCAAATATTTTTAGAGGAAATGGACACAATTTCCATTTAATTGCTTTCAAATTTTATCAATATTAGCATTGTAAGAGCACAGGCGATAACCTGAACATCTAATATAAATAGATTTGAAACAAATGGACTTCATAAAAAATTTCCAAACTTTTGATAAAAACTCTTATTTATAAACTAGCAACACGGGCGCGCTAGCAACAAAGTCCTCTGTTTAAATCCAACTCAACGATTTGAAAGTAGGCCTTTGCCAAAACGACTAATGAGAAGGGGTCTTTTTTGGCAGGAAATTTGGTTTCGTTTTTGTACTTTGACCTGAAACGTCCAGTGATTCCACGTACACAGATTTATCTGTAATTACACATATTGTTTCCAATTCTTGTTACAGATATCTGTGACCACAGATCACAGATATTGTAAGTAAAAAACATTTTTAAGATCTAACGATATTATACAAGCGAAGGACATGGTTTTGAAAGATATTAGCTTTTCTCAAACGCTTAAAATTTTAAATTTTTAGAAACAATTAGGTTTGATGACCACGGCTATAGTGCTTATTAAATTCCTGTAATGGCTTAGGGCCGATTTCTTCACCTTCGCTTAAGCCGTAAACCACTTTTACCCATATGATTAAACTAGGTTCAAGACCTAAGCGAGGGTGAAGATATCGGCCCTTATGGGCCTTCCTTAGTCAAGTTATTAGAGTCCGCGGCTACAAAGTACAGCTATGCTGAAGGTGTCTAATGGAAATTTTCTGGTTTTCCCTGAGCATAGAGTAGAATCGTACCTGCTACGAGATATACGAATGCGAAAAATGGTAAGTTTGGCAAAGAAAGCCCTCAGTTATTAACTGTGGAAGTTTTAATAACCTCCTGACCCGGTGAGGAAGTAATGGCAAGAAGAAGAAGAAGCATCAATGATGCAGTGATAGGGCTATTAAGCGATGAATATGCTGTTATTAGGTGAGTTTGCATTTATTTATTTATTTATTCAATTATATTCATGTAGAGTAAGGTGTTTTCCTTATAAAATTCTGCATTTGGAGAAGAATAACCACAGTTAAATGTAAACAAAAACTAACTGTCTCGCCTACCAATAATCAATTCTTCTGTTAATAATTTCCTTCACTCAACCAACTGATGCATTCGTTCTGAAATCTCCTTAAAGAATTAATGTGTTTAATGTCAGTAGGAAGTTGATTCTAAACTCAATTGCACGAACAAAGAAAGAGCTGATGTAAAGTTATAAACTGAGGAAATGTATAGTTTCTGACTCTAATACTTCGAAACGAAACCAATTTATCGGAAAGATATTTTGGACCATTTTTAGATATTTTAAACAAAGTTAGACAACATCTTAGTTTAATGAAACTATTGAAAGAACATCCAAGTATTTCTTTGTGTAGATGGCTCGCACGTGAAAACCTTGACAAATTGAAAGCCCAACGAATACATGCATTCAAGGATATTCGCAGTCTGTGCAGTGCTGCATTAGAAGCATTAATGATCAACTCAATACCATAGAGAAAGTGTGGAAGTAGCAATGATTTAATTAACATTATTTTGATAGATCTAGGAACCATGTGACTTGCCAATTTCAAATAGCGTGAACCAGCATAAATCTAACTACATTGGGTATTAATTTGTTAGTCCTATTCTAGGTTTGACTGAAAAACTATACCGAGATTGGTGGCCTTAACAACATAGTCTAATTTATTATTGAATACTTTAATATCAGGTAGAAATTGAGGTCGCACATCGTCGGCAAAAATATGGATTTCACAGTGTTTTAAAACATTTGGAAGATCATTAATAAATAATGAAAATAAAAGTGGTCCCAAAACCGAACACTGTGGCACACCAGATATTATACTTATTTGATCTGACAATTCACCGTTACAAACTACGATTTGATTGCGTCCTTTTAGGTAAGAATTGATGAGCTTGATGACAAAACTTGTAGGATAGTTTTCTCAATGATTTTACATGCGAAATTCGATCGAAAGCTTTTGAAAATCAATCAAAATAAGCAAAGCGACACCTTTTTTATCGATGACACGATGAATGTCATCATGCACTTTTATAAGCGCGGAAGTAGTGATATGTCCGGATCGAAAACCCGATTGATGGGGCTTCAATAAGTTATATCTAGAGATAAATTGTTGTATTTGATTCTTAGCAATTCTCTCGAAAACTTTAGAAAGCGAGCACAATATACTTATAGGGAGAAGGTTGTCTAAATCAGATGATCTCATGATGATGATTTTTACAAACAGGTATAATCTATCTTAGCAGTTTTCCAGGAGTATGGAAATTTTTATGAGGCAAAAATTACATTGAATGTATAAGTTATTTGAGTAATAACACATGGAAGAATCAACTTAATAAATTTCTACTCCAAAGGCATTAGAGGTGATTGAGTTAAGAGCAATTAGTACATCAGATTCATCGGGGGATGGACCTGGTGTAGTGGTTAGAACACACATTATGATGTCCACTTATGCTTTGACGCCAAATTCTATAAGCCACGTCTCTTTCGATCATTGCAAAACGAATAATGTTATTGAACCATACAGCATCACGCTGACGATGGTAAACACGTTCTGGAACAAAAGTTTCATACAACTCTCGAATATACAATGCGAAAAAATCTAGTGCAAGATCAGAGTCATTTATAGCATATAGTTGGTTCCAGTCAATGAAACTAACTATCTGCAAGATAGTCAAGACAACTGTAATTTCTAAACCGGTGATAGCTACTATTATTCGATCGAGAATAATTGAGCGATGCAAAAATTATATTGTGCTTGGATAAACTGCCAGCAGCTGCTTGACTGAATGTTACTATAGAGTCTTCATTATTTGTTATTAATAGACCGATCAAAGAGCCTCTATCTGAGTGAAAATACGTTGGTTCTTGATTGAAACATTGCAGTCCAAAACTTTCAATAACATTTCTAAATCGGTTTATTTTAGGGCAAGTCTTCAATAGATCAATATTGAAGTCACTGGTTAGTATAATACTTGTATAGTTTCGCTTATTTCGGAACAATCTGAATTGGGTGGAGAATAGAATAGACCTAGAAGGAATTTATCGTTGTTCATCCGTACTTCAACAAATAGATATTCAGTGCGATCCATTTCATCAGAATCAGCGGATAAAATTGACGCAGATGTAATTTGGCAGCTAAGATCTGATTTGTAATATATACATAGTCCACCACCTCTACAGTAATTGCGATCGTTTTGAAGCAGTTTATAGCCGTCCACAGATATTACACTATCTGGAACGCTATCAGTCAGCCATGTTTCGCTAACACATATCAAGTCAATTGTACTACTCTTGAACAGAAGTTTGAATTCTTCAAATTTAGATAGCTGTCGAGCACATAAACTTTGAATGTTTAAGTGGCAAAGGTTTATTTGGTTCTCATTTAGGACAGCATTCATAACAGCCCGAGGAATTATGGCAGGACTTTCTTCTGAATGTGTAACAAGATTATGGTGTTCAACCAGCATCAATAAAGGGCGCAATATAGTTGTAAAATAACATCAATTGCTAATGAAAGAAGGAAATAGGAACTAAACTAAACTCGGTGAAGTAATACATACACATATTAAATTTTACAAGTGGTTATTCTATTTGTGGTTCAATTGAAGTTGAAGCATATTCAATGGCACAGGCAATTCAGCAGCAGCTACACACATTTCTTCCAACAGCAACAGCAAACAGCAACAATAGCAGCAGCATTTTTTTCCATCAAACTTAGTTCAACTTTCAGGACAGAAGAAGTCAAGGAAAATTAGGGAATGGATACAAAGGAATAACGAAAGGAATAAAGAGAAACATTTAAAGATAGGATATATTTTTGCACTTTTAGGTATGATTGGAACCATGATGATTTTGTCCAATAGATTGCAGTTGGTCCGAAGTGTTGACAAGAATCGCTCAGGAATCCGGATTGACCTTCACGAAGATGGTGAACACGTTCGAGACCTTCCCTTCCTTTTTTAGCTTGATGGCAGCACCTTTCATACGTCGAGCTGATTCTGTGAGATTCTCATTCACAAATATTCTTCTAGCAACATTAAATCCAAGAGATACTAAGCTGAGACTCCTTTTCGAAAGATAACGGTGGAAAAACTCATCCCACGATGCTTTGAAAGCAAATTGCATCAAGATTGGCAGTGTTGTTCCAGGATCGATCGGTACCCGAGCTAATCGCTTAGTGAAGGCCAATTGAACAGTTGTCTCCGAATATCCCAGAGCAAGAGCGATCTGGTGCAGGAAAATGGTTTGACTCCGTGGTAGAATAAGGTACTCCAGCCAGTTAAATATCGTGTGACTTTTCTTGTATCTTGATAGCTTCTTGTTGGGCCTTACATCTCGCTGAGTGTTGGTAAAAGATTCTTCCAGGTCACGAAATTGTTGAACACAATCATCCTTCAGCGCCTTCACATCAGTCCGTAGGGTGGATATTTCGTTGACCAGTGTACTGTTGAAACCATCGATTTTTTGTTCAATTTTCACGTTTCTATCATCAGCTTCATGCGATCGGGAAGATCATCAGTAGAAAGTAGCTGATCAGTAGATTTATGCAAGTCATCCTTCGATCCTTTCTCTGGTTTGTTATGGCTTGATGCAAGTAGTGGTTGTGATTCTTTGCTTATTTTGCAGCAGGTTGTGATTCTTTGCACCATTTTTGCACTTAACGGTATTGTGCCTATATCAGATTAATAATTCGTCGAAAAAACTTCAATTTTTCCACGCACAACAACAACTCACTCACTGTATCTGAGCATCCCTTCAGAAACAATGTTATTTTTGTTGTTATATTTTAATGTTATGTTTGTTGTTATATTTTAATACCTATGCAGTCCTGATGGTAACTTTAGGCTTATTATTACTTAGGTAGATGTTAGAAAAAATAACATTCAAAACGACATCATGTAACGAGACAAGTTTCATCATATAAAAAACATTTTGAGAGATGTTTTTATGGCAAGGTTTGACTCGTACAACCCATATCAATATTTCAGATTGAAGTGGAAGCATTCTATTGCACATTCAATGACACACAAACTCATTAACTTCGATACGTCGCAAGATTGTACGGTATGGGGTTTCCGTTGCAAACAAATTTAGTACAAAAAATAACAATATTGCATAAACCCAATATTTTTGCAGTTCAGAATTTGACGGCTTCGGTGTTTGGTACTGGGGGATCTCCCCGTACTTTATTTTGTAAAGTACTGAAGGTATGACTACAACTCTAGCAAGGCAGTCGTCTGACGTTGAGAACCCCTATTCCAAGCGACCACGGCCATTCAGTATTCTGAACTGAAATGAAAAACAGCAGCAAACAAACAGCACCAAAAGTCAAAACTTCACTTTCAGCATAAAATATCGAACCATTTCGCTGGTCATAAAAAAGAGTCCGAAAAAGTGCTGGTAGGTGCAGGAGGAGCGGTTCCGAAGCCGGGGGAAACAGACCGAAGGGTGCTCACTGAAGTAAAATTGATACGAGTTCTACTGGGAGTGGGAACACAAAAAAAAAATCATCTTGCACTGTGCACATAAATTTCAATTTCATACTTATGGCCCTCTCCTCCCACTGTGTGTGTAGGTACTGCATCTGGTAAAAAATAAAACAAGCGAACATACTGAACGGAAACTGGCTTCCACTTATGGAGATTGGTAGCAAATTAGGCCACGCGCTTTTTGGGCTGAAAGAGATGATGATGATATAAAATATTTGGGGAAGAGGAGGTTAAACGTCCACGATTGAATAATTGAGTTTCATATAAAATATCCTAGGTCCTTACAATAGAAAACCTCATGAAATATAGATGAAAAATAATTTATTCAGCTTGATATTCAGCTTTGAGTGTACTGCTGAGTAAGAGCGCTTAATAAGCTCTTCTTCATATTAGTGATCAGCAATCAAACTGTTCAGCCTTGTACACCATTAATCAACCAACAAATACTCTTGCTGTTCAGCTTTCATTGTTATTTGTTTATGGTTCCTAAATTTCGAAACTCAATAAAAATTCATAAACAAATGTTCAAAGGGATGCAAAAATTTCCTCCAAGATTTAAATTCAGTAAAATCTTACATTACGAATTTAACCATGGGACATCTTTGACAATGTTTTTAAATTAAACCGCCAATATTTTCGCGTTAAACTTCCTTAATACTACTAGAATAATTGAAAAATAGTCCCTCCAAAGTGTTTTTTCTTTGAATTTCTGAAAGTAGGAAAAATCTGTTTGCCATAGTACCATGAAATTTCGAAATTCATGCCAAACATGTTCTGAACCCAAGTAACACCAAATACTTCTTTTTGTACAGCAGAGAGTAGATGTTGTTACATTGAAGCTTTATTAGGGTAATATATAACATCTCGCGTAATATATGAGCTATAATAAAGTATTCGAATAAAAAAAATAAGCTTCACACAATAAATCTAAAGCAGCATACATACTTTCAGTATACTGTTGGTAATCAACAGAAGAGCAATTAATAATCAATAATTATCAAAATATTTTATTCATTCGTGATTAAAAAAAAACCAACCACTTTCATTATTTCGTTTTTGTTTTGGACTGACGCCGTCAAAATAAAAAAAGATGTAATTTGTAAATCAATACATCTTCTAAGCTTTAATCTAACAAGTAAGTGTTGGTGATGTTGTGTAGGGGGAGATCCCCCAGTACCGGACAGCACCCAATACCGGACAAAGTCAAAACATTGAGAAATCGTCGTCCAATCAAGATGGTGTATTAGTAGTAAAGGAAGCTATTATGGAGACTAATGTTTGCGTAGAATAACACATCCTTGAAATATGCATGCCTTTTTAAAAAAGTACAAAAGATTGAAAATTTCAAAAAATTTGACGTATTGCCTTAATTTAGAGCCTATTTAGTAATTATTTTGAATATGAAAAAATACTTTGGATCACGCAAGCATATTCGAACATGATCCTAATTTGATAGTATGAATGTATTTTGTACCATAATTGGACTAAATATTGACAAATTACAATTTTGTTTAAGCACCTCCTGTCCCCCAGTTTCGGACAGCCTTATTTGATATATGATATCTTTGTAATTATTGCACGAGTGTCTCAAAATACATTCATTTTTCATGGATTCCGTCGATCATGGTATCAAACATGCAATAAAATTAGGAAAAATGAACATTCAGAACAACATCGTAAAATGTGCTATTTTTCATCATATAAGAAAGAGGTTTTTGATGGACATCTTGCAAACTACGATATACTCAAATTGTTTTTGTAAATGTTGCAAATGCATTGAATTGGTAATTATATACTATTTCTAAAGTAAACACATTCAATGATGTTCAAATTTACAGAATTCGAGGCATTTCCAAATTGTGTCCGGTATTGGGTGCCACCTTTCAAGATCGATCAATTTGGTACTAAAATACATCGTCAAAATACAATGTCAAAATTCATACTTATATTTTCAAATTTATTTTTGTACACTATAAAAATGATAATATTTATCAGAAATGGGTAACACGAGCACATAAAACCAATATTTTTCGAATTATGAATTTAGTGGCTTAAGTGTCCGGTACTGGGGGATCTCCCCCTAAATCATGTTTAACACATAATTATATGTTCTAATGATGTATTGGGAAACATCTTTTAAGACATGATAGATGTTTTATTAGCCGCCATTTTTTATGCTGTTTTGGTGATATAAGTGTACGAAATTAGGCTATCCATGTTCATCACAAAACATATCGATATGTATGAAACAAGTACTTTATACATTTATAAAACAAGTTGTGTTACTTGGGAAATGTTTGTTACCTGAAAGTAAAAATGCCATTTTAAAACATGAAAAAACATCAAAAATTTTGTTGTAGTAAATCCTACAAAAACGCTTAAGCTATTTTTTTCTGGAGAAGTGTTTTGAGAGGTTGAATTACAAAATTCTTACATCTGTTGAAGAATTCCCTTAACAACCCTTAAATCTCTTAAAAAAATTGAACGAATCTCTGGTGATTTTTTTTTGGAAGAATCCTTAGATGACATTCTAGAGGAAATACTACAATTCTCTACACTATAATAATATAATTCTGTGAATAAATCCCTGAACTATTTGCTCGGAAAGTAATAAGGTAATTTTGCGGAAAGCATTCGAAAACAGTTGAACGTATTCTGTTAGAATATTTAAAGAAATGTAGGAATTTTTTAATATTTTCTACAGTAGTCGTTTTTGAAGCAATTTCAAAATATAATTTTCAAGAATTTTTAGATGTCTAAAATCGAGTTTAAGAAAAATCTAATGAGACTTTTAGGGAATTTTCTGTAAAAAAAACAGAAAGATCTGCACAGAACTTTTCTGAAAAAACGCTAAGCACATTTACCCAACTAAATCCTGTTGTATTGGTAATGAAAATCTTGTGGAATATTAGGAGGAGTCCTTAGAGGAAGAATAATTTAATGTGTTTTTGCATAAAGCCCTTGATTATATGTATTTTGATGCACATTTTCCAAGTAATCTTTGAAGAATTTCCGAGGGATTTCCTGAAAAAAAATTTGTTAGAGAAATTTGAAGAGAAACTTTAGGAAGAACCTCCTAGGCAAAGATGGAAAAACTGTCTATGAATTCTCTGGAAGCGCATTGTGAAAAGAATCCTTGCTTGATGATCTTGAAGTTTATTTTGGTGATACTTCTAGAAATTATTGTACTATTTTTTGAAAAAATCATCAGTAATTCCAAGAAGTCCTAAACAAATTTAAAAATAACTGGATGATATTTTAAGCCATGATTTGAATTTAAATGGAATAAGTACGAAGAAGTTCTTACTGGAAAAATGTTTAATAGCATTTCAGAAGCATACTCTGTAATAATTCTTCAAGAAATTTTTTAACCTTTTCTTTCTCATTGATTTTGGACGAACTTGTGACCAACCGAATCAGATGTATACTATGCAATAGTTACTAGAAAATAATTTCATGATCATCAGATTAATCTAGAGGTGAACTGACAATTTCAATGATAAACTATTGTTAAACAATTAACTTACTATTGGAAAAAACAAGTAAATTCCTTCAAACTGATTCCGAAAAAAATAGTCCTTGTGCAACATAGTATGTTCGAGAACTTTTCATAAGAATGCTTTTTTTCGTAGAGAAAAAGTCGATCAGGCCCCTTTTAAAAAACATCCTAGTTACGTCATAGCCTATCATGTTTCAAAATCTACGATTGAATACGGTTATTCAAAAAAATCTTTAAGTGAAGACCTTTGTATCTGCAACCATAACCAGAGATCTTTCCATGAATAATGAACAAGGCTACCTAAGCAGACTCCAATAAACATGTTCTGTAAAGTTTGGAGTCCAACGAGTACTTGTAGGAGGTTAAGGATAGCCTAAACATGGTAAACGTTAAACTCAAAACAAAAATCAACCTAACTACATAAGTTTGCAAAATTCTGGAAGGTCGTTACGCTTGTAGTTCTGATGACCTGTACTCCAAGTTGTTCTTGAGTAACCTCAAACAGTCGAAGAACTCAAATCCTCTTAGCGTGTAATTATATAAGCCCGTAAAGATTTCAACATTGTACATAATCCTCCGAAAGATCATTGATTACGATTGTAGACCTGAAAGCCTGTACTCAAAGAAGTTCTTTAATCATAAACGATCCTTGAACTCAAAACATGATGGAATGTATTTTCATGAGACTATATTATTTTATTTATTTTGGAGACGAACCAGCCTCCGGCTGAAAGTCTCGATAATAAAGATAATAATAATATTTTATTTATTTATTTATTTAGTTTTGCATCAATTAGCTGGATAAAAACTCGCCAACAACATTTTGCCAATTCACTCGGTTCATGGCCGCTTTTCTCCATCCTCGACTCCGACCCACGCTCTCCAGGTCCTGGTGCACCTGATCAATCCACCAAGCTCGCTGCGCCCCACGCCTTCTTATTCCGACCGGATTCTTAGCGAACACCATCTTTGCAGAGTTGTTGTCCGGCATTCTTGCAACATGCCCTTCCCAGCGTATCCTTCCAGCTTTAGCTACCTTCACGATACTGGGTTCGTCGTAGAGTTGAGCGAGCTCGTGGTTCATCCTTCGCCACCACACGCCGTTCTCCTGCATGCCGCCGAAGATCGTCCTTAGCACTCGGCGTTCGAAAACCCCAAGAGCCTTCAAGTCCTCCTCAAGTATTGTCCACGTCTCATGCCCGTAGATGACTACCGGTCTTACGAGCGTTTTGTACATCGTGCATTTGGTGCGGGGTAAATCTTTCTTGACCGCAGTTTCTTCTGGAGCCCATAGGCACGACTTCCACTGATGATGCGCCTTCGTATTTCCCAACTAACGTTGTTGTCAACCGTCAACAAGGATCCGAGGTAGACGAACTCGTCCACCACCTCGAAGGTATCCCCGTCTATCGTTCCGCCTACCAGCATGCACTTTGTTTTCGACGCATTCACCATTAGCCCGACTCTTGTTGCTTCGAGTTTAAGGCGGGTGAACAAATCTGCCATAGTTTCAAATTTTCTCCCAATAATGTCCATGTCGTCCGCGAAGCAAACAAATTGGCCGGATCTCGTGAAAATCGTGCCTCGACTGTTAATTAAGGCTCTCCGCATGACATCTTCAAGCGCAATATTGAACAACAGACACGAAAGTCTATCGCCCTATCGTAGTCCCCAACGAGACTTGAACGAAATGGAATGTTCGCCCGAGATCTTCACGCAGCTTTGTACACCGTCCATCATCTTGTAAGCTTCCCGGGAAAGCTGTTCTCGTCCATGATCTCTCATAGCTCCACAGGTCAATACTGTCGTATGTTGCTTTGAAATCGATAAACAGATGGTGCGTAGGGACCTATTTCTCACGGCATTTTTGGAGGATTTGCCGCACGGAAAAGATCTGGTCCGTTGTCGAGCGGCCGTCGATGAAACCTGCTTGATAATTTCCCACGAACTCGTTTGCTATAGATGATAAACGACGGAAGAGAATCTGGGATAGCACTTTGTAGGTGGCGTTTAGGATAGTGATTGCACGATAATTTTCACACTCCAGTTTGTCGTCCTTTTTGTAAAAAGTGCATATAACGCCTTGCTTCCACTCCTCCGATAGCTGTTCCGTTTCCCTGATTCTGACTATCAGCCAATGCAGGCAAGTAGCCAACCTGTGCGGGCCTATCTTGATGAGTTCAGCTCCGTCCTTGCCAGTGGCCTTGTTGTTCTTGAGCTGTTGAATGGCATCCTTAACTTCCCCCATCGTGGGAGATGGTTGGTTTCCACAGACCGCTGTGCAGACGTAGCCATCGCTTTCTGTGCCTGTGTTCTCTACGCAATTCAGGTGTTCATCGTAGTGCTGCTTTCACCGTTCGATCACCTCGCGGCCGTTCGTCAAGATGCTCCCATCCTTATCCCTGCACAGCTCGCGGCATGAAACCTTTGCGGAATGCGTTGAGCTTCTGATAGAACTTCCGCGTTTCTTGAGAACGGTACAGCAACTCCATCTCTTGGCATTCCACCTTTTCCATGCGGCGCTTTTTGTCTTGGAATAGGCGGGTTTGCTGTTTCTGCTTCAGTCTGTATTGTTCCACGTTTTTCGCGTACCATGCTGCAGCATTGCAGCCCGCGCTGCATTCTTCTCCTCTAAAACCTCCTGGCACTCCTCGTCGAACAAATCGATTCTTGACAATGCTTTCGGCAGCGTCATTTATGGCTGCTTTGACTGTCCTCCAGCAGTCCTCAAGAGGGGCCCTATCGAGCTCGCCCTCATCCGGCAGCGCTGCCTCAAGATGCTCCGCGTACTCATTGGCAACATTCGGTTGTTTCAACCGCTCGAGATTATACCGGGGCGGGCGTCGATACCGTACATCGTTGATGACGGATAGTTTTGGGCGTAGTTTCACCATCACCAGGTAGTGGTCGGAGTCAATGTTAGCGCCACGATAGGTTCTGACGTCGGTTATATCGGAGAAGTGCCGTCCATCGATCAAAACGTGGTCGATTTGCGATTCTGTCTGCTGAGGTGATCTCCAGGTGTACCGATACGGGAGGCTGTGCTGGACATAGGTGCTACGAATGGCCATGATCTTGGAGGCGGCAAAATCTATCAGTCGTAGGCCGTTCTCGTTCGTCAGCTGGTGGGCGCTGAACTTTCCAATCGTCGGTCTGAACTCCTCCTCCTGGCCAACCTAAGCGTTCAAATCTCCTATGATGATTTTGGAGTCGTGGCTTGGGCAACGGTAGTACTCGCTTTCGATCTGCGCGTAAAATGCGTCCTTGTCATCATCAGTGCTTCCGGAGTGTGGGCTATGCACGTTGATTATGCTGAAGTTAAAGAATTGGCCTTTGATTCTTAACTTGCACATTCTTTCGTTGATCGGCCACCACCCGATCACGCGCCTTTGCATATCACCCATCACTATAAAAGCTGTTCCCAGCTCACTGTGTTTTGTCGCAGCTCTACGATGCCAAAACCACGAATCTTCAGTACATCGGAGAGTATGCGTGTGCTTCCGATGAAGTTGAGAGATGTGCAGTTCCACGTACCGAGTTTCCAATCGTTAGTCCATTTATGTCGCTGTGGTTTTTGCCGATTGTTCTGGTCCGTATTCTCTCGTTGATGTTCCTATGCTGATGTGCTTTTACGGTTGGCTTGCAGGGCCTGACACCAACCCCCCAGAATTTCGGAGGACCATTCCCCCTCAATTTCCGGAGGACCATTCCCCCTAAATGTTCGGAGGGCCATAGTGCGCAGTTTAGCTTAGAGTCCTTCTCTGGCACTCGGACGATGATCAGCCGCCCCTGACATGGGGAACAGACGTTGTTGTGAGCCGCTTCTAACATGGAGGACAGACGCTTAAGGTTTGCAGAAGCAAAAGCAAACCCCCCTTCCCTGTCAGCATACGACCAAAGCTCCCACCGGAGTTGGTTACCCGATCTTCCCCAAAGTTACTCATACCCCGGTCAGTACCACGAGGAGGTAGGGATAGGAGTTGCTGGGCAAGAGGCTAAGGACCGCTCAAAGGGGTCTATTTTATTCCTGCAGGTACGCGAGGCAGGAATGCCCAGCCATTTACCGTGCCTATATAAGTATATATGTTCTTCATAATTTCACTAGTTAAGCTTGTAGATCTGAAGACTTGCTTCCCACGGATTTCGTGGGTGACATATCAGCAAGGTAAATCAGTATATAGCTGACAAAGCTTTAAGCAGAATTTTCAAACATGTCTTGTTTGTAGTTAACTTGATATTTCTTCAATAAATTCATTTAAATTTCGCGGGTTCAAATTCCATTTGCATAACATAAGTTCAATTTACGTAGTGATTCAATTTGAATAAAATAATTTTTACCTACTCTCGACTCATTATGTAAACAGAGGTTTGGATTTACTAGAAGGTGCCATGTGGAAAGTTGAGTTAAACAACCGAGGTACGTAATTTTACGCTAAACGGATATACATTCGAGATAGTGGATTTTGTCTACTACGGCAAAGAATAAACCATTATCCTGTCCGACTCCTTGTTAAACCCAGTATCCATTAGGTTGAAAAAACGGATAAACAAGATAAACGGACAACAGCCCTGCAAAATTTGTATTTGTTTCGCATCCGGTTGGAACACAGCAAGTAAGGTAGGTATCTAGATCAAATGCAACAGGATCTGAAGAGTGTGGGCCGAAACCGAGGTTGATTGGAATATCGGGGCCTAGATAGCAGTAGCGGTAAACGCGCAGCTATTTAGCAAGACCAAGAGAAAATTTTTACGTCTTCTTAGGGCCTAAAGTATCTTCGAACCTGCCACATGGTACACACATGCAAAAATTGTCAATCGACAAAGTAAGCTCCTAGTTAATAATTATGGAAGTGCTCTTAAGGGGACACGGGAGACCGTGTTATTTTCCCTATCTTTCGTCTCACTCTAACAATAATCATCAAAACATTGTGGAAGCAAATCTAAAGTTTTAGTGAACCGATGAAGCTGAAAATTTATCGGGTTGTGCACTACATATATAGAATCATAGTGATACATTTTCGCATCGCTATATGGAGTGGTTCTTGGGATTTGCTTCTTGAAATGGATAGGATGATTATGATGACGTCCCGTGCGGCCTTAAGAACACTGAGCTGATAAGCATGCTGGTCCTGTGGATACGATCCGAGAATAATTATTACGAAACAGAGATACGTTCTAGTTCACGATTTATTTCAGACTTATTTGGTACATTACTTGGTGTTGTATGTATAGTCCTCTACCCTATTGTACTTGCATAGAATATTATCGATGTGCATTGTTGCATACAATAATATGCTGTGTCTTAACTATTTAATTGTTGCACCGTCACCAAACCGGATCACGCCAGTGAGACTCGCGACGCGCCTCAACTCGCCGCATTTTTAAATCAGTTCTTTAGTGTGGCGCTGCATTCTTACGATTTTTATGAACACAGCGACTATTCACATATTAACTGCGACGCACGGGGCCCAAGAAAACCATAATTATAAATAAATGTTAGTCTTGATTTCTACCGGATACATAATTCAATTGATGGATTGAAAATTCTCGAACTGTCAAACAATGACATAATGCAAGATAGATAAACAATCACAATTTAAATTCAATGTTTGGATCTGGAATGATCTCGGTGGTAATTAGAAAGTTAATTGAATAATAAATCTATCTCTAACCTTTTCTATTTGTTCTTAGGTATGAATAATATACCTTTCAGGTGAGTATATAGTTGTGGTGTGAAAGTGTGGTGAATATGAAGTGTTTGTGGCCGGCAGCTTGAGGTATGCTGCGTCCACTGGTGCTGTTGTTGTTGTTGTTGTTTGAGAGGGACTTTAACCCGAAGGTCATTCGTCCCTAAGAAAAATCACCAGAATCGCTCATTGATTGTCCACTGGTGCGGTGCGTGGTTGAAGTACCCCGGTGGCTTGCGGCTGGCCTAAACACATGCTCTGTCCCAGTTGGAACGTAACGCCAGTAAAAAAGAAGAAGAATGGAATATGAATTTCTAGAATTCGTAAAATTGTAGGTTTTCTAGTTAGTATATATTTTATAACGAATGTAAATGAAATATTTTAGGTGGAGTTGCTGAAGCGGAAAAACGTGCTTGATTTATTTCATATTTTAAGTAAATTTCTTTTTTCTAGAACTTTTCTACAAGCAACTTGAATCTGAAAAGGGAATAAATTGTGATAAAACTTTGTTTCCTAACCATTAGCACAGCCGTAGGTTTACTGTACATAAAGTAATTAATTAGTTGTTTTCTTCAATATTAGTCCTCGCCCTAGTCAACATAAAGTATATTTGGTGCTAGAATTCAAATGAAATTCATCCTTCGTGCGAGAATCTGGCGGTCTTGGCATGTAAGAAAAACATTAGTAGTGAAAGTGTGCCGTTTTCTGCGTTTCGTTTCCACCACAAAGTTGAAACAAGAAAACAACCATAATATATTGGATCAAGCACGCAATCGTACAAATGCTGCATCGTGGTTCCTGCTCGGAGCGCGATGCATCCAAATGACGATTTGAATACAAAGCTATAGATTACGTAATGTAGGATGACGACGGCCAGATTGGGTGTATTGCTTTGACGATGGACGAGCTACCGCATAATGATATGGCTGCAGGGTCGTTCATAGCTCGAGGCAACAATTTATGGCTTTCATTTACATTGCATACTGCGATTCTCATCATCATCAGCGACCTTATTGTGCTTAATTTGGAAAAAAAATCTTATTTTTAGGATTTAAAATATAACTTTTAAAACAGCAAACCCCGAAGGAACAGATTGTGGAAATCTGTATGACAACGACCGTTCAACTGAAATTTGTTATTAGTTACTTATAAAATTAGGTGATACGACGATCAATTTAACCTTCTGGTTATCTTGCTATAATGCAAATCACTCGTTATGGAAATTAACCGTATGATGAACAAATGTATGCCTTTGATCTCGTCATCAAATCTTCCATTTATACGAACCAGCGGTTTTAACCATTTGAGTTTCTTCGTTTGCTACTCTGTGTTGGTTATACACTATAGTAGACCCTAAACGTTCAGCTTATGGCAGACCTACCTTCTATCAAATACCAGGTAGACAGCCTGTGAAAACCGTATTAAGCATGAATTTGCACCTAACAAATTGTTACAAAACGCTAAGATTCGTCGGAAGGTTGTGATGTTGCTCTAATGAAATACATAAAGCATGATAATAGCATCAAAAGCCGACGTCCTTCTTGCAAGTCAAATTTATTCCACTGGCTTTTCGTTCGTGGAACCGCATTCCACACTGATAAAAGAAAAAAAAAACACGCAGATGGAATTTTTTTAACAAGCCACACATAAAATTACCCCCTCAACGTTGAGAATTTATTTAATTTGAATAGCAAGAGCCTTGAGTTTCCTCCGTCTAGGAACATGCGAGCGTTCCAAGGATTCGCATTTTTTCCACCACCACCCACGAGTCATGCTGAGCAGAGTGTGTTCAAAAGCATCAGTCAGCGGGGAGTGTAGAACCTCATTCATAGCAATCAAATAAAAACGTTCTTATTGCTCTCGTTCCACGTGACTATGCGTTGATGTCTTCTCCTGACTCCTGACCAGTGCCGGATTTGGGTTTTTGGGGGACTGGGAGACGGTGTGGCTCTAACATTACAGTCTGCGCGTTTTATAATCGCAAAAACTTAGGTACGAATTGGAATTGAATTTCGATTAATATACTCGGTGCTAATCTAGATATTTAAATTACACTTTTTATCCATTTCTTATTAACCTCAAATTTAATCGAAGGGAAAAATACACTAGTTCATATAACAGTAAATAAGTTTGTTTAGGTTTTATATTAAAATATTCTATTAAAATAGTGAGAGCAAAGGCTATATCGAGAGTTTAATAATTGTGTCTCAGATGTGGTAATGCTCTTATCCTCCTATCCAGCACAAAAAAATAATAATATCATGTGCAGTTGTAGGTTATGTGCATGGAAAACGACGTAATATTACAATTTATTGTTTGTCGCGTAATATATTTCCCCAGAATAACCCGTTTATTTAGACACGATAGGCAATTATTTCAGTTCTATGTCGAGCTACGACACGACAGGGAGGATGGTGTAACAACAGTCGTCTTAGAAATACGAGTATCAGTTAAGATTAAAACAGGAGACCGTGTTATCTCCCCTATCTTTTGTCTCACTCTAACAATTATCTTCAAAACTCTGCAGTAGCAAATCTTAAGCTTTAGTAAATCGATTAAGCTGAAAATTTAGTGCAATTGGTCGAATTGATTTGCATTGATTGCATTCCATTCACTCTAGTTTTTTTTGCCCTCTACTTTTGATTGCAATCAAGTTTCTCTTCATGATATCAGCTTTTTATGAGCGCTCGTTTCAATATTGAACGACACAAGCCAAATGTTAGATCTCTAGATTAAAACAGAAAATGATCTTGCTTATGGCACCAACTAACGCTTGTATTAATTCGTCAATTCGTAGGAGGAAATAGACACCCTAATAGAAAAAAGAGATGGAAAATTTTTTGTCTTCGAGAAAGTTGTTCAGAGTGAGCAGTGAGCGCTCCCCGAGAGACCATGCAAAGATCTAAATTTATCCACTTCGTGAGAGAGTAGAGCATTTCCTATGGACGCTACAAAATTCCGTTCGTTTTGAATAGTATAATTGGAATAAGGAGTTGTGAAATGAACATCACGCTATAATTAATGCAAGGTATTGTTGCGGAATCTCTTAAATTATGTAGAGGTTCTGTCGGAAAAATCTTCCTGGCTTCCGGTAAAAAATTTCAAAACATTCAGTACTTCCCTGGTTTTGTTTATTCAGTCCAATCTGGGTTTTCCTCGGATCCCTGTAGTAATTGTTTTCAAGGATACCCACGAAAATTCGTATTTCCAAGGATAACTCAGAGTTTCTTTTTGAAATAGCTCCAGTGATACATTATGCAATGCGTCTAGAGATTCTTACAGGAAATGCTTCAAGGATTGATTCTTGAATTTCACTAGACATGCACTCACGTGGCACGGTAAAAGGCTAGGCATGGGGTACTATTGGTACCTCGCGTACCTGCAGGAATAAAATAGACTTCTTTATGTGGTCCATAGCCTCCTGCCCAGCAACTCCTATCCCTTCTTCCTCGCGGTTCTGGCCAGGGAAGATCGGGTAACCAATCCCGGTGGGAACTCTGGTCGTATGCTGACAGGGAAGGGATGATTTGGTTTTGGGGGGCCCAGATAGCCGTAGCGGTAAACGCGCAGCTGTTCAGCATGACCAAGCTGAGGGTCGTGGGTTCGAATCCCACCGGTCGAGGATCTTTTCGGGTTGGAAATTTTCTCGACTTCCCAGGGCATAGAGTATCTTCGTACCTGCCACACGATATACACATGCAAAAATGGTCATTGGCATAGTAAGCTCTCAGTTAAAAACTGTGGAAGTGCTCATAAGAACACTAAGCTGAGAAGCAGGCTCTGTCCCAGTGGGGACGTAATGCCAGAAAGAAGAAGAAGATGATTTGGTTTTGATTTTGCTTCTGCAAACCTGGAGCGTCTGTATTGCATGTTAGGAGCGGCTCACAACTGCGTCTGTTCCCCATGTCAGGGGCGGCTGAATATCGTCCGAGTACCAGACAAAGACTTTAAGCCAAACTGTGCGCTATGGCCTTCCGAACATTTAGGGGAATGGTGCTCCGGAAATTAAGCGGGTTGGTGTCCCTGCAAGTCAATCGTAAAAAAATCAAGCACAGGAGCGTCAACAGACGGACCGAAACAGTCGTCACAGACCAATGCTTTTTCGTTGACTAACGATTGGAAACTTGGTACGTGGAACTGTAAATCCCTCAACTTCATCGTAAGCACAGCATACTCTTCGATGTACTGAAGATCCGCGGTTTCGACACCGTAGCGCTGCAGGAGGTGTGCTGGACAGGTTCGATGGTGCGAACGTTTAGAGGTAATCATATCATCTACCAGAGCTGCGGCAACACACACGAGCTGGAAACAACTTTCATCGTGATGGGCGACATGCAAAAACGCGTGATCGGGGGGTGGCCGATCGATGAAAGAATGTGCAGGTTGAGCATCAAGGGCCGATTTTTTAACATTATCATAATCAACGGAGGCACGATGATAAAGATGCATTTTACGCGCAGCTTGAACGTGAATACGATCGCTGCCCAAGCCACGACCTCAAGATGATCAAAGGAGATTTAAACGCTCAGGTTGGCTAGGAGGAGGAGTTCAGACCGTCGATTGGAAAGTTCAGCGCTCACCGGCTGACGAGCGCGAACGGCCTTCGACTGATAGATTTCGGAGCTTCCAAAAATATGGCCATTCATAGCACCTATTTCCAACATAGCCTTTCCTACCGATACATCAGGAGATCACCACAGCAAACAGAATCGCAAATCGACCACAATTGATTGATGGACGGCACTTCTCTGACATTATCGACGTTAGAACCTATCGCCCAGATAGTCGTAGCGGTAAATGCGCAGCTATTCAGCATGACCAAGCTGAGGGTCGTGGGTTCGAATCCCACCGGTCGAGGATCTTTTCGGGTTGGAAATTTTCTCGACTTCCCTGGGCATAGAGTATCTTCGTACCTGCCACACGATATACACATGCGAAAATGGTCTTTGGCATAGTAAGCTCTTAGTTAATAACTGTGGAAGTGCTCATAAGAACACTAAGCTGAGAAGCAGGCTCTGTCCCAGTGGGGACGTAACGCCAGAAAGAAGAAGAACCTATCGTGGCGCTAACATCGACTTCGACAACTACCTGGTAATGGCAAAGCTGCGCCCAAAACTCTCCGTCGTTAACAACCTAGGGTACCGACGCCCGCCTCGATATGACCTCGAGTGGCTGAAGCAGCCAGATGTCGCCACAGCAAACGCCCAGCATTTCGAGCAAACGTTGCCGGAAGTGGATTCGCTCGCCGAAATCCCTCTCAAGGACTGCTGGAGTACAACGTCGCAGGCGAGAACATTGTTGGGTACGTTGAACGGAGTCGACGGAATGATTGGTTCGACGAGGAGTGTAGAAAGATTCTGAAGGAGAAGAACGCAGCGCGGGCTGTAATGCTGCGGTAAGGTACTCGACAGAACGTGGAACGTTATAGACAGAAGCGGAAGCATCAGACCCGTCTATTCCAGGAGAAATAGAGCCGTCTGGGGGAGACGGAATGCGAAGAAAGTTCCATTAAAACTCAATGCATCCCGCAGAGGCTTTGTGCCGCGAGCCAAAATGTGGGAAAATGGGAACACTTTGTCGGACGGACGCGAGGTGATCGAAAAGTGGAAGCAGCACTACGACGAACATTTAAATAGCGCTGAGAGCACAGGCACGGAGATTCAAGGAAGATATGACTATGTCGGAATGTTGAACAATAGCAACCAACCAGCTCCCACTTTGAGGGAAGTTAATGATGCCGTCGAACTACTAAAAAAACAAACCAACTGGGAAGGATGGTTTCGGAGCGGAACTCATTAAGATGGGCACGGAGAAGTTGGTCGCTTGTCTGCATCGGCTGATAGTCAGAATCTGTCAGACAGAACAGCTACCGGAGGAGTAGAAGCAAGGGGTTATATGGTCGGCGTTAAGTCAGAAAGGACCAAGTGACATTTTTCATATTTTAAGAAAAATGGACTTAAAGTCTAACGCTTTGCAATATTTTAACTCGTTAAACTTTTGGTTCAATATTTTTACACAGCTTTGTGTTACTTTCAAACAATATAATGTGAAGTTATAATCATGAAAAATCATAATCAAAACCTCTGATAGAACGATTTTTTGATGGACTATGTGTACTTGGTCCACTCTGACTGAAAAACCACCGTTCAGTAAGTTGGTTCACTCTGACCGAATAATTTATAAGAAAATAACAATCATTTAATGCTTGCATGGTTAAACTGGGTGCATAGCTCTAAGATGAAAAGATTATCAAGACCCTTCGACACCACTATCGTAAATTCATCACTAATCTATATCGTCAATCTCGAAACCAGTGGCAATCATAATGCCTAAAAATTAAAGTTTTGCAGGGTCAGGGCATTGAAGACCAGAAATATTCAAATATGCGTTCAGTCAGAGTGGACCAAGTGAAAATTTTGAGTACCGACCAAAATATACTGGTCCAATAAGCGGATTCTAGGACATTCCATACATACATCATAGAACTACCATAAACTTCTATTGGACTCTGGAATCGATTCAAAAAATGCAATAATCAATCAGTTTATTGTTTTTCAACACTTGGTCTGCTCTGTCTGCACAGAAATTGTTGCAATTTCTGACCACCCATCCAAGTATTGTAAATGGTCAAAAATCAAAATCAAAAGCATCGAATTAAGTAATATTTATGAATTTCCATCAATAGATGAGAAGCAGAATAATTCGATATCGAAAAATCTGAACAATCATTTGAAATGTCTTTTATTTCCAAGCATTCCTTAACGCGCTCATCATTTTCGCTGTTATGGTAATATGCACTTGGTCCACTCTGACTGCATAGTTTTATAGATTTTTATTGATCATCCAAAGTAAATTTATTACACAGCTCTCGCAGTTTACAGCATAAATTAAAGTGAGTGAAATGGAGTTAAGGTAATTTCGCATCTAATGAGAGAATAATCCTATTTTCCCAAGTTTTGTACTTAGTCCCCTCTAACTTAACGCCGACCTTATGCCCTATCTACAAAAAGGACGACAAGCTAGAATGTGAGAACTATTGAGTGATCACGAGCTTACTGCACTCTACGATGAACCAGTCATCGTACAAAATTTTAGGTTCACCTGAACTTACTACTCAAACCAATCATGTACGCGCCATTATTTGCGGTTGGAAAAGCTATGAACTGTTAAAATCGGTTGGAAAATGGTAGAGATATTGACAAAAATAATTTCCGTGCGGCACAGGTGACCTCACACTTTTGCACGATACATATACCATAATAAGGGGTGAATCCAAACTTTTGCACGATGACTTGAATGACTGTTCCATTGATTTTGAATAGTTTTTTATTCTTCCGTCAATATTTTGTGAGTGCTCTTCAAGGAATATAAGATTACGATTCTAATGACACATTTGTTAATATTTTTAGTCGATTCAATGCGGAGGAAATAAGCCATGTTTTTAGTGTTTGTGTTGACAAATGTAACAAATTTAAGTAAAAATTATGTAAACGAAATTCAGAATATGTTTTTGGAAAAATACCTCCGAAGTTAGAATAATTCATTGCCTTTCGAATGCATCATAGAGAGTTTCAATTTGAAGTTTAATCGCAGAGATATGGACAAAACACTTTCGCATGTTTTTAGGGAGTGAACTCAAACTTTGACACGGGAGTGTAAAAGAGTATTTAAATCTGTATTACTTTGTTTTGGATCCACGGGGCCCTCTGATAGGAGGTGACAAGAGTAATCGCCCCATTTGTCCTCCTCAAATCCGGGCCTGCTCCTGTCAGCACAACAGTGGTTGAGTCAGTCATCCGCGGTACAATCCGGAAAAGTAGGTTAAAAATGAAATCGCTAGCAGTAATGAAATAATTTATTTGGCAACGAAGTAATAAAAATGGATTCGGATTATATCTCCCGTGGAGTGGGAACAAAACGGCTGCCTATATTGAATGTGGGACCGAGGCAGAAGGGGGGAAAAAAGGCACAATCACTAGGGCGTGGGACTGGAAAGCTAGATAAGTACTGCTGCTAGTGTTACCCCAAAATGGCACAGTGAAATGGCCGGTCGGAGTTCGCTAAATTACACATTTGTGTGCACGGTTGGCTAGAATTCAATTCAACCTAGCGGATTATCTCGGCCAGTTTGGAAAATGGTCTGTAACTAAGCGTTCAACCTTGGCACCAGGAAGCGGTAGATTGAAGTTTATGCTTTTAATAACTTTAAAGATAACAACGCTTGGGGCTGCCAAATTAAGCGAGCGCTAGGCATGGAAATGAAATATAAAATGGAACTGCTGGGGTAAGCTTTTCCAATGTGGAAGGCCGTGGGCGCTTGGGAAATGTTATTCTTGGTAAAAACACTATACAATTGGGAACAGAAAGTCAGTTTGCCAGTGGAGTGTTATTTTAGGATAGAGTAGGGAAAAAAGGTGGCTGCTTTCAATCAAATTCAGCTTCGATGATAACGAGGTGAACCTACGCTTCCATTTAGTATTTTATTCAAACAAATATGAATCTGATGACGGTAGTTTCAACTCATCGTATCACCATTATGTTAGAGCCTGTAATCTAATTAATTTGAATAAAATTTTTCAGAATTAGTGACAGTGTCCCGATCAGATGGTAAGTAACAAATTTGTTACTCAATGTGTAATATTTATTTTTTTTTCTGAAAGTAGCACATGAGATGAAACAAATGCAACTCCTGAAATAAAATAAAAATGCTGCTGAGCAGTAATTCCCTTATCATTTTTTTCAACTGCCCTGATTAACTTGTGCCGCTGACTCCTAGAAGGACCTCTTAAAAGATAACTCTGGCAGTGTAGGGATGCTGCACCGACGACCCACTAAAACCAAGCCACGGAATGTAAGTCGTGTACAGAATGTACCGGAAACACCTTACGATATTACTTCGATAAGGGGTCAGTAAATATTGCACTCAACACTTGTGCGCGGTGGAAGAAAACCCCCTGTCACCGGTTGGCACAGCCAACTCTCGGTTGGAAAATCAGTAGACTTCAACCGTTTCAGCTATGACAGACTATCTTTGTCATTCAATCTATCATCGTCAATTTTGCTTATCACTATTTCTATATCAAACAAAACACGTTAAAAAGTTGAATTCCCTAAAATTAATTTCTTGAATTTGTCATTTGCCTAGTAAGTATTAAAATTAACTAAAAATTTATCATAAAATCACTAGTTAAATAAATAGTTTAAAGTGAAGATGAATCGAAGCCAACTTCACTGGAGAACCGAACACCCATTTGAGTTGAAAACTTAATCGATTAGTCACCACTAGCTAATGATCAATCGATTAAGATTTCAGCCTGAACAGATGTTCGGTTCTCCAGATTCGTGCTCTTGAAAATTTGAGCTTTGGCTTCGATTCATCTTCACCTTAAAGGTCACATTTCTCACACGAAGACGAATTGTGAACGAAGAGACTAGTTAATGTAAGTAACCTAAGAATATATGAACCTATGAACTAAAAACTAAACGAATTATAAAATTTACAACTTAAAGCTTACTCCGAACTAAAGGACGAGTTTGAATTTGAGAGGTCCGAACGACTTCGCCGTCTCCGTAAAAAGAACTTTAAGATTAACTACTAGTTCATCATCACATCCAGTATGTTGAAGGCTTGTTCACATGGAAAAGCTAACCCTAGCTCTAATACAGGTGCCAACACAACACTGCACCATTGCATGATCTGCAGCCTCCCGACCGAAGCAGATCGGAAGATGTTCCAGTGTGATGTATGTGACCACTGACTGGTTCCATTTCATGTGTGCGGGTGTCAATGATAGCATCGAAGATGAAAACCGAAGTTACGTATGCGTGGCTTGTGCTCTACCCGTCCCGTCTATATCAGACCTGTCCAACCTTTTTGGCTCATTTTCGACATAAATGGTTGATATGAAGCTTGCATTTGCAGTAAAAATATCTCAGATCGAACCATAATTACGAACGCACCAAGTATGTATGTCGAAAAAGAGCCAAAAAGGTTTGACAGGCCTGGTCTATATCGTCGACGACCAGCAGTGTTCGAGAAGCGAAGATGCGACTCGAGATGCAACGGTTGGAAGAGGAGAAGCGAATTCAGTAGCGGCTGCGAGATAACGAGAGAAGCGGGAAAAGATTCTTCAAGACATGACGATACGTTTGGAGAGAGAACGCGGTGAGAAAGTAATTGCGGCGAGGCTAGGCTTACCAGATGGTATCCCTTGGGAGGACATGTAATCTTTTTTGATCATGTGTCCTCCCGTCTTCCCTTAGACTGAAAATGTCCTCCTTTTTCAAAGTGAGCAAATATAATATTTGATAACCATTCACATCTTCTCTTTCTGTATTTGTTATTTTTTTTAATACCGTTACGGACACTTAAGGCCCCTGTGAAGTAGAACCGATTGAAAAGCATATAAATTGAAACATATTGCATGATACCTGTGCGTTATCAGACTTTTGAAACACTCAACTTCCGAACGGTGGGCGAAGATTCGGATTCCAAAGCTTGAATTACCTAAAATAAATAGAAATTAATGATCTTTCCATGATTCTTATTCCGGACGCAACCTCACTTTTGCTTCATTTTACGGACACCTTGTTTCAAATTCCGGACAACTCACGAAAAGAAAAACTTTAATAGTTAAATTATAATTAAACTCCCGCATTCGTAAAAGCAACGTCAAAACAAGTTGCGCATTATAAATTTTCATGGATTGCCATTTAAAATTCATATTAAAACGCGCCTGAAAGTTGGGAACTTTCAAACAGGAAATTTTGAAACATTTCAATTGAAACCTTTCCCATACAAAGTAGAGTGTCCGGAATTTGAATCAAAACGGTATTTCTGTCTTGAATAAACTTTGTTGAAGATGCAATTTGAAAAAAATTGAGTCAAACAATAGTGTTCAAGTTTTTAAACTCTTCTATTATTCAAATCGCTGTTGTTCTTATTAAAAAGCGAGTTGTTTTAAGATTTTTTTATTTTGTTTTTATTTTTGTAAGATCACACTACTTTTGAATTGTTTTCGGAGTATTGTTGATATGCTAATACCTTATAACTTGGAACTCAAGCACACCCAATACGGTTACCCTTAATGAATCGTTATTCAGAATGTTAAAACACCGAGAGTACTCTTATCCTGAGTTTCTGTAAAAATATATGGCTAGTGAATTATTTGGGGTTAAACTCAATTCCGGAATCAGTTGGGTGCGATTATATCTGATTTTATACGGGTTGGGATATTGCAAAAGAATCAATGGCATCTGCGTCAGCTTACTAAACAGAAGGCCGTGATTTCAATCCAATGACCATATTTACAGAAGAAAAAAAAAAGTTTATGAAACCTGTTGCAAGGACGTAGCCAGAGCATTTCTCAATTTTGTAAACACTAAATGTCCTCCTTTCTTAAATTTTCATCTGGTAAGCCTAGGCGAGGCTGACTTTGGAGAAGGAACACATTCAGCAAAAGTATAGTTTACTTCACACGCAGCTGAACGATGACGGAGAGGTAGGTAGCGCGCGTAGTCGCGAACCGCGGCCCAACGAGTGAAGTTCAAGATTAGATGAACCAGAATACAGCCGTGACCCTAAGCACCAATACTGGGAGCAACCCTACTGGGCTTACGTTACAACCACCTGTTTCAGTTAAGTCGTCCCTAATCAACTCGTCTGTTGCCCTGGCATCTGGCAAAACAGCAACACCACCCCAAAATCAGCAATTTTCCCAGTCTATCCAACCAGTAGAGTCACAACAAGTTACAGTGATTTCTCAATCAGACTGTTAATCGTCGTTAGCACCCACCAATACGATTAGTTTGCCTAATATGTAGACATAAAGATTAGACCGCTATTGTCGCTGTTAATGCTGTGACCAACATCTACCAAGTACCGTAATTCGGGGTGTAGTTGATCAGCGGGGAGAAGTTGATCATTCCTGTACCCACATGTATAGACTGTTATAAGAGCTATGACCCGATTTCAATTATCACAATTTCTGAGTTGTGGCATTACCTGATAGCTACTCTTGATTTTCATAAATTCGGTTTGGCATTCAGGGTAATTATTTCATGGAAATACAGATTTTTTAAGAAATGTTTGATGAACTGTTGAAGGGTTCTCCTCCAAACAATCGACTATTTCCACGACTATACAAAGCTACAATTTTAATAAACTGTTTCATACATTCCAGATATGTTCTGCGTACCCAGTTTTGAATTTGTATTGAGGATACAAATTCTTTTTTTAGAGAAAAAATGATCTTTTTGCAAGAGGGTTGCTAATTTCAAAGAAAATTGCCTACCTTTAGGCGTTTAATGTGGTGTAATCTACAGTCCACAACTTTCAATTAAAAAAATAACCGATTTATCAATAAGTTGTAAGATTTTTGAGTCTTGATTCAGATTCAGAGACCCCAAATTTAGTGAATAGCATACTTCTTTATTTTAGGAAACCTATCGCAGTAATTGATCAACTTCACCCCGGAATCAAAAACACCACTTTTTGTAATCTAAAAAATGTTTTCGTTATTATGATAATAATTCGTCAAAATTTCGTTTGTATAATTCGTTAAACATTCAACCAGTACAGGTTTTTAAAATATTCAGATGATAATACATGCATCCCGCTAGGAATTATAGCACAGAATCGCTCAAAAGTGATCAACTTCCCCCCAGTTTACGGTATGTGGTTTTTGGACGTGGTACTCAAAGTGTCACTTTTTTTTTCAATTTCACCATAGCAACCTGCTTTCAGAACCAAAACATTTACCCCGTCCGGTTTTCTTTCCTTCGCGCGCCTTTCGTGACTTGTACCAACAAGGTAAAAACAAAACAATCAATTTGACACTTTGCGTACCGTTGGATCGCGCCAATAAAAATCAAGGCTACTGTGGTTGATTCATCACAGTATGGAACACACAGCGCCTCTAGCGTTCTAAATCTAATATTTCTATTGTTCGCCTCTATCGGTACCACCACAGATAAAGCAACCAGTGAACCTGTTGATGTTTTGGTGCTATAGGAACCCAATACTTACACCGTCAGCGAGTGTACAGGAGGCCTCAACTATGCCATCCACGACATGTAATGATAACAATGTTTTTGTTATCTCGCCTCCAACATGTACATCAGCATCGTACGGACAACTGCCACCAGTTCCATGTTCATCGAGCTCGCGACAATAATCTGTCTCTCAGACTACATCAGTTTCACAACACTATCCGCAGCCATAAACAGCGAGGCATGGATCAGCTTATCCAGCAGTTATGTCGTCGAGATCCGCAGTTCAGCATGGTTCATTACCGTGGAATGCGTCGTTACCACTACCGGTACATCAGTCAAAACCAACAAGCATGCAGTCTGGGAGGTATCGCTGATCGAGACTGTCGGAAATCAATCCAACCCGTATACATCTCAACACCAGGCAGCATATAGGTGTCATAGACAGCCCCTAGGGACTAATGATGCGGCCTACCCAGCAGTAAGTCAGTATATCCCTACGGCAACGGCGGTAAGTAGCCAACCAAGGATCAATGATATGCGAAATATGTACCAAAATCAATGGATTTCCGCTCCGAATCGAAATTTGTTAACGTCTAGATCGCAAATGTTTCCAAATATAATGGGTAAGTAGTCAGGGACTTCAAGGGCACTTTACAAACCAAATCAATCAGTTCACTAACGCAGTGCAAAGCAGTCTTCAAAGACCATCATTGTTGCACAGATACTTTGAAAAGCATGCTTTGAAAAAATCAATGCTTTGCATTGGATTCACGCTTTTTGCATTTAATTGCTCCTTTGCTCACTTGATCAAAAATAATGATTGATTCAAATCATTTCAAAGCAAACTGCATACTCTAGACATAGACCTCGGTAAGCATACATACAGTGTACAATAATGGTTTTCAATTGAAGGTGTCTGTGATCGAGCCTCCTGGTGATTTCATTGATGTTCCTAGGCGTAGAATCTCCCTTATTCTTGTTTACGGCGTATCCAAATTTCAATAGAATCTTATTCATTCGAATCCGTGTCCCATAATATTTTGCTGACGTAAACGGGACGGCGAAACGATTTTCGATCGAAAGTGAATTCAAATGTCAACAAGAATAGGGAAATATAATCGTGCCTGTAATATACAAAAGCTAAAAATGGTAACGTCGACAAAGAACGTTCTCAGTCAATAACTATAGAAGTGCTGTTAGAACACTAAGCTGATAAGCACATCATAAGCATAGTATCAATGAGGACGTAATACTAAGGAGAACAGAAGGAGAAAAATAAGTTGGTATACCTATCATGAGTGAAAACTAATAATTTCTTTGAGTAACATAAATCGTTAAAAGATTACCTATATCTGTGAAAAAAATAGTTTAGTTCAAAATGTATAATTTATATGTAACGTTACTGGTCCAACTTGACCATCCAGGCATAATAGAACTTGCTTATCGGGTGAAACGGAATTTGAAAGAGGAATTTTGATATGTTTGTTCAAATTGGGGTGCAAATAGAAGCGCGTGTAATATGTCAAAACTTTATTTTGACTCAAAAGAACTTTTTCCATGATAATGTGGTAGATCTTTTCCACACATTTCAAGAGATTTTTATTGCCATAAAACATAAGATAAAATATTGTGAAGTATTGAATAACAGTGTGTCGAAGATTAGGGTCCAGTCGTGGCAAGAATATATGGGCTCCGTGAAATTATCCATGCCTCTACAAGCCCTATAGAGGTGGTGTTTCTGTTCGAGCATAAAGCCAATGTCATGAGCAGCATATTCAATAAAACATCATGCCATTTGTCTTGTGCCAACATGATTTCAGAAAAGACAACTGAAACTGTTTGTGGATGTAATAAAAAGATTACATTAACGTCTATTTAACATGAGTGAATTCAGCTGGTACTCAACAACAGCGTAGATCAACAACCCTACATGAGTTGAATTCTGAATATTTAGATGTTTCGGAAGAATCACTCTGTTCACTCAAGATCGTTTACCATGTTGAGAAATATTTTCACTTGTTCATTGACGCGCACTTAGTGAAATCGCGATGAAAAGAAAACAGTATTGGTTGCTAGGCCTACCAACAATGTTCGTGACCCATCTACTGCGGCTCCATCCCATTACCCCGAACGCCACTACCCCGAATGGGTCACTACCCCGAAAGCCATTACCCCGAATGGGTCATTACCCCGAACGCCACTACCCCGAATGAGCCATTACCCCGAATAGTATGAGATACAGTACAGTATCTTGTTTTGCGTGCAAAAATGCGTCTCTAATGAAGGCTGGTAATTAATGCCACGTACAATTCGTCGGTAAAATGTTCATCATATATTTTCCCTTCTTTCATATATTTTCCCTTCAGCTATTCTTTCGAAATATCTTGATGGCAACTATATTCTTCTCATTCTTTCTGAGACTGTCCCTGTTTATCAGCTCAGTGGGCACCTTCGCAATTCAAGGATTCATTCATAAATTTAATTTCTCCAAAACTTGCCATTTTTAACACCTATCCACTCCCTCGTACTTTTTTTTTGTATGGAAATTCTACATATTGTGAATGGGCTGTAACATTTTGAGGACAACCACCCACAAACTCTTTTGCTCCCTTCAGCGTTACGAAATTTGTGAATGGGCTTTAATAAAATAAGCCTTTTATTGATTGAAAGGAACTCGAACCCAAAACCCTCAATATGGTGTTGCTTAACAGATGCGTAATCACCGGTATTTGGACTTATTGGTGGAGTTCATATTTCAATTTTGTTTTTGAACAAATATTTTTCTTTTTTATGAATATAGGTTGTGTCATAGCATCACGTTGTTACAGTGATCATTCACGTCATAGCTGCACACATTTCACCAGAAATTTGCCCTTCTTTTTTGAATAGGCTGTTCTTTCTCGTTTTTGGTGGATAAGCTAGTCATTAATATTTCCATATAGAACAGCTTTCTATAAGGGAATATATCTTGAAGGCATTCACTAAAGTGATTCCTGCTATAATTCTAATCGGAAATTTTCTCTTTATTTTATCTTCTTGTATTAAAGCAGACAGGTCTCTTATGGAATTACTCACCACTTTTCTGCTATCATCATTTCTTCATTATCTTGAATCATAATTTTTTTTGTGGTTATCTCACAGAAATTCAAATTAATGATCCCACATATCAACAAAAATTCTTACTGTGCCGTCAATCAGAGGCCGCCGATTTTTCTAACATGTACAAGTGTACAAGTGCGATAGCGGTCTATTAGGTTGGTTTTTAGGCGGGTTCCATAGAACAACACTTGCAGCAACTATCCAGGGTGAACTTCCATTACAATCGTTTACAAAACAAAATCTTTAAGAAGATCTTAATCTCAATGCCCGACACTTATAAAAATGAGTAAAGGAAGTGGCTACCGAGTTCCAATAAGAGACTTTACTACATCCTAATTTTGTGCATATTATAGCTATCCTTCTCATAATAAATTCACCCTTCTTTTCGAAATAGGCTGTTCTTCAGAGCATTGCAATGTGGCTGTGTGAATCTTCCCAAAATTAGAGGACAAAACTTAGTATGTAAAAATTATTTGCTGAACAACTAGCTGCTTTTTGATCTACTTATATTTGAAAAATACATTTTTGAGCCAAACCCGTAAAATACTCAGAAGGAATCGTACAATTATCTCCCCACTCTCTAACTAGAATATGTCTCAAAATGTTATCCATTCGGGGTAATGGCGTTCGGGGTAGTGACCCATTCGGGGTAGTGGCGTTCGGGGTAATGACCCATTCGGGGTAATGGCTTTCGGGGTAATGGCGTTCGGGGTAGTGGCATTCGGGGTAGTGGCGTTCGGGGTAGTGTCATAGAATCATCTACTGCATAGTCCACTTTGTTGAATGAGCCACAAATGATTCAAATAAATGATGCAGTATTTTCACCAAAATGAAAGGATCAAATCAGAGCCTTGTTGGATTGAAAAAATAGGATCGCGCATTCTCCTTTTCCTTGTTTTATAAATCAAAGCAACGCAAAGCAAAAGCAATTTTGAAGACTGGTGCAAAGTAATATAATGCCAGCTAGTAGTCTGGGTTTAAATAGGGAAAGTGTACCAGTTATGGCCATAGTGGTTCCCTATTTGGCCATATGTGATATTTTGATAACTTTCACATTTTTAGTTTTTTTGAATGCTTCAACATCAAGATATATCTAAAGTCTAACTACTAAAACACACAAAAATCGTATGGCGAAATAGGGAACCACTATGTCCATAACTGGTACACTTACCCTATCTCCAATTTTCCAACACAAAGTGGGTCAGCTCCTTGTCTGCCGACTGGAGCAGAGCTTGGGCCGAATGCGCAACAACTTGCGGCGCGTCATGTTGTGCAGAAAGATCTTCCACCATTCGGCGGAAATCCTGCTGAATGGCCATTGTTTTGGAGCAGCTATGAAACTCCAACGCAAATGTGTGGATATTCTTAGTCAGAAAATTTTCGAGGACTGCAGCGATGTCTAAAGAGGGATGCTGGGAAGGTGGTGAACAGTTTCCTGCTGCATCCGTCCAATGTTGGAGAGATCATGTCAACCCTTCGCATGCTCTATGGCCACCTAGACGCCATCATCGGTTCGCTGTTGAATGACGTCAGAAACATCCCAGCACGAAAGCCGGAGAAACTCGGAACTCTGGTGAATTTTGGACTTGTGGTGCTCAACCTCTGTGCGCATCTGGTATCCGCTGGACAGCAAATGCACTTGACCAATCCCATTCTCCTCCAAGAACTGGTAGACAAATTACCAGCCAATATCAAGCATTTCTTCGGAACTTTTCGGACTACATGAGTCCTATGATCAACGCGGCAAGTAGTTTTACTAGCAAAATCGAAGAGTTCTCCAAATCGGAGCGTCAGAAAGGAAAGGCGTTCGTCAACTCTGTTAGAGCCGAGGCCAAGCAGTCGCGAAAATAACAATAAGAAAAGCGGCGGTGGTAGGAATACGAGTAATTCGCAAGCATCAACAAGTCCAAGGATTTGTCCGTGCGCGGTGTGTCAAACGGTAAGTCCAAGAAGCATATTTTTGGAGCGGAGCTGAGGGTTTTCAATAAAATCACCATAAGCTCCTTCACCCAGGGAATCCAAAAAACTCATCTGGCTTCGGAAACGTTGCTTCGTCACCGTCCAATACTGGAGTTGTGACGGTTCATCACCACTCACACCAAAAGATATTGTTCCGGATCATTCCTGTTTCACTTCATGCGAACGGCAAAACGGCGAAACCATTCACCTTCTTGGACGGAGGATCGGATTCGACTCTGCTAGAGAGTTCAATTGCTAAACAGTTGGGTGTATCTGGGCCAACTGATGTAGTCTCGTTGGTGCGAAGCGAAGATAAACCGACGAGTCCTGATGAAGCAGGGAGATGACGTATGATCGCCGATAGGAAGGTGATATTCCAGTAATAACTCCTGTTGTTACTTGGTCCAAAGACCGAATTGAACTCTCTATTCATTGGTTCAAAAATCCTTATATAGGCCTAAAAGTGTTGCACCTAGTGGGTGCTACATAATTGAATTTGCCTAGAAGTAATGGGTAAAGAGTTCTGGAGCGCATATGCTGAGGTCAGCGTGACAAAATAATAATGGTCCGATCGTTGCCTATCGCGAATGATCGAACTGTTAATCGAGCTTCATGCACATGCGTGGAGCCTCAATGTTGGTTTATCGTTCGCGTCAGCATATATGTTTTTGTGTTACCACCGAATTGATTTTACAGGAGGTGGGCACATCTTTTGACTGGTGCACCACACAACGATTCCACTCTGTACGCAGTGGACAAATGGAGTATAGTGAACTGAAGAAGCATCCAAGCGTGTCGAGTTGGAAATCTTCGGAAACAGTTCAAAACGCTACAAGTTGAGTGGCATCCATATGGCGTCCAGCTTAGATCTGCCACGGCAAACGGTTGATAGCAACATGCTTCAAGCCAAGTTCCCGTATCTTACAGGATTGCCCATCACAAGCTACGATGCAGCAGTTCCGGGAATACTCAACGGACTCGACAACACTAAGCTGAAGACGACGTTGAAAATCCGGGAAGAAAGCGGCGACGAACAAGTCGCAGCAAAAACCCGACTAGGCTGGACTGTATTCGGAAAAGCTGGTACGACTAATGTAGCATCGTTCAACCGAGTTCTATACGTGTGCCACCAATCGACAGATACGGATCTTCTCGAATTGGTGAAAAGCTTCTTCACGATAAAAGGAACGGGAACTGATTCGAACACATTCGTTGAATCTAAACTAGGAAAGCGAGCTCGGGAGATTATGGAGGCTACTACGGAACGTTTGGACTCAGGAAAATTCCAGACATGTCTTCTTTGGAAATATGACAAAATAGAGTTTCCTGACAGCAGGCCTATGGCAGAGCGAAGGCTGCAGTGTCTCGAGACTGTCGACTGTCTAAGAATCCATCGTTGTAGATTATGGCCTTCAGTCTATTATGATCGAAAACGGGTTTTAAGTTTTCATCCGACGTTTCGGACACATTTATTGTGCCTTTTTCAAGGAATCTGTGGACAATGAACATTTTTTTTTTTTTTAATTTCTTGTGGGTACAAACCCACGATTTATTAGGCAATTTTAGTTAGTTGTAACCATTTCGTAGCCGATACATCGAGTTTTTTTTATAAAATAGTTGAATTTTATATATGGTTAAACATTTTTTTTTCTTATAACTACTAGATATTATATTTTGATTTTGGCGTTTAATATGAAATTATTGATGATTCGCATAACTGGAATGTCCATCATTCCAAGAACATCTCTAATGGGAGTGTTAAGAGGTCTTCCTATTCGACTCAGAGCGGTCTGCATCGTAATTCTTGAATCCGTATGTTTGTTGCAGTTCCAAAGGATGTGGTCGAAGTGTTCGTAGTCTTCATTGCATTCGCATAGGTTGGTTTGAGTAATCTTAATTCTGAAAAGATGGGCGTTCAGAGTGAAGTGATTAGATACGAGTCTTGACATATTTTTTATAAACGTGCGGTCGCAATTGATTCCAGTGTACCAAGGTTTTAGTTTTACATTAGGAAGAATACCATAACAGAATCTTCCCAGATCGCTGTGACTCCATTGGTTTTGCCAAATTTCTATCATAGTGTGCTTTATAACAGTATTAAAATCATGTGGTTCCAATGCTCGATGAAACTCCTCTCCTTGTACTGTGCCTTCTTTTGCCAGGGCATCCGCATACTCGTTTCCTTGTATTCCGGAATGAGCAGGAACCCAAAGGAATGAAATTTTGAAATTTCTTCCTTGCAATTCAGAAATACCATTTCTGATCTTAAGTACCATGTTACTAGTTTTGGAGGATAATCTAATATTTTTAATGGCTTCTAAAGAGCTCAAACTATCTGAGCATATTAAGAATTCGCCTGGTGGTAAAGACCCAACATAATTTAATACATACCATATTGCTGTAAGTTCAGCCATAAACACTGAACATGGTTCAACCAATCTAAAATACACTTGGTGATTAACATTGTAAACCCCAAAGCCCACATGTTCATCCAACAACGATCCATCGGTGTAGAATATGTTCTGTTCGTCAAAACCAGATAATTTTTCATTGCAGATAGCTAGTATCATCCTACGCTCAACGCTTGGCACATCTCTAACTGCAGATATCAAAGACTTATCGATTGGTATATCAGGGAAGGCAGATGAGCGGTCTATGTCAAAGTAATGTAAATGTTCTTGAGGTCCAGAAGGGATCGTTAAACAAAGTCTATATGATTTCAAATAAGTGGACTCCGGATTCATTTCAAACAGTTTATCAAGATTATTGAGGATAGGTGACGAAGATATGTGCTTAGCTACAAGATATCTAGAGTTCAATTCTAGAAATCTTAAATCGACCGGCGGCACTCCTGCTAGTATTTCGACTGTCATTGTGTGGGTTGAAGTCATTAGTCCTAAGCATATCCGTAGACTTTTATATTGAATCCTTTCTAGTTTCAAAAAGTGGACTTTCGCTGTTTGATGGAACACGAAGCAACCGTACTCTATTACTGACAGAATGGTTGTTTTGTAAAGTTTAATCATATCATTCGGATGTGCACCCCACCATGTACTTGATATTGTTCTAAGAAAGTTTATCCGCTTTTGACATTTCGTGACAAGATATTCAACGTGCATTTTCCATGTAGATTTCTGATCGTACCATACTCCAAGGTATTTTGCGCTTGATGATGTAGGAATCTTTTCTGATCCAAGTTGCACTTCAACTTTTGCGGGGAAACGTTTTCTTGAAAAAACTACAATTTCGCTTTTGTTTGGTGAAAACGTAAATCCATTGTCATTGGCCCATTTTATGAGATTATTCAATGTAGTTTGCAAATACTCTATCGCCAATTCTTTGTTTTTAACAAACGTCCAAAAACAACTGTCATCGGCGTATTGCACTAAAAAACAGTTTTTGTGAATACAGCTATCAATATCTCTTACATACATATTATAAAGTAGAGGGCTTAATACAGACCCTTGTGTGAGTCCTACAAAACTACAACGTGTAAGCGATATTTTGTTGTTCTGTTCAAACTGCATTTCTTTATACGAAAGCAAAGAGTACAAAAAACTAGCTAGCTGACCTGGAATTCCGAGTTCGTATAGTTTTTTACAAAGTATGTCAATTAAAACTGAATCATATGCACCCTTTATGTCCAAAAATATAGCCGCTAGTTCTTCTTTGGAGGTGTAAGCCAATTGTATGTCAGTTGCTAATAGTATTTGACAATCACGTGTGCTTCTATTTTGTCTAAATCCATATTGAGTTGGGGAAAGAATATTATTCTTTTCTGCCCAGCTTTCTAATCGAAATTGAATCATTTTTTCTAATGTTTTTCGGTAACATGATAATAATCCTATGGGACGATAAGAATCCGCGCTGCCTGGATCTCTCCCAGGTTTTTTGATTGCAACGATTTTCACTATCGACCATGAATCTGGAATGATGTTATTTTGAACGATCCAGTTAAATGATTTTAATAAAAGGAGTTTAGCTTTTTCAGGCAATTTTTGAATCAGAGGAAATTTAACATTGTCAAATCCAGGTGCTGAGTTCTTACAAGCTGTTAATGCATGTTCCAATTCAGATAAACTATAATCATGACTTAAATCTAAGCCATCCATAACCGAGTTTTCATTCTGAAAGTTTGGTCTTTTCACGGGCGCAAAAGCAGGACATATGATTTGGGCAAAATCTTGAATCCATTCAGAATCGAATTTATCAAGATTGCTCGGTGGAGGAACATAATTACGCATTTTGCGTGCTGTACTCCATAGAGAACTGAGAGCAGTTTGACTATCAAGTGATTCTACATATGTTCTCCAAAAAGTACGTTTCTTCTGTTTAAGAAGGCGTTTAGTTTTCGCTTCAACTTTCTTATAATGTAAAAAATGTTCTGTCGCTCCCGATCTTCTGAACGTTTTATAAGCTTCTGATCTTTGATTGATCATATCAGTGCAATCCTTATCCCACCAAATTGTAGGTGTTTTAGATTTAGGTGGGTGTTTCGGTATGGGCTTTGTTTGAGCTTTCATTGCAGCTTCGATTATGATCGAAGTGAGAAAAGAATATAATTCGTCCGGTTGCAACTCATTGTTGTTGTTGCTGCTTGCAAAATCAATGACGAATAATCATTCCAATTTATGTGGCGACAAAGATCAAATGGTACAGTTGCTTGTTGATGTTCAAAAGAACCGAATGTGATGTGAATGGGAAGATGGTCACTAGACTGATGCAAATTTTGGAGTTTTTGCTCCCCTAAGCTTAAACGATGTCAATTATGATAAAAATGATCCTCCCAAAATTTGAAGTGATTCGGAAGAAATTTGGTTGTGCACACGCCATTTGAAGTTTATATGGAAATTACTATGGAAAAGGCAAACCTTTTGTGTTCAGTCCTCTAACTGCTCGTCATAATAATCTATGGGAAACTCAACACACTCATCTCATGTGAAAACTTCCCAGCTATAACTTTGCCGAAGACCACTTTTCGATGGGACGTAAGGATAATTTGTTATTTTTGATGACAAAGTCTAAATCATGTTGAGATGATCATTCAATTACTTTCAGAGCAACACTGCTTTTTTGCTGTAGAACATAGTAGCCTGGATTACTTTGATCTATTCTTCCCGCCAGGAGCACCATTGTTGCCTGCCGAACAGTTGGTGAAGCATGCTACATGTAAACCAACTTTATGATGATGAATAACAATTTATCCTGAGGTCCAATCAAAAAGAGGTCTTCGGCAAAGTTGTAGCTGGGAGGATTTCACATTAGAAGAATTTGTTCACTTTTCCATAAAATATTATGATGAAGAGATAGAGGGCTGAATACAAAAGATTAGCGTTTTCCATAGTAATCTCCATATAAACTTCAAATGGCCTGTGCACAGTCAAATTTCTTCCGAATCACTTCAAACTTTGGGAGGATGCTAATTACCATAATTAAAAGCGTTTAAGCGTAGGGGGGCAAACATTTCAAAATTTGCATCACTCTAATGGTCACTGTCCGCTGGATCATCCATGACAGACCAGGATGAACTTAACGCAATTCCTGAAGAGCAGAGAGAAAGGTCTACTCTGCTACATCTGTGGGGTGGACAAGCTATTCGGGTAATTTCTCCCGTATTCAGAACAGAAAGATTGTATTCATCTAAAATTTCATAGATAATGTTCGCTCTGGAATCGTCTACTGACTCTCCCCATTCAGTGCCATGGGAGTTAAAATCACCTAATATGAATGCTGGTTGCGACAATTTCTATGGGCAAGCTATTTCGGATGGTCACTCGTTCGAATGAATAGTTGTTCTTAATACCGATCAATACTCCTCCTGACCTAGTTTCACGATCTAGACGAACAATATTAAACGAAGGAATACTAAAGAACAAATTTTCTACTAAAAATGTTTCAGAGAGTGCAAAACAATCTGCTTCTATCCGATTGAGAAAAGAGCGGAGATTACCTATTTTTGGTAAAATACTTCGACAGTTCCATTGCAGAATGGAGAATCTTTTCCTTCGATTCGAATTAGCCATCGATAGACAGGAATGAACCGAGGAGAGGCAAGCACGTTATTATCTTCGAAAGAATGGTTTTGAAAATGGGAGTCAGTTTCAACAGCAGGTCGATCCAAAATTTGCCTAGATCGAACGCTTCTGCGAACAAGTGAATCAGTTGAGGAACATTGAACTTATCTGTACATAGATTCGAATTAGAGGACTCATTTGCGTATCGGTTGCTATCCAAACCACCATTACGATCTGGGAGTGGAGGAAATGCATCTTTCTTGAATCCGGGAATTTCTAGAGGAGACCTAGCTTGCTTGGCAGATTGACCGACTGGGGAGGAAACTTTATCGTTGTGCTGCTTTGTACGCTTAGCAACATTATCAAATCGAAGTTTTTTCCTTTTGGGAGGAACATAACTGCTATGATGGGCTTCTTCTTCAAGATCGGACAGTTCGCTCAACGAGCTGTATTCGTTTTCATGCTCAAAATTGGGAGACACTGGAGCCTTCACTATCGCTGCGTAGCTCAATTTGGACTTTTGAACAACTCTAGCCTTTGCTAGCATCATTTGTTTCTTATAGGTAGGGCACTCATTCTTGTTAAGGTGAGTACCTTTGCAATACAAGCAAGCTGGTTGCTGTATCGTACATTCACCCTCAGCGTGGCGCTTACCGCAGCTACCACAACAAGCTTTATTCGAACAATAGATTTCGGTATGACCAAATCTTTTACATTTGGCACAGAGCATGACTTTCGGGGTGTAGACGCGCACACGAATGAGAGCTTTATCAATCTCCACATAATCTGGAAGAATGGTACCTTCGAATGTGACTCGAATTTCGTTACTGGGAGAATAGGTTTTGACGTTGTCTTCAACCCGCGCTTCGGCTAGTTGTTGACATTCAAGAATCGACACCTGTGGAACACGTGGGTCCTTGAACTTTCCGTAACCTTCATTAGTTAGGTAGTTCAAGTCCATCTCGGCTTGATTTATTACACCATCTATTTCAACTCTCTCACTAGGGATGTAAACTCTGTACAGCCTACTGAGAAGCTCGTTGTAAACAACATTATTGGCTTCTAGACGATCAGAAAAGATGATTCGAACCTTAGTGAACCCGATCTGTTTGACTTCCTTGACAGACCGAAAATGTTTATGAACCTCGGCCGATACAAGCAGAACTTTGACTGGTTTATCTTTCTGACGAACGAACACTTCGTACGGACCCTTGGAGGACTCTGGGTAACATCTGTGCCGTTTTGATTGCGGGGGCTTTGGTATTGAGATCGACTGGAGTGATGGCGACGACGACGACGACGACGACGGTGGAGCAACGTGACTGGAAGACGGAGGCATAGGCGGAGGAGGAACAACAGGAGCAGCGTGAGCGGACAATGGCGGTACGGAAAGAGCAGAGTCAGGAGAAGGAATCTGTGATAGCAAAATCGGCTGTGTATGCTGTACCTGACCATTCGGATCAGGAGGCTTGATCTTAACTGGAGGTTCCTCGCAGTGATCGCTGTCTTGGTCCATGGTTCAATATGGAAGCTTAGCTTCCAGAGCGTCAAACGGAAAACTTTTTTTTTTTGTTGAAGCAGTTGCTGTAGTCACTCAAAAGAGAATAATCAATCAAAAGGGTACTTATCTGCGAACCGAAAAACGAAGGTGGAAGGAAGATAGCACGAAAAATGAGATCCCAAAGATCACACGCTACTAGTATACTTTTCTGTACTGAACCACAGCTGGATATAAAACACAACCGTACTTGGGGACGGACCTGGTGTAGTGGTTAGAACACTCGCCTCTCACTCCGAGGACCTGGGATCGAATCCCATCCCCGACATAGTCACTTATGACGTAAAAAGTTATAGTGACGACTTCCTTCGGAAGGGAAGTAAAGCCGTTGGTCCCGAGATGAACTAGCCAAGGGCTAAAAATCTCGTCAATAAAGTCAAACCAACCAACAACCGTACTCGTCGAGAGGTGAGAAGCAACTGACAATGAACATTTTATATTGTGTTGTTTAATTATGTTGAGTTCACTTACTAACTGTGTTCCGTTTTCTCGTCTCGTTAACGTGCCCACAGCATAGGCAGCCCCATAGTGCCCACAGCATAGGCAACATACAGAATCTACAAGCAAGAGTCGAATAAAGATCAACGAACAGGCGAACAGGGAGTGCTGGAGCACTTTTATCGTCTCGGTTACTTACTTTGCCCGTTCTGGTCTTAACACGGGCCTAGAATTATGATAAAAAACATTTGACGTTTTTCACCCTCGGTGGCATCCTCGATCTGACAGCTCAAAATTCGTTGATAACAAGAGTCTTCGTATTGATAACAAAAAATAACAAAATGAAATCATGAAGAACATCTTGTTATCACTATGTTATGCAGTTGTTATTCGACTTTGCTCGGGTTGCCACCCATCGTCAGGTAGAATACGATGAAATCATACAGCTCGGACATTTCTCTAAATGGGAAAGGTTGGTGCGTACAGTAGGATACGTTCTACGCTTCTGCGGCAATCTTAAAAGGAGATTTGGCAAGCAAAAATTGCCCAGAATCGGAATTCTAGGCAGCAAAGAATTACTGGAGGCAAAAAGGATAAATATCTGTTTAATTCAGCGTGATTTTTCTGCATTTTCCCGAGGAACATGCCGTTCTGAATAACAATCGACAATTGAAAAATGGCGATCTCATAGCGATTAAAAAGATCAGTAAGATCTTTAACTATAACTTGAAAATGGTGTGTGGCGCAGACGCATGAATCACGAGTTGTTAAACATCTTAAAACGCGTGTTTTTGCTGAACATCGCAACTCTCTATCTCTTAAAGTAAAAGAATTACCAGTCGAATTTGTTTTAATAAGGCTTATTTGTTTGATAGTAAAAACCCATGCAAAGACGCTTATAGACAAAAGTTTTTATCAAATGCTAAAAGGGGAGATATGGTACTTTCATGATTTGTAAGAGTTGTCTGCGCCATTTTGCACCGAAGCCAGTTATAGAGGCCTAAACTACCCTTGAAATAAGAGTAATTCATGAATAACTTTGTTACTTCTAAAGATAGAGTGATGATATGTTCAGAAAAAACACGGGATTTTTCATGACAAACAACTTTGTAGAAAACACAAAAAATGTTAAAAATCTTGGAAAAATGATATGATAATAAGTATGATTTTCAGGGGTCATTCACATACAACGGCATATATCTCAAAAAGTATAAGAGATAGAAAAATCATGTTTTCGACAAAGTTGTTTCAAATCGCCAATTCTACAACTTTGCCGAAGACATCATATGTCTATCTAAATGTTTTGAAAAAAATAGTTTTTCTTTTTCACTGCTAGGTGGATTGATCACAAAACTTTTTTCGTCAAAAGTTGCGCTTTAATATACCAAGAAACTTCTCCAAACAAACTATATCGTTAAAATCAACGGTTTGGGCGCTATTCAAAAAGCGCATGAAATCGAGAGAATAAAACACAGTGCGCTGTAGCCATCAAGGTATCAAGGTAGGTAAGATCTATAAATTGTGTCCTTTCATTGGAGCTGATGGTGTAATATGCAAAGACGGACGCATCGGTGCGGCGCCATGCCTAACCACTGAAACAAAATTTTCAGCTATTCTCCCTAAAACCATTATGTAACGGCGTTGATCATAGACGAGATTCATCGCAAATTCGGCCATTCGAATAACGAAACAGTTGTCAATGAAGTCAGGCAGCGATACCATGCGTCCGAGCTCCGAGTCGTCGTGAGAAGGGTAGCCCAAGGCTGTCAACAACGCAAGGTGCACAAAACAGTGCCCCGACCTCCTCGAATGAGGAAGTTTGTCTAACTCCGTTTGTCAAGCCATTCACGTACACCGGACTAGATTATTTTGGTCCACTTACTGTGAGAGTAGGGCAGAGTCAAACCAAGCGGTGGGTGGCTTTGTTTACCTGCCCTACTACAAGGGCCGTACATCTGGAACTGGCTTTCACTCTATCCACGGAATCTAGCAAGCTGGCTATCCGAAGGTTTTTTGCTCGCTGTGGGCCCTCAGCGGAGATATTTTCGGACCAAGGAATGAACTTCCAGGGAGCCCGGAAAGAGCTAAACGAGAAACTTTAACGGATGAATAGCGATTTTTCTTCAACTTTCACCAATACCACAACAAAGTGGAAGTTAAACCCTACGTAATCCACACATGGGTGGCATATGGGAGAGATTGGTCAGATCGGTGAAGAGCGGATTGACAGTTATGGAGATTTCAAGTAGTGCTGATGAAGTGTTTCTCACAGCGTTGGCGGAAGTGGAGTCTATGGTCAACACACGTCCGCTCACATATTTGCCATTGGATACAGCAGAAGATCATGCACTGACCCCGAACCACTTTCTACTTCTCAGTTCCAACGGCGTATGTCAGCCTGCCGTTATTCCGCAGGATGAAAAATCAGCACTACGGTCGAACTGGAACTATGTGCGGGTCATGTTAGACAGATTCTGGAAGAGGTGGATTAAAGAGTATCTGTCGATAACGAGGCAGTCCAAGTGGTTCGGGGAACAAAAACTCCTGAAGGTCGGTGACCAGGTAATTTCTGTCAATGAGAATGTGATAAATAGTTGGGATCGTGAAGTCGTTGTCAACGTATATCCAGGAAAGGAAGGGAGAATCAGACGTGCAGATGTGAAAACAACGGCTGGTATATTTCTGCGGCCAGTGACCCAGTTGGCGGTCTTAGTCTTAGACTCTCGGTTGGCAAATCTGTAGACTTCAAACATAAGAATCTATGAACTAAAAACTAAACGAATAATAAAATTTACAGCTTAAAGCTTACTACGAACTAAAGGACGAGTTTGACTTTAAAAGGTCCGAATGACTTCGCCGTCTCCGCAACAACACTTGTAGCAAAAGTAGCCTCGGCAAACTGCTTCTCCTAGCCGACTTAAATATTGTTACAGGGAACCAGCCTCGGCAGCGCTAATTCTCCGCAGCCGACTCTTGATCGGCGCACCATAGCCAATTTGAGTGACAACCGTCGTTACTGCATTCCAGCTCTCGGTATCCGCACCCATTCTCTGTGTTATATTGTTCGGGATGTGTCTTCACCGCATGTAGCTAGCATGCGAAGTTTCACAACAATGAAACACAAGCAATCGAACACGCCATGCTCCGCTGTTTCCTCCACACCAGCACAATTGGGGCACGTAGGAGATTCTTAGTGCTTGAACCTATGCAAGTACTGTCTATAGCAACCATTTCTTGACAGAAACTGTGTCAGGTGGAAGTTCACTTCCCCATGGTTTCTTTTATACCAATCTGATACATTTGGTATGAGCCAGATCCATCTACCTTTAGTGAAGTTATCTCATTCTTGCTGCCAACCTCTGAGCGTTACACGCGTTGCGGACTCCTCTGGTACCTCTTTGGTTGAATCACTGAACATCTTCCTTGATGATGAGCCCGATAGGCGTTATCCTGGCTATGATGCACGCGGCTTCTTTAGAGACCGTTCGGTATGCGCTTGCTACTCTTAAGCATATGATCCTATACGTTCTTTCCGCTTTCAGCTGTAAGTTTCTTCTCGTTCTAAGCGCTTTTGACCAGATTGGTGACCTTACCTCCATACCTTCAGTAAGGATAGCGCCATGCTTGCCAGGAGCTTGCGGTTGATGATCACCACCGCCTGAGTCTTGTGATAGGCCATTTTTAGTTTCCTAGACTGCGGTTCAACACAAGTTGCAAGGTTCAACCCAAAGTTGCACATCGATTCTGTTCATGGGAAGACTGCCTTGGGGTAGTTCCGTGGTTATTCTAACGCTTTTCTGTCCCTTATCTGTGACATATAGTAGAATCCTACCATAAAAATAGATTTTCAGAAGCTTTCACAACCGCACTGGTACCTTGAGGCGATGAGCACGTCTAGTAGCATCAATTTCTGTCGCTTCCATACGTCAGAGAAAATTGCTTGATCTATGCAGCGTTACATCGTGGTTCTGAACATGTCCGGATCCGCGTTGATTGCCGTTTTCAGGGAAAACGGTGATGTTGGTCACGTCTCGGTCTACTTCTGAGCCCATAATTATGTCGCCGCTGGCTTCAAGACTGGAAGATTGTTCAAAGTGGGACTCTGGATTTAACTACACAGATCCATTATATGAGAAAATATCTTCTTTGGTCTTAATATTCTCATGCGTATGCGAGCACCGGATTGCCTCTTCATTCTTTCTTATTTCTCTCTGTTCACAGCAAATTTCCGTAAGGGATGGTGTAATATCCCAAGTCTAGGGATTTATTAAAGACATAATATTAAATTTTAATCTATCAACTCTATGGCCCAAACAGTCGTAGTGGTAAACGCGTAGCTTTTCAGCATGGCCATGTTCGTTAAATGAAGAGCAAATTTAATCTTGAAGCCAGTTGTTGCATGAAAATAAATGATAAAAAACCCTAAAAACCTTTTCCCGAAACATTCCAATACGAGATCGAAACGAAATTTAATTATTGTTGTCTGAATAAAAATATTTCAGCTTTCCGCGCAATTTTCCAACCCACTTCATTGACGAAATCTACCTGTAGTGCACTCTGGTGCGGTGTGCCTATCAATATCGAATTTATCGGATGATACAATAAAAAAAACTTCAATCTAAACGCAATGTGCAATCGATCAGCGATGATGAATTCCTCCCTCGGGGTGCATAAAATAAATAACCAATTTTGTATTCGATCATGTCTGAGCTGATATGTGATTCAGGATTTTCCTATTTTATATATATTTGAAGCAAATAGAAGCGAAAAGTAGGAAAAAAAACGATTCAGAGGAAAGGCTCACCTCGGCTGTGGTTGACAAGAGCACGCACATATCACATTGTGTGGTGCCCTTTTTTATTTTCAATTTTATGTGCTCGGGGATACATTCACACAGCTTCAACTTCAATCGCCCTGGGAGAAGAGGCCATGTATCAAACGTTTCCTGCGCCGGCGTGTGGGGGAACGCAACCTTCACTCCTTGGTATCTCACTATGACTCTGACCATGGGCATAGTAAGGATTTCCCCTTTGACAGAAAGTTGAACGATATAAGGTCTAATGACGAAAGGTTGAAGGACAAAAGATCGATTGATGAAAAGGTAAAATGAACAAAAGGTCGAATGGACAAAACAAAGGTCCGTACGTCCTATCCATTCAATCTTTTCTCCATTCGCACTTTTGTTCATTCAAACTTTTATCTTTTCGTCTTTTGGTCTATTAGACCTTTTATCCTACAACTCTACCCTTTTTTCAAGAAACGTTCAAATATGATGCACTTCAACTCTCCATTTTCTCTTACAAAGATATAGAGAACTCGACAAAAAAAACCATATAAATGTCTCCAAGATATGTCCGGAATTAATTTCTCATATATTTCTTATTTTTTCCCAAACTCCTTAATGTTTTATGTCAAATTTATTGCTTTAAAGACAAAATGCATGAGTTCATGATTTTGTTTTGGTGCTAACAAGATTAAAAACTCATTCTACTGCTTAAAACCAAGATGGCGTCAAAATCTAAACAGGCCTCCAGATTTGTTCACCCAAAATAAGACTCATTTTCTTTACTTGACTCGAATAAAACACCAACGATTGAAAACTGTACAAAAAATGATGTTTGAATTAATTGCACTAAAAATCGCAGAACATGATTTAGAAAATCGTTTATTTCATAGGGTAAACACTATTGCTCAACTAGTTTTTGTAGCCTATCTTACTCAGTTTTTTCTCAGCTTCATTCTGATGATCTCAGAATATAAAACGAGCGGTGCGCTAATCGTGAAAACAAAACGATTTTTGTAACAATATTCAAGCGCCTATTTTTTTAAGTTTCAAATTAAAACTGTATCCTTCCTTTAACCGATTCCATTTAGTTTGCTATGTGTTCCAAGGTAAATATGAGACATACCACGCAAAGAAACACATAAGATTTATCAAAAAAATGTGCTTTTTTTTGCAAACTGTTTAGCTAGCTGACGTACGAGGGGTTCACCAATTTGTGAAAACCGAAACAACCACCCTTCAATTTTAGCATTTTTTTTCCCTCATCTGTAGAGCCTTTTAACCACTGCTTCCATTATTTAGGAATATTGTGGTATGACCCATATTTTATTTGGTGCTCATCAAATATCCTTTCACAATTGAGATGTGATAGACATTGGTTGATGTGTCACACTGTCCCAACTGGGCACAACTCGTTTTATAAAGTCTATTACCCTATTAGGACTACCTTGCCAAATTTCCAAGGGCTCTAATAACCCTTTTAAAAATGTTAACGTTCTTTGATTAAGCAATGCTCCGCAGTTGCAGAGTAAATGCTCAGCAGTTTCGTCTTCAGCTTGACAAAAACGACACTCAGAGGATTGTATTTTTCCTATATTTTTATGATGATACCTACTTGGGCAGTGACCGGTCATCAGGCCAGTAATTACCCTAAGATTTCCTCTATTAAGATTCAGTATAGCCCGGGCAATTTTAGCATACACGTCACATTAAGATCAAAAGGCATGAAAAGATCGTGACAATGCAAGAATCCTAAAGGACTCCGAGAACGAAGTATTCGATTTGAAGCAGCTTATGTTTGAGCACTTTCAAGCAGGCTCGAGTTGTGAGCAACAACAGAGCATCGATTGGCGGCACGTTCTGATCGCGGGAATTGGTGGTTCACAAACTGCTTCCACCAAAGCAGTTTTCGCTGAGGTGCATTCGCTTGTCACGAAATACGTGACGAACCTCAAATTTCACGCGTTGCCGCGAATTACCGTCGATCTTCCCACGCGAAGTTTCGATGTTCAATCCTGAAACATGCCGAAGGAGCTGGTATTGGACGATCCCATATTCCACGAGTCTGGAGCAGTCGACCTGATAATCGGTGCGTGTATTTGGCACTGATGATCGTTGAGCGTCAAGTCAAATTAGGATAGTCTGGTCCGATTCTGCAGAACACTCTGGTGGGATGGATTGTTTCCGGAGGCGTTCCGGGTGATTCTACATCTACACCAGTTGTGTCAGCATGCGCAATCGAGATGTTTGAAGAAGGATTGACACGGTTCTTTGAGCTGAAATCGTGTCACACCACCAGCACATTGTCGTTGGAGGAATGAACGTGTGAAACACATTTCGAGAAAACGACGATACGGGACTGCAGACTCAAGTAGCAGATTCGTCGTTCAGCTACTCAAGAAACAATTCATGCGTAATCTAGAAGACTCCAAAGCTATAGCCACTCGTCGCTTCATGGCGCTAGAGCAAAGATTGGATGCCGACCCTGCCTTGAAGAATATGTACAACGAGTACGGCGTACAGCAGATGCAGCACATGAGTGAGATTTCACCACGAGAAGTGATCACCTTTCCGGACATGTATTTCTTGCTGCACCATGCGGTACTTGAGCCCGACAGCACAACGACCTAACTGCACGTCGTATTTGATGCGTTATGCGCAAGCGCCACTAGAGTTTCGTTGAACGATGCTCTTATGGTAGGCCCTGTTTTCCAGGAGGATCTCACCTCTATCACGCTTAGATTTCGTCTACGGAAGTACGCAATTATAGCTGACATCGAGAAGATGTCAGAATAATTGAGATCCACCCGATGGACCATTCACTCCAGTGCATTTTGTGGAGAGAAGATTCAACCAAGCCACTTCAGTGTTCAATGGTCCAATAGATTATAATCAGGTTGTTTACGGCTGCATTACCAGAAAATATGAGTTATTACCAATTTTATGCAAAACATAAATCACCCGAATGGCTCGATACTGCTGCAGTCTGTGAGAGTTGCTGCTCTCGCGCCACGTACCAAACGTGAGAGTGAATATTTATATTCATAGGGCTCTCTGAATGCAATGTGCCACGATCTGTTATGGTTCGCGAACTGTTACACTCTCCGAATATGGTTCGATCGTCTTATTCAGATCAAAATCCAAACACTGTCCGATTCACTGTGCCTCAGTGCAATCCTGCTACTGCGTTCACCAAGAGATCATCCTGTCCGATTTTGCAAAGCTCTTCGATCAGCTAGGCCTAGTTGGACTTAGCTTGGTTCTAGCTAAGGTATTCCTCCAGGAGCTTTGAAGATCAAAGTATTCCTGAAACGATATTCTGCCCGACGAGCTTCAGAAATGTTGGAGAGAATTCCGAGGAAGTTTGGAAGGCCTTACTCATCTTCAAATTCCTCGTTGGATCGCTTTTGGGAGCGACACAATCTCCGTGGAACTCCAGATGTTCTGCGATGCTTGCACGAAGGCTCTGGTGCTAGCATTTACCTGCGATGCACCTCATTCAATGGCACGGTCACCTCGAAACTATTGACTGCGAAATCTCGAGCAGCTCCGCTCGAAGATCTTCAGCACCAAGTCTCTTTCCCTCGTCTAGAACTAGCATCTGCGCTCACCGGAGTCTATTTGTACGAGAAAGTATCAAAATCACTGCTCATCCGTACTTTTGGACTGACTCAACAATCGTTAAGTGTTAGCTTGCTGCTCCTCCATCACGGTGGAACATGTTCGTGGCCAATAGAGTTTCTGAAATTCAACATATCACTCGAGGAGGAATTTGGAACCATATTGCGGGACAGGAGAATCCGGTGGACGTCTTGTCAAGAGGAATGACTCCTGATTTGCTGAAGGATGTGGTGGCAAGGTTCACCGTGGCTGCACTAAGACAAATCTGCCTGGCCGAGAACGGCTAACATCAACCCGGAGGATTTGGATCTTTCGCTACTCGTTTGGATTGAATTGCGTCCCTCATTCAGCGATTCACCCACAACTGCAAAAATCCTGGTGACCGTAGATCAGGCTTCTTAAGGCATGAAGAATGAGCAGAGACTACACCAGCTGCTGATTCTTGCTTAAGAAGAAAGTTTTCCTGAAGGTCTTATCACACTACGAAACGCCAACATTTCCGCTGGCCGGAAGCATCCGGTCATACTAGACTATCAACATTCCCTATCAGTTCTCATCGCCGTTCACTATCACCAGAAAAATCTGCACGCTGGGCAACAAATGCTTGTCACCAGCATGCGGGAAAGGTATTGGCCGTTGACAGCCCGAACCTTGGCTCGAAAGGTCATCCCCAGTTGCGTGAAATGTTTTCGGGTCCGTTTGAAGGCGCACGAGCATTTCATGGCAGATTAACCAGCAGAACGTGTTAATCCAGCTTCAGTGTTCAGCGCGTAGGGATGGACTAGGAAAAAAGCATCAATTTTCGACCCAACACTAGTTGTCGACCCATTCATACGATTTTAGCCTACTTTGTATGAAAATCCGAAAATTGGAACAGAATTCTTGTAAATCAAAAATTAGTGCTTTTCCCCTACTGTGGTCTGTTTCACATCCAGTACACCTACAGCAAGGGTGGTCCAATCAAATGCTTCGTCACCGTGTTCGTTTGTCTTGTCGTAAAGGCCGTTCATCGTAGGTCGTTGGAGACCTCACAACTCAAGCCTGCTTTGCCGCTTTGAGAATATTTGTCTCCCGCCGAGGTCGCCCAGAAATTATCATGTGTGATAACGCAACTAATTTTGTCGTGAATTGGATGAGCTGCGGAAGATGTTCAACCGTCTAAAATTCGTGAAGGTGGTTACAAAAGAGGCTTCCTTGGAGGACATTAACTTCTAGTTTATTCCGGCGAAGACCCTCAACTTCGAAGCCCTCTGGGAGGCCACCGTCAAGTCAATGAAGGAGCACTTGAGCGGACCCTAGGCAAAACAGTGCTCGTGTCGGACAAAATGGCAACCCTGGTGGCATAAATTGAAGCCTCACTCAACTCGGGTCCAATCACACCCCTTTCGAACGATGTGGAAATTTTGACTCCCGGTCACTTTGTGGTGGGGAGGCCACTCACAGCGATACCAGAACCATCGCTGCAAGATCTCAACGAGGCTAGATTGGCAAGGTGGCAACGAGTGCAGTATTTTCTCCAACGAATTTGTAATCGTTGGTCAACTCAGTAGCTGTCGAACCTACACGCCCACATAAAATGGACCAGGCAATATAATAACTTGTTTATCGGCACTATGGTGCTGCTCTGCGAGGGCAACGTGCCACCCCTCAAGTCCAACATGTCCACGTTCACCTTGAAGTTCCAATACCAGGAACATTCATCCAGTCAAATATAAAATTAATTAAGCAGATAAAGTGTGTCGCATGTGAACTTAGTGCGTATCCGACGACCAAGAACCAGTGCGAAGTACGAGAAAGAACAGATACCTAACTAAAAATAAAAGAATTCTTGGATGAATTCGTTCTAAAATAACTTGGCAGATCCTTGGCATACACCTCTTTGAGTATCATAGTAGAATTTTGACAGATTCTTCTAAAGATATATTGCGTATTGGTGATAAAATCTTGATATGATTTCTGGTAAGATTATTGGAAGGAAATAAGACCTAGGTGAACTTCAAAACTTTTTCGAGAAATAAATCTTGACTCAGTTGTTTTATAAATATTGTTTTGGGAATCATTATAAAGGAAAATGAGTTTACCTGACAAACAAATTTTCAATCGACCAGGTGGGGCCGAGGGAACACCAAAATTATTAAATAATTTGTGGAACGATTTAAGCAAATCAGTTGACTATGATTTTTCTCCATCGGGCAAGGAACGTGACGCCCCTTCTCTGCAACCCCCTTGACTACGCCAATGACTTTGACGCTTATTGAGCATCGACTTGGGTTCAACACGACGACGTCATCGAAAATAAAGCAGTCGGAAGGAATTCGATTTGAATATTATCGAACATGTAGTGAAAGAGGCAAGTAATCTCGTTTTCCCCAAGGCCTTTGTACGCTTCGATTCGCATTCATTTTGATGCCGAAGGGTGGGTAGACTTGATGAAGATTGAGAAGAGTTGAAAACATTCAGACCGCCAACGTATGGAGGGAAAAAAAACCGCACTGCAACCGCTGTCGACAGCACATGCCCTCCAAGAAAAAAGATGTGAACTTCAACAGACCCGCCCAAAGTAAGATGTTTTATCGCCTTTTTTGCCGTGGGAAATGCGAGAATTTGACGATCATTCAAAAGCTCTACATGGCACCTTTCAAGCAGATATGCATCACGACCTGTTTATTTCCAACAAAGAGTTACGGGTTTTCCGTTTGCGTTTACCTGGGTGTATTGAAAAGCTTTCGCTTTATCAAGTTTCACTTTGGCATGGTGACATTTTTACAGCTCTTTAGTTACGCATCAATTACCTCGAAAGTGTTATGCATGTTGAAATTGGCTAGCACTTAAAATGAGAAGTAAAAAAGGTGTACTCAATGACACTGACTTTTGAGTTAGTGGATAGCAGTCCATCAATTAATTGGAACATGACGTTGGTTTTCACCTTACACCAATCGTGGTAGCTTCCCAGACTTCGAAGCATCCTCTGTAATTAACTGTGGAAATGCTTTTATCAAGCTTAGTTGCAGAGATTACCACAGAATGATTTCTAATCAACTATCATTACACTGAAACAACCGATGCAACAAAAACCATAGATAACGCAGATTACGCAAAATTTAATCATAGTTACTATGCGTGGCAGCAGCAAACCCAGTCGACTCTTATAATTAACATCCATCCAGTCATTATGACACGAACGCCCATCATTTAAAAGTGCTCATCAAATCACCACGCAAACCACCGACTGAACAAGAACACGGCATCCATACAAAGGATATGTTTGTTAGAAGGAAAATGCGTGCCGGGTTTTTCCTCATTTGCAAGCACGTCTCGCTGACATGACTCGAATAAAAGCGTGTCGGCAGGCAACGAGAAGAACTCAATTTGTTCGCTCATAGTCTTCCTCTATCTTCCTTCTGCTCTCAACGACTGACTGATGGTATCATCGTATCGGAACCACAGGTTTTACGGTACTCATCCCACCAGGATGAGGATGAGAGATTGATGCTAAGCGATTCAGGTTGGCTGTCGAGGAACGCAGTGGCTGATGATTCGTGGTTGGCAGTGATTGTTTGGATGAAGAAATCGTGGGATATTAGCAAATGGTCTGGACTGAATCGTTGTTTTTTTTTTTTTTGCTTCTCCGTCAACTTAATAAGGTGTAGATCAGATACGTCACTGATTGACTCAATTTATAACGTGCTGAATAATGCATTAACATCAATTTAAACGAATGGGAGTGGGATGGTTTCGAAAGTTTGATAACATCCACAAGGTTAATAATATATGCTAATGTAGAAAGAATGGGCGTCGAGAAGTGACCATTGATTTTTCGTAACTTATAAGAAATGTTTTGTTCAGTTGCAACCAAGATTATTTTCTTTGTTGTATAGATATCAGCTGTATTAGTTACTCTAGTCTTCATGTAATCTTTCTCTTTCCTTCACTCTATCTTGGAAACTAGGCCAATAAACATCAGAATCACATACACAATCAAAACACAGTCGTGCCCTAGAGAGCATCATAAAGAATGTACATCATTCTGATAAATTATTCTAATATTTAACTATCGTTATACTGACATAGCGTCGAGCGAGTTGAGTTGATGAATTAGCTTAGCGTAATTTAAGGCATGTAAGTTCGAAGTCGGGGGGTCTTCATTAGTCCGCGGTTACAAAGCACAGCCATGCTGAAAGTGTGCAAATTTCCTTGATTTCCCTGGGCATAGAGCATCATTGTAGCTGCCATACGATGTCCAAATGCAAAAATGTCAACTTTGGCAAAGAAAGCTCTCAGTAAATAACTGTGGAAGTGCTCATTGAACACTAAGCTGAGAATCAGACTCTTTCCCAGTGAGGACGAAATGACAAAAAGAGAAAGAAGAAAAAGAATTAAAATACTCTAAGTCTTGGGAAGTCGAGGAAATTTCTTACTCGAAGAGATCCTAGACCGGTGGGATTCAAACCCACGACTCTCAGCTTGATCTTGCTGAATACCTACGCGTTTACCGTTACGGCTATCTGGGCTCTCACAAATATGTAACATAAGGACTGTGATGAACTAAACTTGGAAAATTCAAAATCATGCATCTTTTTTTCTTAGTTTTATTTCCACCCTTCCAAAGTTATTGAAGTTTGTGTAAATGTTTCATAATTATTGTACCGTTTTGACACATTTTCCGAACACTTAAGGCCAACAGAGAATTCAAATGCATCTGGTGGGCACAAATCAGCTGATATTTATGAAAATGTTTGTTTCTTCGCAATGTCTCACTGTTAGCTATTGGATGTACCGATAAAAATATGCATTTAAATTTTTTTAGTATTGTTTTTACGTAAAAGAATGGAACAACATTTTGATTCAAATGCCGAACACTGTGTTCATTCTGTCTCATATTCCGAACACCTTGATTCAAATTCCGAACAGCATGAATAAATTGTATTCAAATGAACAATTTCGTAAATAAATTTATCTGACTTTTACTGGTCTCGAACTAGAGAATCATCACTACTCCCGAGTTATAAAATAGATTGGAAGATGATTAAATTGAATTTATATAGGCTGCCATCTCCTGGTAATTTGATGATATATTTCAGCGAAACATTTCAACCTCATCGCCATACAAAAACCGAGGGTTCGGAATATGAGTCTGTTCGGAATTTGAGACAAAGCGGTAAATTCTCTTTTTGATTTTTGTCAACCAGAAACATGAGTATGAGCAACAATTCGTAATTGCTACTCCGTGATTGACCAGAGCAATCGAAGTTGCACAGAGATTTAATGAATGGGGCTTGGAATTAACTGACCATTCTCGATGTGCACAAAACGAGAGCTAAAAATTTGAAAGTCAATAACGGCGCCGGCCACGTCCTTACGGTCATCGGAGAAGGGAAGAAATGTTAGTTAGACAACCGTTGTTACTAGAGACCGAGTATACCTCTGCATCTCTACAGTTGTCATGGAAAAGATATTGGGTTAGTGGGATAAGGTATAGATCTGGGAGTCACCAATATTTGATGACGCGATCCATGATATAATCACGTCTAACCGGATTCGCAAAATAATTCAATTATCGTATTTTTCGCCGAACAAGTGTTTATTGCTAGCCCTCGCAAGAGGGTTCATCAAAATGAACAGAAATCGACCTAAAAGTAATACAAACTTATGAAAAAGTCGTGTTTGGGACGACTAACGGTGTGTTTGTGGAGCAACTTTATTACAAAAAATAGGTAAGTCTGAAATTTCGAACTAAAAACATTTAGACTTTGCTCTTTCATTTGCGACCAAAATCAAAAAAATTGGTCGGGTGGCCCAGAACATTTTTTTTTTATTTTGTGTGAAGTATTTATGGAAATGTGTTTTTATACCGACGCACATTGCGTTGAACGCATGGAGATACCCATATTCATATAATTACGGACAGGTCCGAAATTGGCCACATCTCCCGAGATACCACGAACCTACTATAGAGTGGCCATAGCAGCTGGTTGTTCTAAAAATGCTTCTGGAAGCCTCAGGTTTAAAAATCTTGAAGTTTGTTGCCCATACTGATATAATCCTGGACATTTTTTGAATTGGCCACATCCCCCGGGGTACTTGGCACCTTCTATAGAGTGGTCAGGACAGCCAGTGGTTCTGAATAAGCTTTCGAAAGCATCACGTTCAAAAATCTTAAAATTTGACACCCATATTGATATTGCACCGCACATGTTCCTAATTGGCCACTTCCCCCAGGACCCACTATAATTTTTTCAGAGCATCTAATGATTCTGAATATTTTCCCAGAAGCATCTTCTTAAAATTTGATACCCACTTGAATATAGTTCCGGTTGATTTATACATGATTGGAAATACAAACGTGACTGGTCATGTTTTCCGGAACAGGTTTTACGGAAATAGCCATATCTCGGAAGATTTCCAACGAATCTTATTGCGTCCACCTGCATTCAATCTTCGGTTAGATCTAGTTTCTTGGAAAAATGTTATTATCCATAGAACGTCACACCGCACAAAATCACAAGCGACAGAAAAAAGGTGTTTTGAACATGACCACGGAAAATCCGGAACATCTCCGGTGTTCGGTGACCATATGCATGGTCAGGCTAAAAATAGACCAAATTTGCCATCGAATGCTTTTAGATGCATCCAATTTCGTCCATTTTTCGAAAAGTTATGAGCATTTGGATTTGGGGAAAATTTTGCATTTCGCAATCATTTTGCCTATCCCCTGTACTTCCCATAACTGCATATTTGCAACATTCGACAAAAGTAGGCATTGAGTAAATGAAGTACCAAGTGTGAATTTTTCGTTAGTATGGAAAGGGCCTAAAATTTCAAAAAAATACTGAGATCTCAACAATACTTATATAAAGTTGAAATATTGTACAACTCATCTCGCATATTTGGTGAATAGTCAGAAAATAATTCTGATAGAAATTTCCTTGTCACAACACTAAGAGACCCATGTATAATCTAAATGTGACTGTTATGCGGTTATATTTAACAGTGTGACAAATCAACCTGGTATTTTTTCCGAACTTTCTAGAACAATCTCACAAATTTTATTAAGTTAGTCGAAAGTATTGATGATTTGATGACGATCCACGGTATTAACTCGAAATCGTCAAAAATGTCGAATGTGACAAATATGCAGCTATGGGCAGTGTAGATACAATTGAAATTAAACTCCAATACATATCGTGCGACGGTTCATTCTTCATGGGACCACCGGAATTTTCCGGAGGAACCTGTCATTGGGGACATTTCTGTTTTTACACCAAAACATATCATGTGACGGCTCATTCTTCATGTCTTGTCGTGAATAAAGTAACTGTATTTCTTGTTGTTCATTATGATAAAGTAACTGTATACTCAAAGTGGGCATTTAAGGCGAAGTAGCCCGTCATTCGTTTTGGCAGCAATGATGGCTTTGCTGCGTGCACTTTCAAAGTGATAAAACTAATTCTTGATAGTTTATATTGACTTGAAAATGTATAACTGTACGCGCCAACATACATAAGATATGCTGATACTTTTTCAGGTGTGTCAGTGCAAAACCAACTAATTTTTTTTATTCAAAATCGTGAGATGAATCAGCAACAATCATCAACGGTGCGTACAATTTTTAATGACGGCCTACTTCGCCTTAATTGAAGTGGCCACTTTTGGGACCACCGGTTGTCACCAAGGGAACCTATGATTGGGGACAATTGGAATTGAGCTCCAAGACTAATCGTGCGACGGCTCATTCTTCATGTCTAGTCATGAATAGGTCAACTTTAGATCGAAAATGGATATTTAACTAGAATGGCCACTTTGAACTTTGACAAGACATGAAGAATACTATATTTACGTTCACACATAATTGTCCCCAATCACAGCCTCCCTCGGGGATATCCGGTGGTCTCCAATGTGGCCACTTTAATTAAATGCCCACTTTGAGTATACAGTTACTTTATTCACGACAAGACATGAAGAATGAGCCGTCGCATAATATGTTTTGGTGTAAAAACAGAAATGTGTCCTGTCCACGCAAGGAAACCCTCTTCGACAAGTCTTTTCGCCTACAACGGCGGAGCGGACAATCCGGGATAGTTCACTGGTTTACGGGGGGAGAATCACTTCACTGCGGGTTTTCGGTCGGGAGAAAAAGAACTTCACTTTGTCATTGCTTCAAATCGATGTCCCCTATGGTCCCTATGTCCCCTATGCAAGGTTCCTGGATAAATTATTTGATCCCAATTCGGATCCACTACCGGCACTGATTCCGGGGAAATGGCCATATTTTGGTTGTTTCTGGACCGATCTTAATACTTGACGCACCAATCGCTTCAGAATTTGATCTTCTATCTTTATGTGCAGTAAAATTTCGATTATCTATCGAGTCATAATTTTACTGCTTCCGAAAATCCGGATTATCATCGATATCCGGTGGTCATAATTCATATCCGTTGATGCTCCTCAAAACTAGACTAGTTGACCCGTCCATTACTTCTTAATGAATTGAAATTGGTAAATTTTTGTCAAAGTTAGAGCATTCCAAAGTTGGCCCAATTTTTGCCTATCCCAGTTATTTTGACAAACCCCTGTAGACGAATTCCATCCAGAATAAGTCGAAAAAAAAAATGAAAATCGTGCTCGATAGTCTTCGATTTGGATTGAATTTTGCACATGTTTTTGGTACGATAGAGTAAATGTTTTCCACAGGAAAATTGATCATTTTGACTCAAGAACAACTTTCGAAAATGGCCTATGAATTTTTGCGTGCAATTATTTGATGAATTCTAACTCCAAAATTGTTGATTTTAGAGAAAAATGTTTGGCGTATAAGAAAAAACTATACACTGAAAAAATATTTTATTTATTTTCATGAAAAAATCAAAAACAAAACTTAAATTTTAAATTTCTCAGAAACCCTATTTTTAATATTTTTTTATATTTTCACCATGGAATCTTGAAAGTTAACAAATGTTTGAGACAAAGTTTCATGATGGAGAAATCTATATAAATAAAAATGGAGTGGTGTCTGTATGTCACGAAATGGCTTCAGAACGGGACAGCCGATTTGCACAATTCTTTTACTACTGTCTTCTTTAAGGGTTCCGACGTGTTCGTGTGTAATAAAAGTATGGGAAAGTTTTCGGAAAATTCGGTAAAGCTGGAGAAAACTAATATGCCATTTTGTATGGGAGGTTTCGTGGCATTTTTTATCAGCCTACTAGATGGCAAGACGAAGTTTGCCGGGACCACTAGTTTTTAATAAAAAAGTGTTTCTAAGAACAAATTTCGGACGATTTTGAAAATTTTTATTTTTGTCAAAATTAATACGTTCTGATGATACAATAAGAATCTTTAAATGATTCTAAACTTTAATGATTATATGGATAATTTCTCTAGAAGCAGCCATTTTCGAATTATATAGAGTCAAAAACCAAAAATTTTTCATTGAATATTAAAATGGGCCATTTTCATTAGTAATCGCGATTCTTCATCAAGGAAAATATGTAAGAGGAAAGAAATAAGGTCTTTTTTCTCGAAACCGTATTATCATTGATGGAGAATCACGAATAACTAATGAAAATGGCCAATTTAAATATTCAAATAATATTTTTTGCATCAAACTCGATATAATTCGAAAATTTCTACTTCTAGAGAAATTATTCATATAGTCTTTATAGTTCAGAATCGTTTCAAGATTCTCATTGTGTCATCAGAATCTACTTATTTTGACAAAAAACCAAAATTTTGAAAATCGACAAAAAGTTGTTATTAGAAAAACTTTTTTATTAAAAATCTCTCCTTCATGAGAACATCAGTTTACTATCAAGATTTTATGGTAAAAAATTAAAAAAAATTAAAAATGGGCTTTTTGTGTAATTTCAAATTTAAGTTTTATTTTTGAATTTTTCATGCAAATAGATAAAATATTTTTTGCATTTCCGTTGCAAATCAATCAACTTTTCATTGAGAAGTTGGTCAACATAACGGTCTACTTTTCTTACTGAAAGAAACAGTGCTGAAAAGTGCTACTTTTCAGCACTCTTTTCGGTGCTGAAAAGTAGCACTTTGCAGTACTGTTTTGGTAGGCATCAACCGAACAACCCAGTCTCTTCATGTCATTTGTGCTTATTTGCGCGGCGTGTGAGTCGAGACGAGTCGTTCTCACCTCGGGTGATGTGAGGCGACTATTGTTAATCCAATGGGAGCGAGTCAACAATTGTCCCTCATTCGACTCGTCTCGCCTCACATGCCGTGCAGAATAAGCACAATTGCATCTGATTTTAGATCCGTTGTGCGATCTGATTCCGACAGGGGCTGTCCATTAACCACTTGATCAGTTTTTTTTTGGGATTCCAGGCCACCCCCCCAACTCCCTCGTGGTCATTTGTCCATACAAAAATTATAAAATTTGTATGGACCGTGATCATTGGCCGTGATATGGACCGGGCATTGGACAGGGGGGGGGGGGGGGCCTGTATCCATGAATGACCACGTGATTTATTGGCGACCCCACAAAGGCTGGCGATTCTGATTTGTAGTCAACTACTGTTTTTTGCTGTCTTACCTGATACCGATGGGAGCGTGAAAACTTGTGACATTCATGAGTAGGTACTACTGTATCACGGCCTACGTGATTGAAAAATACTGAATTGATACTTCGCATGGATGTGTGCCCATGTGGGTTCTCTTGAAATATTTGTTAGTGCTTTTAGAGTTCATCCAGCTGAAACGGCATTTTTCAAAATAGCAAAAAAATGTTGTAGGCAACTCGTTGCAAAACTCGATTTTTCCAGCACTCGTTGTATTTATCCAACTCGGCGAGCCTCGTTGGACGAATGTACAACTCGTGCTGAAAAAATCATCATTTTGCAACTTGTTGCCTAAATAACTATTTTAAGTATATATGTTTTCTTGTAGGGCCAAACGATTTACAACAACTTCTTCATTGAACATTTTTCTCTAAAATCAACAGTTTCGGAGTTAGAATTTTTCAATTAAGTTGCATGCAAAAATGTTTAGGCCATTTTCATATTTTTTCGAGTCAAAATGATCGATTTTTCTATGGAAAACACTTATTGTAGCATACCAAAAACATGTGCAAAAATTAGTGCAATTCGAAGATGGTCGAGTTCTGTGACTGACCGATTTGACATGGAATTCGTCTGTACTTAAGGTGAAGATGAATCGAAGCCAAACCTCAAATTTTCAATAGCACAAATCTGGAGAACCGAACTTGAGCTGAAAACTTAATCGATTGGTCACCACCAGCTAGTGACCAATCGATTGAATTTTCAGCTTAAACGGATGTTTGGTTCGCCAGATTTGTGCTCTTGAAAATTAGAAGTTTGGCTTCGATTCATCTTCACCTTAAACCGGTCTATTCCGGCCATCCGCAAATATATGCAAATAATTTTGGTAGCACATGAAAGAGTGGAGTCTAGGCTTCCCCTTCAAACTGGTTGCAGGTCAAATACGGTGGAATACTTTAACTTTCAAGTGGAAATAGTTAAACAATAGTAAATATTATGGGTAAATTGTAAAACAAATGGTGAGATTTAAAATTAACTTTATTTTTTTTTTCAGACATGTAAAATACACTTAGCTTGCTTTCCAAAAAAGCACAGACAATATTTTTCTTGCCATTTTTACCCAAAAACCAAATTTTCTTAGTATAGGCTGAAATTCAAGTTTTTCAGTTTAAACAAAATTAAACTTCATAAATTGCAATGACAAAATGTACATGCCCCTCTTTAGGCAAGAAATTAAATGAGGAAATTGAGGCACACCTCTTGCACCTTTAGATATACTGTTTTTATATATGCAAAACTAAATGTCAGAAGAATTTTTTCAGAAAAAAAACTTCACAACTGTATCAAAAAAGTGTAAATCATTAATACTGTGCGGAAAAATCATAAGGATTTGGATTATATGGAAGTCAAACCTTCTTCTTTTTCTTTCTGGCGTTACGTCCCAACTGGGACAAAGCCTGCTTCTCAGATTAGTGTTCTTATGAACACTTCCACAGTTATTAACTGAGAGCTTTCTTTGCCGATTGACCATTTTTGCATGTGTACATCGTGTGGCAGGTACGAAGATACTCTATGCCCTGGGAATCGAGAAAATTTCCTTTACGAAAAGATCCTCGACCAGCGGGATTCGAACCCACGACCCTCAGCATGGTCATGCTGAATAGCTGCGCGTTTACCGCTACGGCTATCTGGGCCCCTGGAAGTCAAACCTTATTTTCCAATCTTACATTCTCATAATAATTTCGCAATTTTTGCGTTGGCGAGTTAAAGGCATTTTTAAATTATGTTTGTAGTTAATATTTTGACCATAGTATATACATAAGCCTCAGTTACAGTTTAGTTTATACTTATCCTGGGTTAAACATAAGAAAATTGATTTGAGATGCGTGAAAATAGAGGTCATAGTTGTTTGCACGAATCGTTTGCAGTTCGTCAATAATATGTTATCTAAATTTAAATTTTTCTTTGAACTTTCAAAACATTTTTCCTAAAAGCTCCGTAGATCTTTCAAATCTTAGATGCACACTAGGGCGATTCAAATTTTAAAAATGTTTTAAGATCCAATCTGCCATATGTTCCTTACCATCCTTACCATAAAAATAGTGTTCTGGGAAATTTTCAGCAATATAAGACAATATAGTTTTATATGGAATTTACTATGGAGAAATTTTTAGATATGTTCCAAACACGCTAGTACTGTGATGTAAGTACAAACTTATTACCCCTTATTCAAAACTCACACTTCAAATCATAATAAAGAACTTTGCTGAAGAGAGAAATTTAATCCGACGGATAGCTGAAGAGATATTCATGAGTTTGTTTGCTATTATTTAGCTTAATATGGGATTATAGCCCAGCAAACATGTACAATAATCCCTACCAAAAGGGATTTGTTTCTTCAGCAACATCCTTCATTAAGGTTTGAAGAATGAGTTTTCAATATGGGATGATGAGTTTCTACTTACATTACGGTACTAGCGTGTTTGGAACATTTCTCAAAATTTCTCCATCGTAATTTCCATATAAACCTACATTGTCTTTTAGCCACCTTTAAATCACCACCTAGAAAAATAAAAATTTCACAGAACACTACTTTTATGGTAAGGATGGTAAGGAGCATATGGGAGATTGGATTTTCAAACATTTTCAAAATTTTAATCGCCCTGCACACTCCGCCATCTGGTGGTACAATATTCCGTCTCTGAAGGGCCATAATATGTCATCAGCCTTGGAATTGATGAACAGCATACTGCATACCAAGGCGAGTCCAATTCTCTAAGGTGTTATCATTTGGCGAGAGTGGCTAGGAGGTCATCTTTAACTTGCTGGCCGTTTTGTTTGCAAACATTACTGCCTGGCCCGGATGATGCTGAAACTGAAACTAACTGTGCTGCCATCAGTGTGGATGAAATTGTCAAAATGAAAGAAAGGAGTAGAGCACACAAGGAGCAGGGGCGACCAGATTAGAATAATTCTTGACAACACTGTTTGTCCAACCAATCAGGAGTCAATCTCTCGACTGTCACTGTAAAGTTTATCCCGCAAGGAGAACGTGCGTCAGCGTCGTTTGTAAGAGTTGTAACTCGACAGCCTTGCGAGTTTCCCGGGAACAAGTATAAATGGCTTACGCGCCACTCCCGAGGAAGACCACTTACCGAGATTGAAGGGTTGCCCGACCCAATTGAAACCCTTCAGGGGCGGGGTTCTGGATTTTCCAAAATGAATGAGCGGAAAACAAGCTGGCTGATCAGGGAAACCTCACAACCAAAGTCGTGCAAATAAAGAAATTAGAGTGCCTAAAGGTGATTTTCGCCGACGAAAAAGTAGCGCTCGCGATGGTTATCATCACGGGAAAACAAGACTCAAACCCCTCGAACGAATCTTCGTTCGATTACAAAGCTGTCTAGTTGATTTCGGAGTCAACCTCTTCAGTAAATGACCAAAAACAAAAACGACACGAAACGTAAAAATCCCTTTACAATCACCTCTCTAGATTTCTCCCATGGAAAAGCTGTTCAAACACTTTTAAATTGCGGTGTACTCATTTATTTAACCCGTATAGGCCTGAGTGAAAGAAAAATTACTAAAAATCTCACCGCTCAGCGAATACTTAACGGATTTCAATTATTTTTTGTCAGTACACTCGTACGTATATCTAGTTTCTAAAAGTGGTCAAAGAATCTCGGGGATGTTCATTTGGCCGGAGTTATTGCGGTGGATCACTGGGTCAGGTCGGGTGACAAGGGTTTCGTGCTTCTGTGCCCCTGGAGGTAGGCAAAATTCAAGTCACAGAAAATATCCAGAATCGGCTATAATGTAGCCACTATATCAAGGAGTTTTAAGAAAAACGCATCAGCGTAAACCTTCTGATAATCGATTAAATTGAATAATTATGTCAACTGTATATGATTGATCTTACAAATGACCATTTTTGGGTCCCCGGGATGCTTAAAATTTATGATAAACTGCAGAATTTGTACCTTAACATCTGAATCAAGCTTATGGGACCGCATTTTAATGAACTATTTTGTTCGATCTATACTTTTAAAGTTTTGAAATGGTTAAATACCTAACAAATAAAGAGCCGGTTCTTCAGGACATTAAGCCCGATTGGTCGCATCTGGTACACTCTAAACGGTGCAAAACTATTCATTTACAATGTTGAATATCATATCTTAATGATTTATGCAAAATAAAATGAATTCCATTGGAAATAATTAAAGATAACTTGCATGTCCCAAAAAATCGCATTTTTCTACCCGACTTGACCCAGTGACCCACCACAATAACTCCGGCTACAGGAGTATTCCCGAATTCCTTCGGCCATTTCTTGAAACAAGATATGTGGGCCAGTATACTGACAAAAAATTATTTGAATCCGTTAAGTATTCGCTGAGCGGTAAATGTTTTAGTATTTTTGCTTTCACTCAGGCCTATACGGGTTAAACGCATCTTCTTCGAATTCAAACTTCCTCCCTTTCATTTCATGCTATATTCAATCCATTCCTTATCTTCTACTTTATCGACAATGCATACTTCAATTTATATTTAAAATTTTAAACTCTAGGTCTATTCTACTACTGCATTCCTTCTTCACTTTAGCTACTCTCTTTCTCTCTTCTGCGCGGTAAATTCATTTGTGTGCGGTGCGACGGGTGGTGTTCATTGGGGGTGCAATTTATGTTGCCGACTACCGACGCATAAACGGGACGAACGGTAGGGCCGAAATGAGCGGTGTGGCCACGCTAGCGGTTTAACTCTGGCTAGGGGCGAAATTCACCATGCGCATGGGATAGAAAAATGAGTACGGTTTGAATTTACTTGCGAGGAGGCATCGGCGGTTGCTGCGGCACCTCACGCCGACACGCGGATCTCCTCCGGCCTCCGGCCCACGTGTACCGCTGGGAAAACTCCGAAGCTGGAAAGCTGGGTCGAAAACGGTCGTTAACTAGGGGGTGGTGTGACGGACCTTGCCATTTGCCACGAACCTAGTTGGAAAGAACGTCGCACAATACGGGACATTCAGGACTTGCACCATGAATACATTATTCAACACCTGAATGGACCGATGCACGAGTTCACTAATCTGACGTTTGAGCGGTGCCAAATTCACTCGTTGCCATGGTCACGCAAATAACACGGCACCGCTCAAACGTCAACGGGTGAATTCGTGCACAGGTTCATAGGGGACTGCACGCCGCGGTTGCTAAGGTAAAAATTTCTAAGTGTTTGACGTTTCGTGGCCTTGTTGTTTACGGTTCGGACTTAGAAAATTTCTGTCCGCGTTGGTGAAGCAACTTAGCTATGCAACACTTCCTGAGATGAGATTTTCAAGCGCGTGGGCACATCCACGTGTTCAATGATGTTGATCGGTCTCTATCAGGACAAATGAACATGACATTGATACGGGTAAAGTAGCGGAAAATCTTTCGAACCACTGGTTGGAATTACCAAAATCTTGGAAGCATTCACGCATTGTGCGTGGATAATTTTAGAGAAGTGAGGTGCCATTTACATGTTCACTATCGACAGGGTCAAACACGGTGTAAACGGTAAAGTATCCACTACGATATCTCAGTTGATAAGTGTTTTAAGAAGACCGATTGTAATTGTATGCAATCATGACTGAGAACCGTCCACAAAATTTGCCCATCTCCCGCTAGTTCCGTGTAAATGAGTTATTATTATTGGGGACGGATTCGACCATTTAGATGGGTACTGTCTTCGGGAGAGTTGTACAGGACAGTGCACGGTAAAAAATCAGCACGTTCGATAGAATGGATTGATCACTTGACTCAATTCAAAACACCTATCACCATGATTTGAAGAGTTTTAACTTAGGATGTGCTCTACTTTCTTTAGCACTAGACTCTGAAGTGAAAAGTCTTCGATTTTGAATACCATGTCTTTTGTATGAAAGCAATCATTGACAGCTCGTTGTAGATAGTGATTGAGATCAATTTAACCCCTTTCAACAGATGCGAATTGGTATCGAGGTAAGATACAAGACTTGCACTTCGAAGATTGAAGGTACAAATCTGGGTCAGGTGGAAACGTTTATAAAACTTTTTTTAATTTCAAATCAAAACTTGCAACGTTGAATTCAAGTGCTGTTACCTTGATATTGTCAAGATTTAATAGTAGTGCAAATCCAAGTGCAGAACTATTGATAACATGGTGCTTATTTTTTACCGTGTGCTCGCTTCCTTTCAGAATATGTCATGGTAGAAAAATCCACAATTATCTGGCACTTGATCATGTTGATGCAGACGAGATGTAGCCCATCTACGAGACAATGGGTGGTATGAATAGAAAGCGTTGAGCTTTACTACATGTAGCATCTACTCAAAAACGAAATTCACAAAGCTTACTACACTTTTGGTGTGAATAAAACGCCTTTCGAACATGCAGTACTGATGATGCATGTAAAGAAAAATCCATTCAGAGTGACGCTTAAAATTAATATAATCATTCATACGAAGGAAATGCATGGAATCTAATCGATTACGCGATAATTTGCACAAATTCATGAAGGTGCTGTAGTTTGACGAGATTTGTAGTGTAAGTTTGCGATTAGTATTCGTATTCTCTTTATGTGTATGATTTTATGATGATGGTACATCAAAGAAGTTTCTGGGTAGTTTTCGGTATTCGCCAACGTCAGAGCTTGATGAATTTTGAATATTAGCTTAAAATCTATGAAGAGATCTTGAGATTACAGTTATCAAACTAGAAATATTTCCTAGCATGAGTACCGAGATTCTGGTAAAATTGAGGCTCCCCGTGTTTTTTACAGCATGTTGAATTCCGGAAAATCTAAGTGTTTCTGTGATGATTTCAGAATTCCAAATAAAAAACATAATAATTCGCAGGCATCCCACCGAAATCAGATAGATTGTTACAGAAATACCTTCTCAAAGATACCCACAGCATTCCAAGAGATTTATAACGGGAATCCCATCCCCACCCGAATTCTATTTTTTTTGTCAGATTTCTAATATTTCCGCAATATTCTTAGAATGGTTTTCAAATTCCAGAATTATCATTGAAAATCCGACATCCCTATCGAAAACCTACATAGTTCCTACATGAATTCCGGATTTCCAAATTAATAAAATTCTGAATTATTTTATAAATATCTGAATTCCCACCGACATCCCAAAATTAAAAAAAAATAAAACAACATAATTATCGTAATGCCAGAATTCACACAGATATTACAAATTTCAACGGCCGGTAATCTTACCAGAAAATCAAAAATGACGGGGCGAATGTTTTCGTAACCATGATTTTTACTCAAAAGTAAATTATTCCGTTCAATTCCGCAATCTCAAAGCATGTGTAGCAACCTCTGAAGCTAACTACCAGTAGCTTTGTAGTAAATGCTACTATTATTTATAGCAACACGTTGTTTGTGGTATGTTCGAAGAGGAAAATGACACAAACATGTTCCACTCGTGTTCCACATGTAGCGCTTACTACCGAGAATGTAGTAAACTCAACTTTACTACATTTTAATCATACCGCCCAATGTCCAATCGATACGTGATTATAACTTTCTTTGTATTTGTGGCCGTGGAGGAATTTTCTGATTCAGACTTTTATAAAAATTATGGCCAATCATAATTTTTGAATTTCAAGTGCGATAAGAATTGTATAATAAGATAAGATCATGCATTGCAGTTATAATTTGCAGAAGGCATTCCTGCAGAATCTCTAAAACTAAGAAACGATCCTTTCCGAAATGCCAAAATGTTCATAATGAAATTCTTTCTGAGGATTTTTTAGGGGATCCCTGTAGTAATAGGATTGCTCTGGGGACCTCCATTGGTTTCACAAGGAATTCCTGCAGGAAATTCCTCGGGAGTTGCTCCAGGGACTCTTTCAGAATTGCTCAAGGATTTTTTTTCCTGGCAATCCTAACCTTGATTTTTTTTAGGAATTAGGAATTTGTCTTGGTATAACTTCAGGGGTTAATTTTTTGATATATCAAGAATAATTTCAGGGTGTCTTTCAATAATGCTCCTGTGGATCCCTTCATGGATTTTGCTGAGATGCCTTCAAATATTTGTCCAGGTATTTTTTCAGGAATACTTCTAGGGATTTAATAGAAAGTGGTTCTCAAGTTGCAGCATTTGGCGGGCCAAATTGCGATTCGTCATCAAAGCTCGCATAACAAATTAAAATCAAGGGATCAACCATAAAATACGTAACGTTTTAGGAAGAAACCCTTTATTCAATAGTATGTCACCTCACATTTAATATTAACTGAAAATTCCTCAATAAAAGCGTAAAGAGGAATTAAACATATTCAAAATATATCATTTATAAGTTGTTAATTAAAATGTAGCACATAAACAATCAATAATTGACGAAATTATAAATATGTTTTGTTATTATTTATATGCATGGCAGAAAACCACCTTATGGCAGTGGTTCTCAACCTTTTCAGTGCTGCGACCCCCTTTGAAGCTTTATAAACGTCTCGCGGACCCTTAAATGTATTTTTTCTTGAAATCAAATGCAATCAACCGAATGCAAGAATCTTGCTATGATCCTTTGGAGGAGTTTACTAATAATTAAGCCAGGAATGTAGATTTCTGACTACTAGCATCCATTCATAAGTATGACAAGGAACCTCCATAAACAATGTTGACAAGATCCAACAAAAAATAATGCAGGGCAAGTAGGATAAACCTCTTGGGAATTTTCATCTTTCACTATAGCATTGTGAATTTTTCTCCATCCGAAGGTCTAAAACTCTGCAGTAAATCGCATTTATGTTCGGTTTTGGAATAGAGTAAAGAAAAAATTGGGACAACAGCGATTCACTTTAAGATGGTGATTTTTTCCCGGCCGAAACTTTGAAATTAAAACGTTTCTTCAAAACGACGCATTTTAGCCCAAATATGAGGTCAGTGGCTTTCAAAATATCCTGTCGACGTGAAACAAAAGTGCAAAGAATAAAATACATTCTTCAAATTCCAAATCCCACTAGCTTCTCAACAAAAAAATTTCCCAGGAGTCAAAAGAGCCCTAAGACTATGTTCCAATTTTAACCAAACGCTTAAGTTCAGGCCAGAAACACATATTTACTCAATATTTATATTGGTTTACGTTTAAAAAATATTTTTTTCTGATTTATGAGAATTTGTCACACCCCTTGGTTTATAAATAATTTTCGGGTGTATTTTGTTTGCCCTGTCCCTTCTGAAATGTCAGATAGGAACAACCCCAGTGTTAAAACTGTGTTTGTCGACTAAGTGAACGTTAAACATGATCAAAAGTGTCAAGGTTCAAATTTGAACCCATTTTTTTAATTAAAGTTCAAATATGATAAAGCTGTTATTTGCGCGGGAAAATTTGTCAAAATAGTAACAAGAACACACCCTACCGTCTTATTTAATAAAAATAAGTTTTTATCAAAAAATTTAGGGCCCAATTGAAGAATTCATCAGCTTTGGGTGCTCTGCATTGAAAACTTTAAGAGACTTGCTAATGGGCTTCTATGCTCTGCTTTAATCTGTTGTGGAGAGAATTTGTCAAAAGTTATGCCAGGAAATCTTTGAAAGCTTTGTCAGATATCCGTGAGGAATCTTCGCAGAAATCTACCAAAGATCACTGCGACAAAAATCAATCGAATTTTGTTCTTGAAAACTTAATAAAAGATTCACAAGACTTCCGCGAATGGTATTTGTAAAAGATGTTCAAAACTTGCTTTGATCAATACTCCCAATAACCAACAAGGTTCTGAGAAATGTTTGGGGGATCTTGACAGGAAGCTGGCAAAATCTGCCAAAAATTACACTATTTTAAAGATCCCACTGAGTTGAACTGGAACGGATCAGCGTTAAGTAATCATCTCTGGCATGCTATGTAAGCCGACAGAATGACATTAAAGGTAAATTCCCAGTATTATCACAATTGAAAGAAACAAAAAGGTTACGTCTTAAAAATATTTGGAAGACGCAAACAAGACAGCGTCTATTTATTACGTAATGCTAAAATTCGAAATTTATGACCCTCGTTCGTAACGCTTTTTGTATGGAAAATTCCATTTTTTTGTATGAACCATAACTCTTGAGCCTACTCCATCTCTTCCCCTAGAGAGTTACGTAATTTGTGTACAGCACCTTATATATTAGGAACAGATTCATATCAATAGAAACGACACTTATTCTCAATGGCTTCACGGACCCCCTAAGAGCTCGTCACGGACCCCAAGGCGTCCGCGGACCACCGGTTGAGAAACCCTGCCTTATGGGATGGAATTGTTTTCCATCACTACTTAATTTGGTAGAAATAACAAATGAAGTTCAAATAACATAGAAAAGTAATCGTTCACATGATGCATTTCAAATTTCAGCTGTGTGTTTGTTCAATTTTGAAGTCGTATTTCAAAAATCAAAAATTATGAAAACATAAAGAATAATAACACTTTCTTCTCCCTCTTATGCAATTACGTAATTTGAGGTTGATCTTTTTTGATAAAAATCATTTGTTTGAATGTTTTAGTGCTAATCTCTAGCAAAATATATGAAACGTGTACGAAAAGTTTTGATTCTGGTTTTTGTTTTGATAGGTCCCACTTACCCCAGGTACAAATATATTTTGGGGTAAGATAGACCATCGAATATTTCATATGAAATGAAAACAAAATACTGGTTTATCGTTAGCAGCTTGTAATTATACTAAAAATTATAGTTTACTGATGGAAATTCGATTTAAAACAGTTATATTTTTTGCGAGTCAATGCAAGCCGTGAAACGTGTCACAATTTGTCATGCAAGTTGAAAATGGCGCTGAACTGTCAACTGTAACATGAACCACATGGTAATAAAAATAACAATATGTTTAGTACTAAATACATTCCTTGTCATTGTATCTTCAACTTTGTAGAAGAATACCCCCATGAAAAACTTTTCCTAGTTGAGCTATGACGAAATGCCCCACTTACCCCGGATTCTCACTTGCCCCGGGGGTACCTTATAGAATATCTTCATTATATTTTTATTTTTTAACGAATTTTGAAATCTTTACCATCGTTCTCTTCATTATTAAATTTACAAAAAGTTTTTAGAACATCAAATTTCATCTTAAATCAAAACTAAGTTACATGTAGTTTTTACCATCTTTTTCTTGTTTTACTGAAAAATTCAACATTGTTTGAAGCGCTATTTTTTTTTTTTTTTTTTTTTTTTTTTTTTTTTTTTTTTTTTTTTTTTTTTTTTTAAATTTCTTTATTAGTATCATTCCAAACATTACATTCATTTCTTATATCTAGGTGTTCTGTGTTATTTGACAACACTATCATCCTAATTTGGTAAAACAAATTTAAGATTTAATTAACATTTTGTTAACAACATATTACATTTCATTTGCCGTAGCAGTTCAGTTTTTTTTTTTTTTTTTACAGGTGAGTTGATTTCACCTGCTTATAAGAGAAAAAAAAAATGTTTTTAATATACTTAACCTAACTTAACCTAAACATATAACGCATTAATCGTGGCAATAGAAGATTGTAACGATTTTTGCCTGAAATTATTAATGATTGTATTTGACATTTGTTCCAATGTTTCAATATTGGATATTCTATGTAACTCATTGGTACTATACCAGGGAGGAAGCCTCAGAATCATTTTCAAAATTTTATTTTGAATTCTCTGCAGAGCTTTCTTCCTGGTATTACAACAGCTAGTCCATATTGGTACAGCATACAACATGGCTGGCCTGAAAATTTGTTTGAATATCAACAGCTTGTTCTTAAGACAAAGTTTTGATTTTCTATTAATAAGGGGATAGAGACATTTTACATATTTATTACATTTGGCTTGAATGCCCTCAATGTGATTTTTGAAAGTTAAATTCTTATCTAGCATGAGCCCTAGATACTTAACTTCATCTGACCAATTTATTGGAACCCCTCTCATCGTGACAACATGTCTACTTGAAGGTTTCAAATAAAGAGCTTTTGGTTTATGTGGGAATATTATTAGTTGAGTTTTGGAAGCATTAGGAGAAATCTTCCATTTTTGCAAGTATGAAGAAAAAATATCCAAACTTTTTTGCAATCGACTACAGATGACACGCAGGCTTCGTCCTTTGGCGGAGAGGCCTGTGTCATCCGCAAACAAAGATTTTTGACATCCCTGAGGTAGCTCAGGTAAGTCAGATGTGAAAATATTGTATAATATTGGTCCCAAAATGCTGCCTTGAGGAACACCAGCTCTTACAGGAAGTCTTTCAGATCTGGAGTTCTGATAATTAACCTGAAGTGTACGATTTGACAGATAACTTTGAATTATTCTAACAATGTATGTTGGAAAATTAAAGTTTTTCAATTTTACAATCAAACCTTCATGCCAAACACTGTCGAATGCTTTTTCTATGTCTAGAAGAGCAAGACCAGTAGAGTAGCCTTCAGATTTGTTGGAACGGATCAAATTTGTTACACGTAAAAGTTGATGAGTGGTCGAATGTCCATGGCGGAATCCGAACTGTTCATTGGCAAAAATTGAATTTTCGTTGATGTGGGCCATCATTCTGTTCAAAATAACCTTTTCAAAAAGTTTACTGATGGAGGAAAGCAAACTGATTGGACGATAGCTAGAAGCTTCTGCAGGATTTTTGTCTGGTTTTAAAATTGGAACAACCTTAGCATTTTTCCATTTGTCAGGAAAATATGCTAATTGAAAACATTTGTTAAATATATCAACTAAAAATGATAAGCTACTTTCTGGAAGTTTCTTGATGAGGATGTAGAAAATTCCATCATCGCCAGGAGCTTTCATGTTTTTGAATTTTTTAATAATAGTTCTCACTTCTTCCAAATCAGTCTCCCAGGCATTTTCGAAAACGTTCTCTTGATTGAGAATATTTTCGAACTCCTGAGTAACTTCATTTTCAATTGGACTAGTAAGTCCTAAATTAAAATTGTGCGCACTTTCAAACTGCATAGCAAGTTTTTGAGCTTTTTCGCAATTAGTTAGTAATAATTTGTTTTTTTTGAAGCGCTATGATATTCATGAATACCCTACCGATTAGCAATATTTTTACATGTTTAAAAGATACTTTGATTGTTTTTCAAAAAGTAAAAGCTTTCGCATTCAAAAAATCTGTTTTAAATAAGTTATTTAAATTTTTAATTTATTTTTCATTGATAGTTGTTGTTGAATAACTAAGTCAAAATAATATTTATATTAATGCGTTGAGTCAGTTTGACAACAACTTAATTAGTTTCTAAGGCATACAAAAAGATGTAAAATCGGTTGAGTATTAATGATGTTATGATGAAACAAAAATATTTTCTAGTAAAATTAGGAATAAAATCATAACTTGAAAATTCACCTTCAAGCCACTTGCTCCACTTCTCAACCTTAATATTTTTGGCTCAAATTTTGAGGTTTTTTTATGTGATTTGAATTCAGTTGAGCACAGGATTTTATTTTTTGAGAACTTTCGAAAAATAAGCCGCACGCTAATATGCGTATGACCATGATGATGAACATAAAATCATAGCTTGATGTTGTAATGATTTGATGCATAAGGGGATAATTGTTAAATAACACATTTAAAATAAACTTTCTTTCTAAAGTGGAAATTCTATTTAAAAATTCTTGATTGATTATGAATTTTTCAAGATGCAAATGGAATTGTGATACTTCTCTGAAAATTGTGATGAGAAGTGACCGACTTATATAACCTTACTCGTAACATGTTTTCTTTATACTTCTGTTCACTCACCATTTATTCTGCTTAAGATGTTTGATTTATTCCGAGAACCGCATCGATGGGCTTCGAGGGCTACATTTGACTCCAGGAGCGCAAGATGAGCACCATTGGCTAAAGGATTCCTTCAAAGATTCCCTTAGGGATTCAGTCAGGAATATCCCAAAGGGAATAATTTACGAATTTCTCCAGTGATCCATTCAAGAATTTACGCAGGAATTACTTGAGGAATTCTCCTTAGGGTTTCCTGGACGAATTCCATCTAAAACTCTTTCAAGAATTCCCACTAGGATTCAAACAGAATTCCCTAAAACATTTTATGCAAAACCCCTTGAATGATTTCTTCAGGAATCGCCTCAAAGAATTTGCAATTGATCCCTTCAGAAATTCTTAACAATATATTTTACAGAGATTCTTCAAGGATTTTTACAGATTTTCTCACTGGTATTCACTAAGAGAACTTACAAGAAATACATTCAGGAATTCTTTCAGCGATAAATAGCAATTCTTCAATGCAATCGTTCAGGAATTTGTTTATGGAATAGCTTTAGATATTGGATGTCTTAGAGAATTTCTATAGGGATTTCTTTGCAAATACTTCCAAGGATTGCTTTACGACTTTGTCTTGGGATTCATCTAGAATCTTATCTACAGAGAAAAAAAATGAATTGGTAAATTTGAAACTTTACAAATACAATCAAAAAAGCTCTTCTTACTTTGAACAACTTTCTCTAAGATAAAAAGTTTCTATTTAAATGAGATTCTGAGATATTTTTCAGTTGCTTCATACCAGAAATACTAGCATACACTAGTGCCATGTATTGGATGAATTTGGAAATTTGCATATTCCCTTGATTAAGCTCTTCTTTCTTTGAACAAATTTCTCTAAGCGAGAAATTTCATATTTGCTTTAGATTCCTAGATATTTATTAACGACATTATATTGGAAGTGTTTTTGTTCTCTAACGTTACGGTGTGGATGAATTTGAAACTTTGCAGGGCCCTCGAGAAAGCATTGCTCACTCTGCACAAATTTTCAAAGATTTTCTATCTCGCTTAGATTACGAAATATCATTCAATGAAAACACACCGGAAGTGATATTGTAAACTAGTGCACGAGTTAAGGATTTATTTTATCACGATATATTCTGAAAGGAAGCGAGCACTGTCTTGTACAACTCTCCCGAAGACACTACCCATCTTGATGGTCGAATTCGTCCCCAATAATAATAACTCATTTACACGGAACTAGCGGGAGATGGGCAAATTTTGTGGACGGTTCTCAGCCATGATTGCATACAATTATAATCGGTCTTCTTAAAACACTTATCAACTGAGATATCGTAGTGGATACTTTACCGTTTACACCGTGTTTGACCCTGTCGATAGTGAACATGTAAATGGCACCTCACTTCTCTAAAATTATCCACGCACAATGCGTGAATGCTTCCAAGATTTTGGTAATTCCAACCAGTGGTTCGAAAGATTTTCCGCTACTTTACCCGTATCAATGTCATGTTCATTTATCCTGATAGAGACCGATCAACATCATTGAACACGTGGATGTGCCCACGCACTTGAAAATTTCATCTCAGGAAGCGTTGCATGGCTAAGTTGCTTCACCAACGCGGACAGAAATTTTCTAAGTCCGAACCGTAAACAACAAGGCCACGAAACGTCAAACACTTAGAAATTTTTACCTTAGCAACCGCGGCGTGCAGTCCCCTATTACGTGTCGCATCAACTAATCGCATTAAAACCGCCAACTCGCACATACCGTTTTGATTCATATTACGGACACTTAAGGACTCAGGGAAATATAACCCAGCATAGAGCATACAAAATAAATCATTCTGTATGATTCCTTAACGCTATCGAGCGTCGGAAGCCCTTTACTTTCGAACGGTGGGTGAAGAATGCGCTTCCGCAACTTCAATAATTTTAAATATATCCAAATGTGTGGCCTTTTCATGATTCTTATTCCGGACGCTTCCTCACTTTTGCCTCATATTCCGGACACTTTGAATCGAATTCCGGACAGCTCATGATAATCATTAATGGAACAGTGAAATCATCAATCGAAATCGTTAAACCACCAAAGAGACATCTAAGGTCGTTGGGCATTATAAAATTTCAAAGATATTTATGGAAAAAGTTTACTAAAACGAGCCTTGAAATTGAGAACTTTTGAACAGCAAAAATTGAAACATTTCGCGTGAAATGTTTCCCATACAAAGTAGAGTGTCCGGAATTTGAAGCTGTCCGTAATATGAATCAAAACGGTATCACTTCTCAAGCCCTTGACTTTGCCTTACTGAGCTACTTGAGGGATTAATATGGAAATAAATCTAAATTAGCAAAATTCAAAGGCTTTCACGTTTAATTTAGTTCACCTGAACTATCACAGCACGGCGCGGTTAAACTAAACTTGGACCGCTCTCACCTCTTCCGCAGACCAGAACGAAGTGAAAGAGTCAAGTCCAAGGATCCTCAGAATAGGTGCGAGATTCGCAAATCTTCGTCGTCGGAAATTACGCGAAATCCACGAAGTAGAATTTCGCGAAAGTCAAAAATCGCCTTCACGCATACTACTTTCTCTACCCGTCGGGAGAAAGCATTCAAATTCCCTAAGTGGGCACGATCGTCCAACTCGCTGCCTACCCGAAGTTTTATAAAAGATTTAGGGGGTCAACGATACTTGAACCCAGGTCGATGCCCGAGCCTAGATCACGGTCTTCTGCAAAAGGATCGCTTGGCTGTCGATTTACGCTCAGAGCCAGAATCGAACAGGGAACTCATTCTACAAATGGTACCGTAAAATCGGGTGTAATCAGAGTTGCTTGCTGTCACCATCAACGCTTGCAATTTGCTGATTTGTACAGGCCGACTGCGATAAAATTCGGATCATTCCATATTACATCAACATCATGCTCTCTACTCCATCACCAGTGCATTGATGGCGATAGACTATGGATATCACTGATGGCTCAAGTTTAGTCTTAAATTAAGCAAATGAAATGGCAATTTATCCGTACGATATTCTTGATAGTGCTACAGACGGATTGAAACTGTGTGTTGGTCACTGAAAAACATTTATAGCGTGGGTAATTACCACGTGATCACTCATTCTGCAGTGATTGTGATCTAGAGTGCGATGTCGCTGTGATGTCGATCCAAGTAATATTGATAGTTCGCAACTGATATTGATAGTTTTAGTCCATCAGCCATCAGCTGATATGATCGATATTGTGCAACTCTGGGTGTAATTGATCAGAAGGGTGAAATTGATAATTGTATCACTCGATTTTATTATGCGTAATGAAGCACAAATATCAATGTAAGCTGCAGTAAATGAACGTTGTTTGTCGTAACTATTGTCGCATTATATGTTGTGAAGTTTTTTGCATTAAAGAATGTTTATTACTGTGTAAATAATGTAAAATTTCAAAATCATGCACGTTGCAGTATTGACAAACACCTATGAACTTCTTTTTCTAAGCAAGGATTTGAACATGGTATAAACCTGAAAGTTTGTAAAGATGCTTGAGATATATCCCCAAGCCAGATTTCATCGCCAAAACTCGTACCAATTAGCTCATATGATAGAAAAAAATAAATTTCTGTTAGATATCATTAAATTCCTTAGGAAATTGCATACATTTAGGCGTTTTCCGTGTAATTCTTGAAATTTGACTTTTCGTTATTTATATAAATATTGCATTGTTAAGAATTTGACAAGCATATTCGGATTCAGGGAGCTCAAATTTATCATGTAGAGTTGTTTTGAAAACTAACAATAATGGTATTGACAAGTGATCAATGTCACCCCGAAATGAGATCCCCTGATTTTTTATTTTAGAGATATTTGTTAACACTCCCAAGTAACCATAAGCACTAATAATAAGCCCTTAATCAGCACCATAAATGCTTACACACCTTATAACAGCACTTCCGCTGCATAGAAACCCTATTACAGCATCATTAATGCTTCTAAACCTGATGCATACGGGCATTAAATAAGCACTATATTGGCTCTATATTCGCATACAGGGCTTGTTTAAATGCCATCCAGTGTTTTGACAGATATACCACGTGCTTTGTGTTTGCATGTAGAGGTGAGAGGGAGTCAAACATAAGTCTTCTCACTACTACAATTGCAGGTTTTATGACGGGGAAAAGTGGTGGTTTAAATTGGTCACTTTTCTTTCCAATACTATTCATCTTATGTGGGCGAAGGAGCAAAGGAGCAGAACTTCAACAACTCAACAATACAGGTGTCGCAGGTTCGAGACGCAAAATGAGGAATTTCATCATCATAAAACAAGGATCAATATGTGGCAATTTCAAGTCCTTAAAAGGATGAAAACCACCAAAATAAATAAGTCTGATACGGAGAAGTACTATCTAAATCATTTTATAACATTTTGCATACTATTCGAGGTTTCCGTTTTCATTCATTTATTTATTTACCTCGTGTACCAGCTGCTTGGCCGCATACGCGAAAGCTCTCTGGCTGCGTACGCAAAAGCACAAAATATTCGCCCGAAAAACCTGGCGAAAACAACTGACATTTCTCACGTGGTCTTATATCAGCACTAGTGATGCCGAGAAGCACGGTTATATCTTCGCATTATAATGGCACGCTATTTCGCCTTTTCTGGCATTACAATAGCATTATATGCGTATATAGAACTGACAAGCATCAAATGATTACCCTATATGCGCATATAATGCTGTTACCGTGCCGCATTATCGTGCTTACTGGTTACTTGGGCTAAAATGACAGTTGTTAAAAAAATTCGGTACATGAGTCGATGAGGTTCACCTTCGTACTTGTTTCCTGCATTTATTTGTTTGGCATTGTTAACATTATAGAAAACAGACTAGAAAAACCGTGAAAAATGATCAATTTCACCCGAAATTACGGTACGCGGAGTGGAGCAAATGAACAAATGAACACGAATTCAGTATTTCACTCAAAGTGAGTGGTCTATATACAGGGGGTAGTTGAATGATAGTTTCTTCGAAGAAAACTTCAATATTTATGCATGCTGTTTCAAAGAATTACAATTTATATTTTTAAAACAAGTACTAGCATCCTAGCTATCGATTGCACTTGATGGATTGCCAAAAGATTTATTCTGAATGTATATACCGTAATCCGGGGTAACATTGATCATTTTTTTTTAGTTTTTCTTAAATTTTTCATTTCACAATACAAATGCTACAAGTTTCATATTTTTAAAACAAGTACTGGCACCCACCGCTCCTAACTATGTACTTTATTTTGTTTTTCGAAAGATTTAAACATGTTTAAATAAATGTTTTAAGTGATTTTTTGATTCAGCTGATATGGGGTAACATTGATCACCCAAGTAAACAACGTTCGCTAATATTGGAAATGTCGTTACTTACTAAAATCAGGGCCCCTGAAGCCGAATATGAATACCAAACTCTTACAAGTCATTTACTTTTTGAGTTATTTCAAAATTAAAAACACCTTGAACCGCGTAATACGCCTAAAAGTAGGCAATTTCCTCAGGAAATTCTACATTCGTAACATTATTTAGTTAATGTTGCCTAAATGAATAAACTTATGAAAGATTTGACAACGGAATCGTTATCGGCGATGCCATTTTTAGTAACACCCGCATTTTCCTTGATCACATCGTCTGCAGAACTCATGTGAGACATGAATTTTCGGTAATGTCAGTGAAAATGATAGAAATCATTGTTTCAAAAAGTTGACAAATTTGCACATGAACTAAACGCAATTTTGGCAAAAACCTTAATTATCATTAGCTTATGAATATACGAAAGAGAGGCACCATTCATGGTCCGAAAATGCCTCATCAATAAATCTTTATTTGAACGTTTAACAAGATGAGTCATCCCGATCAATGTTACCCCGCTGATCAATGTTACCCCGGATTACGGTATTATTTTTCATATAATCGAAAGTCGGTTTTCTGTTCTGGGGTAACTTTGATAATGGAGTATAAATCGAACAAAATTGAATGAATTACTGAACATTTAAAGGACGTTGCATACCTCTAGGCGTTTAACGCTATATAGAAATTTCTGACTTAGATTACAAAAATGGTCCCAGTTTGTAAAAATGGTTTTCGCTAAAAAATTTGAGACCGATTTCATGTTCTACTATAACTAGGCTGTCATGGGTAAGTAACGAACTCATTATGACTTTATCAAATAGTGGTTGTAAAACAGATTGTTTGTAAGCGTTGCAAAAATGCTCAAATCTTGTAAATTTTTAATACATTAATGAATGTTTGCCCTATACTGGCATAAACCAGATTTTGCTGGTATGTCTGAAACATAGTTTTTTGAGAACTTGTAATCAGAAGACACAGTGTGTTTGTTTGACAAATTGAGACATGAATTTGCGAAAAAATACGCGTTCTAGTGAGACTCGAACTCACGACTCCGTGTACGCTAGACCGGCGCTTTAACCAACTAAGCTACAGAACACCTTATGATTCTGCGGAATAGAAAGCCAAACTGAATCCGAGTACTAACTATAAACGCATCTCTTTTCGCAAATCCATGTCTCTTTCGGACTTAGATGCCAAACCCCCAACACGCTCACTTTTGTATCTCCCGATCGCAAGTGAGAGCGAATTGTTTATGGATACTGAGTTCTTACGCTCTACAGCCGCATACCTATAAACCGAATACTTGCCGGCACGAAATTCAGTATGCGTTGAGCTCTCAGTGCGGTCAATTTGTCAAACAAACACACTGTGTCTTCTGATTACAAGTGCTCAAAAAATCAATTTTTAATATTTGCATAAAAATCCCCAAATGCACATGATTCCAAAGAAAATAGCTTTGACATGAAGTGTCATATTAATACTCTTTACTTTTGCATTCGTTTTTCTCAACTGATTGACAGAAACTTCGTTATTTCGTTCAATATGTTGGGGGTCTCGCACTATCAAAGTTACCCGCATTATCAAAGTTACCCCGTTTTACGGTACTTACTTACACAGATAAAAATATTTAAATGTCAATGTAGCGTAAATAGACGAGTATAGTAAAAATAAATCAAATTTATCTATTGTTACAGCATCACGATTAATTTTCAACTAAAGATCGTGTGAATTTGAAGTGCATTCGATTGAAAAATAAACGATTTGACGTTGACATTTCAGTTTATTTGGATGCTCCAAATATGTGCATGAAAATAAACTGAAATTTACAACATATTTTTAGCTGTGTAGTTCTAGTTTACTTACTTGTTAGTTAGTTAGAGGCGATTAAAGCAGAACACAAATGTACTATAAATGGAGTAAATCTTGAAAAAACAGAATCGTTCAAGAAAGCTACGTTCGTGTTTAACCATGTAGAACATGCAATTCAGTTTACATAATTTCTCGTTTATGAATAGAAACTAGTATTTAGATTTTGATCAGTTTTTATTGAACTGAAATGCTTTTGAAAATGATCGAGATTCGAACCACTAATTCTATGATGCTCTGGTTTTGTTTCTTGATAAAGGAGCCAGCAATAATCACCCATTTACCCATCATACCCTTCATACCATAAAACTTGATAACGCCGTTCCATGGTTCAAATAAAATTTTACAATACTTTTGTGGATCATATTTGCATTTGAACTCACATTTTTACGCGCACATTGTTTACACTATTGCACTAGCCAAGCTGTCAAATTTAGTTTCCCTGAAACAAAATTTCGATAATTATACTGATAGGGAGCCGGACCCAATTCTTGACACTTTTGATTCACTTCGGCAGTGGGGTTTTTTGAAAGTTACAAAGCTCATATTTGACCACAATGAATCTATGACATTTGGTCGAAAGACATTTGGTCGAATAACATTTAGTCGAATGACGTTTGGTCGAAAGTACATTTGGTCGAATGGACATTTCGTCGAATGGACATTTGGTCGAAAAGGTTTAGTTGCAACAGAAAGCATATGATATTTGGTCGATCCGACATTTCGTGGAAAGGTAAGTGGTCGAATCTTAATCGTATGGATATAGAGTTTTACGTTTAGTCTGACTTTAGTCGAGAGTAGCATTTTGTCGCTAATACAAGAGAGATTGAATAATTGAAAAAGTATCAGCCATTTTACTAACAATCTCTGAACGATTAGCAAAATTTAGATATTCAATTTGATGGACGCTCTCTCAACATATTGATCAACCTCTTGCGTTTTTAATGTTTCATACTGCTTTTTCGTTCAGGCATGTTCTGAAATTCGAGATAAGTTGATCTTAAATGGAAGCAAGCCATTTTTTGTCTCCTCAGTAAACTCGTCTTCCTTTACCCGATTCATAGAATCAGCACAATTTTCATTTTAAATAATTCAAAGCTTCTACTGCAAACTATGTTCATTCATCCGAGGTCATCAAAGCCATATATTTGCCTGAGCAATTTTATTAAGCTGGAAGTAACAATAAGCCAATTGGCCATAGGGTACCCGTCCTATTATGGAGGACTTAAGCACGGTGTTGAAATTTAAAACGTATTTCAGTGTCTAAAACCTAAATATTGTAGTATTTTGCATTTTGAACTGTTAAAACTATCCTTTATCTGGAGTATAGTAAAGTAAAAATGCAAATTTTGGAATCAAACATACATTTTTTAACATAAATCTGAAACTCTTCCTCTGTCCTATTATTGCGGTATTTCGTCCTATTATTGCGGTAGTGCCGTCCTATTATTGCGGTATACCAAAAATCATAGATTTTATTACATTCAGTATACATTCAATGCCACACAATGTGTTAGCATTGAAATTATGCTCCCTCCATGTTAATGACACTGCACGGTACTGTCAGTTTTTGTGACTTTGGACGTATCTATAAAGAAAACTAATTAATTCCTTTATGTCACGATTTGGAAACAAATCAACAGAATCGAATGATTTTCTGCCGGTTTCGTCTCTTCTTCCGTCGTAGCTGGACAATGTGAACGCAAATAGACAAGATTTATCCATCTAAGACCACTAGTCGCAATATGAGAAATGATTTTGTGACTCAAATATAACCACAATTTTGGTGCTTTTAAAATATGTTTCACTAGTTTTCACCAATCCAATGCGAATTCAAAAAATTGCTTCCTTGCAATCATCTTGTATTTTAGTTTTTCAACGCATTTTTGCCATGTTTTCCGATTTTCAAACAGTTTACGTGATTTTTCGGTAAAACATTGTGTTTATTTGCAATATATTCGTAAAAAAATTGCAACTGCAGGATAAAGATAAACAGATACCTTTTGTTGGACCAAAAAAATGTATGAATGACACAAAATTATGTTACAAAATAGTACCCTAATAATATAATTAATGTTTCCAGCAATTACATTTAAAATGAGTATTGAAATATCGGATGTTTGAATGTGATTTACAGATACCGCAATAATGTGCAAACAGCTATTTTTATTGTCCTATTATTGCGGTATATGCTTTTTCTCAAAAATATAGAACTTTTATTCAAAATTCAATATCTATCATGTGACTACATCCATACTGAACTGATATACCCACTGCATACAGTGTTGTTGATCGGCGAGAGAATCAGCGAGAGCCAACGATAATTATTCTCTTTTTCACCTTCCCTCGTCGCACCGGGTGGTAGGAGAAGCAGCGCATGGGCAAGTCAATAAATGAATGGATTGTGTCATTCGGTTGACTTGTTCATTTTCTTCTCTTCTTGCAAATGAACAAAGATACACAGCGTAGCCGATTGATTCATGCCATGATAGCGGCTACATACAGATCGCATACAGGAGAATCGCCGCCCGATAATTTTCAAAAAAAGAGAGGGATTTCCACTCATTTGATCGCAATCATTCAATGGCGGTTTTCGCATTATTCGTACGTATTGCGATACATTTTTTTATTTGCTATGTTGTTCGTTTTGAACACGGCTCGCACCTACGAAGATCCATCTGGCCGTTTGCAATGCTTTTGCAAGTCCGACAGCTTGTGCGTGCGTATAATTGACTTTCTTACAACACAAATTCAACAACGTTGCAGAGAGGAGTAGGCGGTGCGCGAAAATGGACAGACGTATAAAATTTTGCCACTGTCAATTTGTCTCTAAAATATTGATTTTCTTCGCTATTTCTATACCAAAAAAAACCTTTTATTTTCTTGAAAGCTCATTTGAAGTGCTCAGTGCAGTGCAGACGGAAAATTAGTGCTGATTTGAATCATTCACTTATGTACCAAGAGGGTACTCAGACGGTTGCCACCGGGTGTTAAGAAAAAGTGCGGTGCTAGTTATTTTAAAATTTCGGTGTTTTATTGTGATTTTGATGAAATCTTTTAAGTTTATGGTGAAGTTTCGACATCAAAGTATGTAATTTCTTTGGAGTGCAAGTTGGAAAGTGTTCTTGGAGATTTTAAAACCGTTCTGTATCTGGAATGGTCTCACGTCTCACAAAAAGCGTGCTGGAAGCAGACAATGCCCGAAATCGGATTAGAAGATTTGGTGAGTTTGTTCCGATTGTTCACTTTTGGATAAAGTATTTTTTGGTGTTTTTTTGCACCCTTTTTCAATCGGCGCGTTCGTTCCACGCGACAATATACGGTAGTAGCATTAGCACGAAAAAGATTAATTTTTGTTTTTCAATTTTGTTTAGGATATCTCTTTGCTCGTAGTTAGAACGATTTTTTTCTTTAATTTATGCAATGACGAAAAAAAGATATTTTTTGCTTTGAAAATAAGAAACATACAAAACCTTTACCTCGGTCGTGTTTAAAACATTTTTTTTTTTTATTCCTCGTTTTTTATACATTTTTTTTTTGATCCGATGACCCTGGAGGGATCGGTTTCGCTCTTTGTTTGATAATGAGCGGATGATCTTGCATAAATCATTTTATCGGTGATTGGGTTGTAGTTGAAAGTTTCGCAAAACACTTTTAAACATAAAATAAATAAAAAATATTCCATCTTTTGATTGCCGGCATTCAGAAGATTAAATTTCAAAACCTTAAACAACAATGCCTTGTGTCGATCGCTAGCTTTTCAGGCGAATCCTATGACCTCTTACCCCTCCCAACCTCCACCTCCGTAGCACTTATGAGGGTGTCGCTGAGTCGGTGGCCTCTCGCTAAGTAAGTGCTACATCAACATTTCCTCCCCCAATTCCAAGTTACGGTAAAGATGGGCGTGGCCGGGAATAGCGATATTCATGCTTTTAGTTGTCTTGTTTAAGATTGAATCAAGGTTTACTCCCCAACCTTGTTTCTGAAAGCAGTCTGGATGAGATAATTAAAAACGAACATGAATATTGTTAGTATCCAATCTACGAAGTATACCGTAACTACGCTAACGCTAACGCTAACGCTAACACAAATTCAACAACGTTGCAATTCCCACCCTTATAATACTTTTTGTATGTTAATTTGACAGTTTTGTATGAACTTTAATATTGTCAATTTCTTTCACTACTGGACTGCGAAGTGCGGCTTCATAAGTGCGAAAATGCAAATAAAAGTGCGGGGATGCATCGAATCATGCTGGTGTCTTCAGAGCGCTTATGCTTTGAATTGCAAAAAATAAGCCCGCTGAAGACATCGATTCGATTTGATGCAATTGCGTACTTTTATCAACGTTTCCGCACTTGTAAAAACTTCTGCGATAGGCCAGTGGCGAAATAAATGCGCAATATCATGAGGACAATCATTTGCCGCTTCCTTCAGCGTTGAGCATAAATGCAGTTAAATTATTTTCATCCGAAACAGTTGAAAAATATTTTATAACTTATAATATACTGCAGAAGAAGACGTACATGAGATATCCTTGATATTATTTGTTACACAGTTTAAACGGATTAAATTGAAATATCAAACTGCAATACTTAATCGCCCTATTTCACATTCAACAAAGCGTTCTGCTTATTATTAAAACGCTGAAGAAAACTGTTTTAATTTTATTTTATATGTTAATAATCCATTTTTTTCGAATTGTTCAGTAAAAAGAGGAGTTCAAATGTTTTCAACAATTTATTTCGTATTATTTTCACAATTTTCGTTTGCAATAAAAGCCAAATTTAGAACGACCTACATTATAAAACTTTTGGAAGAGTGGACATTTTGAAATAAGTTTCGAACATTTGAGCGAATTAAATTTATGGATTCAATGATTATATTCAAAACTCAGAAAATAGAACATCTAATATGAATACTGACGTGCATTTTGTCGTGTGGGTGTAAAAAAAATAATCCATGACCATCCAGTGGTTATTTATAATGTATTATTCAAATATACCTCATTGTTTTCATTATTCTGATTTTAATTTGCTGTAAAATATAGTCACCATTACGGACCAATGTATATTAAAGTTATGTTGGAGTCAATCGAAACTATTATTCTATACAATTTTCAGGCTCTTTTTCCAATGTGTTTATTTGATGACTATGAAATGGATAGGTATATACCTTGTTAATATTTGTTTTTGATTTCTTGGTGTAAACATTTTTTTAATTCAATTACATTCAAAATGTTGTGTTGTTGTCATGTCTAGAGTCGGGTAAGTATATTGTCGCGCGCCCGCCAAATCGGAACGTGCTTGTGGAACACGCGACGTGTGACTCGTTCCCGACATAACTGTCATAATGACATGTGTGGCGCTGCATTCTTACGATGTTTATGAACACCGCGCAATATTCAAATATTAGTCGAGACGCTTGGAGATTGAGAAAAAATACATTTAAAACAAAATGTTTGTCCTTATTTCTGTCGGATCCATAATATTTGATGCATCCTGTATAAGTAACAACACTACAAATTAAAACACTATGTTTAATTCAAACCAAGGGAAGCTTTTTTAACCATTGCTCAAATTGATCTTATTAGCCTTATTGCGCTGTGTATACTAGTATGGGACAAAAATCAGATTCTCGTTTAATTTCACTTTTTGGATTGCATTTGGGTCGTGTAAAAACTGGGCAAAATTTCAGCTCGATCGGTGATACTATAATTTAGCGCCAGCCGATCAAAGTTTGTATGAGATTTACTATAGGAAAATTTATCTTGGCAAATAATATCTTATAAATAATAAATGTTACAAATAAATTTCAGTTTCAACATTCACATTGTCAAATTTGAGTATTTATTTTGAACTTCATCGCATATATTCATCTTTATTAGGCGGCATCCACAAATTACGTAACGCTCTAGGGGGAGGGGGAGTAGGCTCTAGCTTTACGGCTCATACAAAAGTTTGAACTTTTTCATACAAAAAGCATTACGGAGGGGGGAGGGGGTCAAAAATTTCAAATTAGCGTTACGTAATAAATGGACGCTGCCTTATCATAAATTCATAAAAACACTAGTTTTAATAGAATTTGGTTTAATCTCAGTGGGTTTGATCCTTTGGCCGTGTCGCATACTCTTGCGAGGGTGAGCGAACACCTGTTCGGCGTGCAATGAGTTTATCGAATAATATCGCGTGAATATATCATGGATTACATCACCAACCAAAGGTGGGTCCCCTCATCCCACTAACCCAATATCCTCCCCATAACATCTGTGGAGTCTCTGGTAACAATCGTTATCTAACTAACATTCCTTTCCTTCCCCGATGACTATAAGGATCTGGCCAGTGTCATTATTGTCTTTTAAATTTTGAGCTCTCGATTCGTGCACATTGAGAATGTTAAGCTAATCCCAAGCTCCATTCTTTGAATCTCTGTGCAATTGCTTCGATTGCTCTGGTCACTCACGGAGTAGCAACTGTTCGGTTATCTATGTTCATGCTCAATTAAAATGGTTTAATCTCAGAATCCCGGGAATTTTAGAATTCCCGAATCTCGGGTTATTCGGAATATATATTTTGCAATGTTTTTTTAGCAAAACGGCCGTAAAAGCCACTAGTGCCTATAGTTACACTAAGGTTACGCACACTCTATGCGGCAAGAATTACACAGCGAGGGAAGAAATTTGTCGAATTCAAATTCCTGTTAAACTCAGAGAATAACTTAGACTAATCATAAACATTAATGACCATGCAGTTCGATCAACCCATTTGTTTTTTTTTTTTCTTTTTCATAAATTGTCAAACGGTAGTGCAGTCGGAAGGATTGCGTCCAGACCTATCGCTGGGGCAATGATGGAGTGAAATTTCACTAGTATCAACTTCATGTAACTTAGCAAAAAGATAATGGTTAAGGCGAAGTAGGCCGTCATTGAAATTTTTATGCGTCATCGATGATTGTGGCTAGTTCATCTCTTGACAAATTATTGAAAATCAGATGGTTTTCACTGACCTAACTGAAAAAGTATCAGCATACTTTCTGCATGTGAGCGCACATAGTGATGGTTTTCTGAATCAATATTCAATATAAACACTGAGTGTTATTAGTTTGAATTTGCGAGCTGCAAAGTCAACATGGCTGCCAGAACGAATAATGGGCTACTTACCCTTAAAAACGTGCAATTTTCCTTCTCTAAGTCAAATACCTCTCTAAGTCGATGTTATCAAATTCGATGGGATCTGTTTCAGTTTTCTATAGAGATTAATCGATGTTTTCAAGAAAATTTACAAATATTCTCCAAATAATGATAAATTTCCTAAAATTAAATGTAATGTTTATTTTAATAGTTATATAAAGGTTTATAACTCATTTCAGGTCACCAAAATTTGAAATTTTTGGATGCTGCTTAAAAACTGTTACGTAGATAAAAATGTTACTATTCTTCACGTTAAAATAACTATTTTTAATGTATTATGTCAATATAATTAAAAGTTGAAAAATATTAGAAAGATTTAGAAAAAAGGTGTTCTGTATCTCGATACCAACCTAACGCGATTGTCCATTAAATATAGAGTTAAGGAAAGTTGATTGAGAAATTAATTAAACGTACGGTGACTAAACTTTGGAATTAGTAAATCACAATGAAAAATTCTGAAGGGAATTATATGTTGCAGAAATTGGATTTGTCTTCATTACATAATATCACAAGGTTTGAAAGTTTAATAACTGAAAATAAATAAAAATTATTTTCACCACCACCAGTTACACTATTCAATTCCAAGCAATACTTTTCCGGATCAATATGAGAACTGAGATTTATCACTTTGAAATTGCGAGCTGCTATGCCAACATGGCTGCCAAAAAAATGACTGGCTACTTAGCCTTAAAGCACTGGATAATTAAACATTCGATCATTATTCATCCAGAAAACTTCTATCATGTTATAATTAATAATGCTATAAAAATAAAATGTAAAAATTTCAATGAATATGTCATACTCCTACCTACAGAACGATTTCAATTGCTATAAATTGGTTATCGTCATCAATATGACTAACTTACTCTTTGCATCAAAATTCGTTCAAATGCTCATTGGAATGGAAAAAGGAATGTTTAGCTCGCTAAATCATTTCACAAGATTGAATTGAAAGTTCAAATTTACAAGAAGATGAAGACGATACTTCATATATCACAGGCATTTGTGAAAACATTATACTAAAGGACTGTTCACGTTAGAGTTTTCGTCGGTTTCTCGAACCCTTCTTCCCCGTTGCTAGGGTAAGATTTTTTGTTTAAAAATTGAGAACATTTTTGAACATTGACATTGTTGAAATATTAATTCTCATAGTAATTAAAGCAAAAAAATCTTGAAATCCGTGCGAGATGCCGTACTGAATACCAGCGCATATACGAGTACACATTTTAATTCTAATCATAAGAATCACATCCAAGATTCGGCAGACAGTTTCTAATTCTCTACCACGCCAATAGGTATCTTCTGATATACCGTAAGAGTCTCTTATGCATTCTGTTACAAAGTTTAAAAACACGTGACGAACGGGTCGAGTTTCCAAAACATTGCCAGTTTGCTGACACGCACCGTCTATAATCCTATATGGTCGCAAATATTCCTAAGAGCGCCCGAGTGACCGACGCTTTGATGCAGGTACCGATAGTACCTTCACACAATCGAATAGTGATCCGATCGAGCGGTGCAAATTGACGCGCAGGATCGGATCACGAAACGATAATGAACAGCCTGCTGGCAATGAAGAATGTATCACCAGTCAACACAAGTGGACTGCAATGAACATACGTGCCAATCGAACGATGCTGGCTCTCGCGCAATGTTCATTTCAACGTTCTCTTTGCCATGTCGCCTTTCGCCTGAGAGGATGAACTCGGTTGCCCTCTCCAAGTGCAACCATCGATTCGGCAATAATTTCGGATTGAGTGTGCATTGAGGCGAGAGAAAACATCCTTGACTGCATATAATTGTTTTGGTTCTTAACTTAAAAATTCACGCTTATGAAAACCCGTCCGTAAATAGAGGGACTGGTTAAAAATATAGGCTTTTATTGATGCATCATTTAAAACTGTTCTTCCATCGATCAAAATCGTTTAATTTTCAAAGCATTTATCTGGCACAGCTTGGGAACACTATAAACTTTCATCATCATCATTAATATCCATAGAAAATAGAGTTTTCGATTAATAATGAGTGTTTAATTCTAATACCGCAATAATAGGGAATACCGCAATAATGGGCAAATTACCCTAAATGATTTCCTTAGAGCAACTTTTTTCTGCCGTTTTGATTATGATTTCCGCATTTAAAAATCTTACCCACTTCCATAAGCAAAAAGACCCGGAATTCGAAGGAAGATCCCAAGCAATCTCTCTCCGAATCAGCAGTTTATTACAAAGAACGATGACATTTCAAAAGAGTAATAAGTAATGCAAGCCTTCACAACGTTGAGTAATAAAATAAAAACTTGAGCATTTTTTCAAAGAATGATGATAATTTCAAAGAATAATAAATTCACTAGAGCTAAATATTTCAGTCAATGTATATAACAACTATTTCCGAAATTTTCATTTAATTAAAAGATGTATGGAATTTGAGAATAAGACGACATACAATGCCCCATTTTTTATTCAACAACAGGTAATGATTCAGATTACTTAAAATAATACATAATCTCACCAGCTTTGCAAAACTTAGAAAACATTAATTAAATTCACTGAGTGATAATAAACCATTTAAAAATAGACTTTCAACCAAATTTACGATCAACTAAACGTCATTCCAGCAAAAAAAAGTTCCAAAGCAATTCGACCAAATGTCCATTCAACCAAATGTCCTTTCGACCAAATGTACTTTCGACCAAATGTACTTTCGACCAAATGTCATTCGACCAAACGTCATTCAACCAAATGTCATTCGACGAAATGTCCTAAAGCCGGCCACAACATGCGTCGTAGTGAACTGCTCCCTATTGCAAAGTTTCAGACAATTCGGCCGAGAAAAACCCCCCATGCCAAGGTGAATAATGGAAGTGCCCAAGTGGCACCCTACGCTGGATATGCATTTATGTAAGTTTGCATGATTATTTCATATATACAGTCACCCCACAGTTATGGATCAACTAAGAGTAATTTTTCAGAACAAAATGTGATTAAAAAACATGAAGAAGCTGTACAAAATAAAATCATCTCTCTGGCACTGCGGAATATAGTTGTTTTTGAGAATAAACTTCAGAATACCAGGTTATTTATGAAAAAGTTTCGATTTCGATAGAAGTTGCAAACGATGTCCACCCCACAGATGTGGATCAGTGGGAGAGGAGGATCCTTATTATGGATGAAATCGACTCATATTATGGATCAAAACATTATAATAGCAATGTATCTGCGAGATAAACAAATAGTGTGCTAGTGAAAGCATACGTTTTGGCGTTTGTTTCGGAATAGTCTTATCATTGATTCATAACTCTGGTATGGGTTTCAATGCCCACAGTTATGAATTCACGCTTCAGGGAATACGCTTGCCATTTTATTGCCTACGGATGGAAAAAATATGCTAAAGCATCTTACAGTTGATTGTGATGCTGTACAGATTTATGGTTCTCGTAGGTAAAATATGTTCTGCCTAATTGCAACTCTATTTCATGAGATATTCCCGTTTTAATCCAACTTTGATCCATATATGTGTGCTATCCATAACTGTGGGGTGACTGTACATACAGTTGTCACTTACTGTGTTCATCGGAAATGAGCGGAGAGCAGAACTGGGCACTTCCATGATTCACTTTGGTATAGAGGGGTTTTCTCGGCCGAATGGTCTGAAACTAAAAACGTATTATCGGTATATTGCCGTTATACACACGCCTGAATTTCAAACAAAAAATCTTAAAACGAAGGGATATGGAAGATTGAAAATCCGAAATTTTCTTTGTACTACGTGGCTCCCAAGGGGTTATCCACAAATTTCGTTAGGGCTTATGGGGGACGAGTTTTGACGTTTTCTTATACTCCATACAAAACAATTCAGCTTCGTATGGAAAAAAAATCTTACATAGGGGGGAGGGAGAGATGAAAACCTTAAAACTCTTACGTAATTTGTGGATGACCCCTTATGGGTCAACCATTTAAAGAAAGGTTAATTCGCAGTCATCACTGGCTTATGCATGATGATTATTGCCTGTTTTGTCAGGTATGTAATGTTGAGTTATCACCAGTAAATCTTAAATTCCAATGTAATTACAAAAAAGGTCATAACTATTTTCTCAATCTGGTACTCGAAAAACGATGTTTTTTACGTTTCCGACGTTTCCTAAAAACCAATCGGTGGAACATAAAAAATATAGTTTTTCGACTATCAGACTGAGCAAGCCATCCGAAAGTAGCATTTCAACTTCTACAAATTTCAACCAGTTTCAACCATCAAAGGATCAATTTCTTTAATTTCTGTGAAAGTGAAAGTGAAATTTTTAAACAGTTTGTTTCTAACATGAAATTTTGTTTGAAAATTTCAACAACAAAAATTAAAAAAAAAGCTATAAAATTTGTAAAAAAAAAACAAGAATAATTATTAAGTGATCAGCTCATCAAGTTAAAAACATGTTGTAAACTTGTGATTTCTTTTAGCTTATACCATGCCCACACAGTTACGGATCACCCACAGTAACGGATCACTTTGGCGTTCAACATCGGATAACTCACTCAAAACATAAACGTTGGCGTAAAACATATTTTTCCCATCTTATACTATTTGTCTTCTACCATTTGCAATGTTAAGCACAACATTCAACCGATAAATAAAGGTGTTTTTGACAAATGTTTAGTTGGTACCACACAGCTATCATTATTTGATCATTTTCTGTAAGAAGTGCCATCAGCATTCATAAGCTCCCACAGGTGGTAAAATTCAAATGTTATAGCATAAAATATGCTCGTTCGCTTCGATTAAGTATGAATTAATCTTTGGAAAACATTTTTCTTGATTGTTGATTCTAAATACCGAATATTAGCACTTCTAACTAGTGATCCATAATGTGGACCAGGAAATGATTGTTTACCACGGTTATGGATCACTTCCAAAGACATTTGGTTTTCTGCCATTTTAAGCATTGGATTCGAAATTTTCTAACAATAGCACTAAGGATAAAACTAATAAAACATCAAGGTTTGTAAATTTCATTTTTTAGCGGACAAAAATAGGTGGAAAACTTGGTGTGGAGCGAAAACAGTTCATGTCTCAGTTACTACAATGCAGTATTACAATACAAAAGAGCATTTTACCTTTGTTTCCAGCTCTTACACTGCTATTTTTTGCAGTAATATGTAACAAATTGTTAACTTTCGTCAACTCATGCAATACAGATGCATTGAGTTGAAAATCTCTTGATTTTGCGCACTGATCCGTAATATGTCACTATTTGATCCATAATATGAAAATTGATCCATAATATGGTTTTCAGAAACCGATACAATTTTAAATTTTTATGCAATGCAAATATTACACTCAAAACAGTTTACTGACGGGGTTGGTGGTCTGATGGCTACCGCTTCTGCTTCATATGCAGAAAGTCATGGGTTCAATCCCAGGCCCGTCCCTTTCCTCGTACTTTGTAGTTGTATATCTCTCACTTGCTTCTATCTTCCATTCTAAATATATCACACTCAAACTATTCGTTCATAGCAAACGCTAGAACCAGAGACGGACAAGAAACCGTTTCCCTAACGCTTCCTACTTCCACGCGCACGCCTTTCTTACGATACATAGGCAGTCTGCTAACCACAAAAGCAAACCTCTCCGCCACGCTTTTCCCCCAATCCATACACTCCCGCATGAACTGGCGTGGATGCAGTGGAATATACGGTCTACGTGGGAGCCAGTTCAATGCATCATCAATTCCTCCCCCTTCCCCTCATTGGTCTGCATTCTGACGTGGCAGCTGCCATTGTTGCCTAAAAATAGAAGATCACCAGCACTTATACACTGAGGATGCCTGTTAGTCCCAAGCAGTCATTCGGTTGGTTCCTTGTGTAAGTGCAGCTGATCTGGCGATACTGGAGTGCATCCACGGGCGGCCAATCAAGCTCAAGCTCAAGCTCAATGTAAATATTACACTCAAAACAGTTTACTAACCGAACTTCCAATTTGAAACGATTCAATTCGTGCTTTTAAATTACAATTTTATGTTTTCCATGTCGTTTTATTGAATTTTATAGGTTGGACTCCACACGATTTATCCATAACTGTGGGGTCACGGTACAATGTGGACTAATCGATACCTTCTCTAGTAATGTGAGCTACCATGCGTCCACATAGTTTTTGATGTTGGCGAACGTTAGAGTAAGCGTCATGTGATTGTTGCCATGAGGCACCGTGTTGTACCTAACCAATCAACATGAAGTTCCATAAACTATGGACATGCTATTTACATGTTTTTTTTTATGTAAGCGATATCAAATTCTATTGCAAATAGAGGGTAAGCTGCATTTGGAGTCACTAAATTATTTCAGTTGCTGAGGTACTGAGCAGAGATTCCACGCGTTACCACTGCATATCAGCAATATTTATGCTACATTGTTTTTTCTTCGAGAAGTTTCAATGTACTACCAGGCAATAGAGTATCAACCCTACAATACAAATAGTTCAATGCACCGATGTTGCTCTTATGTTGCTTACATTGCTTTGTTGTTATTTGGCTTTACATCAATTATCTTGATAAAGCCTCGCCAACAATATTTCGCCAATTCCCTCGGTTCATGGCCGCTTCTCTCCATCCTCGACTGTGACCCACGCTCTCCAGGTCCTGGTGTACCTGGTCAATCCACCTAGCTCGCTGCGCCCCACGCCTTCTTGTTCCGACCGGATTCGTGGCGAACACCATCTTTACAGGGTTGTTGTCCGGCATTCTTGCAACATGCCCTGCCCAGCGTATCCTTCCAGCTTTAGCTACCTTCACGATACTGGGTTCGCCGTAGAGTTGAGCGAGCTCGTGGTTCATCCTTCGCCGCCACACGCCGTTCTCCTGCACGCCGCCGAAGATCGTCCTTAGCACTCGGCGTTCGAAAACCCCAAGAGCTTGCAAGTCCTCCTCGAGCATAGTCCACGCCTCATGCCCATAGAGGACTACCGGTCTTATGAGCGTTTTGTACATCGTGCATTTGGTGCGGGGGTGAATCTTTCTTGACCGCAGTTTCTTCTGGAGCCCATAGTAGGCACGACTTCCGCTGATGATGCGCCTTCGTATTTCCCGACTAACATTGTTGTCAGCCGTCAACAAGGATCCGAGGTAGACGAACTCGTCCACCACCTCGAAGGTATCCCCGTCTATCGTAACACTGCTTCCTAGGCGGGTCCTGTCGCGCTCAGTTCCGCCAACCAGCATGTACTTTGTTTTCGACGCATTCACCATTAGCCCGACTCTTGTTGCTTCGCGTTTCAGGCGGGTGAACAAATCTGCCACCGTTTCAAATTTTCTCCCAATAATATCCATGTCGTCCGCGAAGCAAACAAATTGTCCGGATCTCGTGAAAATCGTGCCTCGACTGTTAAGTCCGGCTCTCCGCATGACACCTTCAAGCGCAATATTGAACAACAGGCACGAAAGTCCGTCGCCCTGTCGTAGTCCCCGCCGAGACTCGAACGAACTGGAGTGTTCGCCCGAGATCTTCACGCAGTTTTGCACACCGTCCATCGTTGCTCTGATCAATCTTGTGAGCTTCCCGGGAAAGCTGTTCTCGTCCATGATTTTCCATAGCTCTATGCGGTCGATACTATCGTATGCCGCCTTGAAATCGATGAACAAATGGTGCGTAGGGACCTGGTACTCACGGCATTTCTGGAGGATTTGCCGCACGGAAAAGATCTGGTCCGTTGTCGAGCGGCCGTCGATGAAACCTGCTTGATAACTTCCCACGAACTCGTTTGCTATAGGTGATAGACGACGGAAGAGAATCTGGGATAGCACTTTATAGGCGGCGTTTAGGATGGTGATTGCACGATAATTTTCACACTCCAGTTTGTCGCCCTTTTTGTAGATAGGGCATATAACGCCTTGCTTCCACTCCTCCGGTAGCTGTTCCGTTTCCCAGATTCTGACTATCAGCCGATGCAGACAAGCGGCCAACCTGTCCGGGCCCATCTTGATGAGTTCGGCTCCGATACCATCCTTGCCAGCGGCTTTGTTGTTCTTGAGCTGTTGAATGGCATCCTTAACTTCCCCCATCGTGGGAGCTGGTTGATTTCCGCTGTCCGCTGTGCTGACGTAGCCATCGCCTTCGCTGTCCTGACCTTCTGTGCCTATGTTCTCTGCGCCATTCAGGTGTTCATCGTAGTGCTGCTTCCACCTTTCGATCACCTCGCGTCCGTCCGTCAAGATGCTCCCATCCTTATCCCGGCACATCTCAGCTCGCGGCACGAAGCCTTTGCGGGATGCGTTGAGCTTCTGATAGAACTTCCGCGTTTCTTGAGAACGGTACAGCAACTCCATCTCTTGGCATTCCACCTCTTCCAGGCGGCGCTTTTTGTCCCGGAATAGGCGGGTTTGCTGTTTCCGCTTCAGTCTGTATCGTTCCACGTTTTGCCGCGTACCATGCTGCAGCATTGCAGCCCGCGCTGCATTCTTCTCCTCTAAAACCTCCTGGCACTCCTCGTCGAACCAATCGTTTCTTGAGCTCCGTTCCACATATCCGACAATGCTTTCAGCAGCGTCGTTAATGGCTGCTTTGACTGTCCTCCAGCAGTCCTCAAGAGGGGCCCTATCGAGCTCGCCCTCATCCGGCAACGCTGCCTCAAGATGCTGCGCGTACGCATTGGCGACATCCGGTTGTTTCAGCCGCTCGAGATTGTACCGGGGCGGGCGTCGGTACCGTACATTGTTGATGACGGATAGTTTTGGGCGCAGTTTCACCATCACCAGGTAGTGGTCGGAGTCAATGTTGGCGCCACGATAGGTTCTGACGTCGGTTATGTCGGAGAAGTGCCGTCCATCGATCAAAACGTGGTCGATTTGCGATTCTGTCTGCTGAGGTGATCTCCAGGTGTACCGATACGGGAGGCTGTGCTGGAAATAGGTGCTACGAATGGCCATATTCTTGGAGGCGGCCAAATCTATCAGTCGTAGGCCGTTCTCGTTCGTCAGCCGGTGGGCGCTCAACTTTCCAATCGTCGGTCTGAACTCCTCCTCCTGGCCAACCTGAGCGTTCAAATCTCCTATGATGATCTTGACGTCGTGGCTTGGGCAGCGGTCGTACTCGCGTTCGAGCTGCGCGTAAAATGCGTCCTTGTCATCATCAGTGCTTCCGGAGTGTGGGCTATGCACGTTGATTATGCTGAAGTTAAAGAATCGGCCTTTGATTCTTAACTTGCACATTCGTTCATTGATCGGCCACCACCCGATCACGCGCCTTTGCATATCACCCATCACTATGAAAGCTGTTCCCAGCTCGCGTGTGTTGCCGCAGCTCTGGTAGATGGTATGATTACCTCTAAACGTTCGCACCAATGCTCCTGTCCAGCACACCTCCTGCAGCGCTACGATGTCGAAACCGCGGTTCTTCAGTACATCGGAGAGTATGCGAGTACTTCCAATGAAGTTGAGAGATTTGCAGTTCCACGTACCGAGCTTCCAATCGCTAGTCCATTTTCGTCGCTGTGGTCTTTGCCGATTTTTCCGGTCCGTATTCTCTCGTTGACGTTCCTGTGCTGATGTGTTTTTACGGTTGGCTTGCAGGGCCTGACACCAACCCCCTAGATTTCCGGAGGACCATTCCCCCTAAATGTTCGGAGGGCCATAGTGCGCAGTTTAGCTTAGAGTCCTTCTCTGGCACTCGGACGATGATCAGCCGCCCCTGACATGGGGAACACGCTGTTGTGAGCCGCTCCTAACATGGAGTACAGACGCTCAAGGTTTGCAGAAGCAAAAGCAAAAGCAAACCCCCCCTTCCCTGTCAGCATACGACCAAAGTTCCCACCGGGGGTTGGTTACCCGATCTTCCCCAAGGTTACTCGTACCCCGGCCAGTACCACGAGGAGGTAGGGATAGGAGTTGCGGGGCAAGAGGATAAGGACCGCACAAAGGGGTCTATTTTATTCCTGCAGGTACGCGAGGTACCAATGGTACGCCATGCCCAGCCATTTACCGCGCCTTACATTGCTTTATAAATTGATTGATTGTTTTATCGTTGTTTTTGTATTAATTTAATCGTATGAGTGCCCATGAAGGTTTCCATTTATATTTTAAAACAACTTTAACGGTAGTCAAGGTATATAAGCAATGATATAATGCTCCATTGTTACTTGGGTCATATCTACACTAGAAAATGTCGACACAGATGTGATGTCCATAACCAGAGAAATTTGTGTAGAATAAACATTATGAAATTAACTTCTGCGTCAGAAGGGGTGAACGCGTTTTTGGAAGAACGTGGAAATTGTTACAGTTCATATGCAATTCCTACATTTCATAATGTCGCAAAAAAAAATGACCAAATGGACTCCGAAATGATATGTGTGAGCGATATAAAAGCTGTAGTAAAAAAAAAACGGATGCCTATTTTGCAAGGACTTGTTGACATAAGCTACAGTATTGATCCTTCTCAGTACCGAAAATTGGCTCTCCGCAGATGTAACCATGAAAAGTATGTTTGACGAAATCAAATAAGGATTGTTGAGAGGGTAAGCAAAAGCACATTGCAAATCGAAAAGGTATTGAACGAACGGAAGTTGAACGACGAAAAGTGCCAGATAATATTTTAATATCGAGAAAGATGCCCCTTCTCAATACACTATGCCGAAATGTAATAAAACGGAACCTTTCCCCCATTTCGTAATCTTGCGCCTGCTTGGAAAGCCAGGTAAGAGTCTGTTCGTATCGTGTATTCTAGCAAGACAGCACAACTTTTTCCTTCCTGCCCTGATAGCCGTGTGTTCCGTTGAATTTTGCAGTAAGTTTGCTGTCGGAAAGCAATGTGTACGCTCCGGATTTTATGTATAAATATACAACCCTAGCGATACGAGCAAGTTCACCTTTGCTACGGAAAAAGGAATTTCAATGGGAAACTGGGTCGAAGGTTTTATGATGTTTTTACGAATCACAGAGTTATCATTTTCTCTCTGCGGAATATTTTATACTTCCACTAATGCTAACATTCAGGTAACCCCTCTTCCCGATCGGAAGAAAATAGCAAGCTTATAGCAATCTCCAATGTAAGTTATAATACCTTGACTTATTTTTGATTTGCTAAATATCATAACAATTTAACTTACAAAATTCAGGGCATTCAAGCCAAATGTGACAAACATATAATGTGTCTGCTTCTACTTATTAAAAAAATATTGAAACTTTGTCTTAAGAACAAGCTTTTGATCTTCACAAAAAATTTCAGGGCGGCCATGTTGTATGCTGTACCAATATGGACCAGCTGATGTTATATCAGAAAGAAAGCTCTGCAGAGAATCCAAAATAAAGTTTTGAAAATGATTGTACTATCGAAATACATATTAACCACTTAAGAAAATTCGCCACAATAAATCGGATTGAAATTCATAGCTTTGCCTTATGAAACCAAACTTTGAAAACAAAAAATCGAACCAAGGACCATGCGATCGTTAGGTCCGTGCGTACACCACGCGACTATCGACACCTTGATGTGAGTTGATGCTAAAACAATACATTAAGCGTTCGTATTGCAATAACCGTTCCACCTATTCTAAGGCAAAATGTATGCATTTCGATAGTTTAGTTCACAGCTTGTGAGTTACATAGAGTATCCAATTTTGAAACATTGGAACAAATATCGAATAAAATTATATTAATAATTAGACAAAAATCTTTGCAATCTTCCATTGCCACGGTTTATGCGTTATACAGTTAGGTTTAGTTAGGTTAAGTTGATTGAAAGCATTATTTTTCTCTTAAAAGCAGGTGAAACCAACTCACCTGTTAAAACTCCGAACTACTACGGCAAATGAAATTTAATATACAAATTACAAAATGTTAATGGAATCTTAATTTAGTTTTACCAAACTAGGATGAAAGTATTGCCTAACATAGAACACCTAGATACATGAAATGGGTGTCATGATTAAAGTGACACCAATAAAAATGGATAAAAAAAATAGTATGCTGGCGATATGGTCTTGTGACGATTTTCTACTCGGGTTGCTTGCGTAACCGATGGCATGAGGCGAGATAAATATTTTCCGGGCCACTAAGGATCTGTTAATAATTTATCTCAAGATTTCGTATCCCGGCTAGGGCACAAAGGAGGGTTGAATGGTTTCCTCCACCGGTCAACTTTCGGCTGGTCAGCGACTTGAGGCAGATGTTTCCTCTGTTGATCTTTGCGAATCCAGGCATTAGCATTTTTTCCTCTGTCTGCCGTCAATTAACCGAAGTACGTACTAGGGTACGAAGGCAAAGGCGAATATTATCAGGGTCCAGGTGCTCGGATGTATAAATCAGACTTTGCACAGATTTTGTAGGTAAATATCGGAAATTTATGGGTGACTACGTTGATGTAGGTACAGGATGCTTCCTTTTTGCTCTGGTATTTCAGACAATGCCGCTAGGTTACACAGTGAAAAAAATCGAAACCAGACGTTGATGTTTACGAAATAGTTACCTTGTTACAGGCCAATAGAAAACTTGGTGTCCAAAAGAGACTGTTCAGAAAACATTTGATGAATTGTACACGAATCGTAGCGTCATCCATAGATATAATACTAGAAATGCGACTGACAGTTTTTGTACGGTGATTCACAAAACTCTTTGGTTTGTAAGGTCAAGATTCACCGAGGCCAAACCTCAAATTTTCAAGAGCACAAATTTAGAGAACCAGACAGCGGTTTGAGCTGAAAACTTAATCGATTGGTCACACGTTGGTGGTGACCAATCGATCAAGTTTTCAACTTTTGAACGGCTGTTAAGTTCATTAGATTTGTACTTTTGAAAATTTGAGGTTTGGCTTCGGTGCATCTTCACCTTAAGAGAATCAATGTTGCTGTTTTTTAAACAGCAACAGGTTATCTTTTTAGTACCGTAAAATCGGGTGTAATTGATCAGAAGGGTGAAATTGATCATCGTACCACACGATTTTATTTATTCGTAATGGAGCACAAATATCAATGTAAGCTGCAGTAAATGAACGTTGCTTGTCGTAACTATTGTAGAATTGTGTGTTGTGAAGTTTTTTACGTTAAAGAATGTTTATTACTATGAAAATTAGGGGGAGATCCCCCAGTACCGGACACTTAAGCCATTAAATTCATAATTCGAAAAATATTGATTGTATGGGCTCATGTTATCCATTTATGATAAATATTATCATTTTTATAGTGTACAAAAATAAATTTGAAAATACAAATATGAATTTTGGCATTGCGTTTTAATGATGTATTTTAGTACCAAATTGATCGATCTTGAAAGATGGCACCCAATACCGGACACGATCTGGAAATGCCTTGAATTATGTAAATTTGAACATCATTGAATGTGTACACTATAGGAATAGTTTATAATTACCAATTCAATGCATTTGCAACATATAAAAGAATGATTTGAGTTTTTATTAGTTTGCAAGATGCCTATCAAAAACCTCTTTCATATATGATGAAAAATAGCACATTTTACGATGTTGTTCTGAATGTTCATTCTTCTTAACTTTATTGCATGTTTGATACCATGATCGACGAAACCTATGAAAAATGAAAGTATTTTGAGACACCGATGCAATAATAACAAAGATATCATATAACAAATCAAGCTGTCCGAAACTGAGGGACAGGGGGTGCTTAACCAAAATTGTAATTTGTCCATATTTACTTCAATTATGGTACAAAATACATTCATACTATCAAATTAGGATTATGTTCGATCATGCTTGCGGGATCCAATGTATTTTTTCATATCCAAAATAATTACTAAATAGGCTCAAAATTAAGAATATACGCCAATTTTTCAAAGATTTTCATTGTTTTGTACTTTTTTAAAAAGGCATGCATATTTCAAGGATGTGTTATTCTACGCAAACACTATTCTACATAAGAGCTTTCTTTTCTACTAATAAACCATCTTGATTGGACCATGATTTCTCAATGTTTCGATTTTGTCCGGTATTGGGTGCTGTCCGGCACTGGGGGATCTCCTCCTACGTCAAATTTTAAAATCATGCACGGTGCAGTATTAACAAACAGCTATGAACTTCTATTTATAAGCAAGGATTTGAACATGGTATAAACCTGAAAGTTTGTGAGGATGCTTGAGATATAACCCCAAACCAGATTTCATCACCAAAACTCGTACCAATTAGCTCATATGGTTGAAATAATTGAATTTCTGTTAGATATCATTGATTTCCTTAGGAAATTGCATAAATGTAGGTGTTTTCCGCGTAATTCTTGAAATTTAACTATTCGTTATTTATATAAATATTGCATTGTTAAGAATTTTACAAGCATATTCAGATTCAGGGAGCTCAAATTTATCATATAGAGTTGTTTTGGAAACTAACAATAATGGCATTGACAAGTGATCAATTTCACCCCGAAATGAGATCCTCTGATTTTTTATTTTAGAGGTATTTGTTAACACTAAAATGACATTTGTTAGAAAATTTCGGTACATAAGTCGATGAGGCTCACCTTCGTACTTGTTTTCCTGCATTTAGTTGTTTGGCATTGTTAACATTATAGAAAACTGACTAGAAAAACCGTGAAAAATGATCAATTTCACCCGGATTTACGGTACTTGACTTTCGACTAACGGATATTTTGTATTGATTTTACTGTAAAATATGTTTTATAATTATTAGGACACTAACAAACAACGATGTTCGCTTCGATGATGATTATGGATTCTTATATATTGAAAAAGTTTAAGCTTATAGCGCGCGGTACACAGGTATAAATGACTGTTTGATTACTTTTCATTTGAATTGAGAATTTAAGCTGTTGGAGGTTACTACGAATTAGTAGTGAGTTTTCTGGTTGATTGTCAGAAATTTCTTGAAAATGAAAATGCCGACAGCAACGGGGTCATCAATTCTGGCAATGTTTTGGATTTTGTTGTACCTTCTTGATCACTAGTAAAACTTACGAAAAAGAGTGGTTGACACCAACAGATTATTACATATTTAGTATATAGTATGGAAGCTTGAATAATTGTAAATATCTGTTGAAATAATCAGACCGTTTATTGTTTTCTAGTCTTTTTAACATCGATCATAATTAATAATCTTTAAGATATAGCGTCTTGCTCAAACCTTTGTATGGGTTTTGTGGCGGGACCATCATCAAATAATTGCCATTGCCATTATTTTTCTATAGTTTAGATGGTACAAGATACAATTTCCATGCTTGTTTTAATATCAAAATATATGTAATATATGAGTTCGACCTCAAGTAAACCAATTAAACAAGATCAAAGTCTTAAGTTCGCGGACACAAAAGTCAATTTGAACAAATTGAGATGTAACATTCGAAAAGTAATGGAACCGTTCTGGTGGGCTTTGATCCCACGACTTCAAAACACCGTCTGCTGGTTTAAGCCGTAATAGACATGACAACTCTAGTTGCGTAAGATAAAAGTCCTATATCCACGCTAAACACTGCTGTTTCATACCAACTCTATTTCATGCGTAAATTGTTCAAATTTTCGAAAATATAGTTCCCCTAATCATGGATTACTCTATAATAATTTCATGTTTCACATGATTTCTGCGAATGATATAGGTAAGAAAAATGCAATTTTTGATAAAAAATAAGGCACCGCCGAAAACGGCATATACCTGTATGAGACATTGAGTGTCCGTAAGCATAATCAAAACGGCATTCATTGGAATCAATGTATGTATGGAATATTGTAGTTTTGTTTTAATTTTTATCGGAAATTCGAAGCCATTTCGTTTTACATAAAAATAATTCCTTTTGTATGACGAGAGAAAGTCCATTAAAATAATTGACAAGAAAGAAGCGATTCAACGATTCATAGGCTGAAGACAGGTTATTTAATTAACATTCACAGCGAATTTAACCGATATTTACCTTGAGTTGGGACGTAGATATTTAAGTACAGGCAATCTTCTGATTGGTTTTTAAGGTATGGTAAGAGTCGTTTTAAATATTCTAATCTACCACGAGGCATCCGCTCCAGTGCCGCCGTTTCGTTGGCAATGTCTGGAAGACGTTGTGGGCAGACGGGACTGAATCTGTTGGAAAAAAGGTTTCGTCGTTGAATTTTGCTTCGAATAAAGGTCAATTTGGGACGGTTGATCCAAATTGCTTACGCGTCCAAATTCCTACCTGTCTGCTTTTTTCACTCCGGACCAGAGAGCACCTGTAACCGGTGGCATAAAACGGAGGGTGCCAACTGGCGGGGAAGCATAAGGGATCCCACGGAATGCTTCCACTGGATCCAGATGCCTGCCTTCCAAATGTTCGATTGTACCAGACACCGAACCGTACTTAATATGCACAACGCGCGAAGTCGTCTTCTTTACGGAATCATTTTCATCACTATTGCCTCCACCGCCGCCACCGGATATGGTGGGGGCGAATAGTGGAATTATCATTACCAACGATATCAACATGATTATGCTGGTCACGCTACTCGATCATTGACGGCATTTTCACACTTGGAAGAAACATTCGTTCTCCTCACTGAAATTGCTTTTTCTTCGCTTCTCGTTATATATAATACTCCACTGCATTATTATCACATCCTTTCGTGAATCGTGACATTTTCATTCACTCTAGGATTTTTTATTTCCACACACTAGCACTGATTTTGCTTTGTTGAACTTCGACACTGGTTCTTTTTTCTTTTATGTTGAGCTTACATCATTTCGAACCAGACAAAATTGAACGACTCCATCAGATGGCTGTAATTCAATTGATTACTACTCATCCAGCAATTAATCTATCATTTACTCACACTAATCACTATAAGATTCCATCACACTGCCCCACTAGGACCCTATCTCTCATACCACCTGAGCCTCTGAAATTCTCGATATGCTCAATAACGTTTTGTACATTCTTTTGTTTGCTGCTTTTTGGTATCTTGATTTTTTTTTATTTTCCACAGAATTGTTTCACTCTACGTCACCATACACTGGTGGTCTTTCTTCTAGCACGTACATTTCTTCTTCCTTATATCCTCGAGTAGGGAGCTTTTCCTATCCAAGGAACCATTCGTAAATCAATAATCGTAGCAAACTGTAAATCCATCGTCGCCTAGCAGCCAAAAATCATTGCTGCCCTTCACTAAGAAATCCTGCATCGATTGCTATCCGTATCCTTGCGACTGTATCCAGCATAAAGTAATCCGCAATATATCCATTGTAATCGAACGCTTTCTGCGTAGGCTACATTTCGTACCAAGATAAACCCCGGCACTAGGCCTACCAGTAACGACAATAATTTGACATAATTCACGGCACAAAGCAATGTACAACGGCCAGGCACATCCAAGTAGGCTAAACAAAATCTTGTTTTCCTCTTGCCTTGGCAGCTAGACACTGCTGGTGGAAAGTTTTCACACCTGCACACACCCAATGCCACAAGTATTTCCTGTCCACACACACGCGCGGCGCCCTCCTGACCGTTTCCTCTGGGGATTTTAGGGCAGGTCGCGAATGACATTCACAGCCTACCTCTAGGCGAAAAACGACGCGCTCGACGGCCGATCAGTAACGTATCGCTATTCACTACAGACTAACGGGGTCCAATTTTCCAACCCTGCTGCTGCTGTTGGCGAACGGCCAGATCAGACCAGATGATGATGATGGGTTTGGCTCGCATCAGGGTTCGCAGCGCCTTCCCGTGGTCGGAGACTGAAGCACTGAAAAACAGCTGATGCGCATGTCTGATGACTGTTGTTGACACAGACGGCACAGATGTCAAGGTGGAAAACATTTGGTTGTTGTGACATTCCGTTGCTATAATTTCAGGGGTGTTCAGACAATTGATAGATATACAATGCATAGTGACATGATGGCGACGAAAAGATTGACAAGGGAAAAGTTCATATCAAGCGCTTGCTTGAATCAGGGCAAATGTTAAATGATCGATTTCTCTTCATCGATCAGTGAAAAAAGGTGACAAGATGCAAGTTTGTTGGAACTTGCCAACACACTTACATCTTGCCACCTTTATTCACTAAAAAGACGACCAATGAAGAGGATTCGATCATGTTACATTCGCCCTAATTCTAGTATACACTTGATATGGGTCGTCGTCATGTCATGTCATGTCGTCATGTCATGTCATGTCGTCATGTCGTGATGTCAAACTTGTTACATATATAATTTGAAAACTTTGTAAAAGTTATTCATTTATCATGAAGCTCCCCCAATGGCGAAGTAATTTATGGATGGCCACTATGTAGCATCGACGCTGCGAAAAGTCAGTGAAGTTTGACATTATTATTCCAACAAACTTGCATGTCAACTTTACTTTCTGATAGATAAAGAGAAATCGATCATGTTACATTTGCCCTGATAGCATACGCTTGATAAGAACTTTTTTCATTTAGATAGGGTATCCGTCCTATTATGGAGGACTTAAGCACGGTGTTAACATTAAAATCGTATTGCAGTGTCCAAAATCTAAATATTATGGTATTTTGCAACTATATGGTATTTTGCAAAACTATCCTTTATCTGGAGTATACTGAAGTAAAAAAGTAATTTTTCTTATCATACATATATTTTTTTGACATAAATCTGAAGCTCTTCCTCTGTCCTATTATTGCGGTATTTTGTCCTATTATTGCGGTAGTGCCGTCCTATTATTGCGGTATACCAAAAATCATAGATTTTATTACATTCAATATACATTCAATACCACACAATGTTCGAGCATTGAAATTATGCTTCCTCCATGTTAATGACACTGCACGGTACTGTCAGTTTGTGTGACTTTGGACCTATCTATGAGGAAAACTAATTCATTACTTTGTGTCACGATTCGAAAACAAATCAACAGAATCGAATGATTTTCTGCCGGTTTCGTCTCCTCTTTCGTCGTAGGTGGACTATGTTAAGGTGAATAGACAAGGTTCTTCCATCTGCTTTTAAAAATATTTACCATTAGCAACACAATTTTAGAGGATTGCTTCCTTTTGATCAACTTAGTTGTTCAACTTATTTGTGGCATGTGTTCCGATTTTCAGTCAGTTTACGTGATTTTTTGGTAAAACATTGCGTTTATTTGCAGAATATTTGTAAATAAGAGGAACTACAGGGTAAACATAAACATAAACCTTTTGTTTGACTAAATAAATGTATGAATAACTCAAAATTATGTCCCTAGTAAGTATCCCAATAATATAATTAATGTTTCCGGCAATTACAATTAAAAATGACTATTGAAATATCAAATTTTTGAATGAGATTTACAGATACCGCAAAAATAGGCATAAAGCTATTTTCATTGTCCTATTATTGCGGTATATGCTTTTTCTCAAAAATATAGAACTTATATACAAAATTCAATATCTATCATGTAACTACATCCATACTGAACTGATATACCCGCTACATATAATTGTTTTGGTTCTAAGCTTAAAAATTTAAGCTTATAAAAACCCGCCCGTACATAGAGAGATTGGTTAAAAATATAGGCTTTTCTTGATGCATCATTTAAAACTGTTCTTCCAACGATCAAAATCGTTAAATTTTTAAAGCATTCATCTGGTACAGCTTGGGAATACTATAAGCTTTCATCATCATCAATAATATCCATAGAAAATAGAGTTTTCGATTAATAATGAGGGTTTAATTCTTATACCGCAATAATAGAGAATACCGCAATAATTGGCAAATTGAAATTACCCTATAAGCATTTTGAGGAAATCGAAACTATTGTTATAACCGTTAATGGATTACCTGCTTTGCTCTTGCCCACAGTTGATCAGCAGAAATTTTCTGCTTTTCTTTGTATGGCGAAAGGCATCTTACTTCCAATTCCTCATAAATCAAAGCATTAATCGAAAAAAATATTTGTTAGGCTTGATAGCCATCATCATTGCGCACAACCGGTACCAAATATTTTTTTTCGAAAATAGTTCCCAATTTTGAGAAATAATTCGTTAGATGCATTTCGCCATGTAAATATTTTCCGCGTTACCTTTTAGCGATTTTTCGTGCATAGACACTAGCGCATGAGCGTTAATATGTGGCGAGTAGCGAAACAGCATGTAACCCATTCTGGTGAAATTGACGTGATTGAAATAAAATCAAATACTAATAGTGAACCAAAATCAATGTTATCTGTACTAAACGCACGTTTTTTGTTTTAACTATTGTCAAATTGTGTTAATGTTTTTGTGTTAAAGATTTTTTATCCTATGAAAATAATGTGAAAATCTAGAATTATGTTCGGTATGGTATTGACAGACATCCATTTACTCTTAGTTCTTAGCAAAGATTGAGGATTGAGCATAGTGAGGATCAGGGATTGAATTCTGAGAAAAATAAGAAAATCTTTCATTCATCACTCTATGTCTATGTCTAAAGCTCCAATTATGGAGGGCTTTTTTGCCATAGAATGTTCGAGAATTGTTTTTCAAGCCAGTAGAGTGAAACACCTAGGGTAATTTGCCCATTATTGCGGTATTCACTTTTATTCCGATATAAGAATTAACCCCGCAATAATAATCGAAAACTCGATTGAAGTAAGACTACGTCTTTCTTCTCTATACAGGAGTGAAATTGGAATTTAAAAACCAAGAGCGTTACGTTGGCATGATTTTTTTTCAAACGCTTATAACTTTTTGCTGGCTTCCTTGATTAGCAACTCACTCGAAAGACAAGGCATCAAAAGTTCATGTCGTTTACTTCCCAGACAACCAAAATGTACGTATAAAGAAATCACCTGGAGGCCGCGAGTGTAGAAATATTGTACCGAACTAACCTGTGATCTTATGCGACGCTACTTATGATAACAAATGTTGATTTGACAGCTGCTACGGATTGATTTGACTTATTTTGAACAAGTGTGCGGAAGGAAAAAAAAGTACACATAAACTCAGAGAAATATCGTTTTATGCGAGGAAACTTATCAAACTGACGATTTCATCCAGGGTGTTTTGCGGGTTCGATGTAAATAGTATGAATAAACGAGTTATAAAGTAAACTTTTATGCGATTTCTGGTTGTCTGGGTTACTGAATCCCACATAACTGTCCAAATAGTTTAATAACTGTTTTAAAAGAGAACGTTGATTTAAAGCAAATCTATAAATAGGAGTGCTAGGGAAAAGTTGACTTTATTTGCTTTTCACTCCTCACTTGGATCGCAGCTCGACGGGAAACAGATCTGCTTGCTCTGACCGGGCGTGCTTCTCAGACACAGACATCGATAGCGAAGGACCTCCCCGTTTGTCTTGCTTCGCTCAAATCAAACTGACCGTCGACCGACCGAGGGAAAATGCCGTCCGAGGTCAAAGCCATCACCGCTGCCGCCGCCAAGAAGAAGTAGGAGGATAAGATGGTTGTGGCCGCCATCGTAGCCCTAAACGAATGGAACGGGTTTTCCATGCAGGTGATCGAGAAATTCATCGGCGGAAACTGAGATGTCGGCAAGAGTGAAATGAAATCCCGAGAAACTGTGGCTGTGGCTGGCATTCGAAAAGAAGGAGGAGAAAAGGAAGGCAGTTCCTAAGCAAAACTCCACCTTGTTTCAAAGACCGCCGCAATGAAGAAGACCCCGAAGAAGCCGCCATCGCAAAGCTCATCGGGCGAGGAGGATTTCAATCAGTGCGCCGTCAAAATGTATCCATGGTACTCGAATTCAACAATTCAATCGGCCCTTTTCAAGGCCAAAAAAAGTGTACTAAAGAGTTATTTGTGAAATATTTCCTTATGTGTTTACCATATCCTAGCTATAATCTCTTAATTCATCTAGTAGCATCATAAAATATCTGATTTATTACGAATAATCGACAATTCGAAAATTTGAGGATGTTTCCGAGGACGCTGCTGCAGTGCCGTCGGAATGCAATAACGTCATAATGCGCATGTTGTACATCCCTTGCCAAGACATCAATTTCATATTGCCTATTTCCCAGATCAGAATGCGAAGAACACGAAAAGGAGGAGCATCATCTGCTATTCAAAGGGTTTAAAGCATAACTCCTTCGTTGAATTTGGTTTTATTCTATTTTCGTTTGAGCTGGTAAGGGGTCCGCCGAACCTGCTCAGCTCCTCGCTACCGTGACACATCATGAAGCTGTTGCAAATCCAGCATCCGGATTGTGAAATCTCTTAGGATTTCTAAATTGACTCGCGCTTCCAGAATTGGCCCTGCAAGAATCGGTGCGCCAAGATTTGTACGAGAGATGGCTGAATAAAATCGACCAAAGCCGCTTGTTGAAGCGCCCATCATCATCGCCACCGCAAACCTCATCGGTTGAGGAGGATTTCAATCAGTGCGCCGTCAAAATGTGTCCATGTTACTCGAATTCAACAATTCAATCGTTTTTTTCTAGGGCCAACAAATGTGTACCAAAGAGTAATTTATGTAATATTTCCTAATGTGTTTACTACATACTTCCTATCAGAGGCGCGTCCGCGTTTCGAAACCATGGGTAGGACAAACGTTGGCAAGTATTTTGTGCACAGTTAAAGTTAATATTATTTGGGGGGCTCAAATGCAAAGAAATCTGTTTTGAGTTCAGGAAATTCTGCTGTTTCCCAGCGTTCACCTACCTTCAGCACAGCCTTCCATACCGATACACCTGGAAATCACCACAGCAAACAGAATCACAAATCGACCACGTTCTGATTGATGGACGGCACTTCTCTGACATTATTCACGTCAGGACCTATCGTGGCGCTAACATCGACTCTGAGTGATCTGGTGATGGTTAAACTGCGCCCAAAACTCTCCGTCGTCAACAACGTACGGTTCCGACGGCCGCCCCGGTACGACCTAGAGCGGCTCAAGCAACCGGATGTCGCAGCGGCATACGCGCAGCACCTTGAGGCTGCATTACCGGAAAAGGGTGAGCTGGATGAAGCCCCTCCTGAGGATTGCTGGAGAACAGTGAAAGCAACCATCAACAATACAGCTGAGAGCAACGTCGAGTACGTGTGACGAAGTCGACGGAACAATTGGTTCGACGAGGAATGTAGGCAAATTCTTGGGACTCGACAGAACGTGGAACGTTATAGACGGAAGCTGCAACAGCAGACCCGCCTCTTTCTGAGAAAAAACGCCGCCTAGAGGAGACTGTGTGTGAGGAGATGGAATAGCTGTGCCGGTCTCAAGAAACACGTTAGTTCTATCAGAAGCTCAACCCATTCCACAAAGGCTTCGTGCCGCGAGCCGAGATGTACAGGGATAAGGATGGGAGCATTTTGACGGACGAGCGTGAGGTGATCGAAAGGTGGAAGTAGCACTTCGATGAACATCTGAAAGGCACTGAGAGCACAGGCAATGAAAAACGGGACAGCGGAGGAAATGCCT